>NW_026988473.1:72921959-74237612 GCF_030222135.1 Aotus nancymaae | reverse complement strand
TTGTCTCTCTAGACGTTCCTGTTCTGGACATTTCATATCAATGGAATAATATAATATGCAATATTTTGTGACTGGCTTCTTTCACTTAGCATTATGTTTTGAAGGTTCATCTGCATTATAGCATGTATCAGTACTTCATTCATAGTTATGTCTCAGTAACATGCCATTGTAGGATGTATCCCTTTGTTTTTAATTGTTGTGGGTATATAGTAGGTGTATATATTTATGAGGTACATAAGATATTTTGATGCAGGCATATAATCTATAATAGTCACATCACTGTAAATGGGGTATCCATCACCTCAAGCATTTATATATTTTTTTGTGTAACACACAATCCTATTATTTTTAAATGTACAATAAATTATTGTTGACTGTAGTCATCCTGTGGTCCTATAAAATGCTAGATTTTATTCATTCTATTTATTTTCATACCCATTACCCACACTCCCCCACTACACTTTCCATCCTCTTAGAACTATCCCTCTAATCTCTGTTTCCATGAGTTCAACTGTTTTAGCTTTCAGCTCTCATAACTGAGAACATGTGATATTTGTCTTTCTGTGCCTGACTTATTTCACTTAAAATAATGACTTCCAGTTCTACCCATGTTGTTGCAAATGAAGGATCTCATTTTTTATGGCTGAATAGTACTCCATATTGTATATGTACCACATTTTCTCTATCCATTTATATGTTGATTGATACTTAGATTACTTCTGAATCTTTGGTGATGTAAATAGTGTTGCAATAAACATGGGAGTGCAGATATAGTTTTGATATAGTGAATTTTTTTCCTTTATATATATACATAGCAGTAGGATTGCTGGATCAGATGGTGATTCTATCTTTAGTTTTCGAAGAACATTCTAACTGTTCTATACAGTGTTGTGCTAATTTATGTTTCTAGCAATAGTGTATGAGAATTCCCTTTTCTCCACATCATTGCCAGAATTTCTTACTGGCTGTCTTTTAGACAGAAGCATTTTCTGCATATAATATCATATCATCTGCAAACAAAGATAATTTGACTTATCTTCCAAGTTGGACGCCCTTTATTTCTTTCTCTTTTCTAATTGCTCTAGTAAGAACTTTCAGTACTATGTTGAATAACAGTGTTGGAAGTGGGCATCCTTGTCATGCTCCAGATTTCAGAACAAAGGCTTTCAGTTTTTCCTTATGCCGTATGATACTAGCTTTGGTTCTGTCATACATGGCTTTTATTGTGCTATGTTCTTCCTATACCCAGTGTTTTGAGGGCTTTTATCATGTTAGGATGTTAAAATGTTTTCAAATGCTTTTTCAGTATCAGTTGAAATGATCATAGGATTTTTGTCCTTCATTCTGTTGAAATGAAGTATCACATTGATTGTGTATGTTGAACCATCCATGCATCCTAGGAATAAATCCCACTTGGTCATACAAACGATCTTTTTAACGTGTTGCTTAATTTTGCTTGCTAGTATTTTGTGGAGAACTTTTGCATCAATGTTCATCATGGATATTAGCCTATAGTTTTCTTTGTCTGATGTGTCTTTGTGTGTCACATTTTAACAATTCATTCATCAGCTGATGGAAATTTGAGTTGTTTCTGCCTTTTGCCTTTTATGAATGAAAGTGCTATGAAGATTTGTGTACATGTTTTTACATAAACAAATACATTTTTTTTTCCTTGGGAACCTTCAGTAAAGTTGCTGGGTCAAACAACTTTATGTTTAACTTTTTAAGCAACTTTCAGGCTGTTTTCCAAGGTGCCTGTACCATTTTACATTATCTCTAGATGTGGAAGAAGATCCTTATTTTACCACATCCTCACCTACACTAGTTATTATCTGATATTTTATTACGGTTATCCTAGTGGATATGAGATGGTATCTCATTGAAGTTTTGATTTGCAATTCTCTAATGACTAATGATTTTGAGCATCTTTTTATGTGCTTATTGTCCATTTGTATATTGTCTTTTAGGAAATGTCTAGCCAGGTCAATTTTTACATTGGTTGTCTTTGTATTACTGAGCTGTAAGAGTTGTTTAACAGATATATAATTTGAAAATATTTTCTCTTTACTTTTTACTTTATGGCATCATTGAAAGTACAAAAATTGTTAATTTTATTGTAGCTCATTTTAGCTATTCTTTCTTTGTTGCTTGTAATTTTGGTGTCTCATCTGAGAAACCACTGTGAAATACAATCATGAAAATGTTTCTCTATGCTTTCTTCTGAGAGTTTTATTTTTGTTTTTTAGTTTTAACTCTTACATTTAAGTCTTTGATTCATTCTGAGTTGATTATCACATATGGTGTGAGAAAGGAGTCCAACTATTGGTTAATATTTAATTTATATTTAAAAAGTCAGTTCTGGTATATTCTTTTCTATTGCCAATCAAAGTCACAGGATGCATTCCTGCTATTAGACAAGAATAAATATTGAAGAAGTTTTAAAACTTCAAAATTTTATTTTATTTTTACTTAGAAGTCAGTGTATTATGGAAAGGGACACATATATTTGAAACCTAAATAATCTGAATTTAAACTGTAATTTCTGTTAGCTTTGTGATTATAAAAATTAGAATATTTCTCTGAGCTTAAAATATCTTTACAATAGAAATTTTAATGAATATATTATACTGTTTTATTGAGGATTTAATTAGATGCTTTCTGTGAAACAGCTAGTACAGTTCATGGAAATAAATGAAAACACCTTAAATATTAGTTTTTATATTCTCCCTTCTTGTCTGCTGGCAGTATTTCCTATGCCACTTGCCTTAGATGTCTACTGGATTTGTTCTTCCAACATCTTTCCTTCATGTATTAATTTCACTGACTCCCTCCTTGTATCCCTAACACACTTAATGTGCCCAGCCTTGACAGTGCTGTTAAAATATGTGTATAAATAACAGCAAAGGCAATAAAAATGAAGAAGAAAAATTTTTCTTAGAAAGCGAGGATCAAGATAAACTGAGAATAGAAGTAGAGACCCAAAGATATGGCTTAGAAAAACAACATAAGACAAAATAAGATACCAAACTAAACTGTTCTGTTTTCATTTAATACATATTCAGGCATATCTTGCAGATAGAGCAAGTTCATTCTAGACCACTGCAATAAAGCAAATGTCACAATAAAGTGAGTCACATATTTTTCATTTCTGGTTTTCTAGTGCTTCTAAAACAATTCCAATTGCATTATGTGCAATTGCATTATGTCTAAAAAATGTACATACCTTTATTTTATTGCTAAAAATGCTAATAATCATCTAATCATCAGAGAGTCATAAACTTTTGCTGTAAGATCTTGCCTCGATATTGATGGCTGCTGACTGATCAGGGTGGTGGTTGCTGAAGGTTACAGTGGTTGTAGCAATTTCTAAAAACAGGAAAACAATGAAGTTTGTTGTACTGATTGACTCCTTCATGCAGATTTCTCCAAAGCATACAATGCTGTCTGATAGAATTTCACAGTAAAACTTCTTTTAAAATAGAAGTTAGTCCTTTCAGACCCTGATGCTGCTTTATCATACAAGTGTATGTAATATTCTAAATATTTTGTCATTTCAACAATGTTCATAGCATCTTTACCAAAAGTAGTTTCTATCTCAATAAACCATGTTCTTTGTTCATTCGTAAGTACAAACTCCACATCTATTGAAGTTTTATCATGAAATTACAGATGTTCAGTCCCATCTCCAAGCTCCACATCTAATTCTTATTCTCTTGCTATTTCCATCACATCTGCAATTACTTTCCCCACTGAAGTCTTCAATCACTCAAAGGCATCCCTTAGAGTTGGAATTGACTTCTCTTACACTTCCATTAATGTCGCTATTTTGACCTTCTCCTTTGAATCATAAACATTCTTACTGCCATCTAAAATAATGAATTATTTCCAGAAGGTGTTCAATTTAATTTGCCCAGTTCCATCAGAGGAATCATATCCATGGAGGCTATAGTTTTACAAAATGTATTTCTTAGATAATGGATTTGAAAGGTAAAATTACTCCTTGATCCTTGTGTTGCAGAATGAATGTTTTATTAGCAGGAATGAAAACATACCTTGAATAACCCTATCAGAGCTTTTGGATGAGCACATGCATTATCAATAAACAGTAATATTTTAAAAGGAATATTTTCTAGTTTCTGAGGAACAGGCCTCAACAGTGGGTTTAAAATGTTCAGTAAATCATTTTCTAAACGTATGTGTTATCATCTAGATTTTGCTGTTCCATTGAGAGAAAACAGGCAGAGACAGTTTATCATGATTCTTAAAGGTTCTAGGATGTTCAGAATAGTAAGTAAAGATCGGGTCCAGCTTAAAGTCTCCAAGTACACTAGCCCCCAAAAATAGACTCAGCTTATCCTTCTTTGGAGCTTTGAAGCCAAGTGCTGACTTGTCCTCTCTATCTACAATCTTAGATGGCATCTTCCTCCATTATAAGTCTGTTTTGTCTACAAGGAAAATCTGTTGGAAACTGCAGACACTGTCATCATTTATCTTAGCTCTAGATACCTTTCTACAGCCTCTCTATCAGCCCTTGCTGCTTCACCTTACACTTCTGAGCTGTGGAAAAGGCCTCTTTCCTTCAACCAAATGAACCAACCTCTGTTAGCTTCAGACTTTTCTGCTGCAGCTTCCTTCTCTCAGCCTTCACAGAATTGAAGAACTAGAGACTTTCTATGGATAAGGCTTTGCCTTTTGGGGATGTTGTGACTCATCTGTTCTATCCAGATCACTGAAACTTTCTCCGTATTAGCAATAAGGCTGGTTAGCTTTCTTCTCTTTTGTGTGTTCACTAGAGTAACATTTTTAATTTCCTTCATGAACTATTTTTTGTAACTTTCAAAACTTGGCAAACGGTTTTGTCTAAGAGGCCTCTCTTTCAGCTTACCTCAGCTTTCCACATGCCCTCTTCAGTAAGCTTAAAGATTTCCAGGTTTTGATTTAAAGTGAGAGATGTGCGACTCTTCATTCCACTTGAACACTTAGAGGCCATTGAAGGGTTATTAACTGGACTAATTTCAATATTGTCTTATCTCGGGAAATAGACAAAAGGAGAGGGAGAGAAGTGAAGGAACAGCTGGTCTATGGAGCAGTCAGAATACACACATTTGCCAATTACGTTTGCCATCTTATATGGGCTAAGTTTGTAACAATTACAGTAGTGATATCGACGATCATTGATTACAGATCAGTGTGACAGATATATTAATAACAAAAATGTTAGAAATAATTACCAGAATGTGGCACAGAGAAAGAGTGAGCACATGCTGTTGGAAAAACGGTGTCAATATACTTGCTTGATGCAGAATTGCCACAAACCTTTGTTACACACACACACACACAACATGTGCAAAGCAAAATAAAGTGAAGTGCAATAAAATAAGATATTCCTTTTTTATATTAACATCTGCTTACTTAGTATTATTGTTTATCTGATTGAGGCATTTTCCTGTCCATATATGGCATGCTTTAACTTATCCAGACAAATTCTGCAAATCGTAAACAACTATTTGGAATCAGAGAGCAACATATTTTCTTTGGAACAATAAAATTACTTGCTGCATGTGCATAATTAGAAAATTATTCTCTTAACTGTGAAAGATATGTATAAAGTAGAGCAAATCCAAGGCTATCAATTTTTAAGCTCTTAAAAAGTTAAAAATAAAAGCACCAGGCAGTAAGTGTTTTGAGAACTGTAATGTACATTTGTCTTGAAAAAGAACAGTTCATGCGCTTTAATAGACATCCATTAAAAAAAGAGATCATTAAGTTTGAAAGTTAATATCCAATATATTTTATGGTAAGATATAAACTTGTAATCATGATTTAGGTATCTAATTTTGACACTTGGACTTAAAAATTATAAACTGTATAAACTTAGAGATGTTGCAGAAAACATGCTTTGTTCTTATTTATAGAAATGTAAAAATTGGCACACAGCAAAAATATAATATGAACATTTCAGGCACAAAATAAAAAACGTTTTAATTACCACATCTCCTGTCATAAACACCACAGATGTTCATCTAAAAATGCATATTTTTAAATTAGAATTTTTTACAAATAAAAGTGATTCATCTTTTATTCCAGATCTTAGACAAATTGTGTCGCTTCTTACATGATAATAAGCCACCATTTTAATTAGTAGTTGTCATTCACCCCAGCACACCAATCTCTGGAAGAGAGCAAGTAACATTTTGTACAGCTGTTCTTATGCTTTGCCTGTCATCTTTGTCCTGACTTTGAATTCCTCTCCCCAACCTTTTCCTCTCTTTTAGATAATTCCCCTCCTCATTTTCCTTACTCCCACTGAGCTGTCAAGAGTCAAAATACTGTGATATGAAATCACTGCCTCTATGACTCTAAAAAAGGCAAGCTTGCACTAGATTTTGATCAAAGGGAATCATTTATGAGAGATGCAGCAAAAAACCTTAGGGAGTGTTTTCCCCCAAAAGCAACAGTATTATGTGAAATAGCAAAGACAAAGAAACATAATTTTAAACGCTTTTTTTTGCTCTTAATGCATGATTGAAGTTCACGCTATATAATGTTTACTATTTTCACCTTGTTATTCAGCACCACCTCAGAAAGATGTTTCCTATGAACATATAACTCTAGTAAAAATGGAGAGAGTGAAGGATGTAAGAATTACAGCTCTTACTTTTATAAGCAAGAATGAGATAGGAATGGAAAAAGCTGTAACTATTTTGCAGAGGGAAGAAGAGCTTTGGAAGAGACTCTTAAGGTGCCATCTTCAGGTGATGATAACAAACATTGGGAAGACTTCTTGACTGTTTGCAGTTCCCCTTGCATCATTCTTACAGGGACGTATTTATGTTGTGCCACATCACATTGCAATCCTTGTCTCTACAGTAAAATGTAATGTGTCTAGTGTTTAGGTGAGAGAAGCAAGCCACAGTGCTTTAGGGGAGGCTGTTTGGTTACTGAATCCCACTTAGTAGCCTTTGCTGGGATCCCTCAAGTGAGAATTTCCACAGTAAGGTCATAGCCCATCAAGGGGTTATCCTACCTGCCTCCACGTTTGGTATCAAACATTAAAATTCTAATATATACTTTTGTGGCCAAAGATACAACAACCAGAGAAAGTGACACCACAAAACCATTTCCCAGAAAGTATGATAATAAGAGTAATGAAAACATGGGCCATTTTTATCTCTGGTTTTGGGGTGACAGTCATGTTGCCTTCTTTAGACGTAGAAGGAGAGCTTTTTAAATTGTAAAGTGAAATAAAGAATGTAATTTACGTAATAGTACTCTGTATCCAGATTTAAAAATGATTATTTATTTATATTCTGGTTTTGAAAATGTAGTCATTTCCTTAGTCTCTGGGCTCATGTACAGAAAATGATACATTCATTTGTAATTTATTCATTTAATTTTTAGCTCTATAAAAGTGCACCCATTGCCATGGTCTCTGAGTGAATATAAAATACTAAACATATAACAAGAAAAAGTCAAGCAATAAAAGTAAATTGCAGAAATGTTATGGCTTTGAGATTGTGAAGGTCAAGGAGCCAAGATATTTTCAGATTAATAATATAAAGGCAATAAAATAAATTCCTACTTAGATGTTACACACACAGACACACATACACACATACAAAGACAAAGAATCTATGATGAAAGCAAAAAGAAGAGATAAGTGAAAGACAAGATGATGAGTAGAATGAGGAGGGGAGTTAAAAGTTGTAACACATAGAACTGGTCATTATCTAGGCTTTTAATAGACCCTGTGGCTTTGTTAGTGTCAATTTGTATGTGTTTATGCATAAGGAGGACTATTTTAAAAGGATTATTGAATATATGTTGGGAAAAATAAAATCTGATTAAGGTGGGATGTTAACCATGGGGGCAGAACTGGAGTGTAGGCTTTTTTCCAGAGACAACACGGAGTACCAAAAGCTGCGGGTTGGGTGCGCGGTGGAGGGGACTTCCAGGATTCATTTGTATTGCAGCACAGGAGAATGCAAGTAAATTGCAAGGTCCAGTGATTCCATGAAGAAATTATGTTTGTGATCACAGAACTAAGCAAGAACAGAGTGGGGCACTATTTTCTCACCAGTGTTTTCCCAAAACCTAGCATATTCTCAATGATTATTTGTTAAATGAAAATGAAGGAACTGCGTAGGTTTGTAGGTTTTCTTTATATGCTAGAACGTTCCTGATTTATAAAATATGCAGATAGTGTTAAAGTGCTAGGGACAGAGTATGCGAAGCAAAGGTTGGAAAAATCATAGCAGTTGAAAAAGTTAACTGGATTTTTAAAAATTGTATTTTTAAAGTATGAGGTATTTGAAGGATGAAAGATGTGTGTGCATAAAGAAATGTCTCAAATACAAAGTAGTAAAGAGGATATATAGACAGAATGTACTCATAAAGAATGTGGGGGGTGTGTGTGTCTCTCTGTTTCCTTAAAGGAATGTGTTTCCTCAAAGTTTTACCCTTGACTAGTGTCAGTTCTGATGATATGTGTTATTTCTCTTCATCTATTGCATTGCCCCCAAAGCCTTACGTTTTGGTGATGAAAGTAGAGGGAGTTGGCAGTAGCAGGGACACTGCAAAAAATGCCCTCAAAGTTCAGTAATTATTCTTAGGCAGACACAAGTGCCTGGCCTAAGATCCAACTATAGTGATGAGAATTAGGGTAAAGATGCCACAGGACAAAGACCAAATATGTTGCCGAGATCACCCACTCTTTTCCCATGTACTGCCTTCTGATCAGCTTTGGACCCGTTCCTCTTCCAAGGTCAAAGAAGAAGAAAAAAAAACCCAAAATGAACATATGTATTAAAAGAAAGAAATCTATTTTATGATTTTTTTAAGAATATCAAGGATCTTTATGTAGAAATCAATTATGTGTTCTATTATCTGAAAGGATAGAAGAGAAAAATTCAGGCTAAAACCATGTAATATGAAGTTTATGTAAATTAGAAACGTAAATTTCCCAGTCATGAGGATTATTATATGCTACGATGGTTTATCAAAGGAAATTACAGAATAGCTTTCCTTGGAGACCTTTAGAAATGATTTTTTTAAAAATTGATCATTGACTCCACTCTTCAAAAACATTTTTGCGCATAAGGAGCTGGATTTAATGAAATAAACCAGCTTTGAAATAAACTGAAAAAGTAAAATAAAAAGTTACTTGTTCTACTTCAGAAAAACAGGCCTGACACTGTGATTTAGTGATATAGATGCAAATAATTTTACAATATGTAATGTTACCCAGGGATTTAACTAGACCTCTGTTCCAAAAACTAATACTGATGTTCACCGTTTGTTGTCTACTTTACTTAGGTTTGTGGCTTTTATGAGTCTCGACTTTGAATATACTGAACAGGTAACAAGAGACATGTATTACTTTAGTGTCGTATTTCTATTAATGCTTACAAAATGGGCTTTACTCACATTACTCACACATTGGTGATGCAAATTTTTCCAGGATTATGCTGTTTAAATGTATGTGTTTTAAATTTGAAATGGAGATCTATTTTTATTTCCCCTTTAATATTAGAATATTGCCTTTGTGCAGTTGTGAATATGGGTTAAGGAGCAGCTTTTGTGACCAAAAATCTATAGTGACTTACAGTTTGCAGTGCCTTCTTGGAGACTACAATACTTTTTATCAAATGAACTTACCTAACTTGTTACAAGTTAGCTTGTTCTGGCTGACTTACTGATAAATTTCCATAATGATGCATCATTTAACAATGTATATATACTATACATACTTGCATACACGTAATTGTTTACCTGTATTCATCAACACAATTATTTAAATTACTTTATCAATAAGTTAGATAAAACATATCTATGATAAAAAATCAGAATATTAGGAAGAAAATGAAGCTTCTTTAATGCAAGTCATCTATGAAAATATCTATACCTAATATCATATAAAGTGGAGAAACGCTGAATGCTTTCCCACTCAGATCAGAAACAAGTCTCATGATTCTGAAGACAAGAAAGTCCACAATCAAGGAGCTGGCAGATCTGGTGACGGGTGGGGATCCTCTGTGTGGTTTCTAGATGGCTATTTTCTTGTTGTATTCTTACATAGCAGAGGGCAGAGAGAGAGAGAGAGGGAGAGAGAATGGAGAGCAAGGTCTCCATTCTTTTCTCATATCTTTTCTGATAAAAGACCTTGTTTCATTCTTAAAGGTGCTACCATCATATCTTAATAACTTCCCAAAGGCCCCACCTAAAAATATCACTACATTGTAGATTAGGCCTCAACATTGGAATTTGGGAAAACACAAATATTCTTTCTATAGCTCCCCCTTTACCACTTTTATACAATATTGTATTTGGGATCTGAGTAAGCACTGTCTAGAAAGAAAATTTCAAAGGGCAAAGGGAAGATAAAAGATAAAATTTTTTTTCACTTTTTTTTTGTTTTATTGTACTTTAGGTTCTGGGGTACATGTGCAGATCATGCAAGATTGTTGCATAGGTACATTCATGGCAAGGTGGTTTGCTGCCTCCATCAACCCATTACCTATACCTGACGTTTCTCCTCACGTTATCCCTCCCACCTCCCTCTCACTGTCCCTCTGCTACCTCCCTACAACAGACCCCAGTGTGTGATGCTCCCCGGTCTGTGTGCACATGTTCTCATTGTTGAACACCCGCCTACAAGTGAGTACATGTGGTGGTTAATTTTCTGTTCTGGTGTCAGTTTGCTGAGAATGATGGTTTCCAGCTTTATCCATGTCCCTACAAAGGATACAAAGTCATCATTTCTTATGGCTGCATAGTATTCCATGGTGTATATGTGCCACATTTCTTTGTCCAGGCTATCACTGATTGGCATTTGGGTTGGTTCCAGGTCTTTGCTATTGTAAACAGTGCCGTGCATGTGTCTTTATAATAGAACAACTTATAGTCCTTTGGGTATATACCTAGTAATAGGATTGCTGGGTCGGATGGTATTTATATTTGAAGGTCCTTGAGGAATCACCACACTCTCTTCCACAATGGTTGAACTAATTTACTCTCTCAACAACAGTGTAAAAGGGTTCATATTTCTCCACATCCTCTCCAGCATCTGTTGTCTCCAAATTTTTTAATAATTGCCATTCTAACTGGCGTAAGATGGTATGTCAATGTGGTTTTGATTTGCATTTCTCTAATTATCAGTGATGATGAGCATTTTTTCCTATGTTTGTTGGCTTTATATATGTCTTCTTTTGAAACGTGACTGTTCATATCCTTCTCCCACTTTTGGATGGGTTTGTTTTTTTTCTAGTAAATCTGTTTTAGTTCTTTGTAGATTCTGGATATTAGCCCTTTGTCAGATGGATAGATTGCAAAAATTTTTTTCCATTCTGTTGGTTGCTGGTTTGATCTAATGATTGTTTCTTTTGCTGTGCAGAAGCTCTGGAGTTTAATTAGATCTCATTTGTCAACTTTGGCTTTTGTTGTCATTGCATTTGGTGTTTTAGTCATGATGTCCTTGCCCATGCCTATGTCCTGAATGGTTTTGCCTAGGTTTTCTTCTAGGATTTTTATGGTGTTAGGTCTTATGTTTAAGTCCTTAATCCATCTGGAGTTAATATTTTCGTGTAAGTTGTCAGGAAGGGGTCCAGTTTCTACTTTCTGCACATTGCTAGCCAATTTTCCCAACACTATTAAACAGGAGATCCTTTCCCCATTGCTTGTTTCTGTCAGGTTTGTCAAAGATCAGATGGTTGTAGATGTGTGGCGCTGCTCCCAAGGACTCTGTTATGTTCCATTGGTCTACGTTTCTGTTTTTGTAGCAGTACCATGATGTTTTGATTACGGTTGACTTGTAGTATAATTTGAAGTCCAGCAGCATGATGCTTGCAGCTTTGTTCTTTCTTTTTGCTTAGGATTGTCTTGGCTATGTGGGGTCTTTTTTGGTTCCATATGAAGTTTAAAGTGTTATTTCCAGTACTGTGAAGGTCATTGGTAGTTTGATGGGGATAGCATTGAATCTATAAATTACGTTGAGCATCGTGGCCATTTTCATGCTATAGATTCTTCCTAACCATGAGCATGGAATGTTTTTCCATCTGCTTTTGTCTTATTTCCTTGAGCAGTGGTTTGCAGTTCTCCTTGAAGAGGTCCTTTGCATCCTTTGTTAGTTGTACTCCTAGGTATTTTATTCTCCTTGTAGCAATTGTGAATGGGAGTTCACTCTTGATTTTGCTCTCTTTAAGTCTGTTATTGGTGTATGGGAATGCTTGTGATTTCTGCACACTGATTTTGTATCCTGAGACTTTGCTGAAATTGCTTATCAGCTTAAGGAGATTTGGGACTGAGATGATGGGGTCTTCTAAATATATAATCATGTGGTCTGCAAATAGAGACAATTTGACTTCTTCCTCCTTTTCTAATTGAATACCCTTTATTTCTTTTTCTTACCTGATTGCTCTGGCTAGAACTTCCAGTACTATATTGAATAAGAGTGGTGTGAGAGGGTATCCTTGTCTAGTGCCAGATTTCAAAGGGAATGCTTCCAGTTTTTGCCTATTCAGTATGATATCGGCAGTGGGTTTATCATCAGTAGCTTTTATTATTTTGAGATACATTCCACTGATACCTAGTTTATTGGTCTTGATTCTTTATCCAATTTCCCAGTCTGTGTCATTTAATTGGGTCATTAAGCCCATTTACATTTAAGGTTAATATTGTTATGTGTGAATTTGATCCTGCCATTATGATGCTAGCTGGTTATTTTTCCTATTAATTAATACAGTTTTTTCTAGTGTCGATGGTCTTTACACTTTGGTATGTTTTTGCAGTGTCTGGTACTGGTTGTTCCTTTCCTTATTTAGTGCTTTCTACTTGAGCTCTTGTAGGGCATGCCTGGTAGTGACAAAATCTCTCAGCATTTGCTTTTCTATGAAGATATTCTCAAGGAATATCTTCATGGTGTTCTCTGTATTTCCTGAATTTGAATGTTGGCCTGCCTTGCTAGGTTACAGAAGTTCTCCTGGATAATATCCTGAAGAGTGTTTTCCAACTTGGTTTCATTCTTCTCTTCACTTTCAGGTACGCTGATCAAACGTAGATTTGGTCTTTTCATGCAATCCTATATTTCTTGAAGAATTTGTTCACTTCTTTTCACTATTTTCTCTCTAATCTTGTCTTCCTGCTTTATTTTAGAGTTGATCTTCAACCTCTGATAACCTTTCTTCTGTTTGATCGATTCAGCTATTGATATTTGTATATGCTTCACAAAGTTCTCGTGCTGTGTTGTTCTGCTCCATCAGGTTGTTTATGTTCTTCTCTAAATTGGTTATTCTAGTTAGCATTTTGTCTAACCTTTCTAAGATGACAATTATTCTAAATTAATCTGTAGGTTAAACTATATTTCCATGCAGACCTTAGCTGGCTCTTTAAAAAAACTGACAAACTGTATACTAAAATTTACCAAAATAAATGTAGAAGACCTATAAGAGGCAAAATAATTGTGACAATAAAGGAAAAATGGAATAGACACTATCTGATTCAGGTCTTACTGTAATCAAATAATAAGACAATTTGGCTTTAAAGATTGACAGAAAGATCAATGACAGACACAGATTAGAATATGCTAAAATAGATACATATTCAATTGTGTTTTGAAAAATATAGGGCACTTCAATGGAAAATAATATTTTTAACAAATAATATCTTAACATTTGGACATACATATTAAACAATGAACCTTGATGAGTTTTACCCTGTACTATACCCAAACAAACATTAACTAAAACTGGATTATAGACTCAAATGTTAAAAGCTAATACAAAATAACATCTAGAAGAACATGTACAAAGACATCTGTAAGACTGGGTAAAATTCTAATAAAAGCTATACAAGAAAACAAATATATATACATATATGTATACATAATACACAGTTTTTATATGTGGTTCTATTCATGAAAGCATTACCACAATAAAGATAATGAACACGTCAGTCACTCCTCAATGATTCCTGATTCCCTTTTATAATCTCATTGGACATCTTCCCCTTATCCCCAAACAGAGATTTGCTTTCTGCCATTGTAGATAAGTTTGAGATTTTCATAATTTTACATAAATGAACGCAATCAGACAATATGTACTATTTTCTTGCCTGACTCCTTTCACTCCTTAACATAGATTAGAGACTCATCAATGTTGTTGTCATTATTTTCACAAAGATTTTCAAAGATTATGTATCAATACTTCATTCTTTTATTGTGGCATAGTATTTCATGTGAATATACAACCGTTTGTTTATTCATTCACCTCTTGAGGGACAGTTGGTTTGTTTCCATCTTTTGGGTATTTGTGAATAAAGTTGTTATTAACAGTTATGTATATGTTTTTCTCTAGTTGAAATGACTAGGTGAAGAATGACTACTACATGCTATTTCAAATGCTTTAAAATGCCAAACTGTTTTTCAAAGTAATTGTGCCGTTTTACTCTTTCACCAGAAGTATATGAGAGCTCTGATTCCTTCACATCATTGCCAACACTTGCTATAATTAATCCTTTTCATTTAGCTGTTCTATTGGTATATAGTGATGGCACTTCATTGTGGTTTTAACTTGAATTTCCTTTTTTGTAAACTCATGCTGGTTGGTTATATAGGGAGACTTGTGTCTATGGTTTTGTTGTACAGATTGCTTTGAACTTCTGTAAGCTAGCAAGGCAGTCTAACATTCAAAGTTAGGAAATACAGAGAACACCACAAAGATACTCCTTGAGGTACTAGGTACTAGGCCTAGTACCCAATAGTTATTTTTCTGATGATTTTCTCCCACCTCTCACTCTCCAAGGTCAAGTGGACCTCAGTGACTGTTGTTCCCCTCTTTGTGTCCAGGTATCCTCATTATTTAGCCATTTGGCTCCTACTTATTAGAACATGCAGTATTTGTTTTTCTGTTTCTGCATTAGTTTGCTAACAATAGTGGCCTCCAGTTTTATTCGTGTTCCTGCAAAGGACATAATCTGGGCTTTTTTTGGCTGCATAGTACTCTGTAATGTATGTCTACCACATTTTTTAAATCCATCATCTGCCATTGATGGGCTTTTAGGTTGATTCTATGTCTTTGCTATTGTGAATAGTGCTGCAATAAACATAGGCATACATGTGTCTTTATGGTAGAATGATTTATATTCCTTTCAGTATATATCCAGTAATGAGATTGCTGGGTCAAATTGTAATTATATTTGTAGGTCTGTCTTTGAGGAATCAATCACCACACTGCTTACCACAATGTAAATTGAACTAATTTACATTCCCACCAACAATGTATACACATGTCCTTTTCTCCACATCTGTGCCAGCATGTTATTTTTTGACATTGTAGTAGCCATTTTGACTTGTATGTGATGATCCATCATTGTGGTTTTGATTTGCGTTTCACTTTTCAAAATTTATTATGTTTTAAGTTCTGAGATAGGTGCAGGTTTGTTACATAGGTATACATGTGCCATGGTTGTTTGCTGCATCCATCACCCTGTCATCTACATTAGGTATTTCTCCTAATGCTATCCCGCTTCAATCCCCCACCCCCTGCTATCACTCTCCCAGACCCCCACCTGCTGACAGGACTTGGTGCATGATGTTCCCCTCCCTATGTTCTCATTTTTCAATATCCACTTATGAGTGAGAACATGCAGTGCTTGGTTTTTCTGTTATTGTGTCAGTTTGCTGAGAATGATGTTTTCCAGCTACATCCATGTCCCTGAAAAGGACATGAACTCATCCTATTTAAGAGCTGCATAGTATTCCATAGTGTATATGTGCCACATTTTCTTTATCCAGTCTATCATTAATCAGCATTTGGGTTGGTTCTAAGTCTTTGCTATTGTGAACAGTGCTGCAGTAAACATATACATGCATGAGCCTTTATAGTAGACTGATTTATAATCCTATGGGTATATACCCAATAATGGGATCGCCATCTCTGAAATATTGCCACACTGTCGTCATCCACAATGGTTGAACTAATTTATACTCCCAACAATGTAAAAGCATTCCTATTTCTCCACAGCCTCTCCGGCAACTGTTGTCGTCTCCTGATTTTTTAATGATTGCCACTCTAACTGGTGTGAGATGGTATCTCAATGTGGTTTTGATTTGCATTTCTCTAATGACCAGTGAAGATGAGCTTTTTTAAAATATGATTATTGGTTGTATAAATGTCTTCTTTTGAGAAATGTCTGTTCATATATTTTGTCTACTTTTTGATGTTTTTTTTTCTTGTAAATTTGTTTTAGTTCTTTGTAGATTCTGGATATTAGCCCTTTGTCAGATGGGTAGATTGCAAAATTTTTTTTCCCAATCTGTTGGTTGCTGGTTTACTGTAATAATAGTTTCTTTTGCCGTGCAAAAGCTCTTTAGTTTATCTTTAGTTTAATTAGATCTCATTTGTCTATTTTGGCTTTTGTTGCCATTGCTGTTAGTGTTTTAGACATGAACTCCTTGCCCATGCCTTTTTCTTGAATGGTATTATCTAAGTAATAATACCACTACCTTAAAGAAAAGAATTTTCAAACTTTCAAACCAAAATTTCATATCCAGCCAAACTAAGCTTTATATGTGAAGGAGAAATAAAATCCTTTATGGACAAGCAACTGCTGAGAGATTTTGTCACCACCAGGCCTGCCTTACAAGACCTCCTGAAGGAAGCACTAAACATGGAAAGCACAATCAGTACCAGCCACTGCAAAAACATACCAAATGGTAAAGACCATCAACACTATGAAGAAACTGCATCAAAAATGGCAGGATCAAATTTACACATAACAACAATATTAACTTACTTAAATGTTAATGGGCTAAATGCCCCAATCAAAAGACACAGACTGGCAAATTGGACAAAGAGTCAAGACCAATCAGTGTGCTGTATTCAGGAGACCCATTTCATGTGCAAAGACACACACAGGCTCAAAATAAAGGGATGGAGGAAGACCTATGGAGCTAATGGAAAGCCAAAAAAAAGGGGGGTGGTTACAATCCTAGTCTCTGATAAAACAGACTTTAAACCATCAAAGATCAAAAGAGACAGAGAAAGGCATTATATAATGGTAAAGAGATGATGAATGCAACAAGGAGAACTATCTTAAATATATCTACAACCAATACAGGAGCACCCAGATTCAAAAAGCAAGTTCTTAATGACCTACAAAGAGACTTAGGCTTCCAAACAATAATAGTGGGAGACTTTAACATCCCACTGTCAATATTAGAAAATTATCCAGGACTTGAAGTCATATCTGGACCAAAGGAACCCAATAGACATCAACAGAACTCTCTCCCCCAAATCCACAGAATATATTTTCTTCTCAGCACAACACTGCATTACTCTAAAATTGACCACATAATTGCAAGTAAATCAATCCTCATCAAATGCAAAAGAAGAGAAATCATAACAGTCTCTCAGATCACAGTGCAATCAAATTAGGACTCAGGATTAAGAAACTTACTCAAAAACCACACAACTACATGGAAACTGCACAACCTGTTCCTGAATGACTAATGGACAAATAATGAAATGAAGGTAGAAATAAAGATGTTCTTCGAAACCAAGGAGAATGAAGACACAATGTACCAGAATCTCTGGGACACATTTAAAGCAGTGTCTACAGGAAAATTTATACTCATATGAGAAGTGAGTAAAGATCTAAAACTGACATGCTAATGTCACGATTAAAAGAACTAGAGGAGCAAGATCAAACAAATTCAAAAGCTAGTAGAAGACAAGAAATAACTAAGATCAGAGCAGAGCTAAAGGGAAAAGAAGCCTTTAAAAAAATCAGTGAATCCAAGAGCTGGTTTTTTGAAAGGGTCAACAAAATAGACCACTAGCCAGACTAATAGAAAAGAGAGAAGACTCAAATAGATTCAACAAAAAATGATAATAGGAATATAACCACCGATCCCACAGAAATACAAACGCCCATCAGAGATTACTAAAAATACCTCTATGCAAATAAACCAGTAAATATAGAAGAAATGGATAAATTCCTGGACACTTAACACCTTCCAAAAACTAAACCAGCAAGAAGTTGAATACCTCATTAGACCAATAACAGGGTCTGAAGTTGAGTCAGCAATTAATAGTTTAGCTACCAAAAAGAATCCAGGACCAGATGGATTCATAGCCAAATTCTAACAGAGGTACAAAGAGTAGCTGGTACTGCTCCTTCTGAAACTATTCCAAACACTACAAAAAAAGGGAATCTTCCATAACTCATTTTATGAGACCAACATCATCCTGATACTGAAACCTGGCAGAGACACAGCTAAATAAGAAAATTTCAGGCCAATATCCATGATGAACATTGATGCAAATATCCTCAATAAAATATGGCAAACCAAATCCAACTGGACATCAAAAAGCTTATCCATCAAGATCAAGTCAGCTTCATCCCGGAGTTGCAAGGCTTGTTCAACATACCCAAGTCTATAAATATAATTCACCACATAAACAGAACCAAAGACAAACACCACATGATTATCTCAAGTGATGCAGAGAAGACTTTCAACAAAATTTAACAGACTTTATGCTAAAAATTCTCAATAAAATAGGTATTGATGGAATCTATTTCAAAATAATAAGATCTATTTACACCAAACCCACAGTTAGTATCATACTGAAGGGACAAAGACTGGAAGCATTCCCATTGAAAACTTGCACAAGACAAGTATGCCCTCTCTCACGACTCCTATTCAACATAGTATTGGAAGTTATAGCCACAGCAATCAGGCAAGAGATAGAAATAAAGGAGATTCAATTAGAAAAAAGAAATTCAAATTGTCTCTATTTACAGAGGACATGATTGTATATTTAGAAGATCCCATCATCTGATCCCAAAATCTCCTTAAGCTGATAAGCGACTTCAGCAAATCTCAGGAAAAACAATCAATGTGCAAAATCACAAAGATTCCTATATACCAATAAAAAACAAACAGCCATATCATGAGTGAACTCCTATTCACAATTGCTACAAACAGAATGAAACACCTAGGAATACAACTAACAAGGGATATGAAGGACCTCTTCAAGGACAATTACCAACCACTGCTCAAGGAAATGAGAGAGGACACAAACAGATGGAAAAACATTCCATGCTCGTGATTAGGAATAATCAAAATCATAAAAATGGCCATACAGTCCAAAGTAATTTATAGATTCAATGCTATCTCCATCAAGCTACCATTCTCCTTCTTCACAGAATGGGAAAAAAAAAAAAACGTGTTAAACTTCATATGCAATGAAAAAAGCACTCACATAGCCAAGACAATCCTAAGCAAAAAAAAAAAAAAAAAAAAAAAAGCTGGAGGCATCATGCTACTTGACTTCAAACTGTACTACAAGGCTACAGTAATCTAAACAGCAAGGTACTGGTACCAAAACAGAGATATAGACCAACGGAACAGAACAGAGACCTCGGAAGTAATGCCACACACCTACAACCATCTGATCTTTGACTAACCTGACAAAAAAAAATGCACTGGGGAAAGGATTCCCTATGTAATAACTGGTGTTAGGAAAACTGGCTAGCCATATGCACAAAGCTGAAACTGTATTCCTTCCTTCCACCTTATACAAAAATTCACTCCAGATGAATTAAAGATTTAAACATAAGACCCAACACCATAAAAACCCTAGAAGAAAACCTAGGTAATACCATTCAAGACAAAGGCATGGACAAGGAATTCATGTCTAAAACACTAAAAGCAGTGGCAACAAAAGCCAAAATAGACAAATAGGATCTAATTAGACTTAATTTGTTTTGCTGTACAGAAGCTCTTATCATTACAGTGAATCAGCAACCAACAGATTGGGAAAAAAATTTTGCAATCTACCCATCTGACAAAGGGCTAATATGCAGAATCTACAAAGAACTTAAATTTACAAGAAGAAAACAAACAACCCCATCAAAAAGTGGGCAACAGAGATGAACAGACACTATTCAAAAGAAGACTATTAGGCAAACAAATATATGAAAAAAAGCTCATCATCACTGGTTATTAGAGAAATGCAAATCAAAACCACATTGAGATACCATCTCATACCAGTTAGAATGGCGATCATTAAAAAATCTGGAGACAACGGATGCTGGAGAGGATGTGGAGAAACAGGAACACTTTTACACTGTTGGTGGGAGTGTAAATTAGTTTAACCACAGTGGAAGACAGTGTGGTGGTTCTTCAAAGATCTAGAACTAGAAATACCATTTGACCCAGCAATCCCATTACTCAGTATATACCCATAGGATTATAAATCATTCTACTTTAAAGATATATGCACACATATGTTTGTTGTGGCACTGTTCACAATAGCAAAGAGTTGGAACCAGCCCAAATACCTATCAATGATAGACTAGCTAAAGAAAATGTGGCACATATACACTGTGGAATACTATGTAGCCATAAAAAAGTACGAGTTCATGTTCTTTGCAGGGACATGGGTGAAGATGGAAACCATCATTCTCAGCAAACTGACACAATAACAGAAAACCAAACACAGCATGTTCTCACTCATAAGTGGGTGAACAATGAGAACACATGGACACAGGGAGGGGACCATCACACACCAGGGCCTGTCGAGGTGTCGGGGTACTAAGGGAGGAATAGCAGGGGGTGGGAAGATAGGGGAGGGTTAGCATTAGGAGAAATATCTAATGTAGATGATGGGGTGATGGATGCAGCAAACAACCATGGCGTGTGTGTACCTATGTAACAATCCTGCACATTCTGCAGCACATGTACCCCAGAACTAAAAGCATAATTTTAAAAACTTAAATTTAAAAAATTAAAAGAAAAATAAAATAACCCAGATCCTGGATTTATTGATTTTTTAAGGGTTTTTTTGTGTGTCTATCTCCTTCAGTTCTGCTCTGATCTTAGTTATTCCATTTCTCTAATGATCAGTGTTACTGAACTATTTTTCATATGCTTGTATGCTGCATGTATGTCTTCTTTTGAAAAGTGTCTTTGTTCTTTACAGTAACCTAAACAGCATGATACTTGTACAAAAACAGACACATAGACCCATAGAACAAGATAGAGATCTCAGAAGTCAGTCTGCATACCTAAAGCCATCCAATCTTTGACAAAGCTGACCAAAAACAGCAATGGGGGAAGGACTCCCTATTCAATAAACTGTGCTAGGATAACTGGCTAGCCATATGCAAAAGATTGAAACTGGACCCCTTCCTTACACCATATACAAAAAATGAACTCAAGATGAATTAACGAGTTAAATGTAAAACCCCAAACTATAAAGTCTCAGAAACTGGGAAAATTTCGTAATAAAGTTGCCAAAAGCAATAAAACAAAAGCAATAATTGACAATTGGACCCTAATTTACCTTAAGACCTTCTGCACAGCAAAATAAACTATCAACAGAGTAAACAGACAACCTACAGAAAGGGAGAAGATATTTGCAAGGTATACATCTGACAAAGTTCTAACATCCAGCAGTTCTCAGTAACCTGAACAAATTTTGTAAGGAAAAAAACAAACCCCACTGAATTTTCCAATAATTAATAATGCTGAACATCTTTTCATGTGCATATTATCCATCCATATTTCTTCTTCGGTGAGGGTTTTTTTTTTAATCATTTGCCATTTTAAAGATTAGTTTGTTGTCTTGAATTGTGAAAGTTTTTATGTATTCTGATATGCCTTTTTCAGACACAAGATTTGCAAATTTGAGATTCCTTTTATTCTGTACATATTGCATGTTTCCTACTAAAAGTTGCTACTAAAGAGATCAAACTACTGAATAAAAACAAATATGCTATTTTAAGATTCTTTTAAAGACATTGATATGACAAATTAGAGTAAATGGCTATTATTACTGAACTAGTTGCTTAAATAAAAATTATCTCTAAACATGCAAAAACAAGGTAATAGAGAAAGAAATAATAGAAATTTTTCTAACCTTAAGCAAGATACTAGACTGTTAAACCAAGCTTTAATTGTGGTCTAGACAGGACTTGACTATACAATTGTATTCTCAAGACAAAAAATCTCTCCTACAGAGAGAAAGTGTATGGCTTTTCTGCATATTACCTTAATGATATAATCTATTCTGGCAATACATTTTCTGATTTGGAAAAATTAACACATTCCTGGAATAATTCCTTTTCTTTTGAAAAGGCTACAAGGCTACAGTAATCAAAACAGCATGGTACTGGTACCAAAACCGAGATATAGACCAATGGAACAGAACAGAGGCGTTGGAGGTGACACAACATATCTACAACCACCCGATCTTTGACAAACCTGATAAAAACAAGCAATGGGGAAAGGATTCCCTGTTCAATAAGTGGTGTTGGGAAAACTGGCTAGCCATATGCAGAAGGCAGAAACTCGACCCCTTCCTGACACCTTACACTAAAATTGACTCCAGATGGATTAAAGACTTAAACATAAGACCTAACACCATAAAAACACTAGAAGGAAACCTAGGGAAAACCATTCAGGACATAGGCATAGGCAAGGACTTTATGACCAAAACACCAAAAGCACTGGCAACAAAAGCCAAAATAGACAAATGGGACCTAATCAAACTCCACAGCTTCTGCATGGCAAAAGAAACAGTCAATGGAGTGAATCAGCAACCAACAGAATGGGAAAAAATTTTTGCAGCCTACCCGTCTGACAAAGGGCTGATATCCAGAATTTACAACGAGCTAAAACAGATTTACAAGAAAAAAACAATCCCATTCAAAAATGAGCGAAGGATATGAACAGATACTTTACAAAAGACGACATACATGAGGCCAACAAACATATGAAAAAATGCTCATCATCACTGGTCATTAGAGAAATGCAAATCAAAACTACATTGAGATACCATCTCATGCCAGTTAGAATGGCGATCATTAAAAAATCTGGAGACAACAGATGCTGGAGAGGATGTGGAGAAATAGGAACACTTTTACACTGTTGGTGGGAGTGTAAATTAGTGCAACCATTGTGGAAGACAGTGTGGCGATTCCTCAAGGACCTAGAAATAGAAATTCCATTTGACCCAGCAATCCCATTACTGGGCATATATCCAAAGGATTATAAATCGTTCTACTATAAGGACACATGCACATGAATGTTCATTGCAGCACAGTTTACAATAGCAAAGACCTGGAACCAACCCAAATGCCCATCGATGATAGACTGGACAGGAAAAATGTGGCACATATACACCATGGAATATTATGCAGCCATCAAAAACGATGAGTTTGCGTCCTTTGTAGGGACATGGATGAACCTGGAAACCATCATTCTCAGCAAACTGACACAAGAACACAAAATGAAACACCACATGTTCTCACTCATAGGCGGGTGTTGAACAATGAGAACACATGGACACAGGGAAGGGAGCACTATACACTGGGGTCTGTTGGGGGGGAGTGGGGGGGACAGTGGGGGGGTGGGGAGTTGGGGAGGGATAGCATGGGGAGAAATGCCAGATATAGGTGAAGGGGAGGGAGGCAGCAAATCACACTGCCATGTATGCACCTATGCAACAACCTTGCATGTTTTTCACATGTACCCCAAAACCTAAAATGCAATTAAAAAAAAAAAAAGCACACACATTTTGATCACCTTTCTTATCTCTTCTAAAATCATTTGTATATTTTAGTGTGTTTTTCTTTGTTCTTGGATCAGTTTTGGAGATGTATATTTTCTGGATATAATTTATCGTATTACAGTTTTTGCTAGAATCACCAAACATGCTGAATCATAATAAGTATTTTAAATTTGTAAAAAGTCAGTTATGACTCAAGAATATTTAACATATGGAAATAGAAGGAGAGAATGTCACAGACAGTTTACATTCAATATGATGACAAATAGCCAAACATGCTTTGTTCCTTCTCCTAAGGTTTTCAATTTTATGTGCTGTTTTTTAAAAATAGAAGGCATGAGTGAGAGATGGAGATGGAGATTAATAATATTATTTTGCACAAGTATCAAGTCTCATTATAGAAACCTGAGAATAAAGCCAGAGTGTTATTTGTTTTACACATCAAAGTTAGGATATAAGCAGTCTTACCTCTTCTGTGGCAGTCTTGCAGCATTAAGTACTCAGAGTCTTGGTGTCCTTGCAGCTTACTTCTCTGTAACCCCAAGATGTAGCTCTCATTCTCATGGGCCAAAATAGGACTTAGAGCTCCCACCATCATATCTGTATCCCAAAGTTCTGGACAGAGAAGGATGAAGGAAGAGAAATAGAAATGAACTATTTCTTAATACCATTACAGAATTTTTCTGTGCTAAGCCATTGGTTAGCACATTGTTATTTGGTGGCTTCTGCTTAGGGAAAAAAAACTATTAAATATTACTATATATTATATATATCTTATGATGAGCATGTTCCCAGTTAATTCCCAGACAATGTATTAATAGGGAAAAAGGAAATAATAATACTGGGAAACAATCAGCAGCCTTGGATCCAATTCTACACAGATCTGGTTTCTGAGGAGGGAAGGGAAAGAAGGAAATATACCAAGATCATATTTCAAACTGATAGCAGATTCACCATCTTCACCAATCCAGTCATAACATCAGAGATGACTTTTTTTTATTCCTAACAGATGCTTTTTGTATTCTCAATTTGATTACAGATTCAGAGAAGGAAAACAATGTCATCTGTCAGCCCTCTTAAACTAAAAGAAAACATTAAAAAGTAATAATAGAGATCAAGAAGGAGCAAGAGTACGTACAACCTATCTAATGTTTATGTCTCTTCAGCACTGTCCTGTGTTCAAAATTGGTCATAAACATTGTATTTTTCAGTTTAAAACTAAATTCAAAATTAATAAAATTGTCAATTCATCAATGTATCAATTAAAATATTTATCAGGCATCTTCATTATCATTAACAGTTTATTAGGTAATTATGATTAGTAGTTCATTAAGAGCTAATTTATTTAATGGTAATGATTATGTATCTGGTGAACAATATCTATTAAGCATCTACCATATGCAGATTTTATGCCTGACTTTAGGGATCCAATGTTGTGTTCAATTGTACTGTTACAGTTCTTGAAGATCTTATGTTCTAGTGCTCGTTACTGTACTATAGGCTATATAAAACATAAGCCTTCAGAGATGATTTAATTTGAATTTATTTTAATTAAATTAAAAATTATCTATACTGTTGAAATACCTGTTTTCTTCAGCTTTCTCTTTTCCTTTGCATGCTACATTTATTGGTAGAAATTTGAAAAGAAAAATGCTGAGCTCTCATGTTTGAAAAGAAAGAGGAATGTTGATTCCTCAGACAGACTATTCCTCCACATAGTCTGATGCGCACAAGAATACTACCCAAGAGGTCTCTAGGGGTTCAACTCATTTTTTCGATTAATGTATTAAGCTTCAGATCTGGTCCCTTGTTTTTCTGGTGCAGCACACTGATTTCATCAGCACACCAGGGGGCATTAATATCTCAGCGTTATCTCCACATGAAGCAAGCTCTGAAGACACTTATCAATTCAGAATGGCAAATGATTAACTCACTATGAGAAGTGTAATTGTTACCGGAGAAACATTTGAACCTCCCATGATCAGTCTGTTTCTCTCTCTAGGTAGATCTACATGAACTGTCCAGTCATATTCTGAATGTCAACCTGTCTTTCCATAACATGTATTTATCACAGGTACCACACAAACTTCAGGTTTATATGACCAGGAATTGTATTTGATCTGAAACACCTAAGTGGACACGGTGCCGCCAGTGGTGAGTCACATCCACCTGTGAGCAAACGGAAGGGCTGGATGGATCTCCTTAATGTGTAATTTTTTTTTTAATAAAAAGAGCATCTGTATTAATCAAGATTCTTCAGAGAAACAGAGCAAACAAAAGTTTTTTTTCCCCCACTAGAAAATGCCGTCTTTTTTTTTTTCTTTTTCCTTTTCTGGGCATCTCCGCGTTTTTTCCCCTCCCTCCTTTCCTCCCTTCCTTCCAACTGTTGACTAGAGACATGCTTATTATTTTGATATAGAGTACTCCACTCGTTTTCTCCCTAAACAATTCACAGATCCTCGCTTATTGAGGTTTCTGTCATAATAGTTGTATTTTGATTCCTTTGGCTTACTTTAAGTGTAGCATATTTGTTAGCTTGGATTTATGAACTATTATATGTTGTAAGGACCCAGAAAAAAGCATGGTTCACACAGTGAAATGTTAGAGTTTTACATTAACTCCACTGTAGTCCTCTAATGATGAAGCTGTCCTGGAATTTAGAGCACCTTTCTTCTTAAAGTATTTATATAATAAACAAACTGCACACATCCCCAAGAATCCATTTCTCATCCAAATAAATGAGGGTAATGTTTTCCCAAGTTACCTCAGAGACTTGATGTGAGTTTTTAATATGGAAATAAAAAGAAACCTCTTTGAAAAGAATAAAGCACTTTTGCTATGAGTTTAGGGAATTATTAATTATTGATGCTTATAAGCCTAATTAGGAGCTAACCTTTAATAATTTATCTAATTCTATAGATTGTTTCTTGAAATGTTCTTTCATTCTATCAACAGCTAATGTCATTTGTTTTATGACTGAAACAAGAGTGTTTTCCAAAGTGTAATTAAAAATTCTTACTATGAAGAATATTTTCTTTGAATATAAATCAACTTTTGAAATTAAGACCCAACATGAGTCATTGCTATAACAGATATTGCTTTAAATATGCATTTGACAATCATATGCATTAAAAAACTAAAAATATTCAATATTTTCTCACATTTATGCTAAATGAAAATTTATCAGATGTATTAATGCATAAAAATATAAAGATATGTAGTATACTTTCTTTTTATATTTTTATAAACATTTTGATTTGGATGACATTGATTAATGTCTAGAAGTACCCAACATATCAAAAATAATAAAAGAAGAATTAGAAAATCTAAATATCTATTATAGCAATGAATCTGTAATTTGAAACTTACCAGAAATGGTATCTTCAGGGGCAGGTAGCTTCATCACTAAATTTTTCCACATTTTTAAGGAGAAATATATCAGTCCACCAGAAAATATTCTAGAGAATATAAAAAAAGAAAATACAGCAAACTTATTTTGTGAGGTTATCCTTTAATTCAAAAACATAAATTGTAAGAAAAAAATTGTGTCATTCATAAAATAGATGTAAATTCTAACAGTCTTAGCAAATCAAATTTAAGAAGTATATTAAAAAGAATAATATTCGTATTAGGCTTATGATCCAAAACAGGGTGTTTAACATCTAAAAATCAATCAATGCAATTCTGCATAATAATGTTACAAATCATATGATCATCTTGCTGCTTTCAGCAGATGCAGGGCACAAGAATATCAACACCATTCATTTTACTTTAGCTTGCTTGCTGCAGCCATTGGGAAATCTTCTACAGAGAGCCAGGGTGATTTTGCAGCTCACCTCATGAGTTCTCCTTGTTTCAGCTGTCACATTCTTCTATCAGATATTGTATGATGCCTGGATGTATTCTTTTTTATTATATTTTACTCAACTTATTAGACCAGAAGAATATCAGTGCCCCACTTGAGTAGTTGGGCAATTTTAAAAAATTATAATTATTGAAATAATAGAATTTTTTTAACATCTTAAATATGAGATAGCTTCACTAATATTGTATCTTCCTCCAATTTCTCATATATATGAATGTTAACTATATTTCAGGTCATTATAGAGCTTGCTAAAATATATTACAAAAATAAATTATTCAAAAATATGAAAATTACATTCTTTAAACAGTAGATGAATTTGTTTTTCTAAAATCTGTTCATAAAGACCCATAATTAGTGTGGTAGAATACTATATAATTGATGAGAACCAACTTCAGAAAAAGTAAAATAGTTATATAAGCTGTAATGCAAATTTTTACATACCTTCATTCAGGTAAGCACAGAACTATGTTTTCATGTTTCTATGTGATAAGTGGTGAATGATTTGCATTCCATTTTTACAAATGTGAATCAAATTGTCTATATATGTAAGTATTGCTGCAACTTTTGACAGCATTGAATCCTAATTTACACTTCAGAAATACTGTAATGTTAGGCAGTCATTTCAGGAGTTAGCAGCTGCAAAATCTATAGAGTTTGTAAGACATCCAACCGTAAGTATAACTGTATTTTGGAAAATAAGTGATAAAAAGAGAGCATTTCTACCCACAACTATATTTCTTACACTCTCTGTCAAACAAATAATCTTCCAAGTGCTGAGTCCGCAGAAAAATTATTTTAGTAAATTACATATAGCAGATTAAATTTCACTGCCTTTAAACCTAATTCAGATATTTATATATACTCTCTCTATAATATCCAGTTATATGGCAGTATAAAATTTCTATAATAATACTATGTCTCTGAGTTTGCTTTGGTGGATCAGTATAAAAAAAACTTTTGTTGTATTTTTGTCATCATACCTTATGTGAAGTACATTGTTCTCAAGAGACTGTAGGATTTTATAATATCTAAACCATTTTTTCTGTTACCTCAAAAGACACAAAATAGCATTTTCTGCAGCCATAAGTAGGCCCAAACTTCCCACTTTAGCCCCAGAGGATCCAAGCCAGTTTGGATGAATTAACTGTGAGTTGAGAGAGCACCATGGGTAATGTCCAGAAAACATACCACAAGTGAGAAAAATATACATTACCAAGGTCGCAAACACTTTCACCGCATAGGGATTGACTTGCAAAGTCAACTTGAACCTTTGGGAATTTGAGATGAGGTCTTGTTTGTTTGTTTCTCTTGAGAAAAATTGGTTCTCATTTACAATATAGTGGGTACCAAAGGGATTATAGAAGAAACCAAAGCACTTCAGGGATTCAAAATTACTTTTCCAGAGCAACATTTTGGAGAATTGAATGTAACCACTAATCAAATTCCAGATACATACATATATACATACATATATATGGCAGGACAACTTGTTAATAGCTGGGAAAAATCTCAGACTCTTCCCAGTTGTTGACACTGATGTAACTCTAATGCATATGAAAGTATTTATGACCTATTGAGGGTAACTGAATAAATATCTGTTGTTAGTAAATATGGGAATGAATAAGAAATGAGCTACAGCATATATACATACATACGTATTGTTTTTCTATCTCTAATGATTACTAAATATCAACAATGATGGTTAAGAGAGGCTTTCTCTTCTACATTATTCTTACCATTCTTACCATAGTCTTACTATTGAAGACTTAATCTGCAATAAACAAAATTAGAAATATATGTGTATTTATTTTTCCCAAAGAAATTTATTAGGATAAAAGCAAGTGAAAAACATAATATTTAGGGAAATTACTTTTAATTCTTTGCACATATTACTTTCTTTCTTTGGCCTAGCCTGACCAACCCAAAATTAAACTACACTCCCAGTCTTCTTTATCCATGTTTTTGTTTGTTTTTTGCTTAGCATTGATTACCTGTAATCTAATAAACACTTTTTAAAAAATCTGTTGTATTCACTGGGTTTTTTCCTTAAAATGCGAGCTTCACAAAGAAGGAATTTTTATTCTTCTGTTTACCGTTTATTGAGAAACAGCTGTCCATGGGTCAGTTTGATTTCTGACATCTTATAAGCAGAAGCTCTACAGCCTTGTTTTCTCTACTCTCTTTTCAAGGATATGTGTATAGCAAACACTCTTGGAAAATCCTAGATAGTCACTTCCTTCAAAACAGAGAGTAAGTTTCTTTCCTTCACAGTATAATAAATATAATATATCCCTCCATGGCCAAAGGTGGGCATATTTAGCTGCATACCATTATAAAGATTAGAATTTTCTAAATTTGGGATTCCTCAGCAGTGATGCAAACTCACTGTGTGCACAGCATCTTCCAAAGTCATTCTCTGTCACTCTGTATGACTTAAAAGGCAACTGAGACTGGATCCAATATGAAGGTCATAGTGACCATTGTGCCATGAGTAATAAATTCATTTGCTTCTGTTCCACAAGTCTTGCTTTCTCTGTCAGCATCTATGAAACTGTGGCAAGAAAACTTGTTAACTTAATAGGGAAAGATCTCAGACTCTTCCCAGTTGTTGACATTGATGTAACTGTAAGGCTTATCAAAGTGTATGTATGGCTCATTGAGGGTACTCAATAAATACTTGTTGTTAGTGACTATGTGAATGGATAACAAATGGACTATAGCATTTATGAGAATAAGTGATCATATTTGTGAAATGATAGACCTTAACAATTATAATTTTTTGAACTAAAAATATAAATGTCAACATGACTGAGATATTATAGAAGTTAACGATTAAGAGTCTTGCTCTTGTTTCAGGTACACATAGCTCAGTTGCACCTATTACTCACTGTGTAGCCTTGAGCAAGACTTTTCAAATTTCTCATTTATAAATTAGAAGAAATAATTGTATAATACATGTATCATTGTTGAGTTAGATAACTGAGTTCATTATTGAAGCTTTATTATTATTTTGCTCAAACCCCTTTCTGAATTATCCTTATTCAAACATAATAGTATAACTTGTAAAGCCCATAAATAACTTACATAATAAGATATCTGCCCTCTTTCCTTGTCTCCCAGGTGCCAAAATACTCTATTATATGCTCCACGTTCATAAAACTTTTAATCTGTAGCTTGGTATCTTTTATCTCTCTAAAAATATTCTCACCCATTATCTCTTCAAATACTAATTCTGCTTTGTTACCTTTTCTTCTCTCCCCTATATTCTCTTTGCCTCTCTCCCCTCTTCTTTCCTTCTTTTTCTTTCTCTTCCTCTCGTCCTTGCCATTTTTCTTCTTCTTTTTCACATGTGGGGTCATATTCTAGCACTTCAATCACACGTATAGAATTCTAAAACATTTTATACTGTAGGCATCTTATACTCTTTACCATGTTTTGTTTTCCTATTTTGTCTCTTACTCCTTCATTCCTCATATTTTCTAATAACCTGTATTCTAATTCCTTCTTCACCTTTGTCTAACAACTGTTAAATCTCTGCTTTCAAGAGGTTTTTAAGATTTCATTAAGTTTTATTATTATATTTGTCAAGTCAATAATTTTTATAGTTTCTCATTCTCTAGCAAGGCTATTAGCATTGCCTTTTATTTCTATCAATATATTCATCACATTAATTTTAAAGTATCTGTGTGATAATCCTTTATCTAAAGATACTGATGATTTGTGATCGTGCGTTTTCTTGATTTTTGGTCACATACGTTATCCTCATATGGCTGATGATTTTTCTTTCAGTGATAGGCATTGCATAGTTTAAATTTAGCAAAAAAATAACTAGAGACTAAGTATAATCTTATCTTTCTTCAGAAAAATAATTATATTTACTTCTAGCAGATGGCTAGAGACGCCAGCCATGGGGACAACATAAATCTAAATTTAGGAAATAAAATAATGCAAAGTTATGCTTCAGTCTTTGAGGGTAGTTCTACTTGTGTCTCTTTTTTAATTCTGTAATGTATTTCTATGGGAACCATGTCCAAATTACTTGGGATTTTTTAGGTCACCTTCTCCCTAAATGGCCTTTAACTCTAATGTTTGTTCTGTTAGGAGAGTCAACATTCCTTTCCTTCCTGTTGAGCTCAAAGATATTCTTCTGCAATGCCTTAGGGGCCATGTGGTCCCAAATACTAAACATTTCTAGGTATCTTTCTTCTACATCATAGCCCTTTAATTTTCCAGTGCTGTTAGCTTTCCAGGGCCTTCACTGGACATATACAATCTCCTAGCTTCTAGAGTTATTTCAGTAGATGAATTGCCCTTACGGGAAGCCCAGTGCATTCTACTTTTTTTAAAATTACATCTCACTCTTTTATATAAAACTACACAGACTAGCAACCCTCTAAAACCCATTTATGCCTGAGGTTGCAGTATTTTATATTTTTCGTATGGATGAAAAATTAGACCTCGGCGATGACCTTGAGCAGTGGGATATAAATAGCTCCCACCTGCTTAGTGTTCCAATGATGGAACACTGGGCATAAGTGGGTCAAATTAGAAGACATTCCTTAAAATATGAATTACATGATATTATAGATTTCTGAGTTGCCTACTGTAACATCTGGAACTGTATTTGTTAGGTATCTCATTATAGAAAAGGATAAAAGGATAAAAATAAAAAACCTGAAAAATGTATGTTATAATCATAGCTTTTTCGAATTCAAACCTATAACTAATCTTGAGATAAAAGAAACCCTTGGGAATAGAATAAATAGTTATCAAGTTAAGGAAGAGGGAAAGAAGGATCAATTTCTAGGTCTCCAATAGATAAAGGAAATGGTGCACTTAAGTCAGCCTTAAAACTTTAGGTAACTCTGAGTAATTCAGATGAGATAAACATGTAGTAGTCCTAAGACATTTTTTCTTTTTGCAAATCATGGAGAGAGGCTGGAGTAAGGGAAAAAAGAGAGAGAAAGAAGTGAGAGAGAGAGAGGGAGGGAGGGAGAGGGAGAGATTAAGAGTGCTATGAGTTGTACAAACTGTAAAAACAGTCACAGATGATTATCAATCCTGGGGAACAACACAGAAAGAAATATAGCAGGCAAACATGGACCACTTGCCTGTTCTACCTGGAGCCAGTAGCTTTGTTCATACCTGAACTATTATGCTCAGAGGGGAAAATGAACACTGTTTCCAGCAAATTTGCCTGTGGATACAAACTTATAGAGCAGTATAATAGATAAATCTCCATCTCATCTCAAGTCTTAGTGTCTCTTTAGAGGATTCTCTTATGGTTTCAGGAACATTATTTCATTTTATTAGACTTAAAAGTTAACTTAACAGTCCGTAAATCATAGCTCGCTTTGCAGGCCACTGACCAGGACTCTCTGCCCTAATTACAAGCAAAACAAACAATTCTGTTCAGCTCACTGACTAAATTATTTAACAACCAAACAAGAGAGTTTCTACTGTAAGTGATTTCCAAGTTGCTGTCCCAATTCTAGATTCATTTCATTAATAGCAGTGAAAAATAGTTTCTTTTTCAGTAAACTTTGGGGGAAAGTATAGGTTAAGTTTCAATTATGTTTAAAATTATTCCTTGACTAAATCTTTTTTAGTGAACTTCACTACATTAGATCAAAGATGTCTTTTAAATTGCAATACCTCATACTTGTGATAGGTTATTCTCTTTAGCTCTTTGGTATCTTATTTGGATATGTTGATTTTTAAAATTCTATCAATTTCTTTTCCTTTCATGAGTTATTAAACAAACTTTCCTGAGAAAACTTTGAAAAAATTGAATACCATTTTTAATTAAGAAAAATATCTTGTATGCATACTGTACATATATACTGTTCAGTCTTATCTCAAGTTCTGCATCTAGAGTACTTGATAATATAACTTTCTGTCTAATTCCTACAGCATAAGTGCGCATTTGCTGACCTGCTTAAGGCAAGCAGTTAATTACACCTAAGGCATAGAATTGATTTCCTTATAGGCTAATCCTCAAAAGAAGTGCCTTCTTGATGTGCTTCATGTGTCTATCTCTTTTCTTTTTCTCTCTCATTTTCTTGCTTTTAATTTTATAGCAGTTTATGTGTTCTTTTTTCCTGCCTTCCCTTTCCCTCTTTTCTCTGTATAGATTTCTTAAGTTTCCTGTAATGTGAGACATATTAATGAATTTTTTTCAGATACATGAGGCAAAAAATAACACAAATTCAGGTACTTTCAGTTTTTCTTCCCATCTAACTACTTTTGCTTTACTGCATTTCATCCTTCTAATTGCAGAATAGACATACATGATAGCCCTTCCTTATGTACAAGGGATATATTACCAGACACCTAGTAGATGCTAGGTTGTTCCCTATACATATATATCTCTGATAAAGTTTAATTTATGGATTAGTCACAGTTAATAGCAACAACTACAAATAGATATAGTTTAGTTATATAAAAGAATATTTAAAAATTGTATAAATATTTATAACAATGTACAGTAATAAAAGTTATATAATGTCATCTCGCTCAGCTACTAACAGAGGATAGCATGTATAGTATGAATGTGCTAAACAAAGGGATGATTCATATCCTGGACAGGACAGAGCTGAATTATGTGAGATTTCATCATACTACTCAGAGCAACATGCAATTTAAAATTTATGAATTGCTTGTTTCTGGAATTTTTCATTTAATGTTTTAGGACTACATTTGCTTTATTATTATACTTGAACTTCTGTGATACACATGCAGAATGTGCAAGTTTGTTACATAGGTATACACATGCCATGGTGGTTTGCTGCACCCATCAACCTCTCATCTACTTTAAGCATTTTTCCAATGCTTGCCCTTCCCCAAGCCCCCTATCCCCCCAGCAGGCCCCAGTGTGTGATGTTCTTCTCCCTGTGTCCATGTATTCTCATTGTTCAACTCTCAACTATGAGTGAGAACATGCAATGTTTGGTTTTCTGTTCTTGTGTTAGCTTGCTGAGAATTATGGTTTCCAGATTCATCCATATCCCTGCAAAGGACATGAACTCATTCATTTTTATGGTTGCACAGTATTCCATGGTGTATATGTGCCATATTTTCTTTATCCAGCCTATTATTGATGGGCATTTGGGTTGTTTCCAAGTCTTTGCTATTGTGGACAGTGACTCAATAAACATACATGTGCATGTGTCTTTATAGTAAATGATTTATAATCCTTTGGGGTATATACCAAGTAAAGGCATTTCTGGGTCAAATGGTATTTCTAGTTGTAGATCCTTGAGGAATCACCATACTGTCTTCCACAATGGTTGAACTTTTAACTTATGCTTCCACCAATGGTATAAAAGCATTCCTATTTATCCACATCTTCTCCAGCACCTGTTGTCTCCTGACTTTTTAATGATCGCCATTCTAACTGGTGTGAGATGGTATCTCAATGTGGTTTTGATTTGCATTTCTCTAATGATCAGTGATGATGAGCTTTTTTTCATGTTTGTTGGCTGCATAAATGTCTTCTTTTGAGAAGTGTCTGTTCATATACTTTGCCCACTTTTTGATGGGATTGTTTTATTCTTGTAAATTTATTTAAGTTCTATGTAGATTCTGGATATTAGCCCTTTGTCAGATGGATAGATTGCAAAATCTCTCCCGTTTCTCCCAATCTAAGTAAAGATCCAAAGTCCATAGACATAGGCAAAGTATGACTAAAACAGCAAGAGCCATTGTTTTTGCTGTTTTAGTCATGAAGACTTTGCCCATGCCTATGTCCTGAATGGGACTGCCTAGGTTTTCTTCTAGGATTTTTAGGTTTTAGGTCTTAGGTTTAAGTGTTTAATCCATCTTGAGTTAATTTTTGTATAAGGTGTAAAGAAGGGATCCAGTTTCAGCTTTCTATATATGGCTAGCCTGTTTTCTCAACACTATTTATTAAATAGGGAAATCTTTCCCGATTACTTATGTCAGGTTTGTGGAAAATCAGATGGTTGTAGTTGTATGATGTTATTCCTGCAGCCTCTGTTCTGTTCCATTGGTCTATATCTCTATTTTGATACCAGTACCATGCTATTTTTGTTACTGTAGCCTTGTAAGTGTAGTTTGAAGTCAGGTAGCATGATGCCTCCAGCTTTGTTCTTTTTGCTAAGAATTGTCTAGGCTACGCAGGCTCCTTTTTGGTTTTATATGAAATTTAAAGTAGTATTTTTCCAATTCTGTGAAGAAAGTCAATGGTAGCTTGATGGGGATAGCATTGAATCTATAAGTTACTTTGTACCCCAGAACTTAATTACTTTGGCCAGTATGACCATTTTCATAATATTGTTTCTTCCTAACCATGAGCATGGCATGTTTTTCCATCTGTTTGTGTCCTCTCTTATTTCCTTGAGCAGTGGTTTGTAGTTCTCCTTAAAGAGGTCCTTCACATCCCTTTTAAGCTGTATTCCTAGGTATTTCATTCTCTTTGTAGTAATTGTGAATGGGACTTCATTCATGATTGGCTCTCTATCATTGGTGTATAGGAATGCTTGTGATTTTTACACATTGATATTTGTGTCCTGAGACTGCTGAAGTTGTTAATCAGCTTCAGGAAATTTTGGACTGAGACGATGGGGTTTTCTCAGTATACAATCATGTCATCTGCAAACAGAGTCAATTCGACTGCCTCCTTTTCTAATTGAATCCCCTTTATTTCTTTCTCTTGCCTGATTTTTCTGGTCAGAACTTTCAATACTATGTTTATTAAGAGTGGAGAGAGAGGACATCCTTGTGTTGTGCTTGTTTTCAAAGGGAATGCTTCCAGTTTTTGCCCATTGAGTATGATATTGCCTGTGGGTTTGTCATAAATAGCTCTTATTATTTAATATACATTCCGTCAGTACTGAGTTTATTGAGACTTTATAGCATGAAGGGCTGTTTAAGTTTGTCAAATGCCTATTCTACATCTATTGAGATACTCATGTAGTTTTTGTCATTGGTTCTGTTTCTGTGATGGATTATGTTGAATCATCCTTGCAAGCCAAGGATGAAGCTGACTTGATCGGGGTGGATAGACTTTTTGATGTGCTGCTGGATTTGGTTTGCCAGTATTTTATTGAGGATTTTTCTTTCCATCGATGTTCATAAGGGATATTGGCCTGAAATAATCTTTTTTAGTTCTGTCTCTGCCAGGTTTTGGTATCAGGATGATACTGGCCTCATAAAAGGAGTTAGGATTTCCTCTTTTTGTATTGTTTGGAATAGTTTCAGGAGGAATGTTGACAGATCATTTTTGTACTTCTGGTAGAATTTGGCTCTAAATCTGTCTGGTCCTGGACTTCTTTTGGTTGGTAGAATATTACTTTGCTGCCTCAATTTAAAAACTTGTTGTTGGTCTATTCAGGGATTCAACTTCTTTGTAGTTCAGTCTTGGGAGAGTTTCAAGGAATTTAATTTCTTCTAGATTTTCTAGTTTATTTGCATAGAGGTGTTTATTGTATTCTCTGGTGGTAGTTTGCATTTCTGTGGGATCGGTGGTGATATCTCTATCATTTTTTATTGAGTCTATTAGATTCTTCCTGGTATTCTTCTTTATTAGTCTGGCTAGCAGTCTATTTTGTTGATCTTTTCAAGAAACCAGCTCCTGGGTTGATTTTTTGAAGGATTTTTTCTTGCCCCTGTCTTCTTCAGTTCAGCTCTGATCTTAAGTTACTTCTTGTCTTCCACTAGCTTTTGAATTTCTTTGCTCTTGCTTCTCTACATTTGCTTTTTAAATATGTTTATTATTTAACATTTGTTTTGGACTTAGGGTTACAAAATTTTATAGATTAAGGGGTATATGTGTTGTGTTATATGAGTAAATTGTATAATGGTGAAGTCTGGACTTGGTTTGTTGTTGTTTTGACACAAGGTCATTCTGTGTCCCAGGCTAGAGTGCAGTGGCATGATTGTACCAAATAATTAGTACTTCATCCCTCAACCCCTGTCACCTTTTTGAAATCTCCAATGTCTGTTATTCCTCTCTGTATGTTGGAACACATTTGACTGGAGGTAACTAACACTGTAGGTAAGAGAAAACTACTATACTATGATAATTATAATGCATACATCTTTCTTTTAACTATTGAATATAGTGTACAGAAGCATGCTTTTGGCACATCTATTTTTATAGTTAAATAATTATACATTTGTCTTACATTAGAGTGAATTCTTTGACATATACAAATACAGTCCAATGTGTTCAAAAGCATTTAGACTAGATTGATTACTAGGAACAAATATGAATATGCTTCAGATTTGTGTTACTGAGTTCTGAATCGGGAAACATTAAACATTTTCCTAATCTCTGATTCTTTAAAGAAAAGTTTTGTTAGTTTATATTATGATGTCACCTTACATATCTACTAGTAAATAACCTTTGCACAGAAAAATACAAAGCAAGTGAGGAAAGCCTTAGAAGTCTGAATCCATGACACTGTTAAGTCAGGTAAAGCTTTGAGATGTTTGTTCAATCATAAACTCCCGCACCGCGTAAGTAGATGCTGAGTGTGACTGTCAGTAAAATACAGCTTCTTATTGAATACATTTTTAACTTTCCTGTTCATGAATATGCAGTAAAACAAAATTGACTCTAAAGATACCTCCCTTTTGCTATATTTTCTATTGGCCAAATTCAGCATGTTCAAAAAATAGGCATGTTTGGCACGTACTGTACTGCGAGCATATTTTGGTGGATTGTAAAATAGAGCGAGTTTCACAGACTGCTTTATTTCCACTCTTGGTAAAGTACAAACAGTTTTTCAAATATACTAATAATATGCATACCTACTGTTTTTGTCCTTCTTGAGTATATGACCTAAAGGTCATGTAGTTAGTTGATTAGAATATCCCTGTCTGGACCATGCATCAAAATTTCTTAAAGAAGTAATGAAAAGAGAGAAATCATACTCAGCCTTTGACATTCAAAATCACATTTGTGGTAACATTATAGCCAAGCTGTTGATCTGAGAAAATGCACGTCAGTGATGTATCCTAGTCTTTAAATTATAGACTTTTTTAAATGCCTATTTAAAGGTATCTGTTTTTCTATTAAGGCTTAGCCAGAAAGTTAGCCAGAACTAAGGAAAGGAATATTTGAGTTAGAGGGAAAGAGAATTTGAAGCACAAGAAGCTCTCCCTTTCTGGCTCTGGAGAATTGTGAAAATGAATAGACAGGTATTGGCAATGATTCTTATTCCACTGAGGACAGAACTGCCTTGTCCCAATCTGGGAAATAGCCACATAAGAATAGTAAATTTTGTCCTTTATTTTCCCAGAAATATTGGTGTGGGGAGTGGGTCAGGGAGAAGGAAAACAGGTAATTCTGGGGAAAACATAATTATTCTTTTTTCATTTAACCATACCCAGAGGAATTGTGATATATTAGATTGGGAAGTTGCTACTTTGTGGTTATATATATTTACTACTCTCATAGCCTTTTAAAAGAAATAACCAGGTTTGTTAGTGTTTTTTTGTTTGTTTGTTTTTTGGTGTATATGTGTGTTTTTCCAGATCACTCTGTGATGAGCTAACTGAGTGGGTCTCTGGATGACGTTTGAGGACTTTTGTGATGGAATGAGGAGAAGGGGAGGCTGACATCAACTCAAATATTTCAAAGAAAACACATGTGGAACCCACATCCAGTGCAAAATAAGATAGGAAATTACAGTTGGAATGAAAAAAATTAAAATGTGAAGGCAAGAATCCAGGTGATAAGACTACAAGCTCACATATCTAGTCCAGCATTACTGGTTAGCATCGAGTTTATAAAAGCAGAACTTACAAAACAATCAATATCCCAAAAGCCTATAGAATTGGATTAAACTTCATCAACAGCTCTCCCTTCTGTCATCCAATTTGATTAAAGTGCTATGACTGTGTCTGAGCTTTAAAATAAGGGATTATGTGACTTACTTTAAAATGCACTGCTTTACCTATGTTCCATGTCTTTGTCTGTTAGGACTGCTAAACAAAATACCATAAACTGGGTGGCTTATGAATAACAGTGAATAATAGAAATTTATTTACAATAGTTCTGGAGGCTGGCAAGTCCAAGACTTAGGAATTAGCAGATTTTGTGTCCCATGAGAGTTTGCTTCCATAGTGGATGCCTTCTCATTGTGTCCTCGCATAGAGGAATGGACGAGGTAACTCTCCAAGGCCTCTTACAAAGGGCATTCATTCCACCTATGAAGGCTTCACCCTTATGAATGATCAACTTCCTAATACTGTCATCTTGTTAATAAGGTTTCAACATATAAATGTGTGCATGCGAGAGTGGGGCAGGGGGAACAAATCTTCAAACCATAGCAGCAATGTGGCTTAACTTCCTAAACCTAAAACTTTTCATTTTCAGAACTCAATTGCAGTAATTATATAATTATTACAACATCTTCCCTTCAAAAAAAATCATTCAAAGACTATATAGCCCCACAAAATGAATACAACAGTATTTTTAAAACATGGCTAATACCTTTGGACTAGTCTGAGTCAGAATTTTGACAGGATCCTAAGGATTGGAGCAAGCCTACAGTGCTTGAAAGATATCCAACAAAAATTCTGAAAATATGGCATCAGAACTAAGTATTAGCTATTCTGAATTCAAAATATACAAAAATAGATGTAAGACAACCATGTCATATTGAATTGTATGCATATATTTTAGTCATGACAACATAAATATGTTTCAATTGGGCTATTGTAATTTCTGCAGATTAAACCAGATGAAATGCAAATACCATGTGAGTATTACAATAACACATATCTCAGAATGGAAGAATACAAAGGTGGCCAACATACTCCTTGTCCCTGGTGTCTCACAGCCTAGTGAGACCCAATTTATAATTCATAAATAGGAGATAATGAAAAATTAATCCTTTACCCTATTTTCTTATCCATGATGGACCCTTGCCTCCTCTTCAAACATGCTATCTATGTAGGACCAGCATTTACATTAGAAACCTGAAAAATGGAATGTCTATCAATATGGAGTCACAGAGATATCACCTAGTTATTCCTAGCTCCTGTAGACCTTCAGTAAATGAAGCCTTGTTTTACACACATACATCTTTAGCTTAAAGAAAACCAGGGCCCTCACCAAGCCCTCTTGTGAAGTCTTTGGCTTCCTGTGCTATGTGTTAGCAATTGTGGGTGTTAACACTAGAGGTAATATATATCTCCTTTTTTGAATTTCATGCACAAACTTATAGCATAATTTAAAAATCTATTAATAAACCACTATGCATTATTGAATATTTTAGAGAAATTTATATAACCAAGTTTTATTATGCCACTTAGCTAATTCAACACCAGTCATTTTCAATGTCCTTCAGTTTATTTATTATCATCCTCTATCGATTTTGCTTGCTTTTCTCTCTCCCTTCTTTTAGTTGTTCATCAGTTAGTTTACTGAGGATACTAATTATTTGCCGATACTATTTTAGTCTGTCAATTATGTGTGTGTGTGATTCTGTATGTGCATATGTATGGTTTAGTGATATCTGTTTGCATGGTGTAGTAAACATTTACTTTTAGAATTATTTTGTAGTCACAAGACAATTCAGGTTAAAGTCAGTTTGGGAATTTGGGTAAGTTATATTTTTCTGAAAATTTATACATCTTATCTTGTATTGTTCAAATTTATTGACAAAGATCTGTCCATAATGCTTTCTTATTGAAATACTATGTGTTGTATATTTATAATGTACATAAATCTTAAGTATACAACATAATGAATTTTACTTATGCATATAATCATGTAATTACCACCCAGATCAAGATTAAAAAACAAATCCAGTGCCCCATTGGTAGCCACAATTCATCTTTATCTTCATCACCAACTTTGACTAATTTTGAACTTTATGTAAATGAAATCATGTAATGTATATTTTTTGTGCCTGGTTTACTTTGTTCAATATTAAGTCTTGGAAATTACCCAGGATGTGTATAGCCATAATTTTTAACTTACATATAATTTATTATAGAAAATACTGTATCTATCCATTTTACCCTTGATAGACTTTTGAATTGTTTTCAGTGTATTTCAAGAAGAAAGCTTCTTTGAATAATCTTCTACAGATATTTTATGGAAATACGAATTTACATATTGAGTTTTATTATTGTTTTAATGTCCATGTTGTCAAAGAATAGCCCTCAATTCTATTGTTGGTACATAATAAGAATTACTTAATTCTATTACTGCTTATATTTTTTTCTGATGAATTTCATCTAAAAGTTGCCAAATTTATTATTTCTCACAGAAAATTAACTTTTTAATATGTTGAGCTACTGTATGTTTGGCTGAATGTATGTGTGTCTGTGTGTATGTGTTTTTCTCTCATTAATTTCTGCTCTTTACTGTTTACTTCATACCAACATTGGGATACTGTGCTCCATTTGCTGTTCATTATGTAAATTCATGATAGTTAAAATGTTAGTGATTAGCCCTTATCTAATTTAGGAATTTCAAGCTATACATTAACCGCTTAATACTGGTTTAGCTGATTACATAAGCTTTAAAATGTAGTAATACTCTTCACATTGTTACATTTAAGCTATTTCATAACTTCCATTTTTATTGCATAGTTGAGCCTTGAATTATTTAGAAATAGGTTTTGTAAATTCTAAGAATATCTAAGGCATTTCTAGTTACTTTTATTATAGATTTTTAGCTTAACAGTATTGCTATCAGAGAATACACTATCATTTCAATGATTTCAAATTTGTTGAACTTGCTTTGTAACCCAGAATAGAATCCATTTTAAACACTCACTGTCAATGCATTAAGACAATGAATAATTTAAACTTTTATGGCTTGATAGCCTGTAAAAGGCTGTCCAGTGAAGAGTGCTAAATGTACTGTTTCCTTATACATTTCTGTCAGCTTTTTCTGTATTTTTTAAAAGAAGTGTTTTAAAATATCCCAACATATTTAAACATTTGTCTATACCTCCTTATGTTTTCTCAGTTTTGGTTTTATATATTGCATTAAAATATATAATTTTATATATTTCATACTGTATTGGATATAATTTATTTTATATTGCATTGATATTATATTAATCATTTTAATTGTGATGCCACTTGTTTTAGTTTTTCTTAAATTATGAAATTTTCTATTTCTAATAATGCGATTTGCCTTAAAAAACATTTTGTATCCCCTAATTCTATAAATTTTCTCTGGACCAGTTTTTGCATTTTTAATCTTTTTACTTTTGCTCTTTCTGCATTCATTCTTTATGTTCTAAATCATCAAATAAAATAGGTTTACTTTTGTAAAATCCAGACTAAAAATCTTTGTAACTTTGTTTGAGCATTAATTCCATTTCCTTTTACTGTAATAAGTAGTATCACTGAATTTGTATCTACCATTTTCCTTGGTATGTTAGAAGTGTCCAACTGAATTTATTTCCTTTTTTCCATTTTCTTAACATTTTTCACTGATTATTTTTTCCTCATCTTTAATTCTTTTTCTAGGGTAGTTGTAGAAGTACAATATTGTTTGGTTGGTTGGTTATTTATTTGTTGGTTTCCTTAGGAATAGTGATATACATAATTAATATAAAAGTCTAAAACTGACAAATATTTTTACTTTTCTCCTGGGACCTAAAATAATCTTAAGTATGTTAATGCTGATGTAGCCCTGGTAACTTACATACATTCCCTCGTCATGTATTTTAATTCTGTCCCTGGAACCTTTTCACAGATCATTCAGATTATTTTACATGGTGGATAATCATCTTTTATTTACCTACTAATTTTACAACTTACATTGCTCCTCATTTCTTCTTTCATGTAAAAATTATTTGTCAAATACAAAACAATATTTTTAAATTTAATTCAGTGAGTAGTTACTGTTATTAAAATTTCTGGTTTTGCTTCTCTGAAATGTCTTTAGTTTTCTTCATTGTTGAAAGTATTATTTAGTTAAAGTAAAATTCTAGATTCGGAAATTTTACCTTAAACACTTTGGTTTTCTCAAAGCTCTGTGTTTGAAGTTTACTTTTGCTGTTGAGAAATTAGCTGATAATACATATTCTAACCTCTGGAAATAATCCCTCTTTCACATATCTGTCTATCTTCTCTTCAGCTTCGTTTAATTTTGCTATTATTTTTGGTAGTTTAAACTTCATAATGATGTTTGTAGATGTGTATAACTTTTTATGTTGCTTGATATGCTTACAATTGCTTGAATCTACAGAAGGTATTTGGAAACATGCATCTCTCTTTTCAGCTTTGTATCTGTCATGCTCTTTCATTCCCATCCTCTTGGAACTACAATTAAATGTATCTTTAGATAACTTACTTCTATATTCCCCCTTTCCTCTCTATGCTATATTAAGAATTATATGTTTATATTTTCACAAGAATCTCATAAATGTTACTACTGTTTTTATTTTACGTATTAAATAATCAAGCAAGTTTTAAGTTACATATTTGGTCTAGAAATCTGTAACTACCTTTAAACCATGTTTTTAAGCATCACAGTATATTTCTCTGGTTCTGTGAAGAATACAAAGAGTCTACAAAATCATTTTTTTAAATGAAATATTATTTTGGGTATTTCTTTCTTATTGCATGGAAACATTTTTTTAAAAGTTGTGACTACCATGCCAGAAAGCTTGGGTTCCAGCTTCTAAACCTTTGGCAGACAAAACCTTCAAAAGAGCTGATTTATACAGAATTAGAAAAGATTATACAGATCATCCAGCCCAGATCTACAGAACTGTATGTAAATGTTAGATTTCTTAATACAAATACATCTTAATGGTAATCTCAAAAATCAAACCAAAAATTCTGATTAAATTGATGTCAAGAGATAGATTAAATTGATGTCAAGAGATCTTCCAGCAGGGGCTGACAGACACTTCATACTGGCGGGCTCTGGCTGGCATCTGGCGGGCTCTGGCTGGCATCTGGCGGGATGAAGCTACCAGAGGAAGGAACAGACAACAACTTTTGCTGTTCTGCAGCCCCTGCTGGTGATTCCCAGGCAAGCAGTGTCTGGAGTGAAACTCCAGCAAACTCCAGCACACCTGCAGCACAGCGGCCTGACTTTTAGAAGAAAAACTAAGAAACGGAAAGAAATAGTTTCCACATCAACAGAAAGGGTGTCCACTCAGTGACCCCATCCAAAGGTCACCAATGTCAAAGACCAAAGGTAGATAAATCCATGGAGATGGGAAGAAACCACTGCCAAAAGGCTGAAATCTCCAAAAACAAGAACGCCTCTTCTCCTCCAAAAGATCCCAGCTCCTCACCAGCAATGGAACCAAACTGGGTGGAGAATGAGTTTGACAAATTGACAGAAGCAGGCTTCAGAAGGTGGGTAATAACAAACTTCTCTGAGCCAAAAGATCATGTTCTAACCCAAGGCAAGGAAGCTAAGAACCTTGAAAAAAGGTTAGACAAAAGGCTAACTAAAATAACAAGCTCCATCATGCTGCTTATGTAGAGAAGAACATAAACGACATGATGGAGCTGAAAAACACAGCAGAAGAACTTTGTGAAGCATACACAAGTTTCAATAGTGGAACTGATCAAGTGGAAAAAGGGTATCAGAGATTGAAGACCAACTAAATGAAGGCAAAGTTAGAGAAAAAAGAGTAAAAAGAAATGAGCAAGGCCTCCAAGATATAAGGAATTATGTGAAAAGACCAAATCTACATTTGATTGGTGTACCTGAAAGTGATGAAGAGAATTAAACCAATCTGGAAAACACTTCAGAGTATTATCCAGGAGAACTTTCCCACCATAGCAAGGCAGGCCAAATTCAAATTCAGGAAATACAGAGAACACCACAAAGATACTGCTCGAGAAGAACAACACCAAGACATAAAATTGTCAGATTCACCAGGGATGAAATGAAGGAAAAAATGGTAAGGGCAGCCAGAGAGAAAGGTCAGGTTACTCACAAAGGGAAGTCAATCAGACTCACAGCGGATCTCTCAGCAGAAACCCGACAAGCCACAAGAGAGTAGGGACCAATATTCAACATCCTTAAAGAAAAGAATTTTCAACCCAGAATTTCATATCCAACCAAACTAAGCCTCATAAGTGAAGGAGAAATAAAATCCTTTATGGACAAGCAATCGCTGAGAAATTTTGTCACGATCAGGCCTGCCTTACAAGAGCTACTGATGGAAGCAGTAAACAAAGAAAGGAACAACCACTACCAGCCACTGCACCAACATACCAAACTGTAAAGATCATTGACACTATGAAGTGACTGCATCAACTCACAGGCAAAACAAACAACTAGCATCAAAAAGGCAGAATCAAATTCACACATAAAAATATAACCCTTAAATAAAAATGGGCTAAATGCCCCAATTAAAAGACACAGACTAGCAAATTGGATAAAGAGTCAGGGCTCATTGGTGTGCTATATTTGAGAGACCCATCTCATATGCAAAGACATCCATAGACTCAAAATAAAGGGATGGAGGAAGATTTACCAAGCAAATGGAGACCAATCAAAAAAGCAGGGGTTACCATCCTAGTCTGTGATAAAAGGGATTGTAAACCAACGAAGACAAAAAGAGACAAAGAAGGGTATTACATAATGGTAAAGGGATCAATGCAACAAGAAGAACTAACTATCCTAAATATATATATGCACCCAATACAGGAGCACCCAGATACATAAAGCAAGTTCTTAATGACCTAAAGAGACTTAGACTCCCACACATTAACCTCACTGTTAATATTAGACAGATCAATGAGAAAGAAAATTAACAAGGATATCCAGGACTTTAACTCAGATCTGGACCAAGTGGACCTAATAGACATCTTCAGAACTCTCCACCCCAAATCCACAGAATATACATTCTTCTCAGCACCACACCACACTTACTCTAAAATTGAATACTAATTGGAAGTAAAAACTCAGCAAATGCAAAAGAACGTGAATTGTAAAAAATGGTCTCTTAGATCACGGTGCTATCATATTAGAACTCAGTATTGAGAAATTCACGCAGAACCACACAACTTCATGGAAACTGAACAACCTGCTCCTAAATGACTACTCGATAAATAATAAAATGTAGGCAGAAATAAAAATGTTCTTTGTGTGTAGAGGGATATTTATAGCACTGAATGCCCACAAGAGAAACAAGGAAAGATCTAAAATTGACACCTTAACATCATGATTAAAAGAACTAGAGGCGCAAGACAAAACAAATTTAAAAGATAGCAGAAGACAAGCAGTAACTAAGATCAGAGTGGAACTGAAGGAGACATAGATACAAAATAACCTTAAAAAAAAAAAAAAAATCAATGAATCCAGGAGCTGGCTTTTTGAAAAGATTAATAAAACAGATATACTGCTAGCCAAACTAAAAAAGAAGAAAAGAAAGAAGAATCAAATAGATGTATTACAAAATGATAAAGGGGATATCACCACCGATCCCACAGAAATACAAACTACCATCAGAGATTACTACAAACACCTCTATGCAAAAAAAAAAAAAAAAAAAAAAGAAAAAAAAAAACAGTAAATCTAGAAGAAAGGGATAAATTCCTGAACACATACCACATACACTCTCCCAAACCATGAAGAAGTTGAATCCCTGAATAGACCAAAAACAAGATCTGAAATTGAGGCAGCAATTAATAGCCTACACCAAAAAAAGTCCAAGACCAGATGAGTTCACAGCCAAATTTTACCAGAGGTACAAAGAGAAGCTGGTACCCTTCCCTCTGAAACTATTTCAAAGAATACAAAGAGAGGGAATCCTCCATAACTCATTTTATGAGACCAACATCATCCTGATACCAAAACCTGGCAGAGATACAACAAAAAAAATGAAATTTCAGCCAGTATCCCTGATGAACATTAATGTGAATATCCTCAATAAAATACTGGCAAACCAAATTCAACAGCACATCAAAAAGCTTATTCATCACAATCAAGTTGGCTTCATCCCTGGGATGCAAGGATGGTTCAGCGTACACAAATCTATAAACGTAGTCCACCACATAAACAAAACCAAAGACAAAAACCATGTAATTATCTCAATAGATGCAGAGAAGGCCTTCGACAAAATTGAACATCGCTTTTTGATAAAACCTCTCGATAAATTAGGTATCTATAGAAAATATCTCAAAATAATTAGAGCTTTTGATGACAGACCTACAGCCAATAGCATACTGAATAGGCAAAAACTGGAAGCATTCCCTTTGAAAACTGGCACAAGACAAGGATGTGCTCTGTCACCACTCCTATTCAACATAGTGTTGGAAGTTCTGGCCAGGGCAATCAGGCAAGGAAAAGAAATAAAGGGTATTCAATTAGGAAAAGAGAAAGTCAAATCGTCTCTATCAGCAGACAACATGATTGTATATTTAGAAGACTCCATAGTCTCAGCCCAAAATCTCCTTAAGCTGATAAGCAACTTCAGCAGTCTGAGGATACAATATCAATGTGCAAAAATTACAAGCATTCTTACACACCAGCAATAGACAGAGGACAAAATCATGAGTGAACTTCCTTTCACAATTGCTGCAAAGCAAATAAAATACCTAGAAATACAACTAACAAGGGATATGAAGGACCTACTCAAGGAGAACTAGAAACCACTACTCAAAATAATGAGAGGACATAAACAGATGGAAAAATCATTCCATGCCATGGTTAGAAAGAATCAATATTGTGAAAATGGCCATACTGCCCAAAATCATTTATAGATTCAGTGCTATCTACATCAAGCTACCATTGACTTTTTTCACAGCACTGAGAAAAAAAACACCTTAAATTTCATATGGAAGAAAAAAGAGCCATACAGCCAAGGCAATCCTAAGTAAAAACAACAAAGCTGGATGCATCACACTAACTGACTTCAGACTATACTAAAAGGCTACAGTAATCAAAACAGCATAGTCCTGGTACCAAAACAAAGATGGAGATCAATGGACCAGAACAGAGGCCTCAGAAATAATGCCACACATCTACAACCATCTGACCTTTGACAAACCTGACAAAGACAAGCAATGGGGATTCCCTATTTAATAAATGCTTTTGGCAAAACTGGCTAGCCATGTACAGAAAGTTGAAACTTAATCCCTTCCTTACACCTTATACATAAATTAACTCCAGATGGATTAAAGCTTTAAACATAACACCTAACACCATAAAAACTCTAGAAGAAAACCTGGGCAATACCATTAAGATCATAGGCATAGGCAAAGACTTCATGACTGAAACATCAAAAGCAATGGCAACAAAAGCCAACACAGACAAATGGGATCTAATTAATCTAAAGAGCTTCTGCACAGCAAACGAAACTATCATCAGAGTGAACTCACAACTAACAGAATGGGAAAATATTTTTGCAATCTACCTATCTGACCAAGGGCTAATATTCAGAATCTACAAAGAACTTAAACAAATTTACAAGAAAAAACAAAACAAAAAGTGGGCAAAAGATATGAACAGATATTTCTCAAAAAAGGACATTTATGCAGCCAACAAACAGGAAAAAAAGCTCTTCAACACTGGTCATTAGAAAAATGCAAATCAAAACCACATTGAGATACCATCTCACGGCAGTTAGAACGGTGGTCATTAAAAAATCAGGAAACAACAGATGCTGGAGAGGAGGTGGATAAATAGGAACACTTTTACACTATTGGTGGGAGTGTACTATGCAGCCATAAAAAAAAATGAGTTTATGTTCTTGGCAGAAATATGGATGATGCTAGAAACCATCATTCTCAGCAAACTAACACAAGAACTGAAAACCAAACACCACATGTTCTCACTCATAGCTGGGAGTTGAACAATGAGAACACATGGACACAGGGAGGGGAGCATCACACACTGGGGGCCTGTGGAATAGAGTAGGGTGGGCAGAGAAATAGCATTAAGAGAAATACCTAAAATAGATGATGGGTTAATAGGTGCAGCAAACCACCATGACACGTATATGCCTGTGTAACAGACCTGCATGTTCTACACATGTACCCCAGAACTTAAAGCATAATTTAAAAAAAAAACAATGACATTAGTTTTATACTTATAGTGTCAAGAAACAGAGTTAAGGGCCAAAGATCAATTGCACCTACACTTCTGAAAAAGAATCTTCATCATTTTATAAAACTCTAAACATAAATATAAATTGTTAGTATTTTCAGGACTCACATGTTCACATATCAAAATTTAAATGAACCTTTAGCTTTTGAAGTGGTAGATATTTCTGAGTACACAGTAATTCCCAATTCTGTTTTCTTAAAATGAAAGGTTATCCAGAGATCCCCAGGAAACTATAAATTCTTTTTTTTTTTTTTTTTTTTGAGACGGAGTTTCGCTCTTGTTACCCAGGCTGGAGTGCAATGGCGCGATCTCGGCTCACTGCAACCTCCGCCTCCTGGGTTCAGGCAATTCTCCTGCCTCAGCCTCCTGAGTAGCTGGGATTACAGGCACGCGCCACCATGCCCAGCTAATTTTTTGTATTAGTAGAGACGGGGTTTCACCATGTTGACCAGGATGGTCTCGATCTCTTGACCTCGTGATCCACCCGCCTCAGCCTCCCAAAGTGCTGGGATTACAGGCTTGAGCCACTGCACCCAGCCGAAACTATAAATTCTTAATGACTGAAAAGGCAGTCCAAGTTGTCTGATACATTAGGTAACTGAGAAATAGAGCATGGCAAAACTTTTAAAAGGCAATGACTTTGGCATGGTGCAGTGGCTCACGCCTGTAATCCCAGCACTTTGGGAGGCTGGGGCAGGCTGATCATGAGGTCAAGAGACTGAAACCATCTTGGCCAACATGGTGAAACCTCCTCGTCTCTACTAAAAATACAATAAATTACCTGGTCGTGGTGGTATGCACCTATAATCTCAGCTACTAGTGAGGCTGAGGCAGGAGGACCACTTGAAGCTCGGAGGTGGAGGTTGCAGTGAGCTGAGATTGTGCCACTACTGTACTCCAGCCTGGCGACAGAGTGAGACTCTGTCTTAAAAAAAAAAAAAAAAAAAGGCATTGACTTCATTTATGATCATCAATAATCAATAACATCTGTGGCCATGAGTGTTAGCAGAGAATTACCAAAGTTGAATGTGAATTCATTATCCACATGACAACAGAGGGCTATACTGCCAATGATACTTTATTATATTTTTCTCCCAGTCATTTCAGTTTTCTTCAGTTGTTGAGAGCAACATGAGACCAAACTGGCTACTAACAACATAATCCAGTATGGCAACGACTTGGTGTACCATTGACCTAGCGAGTGCACCTAATTCATCCAATGAATTTGCACCAGAAAGATTCTCCTTCTGGTGTCCAAGACACAAAAAGGTCTGGAGGTCTTCTGTAATTAGCCTCTGTAAAGGAAGACTGCATTTCCAGAATGAGCCTTTTTATATTCCCTTTGGCTCCTTTGCTAAGTCATAACTTTTATTTGCATGAACATTTTGTTAATGCAGAGCTGTGAAATGTCTCCTTTCAGCTGTGTCTACATAAAGCCAACAATACAGCATATAAAACTATTCAAGTACATTCAGTCTGGACTAAAAGAGATAGGCTGTCAATTCTGAGATAGTTCCTAATGGCTTATAGAAGTTATAAAAGCCTATATTTGAAAGCCAGCTTTGTATCTTCAGGTATTTACTTTTATTTATTTGCAAATACAAAATTCAGAGCTTGAGGAATGAGAGTTATCGAATTGGTATAACTCAGAACATGCTTTTTACTTCATGTGTTTTCCATCCATATGGCACACACTGTCCTGTTCTCTGTGCTTCTAAACTTTATTAATTCATTCAGTCACATTAGTGATATTGGATAAGCAGCCTAACACTTCAGTGGTTTAACCCAGACATAAGGCGTAGCCAAGTCAATCTCCTATTCACGTATATCATTGAAACTTAAATAAATTTAAATTTGATTTATAAAGCTTTCTGGTTTTTGAATTTTCCTCTGGTTATTAGCTTCAATTACATAAAATTATTATACATTATTCACCTATGTCTTTCTATCATTATTTTCCTTTCTCTTGATGTACAAAACATTACTTGACCTTTTCCAAACTTGGTTTTAAAACTCATCTTAATTTTATCAAAGTAACCATAATTTTTACCAGAATTCAGTGGGAATTTATATTCATTAATATAAATTTTTATTCTCTCATTCATAATTTATATGTAAGGGAATTTCAAACAGATGCAGTCCTGAAAATGATCAAAAGGAAGAAAGGACAATTATTTAATTAAAGGCAATGCTTTAGAAATGCAGATTTATGAACACTATTGATGTACACTATGTTATCAATAGTTTGAGTTTACAATAGCATTAGCCAGTAAATCATGCCTGTAGAATCAGCAACTGCAGCACTGAATCAGATGATTGCTCAACAAAGCTATCTACGCTGCACATTATCCACTGGTCCTGCCTGGACTCTTTCACAGTTGTAGCAAGCCCATTTCATCATGGACTACTCCTTAGCCACCTGATATGAATGGTTCACATTCATGAAGGAAAGCCCTCATAACCCAATCACTCTTAAAACCTCCACTTCCTAATACTGTTCTATAGGCGATTAAGTTTCAACGTGAATTTAGGAGGGGGCATACATTCAAACCATAGCTGGTCCCTGTGGACAGTAGTCCTCAGAATGTCTTATTATTTCCCTTTTACCAGGTATATGTCACTTGAGTAATTGGCTCTCGGTGCCCTTGTGTAAGACCTGGGGAACCATACACTATGTATTTGCCTTAGCACCACAGAACCCTTCCTTCCGGGGACTTGGCTTCATGATTCCACTATAGTTGACCAGAGACCCTATAAGCTACAACAGAAGCTCTCTGGCCCTTATTTAGCCATCATTAGCCTTTGGTTCTTCAGGCAGGGCATCAGTACAATTTAACAAGAGCCAGACAATCCCTCCTTCTCTTGTATTTATAGACATTATTTTCTCGATATTATTCAAAATACCTGAACCTGTTACAGCGTCAGCCACCTCTAAGCAGAAGTCAGGCATTTCCTCTCTACCCAACTGCTATCTGTTGAAGATTTTTTTTACCCTAGTTCAAACACCAAGATAACATCCAATGTCTAGAGTAAACTGGAGCAGAGGGTGTTAGTCTTAGATGCTTCTTCTAAAGTACAAGCTGTAGACGGGAAGTGCTGAATGTCCTGCCGAGTTCATCTCTCCTCTAGATGTAAATGGCTTTAATTGTCAAAAGGAGGTAAAAATGACCATGGGCTAAGAAGAACAAAGAATGTATGATGATGAACATCAAAACTGACCTATTCTTATTCATATAAATATTTAAGTTCATAGACACCCAGATACAGTAAAACACAAAGGTTATATCTTAAACTTCAGTGAGAGCAGATGAAACTGATGAAGAAAGAAAGAACTTGATTACTCTGCCAATGATAGAAACAGAGACCCAATTTCAAGAATCCATAAACAGAGACAACTAGAAAATTGAGACTAGGTAAATTTCTAGGTGGGAAGATAACATGAGCAACTGTAGGAAACGATCCTAAAGTATAAAGGGTTTAACACAATAATGGCTAATTTCTCTTTCATAGTTCAAGTAGTTTTGGGCAGGTATACTTCTAATTAATGACTGCAGGGGCCAGCCTTTTTCTGTTCGGGGGTTCTGCCATGCCCTAGGGGCTTCCCTAAATATTATGCCTCGGTTATCAAATGAATAAAAGAGGAGAGAAAGTGAACAGAGAATATCTAGAATATTACATAGTCCAGACCTGGAAGTGGTGTCTGCACTCCCATTAATATTCTATAGCTAGAGCTAATTGTGTGGCCCAATGTGTGGTCTTTGCCACAGTGATCAACTAAAACTAGCCTCGTTTTTATGAGAAGGATGAATTGAAATAAAATTCAGAAAGGTGATAAAGACCAGAAAGAAAGAAAAATCGCATGTATGTAAGCAAAGTTAGGACAGGATATATTTTAAACCACTTGAATGAGAAACTTTAAGGTAGACATATAGCCGATAGGTGAGATGAAGGCAAACAATAGAAGAATGAAAAATAATATCAACATTGAACATGTGGGCTGAATCTATGGTGTTGTGTCAGCATTCTTAGCTTCCTATAATTGCTTATAATCACTGGCTTCTAAACAATCTAAAACTGAAATGAAGTGTCAGGCACAGTCACTCATGCCTCCTGGCATTGTGGGAGGCCCAGGCTGGTGATTTGCTTGAGCTCAGGAGTTAGAGACCAGCCTTAGCAAAACCTCACCTCTACAAAAAATTAGCCAGGTGTGGTGGCACGTGCCTGTAGTTCTGGCTACTGGGGAGGTAAGGTGAGAGGACGGCTTGAGCCCAGAAAGTTAATACTGCAGTGAACTTGATTAGGCCACTGCACTTCAGCCTGGGCAACAGAGCAAGACCCTGTCTCAATCAATCAAACTCAAAAAAAAAACTAATTTGGGATACAAGGTTCCATTGGTCACAACTGTGTGATAACTAAGCTCATGCTAGATTTAAAAAGTAAATTTATTTTAAGCTATTTTTAATGTGTTTGTGTGTGTGTGTTTTGTTGCTTTTGTTCATTTCTCTTTTTGTGGTGGAGAGGTGGGTACAGAGTCTCACTCGGTGGGCTGGATCTTGGCTCACTGCAACCTCTGCTTCGTGAATTCAAACAATCCTCTTGCCTCCTGAGTAGCTGCGACTGCATACATGGGCCACCATGCCTGGCTAATGTATTTTTTCGTAGAGAATTTTTTTTTTTTTTTTTAACCATATTGCCCAGGCTAGTCTCAAACTCTGAATCTCAAGGAATCCACCTGCCTTGGCCTCTCTAAGCTCTCAGTGTTTTTGAATCACAACACTGTGAAAACCTAGTAAAATCTGTGAAACCTCTACTTAGCAAAATGAAAATAAATATCTATTTACAAAAATCTCCACTCAATTTCCCTAAATTCCTAAGTGTTCCAAGTTCCTAGGGTAAGAATTCCTGCTTTAGAATTTGGGTTGGGGGTGGGAATCTTAACACTTTAACTGGGATACGGTTTGAAAAAACATTTTGTGGGTACATAATACAAGTACATATTTATGGGGTATTGAGACACATTTTATGTCAGAGCAAAAATACTAAACTCTTCATATACTGAGAGATCTTGAACTTACATTAAATTATTTTCAACTACAGTTTATAGTTCCTGGGACAAAACTATCATTTTTCAGAAAATCTGGCATCCTTGGAATTGAGAAAAAAAATCTGTCTGTTGGTGAGCAAATCATTTTTCAAATTCATTTTAATCATCTGATTAAAATTTGTGTTCTTAAAATTAGGAAGCTATATTCCTATGGATAGCTTAAAAAAATTATATACAAGATATTATAAATCTGGAAGTCTTCCAAATGCACTATTTCATTCCCCAAAATATTCCTTACACTACAACATTGTTTTCATTTATTCCCTAAAAATATCTCCTTTATTTACATATATAATAAGGACATACCATTGTAGGTGAATTAGGAACAACACAGGAATAAGTGATTAATCCTTATGACCTGGGGCTGAAGTGTGCCTGGTTCATTTGCATCCTCAAAGAGCACTCTAGCTCTATAGCAGCTGGAGTGATACCAGCTAATGCAGAATTTAATTCCCTATATTCAAAGATCTCCTTGCCAAGAGAAATGTTTCCTAGGATTGCTGGGAAATGATATGCCGTATCAAAAGCTGACTGGCCTATCCTACATGTTAAAAAAAAAAAAAGGTAAGCTACTCTTCTCATTAGCTATCAATATATTACATAAGAATAAACATAAGTTATTAAGTTAATGAATATGCACAGTTATTATTAGTTTTCTCCTGCCACTGTAACAAGCTACTACAAACTTGGTGGCTTAAAACAACAGATATTTATTTTGTCACAATTCTGGACGTCAGAAGTCTGAAATCAAATGTGTCAGCAGAGCCACACTCCATCCAAAGCCTCCACAGGAGGCTTGATTCCTTGCCTCTTCCACCTTCTAGTGACTGCAAGGAGTCTGTCACTCCAATTATTGCCTTCATCTTCACATCACCTTGTCCTCTGTTTGTACATCAAATCTCCCTCTGCTCTTTCTTATAAAAGAACTTGTAATGACATTAATGGCCTACCCAAATAATCCAGAATAATCTCCCTATCACAAGATCCCTAACTTAAACACATTTGCAAAGGCTATTTTTCCAAATAAGGTAATATTTATAGGATCCATGGGTTAGGACCAGATAACCCTGGTGACCAATTTGTAGTCTACCTACCACAATGCTAACATGTAAAATAAAAACCATGAAGTAGATACCAGAGATTAAGATCTTGACACATGTAATAAAACTGGGTGACATTCAGTGAATGTTTTCTCTCTTTCAGGCACTAAACGGTGTTTTTTACATATATTGCCTACTCTGTATTCAAAACAACCATATAGAATAGATATGGTTATTGTCATTGTACTAATAGTTAATTATAGTCCACTTACTTACAATTAATCAGTAGTTATACAGTAGTAACATTGTCACAATTCAAACTCTGCTGTGCTTCACTCCAGAGTCCATGCTTGTTACCCCTGCACTACAGTTACACTGCCTCTCCAGCATCTGCTTGCTCTGATTATTGGTTTTGATCCTGTCACTTATAAAACTTGTCATTTATTAATACACGTCTAATGCACTCCACAGGAAATTGTAAGATTAAACTTTAAAAAGCCTATGTAAACTTTGTAAATTGTTGCATTCTATAACAAATGTCAAGCATTAATTAGGATTTTTAAATAATAGTTTCCAGTCTTTTGCCAACGCAATTAACACAACGTAGCATTTGAAGTGTGCTCTTTGTTCTATAAATAAAATTCTGTCTCTGTTATTGATTCACACAGGGGAATTTTGGTTTTAGGTTCTGAGACTTCTAATTAAGCCTGGCCATGGTCACAAAATCTTAACCATTTTAAATTGAGTTAGATTTCAAACAATGACAATAGCAACAACAACAAAAGTACCACATATGTTCAAAAAGAACCCTTTCTTTGTTAATGTCCCTGCTGCCTTTTGGAGGTAAAATCAATAAAACACCACGTATTCCTCATTCCCACAAAAGACTGAATCAGCGAATGAGAATTTGCTCAGTTTTGATAAGGGATACGGTTTCTGCTGGGTGCTTTTGGTGTTAGATTTTGGCGGCACTAAGTGATAGAAAGATCATTAACATAAGCAGTGTCTTAAGCAGTGGGAATTGAAGAAAGAAATACAGGAGGTCACTGTAGCTCTAGTGTCCATTAATTGAGGAAAGAGTTTCTTCTGTTTACTTTTCAGATTATCAGGCTTGACTTCCAATTAAAACTTGCTAATAGTTAATAAATAACAACCCAAGAAATGACTTTTGGATTTAACACTCACAAGTTGTACAAAGATTTTAATTAATTTTTTTTAGAGATCAAACCATGAGTCAGCCATTGTTCTGGATTAGTTACATATTATCATATTTAAGAAAGTAATATTTTAGGACCATACTACGGGCTCAAATATATATATATATTCTCACATTGTAAATTGTCCAATTTACACACATTGTAAATTCTCACATTGAATACAAATATATGGATATGTATTCTTATCACATTGTAAATACATATATATATATTGTATTTACATATATATTATATATATTTCTGTATTTATATATATATATTGTACTTACATGTATATTACATATATATATATCTGTATTTACAATGTGAGAAAAACCTATCTTTATTAGAGAAATGCTTACTTTAAAAATGGTTTTCAATGATTAATCACCTATCCTTTACACATATCACTGCCTAATCCAGTGATACCCATCATTTTTCTCAAGTTAGCTGCAATGCTTATTATCCAAAACTTCTGCATCTTTTTTCTATCATTACATTTTTTACACCAGATTATCATTGTTTCTTTTCAGTTGGGGCCGGTAAAACAATCTGTGCATTTTCAGTGGTCATTGCTGTGCCTAGCACATAGAAGACTCTCAGTACGAGAGCTTATTTTGTAAAATCCTTTTCTAAAAGCATTTAACACATATTACTTCTAGGATAAAGCTCTGACTCCTTTAAATTGTTTTGAAAGGATCTTCATTGTCCCTCCCAATATCACCGCTCAACCTCACCTTCTGCCACTCCTTGCCTCATTCACAGTACCGACAAACACCTTCCTGTCGTTCCCTTTTACAAATTGTGATGCATAGATTTTTGTCTGTATAGAACACAACACTATTCTTTTTGAGGACCTAAGACCAAAAAATTGCTCAAGATGATAATGAAAAGAAACAGATGAAATTCCTTGGGTTACTTTTTAATTTTTCTATACAATGTGATATGATTCAAATGCTGTTTTAGAATTTGTAGTCTAGAAATTGAGACTTTGGAATTTTTCTTTTTCAAAAGGTAAAGAAGTGTCATTTGCTTAGTGCGGGAACAGCAAATATGGTACATAGCTCACAGCACTGTCCATCTTGCGCCGAAGCCTACATTCCAATGGGATTCTAGCTCTCCTTTGCTTTGTTGCCTATTATATACAATTTTATAGGTTGCTGACTAAAATCACAGCCAAATTATTAAAGATGACCAAACTATGAAGCCTCTATCCTTTATTATCAACTAAGACTTAAATAATTTAATTCTTAAGTATAGAGCTGAAAAGAATTCCAGATTTGACCATATTACAACTAATTAAAAATATACCTAAAAATAAATTATAAAGTTTACAACATTCTAACCACCAACTAGGAAAATGCTAAAATAACAAAATTATCTAGATCAATTAACATCAATTAGTGAAATAGGACCCTTAGTTAACAGATTTTTGTATGTTATGTGTATTTTGCATGTTTACTGTATTCTTACAATAAAACAAGCTAAAGAAATGAAAATGCTATTAAGGAAACCCTAAGAGTAGAAAATATATTTGCCATTCACAAAGTGGAAATGAATCATCTTAAACACTTTCATCCTCATCGTCTTCACCTCGAGTAGGCTGAGGAGGAAGATAAAGAGGATGGGTTGGCCTTGCTGTTTCACAAGTGACAGAGGCAGAAGAAAATCTATGTATAAGTGGGATTTTTTGTATTTAAAAATATCATAATTGCCTTTGTCATTAAATGTTATTCTACCACAACAGCTTAGTCACTTTATATTATTTTGTAGTAAGAATATATTGTATTTCATGCTGTTGTTATTTGGCATTTCTTGACGTTTTGCCTCTGTAGTAGTAAAAACATCAACACTAGGATCTACTGTTTAATGAAAATACAACTTGATATCCTTAAGATATGTTTGTAAAACAAAAATAACTCTGGAGGTAAGCAAAATTCTAAAGCATTGCCAATTAACTCTCTATATTTGTTTACTAATACAGACTTTCAATAGCAGAATAGAGAATTTCCTATAATCTGCAACTACATAAACATCATTCTTTTCATTTAATTCCAGTCAATCTGCGAACTGTAGAAGAATATTGTATTAAATTGCCATCATTTTGTAGCCCGTAAGATTGAACATGTATTAATATGATTATTAGCAACTGTGACTATTTTTTGAACATCTTCAATATGCTTCCTTTACATCTTTTTATATCTTTTAGTTGTTGATTTGTAAGAACCCTCCCCATTTTAAGGAAAAAAATATTTTTTCCAGGAATTTTTTTAAAAACATTGTTCCAAGTTTGTTATTTGCCTTTTTGTTATTGTCATCTCTCTTTTGATGTTTGCAATTGTTGCTGCTGTTTTAGTTGTAGTAAAATCATTAAATGATCAGCTTTATACTTTCTATGCTTGTCCTCAGGTACAGAAAATTCCTTCTACAAACGACTATGTAAATAAATGCTTTTATTTTCTTCTTGACATTTTGATTTTATTTTATTTATGTGTGTAATCCATTTAAAATTTGGGGTTACAAATGAAACAAACTGTATTTTTCTATGTTTTATCACGAAGTTAAATCAAATTTGCACAGAACTTTTATAATGCAATTCGGCAATATTTAAAATACATAACTGTTTTAACATTTATTACAGTCATTTATCTCAATAAAAAATACTCAAAGCAAGGATCATCTGTAGAGCTATACACTGACAACTGCATAAACTACTAAACAGCCCGTTAAATGCCAACAACTGTATTAAGGATATGATCTATATAATTAGTGTAGCTAGTTGAGGCAGCAAATCATAGTATATACAATTTACAGAGGTGAAAATAGAGGCTCTAGTAGTTAAGCAGCTTTTATAATAGCAGTCTATAGTGTTTACACTATTATTGCAACTGTTAATTCCAGGTATATCAGGTTATTCCAAGGGAAAAACACAAGCCAGTAATGAAGAAAGAAAGAGAAAGAGAAGGACGAAAGGAAGACAGAGAGAAGGAATAGAGGAAGGAAGGATGGAAGGAAGAAAAATGGAATGAAGGAGAGCAGGATGAAAGGGAAGCAAGGAAATACTAACCAATTCCACAAACCATGCAATCTGTGCAATGCATAGGAACAGTAGAAGGGAAAAAATGATAGTAATCATTTTTAGAGTTGTTCCATTTGGGGGCATTATCCCCTTTACAATTTTCTGAAATGTTGTCAATTTATAATAACAATTAAAGACTCCGTATCTTCTTTATTTCAAGTTAGCTATTATAACAAAGACAGCTATTCTTCTTTTACTTTTAATTCTTTCTTTTAAAAAGTATCCCTTTAAGCTTTCTTTGTACTGTACCCCAGCTCTTTTGTGATTCTTCCAGACAGTCTCAAGGGCAGCTGGAGCAAGAGTGGTTTCTACACAGTACAATGAGCTCAATTGAGCCTGGCACATTCACTGTATTTTTTTCTTTTTCCTTAACACCTGGATGCCAATTTCGCACACACTTCCCTGATGTGCCTTACATAATAGCTAAGCTAAGGAAAAGAAAAAGCACTGCTGCCACCCGTCTGTGTGTTCCAGCAATGTGCAGTGACTCATGGGCCTCATAATCAGAAGTCATGCTGGGCTGCCACACAAGTGGGAGGCCAGAGAGGTTGGGAGGTCCAGGGCTTACAGTGGCGATTCATAGTTTAGGTTCTAAGAGAAGGATAATGATGCTTTACAATTAGGGCTATGGGTGCAACACACAATACAGAATGAACCAATTATTGGGTTCTTCACTTCATTATAATTGATATAAGTACAGTTTAGAGCTCAAATTACTTGATAATTATACCTTTATTCTTTATCCAACTAGCTTCTCCATCTTTACTCCAATAAAATTCCATGCTAGTTGCATAATGACATAAATCTCCGTATATTCTGGTTATTGGTTTTTTACCAATCACCCCTTCCCCAAGACTTGCCTCTGGGAGTACCTTAAGTACATATATATATATTTAATTTCATTTATTTAGTTCTCAGAATCTGAAACACTCTTGTGTATAATACATTCTCAATAAACATATGTTAGCTAAAATTATTTGAATGTAAATTCTTGGCATTTTTTTATTTTTTTGGGATTAATCAATAAAGTTTATAAACAGAGCTATCTGAATGCAAATAATTGCTCTATCTTACAGCTATCTTTCCCATAGGCACAAGACAAAACAAAGTGGAAAATATTAGATCTAATATAGAAATCTCCAATTTCCTCAGGTTGTGAAGGCTCATTGAAATTATTTTGCAATTGTTTTTAGTTTGTTAAAATAATTTTACAGTTTTAATCTTTATTCGCCATTGAACAATGGCCAATCCCAGAAAACAGAAACTACTACTCAGAGGGGGAAGAAAAGATTTCTGCTTATTCTCACAATGGGATTCTTCCTTCCTGCCAGAGAGATTGACATTTTGTAATGATAAACTCATTTTTTTTTTTTTAGTTTTCGAATTTTCATATACCTTTTTCCTTTTTCCAAACTGCTTCTTAACATATATACCTCAGTAGTTTTAAGAACATGCCATATAGTATAATATTGGGGTCAAACCACAAGAGGCAGGTTCATTTTTTATCATTTATTTATTTTATTATTATTTAGTGATTACTGATGCTATAGCCAGCTATGTTTTCTTCACTAGGTATGTTAATCAAGTTAGGTAGTAGACAGTGTTCTGCCAAAGAAAATCTTATGGGAAGATTAATTCAACCAAGACTCCCCCCAAATTATTAACCTGTCATCATCAATTCTAAGTAGGGAAATTAAAGTATAGATAACTCAGTAGCTTTATGCTACATAGCCTCCCCTTATATTCTGTATTAAAGAATATATTTGAGCACTATGTATTGAAAAATTGAAGATAAAGAGAGATTAAAGATACATTTCCTTCTCTCAAAGAGTTCACAGTCTACTAAATGCCAGAGCTCAAAATATTAAATCCCACAGTATGGTGCCTTGACATGCTGAGTGTTTTTTAGCTGAAGGAGACAGGAGGGCCCCAGAATCTCTCTCTCTCATTCTTCAGCCCTCCTGTTTCCTTCACCTTTTACTCCCCTAAACCATGTCATAAAACCTGGAAAGTTCAATCTCTGACTTACCTTCCCTTAAAGTAGGTTTTAAGACTCTCATGTGACAGATGTCCTAACCTAGATCTGGAGAAAAGAACTGCTACTTAGAGAGACCAAGAAGAATCTGAACAAACAGGCTTTGCTGGGTTCCTCCATTTATCATACTCTATTTTTCAATTATGTTTCTCCACAGTTATCCACTTATTTCATCAGACTTAGCATAAAAATATATAGTTTTCCTTAGGTCTTTGGATCTTCATTTCTAAAGACTTCCATGTGATTTAAAACTTCGATTGATAAATTTGTTCTACTTTTCTCTTGCTAATCTGTCTTTGGTTATTGGGATGTCAGCTGCAAACCTTGCAATGAGTGAATAAGAGATATTAATTTTTCTGTTATACACAAGGTAGACTAAGTAATAAAATATTATATGCTGTGCTGTAACACAAGTCAAGTATTTAACATGTTGTTGGAGGACACATTTGGAAAGTCTTCCAAGATTAATGGACAAGTGAATTAAATCTTAAAGGTGTTATGGGATTTGACTAGCTATAAATGAGGGAAGAAATACTCGAAAGAAAGAAAGCCAAGTAAGTTGCTAGGAAGGCCTGAGAGAACAGAATAAATTTGAGGAACACCTGGATTCTGCAAAGATGGTTTGGAGCTGGATCAAGGGGGATGTTGCATTAAAGCTTGGACTTTAACTTATAGTTAAAGATTTACCAAAGGATTAAGTAGGAAAGTGGCATGATGGTATTTATTTTTATAATGATTACAACAGATAATGCAAGAAATAATGAGACATAATGACATCCTAGTTTCGGGCAATAAAAAGCCTAATATTGTGCCTAGCCCACAGTTGTTTGGTATATAACTGCCATGTAAATGAATGATTAAAAGGTTGGGATAGAAAAGGGACATATGAGGGCCGGGTGCGGTGGCTCACGCCTGTAATCCCAGCACTTTGGGAGGCAGAGGAGGGTGGATCACGAGGTCAGGAGATCGAGACCATCCTGGTCAACATGGTGAAACCCCGTCTCTACTAAAAATACAAAAAAATAGCTGGGCATGGTGGCGCATGCCTGTAATCCCAGCTACTCAGGAGGCTGAGGCAGGAGAATTGCCTGAACCCAGGAGGCGGAGGTTGCGGTGAGCCGAGATCGCGCCATTGCACTCCAGCCTGGGTAACAAGAGTGAAACTCCGTCTCAAAAAAAAAAGAAAAGAGAAAAGAAAAGGGACATATGAAAAGTATATAGAAATTAGGAATATAGAATTGACAAACCTTTAGGAGCCTTTGGATATGCAAGCTAATCTCTGAGTTTCTTGCTTGTATGATTAAGTTGATTGAGGTGCACCTCACTAAATAAAGCAAACTAGTAGAAGAAACAGATACAGAGACAGATTATTTTAGCATATCACTTGTTGAATTTGCGGTATCTGTTGCATACAGGAAGTTGATTATATAGCTATCAAGAAGGACTGGATTAAAATTGCAAATTTGGTAGACACATGCATTTAGGAGGCAAATGTTTGAAATTTTTGGTATGAGTAACATTGCCAGGGGTGAGAGGCCAAAGAAAAGGGCTGAGTATAGCACTTCTAAATATAACTATAGTTAAACAGATGGAGAACGGTATATCTATAAATGATATATCTATAAGTAGTTCCTGATTTTCTCTAGGAAAAGCAAGCAAAAAGAACAAGAGGAAATAGTGTTGAGAAAATGAGAATCTCAGAAGGATAGGTATTATTCAAAATTCCATGTGCCTAAGAATACTCAGCTGACACCAATTCAACTAATCCCTATCACAGGGTCTTGAAAAAGAGTGGGAATTACTTATTGATGAGACTAGATGGAAAAAAGAAAGGAGGAGTTTGTGTATAGAGAAGCTCAGATGTGAAAGGGTTAATAAAGGGCAGACAATTTAGTTGTTCCACTTCTATTTAAGGTAGGAGACAAAATAATGTGTTGAGATGAAGATTTTCCCTAGGAAGAGCAAGTCGATAACTTTGAGGAAAAGAAAAAGGCGGAAGCAGGGGGGCAATAGTGTTGAGAAAATAAGAGAAGAGAAGAGAATCTGAGAAGGATGTCTCAGAAGACTAGGACGTGTAAATGAAGCTCTGTTTAGTTCTGAAGTACAAGATTCTATTGGAAACCAAGTAGAATGACGTACAGATGACTATGCTACTTGAATGAGAAATGGCTCTTTTCTATAGGTACTGAATTTTTTTAAAAAGCCATGAGAATATTCAGGTCTACCCAGAATTATGGTAGAAAATTGGCTTCTGGGATAAAATCTACTGATTCAAAAGAGACAAAGACCTTTTCCATATATAGACATACATCTTTTTATTAGACTTTGCTTTATAGAACTTCACAGATATTGCAACTTTTACAAATTAAAGGTTTGTGGCAACTCTGTGTCAAAGAAGTTTATCAGCACCATCTTTCAACACTGTGTGCTCACTTCTTGCCTGTGTGTCACATTTTGGTAATTCTTGAAAAATTTCAAACATTTTCATTATCTTTATGTGTGTTATGGTGATCTATAATCAGTGATCTTTGATTTTCCTAATGTAATTGTTTTGGGGTGTCCATGTAAGAGAGTGAACTTAGTTGATACAAGTTGAATATTTGTTGACTAGTCCATCAAGTGGCCATTCCCCATCTCTTTCTCTTTTTTCAGACTTCCTTATTACCTCAAGAAGAATATGAAATTAAGCCAGTTATTGATCCTACAATGAACTCTATGTGTCCAGGTGAAAGAAAGAGTTCCAAACATTTCATTTCCAATTAAAAGCTAATAATTAAGCTTAGTGAGAAGGGCATGCCAAAAGCTGAGAGAGACCTAAATCTAGGCCTTTTGCACCAAACAGTTGGCAAGACTGTAAATGCAAAGGAAATGTTCTGGAAGAAAATTTAGTGTTAGTCCAATGAACACACAAATAAAAAAACAAAGCCTTTTTGCTGATATGAAGCAAGTTTTGGGGGCCTGGATAGAAGATCAAACTAACCGTAACAGTTCCTTGGCGAATTTCTCATCCAGACCACAGTCCTAAATCTCTTTAATTCTATGAAGGCTGTAAGAGGTGACAAACTGCCATAGAAAAGTTTGAAGCTAGCAGAGATTGGTTCATGAGGTTTAAGGAAATGTATTGTCTTTCTAACAAAATCATAGGAAGTGAAGCAGCACGTGATGATGTAGAAGTGCATGCTAATTTATATTAAAAGCAATTATCATTTATTATTTCAAATATACTGTGGCCCTTAAGAATGATGCTGGTCGGGCGTGATAGCTCATGCCCGTAATCCCAGCACTTTGGGAGTCTGACAGGGGTGATAATCTGAGGTCAAGAGTTTGAGACTAGACTGGTCAATGTGGTAAAACCCTGTCTCTACTAAAAATACAAAATTTTGTGGAGTGTGGTGGTGCATGCCTGTAATCCCACCTACTCTGGAGGCTGATGTAGAAGAATCGCTTGAAGCTGGGAGGCGGAGGTTGCAGTGAGCCAAGATTGCACCACTGCACTCCAGCCTGGGTTACAGAGCAACACTGCATCACCAAAAAAAAAAAAAAGAATTATGCTGAATTGACTCTGCCAGTGCTCTCTCAATGGAATAATAAAAACTGATGACAGCACCTTTGTTCACAGTGTGGTTTGCTGAATATTTTAGACTCACAATTGAGATCTGCTCCTCACAAGAAAAGAATTCTTCCAAAATATTACTGCTTATTGGCAATGCACCAGAAAGAGCCATTTCTCATGAAAAAATGTGGATACAGATATACAAAAAGACCAATGTTGTTTTTATGCCTGCTAACACTACATCTATGCTACAGCTCATGAGTCAAGGATTAATTTTGACTTTTATGCCTTACAGTTTAAGAAATAGATTTTGTATGGCCATAGCTGTCATACATAGTGATTCCTCTGATCTGGGCAAAGTAAATTGGAAACATTTTGAAAAGATTTAATCTTCTGCATGGCACTAAGAACATTCATGATTCATTAGAAAAGGTAAAAATATCAACATTAAAAGGCATTGGGAAGAACTTAATTTCAACCATGAATAACTTCGAGTAGTTTAAGACTTCAGTGGAGGAAGTGAATGCAGGTGTGGTGAAAATAGCAAGAAGAATCAGGAGTCTGATACTAGCCTGGCCAACATGGGAAAACCCGTCTCTACTAAAAATACAAAAATTAGCCTGCTGTATTGGTGCATGCCTGTAATCCCAGCTACTCGGGAGACTGAGGCAGGAGAATTGCTGGACCCAGGTGGCAGAGGTTGCAGTGAGCTGAGGTCATGCCATTGTACTTCAGCCTGGGTGACAGAGCAAGAGAGCGAGAGCAAGAAAGAAAGAAAGAAGGAAAAGAGAGAGAGAGGGAAGGACAAAAAGAAGAAAGGAAGGAAGTGAGGGAGGGAGGAAAAGGAGAGAAAAAAGAAAGAAAAAAGAAAGGAAGGAAGGAAAAGGAAAGGAAAGAAAAGAAAAGAAAAGAAAGACAGGAAGGCAGGAAGGCAAGAGTGAGAGAGAAAGAAAGGAAAGACAGAAAAGAAAGGAAAGAAAGGGAAAGGGGGAGGGAAATAGCAAGAAAACTAGAATTAGAAATAGAACCTCAAGATCTGACTGAATTGCTGCGATTTCATAAATAAAACTTGAATGGATAAGGAGTTGCTTCTTATGGATAAACAGGAAAAGTGGTCTCGTAAGGTGTAACCTATACCTGGTGAAAATGCCATGAACATTGTAGAAATGACAACAAAGGATTTGAATATTACACAAACTTGGTTGATAAAGCAGCAACACAGTTTGAGAGGATTAACTTCAATTTTAAAGGAAATCATACTGTAAGTTAAAGGGTATGAAAAAGCATTGCATGCTACAGAGAACTCTTTCGTGAAAAGAAGAGTCAATCAATGCAACAAATATTTCTTTTTTCATTTTAGGAAATCTCCAGGCTGGGCATGGTGGTTCATGCTTGTAATTCCAGCACTTTAGGAGGCCAACACAGGTGGATCACCTGAGGTTAGGAGTTTGAGACCAGCCTGGTCAACATGGTGAAACCTAGTCTCTACTAAAAATACAAAAAACTAGCTGGGTGTGCTGGTGGGAGCCTATAATCCCAACCACTCGGGAAGCTGAGGCACGAGAATCTCCTGAACCCAGGAGCAGAGGTTGCAGTGAGCCGAGATCATACCATTGCACTTCACCCTGGGCAACAAGAGTGAAACTCTGTCTCAAAAAAAAAAAAAAAAAAAGAAAAAGAAAAAAAAACTGCCACAGTCACTGTAACCTTCAGCAACCACCACCATAATCAGTCAGCGATCATCAACATTAAGGCAACACTCTCCACATCAAAAAGTTTATTACTCACTGAAGGTTCAGATGGTTGTTAGCATGTTTTTAGCAATAACATATTTTCAATTAAAATATGATGCTATTACACACTTAATAGAATATGGCATAGTATAAATATAACTTTTGTGTACACTGGGAAAGAAAAATATTATGTATTTGCTTTATTGTGTTACTCACTTCATTGCAATGGTTTGGAATCAAACCTAAAATACCCCCAAGGTACCCCTATATAGTAACATAAAGTATCACATGCATTTACTTAAAAAACAACGTGCCCTGAGATTATTAAGATAATACAAAGTAGTTATTTCTCCATTATCCATGAGGTTATGGTGCAATTTTTCCATATTTCTCATAGATGCCCCCTGGATTACCTACCACATTGATATGCAATTTAATCTGTTCTAAATGATTGGATAGTTGCAATTAACATCTTGGTGTAAAGTAAAATAATCAACATTGTGTAGGATCCAATGAAATAAAAACTTGGTAGACTAAAAATTATTTCATATTTCCTTAGCTGCTTCTGTAAGTTTGCACTGCCTACCAAGGCCTGAATGTAGATGGAAATTTAGAGACTGAAGAATGTAAGCATGTGTGAAAATTTTTTAATAAATATGCACATAAGCATCTATAATTTGGCAAAACCCAAGAAAAATAAGTCTGATATTTATTCATGACTCTCCTCCAAATCCAGAAACTGAAAGGATCAATATTTGAGCCATCCAAGTTCAAAAAGTTTTATGGAACATTCCACTAGCACCTTATGTGCTCTGATGACTTAATAAGAGTGGTACTGAGTAAAATTAGAAAGATTTTAGAACTCTTATAAGTGGATCAGGATAAATACGTCTTTTCATTTGCATTGTAAAAATGGGATAGAAAAATCCAAATCATGAATAAATAAAATATCTGGCTCCAAGTAGTGGAATGAAGTTTGTAGACTTTAATGTCTCCATTGGTTGTGCATTTTTCATATCCATCTCTCTTATCTAGTCAACTAGAGCCTCCATAACCATAAAAAGGATTAAGAGTTGTGATATTCAATTATTGTAAGACAATCAAAAAATGGCCTTTGGGCAAGTTATAAATTAAGTATTATTCAAAATTTGGAAATAGTACATGCAATTAAAAGTTTAAAAGCTATTGCTGAAACGAAGCTGTTTTGATAGTTTATGAACTTTGCTGATAGAAGTATTTTCATGCAATCTCCTTTTACTATATACTGAAAATAAAAATGTTTAAAGAAAACAATGAAGAATTGAAAATGTACCTTTGTTTTCTCTTCTACTTTTGTATTTTCGCTGTATATCGTAGAACTATATGGCAAATTAAATTGCAAAGGAAATTTAAGACTCTTCTATGAAAACTTTTAAAAAGTGATTTATATAACATGAAGTCTAGACATGCCTTTTGCATATATCTCTGTCTCTTTCTCTGTGTCTACACATGCACAATAGGCACATAGATGTTTCAGTTTAAAATATTTCATTCCACAAGTTATAAACTAAGTATTATTCAAAATAGATAAGAGATGGATATGAAAAATGCACAACCAATGGAGACATTAAAGTCTACAAACTTCATTGTAATGTATCTTGTATAGAAATGGGACTAAACCTCTGCATCTTTCCTTTAGAAATCATAAGCCGAAATAAGCATATTTAATTTAGTATGCTAAGATTAACCCTGTCTTTGTTAAAATTTAATAAGTCCACTTGTTATCTGGTTGGATTTTAAACACAGAATTTAGGTCACGTGAGAGGTAATAAACACTAGACAATTAGTTGTAAATTTTATTTATTTATTCATACATAAAAAAACATATGATCACATTTCATCCTTTAAAAGGGAAAGTCTGTGTAATGTAATGGGATCTTAGTCTGACACAAGGCAAATTCAAAGGTGGGTTTATGAGGTCTGAGTAGGAGTAGTGCTATGGGTTTGAATGTTATCTCCAAAACTCATGTTGAAATTTATTTGCAATTGTGATGATATTAAGAGGTGGTTAAATCACAAGGGCTGATATGGTTTAGATGTGTGTCGCCTCCAAATTTCATGTTGATATGTGATCCCCTGTTGGGAGGTATTTGGGTCATGGAGGAAGATTCCCTCATGAATGGCTTGGTGTCCTTCTACAGTTATGAATTTTTATGACATCTGGTTGTTTAAAAGACCCTTGCACCTCTGCCTCTCTCTCCCTTGCTCCCTCTCTTGCCATATGATATCCCAACTGCCTCTGCTCTTTCCACCATGATTGGAAGCTTCCTGAAGCTGTGCTAGAAGCAGGTGCTAGTGCCATGAATGAATAGTCTGCAAAATGGTGAGCCAAATAAACCTCTATTCTTTATAAAGTACCCACGACTTAATTATTGCTTAATAGCAATGCAAACAGACTAACACAAAAGGTCTGCCTTCATGAATGAATTAAAGCAGCTATCACAGAGGCGGGTTAGTTGTGGTACAGGAGTGGGTTTCTGATAAAAGAATACACTTTGGCCCCCATCCTCTGTCTCTGTTTAATATGCTCTTTGGCCCATTCACTTTCTGCCACAGAATGACATAGCACAAAGGTTCTCATGACATGCCAGTGTTATTCTTTTGGATTTTCCAGCCTCTAGAATTGTGAACAAAATAAACTTGTATGCTTATAAATTACTACCTGTGATAGTCTGTTATAGCAACACAAAATGAACTAAGAAAACGGATATCAGAAGTGACAATCCTGCTATACCTGCAATACCTAAAAATATATGAAAATGTAGAAGTAGCTTTGGAACAGGGTAATGGGTAAAGAATGGAATAATTTGGAAGAATATACTAGAAAAAGTTCAGTTTTCTATGAATGGGACAAGAACTACAATAAAAGTCTGAAACTTTTTAGACATGACTTAAATGGTCCTGATCAGAATGTTGATAGAAATATAGGTAATAAAGACCATTCTTATGAGATCTCAGATAGAAAGGAGGAATAAGATATTTCAACCTGAAGTAAAGGGAATTTTTACTATACATGTCCAAACACTAGGCAAAATTTTGTCCGAGTCTTGGGTCTTTATGGAATACAGAACTTGAGGTGAATGAACTAAGAGCACTGAGAGCAAGACTGCCATCAAAACTCCAGAACTATAGAGCTACCAACAAACATTCAGTGCCAGCCTGGGATTACTGCTGGCTCAATACTCCAACACACGGAGCTGCTCAGCAGACTGAGCCAAACAAAGCTATAGAGGTGGCACTGCCTAAACCTTTGGGGATCCTGCCCTTGCCCCAGTGTGCCCAGGATATGAGACATCAAGTCATAGAAGATTAGTCTCCAACTTCTGGATTTAATGTTGTTTGCCTTGTTGAGTTTTGGACCTACTTGAGACCAATGATCCCCTTTTCTTGCCTATTTCTCTTTTGAAATTACAATGTCTACTCTATACCTGTACTGGCTTTATATTTTGTAAGCAAATAAGTTGATTTGATTTCACAGTGTCACAGCTGGAGGAAATTTTCTTCAAGATTAATTGTACCTCCAGTCTTACTTACATGAAATTTAGATCAATCTAATAGGCCATTCTTGCATTGCTATAAAAAAATACCTGAGATTAGTTAATTTATAAAGAAAAGAAGTATAATTGACTGATGGTTCTGTAAGCTTTACAAGCAGCATGGTGCCAGCAACTGCTCGGCTTTTTGGGAGGCCTTGGGGAGCTTTTACTCGTGGTGAAAGGTGAAGTGGAAGTTTGCAGGTCACATTGTGAAACCAAGAGCAAGAGAGTGTGAGGGACCTGCCATATACATTTAGACAACCAGATCTCATGAGAACTCATTTACTCATCACCAATGGGGTGGTGCTAAGTCATTCATAGGGGCTCTGCCTCCATGATCCAAACACCTCCCACCAGGACCCACTTCTGACATTGGGGATTACAGTTTGACTTGAGATTTGATGTGGAAACAGATGCAAACCCTATCAATGAGACACTGATGTTTGGACTTTGGAGTTAGTACTGAAATTAGTTGATACTTTGGGGCTGTTGGAATGGAATTAATATATTTTGTATGTGACATGTACATGAGTTTTGAGGGCCAGGGGCAGACTACTATGGTTTGAATTTCCCCTCCAAAACTTATATCAAAATGTAATTGCTTCATTAATTCCCAGACCCTAAAACCATGAGTCAAACTTCGACTGTTTATAAATTACCCAGTCTGTGATATTCTGTTACAGCAACCTAAAAAGAACTAAGGAAGGTAGGGTGAAAGGAAACAAAAAAGAAATGAGAAAATGTACTTGGCCTAGTTAAAATGAGAGCTTGTTTCTTCCCTATACTTTTAGTGGCAAGGGATAAAATAATTGCAAGATTTGTGGTTTTGACCATAAGTAAGCATCGTGGCCTTTTATAGAGGGATGTAGCCACTGTTAACTTGAAGCCCAACAGAGATGGAGCTGAAGGAAAAATATTTCATGTTAACTCTCCTTCTACCTGCCAATCTTCTGCCTAAATCTTCTGCAGGTTTAACCCAATTTTGGGTTAGATAGCAAACTGGCTGGTTGATACAATTCATTAGCATGAGTTTCTGGGCAATAGAGCATGATTAAACATGATGAATAGATCTCCAGATGCAAATGAGAATATCCAGCCCTGGAATGGACTGAGATTATGTTGGTCCCTTTATCCTTTCCCTGAGTATGGGAATGCACTGACCTTTTGAAAACTCGCTGATAAATTCCTTTTGAGTGAAACTTGCCATAATCCAGTGACCTAAAAAAGTTCAATTTCTCCCCATAGGATATGAATTTTTAATCAGCAATTTTCTGAAAATATTAGCGAAATATGTATTAAAATACTACAAAGTCATAAGGACATGAGTTCATATTGACAGTGCATTTTAAAGACAGCACATTTCTTGTTACATTTATTTTTTTTCTCATTGGTTAAACCAGGCAGAAATAAAATAGAAGACTTAGAAAGTACTAGAATATTTTGGCATCAGATTCATAGCCAACCAAGGACAACACCTTACAGTTAAGAGTTTGCTATGTAATTTAATGCCTAATGAACTTTTAATTTGGCAGAAAGGGTAAATGGCTAAAATGTAAATACCATCAACTATTTGACTGATTTTTCTATACAAGAAGCAGCAATTCTATGAAAGACAAGTGTGTCTATTTTTCTATATGTCATGAGATTTTCTCCCTGGATAGTCCATAAAGTGTGAAATTAACATGAAAACATGTTATATCCTGACAAAAAATGCCTACATTAAACAGTGTGATAGAGAAATGAGCATAGGATTCAGAGGGATAAGACTTTCATTCAGGTCCAGTCTCCGTTTATAAATTTGCAGGTGATCAGGGCAAATCTTACTGTTTATAGGCCATAATCTCTTCATTTGTAAAACAGATATATTGGTCTAGGTTGATGATTTTATCAGTCATGGTTCCACCAGAGAAATAGAGTATACAAATTCAAGCATTTACTTGAATATATACATAACATTATAACAATAAATATAACATATATATAATATGTATATATATATAAAGGGATTTATTGCAAGGAATTTATATGATTCTGGAGGCTGACTCTAGGTCTAAGATATGTAGGGCAGGCCATGAAGAAGGGCAACCTGAAATTCTCAGGAATAAGTCGAAGCTTCAATCCACAGGCAGAATTTCTTCTTCTGGGTGACCTCAGCTCTTAAAGCCTTTCTCTTAAGCTTTTCCTCTTAAAACCTTTCAACTGATAAAATCACATCCACCAAGATTACTTAGAAATATCTCCTTTATTTAAATTCACCTGATTACAGATGTTAATCACATTTACAAAATATCTTCAAAGCAACACCTAGATTAGTGCATGCTTAAATAACTAGAGACTCTAACCTAGCTCTATCAGCATATAAAATTTACTATCAGAATTAAAGCCTTTTGATTTCCTGGTTTAGTAAACCCTTTTTAAAAACAAAGGGTGATACAGTTTGGATATTTGTTCCTGCCAAAATCTCACATTGAAATATAATCCCCAATGCTGGAGGTGGGGCCTGGTAGGAGGTGTTTGCATCATGGAAGCCAATCCCTATGGCTTGGTGCTGTCTTTGCAATAGTGAGTGAGTTCTCATGAGATTTGGTTATCTGACAGTGTGGGGCAGCTCTGTTCTCACAGACTCTCTCTGTTGCTCCTGCTTGTGCCATGTGACATGCCTGCTACCCCTTCACCTTCTGCCACGATTATATGCTTCCTGAAGCCTAGCTAGAAGCCAAGCAGATGCCAGCACCATGCTTCTTATAAAACGTGTGGATGATGGCACCAGATGATCTAAGAACAGACTTTAGTCTTCCACTCAATTTACCTTCACACATTTTCTTGCCATTGAAAAACTTCAAGATGCTCACTTGTCACTATATATGAGTTATGACTCTTTACAAAACTACTATTTTAACAAGGCCCTTAAACTACTACCTTAAGAGATAAATACTTTTAAGCTGAGGCTTCTCCCACATGATGGGTACAGCACACATTAATAAACTTCTGGGGTGGTGGTGTTGTTAATCTTACTTTTATTTTGAGGAAAGTGTCTCAACTAAAATCCTAAAAGGAAAGAAAAAATATTTTTTTTTCTACAATTTGGTGACCCATATGGGACCAACAGATGACTTTATTCAACCTAGGATCCACAAATGGAATCAAATTGGTAAAAGCCTGCAGAAAAAGGCAAAATTTCTCACCAAAGTAAGCTTCTTGAGACTTCTGTCTGTGGTACCTGGCCAAGAAAGGAAGGTAAAAAGTTTTTGTCTTTTCCTTTCTGGTTTCTGATTGGCAAAAAAAAAAAAAAAAATTATAATAATTATCTGTTTGGGGTACCTATTTGGTTACTGATTTTTAGTTTTCCAAGAATCTTTGTTTTTTTTTGTCTCTGTCTCTTTTTCATGGTTTGTCATGAGTAATAAAATCATAAGATTCTGTTTTCATTTTGTTTCCTGAGGAATTTGGTTTTGTAATCAGTGAATTAATTCTCTGATTTCTATCACCCTGAAGGACACAGAATGTGGGGTTTGTGTCAGTTAAGACAGCTGGGAGTCCAACTGGGAGTCAGATGTCTGTTTTCTAAATGCACCGGGTCTCAGAAAGTTGCCTTAATTGTTTCAACTTTCACTGCCTTGTTAATAATGAGGGTCTTTACTTAGGGCCCCTAAGCTACTGCCTTAAAATACTTTTTAAATGAGGCCTATCCTTTATGATGGGTATAGGACACATTTATAGCTTAGTTTTTAAAAATCAACCTGACTTTTTTTTTCTGGAGGATGTCTTAACTATAAACCAAAAAGGAAAAACAGTATGTTTCCTTTCCTACATTATTTGAGGTGAATGTCTCAACTAGAATTTCAGCATTTTATACATAAACTATGCTAAGATTGTGGCAGGTATTGCTTTCCTAAACTCATTCTGCCAAACTTGACATCTTCTCCTGGGACTTAGAGAAAGAGGTGTTTGACTGATTGCTGGCTAAAGAACTTTGAAGAGAGAGCCTGGTAGTGGATAAAGAAATTATGTTAGAAAAACTGTGATAGGAGTCTCAAAAAAAAAAAAAAAAACAAACAAAAAACAAAAAAAAGAATGCAGACATGCATGCCTGAATGTAACAGGTACTCTACAAAAATAATTAAATAAGCCCTTGTCTTAACGGAAGTTAATCAAGAATTTAACCATATTCTGGACTTTCGTTTATTTTCTGCAAAAGTACCACAGTCATACTGATGCCCCCTCTGTGGGATTCTATTATAAAGATATACACATACAGGATTTCAGAGGATGAATATAGTATGAAGCTGTCAAATATTACTATTTTATAAATTATGTTGATTTGCTGGATTTTAAAAAACAGGATTATAGGTAATAGTCAAGTTTACTGTAACCATTTATTTTTCAGAGAAATTTCAAGAATGTTAGAATTCCAAAGGTAGACTCAATAAAAAAAAAAAAAAAAATGCTAGTAGATCTCAGTTATGGTCTTGGTCATGAATTTTCTAGTACTAAATTAGAAGTATCAAGTCTTTTTCCCTCAAGAACTTAAACGCTACTAGACAGCTAGTCATTTATAGTGATTCAATGATGATGTGTGACATTCTGTGCTACATTATATTTTAATATATTAATGGCAATATTTGGGGATTAATATTTTAAAATATTATGCAAATATGATATTTACATTTCCATGATAAACTAAAATAAAAATCTGAACAGTAATTTTTTTATGTAAAAACAATCAATTTTCATTAAGGTTTATTCCGTAAATGGAACTCAAAAGTATGGGCTGTCTGTTTGTATCCTTTGGAAAAAATTTCATTATAAAATTTAAAAAATTCTAAATAAATGAAACAATTCAAAGTCTAAAATTAAGCAATAAATTAAATAAAAAGTTAAAATAAGTAATTTTAAATTTACTAAAAATGTCCAGAATTGAACAGAAAAATATACATCTTAATATTTACTGTAACATTTGACGTTTTAATGGGCCATAATATTGAATAAAGTACAAAATTATTGCCATATAAGATAATATGGTGTCAAGAGAAATATGACCACTTTGAACTTTTATTACTATCATAGATCACTAATGTCAGGCACAAAGCAGTGATTTGGCATGTGTTTATTATTCTACATATTGCCCAATGAATGAATATTTAATGGAAGTCAATTGGCAAAGTAGATTAGAAAATGTCTCATTTAACCAGTAAGGCTATTTTAATGAAATGTTTTCTGCCCTAGAAAATCCGAGAAACAAAAAGCAAGGGATTATTAAAACCAGTAGTTTAGATTCATTCAGGCAGTTCATCATTCTGATTAAAGGCATTTCTTACATAAGAGAGGAATTTATTTGTGCTCTGAATTTTCTTTTTTTACCTTTTTCTTCTCTTTTATTTTCGAGATAGGTTATCACTCTGTCACCCAGGCTGAAGTGCAGTGGCATGACATTGGCTCACTGCAGCCTCTCCTGGGTTCATGGGATCCCCAAACTCAGCCTCTCAAGTAGCTGGGACCACAGGTGTGGTCCACCATGCCTGGCTGTTTTTTTATTTTTTATTTTTGTAGAGATGGGGTTTTGCTATGTTAGTCTTGAACTTGCTAGTCTTGAACTCCTGGGCTCAAGCGATCCACCTACCACCTCACCCTTCCAAAGTAGTGGGATTACAAGCATCCAGGCAAATTTTCTATTATCTTTTAATTTTTTTAATAAAAAGCTTAGTCTATCTGAATGACAACGAAAATTCCAGCCCATATCAAATTATCTAGCATAATTACAGAAGTCTGATTAGATATTTTAGAAGTTTATAGTTCCATCCAACCTAGCTGCCCACACAGGACATCATTACGCTTCATGTAATCAACAAGTATGTTTTGAATAAATAAATGCAAGTTCTTTTCAATTCCTTCCCTACAATATATCTTAGATTTGTCTATTTCTCTTTATATCTACTACATTATCCTGGTCCAATAAAATAGCATCCTACATGGTCTATTTACAAGCAGTTTTAACCTATGCAGTAGTCAAGCTTCCCTGAAAGCACATCAGATCATATTACCCTTTCTTCAATTGTTTTCCTTTGCACTGATGAAATTGAAAATCTTTGCTGTTATTCAAAAGTCACTTAGAATTCTTACTATGTCACCACATGCCACATGTTAGCTTCAATCACATTGATCTTTTTATTTTTTAAATTTCCTCAGGGGGGATACAAAGATAGTTGAATAAGAGGCAGCTCCAGAAAGCAGCTCCCAGTGAGAGAGACACGGAAGCCGAGTGGTCTCCACAATTCCAAATGAGGTACCAGGTTCATTTTGTCAGTCTGGTTGGACAGTGGGTATAAACCAAATAGGGCAAGTTGAGGCAAGGCGGGGCACTGCCCCACCCAGGAGTTGCCTGCAACTGACATAGGACTAGGGGATCTCCCGCTCTGGGACTTCAGTTTGGATACAGTGCTCCACCCAAGCCCTCTACAACCCACAGAACAGGAGATCTTCGCTGGGCTGAAAAGCTTCAGTGAGCTGCCTGAACAGAGCAGAACAGCAACTTTAGCTGGTGCCAGGGCCGTCATAGATGTAGCTCTCTGTGAAAGCCAAAAAGCCAGCTGGAAGGAGCCACCTACCACCCAGAAAGAAGGGGAACTGAAAACAGGGAAACAGCCCATACTATAGGACAGGTTCCCCAACCCCGGCACAAAGCCAGGAGGCTAAAAAACTCTCACTCCAGAGTTTCACACCCAGAACATCAGTTAGAGAGCGACCAGGAACGATCGAGCTCAGCTGGGGGGAAGGGCAGCCCATTGCAGAAGCCGGCCTAATTCTCCTGAGTTAATAAAAGATGCCGCAGCTCCACTGAATCCATGGCAGCCCAGCAGCGCCTCTGCAGGCAGACAAAGGAAAGGCCACTTCCCCAAGCAGCTACCTGAGATCAAAACTATATAAATCCAAAGAGATGGGAAGAAACCAGCACAAGAAGAATGAAACCATCAAAAACCAGAATGCCTTTCACCCATCACAAGATCACAACGCCTCACCAGCAAGGGAACAAAGCTGAACGTAGAATAAATTTGATGAATTGACAGCAGCAGGCTTCAGAAGGTGGGTAATAACAAACTTCTCTGAGTTAAAGGGACATGTTCTATCCCAAGGCAAAGAAACTAAAAACCTTGAAAAAAGGTTAGATGGAATGCTAACGAGAATAACCAGCTTAGAGAGGAACATAAACGACTTGATGGAGCTGAAATACACAGCACAAGAACTTCAAGAAGCATAAACAAGTTTCAATAGCTGAATAGATCAAGCAGAAGAAAGGATATCAGAAATTGAAGATCAACTCAATGAAATAAAAGGAGAAGGCAAGAAAAGAGAACAAAGAGTGAAAAGAACAAAGCCTCCAAGAAATATGGGATTATGTGAAAAGACCTAATCTACGCTTGATCAGTATACGTGAAGAGGATGGGGAGAATGAAACCAAGCTGGAAAACACTCTTCAGGATATTATCCAGGAGAACTTCCCCAATCTAGCAAGGCAGGCCAACATTCAGATACAGGAAATACAGAGAACACTACAATGATACTCCTCTAGAAGAGCAACCCCAAGGCGCATAATCGTCAGATTCGCTAGGGTTGAAACAAAGGAAAAAACACTAAGGGCAGCCAGAGAGAAAGGTTGGGTCACCCACAAAGGGAAGCACATCAGACTAACAGATCTCTTGGAAGAAACCCTACAAGGCAGAAGAGAATGGGGGCCAATAATCATCATCCTCAAAGAAAAGAACTTTCAACCCAGAAGTTCATATCCAGCCAAATTAAGCTTCATAAGTGATACAGAAATAAAATCCTTTATGGACAAGCAATTGCTGAGAGATTTTGTCACTACCAGACCTGCCCTGTAAGAGCTCCTGAAGGAAGCACTAAACACGGAAAGGAAAAACCACTACCAGCCACTGCAAAAAAGAACCAAATGGTATAAAGACCAATGACACGATGAAGAATTATGCCAACCAAAGGGCAAAACAATCAACCAGTAGTAAAATGGCAGGATCACATTCACACATAACAATATTAACATTAACTATAAACTGATGAAATGCCCCAAAGGACACAGACTGGCAAATTAAATAAAACACCAAGAACCATCCGTGTGCTGTATTCAGGAGATCCATCTCACGTGCAAAGACACACATCGACTGAAAATAAAGGGATGGAAGCAAACAGAGAGCAAAAAAGCAGGGGTAGCAATCCTAGTCTCTGATAAAATTGACTTTAAACCAACAAAAATCAAAGGGGACAAAGAAGGGCATTACATAATGGTAAAAGGATCAATACAACAAGAAGAGCTAACTATTCTAAATATATATGCACCCAATACAGGAGCACCCAGATACATAAAGCAAGTCCTTAATGACCTACAAAGAGACTTAGACTGCCGCACAATAATAGTGGGAGACTTTAACACTCCACTATCAATATTAGACAGATGAGCGAGACAGAAAATCAACAAGGATATCTAGGACTTGAACGCAGATCTAGACAAAGCGAACTTACTAGACATTTACAGAACTCTCAACCCAAAATCCACAGAATATACATTCTTTTCAGCACCACATTGCACTTTAAAATCAACCATGTAATTGGAAGTAAATCACTCCTCAGCAAATGCAAAAGAACAGAAATCATAACAAACAGTCTCTCAGACCACAGTGCAATCAAATTACAACTCAGGATTAAGAAACTAACTCAGAACCACACAACTTCATGGAAAATGAACTGGCTCCTGAATGGCAACTGGATAAACAATGAAATGAAGGCAGAAATAAAGTTGTTCTTTGAAACCAACAAGAATGAAGACACAACATATCAGAATCTCTGGGACACATTTAAAGCAGGGTCTAGAGGGAAATTCACAGCAATAAATGCCCACATGAGGAGCAAGGAAAGGTCTCAAATCGACACCCTATCATCAAAATTGAAAGAGTTAGAGGAGCAATATCAAAAACACTCAAAAGCTAGCAGAAGACAAGAAATAACTAAGATCAGAGCAGGACTGAAGGAGACAGAAACACAAAAACCCTTCAAAAAAATCAACAAATCCAGGAGCTGGTTTTTTGAAAAGATCAACAAAATAGATAGACCACTACCCAGACTAATAAAAAAGAAGAGAGAAGAAACAAATAGATGCAATAAAAAACAATAAAGGGGATATCACCACAGATTCCACAGAAATACAAACTACCATCAGAGATTACCACAAACAACTCTATGCACATAAACCAGTAAATCTGGAAGACACGGATAAATTCCTGGACACTTGCTCTCTCCCCCGACTAAACCAGGAAGAAGTTGAAACCCTGAATAGACCAATAACCAGGGCTGAAGTTGAGGCAGCAATTAATAGCCTACCAACTATAAAAAGCCAAAGTCCACATGGGTTTACAGCCTAATTCTACCAGACTTACAAAGAGGAGCTGGTACCACTCCTTCTGAAACTATTCCAAACAATATAAAAAGCAGGAATCCTCCCCAACTCATTTTATAAGACCAACATCATCCTAATAACAAACAGGGCAGAGATGCAACAAAAAAAGAAAACTTCAGGCCAATATCCTTGATGACCATCGACGCAAAAATCTTCAATAAAATACTGACAAACAGAATGCAACAGCAAATCTAAAAGCTTATTCATCATGATCAAGTAGGCTTCATCCCAGAGACGCAATGCTGGTTCAACATACCCAAGTCTATAAATGTAATCCATCACATAAACAGAACCAAAGACAGAAACCACATGATTATCTCAAAAGATGCAGAGAAGGCCTTCAACAAAATTCAACAGCCCTTTATGCTAAAAGCTATCAATAAACTAGGTATCAATGGAACGTATCACAAAATAATAAAAGCTATTTATGACAAACCCACAGCCAATATCATACTGAATGAGCAAAAACTGGAAGCATTCCCTTTGAAATATGGCACAAGACAAGGATGCCCTCTCTCACCATTCCTACTGAATGCAGTATTGGAAGTTCTAGCCAGAGCAACCAGGTAAAAAAAAGAAATAAAGTGTATTCAATTAGGAAAAGAGGAAGCCAGATTGTCTCTATTTGCAGATAACATGATTGTATATTTAGAAGATCCCATCGTCTCAGCCCAAAAATCTCCTGAAACTGGTAAGCAACTTCAGCAAAGTCTCAGGATACAAAAACAATGTGCAGAAATCACAAGCATTTATGTACACCAATAACAGACAGAGAGCCAAATCAAAAGTAAACTCCCATTCACAATTGCTACAAAGAGAATAAAATACCTAGGAATACAACTAAGAAAGGATGTAAAGGACCTCTTCAAGGAGAACTGCAAACCACTGCTCAAGGAAATAAGAGGGGACACAAACAGATGGAAAAACATTCCATGCTCATGGTTGGGAAGAGTCAACATTGTGAAAACGGCCATACTGCCCTAAGTAATTTATAGATCAACGCAATCCCCATCAAGATACCAGTGACCTTCTTCACAGAACTGGAAAAAAAAACCTTCAAACTTCATATGGAACCCAAAGAGAGCCCACATAGTCAAAACAATCCTAAGCAAAAAGAACAAAGCTGGAGGCTTCATGCTGCCTGGCTTCAAACTATACTATAAGGCCACAGTAATCATAACAGCATGGTACTGGAACCAAAACAGAGACAAAGACCAATGGAACAGAAAAAGGCCTCAGAAGCAACGCCACACATCTACAATCATCTGATCTTTGATAAACCTGAGAAAAAACAAGCAACGGGGAAAGGATTCCTTGTTTAATAAATGGTGTTGGGAAAACTGGCTAGCCATGTGCAGAAAGCAGAAACTGGACCCCTTCCTGACACCTTACACCAAAATTAACTCCAGATGGATTCAAGACTTAAACATAAGACCTAACCTTAAAAAAAAAAAAAAAAAAAAAAAAAAAAAAAGAAGAAAACCTAGGCAAAACCATTTAGGACACAGGCATAGACAAGGACTTCATGGCTAAAACACCAAAAGCAATGGCAACAAAAGCCAAAATAGACAAATGGGATCTAATTAAAGTCCAGAGCTTCTGCACAGCAAAGGAAACAATCATTAAATCAAACTGGCAACCAACAGAATAGGAAAAAATTTTTGCAATCTACCCATCTGACACAGGGCTAATATCCAGATTCTACAGAGAACTAAAACAGATTTGCAAGAAAAAAACAAACCCATTCAAAAGTGGGTGAAGGATATGAACACTTTACAAAAGAAGACATCTATGAGGCCAAGAAAAATGAAAAAATGCTCAGCATCACTGGTCATTAAAGAAATGCAAATCAAAACCACATTGAGATACCGTCTCACACCAGTTAGAATGGCGATCATTAAAAAATCTGGAGACAACAGATGCTGGAGAGGATGTGGAGATATAGGAACACTTTTACACTGTTGGTGGGAGTCCAAATTAGTGCAACCATTGTGGAAGACAGTGTGGCACTTCCTCAATGACCTAGAAATAGAAATACAATTTGACCCAGCAATCCCATTGCTGGGTATATACCCAAAGAATTATAAATTGTTCTATTATAAAGACACATGCACACATACGTTCACTGCAGCACTGTTTACAATAGCAAAGACCTGAAACCAACACAAATGTCCATGAACAATAGACTGGATAAAGAAAATGTGGCACAGATACACCATGGAATACTATGCAGACAAAAAAAAAAACGATGAGTTTGTGTCCTTTGTAGGGACATGGATGAATTTGGAGACCATCATTCTCAGCAAACTGACACAAGAACAGAAAACCAAACACCACATGTTATCACTCATAGGCGGGTGTTGAACAATTAGAACACGTGGACAAAGAGAGGGGAGCCTCACATACTTCGGTCAGTTGGGGGGCTCTAAGGGAGGGATAGCAGTGGGTGGGGAGGGTGGGGATGGATAACAAGGGGAGAAATACCATATATAGGTGATGGGGGGGATGAAGGCAGCAAACCACCTTGCCATGTGTGTACCTATGCAACAATCCTGCATGATCTGCACATGTACCCCAGAACCTAAAGTACAATTAAAAAAATGTTTCCTCAAATAAACACTGCCCTTTCCAAACTTACGGTTTTGGTTTTTGTTGTATTCTCTTCCTAGAAAACTCTTTCCCTGTGATAATATGGCTGAATCTGTTTTCTTCTCTGTTTATAAACTCCCCCAAAGGTTCTTTCCTGACCATATGCAAAAGGCATCTCTCTCTTACCACATCTTCCCTTTCTCCCTATCCTCCATCACTCTGTTATTTTCTGTCACTGTATGAGGAACATCTTGTTACTAACACCAGACACACTTATCCCCTTGAATTCTCTGTGAATCAACCCTTTGGATCAGGGTATGTATGTACAACAAAAAGGACATGTGTCGTCCTTTTATACGCATCGCTCACGCTGTAATGCTGAAGGAGTAAATGAGGTGCCGTCCCAAAATGCATCAAATTGGTTTATTGATTAAACGTTGGGAAAATGTAGTTTCAAAATGGATTAGCTGACTGTGTTTCATCCTGCATGCAGCAAGTTATAAAGATTCCTTTGGGGAGGATATCCTCTTCATACCAGGGTGAGAAAATAGGCTTTATCTCCAGAGACTGGGAATTACTGGCTGCAATGAAGCTGAATAAATATACATAATGAGGGAACCATTATCTTCCACTGGATCTCCACCCCCAACCCCCACCAATATATTTCCTTCTAGAAATGTACTGTCCCAGTCAGAGTTTCTTTGTCTCGTCCTTTCCTCTCAAATGTATCGTTGTCTAAAAAGTATTAAAGCATCTTGCCTTGGTCATTTCTATGGACTTCATTCTCTTGTAAAGATCCCTATGTACATGTAAAACCAATAAAATTTATATGCCTTTCTCTCATTAATCTGCCTGGAGTCAATTTGTTCCAATTTTGTATTCGATTTGGAGTCAAATTTGTTTCTAGATATAGCCCAAGAGCCCACATAAGAACTAAAAGGAGGTTGGAGATGATCTCTGTCTCCCCTACACCATGCCTATCCTGTTATCTCTGCTTATATATAAATTGGTTACATTTTAAATCCATGTTATTTCTTCAATTACATGTTTACCCTGACCCCTCTATTAGCCTGGAGACTCCGTAAGAACAAGAATCATGTTTGTTTACCTTTGCATAAACAGGTCTTGGATGTAGAAATCCGTCATTAAGTATTTGTTAAATAGATAAATGAAAAAAAAATTGAGATTTGATTAAGATACAGAAAAGAGTAAAATGAAAAATTTCTAAATTATTTCTGAGAAATGACAGGCTTTTCTTTCTTTTTGCAAGGATGAATGTAAAGATTCTTCAGAGCATATTAGAGACTTCACTAAAGTATTGTTTAAGAACTTGGACCCTGGCCCTATCTCCTAAACACTATATTAAAAATCTTTATTTTTTAAAATTATGTAGATTAACATTCATTTGAGATACTTTAGGTAAAACTTTTAAAGTGAAACTCATCCAATGTTAAAATTAAATTCAGTATAAATATATTTTTCAAGCTCCGATTTTGATTCTAGAAATATTACCTTCAACCTGCCATGTGAAAATTTTTGATAAATTGTGTAATAATTAGATTTAGAGAATTATTTTTATTGAAAAACAATTTCTCTCCACATATACCTGCAACTATTTCCTGATTGAGCCACAAATGAATAATGGTATTACTAATGGCTAGGTAAATATCTTCCCAATATTATATTTTCATTAGCACTATCTTTTTGATATTTTCCTTCTTTTAATTGTGTGGAGCATTGATGCTTTTTGAATTAGCTCTCACTGTCTGAAAAAGGTTACCTTGGTTATACAATAACTACTGGAAAGCAGTTCAACAGTTATAAGAGTGCAGTAGGGGAGCAAGACAAAGAATAGGATATCTCCTTACAACAACAGATTTTGACTTGATTTCAATTTTTAGTTTAGTCATTTATATTCCTATCTTCAGAATTTTGACAAGGCTTAACAAATTGTAAGTGGATACTTTTATAGAGTAAACATAATACTATATATCACAGACTATCTTAAATGAGTTTGACTCATCTGGGTGGGCAAAGTATAAGTTTTACATTGGAAACATCTTAGGCATAGACTACACAAAAGAAAAGAATGATGAAACAAATTTAATTTCAAATTAATTTACTAAGCAGTTGAGAACTGCCAATTTAATAGTCCAGAGTTACTTAACAATAGCCCGTTGATCAAATCCAGCTCACCTACCATTTTTGTAAACAAATTTGTATTGGAAAAAACCATGTTCATTTGTTGATGATTCACCTTGGGCTGCCTTTGATTTCAATGGCAGTACTGCATAGCTGTAAGGACGATCATCTGACCCACAAAGCTAAAAATATTTACCATGGAGTCCTTTAGTGAAAAGTCTGCTAACTTTTACCAGTGAAATGGTCTCACTTTATGGCAAATGGCATGGGGTGCTTAGATAACATCTTCTGTTAAGATTTTTTTCTGGGATCCACATAATGATGATAGGGATCAAAAGCGAAATGAATTTTTCCATTTGTTGCGCTAAAAAGGCCATCAGCTAAATGGTACCTAAACAAACTGAAGGACTGAATCATCCTTCAAAGGTCCTATTGTAAATTCCCTATACATGTGACAGTCTTTGATCCAGGGTAGTGATAAAGAATAAAAAGTTGGGTAAGGGGTAGTTGACTATTTTAGAGGAAATTCTATGCTAGATGTGAGTTCAGCAAACACATAGAAATTTAGGCCTTCACAGATCCCCCATACCAAAAGTGTAGTCTGGAGAGAGCAATCCATCAGGCACATGTGGATACTGGAAGGTGAGATAAAAAGCACCTCAGGAATTGCTATCCAGGTGAGAACAGAAAGGTCTAAAGGGATGGCAATGCAGGGGGCCAACGTTCAAACAGGTGACCAAGAAACAAGAGGCCCGCGGAAACGAAGTGCAGAAGAGAATGGAAGAAGACATAAATGGAAGCACCAGAGGAGGGCAATCTCATTACTCAGGTTTCCTTTATGAAAAGGTCAAATAGCCTGGCCGGAGCTTAGCACATAAAGCCTCTGTGCTGAGCAGAAATCCGAACACCATTTTAGCCTCGCCCTCGCCACTGATTGTACCCTCATCCACTCAGCTAGCAGCTCCTTTAGACCCTGACTGTTTAATCATTTCCCACTTTCTTCTTTCCACATTCATAGACGAATGCCCTTTGAATTAACCAGCCAGCCACTTGAAACCGCTTCTGCCACCTGGCTCCAGTTGAGTCAGAAAGCCATGTTTTCTCTTAGTGCTGATTTGTTTTGGATCATCTTCTATTCAGTATTCTAACTTGAATTCAATCACAGATAATGGGGCTATTCTTGTTTTATGCCCTTTATTTTTCCATAATCATTTCATTTATAACAGAGCTATGATTCTTAATTCTAGCAGGCCCAGTGTCCTCTTTTAATAACTTTATGATATAAAGCCCTCTTCAGCATTCTAATGGAATTTACAAAGAATATTAAATACTTATTACTTAAAATCAACATAATATTCTAACAGTAATCTATAAAAGGAATCTAATACCAGTTTATTATAATTTGTGTTCAATATGTAACTGCTTTGGGATGACTACTAGAAAACATAATAGAATGATCATATGCTTGCTTCTATATATAGGAATATTAATGAACCACACATAAATTCAAATTGATGGTTATACTGACGACTCCAATATCCAATAGTGACCTTTCTACTCATCTGATTTTCTCTAAATGGTAAACCACTCTTGTTGACAACAGAAAATATAATGTTCGATCTATTTACGTGGTATTTTTTCCTAGAAAATTTAATGAATCTTAAAATTATGAAAGCTACTCTAGTTTTAACTGTTATATGAAGACATGTTTAAAGATTATATTTCTACAGACATGAGTTACACACTATTTAATATGCAATATTAATATTGTAATATTAAACTTTCACACTAATATGCAAAATTAAATGACAAATATATCTGGAAGTTCCATAGAATGATGTACAGTTTTTGATAGGTGGAGTATTCCGGAACACTGAGAGAATACTAGCATGCTTGCCCATTTCCTCCCACCTTCACAGTAGTAGTTTTCTAATTGTGACAGTAAAAAAACACCCTGAGGACATGATGCCCCATTGAGACAGAGTTAAGTAGTGAGGAACGTGGATTCCCTGCTCAATCCTCTTGTCTACTCCTATCCTTCTGTTACAGTCTTGGAGCCTTAACTAAAAGAATTTCACACTGTGGGGAATAAGAGTACTGGGAAAATTTCAGAAACAAGACAATTTTCCTGTTATAATATTCTATTTCTAGGGCTTAAGTTTCCTAGGAATTAAATTTGGAAACAGGGGAGGGGTTAATAATGACAGGAGGAAACATAGTGACAAACAGGATAAGTCTAGGATTTGGGGTGGCAATGTCTTTTCTTTTTTTTTTTTTTTTTGAGAAGAAGTCTCACTCTGTCACCCAGGCTGGAGTGCAGTGGCACGATCTTGGCTCACTGCAACCTCTGCCTCCCATGTTCAGGCAATTCTCCTGCCTCAGCCTCCTGAGTAGCTGGGATTACAGGTGTGTGCCACCACACCAAGCTAATTTTTGTATTTTTAGTAGAGACGAGGTTTCCCCATGTTGGTCAGGCTGGTCTTGAACTCCTGACCTTGTGATCCACCTGCCTCGGACTCCCTAAGTGCTGGGATTAGGCAATGTCATGTAGATATACAATTATTTCACTCACAAGAAAACTGCATCGATAATAGCCTTGAAGTAGGATCTCATTAAATACTCATTGAAAATTTACATCAGAAATTCCAGATTAAGGAAACAGACTGGTTGTTGGCAAATTCACTGGTTTGTACTTAGTTTCTGTTCAACATACTGGAAATGACGCTGAAAGCCTAAGAACCACAAATGCGCTTTCCAGGAGATGATAAAAGTCACATTTGTGAATCTGTCTTCTGTTTAAATTTCAAATAGAAAGCAAATGTTAGTAAGTTTATTTCTGCTTTATGCTTGTAGCACAGGTGTTATCAGTAAAAAGCATGCCTTCCTGAGGTGAATACAAAATGGTGAAATTCCAACATACTTGTGAAACCCAAGTAGATTTTATTTATTAATCTACTCCGAGGCCTGAAATAAAATCATAACATAAACAATATAGAAAAAAGCAAAGGATATGTGAGTTAGAAACGGGAACACAGAATAATTCATGCCTTTTTAAGGTTATTTAGAGATATCTGCCAGAAAACTAATCAATCTTTAAAAATCATTTCCCTTCCATTTTACTCCTACTTTTAGTCTTAACCTTACAATAGATGCTAAATTCTAAATATTCTCCTTTTTTTGTTTGTTTCGGTGAGAAAAACGTTTAAAAATTCACTAGCCCTGCAATCAACTTCAGCATTTCTAATTTCTCTTAGTATGAAATAATGTCAAAATATCTTGTTTTAAAATCTCAAGTATCAGTATATCCTATTGAAATCTTAGAATTAGCTGAGATTGTGAGCTTTGGTTTTCACTGACATATCTCCACTCTTCTTAAAAGTCCAAAAAAAGAACACTCAAGAGAGCGTGGCAGGTTAACATGTGAAACGGACATGCGTGGTGGAAGCCCATGTGGTGGACATCTGCACACACCTCCTCTACGTATGCCACTGGGTGCCCCCTGAGGGTTAGGCAAAAAATAGACATAAGCAAAAATAGAAGCTAATTCTGAATCTTTCAGTCAGACCTGGGATAAATCACTTAACACACACATCCATTTCCTTGTTTTAAAATGACAAAATGCTTTTTCCCCCAGAAAAAAAAAAAAGTAACTAAAGGTCTTTAAATGAAAGACTCTGAGTCCTATTTTATTAATAAAGTATTATTTTTCTTCTAAGAAAAATGAGTCTGAGGCACTTATCCCCCAAGCCATCATTCATCACGGAAGGATAAAGCATTCACACTGGTTGGCTATATTTCAAATGATTAATTGTTAATGCTGAATATATATCTTGATGACTTCAAGCTTGAGCAGTGCCGTGAAACCACAAAACTTGATGTTTGAGATTTATTTTTCTCTTCAGATAAAATTTCAAGTGTGTTACAGGCAATTAAAGTATGGGGAAAACCTTTGTTTCCATTTAGACCTTTTACAAACTTTTAAAAATGTATCACCATCTCTCCAACATGAAATAGTCTCCAGCTGGGAAACTCTGTTAGAATAAAACAGTGGGGCTGTGTCAGGTTGAAAAGCTTGCCTGCAGAGATCACCTACCACCTTTATAAGACAAAGCCCAGGAAAGACATCAACATCACAAAATTCTGGACTTGGGATATAACTAAGTATTATTAGGCAGGATGACATCAGCCTTGGTTATGAGAGGGACGGAAGCTATGATGCTCATTAAAATTGTCTGCAAATAAAAATGCTAATAAAAGATGCTATAAAGAGATTTACAACCAGCAGTGATATATGAACATTTGTACATCTAAACACATAATTGGCTGGCTACTAGGTATTCTTTTCTTATAAAACAGTTTATTGTAGTTCATGGTTATCAGGGAAAAGATAAGAATCCCAGACGGTACATGCTGCATTTATACCTTTTCTAGTCCAGGGGTTCAAGTCTCCCTAGCTTATTCAAATCACATAAAGTGCCTTCTTGCCTTCTTACATTTTGCTAAGCAGTCAATTAAATTAACGTGTTGGCACAAACATTTCTCAACGAATTTTTCCATTACATAATGTTATCATTTTATTGTTTTTCTGCCCTGTACACGTACACACATACTATTCGCCACATTTAGTCTTATTTGAATCAATGCTAAAAGCCAAAAATATAAGATGCAAATGTGAGAGAAGTAGGACAATATTCCTTTAAGAAAATGTAGAGATAACGATGATTGGAATTTAAATTGTTATTGTGATTTTGACACAAAATGTATTTATTCTTTCTTCTTTAAATGTGAATTTATGGAAGCGTCAGGTATTAAAACATTTCACAATCATCATTATAAGACCAATATTACTGGCTTTTAGGACTGGTAATGTTTTAGTATTAATCTAGCTTTTATGTCCCCAACAGGAAACTAAAAGTTACAAAATCGGTGCTAGTTAATATTCAACAGCAACCTTTTCTTCTATACAAAACTGTGCATTTTAAAAGAAATGAATACATATGAGGGCTCTGTACTTTGCTCTATCAGAAAATAGCAAAGCAACATAGAACTAGTTACTTTCCCTGATTGGCTGACCCAACTCTACCCTGCGTCATTACTGATTATAACTTATTTTATATATATAAATACATTTCTGTGTAATACATGTGACCTCTTTTATACTGGAAGATCTAAGAACTAGAGTCATGTGTTCTCTCAGAGTGGATAATAACATTAAGAAATGTAGGAATTAAGTAATGTCAGGGAAAATGGCAGAGTAGGTAACTCTGGGGGTTCATTTCTCCCCAGAAAATCTAAAAACACTAACAGAAACTATCAAAATCATTCCTACTGGAACTCAGGGAGCTAGTCAAGGGTTTAGAGCAACCAAGCAAACACTTAACCAGAAGAAAGGCAACTTAAGCATGGTATATGATCTCTGTAGCATTTTAACTAACCCTAGCTGCTTCTCCTTTCCTCATGCTGCTGATGTAGACATACCTGAAACTGGGCAATTTCCAAAAGAAAGAGGTTTACTAAACTTACTGTTTCATGTGGCTGGGAGGTCTCACAATCATGGTGGAAGGTGAAAGACACACTCACAGGACGGCAGAAAAGAGAAGAAAGCTTGCGCGGCAAAACTCTCCTCAGATCTCATGAGACTTACTACCGTAATAACAGCATTAGAAAAACCTGCCTCATGATTGATTCAACAACCTCTCACGGGTTCCTCCCACAACACGTGGGAATTCAAGATGAGATTTAGGTGGGGATTCAGCCAAACTGTTTCAGAGACTGTAGCCTGCATTCCCAGTGTGAATATCTGATTTCTGAAGGAGTAGAGCAGCCCTGTCCCCAAGAAATATTGGGGTTTTATTTGTTTGTTTGTCTTACCTGACAGTTTTCCCAAGTATTAACACAAGGAATTTTGTTTTGTTTTGCCTAAGAATTTTATCAGGTAGGAAAGGCTATGAAAATGTTGAAAGACAAATGAAAAGGTGCTTCCACCTGGGGCAAAAAGTAACAGATGGAGCAAATGTTTGACACACTGAAAGGCTTGGAGAAAAATCTGGGAAGTGAGAGTTTTGGGGAATAAGGACTTTAAAAAGTTCCTAGATATACCAGGTTAACTAAAAGGCCATACACGTGAACAGGGCAAGACACTCAGAAAAGATATGAAGAGGTCATAAATTTGACCTCTGCTAAACCCTAAGCTCCATACTTGCAAGAGGTAAAGGCTAAGACAGAGCTGAAATGGGCAGGCTAAGCCCCAAAACAGACATAATTTACAATTATGCCTGCCTGCCTGCCTGCCTGCCTGCCTGCCTGCCTGCCTGCCTGCCTTCCTGCCTGCCTGCCTTCTCTCTTTCTCTCTCTCTTTCTGTCACTCCAAGCATTTAAAGAAAACTCTGCTAGGTCTGGCTAACCAGTGAGCTAATGGAACAGAGACTTCAGTAACCATATACAAAAAGAAATACAATATATGCAAAAACGGTTTGAAAAAGTCACTAGAAAAATGGACAACTGCAATCTACTGTAAGCAATAAGAACCCTGAAAAGTGGGAGAATCTGATTTGCCAGGTTACCACATTTTAAAATTCAAAATAAAAGATGACTAGCAGAGCACTATCTAAAAGAACAGAGACCACAAATGCCAAATGCAACAAAGAATGTAGTATCTACCACAATATTAAAAATGGAAAGTTTCATGAAATAAATATGAGGCTTTCAAAGAAATAAGAAAATACAGTACAATCAAATAAAAAAAAATTAACAAAAACTGACTGAGGAATCAAAGTCATTGAACATGCTGTACAAAGACTTTAAATCAACCGTCTTAAATATGTTTAAAGAGACAAAAAAAAAAACCCTCATAGACAAATAACTAAAGGAAAAGAGGAAAACGGTAGCTCAACAAATAGAGAATATAAACAAAGATAAAAATTATAAAAGAAACAAAAGTTTTGAAGCTGAAAAGTACAGTAACTGAAATGAAAATTTCACTAAGGAAATTCAACAGAAGACTTGAGTAGGAAGAAGAAAAATAAGCAAATTTAAAGAAAGGTCAAGTGAAATTATTTAGTGCGTGGAGCAGAAGGAAAGAATAGTATTGTAAAATGAGCAGATCCTAAGAGACTTGTGGGAGACCACACACATAATGGAAATTCAAGAAAAAGAAGAGAGAAGGGGGCAAAAATATATATATTTGAAGGTATTAAGATCAACAAAACTCCAAATCTGATAAAAGGTATGAATCTCAACAAAAGTTTTTAGATAGATGGATCTAGAGTGACACATGCTATAATAAAACTGTTGAAATACAAGAACAAAGAGATAATCAAAATTAGCAAGACAGAAATGATTCATATTATTTAAGAGATCCTCAATACATAGACTGTGGATATCTCATCAGAAACCATGGAATCCAGAAGGGAGTGAGATGGCATTTTTAAAGTGCTGAAAGAAAAGAACACTGAATAAAGAATTATATATTCTGCAAAATTCGGTTTCACAAGATATATTAAGATAAAGTCATATAAATAAAAGCTCAAGGAGTTTTCTACTAATAGACCTGTTCTACAAGAAACGCTTAAAGGAAGTCCTTCAAGCTGAAACAAAAAGATGTCAGACAGAAATGTAAGTCATATGAAGAAAGAGAACTATGATTAGATAATGTAGATGCTAGTATTATTGTATTTATGTTTTGTAGTGCTATATTTTCTATATTATATAAAAGAAAAAATTGAAAACTAATTATACATCTATAGTAATGGTCACACACTGTATTAAGATGTAATTTGTGACAATGAAAACGTAAGAGTGAGATGTATAGAAGTAGAAATTTCAAAAACTATTGAAGCTAAGTTGGTATTAATTCAAATGGGGTTTTTATATGATTAAAATGTTAATTGTAATTTTTGAGTTAGCTACAATAAAATAAGTAAAACATATATACATAAAGCTAATAGAATGAAATCAAAATTGTATACTATAATAAGTCAACTAAACATATAAGAATGCAGTTTCGGAGGAATTCAGTAACAAAAAACACATAAGACATATAGAAAGTAATAGCAAAATGACAAAAGTCCTTCCTTATTGGTAATTACTTTGAATGTAAATTAATTTAACTCTGATTAAAATGTAGAGATTGGCAGATGGATTTTTTTTTTTAAAAAAAGATAAATATCTGTACTCCATAGGAAAGACTCACTTTATATCCAAAGCTACAAATAGGTTAAAAGTGAAAGGATGGAAAAAGACATTCTCTGCAAGTCATAAGCAAAAGAAAACAGGAATAGCCAAATATCATATAAAATAAAAAGTAAGTCAAAACTCTTATTATATATTGAGAAAAGTGTCAATCAAGAGCATGTAACAATTATAAACATATATTCATTTAACAGCAGAGTCCCAAAATAACATGAAGAAAAATTACAATTAGACAATAGACAATAATAAGACAATTAGACAATAATATTGAACATTTCAATATCTTGTTTCCAATAATAGATAGAAAAACTACATACAAGATCTACAAGGAAATAGAGGACTTGTACAATACTGTGCATACATAGCACTTCACTTAAAAGCACTAGAACATACATTGTTCCCAAATATACATGGAATATTCTTCAGCATAAATTATATATTCACCAAATAAGTCATTTTTTGATGGGAGTTTATCTCACTACTAGTCAATGAGCTATTAATCATCTATCTATCTAACAAGTCAAATATATAATGTTATTTTTTCAGCTTTTGATATGTCATGGGGTGGGGATGTTGGGGAGGGATAACATGGGGAGAAATGCCAGATATAGGTGACGGAGGGATGGAGGCAGCAGACCACATTGCCATGTATATACCTATGCAACAATCCTGCATGTTCTGCACATGTACCCCAGAACCTAAAGTGCAATGATTTAAAAAAAAATTAAAAAAGAAAAAAAGGATATATGAAATTATATATATTTAAAGTATATAACATGATGCTTTGATATATGTATACATTATAAAATTATTATCACATTAATTACATCTATTACCTCACACATGATTATTACTTTTAGTTTGTGTATGGTGAGAACACTTAAGATCTACTCTCTTAGCAAATTTCAAGTATTATTAACTATAATCACCATGCTATACATTAGGTCTTCAGAAGATATTCTTCTAAGAACTTAAAGTTTTTTACTTTTTGACCAGCATCTCCTCACTTTTTCCACTTCCCTGTGCCTGGTGACCACTATTCCAATCTCTATTTCTATGAGTTAAACTTTTTTAGATACCATATTTAAGTGAGGTTATGCAGTATTTGTCTTTATCTGCCTGGCTTATTTCCCTTAGTATAATGCACTTCCAGTCCATCAATTTGGCTACAAATGGCAAGATTTCTATTTTTTAAGGCTGAATAATATTTCATTATATGCATAAATACCACATTTTCTTTATCCACCTGTTGAGAGAAGTTACGTTGTTTCTATATTTTGGCTACTGTGAATAATGCTGCAATAAAAATGGGAGTTCAAATATCTCTTTGACATACCGATTTGATTTCCTTTGGATATATGCCACAGAAGTGGAAATACTGGCTCATACAGCAGTGCAATTTTCTATTTTTTAAGGAAACTCCATACTGGTTGCTATATAACTTTATTGATTTATATTTTCACCAACAATATATAAGGGTTCCCTTTTTTCCACATCCTCCTCAAATCTTGTTGTCTTTTAATTTTTGGAAAATAGCCATCCCAACAGGTATGACGCAATATCATTGTGGTTTGGAATTGCAATTCCTTGACTACTGGTATTGTTTGAGTACCTTTTCATATACCTGTTGGTTATTTGTATGTCTTCTTTGGAAAAATGTCTGTTCAGGTCCTTTGTACACTTTGTAAATTGGGTTATTTGCTTTTATATTTGGCTACTGAGTTGTACATGTTCTTTATATATGTTTAATCTTAACCCCTTATTTGTAATATGGTTTACAATTTTTTTCCCATTCAGTAGGTTGCTTTTTCATTATATTGGTTGTTTCCTTTGCTGTGTTAAGACCTTTTAGTTTGATATTATCCTACTTGTTTATTTTTTTGTTTTGTTGCCTGTGTTTTGGTATTATGCAAAAAAATCATTGCCAAGACCCATGTCAAGGAGGATTTTCCCTGTTTTCTGTTCAGGGTTGTATAGTTTCATAAATCTTATGTTTTAATCTTTAATCTATTTAGGACTGATTTTTGATTATGTAAGAGAAGATGCAATTTTAATTTTGTATGTAGATATTCAGTGTTCCCACACTGTTTATTGAAGAGTCTGTTCTTTCATTATTGCATATTATTGGCACTTTTAAGTTAGTTGACCATATTTACATGTTTTTTTTCCAGACTTTTATTCTGTGCCATCAGTTTATATGTCTCTTTTGATGCCAGTGTAATATTGTTGTGATAACTATAGCTTTGCAATATAGTATGATATAAGAATGCGTGATGCCTATAGTTTTGTTTCTCTTGCTCAAGATTGTTTTAGCTATTTAGGGTTTTTGGTCATTCTGTATGCATTCTCATATTTTTTTCTATGTCTTTAAAATATATATAGGATATTATATATATAAGATATACAGATATGATAGAGCATATATATATTATATGTGATATATATGATATATAGCATATCTATATCTATATAGATATACCTTATATATATGTGAACTTAGGTAAAATAAAGGCTTGAGGAATTATTCACTTTGGCAGTATTTACAGTTAGTGAGTTTCCCGATTACAGATTTTCTGGAAATTTTATCTTGCGAAAATTGTATCTGGATGACACACCCTATATAAAGTAGTATATTCTAGTGATCAGTTAATCCTATGCTAGCATAAGGGGATTTTGTTGAAAGTCATTATAAAGGAAGATAATTGGGTTGACTTTAAGGCAATGTATGAGCAACAGACATGAAAATGATCTGATAATGTTCCTGTCTCTCCCGTAGTCATTACATTGCTTAAGAAAAGGAAAAATGTTAACAATGTCATAATAAACCTCCATTAAAACCACCCCCAAACATAATTCTTTTTCTTTCTGTTCGACAGGTGGGTTGGTCTGATTCTGCTCTACATTCCTCAACCACTATGAAATAGTGATGTAATTAGAATATATTCTTTGCATGCTGATGGCAGAGACACAAGAAGGCAAAAAGAACTGTTATGCTTCTAAAGTTCTCGTTTTGAAACTGCCATACTGTCTTGCCTATCCACGTGCCAATGGCTAAATCAAATCACTAGATCAAGTCCAAAGTCAAGGGCCAAGAGAGTGTACTCAACATGATAAGTTTGTAGTGAAGGGTATGGATGCATGATGGGTTAACATTTGGTTCAATATTCAATTTACAACACGTAGTGTCATGTCTTTTTTTTTTTTTTGATTCCAGAACATCACCCAGTTTCTGGTATTCAGCAGATAAGTAATAAATGTCTGTCAAATTGAACTGAATCAAAGTATTACTTCTTTAACTCAAATCTATATTTTGTATTTTTGTTTGCAATAGACACTATCTCTAACTTAGGAAATGGAAAATTTGTAGAAATTTTGGAAATATTTTGTTTAGCAGAAAATTTAGGGGGAAAGGGTAAGAAAGTACAGGAGCCAAGATAACACTAGGCTACATGAACAGAAAATTTACAATCTGGGTACTATTGCTAAAATGATTCAGTGCATGTAGATATTTGTAAAGCAAAAATTCTATGGGGGTGGGAATTTTTATCTTTTTTAACACTAATCCTGATCTCTAGATCAGAGTGTGACACAGAATAAAAGATAAGCAAATTAATGAATATATATTTAATGAATAAACATATGTACATATGTGTACTAATCCACTCAAGTTTTAAAGTTCTGGGAGATAGGATCAGGTCACATGGCTATCACATGACTACTAGTTCGCCCTGATTTATCATACCATGGATGCTTCATACAAGGAGTAGATTCCTCAAAAGGAAGTTGGGATGCTGTTACCAGAAATTGTGTGATTGTACTGACCTGAATATGTGCTCTGAATTGATCATATTACTAGACTGCTTAAAAATCTGATGGCTCTTGAATGTATCTATATACAGTTCAAACCTCATTCATAGCAGGGTCTTCAAAACATCGTCTTGACATTTCCTTCAATGTTTTGATCTAATCAGTATCCTCATTCAACCTGAGTCTCCAGCTTTTCTAAACATAATACAAGCATGACATCTTATCTCATTCTTTCATAATGTATTGGCTAGAGTATAAGCTAAGCTACTGTTACAAGAACAGAAAATATGGCAGCTCTCATTTTATTTTTTTCTCTTGTGACAGTTTAGACATAGACAGGCAATTCAGAGTAGACAAATACCAGGTCTCTTCTAATTGGGTTGCTCAACTATTTCCCAGGACAGAGCCCTCACATTCATGGTTAAAGTTTACTCACTATCACCCTGTCTGAATTTCATACAAAAAAGAGGAAAAGGAAGAAGCAAAAAATAAGAAACTTTTCTTAAAATTTTATTTTTAGAATTAATTTTTTTTTTTTTAGAGACAGGGTCTTACTCTGTCACCCAGGCTGCAGTGCAGTGGCGTGATCTTAGCTCACTGCAGCCTCAAACTCCTGGGCTCAAGCAATCATCCCACCTCAGCCTCTGGAGTAGCTGGACCTGTAGGTACGCACCACTGTATCTGGCTATCTTTTTAGAGGATATGACCTGAAAAATGAAGACGTAACTTTCTTTTACCACCTAATGTCCTGAATAGTACATGGCCACACCTAGTCAGATAAAAACAATTCATAACCTCTATCACATATGCTTTTGCACATGTTGTACTCTATTTCTGAAATTCTGTATTTCCTCTTCTTTGTGCCTGTAGCAGCTATAAGTGCCTTCCATCCTGAGAAATCTTTCTGAACATCTCCATGGAGATTTATTTAATAGCTGCTACATTTTAGAAGTTTAACACCACTACTTTATAATTCATCGTTTACTATATTCTTCTTGAAGACAAGAAACACAGAGCGCTTACACATATGTTTAGTTCCAGAGTCTAGGTCAGTACATTTTTTATTTAAAAAATCAACATCTTAAGAGTATATTTTCACTCCGATTTACTTTTAGATCACAGAATATATATCATGCTCATTACTAAGATGCCGCCATATTGAAAAGAATTTGTTAGGATAGGAAGCTATGCACAAATAATTCTGCCTTCATCCCTAGTCTCTTAAATGGGTTCACTGAAGCTTAACAAAGACAACTGCTTTTCCACAGACGCCTCTAAGACAATTTTGGCATTCTGTATTAAAACCTACACTGCACATGGGTGTAATGTTAGAAGACATTCAAATGCAGGAATATTCTAATGAGTGCTTTGTACATGTGTAAAGAATATCTAAGGGACAATGTCACAGTAACTCAGCATGCAAAACAATATATTTGTTCTGTTACTGATTATGTTCCAAAGCAGAGCTTAGAGCAAAGACAGCTGATAATTGAAAAAGCCATTCTGTGCATTTATATTTCAATATGGTGAATGCAACTTCCATTAAACATAGTATTTTTCCTTCACCACAAAGAGTAACAAATAAAATCTTAGTCACTACTTGGTCCTTCAAAAACTCTTAGTTGTTTTTTGTCTAATGCAGTTTGCTGCTGTTAAACTATTATTTGATGATTGAAACAGCTCCCTGATGGTAAAAAATAATAATAATATATAACTAATACGATAATACAAACAGGCTCAAGCTGGCATAAATAGTTTCCTCATACCAGCTTACCCAATTTGCCCAATAAAGTAAGAGGCAGAAAAGCAATGTTCAAAAAAATTTAGTAATTTTCATGAAACTTGGACTGGTTTTGAGTTCCATGGGTGAGACTTGAGAATATCTGGACAGAAATTAAAAATCCAGTCAAACCACTAAGTTGGTTTCATATAGACCACAAAAATATTGATGGACTAAGTAGCTATGGGAGGTATTTATTTTTTTCTAAATCTGAAATCACTTAAAAATTATAAGTAAAGGCTCTTCTAGATGTTTTAGAGAAAATTAGCTGAGTTACTCATCTTTATGTGTCTTTCTCAATATAACTGAACTTCTGAAAAATAACAATGTGTTTTATTGATTTTTTAACCTATGATAATCTTTCTATATCTTTTTTCTGTTTTTCATGGTCAAGGAGACCTCCTATTTTTTCAAACAACTAAGTGGACAGTCCAGGCCTTTTTAACAATACTTGAAAACTATCACCAGAACCTGGATCGAAAGGTAAAACAAAAATTAAACAAAATTTATGTACTGCCCAATCTAGTTAAAAATGTTGTACTATAGCTAAAGAGAATGTCCTAGTGTTAATAAGAAAAGATAGACTCAATGTTCTAGAAGATCTTAATAGTTATTCATACATATTAAAATATTTTATATGTAATGCATACATTTTCTGGACAACACATTTAATAACTCACTTGTTTCATATCTCAGTAAGAATTCAACAAGAAGTTTCTAATTGTATATATAATTATCTAGATTAAACAATGGTTTTAGAAGATATTTTACTGGTCCTTTTAGATAAGTGTGCCTGTGACTTGATAGATGCTCAACTAAAAAGTTTTATTGGAAACTGTCTTTTTTAGATTTGAGCCACTTATTGTATAAAATGAAGTAAAACGTAAGCCCCATCTCAAAATGTTTTCCAAGCACATTTTAATGCTCATTTTCATCTATATTTTATGTCACATTCTTCAAGTTTAATTGAAGTTAATTGAAGATTTCATTCAGAATGTCTTTTTGATTCAATCTATAGTGTTTTATCTTCTTCAATATTCCTTGAAAAGAAAGTTCAATATTCTTTCCTTTTTTTGATGTTCCTACTTTCATTTTCACAGAGTTTGAATTTCAAGTGCATTTGGTCTCACCATGTCTCAATCAGGACTCAATCAGTACTAGTAATGCTGTGAGTGTTACAGATTAAGAAATTTATCATACAAATTAAACAATAGGAGAAGGAAGTATAAAAATTAAGGCATCAAAAGGAATTGTAAGGATGAGAGAAAAATCCCTACCCACTTTGGCACAGTCAGTTTAGAAGGAAGTTTGGAAGAATAGGAACATCCAGCTGCTAGAGTGGAACCATGAAGGGAGGTCGATGGCAGACTGTGGGCTCTATATGGTTTCCACATCTAAGTTTCTAGAAGTGCGTGGTGGTTAACCTCAGGTCACTGTTGGTCACAGGGGAGGCACTCTCACAGGAAAGTTGGATACAGACCAGACAGGAGCAAGTAAACATTAGAGTCCTCTGGAAACTGCCTTTGAATCTTACTGCTTCTAACCAACAGCCAGCAAAACAAAGGTTCTGTTCTTTTACCCGCCAAATCTCACACAACTGCAACTTTGGTCAATGCTAACCTGAAACCGCAGAGTTAAGAGGATTTGGGAAAATATTTTTCCCAGCATAATGCAGCTGACAATCAAACAGTCCAGTCCACCTCATCCCTTGTCAACCTGACATCCACATGTACCTTTTTAACCATACTTAACTTCCAAATAAAGGCAATAGCAAAATCATGCTTCTTCCTAATATGACACAAAAATCCTTGCTTTCAAACAATTCCAAACACTATGACACTCTCCCCAAACATGATGCTTCAAAGTCCCATTTATCTCTCTCTCAATGATATTCATTTCTCTTCAAGCAGTCACACTTTCTCCTAACATTCTACAACTTAATACTGAGAAAGAAAGTTTACCACTATAATATATCCTATGTTTGGGGTGTGTGTGTGCGTGTGTGTGTGTGTGTGTGTATGCATGTACACAAATGGGACATGGTTTGGCTCTGTGGCCCAACCCAAATCTCATCTCTAATTGCAATCCCCAAATACCAAGTGAGGGACTTGGTAGAGAGTTATTACATCATGGGGCAGTTTCTATCATGGTGTTCTCATGAGAGTGAGTGAGTTCTCCCGAGATCTGATGGTTTGAAATTGTTTGGCAACTCCCCCTTTGCTCTCTGTCTCTCTCCTGCCACCATGTAAGACATGCTTTGCTTCCCCTTCACCTTCTGCCATGATTGTAATTTTTCTGAGGCCTCCACAGCCACACAGAACTATCAGTTAATTAAACCTCTTGTTTATAAATTACCCAGTCTCTGGTAGTTCTTTATAGCAGTGTGAAAATGGACTAATATTGTGTGTGTGTGAGAGAGAGAGAGAGAGATGTGTCTCATAAGTATTATAGATCTTGTTTCTGGTCATATCTGCTATTTACTTCATTCTTCCATTACCTTTTAAAAATTTAACTCTTTTCAAGATAAACTTACTGTTTTAAGTAGACTGAATTCTGCTGCATGTTAAGAAAAGACTTGCTAATTTAAAAAACTACAAATATATTATCATAACTAAAATTCAAACTTAGAGAAGGCCTCTCAGGCTGATTGTGGTTCTCCAGTCAATGGCATACATGGGGCTATTTTGAATAAAGTTTTCCTGATGTTCTAAATCAATGTTTCTTAACTGTGGCTGCACATTAGAATCACCGTGGGGAGTTTTGACACTATTCATGCCTCGGCCCTGTTGTTTATAGATCCAATTTAATTCATCTGGGGTGGGGCCTGGGCATGGATATAATCTGAAAGTGACAAAGGTGAATGTAAAATACAGTTTCAGTGGAGAACCAGCCACAGCTCTGTACGCATCCTGAGATATCAAAGTATGTTTTACTCTGTCAGAGATGAGTAGTTGGGCAAATTGGTTCAATTATTCGAGTTTTAATTAAAGTATTCTAGTACTTCATTAGTAAAATTGTCATTTTCTTCAGTGATATTTCACTTCATTTTATCCTTCACCAGTTATTTGAAACAAACCCTACTATTCAGTAATATCACTTTCTGCTTTTTTCCCCAATATATTATAAAATTCATCACCTTGTTATATGTTCCATTTTCTTGTATTTGATTGGGTACATTACCAAAAAACTATCATTAAACTCTGCATAGGAAAAACCCAAACATCTTTCTAGTATGGGATTCCTTATTTTTTATCTTTTGTTTGTCTTTGAAACACAATTTAATCTCTTTGATTCTGACACACTTGCTATGGACTCATTGCAAGTTGTATTGAGGTAATAGATTTGGGTAGTCAAAATGATTTTTTCAATTATTAAAAAGTCTATTTGAATTCTCTTAATTAGGAACCTCAGCTGGGGATCTCTCTCTCTCTGTCTCTTTTTTAATCTGTACTGAGTCCTGACAAATAATTAAATAATTAATGGCAAGTGCCAGAGAATTCCAAGTGAGTCTTCCACTTTTCCACTTATTAGAAACCTTACGAGAGGGGTTTTTCTTTTCCTGAGGGTAGAAAGATGGAGGATTTTGTTTTGTTTGGTTTGTTTAGATAGATAGATAGATAGATAGATAGATAGATAGATAGATAGATAGATGATAGATAGATAGATAGATAGATGATAGATAGATAGATAGATAGATGATAGATAGATAGATAGATAGATGATAGATAGATAGATAGATAGATAGATAGATAGATAGATAGATAGATAGATACTAAGGCTGTGATTTCTGAAGAAAAGCAGAAAGGCTATTGGTAATTTATCCTTTCCAGGTTTAATCATTTCTCCAAAATGTCCTCCCCAATGCTCCCTTATATTGTAAGCAGAGATATTATCAGTAAATTATGAGTATTGACTAAAACTTAAAAACCCTTTCTTTGCAATAACCCTTCAAATGAAGATATTTTTACCTCCAAAATGTGGCCAATAAGCCTTCAAAAAGCAGTGACCATAATATAATTACACTACTCCTTATTAAAATGCTCAACCATTTGCTACAGATGCACAGTTCATGGTTATGGAAAGGGGTAATTTGTTTAATAATATATTCACTCAGTTACACATAATGTAATTTAATCAGTACATTATATGCAGGCTTCAAATGTAAAGTATCTCAAATGATCAAAATGAATTATTAACAGTTTACAGTTGTCAAGTTCGTATGAGGGGAGGGAGACATGGAGATTCATCTTATCTCCTTATAAACCTTTTTATGTGTCAGCAGCATCTAAAGACAAAAACTTTGAAAATTACCTGCTATATAAAAAAAAAACCAAAATAACTGTTCTTATTGATTCAATATGAGTTTGTTCACACTGTGTTTTATTTAAGAATAATGTCTCGGTCATTTATTTTTCAAGCCAAAAACTTCTTTTCCTTTATCCCCCACATTCTTTGGCTTTACCTGCAAAATGTAATCATAATCTGACCATTTTTCTATTGCTGCAACTCTGGACCAGGCCACCATCTTTTCTTACTTGGGTCATTGCTACGGACTCCTGGTCTATCTTTTTACTTTTGCCCTTGCCCTTTTTAAGTACATCTTCAATTCAAGATTCAGAATGATGCTATTGAAATGAAAGCCAATTCCTGGCATTCCTTTACTAAAAATTCTCCAGCAGCTCCCCATTTTAGTAAGAAAAAAGTCAAAGCTTTAAGATGACCAGAAAACTGTTCTTGTTATCTGACGCCCATTATTTCTCTGACCTTAGCTCCTATTACTCTCCCCATGATTCATATGGTTCTGGTATAACTGGCCTCCTCTAAGTTTCTTCAACATATCAGACATCGTTCTACCTTCAGTCTTGCACAGACTTTGCATCCATATGGGATATCCTTCCCTCAGATATCCTAATGCTTTACTCCTTCATCTTTGTAGGCATTTATGAAATGCCATCTCCTTAAAGAAGCCTTCCCTAATGGCCCTATACAAAATTGAAAGTCCTTTGCTTTCCTATTTCACCCTGCTTTATTTTTCTTCTCAGTATGTATCACTTTACATCTTTTACTGACATATCTGAAGTATATATTTTTATTTACATATTTTGATGTTATATCTCTGGCATGTGGTGCAGAATTAGTGACTGTACTGGATTAGCAACTTATTGAATTAGTGAGTGTACTGGAAACAGTGAACATCAGTAACAAACTACATCTAGACCTATGGCTTGAATATGCCCACAAAAATGACTTTTTTCTTTTGACGTGATAGCAATAGTGAGAGTATTGTCCCCAGATTTGACTCACCAGTTAAGAATTCCACTATGCTATATTAGTTATCAATTGCTGAATTAAAAATTACCCCTAAAACTCCATAGTTAAAACAATAAGCATGTATTTAGCTTTAGCTTGCTGGACATGGGATTAGTTGAATAGTTCCATTGGTCTATGCCAAGTTCACCTGATCTTGACTAGCATCACCCATGGGTCTATGGTCAGTTGGTTGGTTGATTACGAATTGGCTGATCTGATCTAAGACAGTGTGAACTGGGAGGATTTGGTATCACACCACATGCTTTGTAATCCTGCAGCAGGCTAACCTGAGTATGTTCACCTGGTGTTCTCATAAGTCCAAGAGAAAGGTCTACGTGAGAGCCACATGGGGAAGGGGAACACCCTCCTCCCAGCCAAGGGAGGTAGTGCGTGAGCTCACTATCCAGCCAGGGAAACTGCTTTTCCCATGGAATTGTGCAATTCATAGATGGGAAGATCCCACTTTAGATCCTATAACACCAAGGCCTAGCATCCCAACCCTGGAACTCGTAGATTCTTACAGCCTCTCAGGTGGAATCTGCTTAAGCCTACTGAACTCCCGGGGGAGAGGCGACCAGCACAGGCTGCAGCTGGCCCTCTGGCTATGCTGTTTGAGCTCCTTGGGAGAGGGGCAGCAACCAGCACTGGGACTCGCAACTGCCTAACATGCTAAGTTCCCTGGGTAGGGGAAGAGAGGCACCCATTTCTATAGCTCCAGACTGTGCTTTTACCCCTGCTGGAGCCAGGGAGACTAGATGGCTTTGTCCCAAGACTTGTCCCTACAGCCCAACACACCAGCTGTGATAATCTGCAACCAGAGTGCCTCTTCAGATCTAACCCTGACTCCTCCTTCCTTAGTGAGTGGGGCTTTCCTGCAGGCTCTCCAATAACTCCAGCCTAAAGCTCAGGGACAGAATTCTGATATCCCGGTGGAGGAGTGGCCATAGTCTGTGGACCAGCAGATTTAGCCTTTACTCCTGGTAGTTCTGAGGAATCCAGGCAGCCCAGACGAGTGGGTTCCTCCCAGGGAAACACACCCCCTCCAACAAAGGACAAAGTGCTTCATTAATCAGATCCTGCCTCCCATGTCACCCAACTGAATGAGACCCTCCAACAGGTGTTGTCAGACACCCTATGCAAGAGGGATCCTGCTGGCATCAGGTTGGGGCCCCTCGAGGTCAGGGGTCCCAGAACAAGGATCAGGCACACATCTTTGCTTCTCTTCAGCCTCCTTGAGTGACATCTCCAGGCAGAGGAGAGAATCAGATGCATAGGGCCTGAAATGAAAACTGAACCCCTGCAAACTGCAGCAGCCCTACAGAAGAGGGACCTGACTGTTGAAGGAAAACAAACAAGCAGAAAGTGACAACAACATCATCAACAACAACAACAATGCCTCTACAAAAGCATCCTCCAAGGGTCACCAATACTAGACAAACTCAGGAAGTTGAGAAATAACCAACATAAAAGCGTAGAAAACCCAAAAGGCCAGAGTGCCTCTTCTCCTCTAAATGATCTCAAAGTATCTCCATCACGGGCAAAAAACTGGGCAGAGGATCAGATGGACATATTGACAGAAGTAGGCTTCAGAAGATGGGTAATAAAACTACAATAAGCTAAATGAGCATGTTCTAACCCAATGCAAAGAAGCTAAGAACCTTGAAAAAGGTTAGAGGAATTGCTAACTACAATAACCAATTTAGAGAAAAACATAAACGACCTATTGGAGCTGAAAAACATAGCATGAGAACTTTGTGAAGAATAAATAAGTATCAACAGCAGAATTAACCAAGCTGAAGAAAGGATATTGGAGTTTGAAGAGCAACTTACTAAAATAAGACATGCAGACAAGAGTAGAGAAAAATGAATAAAAGGGAATGAACAAAGACTCCAAGAAAAAATGGAAGTTCATAAAAAGGTAGACTCTATGATTGACTGGAATACCAGAAGGAGAGAGGGAGAATGGAAACAAGGGAAGACACACTTCAGGATATTATCCTGAACTTCTCAAACCTAGCAAGACGGGCCAACATGCAAATTCAGGAAATACAGAGAACACCATTAAGATACTCCATGAGAAGATCAACCCTAAGACACATAACCATCAGATTCTCCAAGGTTAAAATAAAGGAAAAAGTTTTACAGGCAGCCAGAGAGAAAGGCCAGGTCATCTACAAAGGGAAGCCCATCAGACTAACAGCAGACCTCTCAGCAGAAACTCTACAAGTCAGAGGAGACTGGGGGCCGATATTTAACACTATTAAACAAAAGAATTTCCAACTCAGAATTACATATCCAGCCAAACTAAGCTTCATAAATGAAGGAGAAATAAAATTCTTTCTAGACGCTGAGGGATTTCACTACCACCTGGCCTACCCTGCAAGCACTCCTGAAAGAAGCACTAAATATACAAAGGAAAAACCAGAACCAGCCACTGCAAAAACAAATCAAAATATAAAGACCAGTGGAACTACAAAGAAACTGCATCAACCAATGTGCAAAATAACCAAATATTTTTGCTTGATGACGGGATCAAATTTACACATAACAAGATTAACCTTAAATGTAAATGGGCTAAATGTCTACATTAAAAGACACAGGCTGGCAAATTGAATAAGAAGTGAAGACCCATCAGTGTGCTAAATTCAGGAGACCCATCTTACCTGCAAATACACACGCAGACTCAAAATAAAGGGAGGGAGGAAAATTTACCAAGCAAATGAAATGAAAAAAAAAAAAAAAGCAAAACAAAACAAAACAAAAAAAAACCAGGTGTTTCAATCCTAGACTCTGATAAAACAGACTTTAAACTAACAAAGATCAAAAGAGACAAAGAAGGGCATTACATAATGGTAAAGGGATCAATGCAACAAGAAGAGCTAACTATCCTAAATACATATCCACCTAATACAGGAGCACCAAGATTCATAAAACAAGTTTTTACTGACCTACAAAGAGACTTAGACTCCCACACAATAATAGTGGGAGACTTTAACACCCACTATCAGTATTAGACAGATCAACAAGATAGAAGATTAACAAGGATATCCAGGACTTACACTCAGCTCTGGATCAAGCAGACCTAGTAGATGTCTACAGAATTCTCTGTCTCATACCAAAAGAATATACATTCCTCTCAGTGCCACATGGCACTTATTCTAAAATCAACCACATAATTGGAAGTAAAACATTCCTCAGAAAACAAAAGAAGTGAAATCATAACAACCAGTCTCTGATACCACAATGCAATCAAATTAGAACTCAGGATTAAGAAACTCACTCAAAACCACACAACTACATGGAAATTGAACAACCTGCTCCTGAATGACTGCTGAGTAAATAATGAAATTAAGGCAGAAATCAAGAAATTCTTTTACACTAATGAGAACCAAGAGACAATGTACCAGAATCTCTGGGACACAGCTAAAGCAGTGTTAAGAGGAAAATTTATAGCACTAAATGCCCACATCAGAAAGCTAGAATGATCGCAAATCAACACCCTAATATTATAATTCAAAGAGCTAGAAACGCAAGAGCAAATGAATCCAAAAGCTAGTCAAAGACAAGAAATAGCTAAGACCAGAGAATTAAAGGAGACAGAGACACAAAAATCCCTCTAAAAAATCAATGAATCCAGGAGCTGTTTTTTTTAAAATAAATAAATAAATAAAATAGATAGACTGCTAATGCTGTCTAGAGTAATGATGAAGAAGAGAGAGAAGAATCAAATAGATACAATAAAAAATGATAAAAGAGATATCACCACTAACTCTACAGAAGTACAAACTACCATCAGAGAATATACTATAAACACCTCTCTACAAATATACTAGAAAATCTAGACAAAATTGATAAATCCATGAGTTCATGTCCTTTGCAGGGACATGGATGAAGTTGGAAACCATCGTTCTCAGCAAACTAACACAAGAACAGAAAACCAAACACCACATATTCTCTCTCATAACTGGGTGTTAAACAATGAGAACACATGGATACAGCGAGGGAAACATCACACTCCTGTGCGTGTTGGGGGATTGGGGACAGCAGGAGGGATAACATTAAGAAAAATACCTAATGTAGATGACAGGTTGATGGGTGCAGCAAACCACCATGGCACATATATACCTGTGTAACAAATCTGCACATTCTGCATATGTACCCCAGAATTTAAAGTATAATTTAAAAAAAAAAAAGAAATGGATAAATCCCTAGACACATACACCCCACAAAGACTAAACTTGGAATAAGTTGAATCCCTGAATATAATAATAACAAGGTCTGAAATTGAAGCAGCAATTAATATCCTACCATACACAAAAAAGCCCAGGACCAGATGGATTCACAGCTGAATTCTACCTCAGAAATAACAATAACAAGTTCCCCAAGAGGTAGAGAATATAATGGTTTTGATGCCTACACTTTCGAGATCTTAAACATAAAATCTTTACCTAGACCAATATCCTGAAGCACTTCCCCTACTTTTTAAAAAAAATTAGTTTTATAGTTTGGAGTCTTCCATTTAAATCTTTAATATCTTTGAGTTGATTTTTGCATATGATGAGAGATCGGGGTCTAGTTTAATTCTTCTGCAAAAGGATAGCCAGTGTTCCCAGAACCATTTATTGAATTAATTGTTCTATCCCCAAAGTAGGTTCTTAGTTCTTGACAGCCTTGTCAAAAATTAGTTGGCTGTGAGTACGTGGATTTATTTCTGGGTTCTCTATCCCACTGCATTGGTCTATGTGTCTGCTTTTATCCTAATAGCATGCTGTTTTGGTTACTATTGTTTTGCAGTGTATTTTGAAGTTTGTTAATATAATGCCTCCAGCTTTGTTCTTTTTGTCCATTGTTCCTTTGGCAATTAAGGGACTTTGTGTTTCCTAACTAATTTTAGAAATTTTTTTCTATTTATGTGAAGAATGTTATTGGTATTTTGATAGGGATTGCATTGAATCTACAGATTGCTTTAGGTAGTATGGTTATTTTAACAACATAAATTCTAATGGATTATCATGGGATATCTTACCCATTTTATTATGTTCTTTTCTATTTTTTTATCAATGTTTTATAGTTTTTATCATAGAGAATTTTCATCTCCTTGATTACATTTATTCCTATGGGTTTTCCATTGCTATTATAAACAGAATTGCTTTATTTCTCAGGTATTTCATATTGGTATATAGAAATGCTACTAATTTTGGTATGTTGATTTTGTGTTCTATAATTTTACTGAATTTGTTTATCAGTTCTAAGAGTTTTTTGGCAAAGTCTTTAGGTTTTCTACATATAAGATTGTGTCATGTGCAAAGAGGGACAATTTGACTTTCTTTTTTCTAATTTGGATGCCTTTATTTATTTCTCATGCCTATTTTTCTGTCTAGGACTTCTTGTACTGCATTGAATAAGAGGGTTAGAGGTATGCATCTTTGTTTTGTTCTGGTTGTTAAAGAAAAATCTTTTAGCCTTTATTCAGTATGATGTTATCTGTGGGTTTGTCACATAACCCTTATTGTGTTGAGGTATGTTCCTTCTATATCTAATTTGTCAAGAGATTTTATCATAAAAGAATGCTGAATTGTGTAATTTTTTCTGTGTTTATAGAGTCATGATGTCTCACAACAACAGAATAAAGGACAAAATTCACATGTGTATGTTGAAGCATCCTTGAATTCCTGGGATAAAACCTGTGTGATCATGGTGTATCATGTTTCTGATGTGGTGTTGGGTTTGGTTTGCTGATGTTTTGTTGAGGATTATTGTTTCTGTGTACATTAGGGATATTGGCTCATAGTTTTTTGTTATTGTGTCCTGGTCTGGTTTTGGTATCAGGGCAATACTGGCCTTGTAGAATGAGTTTAGAAGTATTCCTTTTGTGTTTATTTTTTCAGAAGGGTTTGAGAAAAATTGCTACTACCAGTTCTTTAAACGTTTGGTAGAATTCAGCAGTGACGCCATCAGGTCTTGGACCAGGTGAACAGTCCTCCAGCCCCTGCTCAGCAAGCCTGAGCTCCAGTGATGGCTGTGGCAAGTCCCAGGTGGGCTGGTTCTCAGTCTGTAGGCAACAGGCAGGTGCACAGCAACCAGCTGCTGTAGAGAATAGACTTCGGTAGCCTTAAGAAGGTGGCTCTTAGGTTTCTAGAAGCAGTTACTATGGCTCCTTATGCCTTGGTGACAGCCTTCCCAATGTACTGGACAGCCTCTTCTGCAGGGTATAGAGTACAGTGTGGGCTGGGACGCTGGGAAGGTAATTGCACTCCTGGGTCCATCTGGTGTTGCAATGCTGCCAGCCTTTTTAGTGTATGTGGGGAAATGGTGGTGGAGTTTCAGGGATTTGGCGATACAAATGCTACCAAGCCCCAAGGCAAGATGTAGTCTGGCGTTGGCTCATCTCTCAAAATGGTGTCATGCAGCAGTAGCCTGGGTCTCGGGGGTAAGGAGACCCTTGTGCAAATTTTTCTTTCTGGGACAATGCAGTCACAGGGATTCCAGGCAGCTGAGGGCCCGTGAGGTTGTAGGGCTCTCCTGTATTAGGACTGCAGGCATCTGTTTTGGGGATGGGGCCGGCAGCTTTGCTTAGCTCTCTGTGCATCCACATTAAATTTCCATGCTTCACGAGATCGGAACCTTTGTCATTTCCTTGCTTTCCAGTGTTTTTTCTCAGAAGCTGTACTGGACATGTGGTTATCAATTTGTTGCTTTTGTTCTTCTTTGTGGAGGATGTGAGTGCTGAATGCCTCTACTCAGCCATCTGATGATGTCTCCTAATAAAAGATCTCTTTCAAAAATTCTGACATCTTGCCACTTAGCATTGCTACTGAAGAACAGAGAGGGTGAGCCTACTATCCTCATCTCACCTCAAATGAGGTAATGAAATTTGATTGGATATCATAAATGCGGTAACGGGTGCTCTTTGAGAGATGAGGAAATTGGTTAGAACACCTATAATTTTGAAGCAGCTACCCTGCGTATGTGAAACCACCTGGATAGGTCTCTGAAAAATTTAAGGTGATTTATATATGCTTAAATGCATAAAAAATAAATGAATCGTAAAAGCAAAAGACTGAAAAAAATGTGTTATTGTGTCCAAATGGTGTGTAATACTGTGCTGAGCAGTGAACAAAGGGTCTGATCTGTAAGTCTTCCACATTCCTCACATTTAACTCTTTGTTTATGAGTATTATATTAGGCAATAGATAGTGCTTACTATGACTCTGAGTCATATATTATAAAAAGGTAGCAAATAGTTTTAATAATTTGAAAACATTTCCTATTAATCTATAATTGCAATTCAGGCTCCCACTAGATCAGTACATTTCCAGAACAGCTATCAATTCAACTTGATGGCTCTGGGTTACAGTGAGGTCACAGCCACTTTAAAATTTTACGCCAAACTCAGTCCAGCTCTATACTACTTAGAGAGTCCATCCTTTCGGAAAATTACACAAAAAAGAATAATCTTAGAAGTCTTGACTTTACTAGAATGGAGGAAAAGGGGAACTATTAGCTGTATCTTCCCATGCAAAATTAGCTTCTGGGTACCCCATTTCTATGTTCCCTCTCTGGTTCTTTAATGCTCCAGGCAGTCACTGGGCAATAATTCCTAGTAGGTTATGTTTGTATGCCTTAGAAACAGGAACTCATTTTCTGTTCTAGCTAATATTCTTCGTGTTCTACTTCATGGATCTGCCTCATGTACCAAATAGACTGGGTATGTGCCCTCTTTTGGACTTGGAGGGCCTATCATCCCTTCCTGATTCCTGGTGCCTGGGTATACAAATCATCTCAGAATGTGCTTATCTGAATTTCCTATTCTAACCAAACTGTTCTTCAACTTTTCTTTTCATGCTACAAATTCCAAGATTCAGATATAATAGTGGTGATTAGGCTCTACAGAAGCCTCCAGTTATATCTGTGTGCTTCAGCTCAACCTACTCAGATATTAATAAAACGCTGCTTAATTCATCTTCATTCTGCTGTTTCATGTATACTTAATATGGGTTAGTTCATGTGGGGAGACATGGTGAGTTATGTTTCGTTCATCTCTGTGTCTATGTCCATACATTAAATTCAATCAGATCCCCAATTAGCAGAATTAAGGAGGGTACTAGGAAAATAGCTTAATATTTGAATATGCAGGAAGAGAACACAGAAATAGTTCTTCTGTTTGTATTGGAGCCTTATCTGACTGTCAAAGTTCTCTTTACAGGATAACATCATTCCCAAAGTCTGGGCAGAATTTTCCACACCTCACCAGTAGTATATTGACACTATTGTGGGTAAAATTAAGATCTAGGAAAGTAAAATGTTTTCTTCTCTAGCCAGGATACTCAAAAGATCTAGCAAAGTAAAAGAAAGTGTCAAGGCATAAATGCATATTAATCAGTAATAAATCTATAATGTACACTTAATTCAATCTAGACATAGCTCCCAGAAACACAGGGAGCTAGTTGGCAATTTTGGATTGTTGCTTAAAAATCTGTTCCTTAGTTTGCTTGTTTTTTGTTTTGTTGTTGTTTTGATTTTGTTTTCCTGCTCACATACTTTTTTAATTGTTGAAGAGCAAAGTCATGGATCAAGATTCCAGAGTGACAATTCAGACATGCAGGAATGTAATTCTTCACCTTAGGATACTCAACCAATGTAACTCTATCTGCCTCACCGGCCTTGCCATCTCCCAACTCTTCCTTTCTCTTTGTTTTCCCTTTTCTTTCCTCTCCATTTCATTCTTTTAACCTTATTATTTATCTTATTCCTCCTTCTCTCCCTCTTTCTATTCTCTCTCTCTTCCCCTTCTGAATTCTTGCCCTTATTTCCTCTTCTTCATTCCCTCCTCTTTCCCCATTGTTTTCAATTTTCTTAGATTCCCTTTACATACTTCTTCCTCTTTTCATCATTTTCCCCTTTCTTTTTTTTCCTATGTGTGCTGCTTCTGCTCTCTCCATTTCTCCAGAAGAGCCACTCTGCTCTTGCAGATCTAACATTTTAGTCTTGTTCAAAATGAATTAGAATATGTCTTTCAAAAAAAATTCAACATATGCATAGAAATTATTTAATATTCACTAGTAGTTTTGATCAGTGAAATTTACCTGAAGCACATGCTAATGGACTTTAAGGTTTTAAGGACTTTAATATTATTATGAAAGCATAATAATGCTTTCATATAACATTTTCCTATTATCTGTTAGAGATGAAAAATCTCTAGACATTTTTACCAGTTTAATAAAGCAATAGAAATGAATAAGAATCAGACCACTAGCTGACAAAATTAAGAAAATATGGACGAACCACAAACCTTGCTCTGGATTATGTTTCTATAAATCTCTAGGTTTAATAAATCTTATTACACTGTAAAATACATTCACCAAAAAATGTCTTTTTTGTTAGAAATAATGAAATCTAATAATGAACTAGCATAATTGCAAAACTCTAATAAAATATTCATACTTTATTTTTATTAATCTCTCCTTCTGAGACATAGCATTTCAATGTAAAATATTGAGATAATTTCCCAAAGATTTTAGCCTATATGCACTTTTTAAGAAGACTAAAAGAGAAATAAATTGCCAGAAAGTCAGTAAGATGATAACATGCTAAACAAGAACCTAAACTCTTTAAAGAATTTCCCATTTAATAATAAATACTCAGAATTGGTTTAAGTATTGCCAATTATGAGTGAAACTGTAGATGATTTGTACCAATGAAATTGCTGCCTCTATATTAAATTATATATTAATAACACAATTAAACAATTAAATTGAAGCTAAACAATAATTATATCTCAATAACTCAAATTTACCACATGAATTATCTATTCCAAATGCTTCAGATAATTATAGATTAAGCATATTGTTTCCTAAGAAAGAGTTTATATACAATTAATAGTAACCCGAATTCTACTGAAATATTTAACAATTTTCACCACTTTTCAGTGAGGCTTCTGGGCCCTTTTGTTTTGAGTATGTTATAAAACGTTCACATTTACCAAAACGTAATAAGAAAAAGGTAAGGAGAAAATAAAGGAAGGCTTTGCAGGCACACAGCTTCTAACTGCTTCTCTGTGACCACACTTTGTGTGGCAGGAGATGCTGCTGGCATGAGAATGTATACATGAGTCTCAATGAGGAAAGACCTATTTGTGAATTCCAGACTGAGTTTATTCACCATTTGTGCCAAAATAAATTGCTACCTAATTTTATCTAGCAGCTGAGACAAGTGACAAGACATAGATATCCCATATGTGAATGCAGCTATGAAGCACAACATAATCTTATGAATCACAAGCAGCAATATTTACATATTGCTATAAATGCCAGCGTGGATTAGTTGAAAAACATCTTTGTGGCTGCTTTTCTGATATCTTCTATTCTCCATTTCTGTTTTTGTGAGTGCATCTGCCTTTCCTACTGGTTTCATCTCTTATTTGTTGTTGTCCCATTCTTTATCATTTCAATCCTTTTTTTCCCTTTAAAATCCCTACCTTTAAAGTTGAAGGAATGAATATAGTAATAAAATAGATGATTGTTTTAACTTGAAAAATGGAAGACTATAAACACCTAGGAGTCATTCAGTATTTCTAAACTTTATGCATATAAACAGCTAGAAGTACAGAATCTGCTGAATATTTGACAAATCGAATATGAATTTATTTCTCTAAGGATATATTCCCTGAGAGACTTTATTTTCCTTCCCAATGGATCTGTGGCCTTCAAATCAATAAATACATATGTAAATTATTTTTTAAATTCAGGTGTATGGAATATAATCACTTTCACACAGAGGTTTAAAGTGCAACTCTGAGGCATTAAGTCTTGCTCTACCTTTTGGATTTAAAAAGTACAACTTTGCAGCACATATTTGTTGATTTTTTTTTTTAGTGGAGTTAACTCTATATGGCACACTGCTTATTTACTGGTCTCATTTTATGAAACTAAAAAATTTGTTCTCATAATTTCTTGAAATACATATTCTAAAAATGCAGGTCTTTAAATATACTTTGATTTGTTTCTATTTACATTAAACTTATTTTAAGTTGTTTAATTCAATATTAATTATAAAAATCAAGCATATTATTACCATTTTAATAAAAATATATCTACATATAAGATCTCAATGAATTTATATCTGATAGAGTATCAATATTTTCCCATCGAAATTTTGAAAGGTGTTTCCTACTACAATCCCCATGCTTTGGTATGCTTTCATCAAATCAAGTACTAATGTTTAACAGAAGAGTACTTACCATATTGCATATAATCTGTTAAGGAGTTTATATTCCTTTCTCCTAGTTCCCAAAGCAATTCTAGACATAGATGCTATGATTTCCACTTAAGGCTGAAAAATCTGAGGCTCTGTGAAATTACGTAGACTAGTGAAAATCACAGAATCATAACTGAAATCTAACTCTGTTTGGCTCAGAAGTACTTCCCTCTTTGTTCCCCTAATTTTACAACTTATAAAACTTTATTGTGACTTAAATGTGTTTTATTATTCCTAAATCTATCACTGAGAAGTAATATGCAATGGCTATAATTGTCTTAGCCGGTTGTTCTTACTCAGGGACAATTTTGCCTCCAAAAGTACATTAGGCAAATTTGGTTAGAACAATTTGGTTGGGACAGTTGGCTGGGGCTGGGGTTCTGGGGAGAAGGTGACTAGTATCTAGCAAATGGAGGTCAGGGATGCTACTAAACAGACTATAAGGCACAGAACATGCCCCTTCCCCCACAAGAATGGCTCATAATGTCAATAGAAATATTGTTGAACCACTCTGCTTAAGGGCTTTAATAAATGTGTAGTCATATCTCTTCCTAATCAAATACCAACTGACTTCCTCAACATACCACAATATATCTACAAAACAGACTATAAAAACGATAAATTAAAAAACAGAAGTCTAAGTGACTGAAAGAGCAAGCTTCAACTATTGATTTTTTTTGGAGAGTGTATATTAATCAACCAGGTATGTTATTTTGTGCCTTGCCTTCTCAGAGATACTTGTAGTATGATGATACATGTAATCTTTCATGAATTATGCTCCATCATGTTAATTTCACGAAATGTTTACAGTTGGTATAGTTGGTATGCTATCTCATTTCATAGGATTACTTAGAATACCTGAAATATAAAATAAGTCCTTTACTCAAAAAGTTTTATAAATACATCTAATTAACAGAAAATATAATACAGATATTATGCATTTTTAGGCTACACATAGGCATTAAATTTCCAGGGTGCCTTTAGTATGAAAGTCGTTCAAATGAAACTTAAACATTGAATAGTTTCTTAGCAGGGAGAAAAATATATCAAGATTTCAGGGTTCACTTTATTCAACATGCAGCCTCCTAGAATTTCCTTCATATTAATGAACACTTTATATCCTGAAAGCAGCCAGGAATTTTCTTTCAGCTCTGTATCAGTCAAACTGCCATTTTTCTTTCTACTGATGTTATTTCTACTAGATTGTTGTGTTTGATTTGTGATCCCTTTGTCTTTTGTCATCCAAAAAGGCAAAATCCAGGCAGTAGCATGTGTCTTTCTAGGCCTACACTCCAGAGGCCCTTAAATTATACGAGTAGCAGAAGTGTTGCAACCTTCTCTGGGATCCAAGGGCAAGGAAGGGCAGAATCATAATCTTTTTGCTGGTGGTTGCCAACTTACTTTTTCTCTCTTCATTATTTTTTCTATCTTAACCAGAGAGTTCTTTTCTACTCTGAGTTAAATCTCTGATGAACTATTTAATTTTCCAATATTCCCATATATTATATCTCCATATTCTTGTCTTCATATGCTACAGTAACGAAGGCTTATATCATGGGTCTAATTAACACAATATTTTGTCTAGGAATTAACACCAAAACCTAGAGAGAAAGCACAAAGCAAAACATTCAGATATGGCTGGGTACAGTGGCTGATGCCTGTAATCCCAGCACTTTGGGAGGCCAAGGTGGGTGGATCACCTGAGGTCAGGAGTTCGAGACCAGCCTGGCCAACATGGAGAAACCCCGTCTCTACCAAAAATACAAAATTAGCTGGACGTGGTGGTGCATGCCTGTAATCTCAGCTACTGAAGAGGCTGGTGTGGGAAAATTGCTTGAACTCAGGAGACGGAGGTTGCGGTAAGTCGACATCACACCATTGCACTTCAAACAGGGCAAAAAGAGTGAAACTCCATCTCAAAAAAGAGCAAATTCAGATAGATAATTTATTACTCACCAGTAATAAATTGGAAGATCTCAGAACATTATCTTTAAAACATAAGGACAATTCTTATATGTATATTAAAAAAAAATCAGCTCCTTCAGCTAGGTGTAGTGGCTCAAAGCTGTATTCCCAGCACTTTCAGAGGCCAAGGTGGGAGGATTGCTAGAGGCGAGGAGTTCATTCAAGACCAGCCTGGGCAACAAAGAAAGACCCTGTCTCTACAATAAATAAGTAAACCCCAGCTCCATCTATAATTACTGTAAATACTATCAAAAATGAGGTGTGCTAACATTGCTGAATGAGTTCTAAGAATAATACAAATAAAGCTTCAGGACCTGATTTCCTAGTATTTTACATCAACACAGATGCCAAATATAGAACTAACAGTATAAATGATGGTGGTTATTCCAGTAGAAAATGGATGCAATGTTTAACCAACCACATTTATTAGCTGAGTCATTTAATACATGAAGTAGAGTGGTAATTGTAAACTAATGTTATTTCCAAGACATATAATAAAAATGAATTTCAAGAAAAAATCGTTTGATTAAAACCATTTCAAACCCTATTTCACTAATGTGATTTTTATCTGTTAAATAAGTTTATGTGTATCATCAATCGACAAAGGAATATACATTAAATTCTTTTTTACGATGTTGTTTATTTAAACGTTTTCAGAAATTTCTCTACAAATAATAATCACACCGCCCACACCAAGTTTATTTTATCCACATTTTCAAATTTTATATTTATGCCAGAAATTATTAACTGTTCTGTTTTTCTCTCCTAGTCACATGCCTTGAAAAACCTAGATAGATTAGCTTTGCTGAGCTAGTGTTTTTTCCACACAAAAGGAAGGAATTATCCAAAAGAATGAACAATGAAAATAAGCCTTTATTAAAATCCTTTAGTATAATGAAGTTGGGAGACTTAAATTTGAGTTACTGAGATGTATGCTATTTAGGTATACCATGATTTCAGAAAATCACTACACTCCATTTCCACGTGCCTTACTTTTCTAATTGCTAGCCTGCAAGACATTCACAATATTGTCCCTTTAATTTGTGTTAAGAAGGAACAAATATACCTCATATAAAAAATGTTGCTTTATTGAATTCAGCGAAGATTTTCTTGTTGATTTTTATTTAGCTTGGTAAGCCTATAACAACTAATTTAATGGCGCCTAAAATTGCAGTTTATTCCAACAACAGTAAATAGCCAAATCATTGTTTTTTTACTGGTTAATTAAATTGTAAAATGCCTGTCATATATCCTTATTTTTGTTTTTCCTTTACTAGTTGCAGTCAATAGCATATGCAGGTAACAATAATGTGTCATCCAGCGGTTGATGCTATGAACATTATGGAGGAGGTTATCACTACTTATATGCATGGGAGTAGGCAATAATATAGAAACAACATTTCTTGTTGGCAAAATCATATGAGAAAAACTCATACATTGAAACATGGATCAACTTTAATGAAAAGACTCAGTTGTGATTCATCTAACCCAATATTTACTGGTTGAATACTATATATAGAACATTAAACTAGGTACTAGAAATACAGAGATACAGATAATACATTTTCAATCCTCTAAGGTTTTAAAAATCAGAGAAGTAAAAGATAATAACTGCTAATATTTATTGAGTGTTTACTAAGTAGCTTCTGTTCTTGTAGGCAGACAACTTTGTTAATAAAAAGAGTAGAGTACACTGGGTAAGTGTAAGTAGTTTGCCACAAATGAAGCAAATGGAATTATTAACCTCATTTGAATAGTCATGAGCCAACAGAACTTAATAAAATGGATGCTGACACAAGTACTAATGCATATGCAGATATCACATACACCTAACACGTGCCACCATGGAAGAGTCATGTTTTCAATCACTGCCATTTTTACCTATTTATATTGGTGACAATCTATTTGTAACTGAGTCAGACCAAAATAACTGAAAGTTGATATCCAGGATCATCAACCTGGCCTTCAGTGTTTTGTGGCATGGATTAGATTTAGAAATATAACACGTAAACAACCAAACCTTCATATTAACGCATGTCTTACATAATACTTTGTGTGTTAATGAGTGTTCAAATTCTAAATTGACCCTGAGTCTTACACATGAGCAAAATGAAGGGTTAATCAGTCCCTGCCACCCACAAAGTGGTTCATTTTGAGCTTTACACTCGGGCATACAATTCTGTCATAATGTGCTATGTTAATTCACGTAACCATGCCTTTGTTCAACCTTCCACTAAGTCTTCGTTGCATACTTTCTCTGCACATGCTTCATTGTTCAGTTTGACATGTGAAAGAGAAATTTTTGAAAGAAACTTATTTTAACAAATTTCTTAACAAAACTCTGATTCAGGATACAAATGGAATCAGGTCAATGAGAGAAGGATATTATCTGAAAGAAGCAAATACGCAGCTTGTAGGAATAGATAGAAATGGCAGTGGCCAGAAAGAAAGAGCAACATTGTGGTCTTCGGGGAAAAGCTTAGAGATAAAATAAAAAGAGAATTAAAGAATGAAAGCTCTGGACCAAAGAATAACTCTCCCACTTCAGTTCTAAGCAATCACACCACAGCTGGCCTTTATTAACGAGGAGCTGATGCTATAAAGTCAGTCATTTGTTTTAGAAGGCCCCGAGTTGCTTTAGATGTAAAACAGGAGTAACACCTACTTAAAAGTTCAGAGATGATACTTTAGTATCATATGTGTGAGAACTAAATTATTTGAAAATTGTAACATGACATAAATGAAAGTTTTATTGACCAAAAACCTCGGAGGAAAAACGTTATCTCCTTTTACTTCAATTGTTGCTGGCAGAATTTTGTAAGCTTTTTATTCTGAAATAGATGCACAGGAAGTTGCAATGACAATATAGAGTGGCCCATGTATACTCCTTCAGTATTACCCATTGGTTGCATCTTCTATAACTAAAGTACAATAGCAAAACCAAAAAACCTGATTCGATAATAGGGCTGTGTTATTTAACCACATGTGCAGACTCATGTAACCTCCACTGCAATCAAGGTACAGAATTATTCCATCACCAGAAAGATTTCTCTTACATTGCCATTTGCATATTTTTCTGTGGCTGCTATAACGAATTGACATAAATTTGGTGGCTTAAACCAGCAGACATTTATTTTCTTTCAATTCTGGAGGCCAAAATTTCAAAGGTGTCTGCAGGGCTGCACTTCTGTGGAAGCTAAAGGGAAAAATAAATCCTCTCTTGCTTCTTTCAGTGTCTGTCAGATATGGGCATACCTTGTCTTGTGTCCACATCCCTCCCTGCCTCATCTTCCCATCCCCTTGCATATCTTACTTCTGTGTGTCTGTCTTATAAAGATACTTGTGGCTGCCTTCAGGGTCCACCCAGACCATATAGAATAAGCTCTTCATCTCAAGATCCTTAATTAATTCTATCTTTCATCATAAAAGATAATATTCACAGCTTCCAGGATAAGAATGTGGACATATATTACTGAAGATCACTTTTCTGCAGGTCACCATTCAATTCAACACACCCTTTATAAATATATATATAGATCGATATAGATACAGATATCCCCATCCTCCCTGCTACTAATCTCTAGGATAGCTAAGCCCTGACAACAACTAACTACTTAACATCTCCAAAATAGCCTCATTTCATTATCGTTAAGTAATGAATTTGCACAGTATCTTGTCTTTTGATATTTAGTGCTTTCATTTAGTATAATGTCCTTGAGCTCTATTCAAGTTGTGTGCATCAATATTTGTTTCTTTTTATTGATGGGTAGCATTCGATTCTAAGACGTGCCAGGTTGTGCAACCATCAACCTACTTTAGAATATGTCGAGTGTTTCCTGGTTTGGGTTTCTATGAATAAAGCTGTTATGAGCAATTATGTAAAGGTATTTGTGCGAACGTATATCTTCATTTCTCTGGGATAAATGCCCAAGAGTGTGATTTCTGAGTCACATCGTAAGTGTACGTTTAGTATTTACAAAATCATCCAACTACTTTTCAGAGTGGCTGTAACGTCTCACATTCCCTCCAACAATGTCTAAGTGACCCAGTTTCTGTATGTCCTTGCCAGTATTTGGTACTGCCAAAGTTTACATTTTACCTGTTCTAAAGAGATGTACAGGGATAGGTCTTCATTTTTCTAATGGTTAGTGATATGAAGATCTTTCATATGCTTATCTACTATTAGTATATCTTTAGGATGAGATGTCTGAATGTCTTTTGTCGATTTTTTTCATTGAAGTGTTTTATTTGTTTTGCTTTTTATTGCTCTTAAATTTTGAGTGTCTTTGTTAGATATGTTGTTTGAAATCTTGTCTCCTGTTCACTAGCTTGCTTTTTCATTCTCTTACAGTATTCTTTTTTTTTTACAAAGCAAAGACTTAATTTTAGTAAAGTCCAGTATATATATTTTTTTAATTTTATGATCATGCTTTTGGTATCATGTCAAAGAACTCTTCAAAAGATTTCTTCCTGTACTTTAAGTTCTTATAGTGTAATTATTACATTTAAATTTGTGAACTATTTTGAGTTATTTTTCGTATAAAGTATGAGATTTAGGTTGAAATTCCTTTTTTTCCCTATCAATGTCCAATTGTTCCAGTACTACTTGTTGAGAAGTTATCCTTTCTTCATTGAATTACTTTTGCAATTTTATTTTTAAAAATTGACAGGCTGTACTCACATGGAGCGAAGCACGTGTTCTCTATTCTGTTCTGTTGATTTATATATGTCCATCTTTCTACCAACACTAGGTAGTCCTAATGACTAGTTACATAATAAGATTGAAATTGGGTAGAATGATTTCTTTCACTTTACCCTTCTTTTCAGAATTGTTTTACCTAATTCTAATCCCATATAAGTTTAAGAATAATCTTTCCTATATCAATAAAAAATATTGCTAGAATATAAATTTGGCAAGAATTGACATCTTTACTATATTCATTTGGTCAATACAGTATAACATTCCATTTATTTAAATCTTTGATATCTTCCATCAATGTTTTTTGTTTTCAGCATGCAAATCCTATTCATATTTTGTTAGACGTACACTATTTTTCAGATATTTTAAATGGCATTGCATTTTAGTTTTCATTTCCTCATGTTTATTACTAGTATATAAATAACTTTGCATGTTGTTATTGTATCCCAAGAAGATGCTGTAATGACTTATTAGTTCCAAAAGTTTTTTTGAAAACCATCTGGGATTTTTTAGGTATATCATCCTGTCTTATGCAAATAGGGAGGAGCTGTTTTACTCTTTTTCCTTTTCTGATATGCGTTCCTCTTGTTTCATTTTATTTACTTATTGCCTCAACTATAACTTCCAGACTTGTTAAATAGCAGTGGGAAGAGGAGATGTCTAGCCTTGTTTCCAGTCTTAGGGAGAGCAAATTTTATCTTTTACCATTAGGTAATATATTAGCTATAAGGTTTTTGAACATGTTACCAAGTTGAGGAAATTCCTCTTGTGGTTTTCTGAGTGTTTTTATTATAAACGGGTATTAACTTTCGCCAAGTGTTTCTTTGCAACAAATCATATGATCATCTGCTTTTTCTTTTTTAGCCTGCCATTATTATGATTACATCAATTCATCCGCAAATATTGAACCAGCTATGGATCACTGGAATAAACTTCATCTAGTCATGGCATATAATGCTTTGAATATGTTGCTGAAGTCTATTTGTTAGTATTTTATTAAAAATATTGGCCTCTACATTCATGAGGGAGATTAGCCTGCAGCTCAGTAACTTGCTTGCTTTTGAGAACTATCTTGGTCTGGTTTTTGTAGCATGGAAAGATTGTTTGGGAACTTAGAGTTCACACAAGAAGTTATATACACATCTATCCCATATCATCTCTCATATATACTTGTATAAATGCAGTAAATAGTACAAATATAGCAGAGTTCTAAATGGTGGAAAAAATGAACAATATCTACTTAGAGACTCCAGATCTGAAGGGACAATGTAATAGCAAGTCATCTTACCACCAGCCCATTAAACAGAAGAAGGAAACCGAGGCTTAGTGTTTCCTGACACCTAACTAACTGAGCAACAGAAGGCATGTCAAGTAACTTCAATCCTTCTCCAGACAGAATGGAAGTCTCCTACTAAGAATATCAGATGAGCCCATTGGAAACATCACGGGAGATTAATTGAATGCTTCACTGATAGTAAGCAGCCAAGAGAAAAGAAACTTCTACCACAGTCACAGGTACCTCTGTGCTGACAAAAGAAATCCCACTATAATTTTTTATCCCAGGAAGAGTCTGCAGAGTCCTTTAATCTAACTAGGGGCAACAGTTGTCCTAGCCTGTAGAGGACCTTTCTCTCCTCTACAGAACCAGTAGCAGGGAAAAGTGAGAGCCACGATTATACCAAACAGATCAGACAAAAATAATGCCACAAAGCTTCTGAAAACTAAATTGTTATTGGAACCAAAGCTCAGAAAGTTAGTTTAGGAACTGAATGCTTAATCTAAATAAAGTGTCTAACAAAATAGACAAAATATTCTGAATACAATTAAAAATTACCCATCATACCAAGAACCAAAAAAAACATAATTTGAATTAAAAAGTCAACATATGCCCAAACTAAACCAGATGTTGAACTAACAACAATAAAAGAAAATTTCAACAAGAACATAGAAGTTAGAAAAAAAGGAAAATATAGAACTAAAAAAACGAAAATTCTATAATAGGGAAAAAATTCCCTGAAGGTCTCAATAGCTCAATAGTGGAGATGATAGTATAAACCCGTAAACTTGAAGATAGAAAGTGGAATTTAAAAAAGTAAAATAAACAAAGCTACAGGGAACCATAAGAAAATAACAAAAGATAAAGGATCTGTACCATTTAAGTTTCAGAAGAAGAAGAAGTGAAAGTAGAGCTGAAAGAGTATTTGAAGAAATCATGAGTAGAAACTTCCAAATATTGGCAAAAGATAAACACACAGCTGAATGAAAAACATATAAGCAAAATCTAAATAAATCAATTTCTAGATTCATTATAATTAAACTTGTGAAAAATTAAATAGAGAAAGAGAACAAAAGAAACAGAAAACAAGTAATAAAATGGAAGATGAGTTCTAACATATTAATAGTTATCTTAAATAGATATTGTCTAAATATGACAGCCAAAAAGGAGATTGGCATGGCACGTAACAAATATGACCCAAATGTGTGCTGTTTGCAAGCACGTTTGGAAATATTACTAATAAATGAATGTTTATTTTCCACAGAAAAATCTGTATATAACCGTTTGAGTTATAATAGCCAAAAACTGGCCTGTGTATGTTTATAATTAAACAAACTATTGTATACCATACTAAGGAATGCTACTCAATGACAAAAAGTAACAAACTATTGTTACACAACAACTTAGATTGACCTCAAGGACATTATGTTCAACAGCAAAACTCAATATCAAAAAGGCAAGTACTATAAAATGCAACTTATATAATCTTCATTAAATGATAACACAAAATGAGGACAGATTGGTATTTTCTCAGAGTTAGAAAGAGGGTAGGGGCATGGAAATGGGTATGATTATAAAAAAAAAAATAAGAGGGATTTTAGTGATGATAAAACTGTAAATTTTCTGAACCAATATTGATATGCTGGTTGCAATATTTTACCTGCCCTACAGTTTTGTAAGAATTGCCATGAGAGAAATGGAGTACAAAGAGTACACTGAGCTCTCTGTACTATTTTTCACCATTGTATTTAAATCTTCAATAATTTCAAGATCAAAAAGTTTAATTTAAAAACATGAATTGAGGATCATTTCCCCCTCATTTATTCTCTGGAAGAGATTATGTAGATTTGATGTTAATTCTTCTTTAAATATTTGTTACAACTTTCAGATAACATCATCTGGGCCTGGAGACCATCATTTGCAAAACTACTCTGAAAGAATAGCCACACTAAGTTTTCCAAACACAAATAAAATGATAAAATTTGATCAGTTTTTATTTCATATATTTGCAGCTATATTATTGGATGCAACCCAGCATGCAGTCTGGGATATAAAGAAAAAAAATCTGAAAACTCACTGTTGTGTCTTGCCTTGGCTTCCCAGCTCCCTAGCTGTTTTCCCTCATCATTTCTAACTTTCATATTGTCACATTATGTTTGCTTTATATATAATTTCAGGATTTTTAGCTGCATTTATGGAATACATGTACTTCATCTTTCTAAAAGCAGAAGTCCTAATTCCATTCTTGCATTCAAAAACAAGAATGAGTAGAATTTATTGGGCATCTACTATAGACTAGTGCTTTAATTGTGTTATCGTTGTTTTATAGTAACTTTGTGGAGGTAATATACATGAGTAAAATGTACCCTATGTGTACATAGAAATCAATGTTTTGATAAATATACATGTCTTTATTTGTACATAAACACACAAGGAATAAGTCATTTCCCTTCCTCCCAATTTTTTTCCTTGAGCAATTTCAAATTAAATACTCCACTCAACCTCAAGATGCACAGAATCACTGATGTGCTTTCTGTAACTAAAATTTTAATTATTTTTTCTAGAGTTTCTGATAAATGGAAGCATACAATACGTATTTTGTGCTTCAATTGTTTGGGTAAGCATAATATTTATACAATTAATTTACCATATTTCTGGGTAGGATCTTTTGTGTGTATATACCACAATCTGTTTATCTACTCAGTTGTTGATGGCCATTTGGGATGTTTCCAGTAATTTGGACTATTACAAACAAAGGTGTGTAGACATGTGTTTTTACTTCACTTGAATAAATATCTAAGAATGGAATTGCTACATTGTATGGTAAACGTGTGCTTAATTTTATAAGGCATTACCAAAATGTTTTCCAGACTGGTTATATCCGTTTACATCAACAGCAGCAATGTATATGAGTTCCAAAGAATAAAAATCCTCTTACTCTAAAAGATGTTATCCTTCACTCCGCTTTGCTTAGGAATTTCTTCCTACCGTATCATTGCTATCATTGTTAAACTCTTTATATTGGTCATTTCTTAATCATTCTTTATATCCGGATACTGCCAGTCTCACAGCCATCCCATTAACTTATAGAACACTGCCTTCTCAAAAGCTGGTCAACAAAATGAATTTCTGCCCTTGTTCTCCATGTCATTTCTATAGGATACAACTCTTTTTCCTTGATGACATCTTCTTAAATGTCTTTCATTACAAAATGTATGAATCAATAATTGATTAGATGACATAATATGAGGGATGAACATAATTTTTTCCCCAAGAATTACTTACATCGAGCTTAAAACATTATTTTGAATTTTAAACTCTTTTACATTTCAGCGGTTCCATAATAGACTACAAATAACTTTGAGGGACATAACTAAGATGAATTAGAATAAATTATAAAGAGACAAATTTGATTCAACATAATCGTGTTAGGACATGGCCTTTCTTAGCTTGTGCTGGTATAACAAAATAGTATAAACTAGGTAGCTTAGGCAACAAACAACACTTGCTGATTTTATAAATTAAGAGTTCTTAACTTTATAAGTTCTGAAGTCTCTGAAGTTCAAGATCAAGGGCCAGTTGGAGGACCCTACTCTCATGACTTCATCAAAATCTTATTACCTACCAGAAACCCCACCTTCATATATCATCACTTAGGGAGTTGGGGCTTAGCATATGAATTTTGAGGAGACACAAAAAATTCAGTCTATAACAGAATATATTTTAATAGTACCCCTTACTCCTCTTTCTGCTTTTGACAGACACATACTTCTGGGACTTGTCACAAATCAAGAGTTGTTTTTTTTTTTAAAGGAGCCGCTTGAAATATTTTTTAAGCAAGGAAAATATATGTAAAGCCACTTAACATACAACAATCAACATTCAAGAGTTATTCCAGTTTGATCCAGTTATCATGTGGGTCAAGAGAGCTAGATGATAAAAAGTCAGAGATGTTTTCCTTTTGCATCATGATACACTTGTTCTCCAGCAGAAAATAAAGTTTCTTTTAATTTCAACCAGGAAAACCCCAAAACTGAATTTCTGGAACCTGGACGGAGGGTCAAGGTGAAGTGAAATCTTGATAATTTGGGGGAGCCAAGGCATTAAAGAGACAGAGGGGCTCAGGGGAATAATGAATCAGCATTCCTCTAGGAAAACGCTCCCCTATCCAAAATAAAGATTAAAGACTTTAGGAAGTACAAGTAAGATACAAGTGAAACAGGCTAAACAAAGTAAAAGTGCCTCTCCTAAACCCTCTAAAAAGATACGTGTTGCACAAACTGCAGTTCTCAACTAGAGTCTGAAGTAAAGAATTGCATTTCTATCATTAATGATTGTCTCTTGTGTGTTGGTTTGGCTCACAGTAACATTTTAATTTGGGGATGTAAGACTTATATTAACAACTCAGCCTCTAGATATGAACATTGTTAAGTGCTTTCAGGAGAAGCATGATTTCGAATTTTACAGCTTTTGGTGAGACTGTGAATTATTTGACAGTAGATGTATTTGTTTTCAAGCAATGGGAATTGGCATGCACTGGTGGAACAAAAAACTTACATTTTTAGAAACCTCCTCCAACAAAGAGAAAGAATTCTGAACAGGGAAAATTTAATGTAGATAAATATTAACAATAATAGCAGAGTAATATACATAAAGGTATAAGAAAAACACAAAAGATTGGCTAGGGCTGAAGAGGAGAAAACAAAGAAGGAACCACATAGGTAGAGAGGAGCCCTCCTACAAGACTGGAAATCAGATCTCATTGGAAGACGCATGATTATGGCCAACTTGGTGGGGGAGACGTTCACTGGGATGCCCAAGCCAGAGATGGTCCACAGATACTAGGTAAAAAGAGGAAAAACTTAAGGAATGTAAGTGGGCCAAGGTTTGTGAGCCAGCATGCAGAGAGAGAGCCAGCATGCAGAGAGAGTTGGCACATTGGGAGCACACATGGCAGTAGTGCCCTGCCTGGGATGTGCAGTATTCACATCAGGAGGGCCACAAGAAGCAGTCTTCAGGCTGGAGGCAGGCGGAAACAAAGGGGCAGACACACAAAAGGGATCAATGCATCAGAAGCTCACTCACTGGAAGCATGGCACTAGGCCTGGATTACAGTGTCCACTTCAAAATAATCGCAGTAAACTGATCAATGGGGTGTGGCCAGATATCCAAGCTTACAGAGAGAGTGCGTACTCTAGTTTCTCAGCTGAAGCGGAATGCCTCTGATTTGGGGATACCAATGTTAAGAAAAAAACAAAAACAAATCAAAACAAAACAGAAATACAGCAACAAAAAGAAACCCCTTTTTCCTAGAAAGCCCTCTTGTAACCTCAACCTATGCCATGCTTACTGCAAAGAAAAAGTATCTAAAGGGTCCTCCCAATAATTACAAAGCAAATGATGAAAGTGCGAACTTAAGAGCTGAAAGGCAATAAATTGACAGTTGACACAAAATTTAAATGCAGTTCCCTTTTTACTAGGCATGTGATCTTTTGGCTGTGTAAGGGGTACTGCAAAGAAAATGAAATTATATAAAAAGTGATTCACACAGAGTAGTATGCATTTCTCTTTACTTTTAATCAGATATTGGACTGTATATTAATCAATGGCAGTATTCTAATAGCAAAATTAGACACAATATCTTCTTTAAGATATTAAAGAAAACTATACATGACTATAACTCATGAAAATTAGATGCAGACTTCTAAAAAATAGCAAATCAAACCCAATGATATAGAGAAAATACATAAATAATAAGTAAGTTCTATATCGGAATATTGATGTAACACTAGAAGAAATGATCAATATAATTCACCATATTAACAGACTGAAAAGAAAAACAATATGATTATTTCACCAAAAATATAAAAAAATTTTTGACAAAATCCACCATTGTCATCTTATAAAAACTATAAGCAAACTAAAATCGAAGGAAACTTTCTGACCTTTGTAAAGGGCATCTACAAAAAGAAAAAAATCTCCATCTCACACCATACTTAGTAGTAAGAGACTGGATTCTACTAAGACTGAGCACAAGTGAGCATATCTGCCCTTAACACTTTCATTCAACTCGGACTGGAGTTTCTAGCCAGTTCAATCATGATCTAAAAATAAACACATAAAATGCAGAGTACAATGGAAGTAAAATTGTCTTCATTGTCAGATAACATAATTTTCTGTACATAAAATTTTATAAAATCTTCCAAGAAAGCTACTAGAATTAAAAGGGGGATTTAGCAAGATGGTTGGATACAAGAACAATATAAAAATATCAAATGCATTTCTATATATTAGAAACAATTAGAAATTGAAATTTAACAAAATCAATTAAAAAATCATAAAGAAGTGTTTCCTTAAAAATATGTACATATGAATACCATAGCTGCTTTATTTGTATTCGCAAAAACTGGAAACAACACAAATATCAATTACCAAGTGAATGACTAAACAAACAGTGGTATAGCCAAACAACTGAGTACTACTTCAGCAATAAAGAAAAGAATGAATACGACATGACTGAATCTGAAAATAAGTATGCAAGGTTAAAAGGTAGATAAAATAGAGTACATACTAAATGACTTATTACTGGGTATATATCCAAAGGATTAAAAATCATTCTATTATAAAGACACATGCACATGTATGTTCACTGCAGCACTGTTTACAATAGCAAAGACCTGGAACCAACCCAAATGCCCATTGATGATAGACTGGACAGGGAAAACGTGGCACATATACACCATGGAATACTATGCAGCCATAAAAAATGATGTCCTTTGTAGGGACATGGATGAACCTGGAAACCATCATTCTCAGCAAACTGACACAGGAACAGAAAATCAAACACCGCATGTTCTCACTTATAGGCGGGTGTTAAACAATGAGAACACATGGACACAAGGAGGGGAGCATCACACACTGGGGTCTGTTGGAGCAGACTAGGGGAGGGACAGCAGTGGGTAGGGAGGTTAGGGAGGGATAACATGGGGAGAAATGCCAGATATAGGTGATGGCAGCGGGGTGGGGGATGGAGGCAGCAAACCACATTGCCATATATGTACCTATGCAACAATCCTGCATGATCTGCACATGTACCCCAGAACCTAAAGTACAATAAATATATATATATACACACACATATATATACACACACATATATGTGTATGTCTGTGTGTGTGTGTGTGTGTGTGTATACATAAAATAAAAAGAAAAAGAAAATATGAACTAATATTTAGTACCAGAAAACAGATAAGTGGTTGCTTGGGAATGTGAGGAAGTACTGGAAGACCAAGATTATAGAGGACCACAAGGAAACTTTTAAGGAACGGATATGTTCATTAGCTTGATTGAAGCCACAGTTTTCCAAAGTTAGAAATGCATCAAAATGATCAAATTATATATACATTAAATAAATGGCTTAACATTCGTCAAACTTATAAAACTTAAAAACAAAGAAAAGTATCTTCACAGTCTCAGAAACACTCTTATTCCCTTTCATTTTTCAAGCCAATCATTTATACTTAATTGAGGATCTTTTCCCGGATTTCCTGAGTGGAGATAAATCCTTTTATCTTATGCTTTACTGCTCTTTGTATCTACCTGTAGCATTGCAGCAGCCTCTAACCTGGTCTCTCCAGTGCCTCCTGCTCTCCCTACAATATATTTCCGTAGAGCACCCAGAGTGATAAAATCAGACTACAGCACTCTTCTGTCTCAGAACTGTCAATGATTTTCTAAGCTAATGATTAAAATAAAATTAAATTCCTTAACATAGTCTACAATAATGTATATGATGTCTACCTTTGTGAGCTGATTGCCTATATTTTTGCAGTGTTCATTAGTGTAAAACTCTCATTTGGTTCTCCAAATGCTCCCAGCTTATATTGTCTAAATGAATAGCTCTTAAAAGCACTGGGAATAAATACTCTAAATAAAAATTACTTAATTGTATGGTGATTATTTGTGTATCTTTCTGTCTTGCAGATTCAAAGTGCCTAAAAATACTATTTTTGTCTTTATATCTATAACCTTAGCAGTCTTGCTAAGAAATATTACTAGAAATATGCTAGAAATATTATTGTCTACTAGAAATATTATTGATGAATGTGTGGATTAATATATTATAATTTGTTTCATCTGTCATTTGTTATTTTTAAAAGTCTTCAGCATCTTGAGAATTACCTTATTGCTGGAATGATACCATGAATATCTGAATATGAACCCATGTTCTCACCGTTATTTCTTAATAAACTTATAATTCAGCTTCACAATGTCTTCAAACGTCTTTCCTTCTTATAATTTTATTGCCTAATAGTCATAGTAGTTTCCTCTTCATCATAATGCTGTATCTCTAAGATCTTCATTTTTATGTTTTTAGAGATACATTTTTAAATATGTTTTAGAAATGCGTATTTTATTTCTTCTGCATGTAGTAACATTTACATCTAGAAATATAGACCAGCATAAGTATTTCATTTTCCATTAATGCATCTGTAAAAATGAAATAAAATAAAGCTCTTATTTTAAGTTTTTGGCTAAGAAAAAACCTAATTCTTCCTCTCCATGTTTCAGCAGCCTTTTCTGACTTCATTGTATTTTTCTTCACTTTCTCTCTTGCCAGTGAGAGCTCCGTGATTCTTAATGGCACTTTTAGTTTGCATTTGGGATAATTATTTTTCTGTAATATGATAAGCATGTCAATTTTACTATTGGAAAAGCTATTATTTTTGCTTTTCCAACGTGGCTTTCTTGCCATCAAAATCCAGGGGTGAAGAATGTAGCAAATTTCTCAACTAGACTCACATCCAGTGTTATTCCTATTATTTTGGGAGCTTAATACAATTTCCAACTCTTATCTCAGACCCAGATGAGCTTGATAACTATATTTTTCTCCCGGCTTTCCTCCTCTGATCTGTAATTATTGCCTGCCACGCTCTTTGGTCTGCAATTGTAACTTCTCAAATGTCTTCTTTCTGACTTCTTTGCCTACTGAAGCTGATGTTTACCAGTCTACTTTCATCAGTGAGTCGCAATTCTACTTAATTTTATGTAACCCTTGCAAAATTTTTATAAAATAATCAATCATAACAAAAATAAAAAGAATATTTTAATTTATATAATTATCTGCCAGGTCTCAAGCTTAGTACTTCCCACATTTTGGGGAAAAATGTTTTAAATTAACTTTCAAACACTATGATAATTGCCTTTAAACATTTAATGATTTTTCCATAAAACATTTAATTCAAATGTCCCTATATAAACATAATTGTATTACCACACAACATAAACATAAGAATAGTTCTTATCATAATCTAATAACAGTTCTTTACTTAGGTTTTCCCAAATTTTCCAATGTATTACTTACAAATTATTTTGCCTTTAGTTATACTTTTAAAAAATAATTAATCGAAAATAGACCCATATGTTTCATGACATTGACTTGTTGAAAATCAGGTCAATTTTTCCTACAGAGTTTTCTAACTTTCTAATTTTGATGACTGCTTTCTTGTAGTGTCATTTCATTTGTTCCTGTATCCTGTATTTCCTGTGAATTGAAATGAGATCTAATGATGTGATTAGTTTCAGATTAGACAATTTTGGCAAGAATAGTTAATAGCAATTCTATATGGTTGTTTTGCACATTGGAGTCAGGTAACGCTTGGCTGTTTTATATTGTTTATGCTTATAAGTGGGTTCAAATTATAGCTGTTTTGCTTATTTTTATTTTTGTAACTTTATATTTTTTATATATTTTCAAGCTCAGGCAAGTTGTGAGAATAAAACAAGTAAAACACACACATACTCTTTACCCAGAATCATCAACTGATTATATTTTGCCTCTTTTTGTCTTATCCTTCTCTGTCTTTTTTTTTTTAATTGCATTTTAGGTTTTAGGGTACACGTGAAGAACGTGCAAGATTGTTGCATAGGTGCACACGTGGCAGTGTGATTTGCTGCCTTTCTCCCCATCACCTATATCTGGCATTTCTCCCCAAGCTCTCTCTCCCCAACTCCCCACCCCCTGCTGTTCCTCCCCTATTTCCCCCCAACAGACCCCAGTGTATAGTGCTCCCCTCCCTGTGTCCATGTGTTCTCATTGTTCAACACCTGCCTATGAGTGAGAACATGCGGTGTTTGATTTTCTGTTCTTGTGTCAGTTTGCTGAGAACGATGGTTTCCTTCTCTGTCTTTCTCTACACATACACACACACACACACACATATGTACACACTCAGATATTTAAAACTTTGATCTGAGTCATTTGATGGTAAGTTGGTTCTAAGGACTTTATTCGTAAGTACATTACTGAGTACTTATTAACAACAAGGACATTCTCTCATATCCTACAGTAATTATAATCAGTCAATCTAACTTCAAAGTAATATTATTAGTATTTATTCCAGAGACTAATTTCAATTTTAGTCAGTTAACTCTATGATACCCTTTGCCTGTATACATTTTCTAGTCCAGAATCCAGTCAAGTATTATGCATTGTATTTAGTTGTGAAGCTTCTTTATTCTCTTTTAGTCTGTAATGGTTTTTCAGCTTTGCTTTATGCTTTATGATGTTGATATCATTAAAAATCGTAGCCATTTAATTTGCAGGATATCCATTAAGTTGGGTATGTCTAATGTTTTCTAATGAATGTATAAATTCAGAAAGTCAGATTTACCCTTACAAATGCGGATTGCTTTGACAATCAACTAAAACCCAGATTAGAAAATGCTTAGCAAACTTCATTTCTTCTTTTCTACTCCAAGAAAGATAATGCAAACAAGCGAAAGCTCTCTTTTCTACTCAGCTAAATTTGAATTCAGAATGCTTTCTAAAACAGCAATTCCTAAAGCCAAAGTAACTCAAAAAGAAATACCTATTAGACACTTTTTTCCTCAGGCTCTTTTTGCTACTCAACCAGTTACTTTTCTCAGTTTTGCCTATTTCACCTTGTTCTATAGTCACTGAATGCAAGATGCCTAACCCACAACAAAGTAATAGTGCAATAATCATTACTTAAATGGCATTATAGGGAGACAGTACGTTTCTGGGGTGTAAAGAAGCACTGGAGTCTAATTTTACTGGTTTTTCATCCCAGTTAGGGCATTGCCATTGTAGAAAAATGACTTATTTGTTTTGAATGTCAATGTTTTCATCTGTGAAAGAAATGGTATAGCTTATCTTTCAAGGTTAATGAGAAGAATAGAGATGTTGGACATATTCCTTAGCTATTGCAGGCACTGGGCAATTTGTAATCACTATTGCTCGTTTTATTATGTGCTGACCAAGCTCTAGAAGATATTTTGAATTCTATCTTTATGTTTTCTACTAACTGTGATTGAGAGGTAATGCTAATGAAACCATATCAAAAAGCACATGGGAAACAACCATGCATAATTGGCTACGAAGATTGTGTAAACTATCAGAAAAATGTGGAAAATACCATGGGAGCCCTTAAACTTTGATGCTATCTAGATCTTCATTGCAGTAGCTTAAAAATTTTTATTGATAGAGAGAATACCATTAAGCAATATGGTGTGATTAAAATAACGCATAAATTGAAGTTAAAGAAACTTCAATTTGCATCTTACTTTGCTTTCTTATTGGCTTTTGAACTATACACAACTTGCATTTCACCCTTAATTTTATCATTTGTAAAGTAGGATTATTATGAAAATTAAGTGATATTTTATAATTTTGCAAAGGATCTTACATATAGTGGTCTTTCACTAATACATAAGCATTATTTATGGTTACTGAAAAGATTACATTTATACAATTTGTTATGGCATATATTTAGCATTTTTATTAAGATATCTAGGATTACATGTCTTTTAATACTTATATCATTTGTATATCACACAATACAAACCTTACTTCATAAGCAAAGCAGGAAATAATACCAAAATTTTAATAGTTTTGATATCTTTACAGATATATTTGACAAAGTGAACTTGAAAACTTAATTTATACCTTGGCATTTCTACCTCTCTGAATGAATCCTCACATACTAAATTAATGTTTAAAATGTATCCTGTTGTTCTGTTTCCTGTGAGATTACATGTATTCTAGGATTTTTCAATGTAATTTAATAGGCAAAACAACATACTACATATGGAAATCAGATTGAATTTTACTAGCGATAGCCAATTTAATGACAAGAGATCATCTAATTACCTGAAGGCAATTAGAAGATTCTTTCAGACTGTGTGTGCTAATCACATTGCATCTTCTGTTTTCCTGTGACCCATCTTCCCAAGCAGAAGCTTACATATGTTCTTAAAACTGCAAGAGCTTCATCAGCCTTTTCCTCAAGACCAACATGCTTTGACTATTCATTGTCTTTCCAGCTACTAACTGGATATCCATCCTTAATTCATTCACTCACTCCATAGTGTCTTTGCTAAGCAATCTCACTGCAGTGTTCAAGGCTATTTCTAACTTTCCCAGAGCAATAGTCCTATTTTTCTTCTTATTTTCAGTAACTTATTCTTTTTTTACTCCTGCCACCTGAATTTTCTTGAATATACCAATCATGTTGATTTTCTAACACTGAACTATAAACAGAAAAAAACAAAATTCAACCAGCGATAAAACTGTTGCTAATATTCACGCTTGCTTTGTACCAGGATTAATAAACTTTACTGATACCAAGATCAATGACGAAATATTGTGTCTACTAAGGACCCCACAATTCACAGAACTCTTTCAAAGACTGTTTCATTTTATCTTCAAAGAGTTCTCTGTTGTGCTCAAGGCATAAATTATTGTGTACACCTTAATGATAAATAATCTCAGTCTAGGTAATATCAATGCATCCAAAGTATCAGAGCTAGAAAATTGATCAGAACACAGACTGGTTTCTCTAACTCCATACAGTGTGCTATTTCCACTATATAATTTTAGTTTATCACTTTACGCTTGCTGTTGGGGTTCTTAAAGTCCCTAAAAAGAATGTGATGTCCATGATGTATAAGAGAAAGTTAGAATCAGTCATGCTGTTTGTGTGGATACAATCAAGATTTAGAGATCTTTCCTCCTAATTCTTCTATCCTGAGCAGTAGTGTATGTTTATCTGTATTGCAATTTTTTTTACACAGCTGTTTTCTCTGTGTATGACTCTTTGAACCCAATCCCTTGGATTGCTTATCCACAGCTTGAGATAACTTGGTAGGTAGAAAGGCACTAACAACAGAAAAGAAATTTCTCAGGTAAAACAGAAATCAACTCTAATTTTTTAAAGCAGGAAGAAAATAAATTGTCTTACCTACTTTCACTAACCACCTAAATTACTACATCAGGTCTCATGGCTTTAAATACCTTTTCTATGATAAAGTATATCTCTAGTCCCACCACCTAATAACTCCAGACTTGTATGCCCAGCTGCCTACATGACATTGTTAACTGTATGTTTAAATAACATCTCAAAATTAACATGCCTCAAAACCAAACTCTTGAAATATATTCACCTCTGAAAATACCCTCCCCTCCCCACCACGTTTTCCCTTGTCTCAGTAAACACCAATTCCAAGTTTCTACCTACTCAGGCCAAAGTCTTGGATTCATCTTTAACTCCAATCTCACATCTAATATACAATTTACCAACAGACTCGGTATGTTGTATCATAAAAAAAAAATTCAGCTACAGAATCTGTTTCTCCACCACACCAGGAGCACCCAGGGGCAAGCCATCATCATTGCACACCTTAAATGTTGAAACAATCTTCTAAAATGTCTCCTGCTTCTACCCTTGCCCCCAACTCTAGTCCATTAGCAATGCAAAAAACAAACTGCTCCTTTTATAATAAAAGATATCACTTCTATCTTCAGCAACCCCCAGTAGCTTCTCTTTTCATTTAGAGTAAAAGCCAGTTTTAGAAATGGCTGACAAATTTCTCATAATCTGCTCCCATCCTAACACCTCTGTTACCCTTACCTCCAACAACTTGTATTCTACCTGATTGTGTTCTGTTGTTTATAAAACATACCAAGCACATTCCTGTCTGAGGACACTTGAATTTGCTGTTACTTTTGCCTGAACTACCCACTTCCTAGATATGGTTAAGACTCCCTTCCTCACCTCCATCAAATCTGTGTTGAAATGACACCTTATCTGTGAAGCCTTCCTTAATGGCCCTATTTAAAATGGCTAATCCCTTTTTGCCAACTCTCCTTATTCTTATTATGTAGCTATTTATCTCACAGCACTTTTTACTACCTGATAAACCACATATTTTACTTATTTATTGTCCACTGGTCCGTTTATATCAGCAGAGATAAAGCTCCATGAAGGAACATTCATTATCCAATGGATTCCTAGAACCTAGAACGATATCTAGCCCATAGTAAGCACTCAATATATTTTAAGTTAATTTGATATAATTTTTCTTATGAATTTAACTTACGATAAAATGGAACAGAGATAATAGGTAACTCATTCAAGGGGATATAGCACAATGACCAACAGTGTCAAGATTGATAGGTAAGAATGAAAACCCTAGTTCACAAGGACTGCTAGCTGACTAGGCTTGGGTGTCCCCAGCAGATACAAACTGCTCAGACTTGATTCAATCAGTGAAGGTCAGTGGTTAAATACCTATTCTCATTACTTCTACTGAGATTTTTAGGAGCTGTGCTAAATTAATATTGAGTGGTATAATGGCAATAACAATGTTATTTGAGTTTAGAAGAAGATAGTTGCATATTAAAGCATATAATAGTTATTAAGTTTCAAATAAGACAATGCTTACTCAAAGCTGACCACTAGTCAGAGATTTTATTAGTTTAACATTATGTAACCTTGATGACATACTAGTAGAAGAGAAGGATATATTTGGTTTATGACTTGGAAGAATATATGGAAAAAAACTCTTAAAGCAGGAGACTGACTACAAATCCTTTCTTTTGAAAAATAGGAAAATTTAAATTTCAAAAATAGTTTGGTTGCTACTAGGAAAAAAAAGTTTTACAATGACCTGTATGGTAAAATACTCAGACAATATAAGCATTTCAAGTAGGTTTCTGCCAGAACTTAGTAGGCAAAGCCACATTGACATCCACAAAACGCATAGCTAATCAGAAAAATATGCAAATCATTTATAGATTGTAGTTAACTTGTCAGTTACCCTTGGTGTAAAATGTTAACTCAGGAGAATGAAAAAAGAAATAGCTATAAATAGATACAAAGTATTTGAAAATAGTTTACCCAGTAAAAGCTTATTAAATCCTGGGACTTGGCAGATATAAAGCTAAAAGATAATTCAAGCTACTGGGTTAAATTTGATACACAAGCTTATACACTTTTTTCTTTTTTTAATCTTTAAATTTGCAGTGATGAATTTTTAAGGTAGTAAATATATAAAAGAAAATAAATGAGAGTGGGGCCGTCAAGAAATAAGACATTTTACTACATGTTTTAAAATGGAGGCCAACGGTAGAATGTTGTCAAGTGAAATGAAAACTCCACCTAAAGTGCCCAAGGGGTACTAATTGCAGAAGGAAAGATTCCAAAGCTCTGGACTTGGAGGCTACTTGTGTGATGAAAGGTAGAAGGGAGATGGACTAAAATAGGATAATTCAGTATCGACACAGCAATAAATTAGAGGTTAAAGAAAAGAACTTAATAAATACTATGTTATTTGTAAAGTTGAATAAAGATTGTAATATAATCTTTATTAGGTTGTTTTAAGTGAAAAAGGAATTTGTAGAAATAGCCTTATGTAGCTCACAGAAATTCTGGGAGACCAGAAATCTGGAAAATAGAAATAAATAAATAAATAAATGACAACACAGTGAGATTCCAGGCAAGCAAACCACATTTCAAATGGTCTTTCAGAATAAGCCTGTGCGTAGCAGCACCACTGAGTATTGAATTTGTAGCTGTACTGCTGCTGGAGAGAGTTGATAATGACTCTCCAAGGTGAATTATCCACTTTTAAAATATTTCTTATGTCACCAACTCTACAATGAAACTCCAAGACTACACATCAGGTACAGTGTACACTGCTCAGATGACGAGTGCACCAAAATCTCAGAAATCGCCACTAAAGAACTGATTCATCTTATCAAACACCACCTGTTCCCCAAAAACCTAATGAAATTTTAAAAAATGCAGGATTCAAAGAAAAAAAATCCTGGTTTGTACAGCTATATAGCTGAGACTAGCTCATGTGTGAATGCTCTATGGGAATTATAGAGAAAGTAGGATATGAGGGTCTGTTTTCAATAGAGATGAGGCAATTTCTGCCAACACTTCTTTAGTTAGTCTCAACATTAGGTAAACAACGGAATATAAAACTTAAACATTGAAAATCAACCAGGAATTGTTAGCATTATTCACAATAGCAAAGACATAGAATCAACCTAAATGCCCATCTATGATAGATTGAACAAAGAAAATGTGGTACATATAAACCATGGAATACTATGCAGCCATGAAAAAGATGATGATGTCTTTTGCAGAGACATGGATGGAGCTGGAGGCCATTATCCTTAGCAAACGAAACCAAGTATAGAAAACCAAATACCATATGTGCTCACTCACACATGGGAGCCAAATGATGAGAACATATGGACACAGAGAGGGAAGCAACACACATTGGGGCCTATCAGAGAGTGAAGTGTGGGAGGAAGGAAAGGATCAGGAAAAATAACCAATGGATACTAGAGTTAATACCTGGGTGACAAAATGATCTGTATTAAAAACCCCCATGACACACACATACCTATGTAACAAACCTGCACATCCTGCATATGTACCCCCAGGACTTAAATAAAAGTTTAAAAAATTGGGAAGAGCTAAGTAAAGAAGAGTGTGTGGGGGTATTAATATTTTACATACAGTAAAAAATCATTTTAAGTAACTATAATTTATATAAACAAATAATTAAATCTATGTTTATGTGTTTGTAAAAAAAATATTAGACAGATGAACTTGGTTCGGTTTGTTAGTATAAGCGAGAAGACAAGTAAGAAATGACTAGCTGCTTCTCATTAACGCTTTTCTACTTGATTTTGTTTTTATTGCATCCTTATATGTGATAAATAATTGAATTTAAAAATAATGCATTTGATCAGTAAATCATGAGTTTAAACAAAATTAAGAGAGACTGAACTAAATATTGCCCCATTCTAACACTCTGATTTAGGTTTCCATTATTCTGTGGAATTATGATTCCAAATAATAAATACAGAATCCCTTGCAGTTTCTGGTAACCCTGCCTTCTTATCTGAGGCCTCTGTCACTGGGAATTTTAGAAATATTTGCCCTGCAAAATATAGAAGGAAGATTTTTTTTAAAAGGAAAACAAGTTCTATTTCTGGCAAGAAAGCATAAGGAGCTCTCCAGATACACTCCCAAGTGAAACAGGAGAAAATTACTAAACAATAAAGTAAAATAAACTATTTAAACCTACACATACACCCCAGATCCTAAAGTAAAAATTAAAATTTAAAATTTAAAAAGCAAACCAAAAAATAAATGATTTAAAGTTTCTGGAAATATGCCTAAGCATGCAGCAAATGAAGAAACATTTATTCAAAACATTTACAAAAATTTCATAAGCACAGCTAGAATCAATGATATTTGAACCGAGAGCCACCCACCTTTCATCTTTCATCTCAGAGAGGTAGACATTATCCTCCAGATGGATATAGCCGAGAGCACAGGACTCCCTCTTCTCACTTCTCAACAGGCTATAATTCCAGGACAGCTTTATATCAGTATTTCTCATTTTGTCCCCAGCTAACTGCTGCTCAGGCTAAGTTCTGGGCAAATGCACTTGGAGGGAAAGAAGGCTGCCTTCTTCTGCCCAGCCACTACTTATGCAACAGAGATTCCACCTTGAGTGCAATGCCATGAAGAATACTGGGCCCTGAATCACTCATGTGCAGGCTGAAGTAGTGAGGATTCCACAGTGAGAGGGGGCAAGCTGAGGGAACCTAGAGCTACTGCTTTCCTTATACACAGAGCATTCAGCTCCTAAAGTAGGAATGTCACTCAGAGAAACTTGATGTCATTGTCCCTGCCCACAGCACCAGACCTATGACTCAGAGATTTTGTCTGAAAAGAAAAGTAGATCATAAAACAATTTAAAATTTCTCCCAAAAGCAACTGACTTTATTTACAACAGAATATGGAGAAGTTTAAACCTATGAGCATTCTCAACAACAGTGGAGTTTGCAGTAAAAGACAATGTGAAAGAGATTAATATATGCACTGGAGAGATCAGCTAAACCATGAGCCAGCTAGTTTGCTGGAGAGAAAATGTGGGAGAGAACTGGAAATAGCCCTCCTTGGGTCAGAACAAATGTCAAAAACAGACTTCAGAAACTATTTATTCAAAAAAATCCAACTTTGGTTAATATGGGAACCAACTTATGCTTCCAGATATTGTCAAAACAATAGAAAAATTGCTGAAAATTCTTGGAGACTGACAGTTGGGTGTGATCAGGGAATGAGGCAGACAAAGAGAACACTGGAAAAATCACTGACAACAGAGTGACTATGGAGTTATTGAAGTTTTTACCCCTGAGAAGCAATCTCAGAGATCTTATACAGATGATGAGGGTGGTTGAGGGTCACTGTCTTCATTAGAATAACCAAGCTAATAACTAAACAAGTAAAAATGCCAAAAAAGGCCAGGCGTGGTGGCTCAAGCCTGTAATCCCAGTACTTTGGGAGGCCAAGGCGGGTGGATCACGAGGTCGAGATCGAGACCATCCTGGCCAACATGGTGAAACCCTGTCTCTACTATAAATACAAAACAATTAGCTGAGTGTGATGGCGTGTGCCTGTAGTCCCAGTTACCCAGGAAGCTGAGGCAGGAGAATTGCTTGAATCCAGGAGGCAGAGGTTGCAGTGAGCCGAGATCGCGCCACTGCACTCCACCCTGGCACCTGGCGACAGAACAACACTCTGTCTCAAAAATAAAAAACAAACTGGCATGAGAGGAAGTACTAGTACCCAGAGTTGCTGCAATATATTATTTAAAGAGTTCAGTTAACAACAAAAATTATGAGACATGCAGAGAATTCAAAATATAGCTCATTCACCAGAAGTTAGGCAACAGAAAATGCCTGTGAAAGTAATCATATCTCTTATATAACAGATTAAAACCTAAAAGTAGCTATTATAAGTATATTCAAAGACCTAAAGGAAATGATGATTAAGAAAATAAATAAATGTATGACAATGGTATTGCATCAAATACAGAATATCACCAAAAAATAGAATGTATTAAGAAGGAAAATTCCAAATGGAAAAACTGGAGCTAAAATGTATAACTTGAAAAAAAATTTAATAGAGGGAAACAACAATAAATTTGAACTCATATAAGAAAGAATTGTTACACTTGGAGAGAGATTAATTGACATTATGTAATCTAAAGAGAAAAAGAGCAATAAAGAATAAAATAACAGAGCCTAAGAGAAATGTGGGACACCATTAAACTCACCAATATAAACATAATGAAAGTATTCAAGAGGAGAAAAAGACAAGACAAATATTTGAGGAACTATGGGCTAAAAACTTCCAAATTTGTTGAAAGCATCTATCTAAACATACAGGAAGCTCAGAATGCTGCATGTATAATAAATAAAAATGGTTTCACAAATGGATACATCATAGTTACAATGCTGAAAGCCAAAGACAAGGAGAAACTCTTGAAAATGGCAGAGAAAAATGATTATTTATTTAAAAGTGAACCAAAATGAAATCAACAGCTGATGTGTCAGTAGAAACAATGAAGACTGAAAGGCACTGGGACACCATGTCTGAAGTGCTCAAAGAAAAAAAAAGTGTCAACCAAGATTCCTATATCCAGTAAAGCTATATTTGAAAAATAAAGGTAAAATAAAGAGGTTCCCTTATAAACAAAAATTGTGAAAATTTTATTACTAGCATATCCACTTTAAATACTAAAGAATGCTTCAGGCAAAAAGAAAATGCAATAATTCAGCTTTTGAAATATCATCAACCAAATGCAAATCAAATCTACAATGAGATAACATTTCACATCTACTAGATATAATCAAAAAGTTAGATAATAGTATGTATTGATGAGGAAGTAGAGAAACAAAACATTTCCAAACTGCTGGTGAGAAGGTAAAGTGGTTGTATTAGTCCATTTTCACACTGCTATAAAAAACTTCCCTGAGACTAGGTAATTTATGAAGGAAAGAGGTTTAACTGACTCAGTTCCACATGGCTGGGGAGGCCTCAGGAAACTTGCAATCATTGCAGAAGAAGAAACAGTTACCTTTTTTACAAAGTGGCAGAAAAGAGCACAAACGTGAAGGAGGAACTGTCAAATGAAACCATTAGATATCATTGAAAACTCACTATTATAAAAACAGCATGGGGAAAACCTCCCCTATGATCCAATCACCTCCCACCTAGTCCCTCCCTGGACACATGAAGATAATGGGGATTACAGTTCAAGATAAGATTTGGGTGAGATCACAGAGCCAAACCATAACATTCTGCCCCTGGCCCTTTTCACATCTCATGTTTTCACATCTCAAAACACAATCATGCCTTCCCAACAGTCCCCCCATACCTTAACTCATTTCAGCTTTGACCCAAAAGTTCAAGTCCAAAGTATCATCTTAAACAAGGCAAGTTCCTTCTGTCTAGCAGTCTGTTAAATAAAAATTAGTTACTTCCAAGATACAATGGGGATGCAGGCATTGAATAATTGCTCCCATTCCAAATGGGAGAGATTGGCCAAAACAAAGGAGCTACAGGCCACATGCAAGCCTGAAACTAGCAGAGCAGTCATTAAACCTTAAAAGTCTAAAATAATCTCTTTTGACTCAATGTATCACATCCAGGGCACAGTGATGCAAGGAGTGGGCTTGCATAGCCTTGGGAAGCTCTGTCCATGTGGCTTTGCAGGGTATAGCCCCCTGAATGCTTTTACATCAGGCATTGAGTATCTGAGGCTTTTCCAGGAGCATGGTGCAAGCTAACAGTGAATCCACCATTCTTGGGTCTGGAGGATAATGACCCTCTTTTCACAACTCCAGTAGGTAATACCCCAGTGGGGACTCTGTGGGGGCTCCAACCACACATTTTTCTTCCACACTGCCCTAGAAGAGGTTCTCCATGAGGGTTCCACTCCTGCAGCAGACTTCTGCCTAGACATCCAGGCATTTCTATACATTCTCTGAAATCTAGGCAGAGATTGCCAAAGCTCAACTCTTCTGTGCATCCTCAGGCCCAGCCTCACATGGAAGCCATCAAAACTTGGGCTTGCACTATCTGAAGCAATGGCCCAAACTATACCTTGATTCCCTTTAGACATGGCTGGAGTGACTGGAACAAAGGGCACCAAGTCCCTAGGTTGCACACAGCAGGGGGAGCTTGGACCCAGCCCATGAAATCATTTTTCCTCCTAGGCCTCCATGCTTGCTATGGGAGGGACTGTTGTGAAAGTCTCTGACATGTCCTAAAGACATTTTCCCAATTGTCTTGGTAATTAACATTCTTGGCTCCTTGTTACTTACGCAAATTTCTACAGCTGGCTTTAATTTTTATCAGAAATTAGATTTTTATTTCCTATCACATGGTCAGGTTGCAAATTTTCCAAACTTTTATACTCTGTTACCTCTTGAACACTTTTCTGCTAAGAAATTTCTTCTGCCAGGTGGCATTGGATAAATGCTCCCATTTCAAATGCCAGGTGGCAGAAGAAAATTCTTAGCAGCAAAGTGTTCAAGAGATGACAGAGTATATTTTGGAATAAATCATCTTTTTCTGTTTCATTTTGGAATAAATGTATATTTATATTTATTTAAATCATCTGTTTTATTATGGAATAAATATATATTTAAAAATAAAAGTATATTTTATTTTGGAATAAATCATCTCTTTCAAGTCCAAAGCTCCACAGATCTCTAAGGCAGGGGCAGAATGCTGCCAGTCTCTTTGCTAAGGCATAGCAAGGTGACCTTTGCTGAAGTTCCCTCAGCCTGGACCTCCTTATCTATATCACTATCAACATTTTGGTCAAAATCATTAGACATCTCTCTAGGAAGTTCTAAACATTCCCACATCTTCCTCTCTTCTTCTGAGCCCTCCAAACTGTTCCAACCTCTTCCCATTACCAATTCCACAGTCACTTCCATATTTTTCAGGTTATCTTTATAAGGAGTGCCCTACTCCTAGTACCAATTTATTGAATTATTCCATTTTCACACTACTATAAAGGTACTACCCACAAGTGGGTTATTTGTAAAGAGAAGAAGTTTAACTGACTCACAGTACCATGTTACAAATATGGCAGAAGGCAAAGGAGAGGCAAGTACCTTCTTCAGAAGGCAGCAAAAAAGAGAGCAAGTGTGTTAAGGGGAATCGAATCACTTATAAAACTATCAGATCTCATGAGAACTCACTCACTATCATAAGAACAGCATGGGGAAAATCGCTCCCATCATCCAATCACCTCCCATCAGGTCCCTCCCTAGACACATGGAGATTATGGTGATTACGATTCGGAATGCGATTTTGGTAGGTACACAGAGCCAGACCACATCAGTGGTAAAGCCACTTTGGAAAGCAGACAATTCCTCACATTTTTCAAAAGAGTTACCATATGACATAGAAATTCTACTTCTGAGTACATAACCAACAAAAATAACAACACATGTCCACAAAAAATATTGCACAATCATGATCATATTATTCATAATGGCTAAATAAAAAGTGGAAATAACCCAAATGCCCATCAACTGAAAAACAGATAAATAAATCTGTGGTATGCTCATACAATTGAATATGTTTATACCATAATGGGGAACAAAATCTTGATATTTGTTACAACATGGATGAACCTTGAAAACATTGTCAAGCTGAAGAAGCCAAACATAAAAGATTACCTATTATATCATTCATTTCATTTTTAAAAATCTAAAATAGTCAAATCTGAAAGTCAGTTAGCAGATTTGTAGTTTCTTAGAGGTTGGGGGTTTGGAGAATTGGGAGTATGCTATCTAAAAGGTATGTGACTTATTTTTGCTATGATAAAATGTTCCAAAATTGACAGTGATGGTAGTTGTATACAATTCTACAAATACATTAAAAACTATCAAATTTTATATTTTATATGGGATAATGAGAATTATTTCTCAATAAATATGTTATTAATAATAAACAAATTAAAAGAAAAAAAACATGTAACTGTCTTATAGTGAGTCATATAAAATAACTTGCAGAGAAGAAAGAGATCAACCATCAGTCCTGGTACCGGAAAAAAATAGTCCAATATATATTACAGACATCGAAAAAGAGATCTGGGGAAATAATTAAGCAGTTCATTAATGATCTGACTCAAATGTACTTCTGATTAAAGTTATAAATAGAATAGTCATTGGGCCCTTTTAGAATAAAGGAGTTTCAAAATACTGTCTGCTGTTGCTCAGGGATTCAGGTTGAAAGATACAAATGTAATGAAATCTGCAGAGTTTTATGGTTCAGATAGGTACCAAACTTTTGGAATAATAAAAATAGAAACAGATTTTTTTTTTCATAACTAAATGAACTTATTTTCAGTTTTATTTTAAAAAATCAAGTATAGCCAAGGGAAAATGTAATGATGATGAATTATTCTTATAAAACATTGAAATTCTTAGAAATACATAACAAATAAAAGGATATTCTATGACTTATAAATAGATATATTAATGGAATTGAAAAGAAGAACTCAAGACAAACTCAGTATAGTAGGGATAGTTTTTTGAAGATATTTCAAATCAGTGGGGAAAATATTGACTCATAAACAATGATATTCAAACAATTGGGTGGTTATCTAGAAAAGGAAATAAGATTGAACCAATTTCTCAAAATTTCAATGCTATAGTTTCCAATTTTTATAAAAAATTTAAATGCAAAAAAGAAATGAAAGTACAAGGTGACATAAAACACATTTAATTTCTCTCAATTTGGAGGGAACTTTATACATGTGACACAATACCAAGAGAAAAGATTGACAAATTAAATCTCAAATCTATTATAAATAACATAAATCATCACCATTAGAGGAATTACAACACACTGGGAAAAATACTTGTAATATACATCTATACTCCTATATTACACATTATATAATACACATGCACACACACACACACACACACACACACACGCTTTATATTAAGTGATAAATTAAAAAGTTACCTAATACATAGATTCCTAAAGAATAAGTATAGACTAAACCAACAGAGACAAAAGAGTAAACACAAATACACGTAGCTCATTTGGAAGGAGGACACTGAAGACTTTCGATGGGTTAAAAGGGAATGACTTTGGTTTTACAATTAGGGCATGAGCATTATATGGAAGAGCAATAAGGACTCTTCAATTATTCTTATGAAAAGCCTTATTCTTTCTGAGGCAATAGCTCTGATCTTACTTTACTGCTTAGGAGAGACAATCAACCTCAACCTGATTCAATCATTCCTAAGCAAAAAAGAGAGTTTTGAGGATTTGGATTGTTTTAGGAATATTACAATTTCAAGAATATTCCATTTATATATTTTCATTACCTGTAAATACAGAGAGATACACATATATCCTATTTTAATATTTGTACTAATTTATGCTTATTTGTTTGAGTGTACTTAATATTACTCATGTTTTATTTTCCCCAATAACACACCACAAAAATCTGCCAAGTAAATTATCCTAATTTAAAGCTTTTTTGACTTATATTTACTCTTTCTTCTAATAGCTATGCTTTAATACATGTCTCTGAAACATCTTAGTGGTGAAAACCACCATATAAATTTAATTAAAATGAAAATATTGCTTATGAAAAGAGCAATAAATGATTTTTCAAAAGCATGTATTTTCAGTATGTTTGCTATTATATCTCCACATGCATTTCTGTATTTCTAATACTGGGACTGTTTTCTGGTGGTACATTTAATGACTTCATGCCCGGTGTTTATACTATTTTCCTGCCTGCTTTTACAGATTTAACACTTATTTATGGTCAAGCAGATGAGGTCTGTGAAATGCTGCCATTGCACACAAAAGGAGGCTGTGGGAGACACCATTTCACATCATTAGTGATAGCAGTAAGCGAAGACACAGGTAAACCTTCAGAAGCTGGTAAGTTGCACTCAGGCTGATACCTCTTCCCTTGCTGGTTTCCACTTTTAGAGATACTGGTCAGTTGAACTCTTCTAGAGTGTAAGGTCTACGTATGTGAAGATAGACTGACCAGCTCGAAAACTGCTAGTTATTTGACTTTGAGCACATTACTTAACCTCACTATACCTCAGTTTCATAATTTTCAAAATGGCCCTAGGAAGTTTCTTGTAACGATTAATTATCTTCATGAATCTAAAATATTTAGAATGATACCTGTAAATAACACAAAATCAATCATTACAAACCATTTACATAAGAGAAAATAATGAGGCACTTAGCACCAGGAGAGCAAGTCTGAATATACAGATTAGATTGAGTATATAAGAAAGTCTTCATTTGCGTGGTCTGGAACATGAGTTTAAATTAAATAAATGACAACTTGAGAGACAGCAGGCTATTTAAATACAAATGATCTTGGGAATCAGACTGTCCTGACTTTCAGTTATAATTCTGAAATTTATCAGCTCTGTGGCTTTCGGCAAGTGTTTTTTTATTCTATTGACAAATATTAACTTAGTGATCATTATATTCCCAGTAGAGTAACAAGTGCTGGGGATAGAGAAGTGAAAGCAGTGACAAAAATCCTTTCTCTCCTGGAGTTTGTGTTCCACATTGGACCTCTGTGAGAAACCTAGGATTATAATCAGCTTTTGACTTGACATTTGTAATCTCACACTCAAAACTCAGGCAGATTCACAAATCACTGAAATGCTTCCTATGTACATTTTTTTTTTTTTTTTTTTTTTTTTTTTGAGACGGAGTTTCGCTCTTGTTACCCAGGCTGGAGTGCAATGGCGCGATCTCGGCTCACCGCAACCTCCACCTCCTGAGTTCAGGCAATTCTCCTGCCTCAGCCTCCTGAGTAGCTGGGATTACAGGCACGCACCACCATGCCCAGCTAATCCTATGTACATTAATCTGCATGAGGATGCGGGCTATCTCTCTTACCTTTGCATAATCATGGAAGAGACTACTTGCCTAACACAATAAGATCCAACACAATATAAAGAAAGGTTAGCGAAAGAAGATCCAGAACCCGGGAGGAAATATACTCATACAGGGACCATCAAGAAAAGAAAGATTCTACCCAAACAAAATTACCTTATCAAAATAATTCATGTTCTATTTAATGCATTAGAGGAACCAATATACAGAGATGGGCAAGGCAAGGTCTTTGCCTTCAGGAAGCTCAGGGAGTGGACAAGGTAGTCAAAATGTGAATAGATGAGTTATGACTTAGCGTGTTCATTCTGGCAGACATATGGACAAAACAAAATATTATATGAGTTCACAGAGGGAATTTCTCTTTTTAAGTAGGGAAGGCAGATGGACATAACATAGAAAATTAGATGTGAGAAGGCTGGAACAGAAGTCTAGGGATTCTCAGACAAAAATAAGCAAGGAGCTTTCAGATAGTAACATGTGCAAAGCATTAAATGGCAAATGTCTGGTGAGTTTTAAAATGATGAGAAATTTTAATGACCTTCACCCTCACTTTTCCTAAGCACCTGACTCCACACAACTCTAGTGGTTTACAGCTTCATCAAAGGGGAATTAGATGGATTTGGTTTAAGCATGAGAGTGTGTAATCAAAAATAGCTAAGTCTGGAAACTTACGTTAGATCCAGATTGTGAAGTATTGTATATGCCATAACTGAGGGTGGACTTTATATTTTATGTAACAAGACATCATAGAAGGTACATAAGCAGAGAAGTAAATATATTAGTACTCACTATAATCTTAGTAGCAACTTGTGTAATAGAGAGTAAGCTAAAGACTGAAGGCAGTGTAACCACTGTAGACACTAATGTGATCATTTGAAAGAGACGGATGAGTTCTTATTTAGTGGTACTAGAAGAAAGAAAGCATGGACTGAAGATAAACTAGCAAAAATAGGTAGTAAGTTTTGTTTTACTTATTCAATCAATGATCATTGAGCATCTACTTTTGCTTTATTTAAGTGTTTTTCTCTTCTCATTATTCCTTTCTCCTAAGAGCTATGCTTTATTACCTGTCTCTGTAATAATTACATGGTGAAAAATGTCATTTAAATCTAATTAAAATGAAAATACTGCTTATTTAAAAAGCAATGAGTGATTTTTAAAGGCATGTGTTTTCGGTATGTTAGCTATTATGCCTCCGCTGCATGTTCTAGTTTCTGAGGATTTAGCTAAACAAGATGTATATAATCCCTGCCCTTATGCAGCTTACATTTTAGTGACCTAAAAGCTAGGGAAACATCTAACACATGATAGTTGCTCAATAAATATTTTTGGAAGAATGAATAGATGGTTTGAATTAATTCTAAGCGATAGAAAATGACTTCAAGTTAGTAGACTGGTTAAATATTAAGACCATTAGCCTAAAGCAGATATATACTAAGCATATTTATTATCACTGGAAGAGAAATAAAACTAAATAAAGTTCTGTGCCTCCTATTCATGAGACTGCCCTCTAACTTAAAAACCCAGGTTGAGGAGTTGGGGGTGTGCAATCTAGAATGAAGAGAGTGAAAGAGAGACGTGGAGTGGGGGGAGAATGGAAAATTTAGGAATCCCAGTGAAATGTTAGTGCCAAATAAAGGGGATGGCAGTGTTCTCTGGTGATTCAAGATGGAGAAGAGGGTCATTGCATAATGAGAGAAGTTTCACGGAGGTACTAAGACTTAGATTGTTATTGGGATTAAAGAATTTGAGGAGTACAGGTGGGAACAGTATGTATTATAGCAGACATGAGAACAATGTGACCAAAATACGTGAATGTGAGGAATAGCCAAGTACATTCTTGAAGCAAAAAAGGAAGTTAGTTGGGTGAAGAGAATGATACAAGAAAGGCGAGCAAGATGCAGTTGAAAGTAGGAAGCAAATTGTAAAGGTGGTGTTGATGAAGAGTTTTTTTTTTTTTTTTTGATTAAAAACCTTGCTTATATCTTTTGTTCTTTTGATTCTTAGGGTAACTAACATCTGGCAGAGTGTGTCCAAAACTATGTTCAGTCTCAGCTGCTGCCTTCCTCTGTTGTTTGGTAACCACCACTCTTTAATAACTAAAATGTCAGAGGCTCTCCCATTGTCATACTTCCAGGTCTGATATTAGACTACAGAGTGTTAAAAATGCACGCTTTGAATGAAGAGACCTCCCCAAACAGGCTTTGTGTGAGCAACATGGCTGTTTACTCACCTGGTTGCAGGTGGGCAAAGGCCAAAAAGGGCATTAGCAAGGGCAGTGAGATAGGAGTTGGTTTTATAGGTTTGGGGTGGGCAGTGGAAAGTTACAGAGTAAGATCAGTTACAGTGGTGGGGTAGGGGCAAGGAGTACACATTACCATAAGTTTAGTTACAATGGTGGGTGGGATAAGAGTAGTTAAGATGGTAGGGTGGGGTGAGTAGTAGTCACATTATCATAATAACAGTTAAGATGGCAGGGTGGGGTGAGGGGCCTGTCTGGGGTAGCTGGCAGGGGACTATTAGGGACAATGACAAACACAGGTCGGGGGTGGGAGACGATCAGCAGAGGCAAGCAGGACTTCAGACTTTCAGGCTCCAGGTTAGCATATGGAGACCTGACACAGAGTATCCACTTATATTTGAACTTTAAATACACTATACATACATTTTTAGTGTACATATGTTTCATGAAATATTTGGGACATACTTATACTAAAACATCATCTACTATGGATCGAATTTAAATTTGATCTATTAAATTTGATAAATTAAATCCATCTACTGAGGATTAAATTGAAATTTAACTGGATATCCTACATTTTTGTTTGCTAAGACTGTTAACTCTTCCTAAAATTATGAAAGGACTGGACTCGAAGCAGTTCTCATCTGCTAGTGAAAAGAAAACAAACAAGAATTGAGTATCTGTAATAGTCTTCTTTAAATTAAGCCCATCTAATGTTTGATATGGCCCATGTATGAAAAGGGTAAATAATTTTCTCTATAAGAGTTATCACTTTGTAATAATATGTGCAGGGTTCTGTTAAGTTCCAAAGGCAAGGGGAAAAAATAAACCAAGAGAGGAAGAAAACATTTCAAAGTGAAGTGATTTAAACATGACAAGCACTATAAGCAATTGCCAATATTCTTCCTCCTTGTGGGCTAAGTTCACGAAATGGTTAAGCCTCAAAGCTCCCTTCAGCTTTTTGCCCTTGGACTCCCGTTTACTTTAATGGAAATCACTTTTCCAAGGCACCACACAGAGATTTGAAATGCTTGGTTAAAGGTCATCCTGCAACTCAAAGAATAATAAATTTGCAATTTGTACTTTCCTGACCTCTAGAAATATTTTTAGGTGTTTGGGGCCAAAGAAAACAAAGCAGTGCTTTGAAGGGACTGGGGAGCTATCAATTGATCAATTTAAGTGGGATTATCTGATAATTGGGTAAATACATTGTTATTGATGTGCTCAAGGAGGAAGATTTGCCAAGAAAACATTAATGCCTAGGCCTAGATTTATCTGCTAATCCTTGAAGGAGGCAGTGTACTGAGGACATGAGTAATTGCTCTGCTAACAGATTTATTCTTCATTTAGGCCCCATTTGGGGCTTAAATCCTCCCCTCTCTTTCCAACAGCTCAAAATGTGGCCTGAATCCCACTGCCCACAGTGTCAGACTTTGCAAACCCTGCTAGTCATGTTCAGATTCCAATGTGTTTTGCTTTTACATGCATTGCTATAGCTACGAGCTGGTGCTCTTGCCAGATGTGCATTATCTGAATGAGTTTTCAGGAATTTTGCAATGATTGGGCTACCTGGAGAGACTTGCCTCTCTTTTCTCTAGTGATATTTTAACCAGATTGTTCTTAAAATAGACCCCTCAGGACAACAAGGTTTAGTAGGAAGATTCCTGGATTGGAAACCAGGAAAACAAGGTTCTAGTCTTAACTCTGTCCCTAAATATTTTTATGACCTTGATTAATTTTTTATATTATCTAACTGTTTGGCCTTTAATTTCTCATTTGTGAGTCAAGGGAGTAAAGCTGAGAGTGCTTCCCGCTCAGTCAACAAAAGAATGAAGTAATTGATCTACCGTTTATGTTGAGCATGTAGATCCAACTACCAAAAGTTTTCATTATTCCCCTTTCTACCCTTCCTGATTATAGCCACATGTTATTTCTACAACATGAATCGCACTTGGGTTATCTTGCAACTATCACTGAGAGAATTAGGAAAATTGCAAAGTAGGAAAATTTTTTTATTTATCCAAAAATTTTATGTAGATTTTCCTGTGACTATTAAACTATTCTGAAATCCAACTATATATGACTCATTCTCTTATAGGAATAATGTCCTTTTAGCAAAATCAATCCTCATGCCAAATATCTAAATATGTGTGTACATTCTTCCCCTGTAATCCCTCATGTTATGGTAACTTCTTTAAAATTATAAAAATAGTTATCTAAGTGATGATTTTTTTTCATGGATTTCTTGATCTGCTTCAGCAGATTCTATCCCTCAAGTCTATAGCTGACCTTTCTAGAAACATCTCTGATTACAGCTGGCCATACTCAATTATGCTTCTCTACTTTTCTTTCTTTTTTTCATCTATTTATGTATCAATATACCTACTTATCTATGAGCTGAGTTGAATTTAATAAGTTTGAGCTGTTTAAAGCTATCTTAATTCACAAAGTCAAAGTTAGTACCACGATACTGAGGATATTTTTTGAGCATATATCTTATTTGTGAGCAAAAGTCTTAACAAGACTCACATTTCATTTGAGAAAAATCTACAACAACCAATCATACAATCTGTAAAAAAAAAAGAAAAGAGTCATCATATACACTTATGTAAACTGTGTTATGGAGTGCATTAGTTATGGGATAGACTAAGCTTCTTAAGAAACAGGAGATAAGAAGTATTGTGGGTGAAACAAGATAGAAGTTTTTCAAAGATCTAGGTTGACAGGAAGCATAAACAAAAGGCATGTATGCGTTGAAGCAGCTAGGCAATGTGCAGGGAGTAGGTGAAGGGAAACTTCTCAGAAGCCAGGGTAGAGACCAAGATTAAAAGGGAATCTCTATCTCATGAGCTCATCTGACGCCTTACTCCCCTTTTGTCTTATTCCACATTCACCAGAGTATTCCTCTTACCTGAATAATCAATGCTGGCTTTCATTTCAGCGCTATATTTTACCAGATGAAAAAAGTAGAGTAAACAACTTCTTGATATACAAGTAACACAGAAGTATCATACATCATTTCTGCTCACATCCCTAAAGCAAAAGCTTAGTCATAGGTCACTCCTAACAGCAAGGAAGATGAAAATGTAATCTCTGACTGGATGTCTACGTACAGCAGATTCATTCTCCACTTCTTTACTGTAATAGAGCTTTTGTCAAAACGGAACTTAAAGCTGAAAGTTCTATTACAATAAAAAAGTGGAGAATGAATATGGGGTGCACATAGCAGTCTCCAGTACAGAGATATGTCACATTCTCATATTTCTAAAGAATCTCTTCATCAGTGGGCAAAATATTTAATAATTTCTATGAGAAATTCAGTTATCACAAAATCTTGAAAATAATGGTACTGTTTCCAAAACTAGTAATAGCTCCAGTTAATAAAATGGTGACCTTATGACAAATACTTAACTTAAGACCTTTCTCACCAACATAGAGAGGCTTGCTTTTAGGATATTCTTTCAAGTCTTCTCGGTGTTGCTAAATCTTTAAATCTTCTTGAATTCATATTCAACTCAGACATATATACTTTATATTTGTGAATTGATACTGATACATTTTTGCCATAACTAGACAGATGTTAGATATATCTTAAAGATTATAGTCTTACTATAATCTTTAGATTATATGTCTTTATATTGTATCATATATGTTCCAATCAGATTATAATTAGTACAGGAAAGAACCTAGCTCTAGGGATAAATTACATTCAGTCTTTCTTTCTTATAGCATCCATATTCCTCTCTAAGGATTTGTTTCATTCCTTTTCTACTCCTGAGCAATCTGCCTATGTTCCAAATTGTGGAGGGAAGTAGTCAAAATTACATGGTTAATACTTAGCATAGCTCTTTTCTGGTGGCCATATCATAGTCACTGGACAAGTTATGGTGTGACTGGCCCTGGATCAGGTGTAACTTGTGGAATAATCCAGGGAAGCTTTTGCATAAATAGTAGCCAACAATAGAATTCTTGAACCGGTGGCTATTAGTGGGGTAGTGTTATCTCAAAGGGAAAGTTAAATATTGCCAAGTTTTATGCCAAGTAAAATTAATAGCATATTTTATCCAAGCTACCATTGATTTAAAGAGACATTGTTATTGTATGTATTACCAAGGAAAAAAAAATGCTACTGTTTAAGACACAACTCAATTTTGACAGTGTATGTACTGTGAAAAAAATAGTGCATCATATAATTGATAAATCACAGTTATAAAATTATTGATAATAGCAGAGTTGAAAACCACCAGTTTTAAGCATTTTCTATGTTGCCGAGGCTGTTCTATGTGATTTATGTGTATTAAATCACTTAATTACCAAAACAATCTTTTGCAGAACACAAGATATTTAACATAAAATGCAAAAATCATACTTAATACATCTCTGATAAGTAATCATTCATGCTTTTAAAAATTCATGATTGAAGGCTTCATTTCTTTGACAGATTTTTTTTCTCTGTTGAGCTTAATAAAGATCCTCAAAAATAGTTTTTCTATAGTGCTTTTTATTTCTCTTTCTTACAAGTGAAGTCTCCTGGTCAAAGTATTTAAAATTTGCCATCATGCCACTCCTTGATCCTCTCTATGACAGTCTCTGTAGGCCCTACAAATGGTTTTCAAGCCACATAGCAGTCAGACTGGTTGTGATTCTTTTCACCCTCAGCTAGTCAGAGTCCATTAAATCCTCCAGCTGGTATCTAAGGCTAGGTTTATAAGTTTCATTAATGAGTTAGCTGACTACCTAAAAGAGTAGTCACATCTTAGGGAGTGTCCTAGGGCACTGCCACTTAGCTATGTACCGCAAGGACACAAGCTGTGCCGCTCATGCCAACTGGAAATGAAATCTTTAAGTAACTCAGGTAGCTTGAGTTGTAGAGGCTGCAGTAGAAGCTGCAGTACATCAACCACCTTGATACGTATATAAATATATTTCTAACCTACATGAATTAAAGGACACAAAAATTAAGAAGTGGCTATTACTTTTGGTTATCTATCTGCTTTGCAGTTGAAGACAGAAAACTCGAAACTAGAAAGTTGTTAGCTAACATAACTGTTGTGTTAATTAGAATAAACATTTCCAAAAGTACAAGGATATTTGGAATTATTCTTTCCTAAATAATTCTTACCTAATGTGTTTCATGATAAAGGTGAAAATAATTCACCTATATTTCAGAGCATCTGAAGGTGAGAAAATAAAAAATCTAGAATTAGAGCCCATGTATTCATTTTTCCTATGAAATGTCATACAAATTATTGTATCTTTTTCTCAGCCTCAGCTTTCTCTTTTATGGCCAAGAAAATAACTCTGTCTGATCTGGGCCTCACTATTCCATCGCTAGTTAATGACTCATTGAGATTGTATCCTTTCGGTGACATGCTATTGAACCTAGTCTCCTCAGGCTGGTCCAGTGATTACAAAAGCAACTGACAAATGCTTAATCACCCACTTTATTATCTCCTTATTAATAATAAATGCCAGAAGAAAGGTGTATATAATTACATTGCTAGTTTAGGAGTGACATTAAAATGGTGGCAATATTGGAATACTAATTTAATTTGAAGATTATCACATTGGTACTTGGGGCCACAGATGTGTTGAAGCATGAGATTATATAAATACTTATATTTTCAACCAGGAAAACAATTGATATATTAGTGATGCTTAATTGAATGGCATATTCTTTCACTGGAACTTGGAATGCATCTAAATGTTAGTGATTCCTTAAGTAAACCATCGCACAATCTCAGATGATCCTGGCTTTCAGCATTTGGAATGTTACAGCATTAAAATGGCTCACATATGTCAAAGATATAGGGGCTCAGATAAGGATTGTCCTTCTGAAAATATTAATTTATCTGCTTAGTTATCCTAACCTTTTTATTATTAAAGGAGGATGGTAATAAGACTGAATTTTTAATAAATGTTTGTGGTTCTTTCTACAAAAATAAGGCAGTATCAATGTATACTTCCCTATCAAAAGTTATTACTACTAATAATATACTTTAGCATGAAGAATTTCTGTATTCATACCCTATCCTGTGTAATGGGTGGACATTCTTTCACTCAGGCAGCAAGTATTTTTTGAGTCCCTACTATGTGTCAGGCATTAGTCTCCACCACATAGAATTCTAAGTTTTATACTGCTATTACATATGTAAGTAATGACATTCACTTGTGACAGATGGAAAGTCTGCCGTGACAAAGCAATGGCTTGAGCTAAAGCCAACCTGACATTTGTCTCTGTGATATGCCTCCCAATATGAAATTCCACGAAATGCCAGCTATTGCTCCATTTTTCTCTGGAATTCAAGGACTAAAATTGACATGTAACTGAATATTGTTATTCTACAAATAATATTGAATATTTTCCTTACCTTAATTGATATCATATGAACATTGAGTACTTAAAACCATCTAAGTAGCAAATTGCTCATAACACACCAAGACTTACTAGCATATCAAAACACTGCTGCCCAGAACCAAATCTTTACAAGTCCTATGCTGCTTAGAACCAAATCTTTCCACATTCTATAAGTTCACTTGAATTCCTCCTGATATCTTTACATGTATCAATTTCATTCGTGTGTCTGTGACTTTGTTGAAAGTCATTTTTGTATCCTGAAATTTCCTTCTTCTTCATGCATAGAATCTAATATGCACCTATCTACCAAATCTCAACTCAAATCTTCTTCTATTTTTCTTAATTCTATCCTAATTATTAATGCAAGTAAACAGCTGTCCATTTATTGAATTCCCATTTTAAGTACATATTACATACCTGCAATGTGTAAAGCATGATGCAACTGTCCATTTGACTTGCGTTAATCAGCACAATTTAAATTTTTTCATTAGGATTTCTTCTATTGAAAAGTTAATCTTTTTTTTTTGACAGGGTCTTGTTTTGTCACCCAGGCTGGAGTGCAGAGGTGCAGTCACAGCTCACTGCAGCCTCAATCCACCATGCCCATGTGATCTTCCCACCTCAGTTTCCAAAGTAGCTGGTACTACAGGTGTATGCTGCCGTGTCTAGCTTATTTATTTGTTTGTTTGTTTTAAGTAGAGACAAGATTTCACGATGTTTCCCAGGCTGGTCTCTAACTCATGGGCTCCAGCAATGCTCCTGAGATTAGAAGCATGAGTCACTGCACCCGGCCAAAAAAAATTAATCTTTCTTTTTAATTACGGTGATGGGAAGAATATCCATATGACTTATACTTCTTTTTACCTTACAAAGTAATATAGTTAAGAAATACACTGTGTTCAAATTGGTGTTCATAGATTGATTAATGCTGATTATATATTCTCTATCCATCTATACTAATATAACTAAAAGGTAAGTTAAAGGTAGGGATCACAGCATCACTTGGGAGATAGCTGGAAATGTAGAATTTTGGAAATCACTCTTGATTAAATAAATTAGTATTGTATTTTAAAAATATCCCAAGATAATTATAATGCATAGTAAGTTTCTGGGCACTGATTAAACTAAAACACAAAATTTTCAAATTTTCCAGTATTCAATTTATATGAATTTGGTAATGGTATTATTCAAAAATAACCCTTTGCCAGAAAACTGATGTCACAAGGGGAAAAGATTATTTTCTATTTTTAGTCAATATTTTTAACATTAATAAGCAGTTCATATCAATATTACTACATCCACTGTATAACATATGCAGTCCAACATTCTATTCCTGATTAGGAGACTAATATACCTAAAAATAATATATGCCTTGTCAAAATGCACAAAACCAGTCACTGACATGTTGAATTTTAACTAGTTATTTTAAAAATTATTATTTAATATACCCAGGAAGCCTATAAATTTAACATTACTACTAACTCCATTTTCATGATAAAGCCTAAAATGATAAGAAGTATGTGCAGTGGTGTATACCTGTAGTCTCAGCTACTCGTGTGGCTGAGGTGGGAGGATCACTTGAGCCCAGGAGTTTGTGGCAGTCTAGATAATGTAGCAAGACCTTATCTCTTAAAAAAGAGAAAAAAAAAGAGCATAAGGAATCTCCTTTAAATCATAAAGCAAGTAAATATAGCAGAGATTCACACGTCTCTGTTATTCAATACCATACTGTTAATCACATCATTCTACGATCACAACCATCCATGCCATATATTGCCAAAGATGTGAAATAGAGAGAAAGCATGGCAGATGCAAAAATGTCAGAGGAGGCTAATTTGAAAAAGAAAGCAAACTGGAATATAATATATGTTGATGCTGAGAAGGAGGAAGTCTTTATTTTATGGCCAAGTTACATATTTACAACTTCCTCAAAACAGTAGTGAATCACTTTAAACAGGAATGTAATATAAGTAGTTTTGTGCTGTAAACAGATTACTCTGGCAGCATTATGGAGAACATCTAGGAACAAGAAGTAGAATTTATGCAGAAAAACATGTTATTATTTTATTGCCAAGCTCTAGTCAAAGGTTAATGGCTACTTGGACTAGTGGGTTTAGCACTGAAAATACAGAGGTAAGCAACTGAATTTGAAGACTATTTGGAACTAAGGCAATAGAAATTGGAGATAGATTTTGGTGTTGAGTGAAGGTAAAAAGAAGTCTCAAATAACATTTTTAGGTCTTTGATTTGCTATTTGAATATAAGAGGGTATACGTCTCTGATGAAGATAAGAATTCATAAAAGAATAATAAATAAGAACTTCTGAGTTCAACATATGGATTGAAGTGCAGTTCAGCTGCTAAACTTCAGCAGATACTTGAAAATATAGGTCAGTGACTCAGAAGAGATTTTTGTGCTAAACACAGTAGATTGTGAGTTATTCGTGTATGGAATGAAAAGTATTGTGACCCTAAAATTGAGAGTTGAGTAATGCCAAAAATAAGAATTCTGCAACAGAGTTTTAGAAGTAGCAGACAGAGTGGGAAGAAAGCTATAAGGGCATGTTACCTTGAAGGCCAGTGGAAAAGTAACTCAAAAAGGTAGACCTGAGTAAGGTAAGTACAGAAATATGTTCCTTGGATTAAAAAATACAGCTATCATTGGTAATTGCACTGACAACTGTCTTAGTGAAACAAGAGAAAGAAATAAAGGGCATCCGTGTAGGAAGAGAGGAAGTCAAACTACCCATGTTTGTAGATAATATGATCTCTATCTAGATAGTCCCATAGCCTCAGCCCAAAAGCTCCTTAAGGTGACAAAGAACTTTAGTAAAATCCCAGGATACAAAATCAATGTACAAAAATTATTAGCATTCCTATACCCCAACAATGGTCGAGCTGAGAGCCAAATGCAGAATGCAATCTTATTCACCATTGCCACAGAGAATAAAATACCTAGAAATACACCTAACCAAGGAGGTAAAAGATTTTTATGAGGAGGACCACAAAACACTGCTGAAAGAAATTAAAGATGACATAAACAGATGCGAAAACATTCCATGCACATGGATAGGAAGGATCAATAGTAAAATCTCCATACTACCCAAAGCAATTTATGGATCAAATGCTATTTCTATCAAACTACCAATTACATTCTTCACAGAACTAGAACATTTTTAAAATTCATATTGAACAAAAGAGGAGCCCAAATAGTCAAGGAAATCCTAAGCCTAAAGAATAAAGCTAAAGACATCACACTACCTGATATCAAACTATACTATAGAGCTATAGTAACCAAAACAGCATAGTACTGGTACAAAAGCAGACACATAGACAAATGGAACAGAATTGAGAGCCCAGAAATAAGGCCACACACCTACAACTATCTGCTATTCAACAAAGCTGATGAAAATAAGGAAAAAATGATGCTGGGATAAATGGCTGGCCATATAGAGAAGATTGAAACTGGATTTCTTCTTTATACCCTATAAAAATTAACTGAAGATGGAGTAAAGACTTAAACGTAAAACTCAAAGCTGTAAAAACCCTGAAAGACATCCTAGGGAATCTCATTCTTGATATAGAAATGCACAAATGTTTCATAACAAAGATGCCAAAAGCAATTCCAAAAAAAAAAAAAAAAGTTGACATATGAGATCTAATTAAACTAAGGAACTTCTGCACAACAACAATAAATGAACATCAATAGGGTGAACAGACAAACTACAGAATGGAAGAAAACTTCTGTGAACTATGCATCTTACAAAGGTCTAGGACCCAGCATGTAAAAGAAACTTAAACAAATTTACAAGAAAAAAAAAAAACATAACGATCCCATTAAAAAGTGGGCAAGGGACCCAGACAGACACTTTTCAAAAGAAGACATACATGCAGCCAACAAGAATATGAAAAAACCTCAACATCATTGATCATTAGAGAAATGCAAATCAAAACCACAATGAGATACCATCTCATACTAGTTAGAATGGCCATTATTAAAAAGTAAAAAAACAATAGGTGCTGGTGAGGTTGCAGAGGAAATGAAATGCTTATACACTATTGGTCAGAGTGTAAATAGTTCAACCATTGTGGAAAACTCTGTGGCAATTCCAAAAAGACCTAAAAATATAACTACCAACTGACCTAGCAATCCCATTATTGGGTATTTATCCAAAAGAATAGAAATCATTTTGTCATAAAGATACATGCACACAAATGTTCAATGCAGCACTGTTTACAAGAGCCAAGACATGGAATACACCTAAATGTCCATCAATGGTAGACTGAATAAAGAAAATGTGGTACATATACATCACAGAATACTATGCAGCCATATAAAGAAGAATATAGATCTTGCTGAGAGGCCATTATCCTTAGCAAGCTATCACAGGAAAAGAAAATCAAATACCACCTGTTCTCATTTATAAGTGGTAGCCAAATGATAAGAGCAGGGTCACATTGAGGGCAATAAAAGACATCGGGGCCTATCAGAGGGTGGAGGCTGGGAGGAGAGAGAGGTTCAGGAAATATAATTAATGGGTACTAGGATTAATAGCTGTCTGGGTCACAAAATAATCTGTTCAACAAACTCCCCTGACACAAGTTTACCTATATAACAAACCTGTACATGTATCCTGAACTAAGAGTTTAAAAAAGTACATACTGACTCTAAAATGTGATTTAAAGGTATGATTTCATATGTCTGTGTGTTTTGTAGGAATATGTGTTCGTGGAGATAAAGTATATTGTGTAAACATATATTTGAATGGCATTTCAGAGGACTTTTAAATATAATGTCAACATAATGACTCTCCTTATACTACAGAATATAAACACCAGAATTGTGCCTATGCATAGTGGAAACTCAGCAAATATTCATTTAGTAGTTGAAGACATAAATGCATAATTTTCAGCTATGTGATATATTGGAATGCAGAGTGGCAAAGGTGATTAAAGAGCTCTTCTCTTTAATCAATCAGGAAAGTTGATCTAAAACTGGCAAGGCCACTAATATACTTTCCTGTTGGAAATAGGGAATGAAGAGTATTTATCTTTTAACATATGGTACAATATATTTTATTGTTTGCATATGGGATTCTACTGCAGGTAACAGAAACACAGTAAACTTCAAAAAAAAAAAAAAAAGGAAAGGGTCTTCATAATGACTTCTGAAATTTGAACAGACAAACTCACTCACGGATTTCCATTAATCCATTATATAAAACAATACCACAAAATTAACCTTGTGAGGTTTAAGAGAAAAAAAACACTATTCTTGTTTATTTACTTTTCTTATATCTCTGTAAGTATATCAGAAATATATCATTGTTCTCATTCAATAAAAAATAACATGGATTTCCTTATATCTGTAGCATTGCCAAAATCCTGAAAAGATGGTGATTATTACTCTATTGAGAGATGATCGATCAGTTTATTACTCCTAAGGCCTTTGGAAAGCTAACTTCTCAATTTCCTCTTCTTTTTATAACATATATGATCATTAGATTCCTTTTATAGTATTCTTTTATTTTCCTTCAATTTTTTTCATAATTGATGTATACCAGGTTATTTGTATGTGGACAAGGAGACCTTTGTTCCCCAGCTATCTTTTCCTCCAATCTGATTTAGCTAATGTTTGCAATATCACAGTTCATCATGATGGAAATAACTATAATGTGACAAATATTGAAACAAATTAAATGGAAAGGCAGTAGTTAGAAAGCAGAAGTAATCCTTTCTAGAGAATAGCTTCACAGTAATCAACTATGTGTGTGTGTGTTTGTGCATCTGTATACATGCCTCTTTTATCTCTTTCTCACTGAAAAAAACTTGATCTGACTACATTAATATGTATCCAAGTATTCTTTTTTAGAATCACTTTTTGACTTTACTTTAAAAATAGTAATAGAACTATATTAGGTAATAATAAATAGCCTTTTCTTAAAGATCTTTCTTAATAATTCTAATAAAAGCAGAAAGTTGACATTTGGGAGTAAATTTGGAATTAATTCTCAACCTACTGAGGCAATGTGCAATACCGGAAAGAGAATGTAAGAGAAGAGAGACTTGGGTTTCAGTGTTGGCTCCATTCACTAGGTTTATTTAATAGTTTCATAACTTTCAGAAAGTATTTTGTATGTGAACATGAGATTAAACCACTTGAAATATATATATTTCAATAAGTATATATATAAATTTAAATATGTATATTTAAAATCAGAGACATAGAGACTAAAATAGTGCATTTGGTATGTTTTACTTCTGAGATGAGGCAGTAAAAAAATAAAATCTAATTATGATCTCCAGTTTCTATTTTCCTAACACAGAGATGACAAACTTGATCAGCCTGAATGCTTGAGTGACCATGTGAATCAGAGTACTTGCCAAATGCTTGCCAGACATATAAAGTGAGCAAGAAATAAATATTTGTTACATTAAGTTACTGAGATTCTGAGTTGAATTTATTACGAATTAGTAATTACTACCTATAGTATTACATATCCTACAGAATAGGCTTGGTAAAAAATAAATCAAAATGGAAAAGATACATTAAATATATCATTAATTCTAAACTTATGAATGTTCTTGGTTCATCTCACTCCTTAATACCCAGTATTCTCAGTAGCTCATTCTTTTCCTATGTCAGCCAGTTTTGTACATTCCTATCTGGAAGACTTCTGTTGACTGCAGGAAACACAATAAGCATTATCAGTCTTTTTTTACTTTTTCCCTTGTTACTGATAAAATAAAGCTTTGTTATATTTAGCTTATGACTAAACAGTTTAGCCATAAGCTTTATATTGTCCTAAGAATTCAAATACATAATCCAATTATGCTTTTTCAACATAATATTTTTATATGTTTGCTCAAACTATGGAAAATACTACTGACAAAACTGAAGTTTTGCTATGATGTAAGCATTAATTAGCATATCTACAGTTTTGACAAAATGAACACTTTTCATACTATTCTTTAAATAACATTAGTAAACTAAAACATAGTCCAGTGGGTTAGTAATATCAAATAAAGACAAAATTTTTTACCAATAAAGTTTAGTAGACCTAAGAATTTTAAAATATTGTGAATTGTTGTTTTTTTTTTTAATGAAGGGTCCAGTACTACAAAAGCAAACATTAACTAAAATAATTGCTGAAAACTCACTGCACTATAAACAAAGAGTATTCTTCTTATTAAAATAATTTAAACATTAAAGACATCATTTAAATATGTGGAACTAAAGAGAGGTGCCATGGTTAACTTTCAGCTCAATCTAAAGGCAGGCAGATCACCTGAGGTCAGGAGTTCGAGAACAGCCTGGCCAACATGGCAAAACCCTATATCTAATAAAAATTAAAAAAAATTTAAAAAGCCAGGCATGGTGGTAGGGGCTTGTAATCCCAGTTACTCGGGAGGCTGAGGCAAGAGAATCACTTGTACCCAGGAGTTGGAGGTTGCAGTGAGCCGAGATCATGCCACTGCACCCCAGCCTGGGTGACAGAGTGGGACTCCGTCTCAAAAAAAAAAAAAATTCATTAGAATTGTAAAATATATCATGCAAGATATAAGCTAAATTTCTACAATGAAAAGGTAACCTCTTTTTATGACACAGCTTTAGCTAATTATAGTAATTGTTAATTCTCATAATTGGATGCAAATCATGCCTTACTTCAGGAAATAGGCTGCAAAGATACTGTCTTCGATTAAATGTCATTACAGATGTGTAACTTTTGAAAACTTTATGTTGAAGTAAAATGTAAATAATGACAACATGTTGTTGAATTAGTCAGGGTTCTCCAGAGACACAGAATCAACAGAATATGTCCAAAAAAAAAAAAAAAGAGAGAGAGAAAGAGAAATTCTCTTTATTTATTTCTTTTTTTTGAGACGGAGTTTTGCTCTTGTTACCCAGGCTGGAGTGCAATGGCGTGATCTCGGCTCACCGCAACCTCCGCCTCCTGGGTTCAGGCAATTCTCCTGCCTCAGCCTCCTGAGTAGCTGGGATTACAGGCACGCGCCACCATGCCCAGCTAATTTTTTGTATTTTTAGTAGAGACGGGGTTTCACCATGTTGACCAGGATGGTCTTGATCTCTTGACCTCGTGATCCTCCCGCCTCGGCCTCCCAAAGTGCTGGGATTGCAGGCGTGAGCCACCGTGCCCGGCCTCTCTTTATTTCTTATAGCAGTGAATCATAGAGGTTTCCTTATATACCTGTGTTACAAACCTGCAGGTCTGCACAGGTATCCCAGAACTTAAAGTAAAATTAAAAGAAAAAGAACCATATAAAACCTCATCTTTGCTTTCTACTAGTATCTAATCAGATAAAAAATACAAAGCAGTTCAGAAAGCAGGACTGATCAGATGTCTAGTCTTAGGGAATGTTTAACAAACTTTAGATTTAGGTTCTCTTTTTTGGAACAGAATTAATACTTTCATTTACTTTCTTTTAGGAAATCTTAATAAATATTTAACTGTAACTACTCTCTGCCACCAATTGTTTCTGTATTTCCTCAATTAATAATTCTGGAACATTCTGCAAGTAGACTTGGTTATGCATAATCTGATTATAAGAACACCATACTTGGAGGAGACAATAATGCTTCTTCCTTTGGCTCTCATTGCCGTAAGGAGCATATGCTATTAGGTTACAGGAGGAATGAGAGAATGTATGTTCTAGATTGCCCAGGATAGTATTCATGTATACTTGCTGTTATAATGTCCTTAAATATAAGGACATTAAAATGCAATATTTGTCTCAGGTTTTTTTAAATTTTTAATAAATTATTACCAACTTTTTATAAAAATAACCCAGGATTAGTTTGATAGACCACCCCACTTTGTATTTCCAGTGTCTTCCATGCTCTTGTCTAGCACCATGTTAGGCATTTATGCACATTTTTGTGCAAAGTTAAATCTAAAAGGCAGTCAGTGATATCATATTTCTGTTTTCTAGAGTATTTTGAAACCTAATGAAGTAAACACCCTGAAGGGCAGTATGCAAGAGTGCTTGCTGATAAAACTAAGTCATTTGGAAATGAGTGGCTAGAGTCAGTTAAACCCTTTCAGTTTTGAATGGTAGTGAGAGAGGATGTGATGTTCCTCTAACTGCCATTTACTTGATTCTGAGCTAATTTAGCTGTGGACTTTGATCTGACCTGAAAGATGCAAAAAGAATTCAGTTGAATTTCAGTCCATAGAAATCAAGGACAAAAGCAGAATAAAATAGGTTAATTGTATGCAAAATATTTACAGAAAACAAAGGTTGAACATTCCTGTGATAGTGTATTAAGTAGTCTAAACATTCTTGCCACACAGTTTTTTCCATTTTGGTAGGGTGACTTTACATCTAAAATCATTTATTTTCTTGTTAGATTACACTAAATTCAATTTTGCAAGATTGATGAAAAAATGTAAGTACAAATTAACTTAAAAATAAATACTGACTTCATATTTTTTAAACAAGTTGCAGTCGATCATTTAATTGGCATAATATATTTTTTTCAACTTTTATACACACGTGAGCACTGCTATTTATAAAAATAACTGTTTTGTGGGCTAATTTTGCTCTTTCTTATTCCAAGATTTTTGTGCATGTACTAAAATGACATAATAGCTGGTTATTCATCGTTTTCATTAAAAGAAATTTTCATATGATTACATGGTAATTATTTTATATCAGTGCCATTAAGTACTTAGAATAAAATATGTTATTTCCAATAATTAATCATTTTTATATCACATTTGTGGACTCAGATAAAGCTGTTGGAAGTCTTATCTGTTTAAGATAAAACAACCAATATTATTTTAAACGTAAATTCACTTAAAGTGTAATATTAGTTATAAAATTATGTGTTATTTTGGTAAAGATATAGATATAAATTTTGATGTAGCACAGCATCATTGTAAAAATAATGTTCTCATCAAATTAAGAAATTTGTGAAGTAAAAATTACAAAGTACTCATATTTTGTTGCAACAATCATACAACTCAAAATTTTATCTAAAGAATTTTAAATATTCCAGAAATTAAAATAGGGGCCACAGTTGTCAAAGTTAAAAAATTATCATATATGCACAGAGTTAATGTAATTAAAGTACAATTTTTGTGAGTTTACTAATGCCTATTAGAAATGTGCTGCAGCACGACCGTCCATGTTTTCTCTCTGTTGCTAGTCCATTAAATTTTAGAAATATTGAGACTTTGGAAACTACACTTAAAATCAGTATTAGTATCTTTGAATCACTTTTTTTTTTTTTTTTTTGAGACGGAGTTTCGCTCTTGTTACCCAGGCTGGAGTGCAATGGTGCGATCTCGGCTCACTGCAACCTCCGCCTCCCGGGTTCAGGCAATTCTCCTGCCTCAGCCTCCTGAGTAGCTGGGATTACAGGCACGCGCCACTATGCCCAGCTAATTTTTCTGTATTTTTAGTAGAGACAGGGTTTCACCATGTTGACCAGGATGGTCTCTATCTCTTGACCTCATGAACCACCCGCCTTGGCCTCCCAAAGTGCTGAATCGCTTTTTTTTTATAAATTAATAAACTTTATTTTTCTAGAGCCCTTTTAGGTTGAAAATGGAAAGTACAGAGTTCCCATAAATCCTCTGCCTCGACTGTCTCCACACATGCTCAACCTCCCCAAATATGAACATCCTACACCAAATTGTTGTGTGGGTTACTGTCAGTAAATGTATATTGACACACCATTTTAACCCAAAGTCCATAGTTTACATTAGAGTTCATTTTTAGTGTTATATATTTACAGGTTTCAACAGATGTTTGATGACAAGTATCTACTATTACATTATAATATCACAGAAAATAGTTTCATTGTTGTGTCTGTGCTCTGCCTGTTTATCTCTCACTCCTCCCTAAACCCTGGAAGCCACTCATCTTTTTACTGTCTCCATTGTTTTTCCTTTGCTAGAATGTCATATAGTTGGAATGGTATAGTATGTAGCCTTTTCAGACTGGCATCCTTCAGGGTAATGTGCATTTAAATTGCCTCTGTGTCTTCTCATGGCCTGATAGCTCATTTGGTTTTTGTACTGAATATGTCACAATGTCTGCAGATATCAGGTTTATTTATTCATTCGCCTACTAAAGGGCATTTTGGTTGCTTTCAAGTTTCAGCAATTGTGAATAAATCTGCCATAAATGTTATGTGTGGATTTTTGTATGGACATACATTTTTAATCCCTTTGGCTATATATCAAAGAGCTTGATTGGATTCTGTGGTAAGAGAATGTTTGTTTTTTAAGAAACTACCAAATTTTCTTCAAAAGTGTATATATAATTTTTCATTCTCACCAGGAATAAATCCAGAACACTGACATCACACCCCAGCATGTGATGTCAGTGTTCGGGATTTTGGCCATTCTAATAATTGCATAGAAGCATCTCATTGTTTTAATTTGCAATTCCCTCATGCTATACGTTTTTTAATATCTTTTTATACGCTTACTTGACATCTGTATATCTTCTTTGGGAAAGTGTCTTTTTGGATCTTTTGCCCACCTTTTAATCAGGCTGTTCATTGTTTATTGTTGAATTGTTCTGAGACTTTTGTATATTTTGAGTAACAGCTTTTTTTCAGAAATGTCTTTTAATGAATGTTTTCTCCCAATCTGTGGCTTACCTTTTAGTTTTATTGTCATTATTTTTCACAGAAAGAAGTCTTTAGTTTTAATAAAATTCAGTTTATCAATTGTTTTCTTCATAGATTGTGTCTTTCATATTGGATCTAAAAAGTCATCCAAATAATGAAGGCCATCTAGGTTTTCATTTATGTTATTTCCTAGGAGTTTTATAGTTTTGCATTTTACATTTAGGTCTATGATCCATTTTGAGTTACCTACATTTTTTAAGAAAGGTGCAAGGTCTGTAGTTAGATTTATTTTTGGCATGTGAATTTCCAGGTGTTCTATCACCATTTGTTATAAAGATCATCTTTGTGTCATTGCATTGCCTTTGTTCCTTTATCAAAGATCAGTTTACTCTTTTTATGTGGGTCTATTTCTGAGCTTTCTATTCTGTTCCATTAATATGTAGGTATATTGTTTCACCAACATCACACTGTCTTGATCACTGTATCTTTATAGTAGGTCAAAAAGTTGAGTAGTCCATCTTCTAATTTTGTTTTCATTCAAAATTGAGTTGCCTATTCTTGGTCTTTTGCTAGAATTTCTTTTAAAAATAGCCTCTAAATATAGTTGCCCCATATTCAAAATGAGTTAAATGTGTTAAATAAAAGTATCTAACAAATGCTATCACAGAAAACATTAACTTGCAACAGAAAAAATTTTAAATAACTTGAGCTCAAATAGTGTAAAAAATTTAATTTTGAATCTAATGTTTTAGTTTGGAATATTTCAACTTGTGAAAAATATTTAAATACATTCTTAATTTTATATCGATAGATGTGTATTCTGTGCCAGAATAAGATGAAAGTAAAAAGAAATCCATAAACTCAAATGACATAAAAATTCCAAAAGCATTATAAGTAGACAAGAGAATGGTACTTTGATGAAAACAAAAAGCAGAGACTATGAAGATATTTGAACTAAAATATCAACTATCTATTCATTTCAATATGAAATAAATTTAATTAAAATATATTTGAATAGAAACATTTTCTATGAGCTACCATATAACTTGACATGTGTTTTTTCAGTTAAAAACAACATGGTTTATAGCAAAGAGTCTAAAAGATTTTTAAAAAATAACATTGAAGAAGACTGTAGACATTTTAGAATTCACTAAACAACATAGATCTCTTTCTTTTTTAGTTTATTTATCATTCCAAGTTTTTAAGAATTTAAAAGAAAAAAAGAAAAACAATATTCTCTGTTAGTTCTTGTATTAGTCAGGGTTCTCTACAGGGACATGACTAAAAGAACAGATGTATATATGAAAGGGAGTTACTTATTTTCTGAGATGAAGTTTCGTTACTGTTGTATAGGCTAGAGTGCAATGGTTCAATCTCAGCTCACAGCAACCTCCACCTCTCAGGTTCAAGTAATTCTCCTGCCTCAGCCTCCCAAGTAGCTGGTATTGCAGGCATGCACCAACATGTCCAGCTAATTTTGTATTTTTAGTAGAGACGGGGTTTCTCCATGTTGGTCAGACTAGTCTCGAACTCTTAATCTCAGCTGATTTGCCCGCTTTAGCCTCCCAAAGAGCTGAGATTACAGGTGTGAGCCACTGCACCCAGCTGACAGGGAGTTTTTTAAGGTGTATTGACTACATGATCACAAAGTGAAGTCCCACAATAGGCAGTCTGCAAGCTGAGGAGTCAGGAAGCCAGTCCCAGTCTCAAAACCTCAAAAATTGGGAAGCCAACGATGCAGGCTTCGGTCTGTGGAGGAAGGCCCAAGAGCCTCTGGCAAACCACTGGTGTCAGTCTAAGAGTCCAGAAGCTGAACAACTTGGAGTCCCATGTTCGAGGGCAGAAAGCACCCAGCATGGGAGACAGATGAAGACTCAGCCAGTCTACATCTATCTACAGCCTTCTACAGTCCTCTGCCTGCTTTTATCCTAGCCATGCTGGCAGCTGATTAGATGGCACCCACTCAGACCAAGGGTAGGTCTGCCTCTCCCAGTCCACTGACTCAAATGTTAATCTCCTTTGACAACCCCCTCACAGACACATCCAGAATAATACTTTGCATCTTTCAGTCCAATCAAGCTAACAATATTAACCATCACAGTTCTACATATTTATGTTCCAAAGCTCAGTGAAATAAGTCAATTGCCTTGTTCTTTGGTTCTCAAATACTAGTCAGAGAGTTGCAATTTTCTCTTCATTACCCAGTTCTACTGAGAAGAAAAAGGCATATAATGAGCAAAACGGCTAGTGATTAGAGCAGTGAACTGTTAAAGGAAAGAAACTGCTTTAGGTTATTCTCTTTCCCTTTAGTTAAGGTAAATTACTTATGGGGGCCCAGCACAGTGACTCATGCCTGCAGTCCCAGAACTTTGGGAGGCCGAGGTGGGTGGATCCCGGAATTAAGAGATCGAGACCATCCTGGCCAACATGGTGAAACCCTGTCCCTACTAAAAATACAAAAAAAATTAGATGGGCATGGTGGGGCATGCCTGTAGTTCCAGCTATTCGAGAGGCTGAGGCAGGAGAATCACTTGAACCCAGGAGGCAGAGGTTGCAGTGAACCGAGAACATGCCACTGCACTCTAGCCTGGCGACAGAGCGAGGCTCTGTTTCCAAAAAAAAAAAATCACGAATGGGTACCTAACCATACTACTTCAAACATAAGGAAAAGGAGTCCTAGGCCACCAAAAGTGGTTCCCTAAGGCACATCTACTAGAGAGGCATGCCTATGTTTTGGATGCTCTTATCACTGCTGTCTTCTGTATTGGATTAATTGCCATATATAACAACCTTTGGATTTGATTAGACTCATATGGATGTTTTTCCTCTTGGACCTTGTGCTTCATGGGAGTCAACACAGTATCTTTCTTCTTGGCCATGCCAAGCCACTAGTATAATAATATCTGTGCTCTCTTAGATCCATTTCCCAAAGTTTCTTACCTTTTCATGATACCCAGGAATATTAAACTGAATTGAAAAACCAAGCGTTTTCTTGAGCAAAATTCCATGATCTTATTTTCCTCTTTTTAAGTTAACCTCACGTGTTGGGTTTCCACATGGTGACATAGAAGCAAGCTGGCTTCCCTATGTCTCATGATTTCTGCACTGGAAAAAGTAAAATCAAGGTGGGCAACCAGCTTTCCCACATTTTGGGTCTCTTGGCAGAGGACCTATCCCTACCTCAAACAACAGGAAGCATTGGGAGTAGCTTAAGTGAGAAATATCCGTGAGAATAGCTAGAAACAAAGGGGGAGGTGGGACTACCATCCCCAGCCCTGGAAACTCTGCTATGTAACTCAGCCAAAGGAGAGTACCAAACTAGAATGGCTATTAAAAGGTACAGAAAATACCTCAAAAAACAAAACAGATCTAAGAACAATTAGTGATCAAAGTACAGTTGAACAAGAGGAAGGGAAAGAAAGCTTATTCAAAGAAATAACAGAAACTTTTGTAAAACGTGAGAAAAAGATAAATATTCAGGCATAGAGAAGTCAGAGAATACTAAAGAGTTTGACCCAAATGAGACTACTAAGACACATAATAATGAAACCCCAAAGTTCAAGGACAAAGAGAGGATTCTAAAAGCAGCTAGAGAAAAGAAACAAATAACATACAAAGGAAGTCCAATTTATCAAGCAACAGACTTCTTAACGAAAACCAAACAGAGCAGGAGGGATTGGGATGACATTTTCAACATGCTGAGAATAATAAAAATTAAACTGCCATCCAAGGACAACGTATCTAACCAAGATATACATCAAATATGAAACACAGATGAAGCTTTTTCTCAGATAAACAAAGGTCAGAGAATTTATCATCCCCAGAATTATCTTACAAGAATTGCCTAAGTGAGTTCTTCAACCTAAAAAAAGATGAAAAAAGCCAAAACACTAAAGTGGAAAAACAAAACATTTTTCAAGGTAGAAAACCCAACTGCTGACAATAAGTACACAGACAAACCAGCATATTAACATACTGTAACTGTGATGGCAATCCATCTGTAAGACAAGTATAAAACCCAAAGGAAAAATATATTAAAAACAATAATAGCTACATCAACTTGTTAAGAGATGGGAAATAGAAAAATACGTAAATTGAGACAACTTAAAGTCAAAACGTTGGGATTATGGATTTAAAGGATAAAATTTTATTCATCTATTTCATTTTTTTGATTCTTTCTATTTTTTACTTTGTGATCTTGTGTAAGATGAGTTGTCATTACTTTAAAATAATTTTGTATATCTTTAAGATTTTTTTGTGAGTCTCATGGTAACTGGAATTTAAAAACCTGTAAGAGATTCACTAAAAATAAAGGCAATGAATTAAAATATATTACTGGAGAAAATCACATAATCACAAAAGAAGACAGGAAGGAAGGAAGAAATAAAAAGAGAAGTTACAAAACAACTAGAAAACAAGCAACAAAATGGCTGAAATGAGTCCTTATGTATCAGTAGTAACACAGACTTTAAATAATTATCCTGTTAAAAAACATAGCATGGCTCAATGGATAAAGAAACAAGATGAAATTATATGCTGCCTACAAGAAACTCACTTTACCTAAAAGGCCCACATAGAGGAAAATGGAAGGGTGTAAGAAGATATGTTATGTAACTAGAAACCAAAAATTAGTAAGATTAGATATGCTTACGTCAAATAAAGCAGACTACAAATCAAGGAAAGTGAAAAGAGATAAAGAAACTCATTACGTGATGATAAAGGGGTGAATTCAGCTAGAGGTGATAAAAGCTGTAAATATCTATGTACCCAACACTGGCGCTCCCAAGTATATAAAAAAATTAATAGATATAAACTAATAGATGAACTGCAACACAATCATAGCAGTAGACTACACTCCACTCTCACTAATGGACAAATCATCCAGAAAGAAAATCAGCAAAAAACATAGAAGTTAAATCCCACACTAGAAAACAAATAGGTCTGACATTACAGAATATTTTACCCTTTGGATTCAGAATACACATTATTTTCCTCAGAAAATACACAAACACATGGAAATTAAATAATATGCTCCTGAATAGCCAGTGGGTTAATGGAAAAAATTAAGTAATAAATTAAGAATTTTCTTGAAACAAATTGTATGAGTCCATTCTCATACTGCTATTAAGAAAACCATCAAAATTTGATGATATATAAAGAAAAGAGGTTTAATTACTCACAGTTCCACAAGACTAGGGAGGCCTTAGAAAACTTACAATCATGGCAGAAGGCAGAGCAGGCACACCTTACATAGCAAGACATAAGAGAGAGAAATGTGTGTTCGGGAAAAACTACCGTTTATAACAATGAGATCTCATGATAATTCACTCACTATCATGAAAACAATGGCATGGAGGAAACCAGTCCCATTGTCCAATAACTTCCCTCCCTCAACATGTGAGAATTATAATTCAAGATGAGATTTGGCTCAAGACCCAGAGCCAAACCATATCACAAATGAAAATGGAAATATCCAAAAATCTATGAGATATAGCAAAAACAATACTAAGAGGATTATAACCATAAACACCCCATATCAAAAACGTAGAAAGTTGTTTTAAATAAACAACATAATGGCTCACCTCAAGAAACTAGGAAATCAAGATCAAATGAAATACAAAATTATTGAAGAAAAATAATAATATATACCAGAGCAAAAATCAATAAAATTGAGACTAAAAGCAAATACAGAAGGTCAATGAAATTAATAATTGGTTATTTGAAAAGATAAGAAAATTATCTACAAACCTGGAGCTAGATTAACAAATTATAAAAGAGAAGACCCCAAATAAAATCAGAAATGAAAAGGAGATATAACTAGGATCACAGAAATACAAAAAATCTTTGACAACTATTACAACAACTATATGTCAGCATATACTGCAAACTGGAAAACCTGGAAGATACTGATAAATTCCTGAACACATATAACCCATCAAGATTGAACCATGAAAAAATAGAAATGTCAACAAACTAATAAGAAATAGGATTGAAGAAATCATCAAAGAAAAGGCCAGTATCTGATGTGTTCATTGTTGAATTCTACCAGATGTTTAAAGAAAAACAAATACTAATTCTACTCAAACTCTTCAAAAAGGTTGAAGAGGAGGGAATACCTACAAAATTATTCTATGATGCCAGAATTACTGTTATACAAAAACCAGACAAGGACACACACACACACACAAAGAAAAGTAGAAATTAATGATCATAAATAAAAGGTACTCAACAAAAACATAGAAAATAAAATTCAACAACAAATTACAAAGACATTCACCATAGTCAAGTGGGATTCATCCCAGGGATGCAGGACAGTTCAACTTATGCAAATCAGTAAACATATGTCACATTAACAGAAATAAGAAGAAAAACCATATGATCATTTCAACAGATGTTTAAAAGACATTCAGTATAATTCAACATCCCTTTATGATGAAAATCCTCATTAAACTGTATATGACAAACCCACATCTAACATCATACTGAACAGTGAAAAATGGAAAGAAAGCTTTTTCTCTAAGATCTGGAAAAACACAAGCATGTCCACTTTCACCACTTGTTTTTTTCCACATAATGCTGGAAGTCCTGGTCAGAGCAACTAAACCAAAGAAAGAAAGAATGGGCATTCAGATGGGAAAGAAATAAGTCAAATTAGTCTTGTTCATAGACATCAGCTTATATTTAGGAAAAGCTAGAGAACACTACCCAAAACCTGTTACAACTGATTTCAGTAAAGTTGCAGGATACAAAATCAACATAAGAAAAATCACTAGCACCTATATATTTCAGCAGCAAACAATATGAACTAGAAATTTAAAAAGTGATCCCATTTACAATATTTACCAAGAAAAAAAATAAGAATCTAGGAATTAATTTAGCCAGAGGAGTGAAAGACGTATACAAAGAAAAACTATGCAACACTAGTGAAAGAATTAAACAGGACACGAAAAATGAAAACAATACTCTATGCTGATAGATTGGAAAAATTACTATTGTTAATTATTATGGCAATACAAATCAAAACAATTTACAGATTCCGTGAAATTACTATGACAATACTAGTAACATCCTTCAAAGAAATAGAAAAAAGTTCTAAAATTTGTGTGTCACAAAAGATCCTGAATAATGAAAGTTATTCTGAGCAAAAAGAACAAGGCTGAAGTCACTACACCTACCTAGTTTCAAAATATAGTAACAGCTATAGTGATCAAATCAGCATGGTACTGACGTAGAAACAGACACATAGACCAAGGAACAGAATAGAGAACTATGATATGCATTCACACATGTGTAGCCAACTCATCTTCAACAAAGGAGCCAAGAACATACAACAGAGAAAGGATGGTTTCTCAAATGAATAGTGCTGGGAATGCTGGATAACTATATGCTGAAGAATGAAAGTAGATTCCTATCTCTCTTCATATACCAAAATCAAATCAAAATGGATTAACCACTTGAATGTGTGCCCTGGAACTGTGAAACTACTAGAAGAAAATGTCGTGTATACGCTCCAGAGCACTGGTGTAGGCAAGTATTTTCTGTATAAGACCTCAAAAGCACAGGAAACTAAAACTAAATAGTTAAATGGGATTGTATCATGCTTAAAAGTTTCTGCACAGCAAAGAAGACAATCAATGAAGTGAAGAGACAAGACACAGAATGAGAAAAAATATTAATATTTACAAACTATTCATCTGACAAAGAGTTAAAAGCCAGAAAATATAAGGAGCTCAAACAACTTAATAGCAAAATAATAATAACAATAATCTGATTTAAAATGTGCAAAATATCTCAGAAGACATTTCTCAAAAAAAAAGACATACAGTAGCAAACAAGTATATGAAAAAGTGTCCAACATCACTAACCATCAGAAAAATCCAAATCAAAACCACAGTGAAATATTATCTCATCCCAGTTAAAAGGGATTTTATTAAAAAGACAACTAAAACAGTTGCTAATGAGGATGTGGAGAAATGGAAACCCTGGTGCACTGTTGTTGGAAATGTAAATTATAATAGCCACTATAGAAAACTTTATGAAGTTTCCTCAAGAAACTAAAAATTGAATTACCACATGATCCAGCAATTCTACTAATGGGTATATACCCAAAAGAAAGTAAATCAGTACATTAAAGAGATTTCTGCACTCTGTTACTTGCAGCATTATTCACAGTAGCCAAAATATGAAATACACCTAAGTGCCTATTGATGAATGAATAAAGAAAATGTGCAAAATATTCCATATACACAATAGAATATTATTTCGCCATAAAAAGAATGATATCCTGTCATTTGCAGTAACATGGATGGTACTGGAGGTTAATATTGTAAGTGAAATAAGCCAAGCACAGAATGACAAATATCATATGTTCTCAGTCATATGTGGGGGTTAAAAAGTTGAATCTTGTGAAGATAGAGAGTAGATTGGTGATTATCAGAGGCCATGAAGGATAGGGGAATGGGGATGTAGAGAAGACAAATACTTAAGGTAAGAGATATTCCAATTATACTGGATTGATTCTTACATATTATATGAATGAATATATTGCATTATCACATATAGCCCATAAATATGTACATCTATTATGTGTCAATAGAAAAAAATAAATTAAAAAAAGTTACTCTGAACTTGTACTTGTACCCCGGAACTTAAAACACAAGTTAAAATTTTAAAAAGTTACTCTCGTTTATCTTCTCATGAAAAAGGACATGATCATTTAATCTTACAAGAAGGTTTAACTGATATTGCCCTGTCATATTAGTTCTGAAAAAAAAAAAAAAAAAAAAGTCTTTTGAGAAAGTAGTGTCCCAATCCATAAATGAATCTCTTGTAGGTGAATTTCATCATTATTTTAATAACAGGTATTATTTATGGCATTATTATATTCAAGACTTTGTGTAATACAACAGGACACACAGATATACAGGAATAACTCTAATTTCAATGAGCTTATCCTCACAGGAAATATATTTACATAAATAATTCATATATACATATATAATATAAAATCCTTAGAACCTAATCTATATATATACATATGATCATATAAAAATATATTATGTGAAAAATATTTTAAAATCTAGAATACTTTATCTGAAATACTGGTGGAATTGGCCAGTTAAGCCTTTCGAAAAACTTGAGAATTCTGCATGCTAAATCCAGAAGAGAAGAAGAAAGGTAGTAAACAGGAAATGAATTCAGAAATTCAACAATCCAGCAGACTATATATGAAAGATAATAAGCAGGATCATTGTTCTGCATAGCTTTGGAGCACCAGTGTCTAAAAGTTATGTCGCAGAACCTGAAGGATCTAGCTTTGTTATCAGAGGTTGGGAGGGTGGGAAGGATGTGTTTGTTGGAGAGGGGATGAAGGTGGGAGGTGGGGGGACTAAGGTAGGTAGGATAATAAGTACAAACATACAGTTAGATAAAACAAATAAGTTCTAATGTTTCATAGCAGAGTTTATGACTATAGTTAACAGCAGTGTATTGTATTTTTCTTTTTTTTTCTGAGATGGAGTCACTCTGTCACCCAGGCTGGAGTGCAGTGGTGGGACCTTGGCTCACTGCAACCACCGCCTCCCAGGTCAGGAGGTTCTCCTGCCTCAGCCTCACTCAGTAGCTAGGATTACAGCCACGTGCCATCAAGCCTGGCTAACTTTTTTGTATTTTTAGTAGAGACAGGGTTTCATCATATTGGTCAGGCTGGTCTCAAACTCCTGACCTCATGATCCACCCACCTTGGCCTCCCAAAGTGCTGGGATTATAGGCCTGAGCCGCCGTGCCCAGCCTGTACATTTCAAAATAGTTAGAAGCGAAGATTTGCAATGCTCCCAGCACATAGAAATGATAAATTCTTGAGGTGATGAGTATCCTAAATACACTGACTTTATTATGACACATTCTATGCATGCAACAAACTATCACATGTATCCCAATACAAATATTATGCACCAATAAAAAATGTCATAGTCTTTGAATATACACAATTTTAGGGAAATATTTATATACCAGGAAAATGTGACTGTATTAATAGGAAGATAAAAATAAAGGTGATGAAGATGAAAAAAGATTAGTCTGGCTTAAAGGGTAAATTTCAATGGGGGCAAAAAGCAGTTGAGGAGGGGAAACGGCAGTAGAATTGTAAAGGTTTAAATCTTGGAATCTAGAATCAGTAAGATCTGTTTAGATAAAGAATAGTGTTTATCAGCTACATACAAGCTATTTAATTTCTCCTAGACTTAGTGTCCTCATAGTAAAAAAGGTGTAAATAATAATATTTATGTTTAAATTAGATAAAATACTCACAAAGTTATAGGCACCATGCCAGGCACACACCAACTGTTTAATAAATGCTAGTGTTATTTTAGAGGAGAGAATAGTATGAAATGGGGACAATATGTAAAACTAACCACCACCATAAAAAACTGGCTTATCTGTGACCTGAAAAGATCTCATCTAACTTACCTTTATGAGAGTAATAACTTTCAATTAATAAAATATTTGAAAAATGAGCACAGTGATTCTGGAAATTAATGGAATACATTCGAGCAGAATTCAAAAGTAATTGTATTTGGTATTTAAATGTAGTTCACCTTTCAATTACTTTGCCTTCTCCCTAATTGCTCTCTGGTATGTGTAAAGTATTGTAACTCTCAAGAGTTTCAGTGGCTTATATTATGGAGAGAAACTTGAGATTTGATTTGGGTTTAAATGGTTTGTGAAATCTGTATCTTGGCAGAGGCATAAATCAAACTCCTGTTTATCTAGACTGGTCAGGGAATACAATGATCTGGTTCACTGAATATTTAGGTTAATAGGTCATTAGAATGTATGCATACTATGAGTTAATTGCATATTTTCAACACATACTAAAACAAGAGCGAAAATAATTAATCTTGTTTTGAATGTTTATGGGTCATTTGAAGATCTTACTGTGTCTTGCATTCTTCATATGAATGTCACTCATCTCTTACCTAAGATCTTTTCCAAACTGACCTAACATAGACTCAACGACTTTTTACCTATTTCTTCAGTCTCTTTGCTTGATCAGAAAGCCTCCCCCGACCATGAATGTAATGTGGCATATCTTCTGCTCTAAATTCAGGTTGTGCAGAAAATAAATATATCATGAAGAAAAGCTTTCAGTGTATATCTATGGTATCCAATCATGTACCCTCAATGTTGCCAATTATTTTAATTTGAATAATTATTATTATTTTTAGAAAGAACAGTATTTTTCTCTCTTTTCAACAGTTACTCCAAATGTTTATCATTTTTCTCAAGTCTTCTGCATCTGACTGCCATCACCTCTCTCTAATGGTCAAATGGCCTTCTTTTTTTAATAGAGGAGAGAGAGATTACATGACATGCATACATATCATCACCTCCTAGACCCACCTACACATTTACCTGCATGGGCCCTAATTCTTATTTTCTTAGCTGTCTCAGAGGGAGGCCTAAGGCCCCTTCTGTTTACTCACATAAATCATTTTAAGGAAGTACAATTCTCCATGCATCTCTATAAACTTAATCAAGCAAGTCAGCCACTTAGAAATTCAAAACCATAATATCTCAGACATTTTTTTCAAAATTTTGTTTTAATAGGCTCAAATGTCAACTTTAATATTGTTCTGGTTTCCAACTTCTATTTCCCTATCCCTACAACATAATAAGAAAAAGATTTTTAAAAGATTATACTTTTAGTCATTTTCTCTGTGTACTTTCTTTTTGTGGATGGATGAATTATTATTGTACTCACACAAGTAAGGTCATATAAACCTTTAGAGTTAAACCTATTTGCATGAAAATATATTAGCATATATATGTGTTTATAAGAAGTGTTATTTTCTGTCCTTGAAAGAGGATTGATTACATAGTGTTTGGTTGGAAAAAAAAAGAAAAGGCCCTAACAGTTGGCTAACATCTATAATCCCAGCATTTTGGGTGGCTGAGGCAGGTGGATCACCTGAGGTCAGGAGATCAAGACAAGCATGGCTAACATGGTGAAACTATGTCTCTATTAAAAATACATAAATTAGCCAGGTGTGGTGCTGGACACCTACAATCCCAGTTACTCTGGAGGCTGAGGCAGGAGAATCTTTTGAACCAGGGAGGTGAAGTTTGCAGTGAACTGGGATTGCATCACTGCACTCCAGCCTGGATGACAGACTGAAACTCCATCTCAAAAAATAAATAAACAAATAAATAAACTAAATAAATGTATCATTTTCATAATTTTTACAAAACTAAATAGTACTTTCCTCATGTAAATATTTCTCACTCACATACAAAATTATACAATAAAAATGTATGAATTATCTATTTTCTACTCATGTATCAAACAGTAGTACTACTCTTTTTTTCTGATTAAATACTCACCTATGCCTAACTCTAAATAAATAGCAAAAACAAAAATGTTACTCGATTTTGGGAGAAAAATACATAGAATTTCCAAAATGTAACTCATCACAAGAAAATAAGTAAATCTAATTTTTAATGTTTGGTAATCAAAAACTTCTGGCATGCTTTTTTTTAATGTAGCATGACTCAAAGTTTGTGAAAATGTTAATTAAGTAAATCAAATGAGTTCTGTTGCAAGGATATAAAAACGTTAAAATTGTAGCGAAAAGACTAATTATGTTAACATTATGAAAAGACTAATCATATTAACATTATAACAGTTTCTATTCCCATGGCTAATCTGACTGACTTACATAGTGGAAGTATATTGGCCATTATGAGCTTGGAATTTCATTTCTCTTTATAGTCAACACATAACCAAATACTTCATTCTAAATTATGAAGGTCTATTTGAATTTATATAATGCAGCTTCTTGGTTTTTCATTTTATTCAGAAAATCAGACAAACTGTAAGATCTCTGTTATTTACACCCTGGAGCACCTCCTGAGAGGCTGATCTCTGTGAACCCTACTTTCTTTGTCTTTTCAAAACAATAAGGTAAAGATCTTTGAGCTCTTAACACAAAATATTGTTTTAAAGCCTCATTAGTTTAAAGGTGCCAAACCCTACTTATAAACAAATACGATGGATATAGTATTATGCAAATTGATTCCTAAATTAATGACATTTTGATTACCTGTTGGTAGTGGATGTCAAAGAGAGCCACCCAAATACCACTTCAGGACTGAGGAATTCCATTTTTTACCCTTCAAGGGCAATGGCTGCTGATGCATTAATTTTGAATCTTTTTCTGGGAAAGCCATCATCATCCAATCTCTGATTGATGGGGCAGTACAAAGGCGCAGGTCCTTACATTGACAGAGAATTCTATAGGGCTGTGCCAGCTCCAGAGCTCCCCATAGGAATGATTGGGGTCACTGATAGGAAAGCTCGTAGTTCAACCTTTCCCTCTGCCTAGTGCTGCTTTCCTCACTCCTACACATGTTTATTCCAGAGATAATGCGCTAAACACTCTGTGATACACCTGCTGCATGCAAATCTCAAAGTCTAAGAGTCTGTTTCCCTGGGAACCCAAACTGTGACATTTAGTGTCCAAAGCAGTAGCAGGAAGGCAGATCCTAGAGTGACACTTTGGAGCTGGATGACAGTTAGGAAAAGGAATTCTCAACTGCTGAAAATTAGATACACCAAGGTCAGACAACTAATTGCGAAGTAAGTGGACTCTGAGACATTGGGTAGGAACATTTGGGTGGGCACCCTAAAATATCTAAAATCCTCGTGATCTTTTGAACCTTCTGAGACTGCTGAAGTTTCTCACTTTCTTGTGGCTTCAGGGTGATTAATCCCAGTGGTTTTCTGGTAAGTACTTATCAATCTGAGAAGAAAATCAAATAAATGGGCAAAGCCCTGACTTGTAGCATTTGCTGCTTTGCATGATGTAAATGAATATATATATATATATCAGTTGATTTCAAGCTACCAATGGTTTAACAATTGGTTCACAAAATTTCGTAAATGCTTTACAATTTTCTTACATGAGTTGGTACAAGCCAGCTCCAATGTATCACTAGACCAAGTAACATATGCCCTACTGAGGAATACTTTTCCTTGCAATCAGGAAAAATGTAAACCACCATATTGATTTAATTTCATAATACAACCTGAGGAAATTCTTGGCCAAGAGAAGGAAAGGACTTTATCCAGGAGTCATATAATCTTGACTACGTGTACAGTCAAGCATTCAGATTGACATTATGACACAAACTGACTACACGCTGGCTAAGGGACTCGATTCTAGGGTGGTTGGGACACAGGGAGATGTGCCAGAACATAAATTTGGATAAAGAAGAATTTTTTGACATGGGAGAACTATTCTGTGACATGCATTGCTGTGACTATCTTAGAAGAAAGCAAAGACCCACACAAAATGAAATAGAAGTTCCAGAACTTCCATGACAGTAGGGGAAAATGATCAAAAGACTCAGAGAAATGGGCATACCAAACATACCTACTACATGCACCAAATGATTACAGTCCATAAAGGGATCCAGATGACACTTTACTTGCCAAAAATTATAGGGGTACACTAGTGAGAGAGGCATGGACACTGTTAATAAATCAATTGGTGACTGTTCTCTGGAGGCGAAGGTTAATAATAGGAGATATTGTTATAGGACTGGGCTCCCTGATAGCAATGGGGATCATAGGATCTTAAAATAAAAGAAGCCAGGTGGTGACATTTAATTGACAGAAGGAGGGCTAGTGAATTATCAAAATAAATGGCAAGGTCAGAGTGGCAGCCAGGGTGTCAGACTCATAGAAAACTATGAAATGCATTACAGAAAGTGTGGCAAGTACAATGAGGGCCTTGATAAGAAATGTACTCTAAGACTGGGGGCTGGAAATGGCATTGAAAGAGACTCAGAGGCCTGTAATATCAGGTAATGTTTTAGGCATCCAGTGGTCTAGGGCATTACAGAACATTCTCTTCAAATTTGAGCATAATGTCTAATGAAAATAGACACTTTCTGGAGGCACCATATTTCACACTTTTAAATCTGACCCAAATCCATTTACTGAGTAATATAAAAGACTGCCTTATTTGAGTTTGATCAAGCGTAGAATAGGGCTCCATAGCATCTACAGACTGTGATGTAGGATACCCTCCTTCATGAGGCATATAATTCGGCCTCCAGTGAATTATCAAAGGTATTTGTTATGGAGAAACTTGTCTTGTGCAATTGACTGCATGCTCCAATAGAAAAATCACAATGGAAACTTGCAGGATTCTGGAGTGAGGTGATACAATCCGTAACAGACAATTAGACACTCTTCAGAATATAGCCTGTGGCATCGACTGGGTCCTAGTAGAGATGGAGTGCCTGGCTACTGATCATCAACAGACTATAAAGCCAGACTGTCCATCATAGAATGGATTCTGTCAGACTCAGTAAGTCATATGTTTGAGCAAGCTCAACAGCATCCATCATGAGATGAAAGTGGCATGTCTTGGACCAAGGTTGAACACAGCCAAAAAGCACAAATAAGTAGCATGACCGTGTGACTCAAACTCCCATATAATCCACTATAAATGCATCTGTGATTCTCCTGCAGTTCACTCACGTGGCAACTTCTTAGGGGGTTCCTCTATGAGCAGTTGATGAAGAAGGAAAAAAGCTAGATGTGGATTAGAGAGGGTCAGCTCAAAGCACGAGCAGAAACTGAAAAAAAAGAGTGTGGCTGCACTTTAGTCTTACATAGGGATAGCTTTGAAAGACTTGCTTAAGGAATATATTCTCAATAGGCAGAGTATTTCTCAGTGAACCTGGTCCCCAATTTGACTGGACAAAGCAGTATCTGTGGTAAAAATATATTTAGATTCAGAGACAGTGCTCAATGGCTTGTCTAGTCACTCAAGTGCTTAGAAAGAAAAAAAAATGAAAGGCCGAGGACAAAGAGTTTTAGGGAAGGATCATACAGATAGGTTAATGGAAGTGGGCACAACATGTGAGAATATCTACCATGGAAAAGGGATTTCACATCCACGTTAACTAAATGTCTCAACCAGTTGACACCTGCCAGCCTCTGACATCTGCCACCCCAGTGCTAGCACACTACTAGGCTTATGAACAAAATAGCGATGATGTCAAGAACACAGGTTACACATGAGCCCACAGGAACGAGCTTTCATTCACCAAGGTTGCTGTAACTACACTGCTGCTTAACATCCAGACTTCCAGCCAAAAGAAACAATGCTGAGCCTTTTCAATGCCACCATTTCTTTTTTTAATTTTATTTATTATACGTTAAGTTCTGGAGTACATATGCAGATTATGCAGGTTTGTTGCATAGGTATACACGTGCCATGGTGGGGATTTGCTGCATCCATAGCCCCATCATCTACATTAAGTATTTCTCCTAATGCTATCCCTCCCCAATTCCCCCAACCCCTGCTATTCCTCCTGTAGACTTCCACCTGCCAGGCCCCGGTGTGTGACGTTCCCCTCCCTGTGTTCGTGTGTTCTCATTGTTCAACACCCACTTATGAGTGAGAATGTGCAGTGTTTGGTTTTCTATTCTTGTGTTAGTTTGCTGAGAATGATGGTTTCCAGTTTCATCCATGTTCCTGCAAAGGACACAAACTTATCCTTTTTTATGCCTGCGTAGAATTCCACGGTGTATATGTGCCACAGTTTCTTTATCCAGTCTATCATTGATGGGCATTTGGGTTGGTTCCAAGTCTTTGCTAGTGTGAACAGTGCCACAATAAACATGCACGTGCATCTTTATAATAGGATGATTTATAATCCTTTGGGTATATACCCAGTAATGTGATTGCTGGGTCAAAAGTCCCAGTAATGGGATTGCTGGGTATTTCTATTTCTAGTTCATTAAGGAATCACCACACTGTCATCACAATGGTTGAACTAATTTACACTCCCACCAATAGTGTAAAAGCATTCCTATTTCTCCGTATCCTCTCCAGCATCTGTTGTCTCCTGATTTTTTAATGATCGCCATTCTAACTGGTGTGAGATGGTATCTCAATGTGGTTTTGATTTGCATTTCTCTAATGACCAGTGATGATGAGCATTTTTTCATGTTTATTGGCTGCATAAATGTCTTCTTTTGAGAAGTGTCTGTTCATATACTTTGCCCACTTTTTGATGGGTTGTTATTTTCTTGTAAATTTTTTTATGTTCTCTGTAGATTCTGGATATTAGCCCTTTGTCAGATGGGTAGCTTGCAAAAATTTTTCCCATTCTGTTGGTTGCCAGTTCACTGTATTGATAGTTTCTTTGCTGTGCAGAAGCTCTTGCATTTAATTAGATTGCCTTTTGTCTATTTTGGCTTTTGTTGCCATTGCTTTTGGTGGTTTAGTCGTGAAATCCTTGCTTATGCCTATGTCTTGAGTGGTATTGCCTAGGTTTTCATCTTGAGTTTTTAATGGTGTTAGGTCTTCATGTTTAAATCTTTAATCCATCTGGAGTTAATTTTTGTATAAAGTGTAAGGAAGGGATCCAGTTTCAGCTTTCTGCATATGGCTAGCCCATTTTCACAACACCATTTATTAAACAGGGAATCCTTTCCTCCATTGTTTGTTTGTGTCAGGTTTGTCAAAGATCAGATAGTTGTAGTTGTGTGGTATTCTTCTAAGGCCTCTGTTATGTTCCATTGGTCTATATCTCTGTTTTGGTACCAGTACCATGCTGTTTTGATTACAATAGCCTTGTAATATAGTTTGAAGTCAGGCAGTGTGATGTCTCCAGCTTGTTTTATTTTTGTCTAGGATTGTCTTAGCTATGTTGGCTCTTTTTTGGTTCCATATGAAGTTTAAGGTGTTTTTTTCCAATTCTGTGAAGAAAGTCATTGGTAGCTTGATGGGGATAGCATTGAGTTTATAAATTTCTTTGAGCAGTATGGCCATTTTCATGATATTGATTCTTCCTAACCATAGCATGGAGTATTTTTTCATCTGTTTGTGTCCTCTCTTGTTTCCTTGAGCAGTGCTTTCTAGTTCTCCTTGAAGAGGTCCTTCACATCCCTTGTTAGTTGTATTTCTAGGTATTTTATTCTCTTTGTAGCAATTATGAATGTGAGTTCACTCATGCTTTGGCTCTCTGTTTGTCTGTTATTGGTGTAGAAGAATGCTTGCGATTTTTGCACGTTGATTTTGTATCCTGAGACTGCTGAAGTTGCTTATCAGCTTAAGGAGATTTTGGGCTGAGACAATGGGTTTTTCTAAATATACAATCATGTCACCTGCAAACAGGGACAATTTGACTTCCTCTCTTCCTATTCAAATATGCTTCATTTCTTTCTTGCCTGATTGCCCTAACTTCCAGTACTATATTGAATAGGAGTGGTAAGAGAGGGCATCCTTGTCTTGTGCCAGTTTTCAATGGGAATGCTTCCAGTTTTTGCCCATTTGGTATAACATTGGCTGTGGGTTTGTCATAAATAGATCTTATTATTTTGAGATACGTTCCATAGATACCTAGTTTACTGAGAGGTTTTAGCATAAAGGGCTATTGGATTTTGTTGAAGGCCTTCTCTGCATCTATGGAGATAATCATGTGGTTTTTGTCTTTGGTTCTGTTTATGTGATAGATTACGTTTATAGGTTTGTGGATGTTGAACCAGACTTGCATTCGTGAGATGAAGCTAACTTGATTATGACAAATAAGCTTTTTAATGTGCTGTTGAATTTGGTTTGCCAATATTTTACTGAAGATTTTTGCATTCATGTTCATCATGGATATTGGCCTGAAATTTTCTTTTTTAGTTGAGTATCTACCAGGTTTTGGTATCAGGATGATCCTGGTCTCATAAAATGAGTTAGTTCAGAACACCAACCAGCTATGTTGTAGGAAGCTGATTAAATTAAACCATTTTGTGCTGAAATGTAACTCGTCTTGCATATATTTAGCACAGGTTTGTTTCTGCTTTTCCTGCTTCCCATATCTCAGTCAGCATCACTCTCAGATAACTTAAAACATGTTTGATCCATAAGTACATGATACTACATAACCTCATGTATTAGTCCATTCTTGCATTGCTATAAAGAAATATCTAAGACTGAGTAATTTATAAAGAAAAGAGGTTTAGTTGTCTCATAGTTCCACATGCTGTACAGCAAGCATGATTCTGGCCCAAGGAGGGCTCAGAAAACTTAGAATCATGGCAGAAGCCATTAGGGAAGTGGACATATCATACATGGCTGGAGCAAGACCATGAGAGAGAGGTGGTAGCTGCCACACACTTTACAAACAACCAGATCTCACAATGACCAACGCAAAATACAGCACCAAGTGGGCATGGTGCTAAAGCATTCATGAAAGGCCTCGATCATGATCCATCACCTTCCACCAGGCTTCACTTTTGGCATTGGGAATTACAATTCAACATGAGATTTGTGTGGGGACACAGATCCATACCATATTACCTCATATCAGACCAAGATATCTACATTAGCAAAAACAGTGCAATGGTGGGCAAATAACAAGGTTATTTACCAGTTCTATCTACAACTACTATGACATCCAATAAGCAATCTTTTACAGGTATAATTGAGGTATCATCTTGAAAACGGTACCTGAATGATTAGAGCCATCTCTCAGGATGCATCATATATCTTAACTAACAATTATTGCTTGGTTCTGTATTCCCCATTATGTAGATTCTATGTAGAGAATAATAGGAATAGTCTCAACATCACTCTGAGCCATCCACTTGGGAAATCTATGCTCACCCCTCCACAATTCTAGGCTCTGTAAATGTAATGGAGTACTTCCATCTGGGACAGACAGAGTCCCATTAAACTGTAATCTATGGAACAAATACAGTCACTTGAGAGTCCTTGTAGCAAAGAGACGTACAGGGATAGAAATGACAAGGGTTACCATGCCAGCAGAGAAAATTGGCTCTAATTACATTGAAAAGCCAGCACTGGTATTATGAATGGATGTTGTGGTTTGTCACTGTATCAGGAGGCGTTCAGCTTGAGAAGCAGAACCAGTAGGAGATACACCTAGGGAAATCTGTTGCAAGGCATTGGCTTGTATGATTGTGAGGCTGCCTACGAAAGTATACATTTATAAGGCACATTGTCAGAAAGAGTAGATGGGAACTCTTAAGCATGGCTTAAGGTGCTATCTACAAATAGAGTTTCTTCTTTATGGAAGCCTCAGCTGTGCTTTTAATGTCTTTCAATTAATTGAATTAGGACTACCCACATTATTAAGAACAATCTCTTTTAACTTAAAATAAACATGTGAACTTTAATTACATCTAAAAATCTCTACAAAGGGCCACCTAGAGTCATGTTTGATTGAATGACTGAGGACTGTAAATGAGCCAAGTTGACACACCAAAAAATGTATCATAGCCACCCTTATTCCATTTAAGTCTGAGGATTACTAGCTACTGAGCGTTCAAAGCTGTGCCCAGAAATTTCCCTCAGCTAAATAAAGCTGCTTTGCTCAGATTGTAGCTGTCATCTAATGACTGGTCCTTGTGAGGATACACAGTTTTAGAAGTCCCTGTAGGCAAAAAGCTCCGGGAGAATCCTTAGGAACAAAAGCTTAAAAGACAAATGGAGCAAGATTAGAAAGAGAGAAGGTTCAACTGCCCTGAAAGGACAACAGTGGCCTTAGCCTCCACTGCAGGGAGTCTGTTTCCAAGGGAACTCAACTTATGCTATGTATATAATTTATAGCACAATGTGTATTAAAAAAAAATTGGGGGCCAGGTATGTGGCTCATGCCTATAATCCCAGCATTTTGGGAGGCCAATGTGGGCAGATCATAAGGTCAGGACTTCGAGACCAGTCTGACCAACATGGTGAAACTCTGTCCCTATTAAAAGTACAAAAATTACCCAGGCATGCTGGCGTTTGCCTGTAATCTCAGCTACTCAGGAGGCTGAGGCAGGAGAATCACTTGAACCAGGGAGGCGAAATTTGCAGTGAGCTGAGATCGTACCATTGTACTCTAGCCTGGGTGACAGAGTGAGACTCCATCTCAAAAAAAAAAAAAAAAATTTAGTCCCCTTCCACATTCACCCATCAAATAATTTAAGAGGTGGCATAATGGACTCCTAGTTTAACTGCAATCAGAAACATAATGAGCACTATTCCAGTGAATAATTGGAGAAAAAAATTAAAATTCTACAATAACAACAAAATTCACAAATGCTGAGTTAGTCCCTACCTGTGTAATTGCTAGTATTTGAGATTTTTCCATTCTGGCCAATGTTGTTCCCCAGCAAAGTGGGCTTGATGGGAGTATTTGTTCACAAACACTCTTATCTCAGCTGTCAATGTTTTTTGTTAATGTATTCATACCCTGACTCTCTTTCCTATTTGGTTATATGTTAATGTTTCTGCATGTATCTCATATCTTCTCTCATATTTGTCATAAACACTGCCTTTTTGCTGTTGCCATGATATTTCTCTTAGAATTTTTTGTTGTTGATAAAGCTACCTCCTAGCATAACAGGCATAATGTTTGTTCCAGGAAAAGTTGATTCTGAAATCACCATCCAGAAATGAGTCACCTATCATCACTGATAGGGTCTTGCCCTGCTCCAGGTTCCAGAAGTGAGTACTGTAACACAACTATTTTTATAAGGGTATTTTCTGTCCTTCCAAAAAGAGATGTGACTTGGGAAATGTCTTAGCTCAGGGAAACCTGCTTCTCAATGCTTCCTACTCTCCTTTGTGCACATGGAGGAAAAGTCCCATTAAATAAAAAATACACATTCTCTCATTTACGAGGCTTACTATTCCTGTAAATCTCACTTTTCAAAGTCAGAAGATAGGAAAATGTGTTTATATAGTGTGCACAGCTGAGGCTTTTCTGTTTGAATTATCTGTGGCAGGTATCTCAGGTGGTCCACTTAAATACAAAATAAACACATTTAATCACAAGATGCATGCATTTCATGATGATTCTTCAAATATTTTTTACCGTATGGAAATGAAAATAATAAATTAAATAGTGATTATGTTACTTATTCGCTCTATGTTTTCAATGAGTTAATTTACTCAGTTTTCTTATCTCTGAGATAATGGTAATAATACTTTTGTGACCTTTACGTCAGATCATGTATATAATAAAATTTTGTAAAGTTTTATGAATCGTTCGTATTATTACCATATGAGTAGTTTGCATTATTACCATATTTGTTGAGTGACAAGTAATAGAGGCCTGCAATTTCCTAAGGTGCTGGATATAGTACTGATTCAGGCTAAACTGAAGAGCAAATGGAGAATAATGTTTGTGAAGGCTTATGGAGAAGAAAAACAGGCCTTTTTTTTTTTTTTTTAAACAAAAGCTCTGAATTGATGAGATTAACAAACCTGTTAAGGAAAAAAGCCTGAAGAGGTTTACAAGTTTTTTCACCTTTTTAAGAATCTGGGCCAGTAGATTCCTATAAATAAATAACTAGCTCAACAATGAATAAGTACCGTGATGTTGTAAATGAAATCAGATAATATATTCACTTTCTAAAAATGATTTTAAAACCCATAGTATAATTCCCAATTAGAACTTGAGAGTAAACCACAGGGTAACTCTTTGTGGAGTACCTACAGAATAAGGCAGACAGGCCATAAAGAAAAAGCCCAGCTGAATGATTTCCCTAGCAACAATCTATGAAAGCAATTTCTCCCTCTTCTACTGCTTTACTTTGAAAAGTAAAAAAGAGTAAACTATAACATTTATATCTGAAAGTTAACAGAATCTAATCTGAGCTTGATTCATTATGACAGACAGTGGGTGGTATAAATACCAGGAAAGATGCTATATTCATGCAATCTGACAAATTCTTAGCTTTGCTTCCAAGTTCAGATGTCTCTCAAGCTGCCTGGCACATCTCTTCACTGGGGGTTTCAGCCATATGTGTCCCTCTCCAGTAAGTTCAGGAAAGATCTGCCCTACCATTTATGAATAAAGATAAGTACTCTGATTTTCTTCCACCAATGCAATTTATCAGTCCACCCTAAATAGTGTAGCCATTTATTGTGTTCTTACAAAACTATTGACCCCTTACATAAATTATATATGCATTCTTCAGGCATAAGGCCATGTCTTTTAGTTTTCATAATGCAATGTTATATTTCCTTTACTCAAATAAATAATGAAAAGGAACATATGGCAAATCTTTATTTAAAAGCCATTATAAGGAAACACTCAATCCGTTTGAATGGTTAACATGGCATAGGGTTTTTTTCTTGCTAAACTCTAAGTTGTAGGTGTCCTCAAAGTTACAATGTCTTCAGGCTAAGTTTGTAATTTTTGAAGTTACCATTCTAAAACAGCTCCATCAGGACAAGTAAGTAGGTGCTTTCCTGGAAATACACATGAAGAAGCAATGATTTGCTCTCATTAAGAAGAGCTATAGAATTTCAAGCAAGAAGGTGTTCTTTTATTTATTTCTGAATAGTTTTAGGTAATATTTGGGAAACCAATATTAACTTCCATAAAATACCCATAAGACTTGTCAGAAAAATGATACTATTAAAATTGCTTTAACTGGGAAGAGTTGTTAAGAAAGGAAAAGAAAATTATAGGCTAATAGTTAATATTACATGTAGAAGCTTCAGGGAACTATAAAGTAGATTTTATAGAGCTTGGAGAAAATCTTCCACCATGACAATTGCCATGAAGAGTTTTATGACAATATGACACCAAGTTGTAAACTCCTCAAGAGCAGAGACCTTGAAAAGTGACCTAAATGCTTCTCAAACTGCTTAAGCTGAGCTGGATTCCCTATAGGTCTCAGAGCAGTCATCATAAAGCCATGTCTGGCCATTCCTTGGTGACATATCTTCTTAACATTTTGGTTTTTTCCAGTGTGAAGAAGGTTTAACTAAAGACTGCCATTCCTCCACCTTTAAACAAATGCCCTGTCAAAGAGAGATTTTTCTCAGAAATCTTTAGCTGTCTCCTTTTCTAGCCTCAGTTCAAGGGCATAACTCGGCTCTCTCATTCATAAACTATAGCTCACAAACATCTCCTTTCATATATAACTCAAAACTAACGTACAGACATTCCCTCTCTAATCCACAAGACATAAGATAATTCTATTCAACTCATCTCAGTACAATCTGTGATTCATGGACAGCCCCTGTGTAATAGTGTTTGTTGTTGTTGTGTTTGTTGCTTTTGTTCTTGTGTTGACCCAGTGTTGAGGCCCTCCTTAGTGGCTGGTGAGTACTCTTTCCAAGGAGCTGATTAAGACCACATCCCAACCACTTCCTTCTCACAATCCAGGCTACTATGTACCAGACCTAATCTTCTTGGGTCTACCCACCAGACAACCAGAGACAACCCTTATGCCCAAATAGCCAGAGGAAGTATTGAAATTAGCCAGTCTACAGGGTGCCTGAAAAACCTAGCTAACTCTTACCCTACGTGCCATACATAGCTACCTCCTACTGTTCTGACTTGCTACTATCCCATGCACAGGTAGAAGCTCCTGTGTGGCCCTGCCTGGAAACTTTCTTTCCCTTGGTGCTGTAACTAACAAAGAATTCTGCCCTTTATCTATCCAAGTGTCATTGTGTTGTGTCTTGCCATTAAAAGAATCTTTAAATATTATGATATATACCCTGCGATCAGCATTATAACCTCCAATTTAAAAGCAGCCCTTCCACTGTCCATAATCCAGCAGCATCATCACCTAGTATTCTACTTCCAACCAGAAATTCCATAACATTGTGTGTTCACATTATGTATACAATATTTTCTTATATGAAATGCTTACTTGCCATATACTGTTGATTTTTATTGATTCTATTCATTCTTCTATTCATTACCATTCTTAAGAGCTATAGCATATTAATAAGTAAAGACAATCTTCTTGGTAAATACAAGGTTATTAACTGGGGTGTTTTTTTTTTTTGGAAGACTTTTTCTAAACCTATCACATGGCACTGCTATATATTAATAATTGTTTTTTCCTAGTGTGTGTTTCTTCATTATAGTTTTACTTCTGTTTCTTCTTATTTCTAATCTGATGGGTATCAAAGATGTCATTTTCATAAATCATTTATTAAGTATCATTCTCATTCAACAAATACTAGATATTTACTATGTGCCAGATACTTTGCTAAATGAGAGATATAACATTAAAAAACAGACCATCATCCTACTGCTAAACATTTTAGAGTCTGATGAACAAGTGAAGGATTTACTACCAATATGCGTTGGATTAGAGACAGCATCTCCCTCACCTCTTAACTTGCTTCTACAAAATTCCTAAATAAACAATCTTATTCTATTCTCCCCCTCAAGGAATATTTTCATATTCTCATTCATTTATTCATTGTCTTTTCTCAAAGAGGTTCTGAAAAGCATCAGTTTTTTTAATACAAATACAACACGGCTTTTCTCTAAAACCTCTGTGAATTTACGGTTCTGCTGCTATCTCCTGTGAATTTTTATTTTCTGATTTTGTTAATTTTTTCTGTCTGAAGTTACCTTTCTTCCATGGTCTATTTCCACACATTCAAATTCTGCAAAGCTTTAAATATGTAGAAAAAACATTTACTTATAATTCATCACATTTGCCCAAATGTCGCATATAGACTGAAAAACTTTTAATTATTCTTCTGAAAACCACTATTATAATTTAGGTGATACATAATATACCAATAACAGCCTAATTTTTAAATTAGATTCTAGTTTTCTATTTGTGTAGTGTAGGTATGCGCAGGTGTACATGTCGTATATAGCTTATCTGACTGTAAGGGCAAGATTTGTCCAATTCTCTGTATCTTCCATGTGGAAGATACATTCAATGACAGAGAGTTCGATATCTTATTTTAAATTTAGTTGGTACTAAATATATGTTTGTCACACAAACATGTAGATCATTATTACTTTTTCACTTTATTCTGAATCAAATTGGACATAAACATAAGATGTGGCCATTCTTCTCAATCCTTATGACTATAGTTTCAACAAACAAAAATGTTCACTTCTCTTTGACCAGTGTTGGTAATTTACAACTCTTTGCACAAAGAGAAATGCTTATTTCTCTCTGATCAATGTTAATTATTTATATATGTCTTACATATGTTCATACCTATTATATTAAAAAATTCAGATAAAACAATATTTAACCTATTTTGTAACTTCTACTCTCCTGTCCTCATTTTCAAAGAGGCAAATCTCCACCTGAAAATTAAAAGTTAAAAATTACCCGAATTTATCTAGTGAACTACGATGTAGCTATTTAAAGTTATGGTTAGTAAACCTATGCAGCAGCGTAACATGTGCTTAGGATATTATAATCAATGAAACATCATAATGTGCTCTGTTACAACTGTGGAGAAATTGCCTGAGAAAAAGGTTTGAAAGAAAACACTCATATTTTATTAATACATCTTTAAATAGTGGATGTATAGGTAGTTTTTCATGCCTTTCCTTATTTTGGAATATTTGTGGCAGAATATTGCTTTTATATTTAGAAAAACAGATGTTAAGGTAATAGCGATGCAGTCTTACTGTGAAATATGAACCAATTTACTTTTCAAAACACTAAATATTTTCACAAAAGACCACAATAGCTAAAGAGTTCAGGAAGTAAAACAATGGTTTTACTAAATTGGCCTTAAGTGCAGGCCAATTTATAAATGACTTGAAGAGTTTAAATTTATAGGTGGTCTCCTTATTCCAGTACCTGATTCTACATTAGCTTTTGCTCCTGAATAAATTCCTCAAGTGTATTTTAGAGATTGCAACTAACACTTCTGTTTATATTGTAGAGAACCCCAGGTCATAGAATATTGCTGTGATATGATGCAAATATGCTCCAGTTTCAGCAGCAGAAATTTTAGTCATTACACCATGAGGCTTATTTTGGAAACCGGTAATAATTTGTTCTTGACCTATGTAAATAAATTTTGGATTGCTTCTAACTGTGGCCTAATGACTGCATAGGGTTCCCAAGTGTTTCAATAATGTATATTCAAAGAAAGAAAAAAAATCACTATTAATTGTGCTGGCAACATAAATAAATGTAACATGCCCCATTATTAAACTCAAATTAAATTACAATCTTGAGATACATCAGAGCACTCTAATTGACATTCAGCCACTACATACCAATTTACCTCACAGATGCACTACACTTAGGGAATGGCATCAGGGATACAGAAATAGGAAGTTACTCTGTGTGTGTGTGTGTGTGTGTGTGTGTGTGTCCACATTAGACATACATACACACATATATGTTTATTATATGTATATGTGTATATATAATGTGCATACAACATACAACATATAATAAACATATATATGTTAAATTTTACTAAATTTTTTGTTGCATTTTTTCTTTTTTATAACCTACCTCAATTCTTATTAATAACCTCTGATACTATGATTTCTATCTGTTTCCTAAAAATAGAAATATGTAAAAGGCCAGAAGGCACAATAAAAACAGCTCTCAGCCCATTCAGCTCCCCTTGCTTAGTCTTTACTCTGGTTAATCATGCAATATTGGAATATTTAGTCAGTATTCTATAGAGATATAGAACCAATAGATATGGACACCCACCCACACACACACATATATACACATACACACATATGTATATATACATATATACACACACACATATGTGAGTATATATGTCTATATATGTGTGTGTGTGTGTATATATATGTGTGGGGGGGTGTCCAATAGAACCAATAGATATGGACATATATATATACATATACATATGCGTATATATACATATGTGTGTGTTGTCTCTCTCTCTCCCTTCTCACTCTTCTCTCTCTCTATATATATATATCTATATAGATATATATACAGATATCTATATAGATAGAGAGAGAGAGAGAGAGAGAGAGAGAGAGAGGAGTGGGAGGGGAGAGAGAGAGAGACAGAGACAGGGATATTTCTTTTAAAGAATTGACTCCCATGACTATGGAGACTGGGAAGTCCCAAGATCTGCAGCTGCCAAGCTAATGACCCAAGAGAACTGAGGATATAAGTTCTCATTCAAGTCCCATTGCTTAAGAATCAGAAGAGGTGCATTAGTACATTCTCACGCTGCTTTGAAGAAATACCAGAGACTGGATAATTTATTAATGATTAATTGACTCGCAGTTCTTCATGGTTGGGAAGGCCTCAGGAAACTTCCAATCATGGTAGAAGGTGAAGCAAACACATCTTTCTTCCACAGTGGCAAGAAGGAGAAGTGCCGAGCAAATGAGAGAAAAGCCCCTTATAAAATCATCAGATCTCCTGAGCACCCACTCACTATCATGAAAATATCATGGAGGTAACTGCCCTCATGATTCAATTACCTCCCACTGGGTCCCTCCCACTGGGTCCCTCCCACAAGTGGGGATTATGGGAACTACAATTCAAGATGAGATTTCGATGGGGACACAGCCAAACCATATCATTTTACATCTGGTCCCTCCCAAACCTTATGTCTTTATATTTCAAAACACAATAAATGTCTTACCAACAGTCTCCCAACATCTTAATCAATTCCAGCAGTAACCCAAAAGCCCAAGTCCAAAGTCTCATCTGAGATGAGGCAAGTCCCTTCTGCCTATGAACCAGTAAAATCATAAGCAAGTTAGTTACTTCCTAGATACAATGACAATACAGACATTGGGTAAATACACTCAATCCAAATGGGAGAAGTTGGCCAAAATATAGGGGCTACAGCCCCATGCACATCTGAAATCCAATGAGGCAGTAAATAGATTTTAAAGCTTTGAAATAATCTCCTTTGACTCACTTTCTCACAGTCAGGTTACCCTGATGCAAGAGGTGGGTTCCCATAGCTTTGGACAGCTCCACCCCCGTGACTTTGCAAGGTACTGTGCCCTCTTGGCTGCTTTCATGGGCAGGCATTATGTGTCTGTGGTTTTTCCAAGTGTGGTGCAGGCTATCAGTGGACCTACTAATCTGGGGTCTGGAGGATGGTGGCCCTCTTCTCACAGCTCCACTAGGCAGTGCCCCAGTGAGGACTCTGTGTGGCCATGCCAACTCCACTTTCCCTTCTGCGCTGCCCTAACAGAGGTTCTGCATAACGGCTCTACCCCTGCAGCAAACTTCTGCCTGGACATCCAGGCATTTTCATACATCCTCTGAAATCTAGGCAGATTCTCAAAACTCAATTCTTGAATTCCGTGCACCCAGACGCTCAACACCATGTAGAAGCTGCCAACACTTGGGGCTTGTACCCTCTGAAGCCATGGCCTGAGCTGTACCTCAGTCCCTTTTAGCCACAGCTGGAGCAGCTGGGACAAAGGGCATCAGGTCCCAATGCTGCACACAGCAGAGGGGCCCTTGGCCTGGATCATGAAACCATTTTTCCTCATAGGCCTTCAGGCCTGTGATGGGTGGGGCTGCCACAAAGGTCTCTAATATGCCCTGTAGATATTTTCCCCCTTGTTTCTGTGATTAACATTGGGCACTTTGTTACTTATGCAAATTTATGCACTGGGCTTGAATTTCTCCTCAGAAAATGGGGTTTTATTTTCTATTGCATTATCAGCCTGCAAATTTGCCAAACATCTATACTCTGCTTCTTATTGAACACTTTGCTGTTTAGAAATTTCTTTGGCCAGATACCCTAAATTTTCTCTTGAAAGTTCAAAATTCCACAGATCTCTGGAGCAGGAGAAAAATGCTGCCAGTCTCTTTGCTAAAGCATAACAAACATCATGTTTATTCCAGTTCTCAAAAGGTTCTTCATCTTCATCTGACACCACCTCAGCCTGGAATTCATTGTTCATATTATTACCAGCATTTTGGTCAAAGCCATTTAACTAGACTCTAGGAAGTTCCAAACTTTCCCACATATTCCTGTCTTCTTCTAAGCCCTCCAAACTGTTCTAACAATTGCCTCTTACCCAGCTCCAAAGTCACTTCCACATTTTCGGGTATCCTTAAGGCAACACCTGTCTCTCTGTAGTACCAATTTAGTGTATTACTCCATACTTACACTGCTATGAAGAAAAATCTGAGACTGGGTAATTTATAAAGGAAAAAAGTTTAATTGACTCACAGTTCTGCATGGTTTGGGAGGCCTCGGGAAAGTTATAATTATGATCAAGCAGAAATAAATGTGCCCTTCTTCACATGGCAGCAGAAAGAAGTGCCAAGCAAAAGGGGGGAAACTCCTTTTAAAACCATTAAATCTTGTGAGAACTCACTATCACAAGAATAGCATGGAGATAACCACCCAAAATGATTTAGTTATCTCCCACTGGGTCCCTCCTATGACATGTGGGGATTATGGGAACTACAATTCAAGATGAGATTTGGGCGGGGACACAGCCAAACCATATCAATAGCTGATGGCATAAGTTCCAGTCTGAAGACAAGAGAAAATCAAAGTCCCAACTCAACCATTAAACCAGTGCAGTTCTCTGTTATTTAGCCTTTTTGTTTGATTTAGTCCTTCAAAAGGGAGGGTAATCTGCTTTACTCAGTCTACCAATTTAAATGTTAACCTCATCCAAAGCACCCAGTCAGACATACCCAAAATAAGATAGGAGAAAATATCTTGGCACCCTGTGGCTCAGTTAAATGGGCCCAAATAGCTAATCATCCCAATCAGAATCTAGGCTTTTAAACCTTTGGTTATGACCATTATGTACCTATTATATTTGAGACCAGTGGCTTTGACTATTATTTGACCATTGTTCATAAAATTACTGATTTGGAACAAAAGTTAGCAACTGTACATAGGAACAGAATTTTGCTCCCTTGTTCACAGCCAGCTTCTACGTGCATTCTGACTCCTCCTGCTCCTGGCTACTGAGTGTAAGCATTCCAGTGCATACTGCTGGGCAGTGTCAGAAGGAATGACCCAGAGATTTTTGTGCACTACTAAAATTATTTTAGCAAGAATTTGACAGCTTCCATAGCAGTGTATGTTATAACCTTAACCCATAATTCACCATCTTTATTTCCTCTTCTAAACTATAATTTTGCAGGATGAAGCCTGAAAGAGACCAATTCAAGAACTGAGTCTGATAACTGAGGAAAATAGGCTATATTTAATGTTAGAGGGAATAAGGAGAACTTAATTTGCACTTAACAGAAATAAAAAATGATACACACAAGCGTTGAATAGCACCTTACTGTGTTAAAAGCGTGGGCAATTGTAACATCATGGTAAGTATGTGTGTATATAAACACATCTAACCATATAAAAAGTACAGTAAAAATATGGTATTAAAATCTTATGGTGCCACTGTCAAATATGTATTTTGTCATTGATGGAAACATCGTTATGTGGCACATGTTATATATACACTTGCATACATGCAACATATGTGTGTGTGTATAAGCAGATGTGTATATACAACTATACAATATACACCTCTTAATTTGCACCTAACAGAAATAGAAAATGATACACACAAGGGTTGAATAGTTACTTCCAGGACAGTAAGTTAGCATATGCAAAATATGAGGCCAATATTTTATTACAAGCAATCTCACTGCAGAGCCTAGATAATTAACCTCTTAAATAATTTTCATTCTATTAAACCAAAGTCTTATCTATATATCAATCATATTATTACCCTTAGAAAGAAATTACTAATTGTATTTGTTTATGATCATAGTATTAGCTTCATCAACATACACCAGCAACTCATAACTGCATTTTTTACTATACAGCATGTTTGTTATTATGGCTTTTTTTCTCTATGTATTACCCACCAGTAGTATAATACTGCAAAAAGAAGGAAACCAAAAGGAAAGAAAAGAGCTACTAACATAAGTTACTTCAACATGAATTATGATATGTGCAATAAAATATCTTGATAAGGCACTTACAACTTACTGTTTGGCATCAATGTAAACTTTCTACTCAATATAGTACTTCAACTTATATAAGCATTCCTCATTGTATTGTGTTTTGCTTTATTGTGCTCCACAGATACTTCATTTTTTACGGATTGAGGGATCTGTGTTGACTCTGTGTCAAGCAAATGTCTTGGCACCATTTTCACAATAGTCAGTGCTTACTTGGTGTTTCTATGTCACATTTTGACATTTCTTACAATATTTTGAACTTTATTATTATTATTACCTCTGTTATGGTGATATGTCATCTTTGATGTTATTATTATAATTGGTTTTGGGTGCCATGAACTGCACCCATGTAAAATAGTGAACTTAACCAACGTTTTGTGTGTTGTGTTTACTCCACTGACTGGATGTTCTATATATGGAACAATAAAGCTTGGATGGCAGCACATCTGTCTGCAATATGGTTTACTGAATATTTTAAACCCACCATTAGCCATACTGCTAAAAAAAAAATAAGATTTATTTCAAAATATTACTGCTCATTGGCAAGGCACTTGGTTACCCAAGAGCTGAGAGATGTACAAGGAGAATAATGTTGTTTTTGTCACTCTAACAACATTCATTGAGCAGCCCATAGAGGAAGGTGTAATTTTTACTTTCAAGTCTTCTTATTACTTAAGAAATGCATTTTGTATGAATAGAGCTGCCATAAGTGATTCTTCCGATGGATGTAAGCAAAGTGAATTGAAAACCTTCTGGAAAAGATTCACCATTCTAGATGCTATTAAGAACATTTATGATTCAGGTGATGAGGTCAAGATATCAACATCAACATGAGTTGAGAAGAATTTGATTCCAACACTCATGGATGACTTTGAGGGGTTTAAGACTTTCACAAAGAAAGTGACTGTAAATGTGGTGGAAATAGCAAAAGACTTAGAATTAGAAGTGGTGCCTAAAAATGTGACTGAACTGGTGCAATATCATGATAAAACTTCAATGGATGAGGATCTGCTTCTTCATTGTTGAAATGACAAGAAAGGAGTTAGATTATTGCATAAACCCGGTTGATAAAGCAGCAGCAATGTTTGAGAAAATCGATTCCAATTTTGAAAGAAGTTTTACTCTGGGTAAAATAGTATCAAACAGCATCTCATGCTACAGAGAAACCTTTCCTGAAAATAAGTCAATGGATGCAGAAAACTTTCCTGTTCCCTTATTTTAAGAAATTACCACAGTCACTCCAAACTTCAACAACCACCAGTCTAATCCGTCAGCAGCCATCAACATGAAGGCAAGACTCAAAAAAGATCATTAGCACTTTTTAGCACTGAAGTATTTTTAAGTAAAGATATACAAAATTTTTAGATAAAAGGCTACAGTACACTATTAGCCTATAGTATAGTGTAAATATGACTTTTATATACACTGGGAAGTCAAAAAATTCATGTAACTCTCATTGCAATATTCACTTCATTGAAGTGGTCTGGAACCAAACCCACAATATATTCAAGGTATGCTATATTTGCACAAATGTACATAAATACTATATCTGCATAAATGCATAAATCTATGTAATTAGGGTTTTGTTTTTATAAGTGAATTGAGCATTACTCTATAGGGTTCAGGAAACAGAATTAACAATTTATTGATTGGCAAAATAAAGGGAATAGTGTTCCTTACAACATGGGCAAACAAAATCTCTTAAGCTGCTTAAATGCTTCAATCATAAACCAACAGAACAATTTGTCATTTCAACTGGTAGTTTTGCACTATACCAGAAATATCAAGAATAGGTGTATTTCTGGCAGCTAAAGTGTAAGCAATGTTGGAAAATCTCTGCACTTTTTCCTGCCAGCATCATAACTTCCCTCTTATTCCATTACATTCTTAATCATAATTCTAAAGTATTTTAAAATATAAATTGCAAGTGAACACTTGAACTTCGAAAAAATGTTATACTCATAATCATTATTTGCATCCTCAGTTAAATTAGGACATTTTAAAACACAGGGCTAGAAAGTTTCCTTTCCTTCTCTGCGATTTCAAGAGCTTTAAAAAATAGCTTCTTATTCATTCTTCCCATATTTATCACCTGCTAGTATTCTGAATATTTTATTCATAAAACTAAACATAAGGTAAAAACTTTTCTCCCACATCCTAAACGAAAGCTAAAGATAAAAACTCCCCAGGAGATAAAACACTATAAATTAAATTCATACTGAGGTAGCAATGAGTGATTAAAACATATATATATATATTTCCAGAGAGTAGGTTTTCATGTGATGAGAGACCTACAGGACTATGCCAAAAACAGTAGAGAAAAGGGGTCCACATGTTAAATAAAAGGTCCACATAAAAAATATCTGGAACCATCTCCAAATCATGACATGGTGTTCCAAATCTTGCCTGGTGATAAAAAGATATAAAATAACTTTTGTTAAAATCTCAGCTTCCTGGCCTCACTCTAGAAATATTCAATCAAAATTTCAAAAGGAGAAATCTGGTAATTTTGTTTTAAGTTGTACCCAAGAGGATTTGTTGTAATCAGGCAATTTTTGGAAGCATTGGTGTAGACAATATGGGAAATGTGGCTCTGTTAACAACTAGAAACGTGGTCCTGATCATGTTGCTTAACCTTTCTTCACCTAAATTTTATTATTTAAAATATTAATAAAAGTGCTTTATTCACATGGTTCTTATGAAAATTAAATAATGTAATGTATATATAAGTGCCTGGAAATTAATAAGTACCCTAATAACAATCAGTCTCCTCTTTCACCTCTGTCATGGTGCTATTACAGATTAGCATGATTACTGGTGCTGGGCTTCTCTAAATACTGTAGAATATTAGGCACTGACTGACAAGAGGCTCTCTACAGCCTTAGTACCAAAAACACTCATTACTAACTTGCTATTTGAGATAGATACAGTATCTAAGTATTATGAATTATATAACTATAACATGCTTGAACTAAATTTAAGTGATCATTTTAATAGTTTTCCATCATATTTTAGAATTTGAGGTAGCACAAATTAATATCATGTATAATTCAAATTACTCTCAATTCCTGTCTCTTTCAGAGCCAATGATTAACCCATCATTTCCTTCTGTATTTGCTTTTGAAGAATTAGGTGAAGTCTTCGGAGAATAAAAGAAAAATCTAAATAGGTGAAAGCACAGTCTTGTGTTAGTTAAGAAAAATTCCATTGCACCCATAAATAAGCAGTTTGGCTCTGTGTTGGGAAGCAGGCCTAGTCATGGCACTGATGATAAAAACTGTAATGTCCTTAAACCATTATTTGCACAAAGAAGGCATCTGGTAAACTTCATTGATAAACTAAACATACATGAATACAAATCAGTAATGATTAGTAACAGACACGGATACTAATCAGTCTGGCACAGTAACACATTTTCCCAGAGCTTCACTTTCTACCTTTAACATACATTGTATTCTACTTGACCATGTAATACATGTATCTATGTGCAATTATTTTCTTCTTTAGCAGATATTAAGTTCCTTGAAGGTAAAAAATGCTGAATTCATTTTTGCATCATTTGTAAAGCATCTTATTCATAGTATATGCTACATGAACTTTGTGGAATTGACTCAAAGTAGCCTCCACAAGCTATTTATTGATTCTTTTACTAATTTTTGTGAACTATGTGTTTTTCCATTTTTACTTGACAAATTCAGTTAATTCAACAGATACTATTATCTTACCATTTCTTTTTTTGTTTCTTGACTACAAACAGTAGCTGTTCATGTTGTTTTTGTAACTCAACTGTACAAACAAAAAAATACGTCATGCCAGATATGTTATTTGCTAGATACTGGTGAAGCTAATATAGGATACTCAGTTTTCTGATATTTATTCCAGTGTGATATTTATTTCATGACGATGTAAATCATTGAGATAGAAAACAGTCTAGAGAGATGCTTCTTCCTTGCATGGGAGGAAGGTATGTGTGCATATCACATTCCATATGTTGTAAGAAATATTTACATATATATGATGTTGTTACATCCTTACCTCAATTATAAGAAGTAAAAATGATTATCCTCATTTTGCATTAAAAAAATGGAAGCCAGAGAGATAATTTGAATAAATTATGCAGTTAATACTATGGTTGGGATTTGAAACTAGACCTGCCCTATTCCAAACACAAATTTCTATCTTCTTCCAACACAACCTTGAAGTACAGGTTAGAATCACAATGGAGAGAATACCTGATTTTCACTTTCTCCTCCAAGGCTATCAATTGCCATTTCTCATAATTTTATTAAGTAACCCATGTCTACTCATCTGACAGCTTAGTATTTCTCCTTTGGTAACCTTCCTCTTATCTGTTTATTGCCTTCTGAAAAGTGCCATTGCCAAGCCTTTAAAATGTATCTTTTCCTTTGTTGCCTCCTATCCCCTCTTCTATTGGCCTTCTGATGCCCAGTTAGACATCAAGGGTGTAATTCACTGAATGGGCACCTGATTGTTATCTATCTTCAAATACTTTAAATCCAATATGCTTAATTTGCTGTAGGCAACATTTCATTATTGAGAAACTTGTTCACAACAACTGTAAATGAAAAGACATTATGTAGAATTTCTGTGAGTTCATTTTCTCCCAGTTTTAATTTAGCCTATTAACTTTTGAGGACAGCATTACTACTTTCTTATTTCATCAGTTCTTTGAAATTGATCCTACTTGTGGTCCAAATGAGAATTTCTTGACTGATAGCCCATTTGGCCAACGATATAGTCAATTTTAGCATTTAACTAGATTTCAAATATCAGAAACGTGTATTTTCACAGTTGAAATAATAAATAGCATTGGACACTTTCCTGATAGTAATAAAGTTCAAGATATTTTCATCCAGTACCACCTGAATATAAACCAAGGAGAGAGTACTTCTATTTCACAGTTAACACATAATAAATTAGAAGCATTTTCAAGTTAAAAAAAATAGAATTTACATGTAGAACACAATCAGAATCAGAATTATATTAGCCAAATATATGTGGTAACGATGGGTAGGGAGTATATTAGTCTGTTTTCAATGCTGATAAAGACATAGCCAAGCAAGACTGGGCAATTTACAAAAGAATTTTACTGAACTCACAGTTCCATGTGGCTGGCCAGGCTTCACGATCATGGTGGAAGGCAAAATGCACTTCTTACATGGTGATGGCAAGAGACAGGAGCTGGTGCAGAGAAACTCCAATTTTTAAAACCATCATATCTTCTGAGACCCAATCCCTATCATGAGAACAGCATGGGAAAGACCCGCTCCCATAATTCAATCATCTCCCACTGGGTCCTTCACACACATGTGGGAATTATGGGATGAGATTTGTGTGGAGACACAGAGTCAAACTATACCATTCCACCCCTGCCCCATCCCAATCTCATATCTAAACATTTCAAAACCAATCACACCTTTCCAACAGTACCCCAAAGTCTTAACTAATTTCAGCATTAACTCAAAAGTCCACAGTCCAAACTCCCATCCCAGACAAGGTAAGTCACTTCTTCCTATAACCCTGTAAAATCAAAAGTAAGTTAGTTACTTCCTAGATTCAATGGGGATATAGGCATTGGGTAAATACAGCCATTCCAAATGGGATAAATTGGCCAAAACAAAGGGGCTACAGGCCCCATGCAAGTCCAAAATCCAGCAAGGCAGTCAAATCTTAAAGCACCAAAATGACTCCCCTTGACTCCACATCTCACATTCAGGTCACCCAGATGCAAGAGGTAGGTTCCCATGGTCTTGAGCAGCTCCGCCTCTGTGGCTTTGCAGGGTACAGCCATCATCCTGTCTGTTTTCACAGGCTGGCATTAGTATCTGTGGCTTTTCCAGGTGCATGGTGCAAGCTGTCAGTGGATCCACCATTCTGAGGTCTGGAGGGTGGTGGCCCTCTTCTCACAGCTCCACTAGGTGGTGCCCCAGTAGGGACTTTGTGTAGAGGCTCTGACCTCACATATGCTTTCTGCACTGTCCTAGCAGAGGTTGTCTATGAGACCCTGACCTCTGCAGCAAACTTCTGCCTGGACATCCAGGTATTTTCATACGTCCTCTGAAATATACGTGAAGGTTCCCAAACCCCAATTCTTAACTTCTGTGCACTGTCAGACTCAACACCATGTGGAAGCTGCCAAGGCTTGAGGTTTGCACCCACTAAAGCCATGGCCCAAGCTCTACATTGACCCCTCTCAGCAATGGTTAGAGTGGCTGCAATATAGGGCACCAAGTCCCTAGGCTTCAAACAGCACAGGGGCCCTGGGGCCAGCCCAGGAAACCACTTTTTCCTCCTAGGCCTCCAGGCCTTTGATGTGAGGGGTGGCTGTGCAGACCTCTGACAGGCCCCGGAGACGTTTTACCCATTGTATTGGTGATTAACATTCAGCTCCTCATTACTTATGAAAATCCCTGCAGTCAGCTTGAATTTCTCCTCAGAACATTGCATTTTCTTTTCTATCACATTGTCAGGCTGTAAATTTTTTGAACTTTTATGCTCTGCTTCCCTTATAAAACTGAGTGTCTTTAATAGCACCCAAGTCTCCCCTTGAATTCTTTGCTGCTTAGAAATTTATTCTGCCAGATATCCTAAATCACTTCTCTCAAGTTCAAAGTTCCACAAATCTCTAGGGCAGGGGCAAAATGCCACCAGTTTCTTCACTGAAACATAACAAGAGTCACGTTTGCTCCAGTTCCCAACAAGTTCCTCATCCTCATCTGAGACCACCTCAGCCTGGATTTATTGTTCGTATCACTATTAGCATTTTGGGCAAAGCCATTCAAAAAGTCTTTAGGAATTCCAAACTTTCCCACATTTTACTGTCTTCTTCTGAGACCTCCAAACTGTTCCAACATCTGCCCTGCTACTAGTTCCAAAGTCACCGCCACATTTTCAGGCATCTGTTCAGCAACGCCCCACTCTCCTGGTACCACTTTACTGTATTAATCTGTTTTTAGTCTGCTGATAAAGGCATACCCAAGACTGGGCAATTTACACACAAAAAAGAAGTATATTGGACTCAGATTTCCACTTGGCTGGGGATGCCACACAATCATGGCAGAAGGCAAAAGTGCTTCTTGTATGGTAGAAAGAGAGAAAGGCTGGTTCAGGAAAACTTCCATTTATAAAACCATCAGATCTCATAAAACCCATTCACTAATAGGAGAAGAGCATGGGAAAGATCCATGCCCATTATTCAGTCATCCCCACCAGATACCTCTCATAACGCATGGGAATTATGGGAGCTGCAAGATGAGATTTGTGTGGGGACACAGAGCCACACCATATCAGGGAGGTGTCAGGATGAATGTTGGTGGCTTTCCAGACTTTGCTTACTGTAAAAAAAGAATCTTGATTCTAATAATTGGGTAGATTCAACTCTTTACAAATGTTTATATAACAATACCTGGATAGCTTTTTAATTCAACACTTTTTAAAGATAACACAGACACGTTGGAAATCACAAGAAAAGCATTGTATATACCATAGTATTTTAATATATCATCTACCATAGTCATTTTATGAAATAAGGTGTTTTTACTCAGCTTCGAAATTTTCAGTTCTTTTTTCCTAATGGTACTTGAATCAGGGTGCTTAAAAGAACAAGCTCTATGAAGTCTAAAAAGGGACCCATTCTGAGGGGACCAATGTTGCTTGAATCCCCTATAATCTTCTGAGCATCAGAATTATTTTGCTGAACAGCAATAGGTTTTTTCTTTGTTGTGAGCTGTAGTTTTCTGCCTCATTAATCAGAGGGTTCTATGAATATAATTCACCAACCAGCTACACTCGCTTTTTGGAATCTGTATTTTTATGTGCTCAATGCTTGTTAGCCTCAATATTTGTTATTGGAATTATCACCTTTACAAAAATAAAAGGAGGTTTTTTTTGGGGCGGGGAGGAAATCAACCTCCTGATTCAAGCCCAGATTTAAATATAGATCTCCTATTTTCTTAACACCATAGTAGTTCCCTGTAGCATCTGTAAGCATCACTTGGGAATAGAATATATTGGAACATAGCCTTTTTATCACTTAATATGAAATTGATTTAGTTGTTTATTTGTAAATATGACACTGATAGAAAAGAGTGACTTAACCCAACTGAATAGTCTGAATTGAGAAATATGTTTTTTTTAATAGCATTGTACTCCACACAGCAAAAACATTTTAATAAATTTTTGAACTCTGTAACTCAGAAAAAGGGACACGAAGTGTATGACATTAAGTATCTTTCTGTCTAAATTGATTTAGAAACATGGTTCATCCAAAATATGTTCAAATATTCCATGCTGTTAAACTCAGACTTAAAAAAATTGATGACAAATAAAACAAAAATTTTAACTAAGGGCAAGGTCTTTAATTTTAATTTAAGCACATGAGCAGATGTGGCAGGGAGGAGTCTAGACTGGAATAAGTTCCAGACAGAGTGCCTACGTCAATACAAAACCCTTTGAAGAGTTAGTGGCAAGTGAAATTCCAGCACTTGAAAACTGAACATTTTTAATTACTCTAATAAAAAAAATAGCTGACATGGCTGGGATGTTTTCATTATTTTAACACTATTTAAGTAATAAGAACAATGAAGAGATTCAAAATTGGTCAGAGAACAAAAGAATACAAAATTGTTAGTGTTAAAAGTAATTTTGAAAATTTTCTAGTGACGGATGAGGTCTAGAAATAATCTCCTTTCCAATTGTGGGGATGAGGTACTCTAGATTTATTTTAGGTTGCTATATATTTAATGTATAACTTAATTTTAATCCATGAATCAACTTTGAGTTTTTGGTTTACTTATAACAACTATTTTGTAACTATTTTAGGATAAGGTAATATAACACGTATACTAATTACTCATCTTTAGTTTTCTTTATCTTCTCTTTGTATATCACTGTGCCTTACTTAAGCACTTTTAGTGTTTCATGCATCACAATCTCAGCATGATTAATTTGTCCCAAAATATAAAACTTCAATGTTGCTAGTTATTTCATCTTCAATAAAAAATTACATAAGTAAAATATGCATTTGCCTTTTTATGACTGATAATTTTAGATTTTACCTTACCATATTATTGGTTCTCTCATATCAAAAAAATTAAGTAAAGAATAATCCAGAGGGGATACTTTTAAGTTTTGACTTCAAAAATATCACCAACTTTTAAAATATTTTTCATACACACAGATTTGGCTGCTACTACTGAAGCCACCCCCCTGCCTCCCACACATACCTAATGCTTCCTAACCTTTCCTCTGATTGTTCTGACTTTCCTATTCAGAAATAATTTATTCTGAGTCAAGGCATTGTCTTCATGTGGTATCTGCTGTAATGAACATGTGTTTCCTGAGAAAAATGGACATTCTGAGTCATTAGCGTGTAAGTAAAGAAATGAATGTGATTCAAGAAATCCAAGCCTGTGGCCTATGGCATCAGAGTAAGAACTCTCGTGGTTTTCTGTGTCAAGGACTGGGCCTTGTGATATTTTACTTGCTTGAAAAAATATCTTAGTTGGGCTGGAAAGTCCAAGTGGGTCCCACTGCAGGAAGCACTAGGCTATTTGATTATTTAAAAAAAAGGTCCAGAAAGGATAGGGCATAGCAATTACTCTGAAAAAAAAGAGTACAGAATGCTGGGTAAGGGGATGGAGTGCTAACAGAGGCAAGGGCCCTATTTTGCTATTTTGTCACAGGCTGATCATGGCAGATTCTGCTCAATGTCTTCACTTTTGTACCTGGTCTGACCCTCAAACTTCTGCCTGAAGTATTCCCATATCTACAAACACAAACCCTAACAGAGTCTGCTTTTAAAAAAATCTGCTGTAGCTGTATATATATATATATTTTAACCCCATGGCCAAAGATCAGTCCTAAATATCATCATCTATCTCTTACCAGGATTATGCCAGCACAGTCCTCAATGGTCTTCCTGCTTCTGATTTACCAAACATGATCTATTTTTTACACCACTGGCCCTTTAAATTAATAGGTACCTTCAAGTGTAACTCCCAAGAGGATCCACGAGTGTATGAAAAGTTTACCCACTTAAGGTTTTATAAACATAGAAGAAAAATTACATTAGTTATCACTATTTTATATCCATACTGACACTGACCCTGGTCCTCTCACTTTGTTTACCAGGTTTCCCATTAAACAAATACCCTGAAGAGAGGACAGATGTTCAACAACACAGACAGTCACCGTGAAACCCAATGTCCATGTTCTTCTTCCCTTTGGCTGCATTGCGAACAATACAGTATACATGTGTTCTATTAAGTTGTTATGAAGATTGCATTACCTGGTTTTATAAAAAAAAAAAGATGAATCTAAATTGAACAGATAGTTTAAAAAGTATTTTTCTCAGAGCCACTGTTGTATTAATGAAGTAAGTAGAAAGACATCAAGGAAACATCCATGTGAGTGTCCTCCTTACTCCTTGTGGGCTCTTTATCATCTAGATTACAAAATAGAATAAAACAAAGGTAATTTAATCATACCTACATACGAACATACTATAAATGCAGGGACTGTGGTCAAAATAATTTATTAATAGAGATATGTGATCAGAAATATTTAAATAACACATCCGGAGCTTGAGTGACATTCCTAAAACACCATTATGATTATATCATTTATTTGCTTAAAACATTTATATGGTTATCCAGTTTTGGGGATGAAATTCAAATTCTTTGCCCTAGCATTCAAATCATTTTATGGCATGTTCCCTGATTACTTCTCCACATGAATATTTCACTTATTCCTCTAAATATTGCATATTTTGTTATGCCTGCACATCAACTGTTAATGCCCAGCACACCCATTTTCTAACCTTTGGAGGTGGCAAAAAGCTATAGAAAATGCTGTCATTTCTTACACTTATGAAACAGGTACTTTTAGAAATTAACCAGACTGCCAGGCGCGGTGGCTCAAGCCTGTAATCCCAGCACTTTGGGAGGCCGAGGCGGGTGGATCACGAGGTCAAGAGATCAAGACCATCCTGGTCAGCATGATGAAACCCCGTCTCTACTAAAAATACAAAAATTAGCTGGGCACGGTGGCGCGTGCCTGTAGTCCCAGCTACTCAGGAGGCTGAGGCAGGAGAATTGCCTGAACCCAGGAGTCGGAGGTTGCGGTGAGCCAAGATCGCGCCATTGCACTCCAGCCTGGGTAACAAGAGCGAAACTCCGTCTCAAAAAAAAAAAAGAAATTAACCAGACTGTCTAAGCAAAGGTGGTTGGTCTAGTAAAGAGTAATTTTCATGCTATGAATTTCAGCATACAATTGGTAAAATTTTAGCAATAATATTAAGGAATAGGAAGCTAAATGAAGAACTTTCATTACCCTCTACATGCCACGTTCTCCATATTCAATGGTACTATCTCTTCAATGGTACTTCTTCAACAAGTTAATTCTTGTCCCATCCTCAGGCCTCAACCTGAAGGTCAACTTTTTCTAGGAAGCCTTTTCTGACATAAGTTGTCTTTTATGTGTTCTTCTGGCAACCTCTGCTTATCCTCAACAAGGCCCTTGTCTTTTAATGAGGCTGTGAACTTCTTCCTGGCAGTCTACATGTCTAACTCACAATTGTATCTCTAGAACCTAGCACAGCACCTTGAACACAGTGGAAGATTAATTCACATTTATAGAATAGATGAATGAATACAAATTTAGCATGTTCTTTCTCTTAAAAAATAATGCTCTTAATTTCAAGGTTAAATAGAAGTAAATATGATAATCTAGAATATTACGCTTTCTTGCCATTCCCTTTTCCTTCCAAAGTTTTTCCACTTTTAAGCCATCCCTTTTTTGCCTTATAACATTTCTTCTCCCCCAAAAATAGTTCTCAAATCTAACTTTGATTCAGAGGCTAACCTCTGAACTGTAACAAAAGGAGTACTTCTTCCAATTATTATTTGATACAAATAATTTATACGGCATTATCTATTTTCATAGAACTGCATGTGCATTTACTGTCAAGAGAAATATGACAGAGTGAAATGACAGGATTTAGGACAGATGTTGCTGGATATGTGGCTTTTCTCTGTCCGAAGTAGGGCAATGATACTAAAAATAAGCTTCCACATTTGTAAGGACCTTACAGCAGCTTCTTTTAACAAATATCTCATTGAACACTAACCATCATTCCTTGAGGTAAACTAGGAAAATTCTTTATCTTCTTCCTCACCCATACAGATACATATAGGGCACACAAACACAATTTATAGTTGAGAAAAATTAGGGTTAGAATTTAAGCCACTTGGTTGTGTCCACATAAACAGTATGAATGAACACCCTGGGCTTCCTGATAACTAGGTCAGGGTTCATTACTTTGCATTAGACTAGAAAGTTATAGCTCTTCTCTCTTCTGGCTTAAGCAGATTATGTAACTATTACATCTTCCTATCCCATCCACCACATCAGTGCAAGAAAATTAGGACCATACACAGAATAGCCCATGTGAATCACTGCTCTGTAACTTCAGAGAAAATGTGCTCATCAGTGGGAAGCAGCAGTTTTTCCACAATCCTCTGTCCACGCTTAGATATTCTACCACATTAAATGTGAAAGCCTTGATCTACAGAAAAACAGCGGCCCACCTTCTAATTTGTCACAGCCAAACAAGAACAAGCTGTGATATGCTCATTCATTAAAAGCTCTCATTACATTTTAATCATGCCAGAAACTGCACAGAAGTTGTGAATACATCAGTATAGTTATTCATTTGTAATTTCAGAGCCAATTAAAGGAAAACGGAGCGCCCAAATCTACAGTTTAGCCTCTTCTATAGAAGAAAAGAGTCTGAAGTTCTTTTTCATCAACTGAGTCATATTAGCTCTCTTGACTAAAACTCACCATTATATTACTTATTTAAAAATACTGTTATATACAAACATGTCGTCCTAGGTACTGCCCTATTGTTTTTACATATATCTGATTAATTTTTCAAATAATTTTCTGCATCTCTATTTTACAAGTAATAAAATTGAAGCCCAGGCAGGTTGTCCACTGACGTTCAGCTAGGAAGCCATGACGATTCGAGCTCGAATTTTTCTGATATCCAAGTCCATCCTCTTAGGTGCATTAATATTATGTTTTACATGAAATAGGACCATGGACATAATTGCAGTGGAGAAAGGTGTTTGACCCAATAGAGAACTGTAGTTAATAGATTTGTTCACCGTCACATAAAGATAATTGTAAGAAATATCTCCCCTCAAGATTAGCTATGCTTACTTGTGAGTGGACCAAATCACATAAAATGTAATTAACTGTTTTGTTTTACTCCTGCCAGTAGGATCTTCTCCCACAAGGACGCCACCCTTACCAAGCTAGGTCATTCTCTTTGCCAACTGTCCTCAGGTATTTCAGCCCTTCATGTCTCCTGAAAAATTCATCTTTCAGGTTTTATTCAACCGTTGGCTGCAGAGAAGTAGAAGAGGCACTCACTTTCAAAGGATCCTTTCCAGATTTCCAGGGTATAACAGAGACGCTCTTTTCCCAATTCCTTCTGCATCCATCGTCCTGTACACCTTAGTACCATAGGAGCTTCAGTCTAGTCTCTGGAGGTGCTTTCCGCACCTTAATTAAGAATTTTGTGTTAAGATTCTATCTAACACCTGGACCTTTGCAGTCTGATCATATATATTATGCATACCTTTGCATATATATTATGCAAACCCCAAGATTTCCTTTTTCCCTTACCCCATACTTTCCTTATACCTTCCTTCTGAAGTAACAAATCAAGGGGAAAAGCATTAAGAACAGAAATACGTTTTAAAGGCATACGTTAAATAAACGTATTTAAAGAGAAATACGTTTTAAATGATTGACGCCGTCAATCATTCCTGGGCTGGCTCGTCGCAGTTCCCGCCGGGGTTTGGACAAAGGCCCAAAGTTCCAGGGCAGGCCTGCTTCACCCATGGGCATCACCTGCCCCAGCAGGGGCTCAGCCACCTCCCGCTGCCTCAGCTCCTTGGAGGACCCCTGCTCCTCACCACCCAGGCTCGAGCGTTTCCAGGTCAAGGGTAATGGAGCATGGATCAAGTCCCGCATCTCTTCCCGGGTACGGGGGCCCCCTCAGTGAAGGAGTACAGCCGGAGAAGCTCGGGCGCTGGGTGCAGCTCCTCCTCATTTCCGGGAGCCTGTCTGCCCTCCGAGCCCAGGCTCCTCTTCTCCCCACCTGCATGGAGTGGAGAATAGTGTGTCCTCGTTGCAAGGTTCTTGGAATGGACTGCACCAGGACTACAGCATGGTGACCCCTGCGACCCACACATATACCTTTTTAAGAGATTACTTTTTACTTGATTTAAGCAGTTCACTTCTAACTCCTTGGTGCCTTTTGATTTTAGGAACACTTTAATAGTTGAGATCATGTTTCGAGCACATGAATACAACGTGATTTCTCCTGTGGCCACAGTCTTTTGGTAATTTTCACGTATATACGATAGTTGCTCTTCTTAAGTTTTAAAATCTTTAGGTTTAGAACTTCTTAGTGTTCTTCCTCTGTCTTCCAATTTATCTGCTGTTCTCCCACTGGCTATCATCACTATCATCAGTTTGTTTGCCCCAACTGGTCTTGAACTCCTGAGCTCAAGCAATCCACCTGCCTTGGCCTCCAAAAGTGCTGGGAATACAGGCACAAGCCACCACACCTGACCAGGATGCAAAAGTTTGAGGTTGGGTGTTGAAATTGCCCAAAACTGATGGGAGAATAAAGGTGGAGAGATTCCTAATCCTTCAAAAAAAAAAAAAAAATTCAGTGAAGTTTGTTCAACATCCGCAAGGGAATGATTTTTTTCTTTGTTATTTTTGCTTGCTTCTGTCTTATAGATATTTTTCCCTTAAGGTGCTAAAGGAACTAAAATGGCTTCTAAGGTCTGCATCTGTTTACAGAATAGCTGTAGGAGTGAGACACAGAACTATGAAGTCTTATGCTGCTTCTCCAGGCAAGAAGCAGGATTCAGGGAGAGGGCAGAGGTAATAAAAGACAGAAAAAAAGAAAAATAGAAAAAATGGAGAAAAGAAAGGGAGACAAGAAAATGAAACAGATAAATTTCTGAGATTATTAAACGGGAACAGCAAAAAAAAATTGTTTTGTGCCATTTCCTAGACTCTATCTCTATCTGTATCTGTAATTACAAAGTAGAATATTTATTATTTTTCAGATAGAGGTTTAATCACACTAAATATACTGTAAATATATTGTAAACCTAAATAATTATGTATATGTGTGTGTATATACATACACACCATACATATATATGTATATATACACATATACACACACATACACACACACACACACATATATATATATATGTATATATCTCCTGTAGAAAGTAGAGTTTTATATATATATAAAACTCCTTTCTACATTTTGGAAATCCAAAAAAAGAAGTCTTTAGAAAGTTGAAAACAAAAGAATCTCATAGCCAGTAAAATGGAAGACCAAAACCTGATCATGTCAAGGCTTATCTCTAAGTTATTATTCTATGTGGCCACTCTAATTAGTCTATAACATCTGTTTCTATACAGCATAGGGGCATTCTTTTGTTAACTATTAACTTCCTCTTTCACTTTCCACTTCCCCTCAATTTCTTCAACTTAGAAATGATAAGTAAATATCGTTCTTTGTGTCCATATGTACTTGATGTTCAGCTCCTACTTCTGAGGAAGAATATGTGGTATTTGCTTTTCTGTTCCTGTGTTAGTTTTCTTAGGATAATGGCCTCCTGTTCCATCCACGTTGCTGCAAAGAAGGGAACAACAGACACTGGGACCTAACAATAGGATGGGAGGAGGGTGAGGATAGAAAAACTACCTACTGGACACTATGCTTATTATCTGGGTGACAAAATAATCTGTACACCAAATCTCCACAACATGCAATTTATCCATGTAACAAATCTGCACATGTGCCCTGAGGCTATGTTAAAAAATATATACATTAAAAAAATCATTATGTTGGTTGTGTGTGTGTATGTGTGTGTGTGTGTGTGTGTGTGTGTGTGTATGGGAGAGAGAGAAAAAAAAAGAGAGAGATGGGAGTATGGGGAACAGACAGCAGGCATGTCTATATAAATGGGAAATCTTTGGAGATGCTGAGAAAATAGAAGTCATATCAAGGAGTCCAGGACAATGTTTTACGGAGTAAGAGAGCCATGGATAATTAATCAGATGCCTTGGACAATCTGACTCTATTGTAGGAACTGATGGATATTAGGAAGTTATGAGAGCATTTGCAGAGGTTTTTAGCTTCACATATTTTGCCAGCCTCCTATAGAAAAGGAAGAGCCAGAGTTAAAGCAAAATCTCTGTATCGACCAAGGGACCTACTTATGTACTTTCTTTGGTACTCAGTGAACTTTGTTGTCTACCTCCCAGAGAAAAGAATAAAGCATTAGCAAGAAATCTTCACCTACTCCTATTTGGCATTGTTCTACTAAACACGAGAAGAAACCATCTTTCTGTTCAAACCTAATACTATTGCTGATTTTGCATCTTTTCTAAAAGGTGTGAAGTCCATAACCAATCCAGATAAAATTAAAGACATATTTTATTCCATACATTTTCTCTCATTTTTTATGGCAATAAATTTTTTTACAGCAGTATCCCTGTGAAAAAGTGAAACAGTTGCATCTTTCTCTTAATCTCAACCATTCTGATTTTACCTTTTAGGTTGATCATTCAAAAGTGTTTCTGTGGTGACCACAATTTTACAAAGGGCATAAGAAAGTAAATATCATAAACATAAGAGCAATTTGAGTCATCCAGTTTATTTGGCAGAATAGTAAGGCCTGACTGTCTTACCCATTGGGACTATCAATGTTTGGGTTCCTATGTTTCTCTGACTTCCCTTCTTGACATATTCCATTTTTTTGGCTAAAATTCAATATATTACTTCTAATATCTAATTTCAATATTTTTAACTTTATGTGATACGATACATTTTGTTTCCAGTTTTCAAAATGCCTCATCCCCTCTAATTATTTCAAGTCCATTTATTTTATTTGCTTAATTATTTGAGAAACTAGACATTTGGTATTCAATACCAAAATAAAATATATATTCAATGTTCCAAAAAAAACTATTTTTTATCAGAATTGTAGCTCCTTTACCTTATTAATCAATAAATATAATATTATCTAATATACTATATATTTTGCTTAATCATTGTGTCTATTGTCTTACAATAGGCTTACTGAAAGTAGAAAATTTTTAATGAGTTGTCAACTATATTGCTATCTCTAGAGCAAAAAATTGTGCCAGACGCAAAATTAAGTAGCTACTCAATCAATATTGCTTTGATAGCAAAATCGATAATGACTGAGTCCTAACATGTTATATGAATTAATAAGGCACAATCAATGCCATAGATAATTCACATTCATAGCGATGATAGAAGTACATAGAAATGAATACTTATAATTAATATTTATTGAACTTTTTGGCACCTTACTTGTATTTGATAAATTGAAAATTAACTATCCAAACAATAAAATGCTATTTACATTTAATAATGTCAAAGAGCCTTTCAATGACAAACTAATATAATAATAATTATTAATGTTACTGAATTTGGCCTACTGAGCCATAATGGTCACACTCACATGATAGAGAAACCAGGAAATGTAACTTTTAACTGTTGTCATCATTGTGGTTAAAACAGAGCTCATTGCTACCTTCCACAAAAGTGGAATTTTGTTAGTGAGGAAGAAGGGAAGGATGGATACCAAGTGTTCAAACCCTGCCTCCTCCAGAAGTGTTCTCTCGTTACCCCTTCCCATACTGACCATTCCATCTTTTAACATCAATTCTGACTCCATGGTTCATACAGATCACTACTTGATTTCACAATGTCTTGTAAGCACTATTAGTTTTGTGGTGGTTTATTTCCTGAAATAGATATTATGTGAAGCTGTTGCAGAAAGGATGATATTTGAGTTCTGATTTAACTACAAAAGAAAACTCCCATGAAACAAACAGTAGAATGGCATTCTTACCTTGTTAGAATTTCTACTGAAGACATTTGTCTCTAAGGACTCTTACAAAGGGGATGAAACACGTATCCTCACATAACTCACAGAGATGTGGCTAATGGTCCTTTGACACTCTCTTCCTGCTTACAAAATCAAAAGACTAGAAATGCACAATTATTGACTGAAGTAATGAATTGTTAGCCTAGGGGAATGTGCTTTGTAAGTTTTCTTCACTCTCTCATAAGTAGAGAAAGACTCCTCAAAGCAAGTGAGAACCCATGAGAGAGGTCATAACTACTTAAAAAAAAAGAAGAGTTAGGCAATACACTCCCTTCCTAGATGTCTACTTACTCCAATTTTTACAATGTTCCTCATTAAGTGTCTAGAGCAGAACTTAATGCTTTTCCAAGTGAGCGCAACATGTGTCCTCTGCAGTTTGAGGGGCATACATTAACATAAAAGCTGGATTCTATTTTCTTCCTAAAGGATTTTGAAGGAAGAAGCTGGTGGGAAATTCTAGTATTTGTCCTAATAATGACACATGAATTTTTACTATGTGGATACTAGACACTTCTCAAAAGAAGACATTTGCATGGTCAAAAAAAAAAAAAAAACACATATAAAAAAAGCTCAGCATCACTGATCATCAAAGAAATGCAAATCAAAACAACAATGAGATCCCATCTCATGCCTGTCAGAATGGCAATTATTAAAACGTCAGAAAACAATAGATGTTGGAAAGGCTGTGGAGAAATAGGAATGCTTTTACACTGTTGGTAGGAATGTAAATTAGTTCAATCATTGTGGAAGATAGTATGCCAATTCCTCAAGGATCTAGAAGAAAATGTATCTAGAGAAATCCTCAAGGATCTAAAATGAGAAATACCATTTGACTCAGCAATCCCATTACTGAGTATGTACCCAAAGTAATATATATAATTCTACTACAAAGACACATGCACACGTATATTTATTGCAGCAGTATTTACAATAGCAAAGACATGGAACCAACACAAATGCCCATTAAGGATAAAGAAAATGTGGTGCATATACACTGCAGAATACTATGCAGCCATAAAAAGAAAGGAGATCATGTCCTTTTCAGGGACATGGATGAAACTGGAAGCCATCATCCTCAGCAAACTAACACAGGAACAGAAAACCAAACACTGCATGTTGTCACTCACAAGTAGGAGTTGAACATTGAGAATACATGGGCACAGAGAGGAGAACAACACATACTAGGGCCTGTTGGGGGTGGGAGTTGAGGGTAGAAAACTCAGAGGTCAATAGGCGCAGCAAATCGCAATGACACATATATACCTATGTAACAAATCTGCATTTTCTGCACATGTATTGTGTGTGTGTGCGTGTGTTTTAGGAAGAAATTAAAAAAAAAAAAACAGTGACTAGGTTTACACCATCTTGATACTACCTACACAAGAGGGCGGGCACTACTGACTTAAAATTGAAGTTTTGATTTGAGTTGAAATAGAATTTTAGTATCTATAAATGGCTTTCAATAAGGAAAATGAGACTGTTGTTATGATTAAAAAAAATAAGAAAGCAATGAGAACTACCTGAGCTATAGTCAATGTAGGGAAGGATTATTCAACAGTAATGAAGGGCTATTCAAAGGACTGTTTATGAAATTAATTGTGGGCAAAAAATGAAAGGTCTTCTATTTCTACCTAATTGAGTTTCATCTTTTCAAAAATGGCTACCTCTATAAATGAAAAATTGAGAACTATTTGCTTGCCATAAGAATAAGGTTTTTAGGCATGCCCAAGAATATGCTTTCGTTTGTATGTCTTCTGCTCATTAGCGGGGCCGTCTTCCATTTCATCTCCTCCTACTTGTTTATCTCCCACGGTTTACCTGAAACACTACTTTATCCCTGAAGGGGTGTTTGATTTCTACGACTCCCCACCTCCAAGGCTTTAGTTGTGGTATCCATCTCCTCCTTTACAAACACTTATTAAGCACTTACTTTTATAACCTCCTTGATATTTACCATAAAAATTAAAAAGAAGTAAATGTCATTAAGAAGCTTATTGTTGAATGGAGCAACAGTCACAGAAACAAATCATTTCAGTGTAGTGTATAGGTGAACGCATACAAAGTGGAAACCCAAAGCAGTTCTTCTTTTCCGTAGGCCGAAGGACAACAAGAAGTCAGCATTAAAGAAAGCTTCAGAGAGAAGGAGATACTCGAAGTGGGGTCTGAAGGACACTTTTGGCTAATCATATCTATTTTCTTGCTCTAATTTAGATAATTTATTAGATAAAAGACAACTTCTGTCCATCTAAAACTTAAAATAGGAATCGAATATGGTTATATGAAAAGCCTATAATAATCCAATGACATGAAATACAAATTTTCAGAGGTATAGAATCTGTGAGGAAACAAGTAATTTAGTAGCATAACAGAAGGAAATGAGACATGAGAGTTGAAACTAAACTACATTAATTCCAGAACATGGGAGTTAAATTCTGGAAACTATTTTGGCTACAGATCTTAGAGTGGTCTTGAATACAGAACCTCACTCTAGCTTCGATTCTTACACAGCCTAGCATTTTCCCTCTCCTCTTCTCGAGTATTATTTGAGATGTCTCTTAAGTTCTTCACAGTCAATGCCACCTTCTTTTGCCATATTATATGGATTTCTGTGGCTTGTGAATAAAACATGGTAACAGATATGTAAATATATAAATTAAAAGTTGCATATGAAAAATGTTATTAATGTTATTAGTAGAGATAAAAGCATACCTTAGTGAAAGAAGAGAAGGCTAACATACTTTAAGTATCTTGAGGACAAATAGCATCTTTTTTGTCTTTACTTTTATGACCTATATGTGTAGAAAATTATCTTGCAAATTATTTTTACTAATGTTTACAAGAGTTTCTGTAAAATTAATTATTAGTATACACTTTTATGACCACGTACTATAGAGAAGGTGAGGATATAACACTTAATAAGACAGAATCATTGTTTTTAAAAAACTTACTATCTTTTAGGAAAGAGAAACACCAAATAGATAATATTAATGCAGGGCAAACACAGAGATAGCAGCAAAATTCAAATAATTTAACATCTGTGAAAAAGAAATGTTTGCTACATAAACGTAAAGGAACATATTAAAAGACTTCTTTATATATTTAATCTTGATTTATTTCATTTCTATTTCTCAAGAGTTGTCCTCACTTACACTTTTAAAATGGGTTTATCTTCTCAAAGATCAAGTCATGAAGTCCCAACTAGCAGCTGTAAAATTTTGTGAACAATATATTGGATGAGGGACAGAGAATTTGAATTTCTGTAATACACATATGTAACAATAACAAACTGGTAAGTAACTTTCTATCTGAGATCAACCAAACCTTATCAATGAAGAAGAAATGCATCAGACTTCTGTTTCCCCCTCCTACTTGCTCCTATGGTCCCACAGTGTGGAAATCAAACTGAACATGCAGTTTCATAATGACTATGAAATCATTTACACAGTTGTATCAATATTCAGAGTAGACACAGATAGAGTAAAAACTCTGACCTCAATTGGAGTCTTCTTATGGGAATGTAATACATGCACTTATATTGCCTTGGTTTTAATTTTAATAACTCAGAATAGCATAACTGCTTTACATGGGCTGTATTAGAAAATCTTGAAACTAGAGGACTTGAATAAGTGATTTTAAAGTCCCATTTTAGCACTAAATAAACTTACAAATCTTAGTTATTATTTCTCAAACTAGATTTTTGAGAAGCCCCAGAGGCGACTGGATATTTTTTAGAAAATGCTTAGAAGGTATTTTCTTTCTTAAAAACCCAGAACCAGTTGGCAATAACCTTTCTTGATTTTCAGCTTTTTATAGTAGTAGGTATTTCTGCATAAATTTATAAATTTAAAGTTATCATATAAACTCCAAATATTTTACTCATTAAATTGGAGCATGAAAGAGCATTCAAGGATAAAATTTCTCTAAAATTAGCTGAAAAACAAGGTCATCCTTGTTTTTAACTTTATTGAAAAACTTTTAATTTATCAAAGGAAGTTTAACACAGAGAAAAATAGATGTCAGCAGGTTAAGAGGCTACCATTTCATTAACAGATTTATCTTTGTATGATACTGGGAAGGAGTAATCACTGTCTTGTGTTTGTTTTGTTTTTCTTTTATGTAAAATATAATTTTAAAATTACTTATACTGCTAACCTAATTTGTTAGGTGGATAGATCCTTCAAAGTCCAAACATATAACAGCTCAGGAAGATAAAAGGCAAATGAAGTATATGGAACATTAAAAAAATTTTGAATATCTTGAAAGCTCTTTTTAACCCTAAAGTTTTAGTAAACTTCCCTGTACTTTTATAAATTTGGGGAAAACAGTTATTTCTCATGCAAGTCAATGAAGCTCATTATAAGGCTCATTAAAGTAAAAATCAGATGATAAAAGACCATTGAGACATTTATAATTATGATATTATATATCAAGCCATTACCAATAATGTCAAGTGTTAGAGCTCTTTTTACTTATAAAAAGAACTCAGAATACTACTGTGAAAACCTTACTTTGAGATCATGTGAGTCAATACTTCTTAATAAATTCCCCTTCATATACACATTTCAGACATAAAATGATTATTTTCCTCTTTTCTACCTTGTAAATCCATGTCCATACATTTGAAGTAAAGTGTTACAAATCAGGTATGCAATTGCTTTGATGTCTTTGAATTTCTTTGTAAAGTACAAAAGTTAAATTCTTTAAAACCTATGTGACCTATATAAAACATTTTGAAATTTAGAGGAATCAGAGAAAGAATTCTTTGACATAGAAAATTGTTCTATATCCTTGGGTGAACCACAGAAACTCTGTTTCCTCATCAGAGAAAAGTTGTACATTTATCAGACAGAAGTTATTTATAGATTTCCTTTTTCTGAGTATCTCTCAAGAATTGATAGCCTTCTTGCAAGGGTCAAACATTACATTTAGCTTTTCTTAGAAATCTTAGCTTTTCTAACTTCCACAATCTAATTGTGTCAGCAGAATTTCAACTCACTGGAATCAGAACTTTTTGTTGTTGTTATTATTGTTGATTGCTACAATTCTGTAGCATTCTCTGTCTCTTCTGAGTATAATTTGGTACATACCTTCAAACTATATATCAAACAGATATTCAGTGAGATATTCCCATATCAAACTGCTGAAGCTCTCAACCTTGGTGTTGGATATAATAGGAAGAAGTAAGCTCCAATTGGAAGCTATGATATGAAACTAGTCCTCATTTAAGTTCTTACCTGAAATTTGCAATACCTGTAAGAGTTAAAGAACACCTAAAAAGACAAATTATTTTAAAATGGCTGTCCTAATAGACTGGCAAAAGCAATAATAATAATAATAAGTAAAAAATAATAATAAGTAAAAAACAATCTATCAAAATGACACAAATAGTCACCTCAAAGTAATACGAGCTCACAATCAAACACATGAAGAAAAAGAGTACCACAAGTAAAAAAGAGCAGAAACAGCAGACACAGAATATGGGCCATGAATATTTTGGATACTGAAATGATCAGATAAAAGATAAAAACAGGTATGTTTTGTGATGGTTAACATTGAGTGTCAACTTGACTGGATTGAAGGATGCAAATTATTGTTCCTGGGTGTGTCTGTGACGGTGTTAACAAAGCAAATTAACATTTGAGTTAGCGAAATGGGAAAGGCAGACTCACCCTCAATCTGGGTGGGCACAATCCAATCAGCTGCCCGCACTGACAGATGAAAGCAGACAGAAGAAAGTGAAATGACTAGACTGGCTTAGCCTTTCAGCCTGCATCTTTCTTCTGTCCTAGATGTTTCCTGCCCTTGAACATTGGACTCCAAGTTCTTCAGCTTTGGGATTTGGACTGGCTTTCTTGCTCCTCAGCTTGCAGATAGCCTCAAATTTTCTAAGATTGCCCTGAGTGAGAGTCTTATATTCTATAGAGAAAGAGCTAAAATTGTGGAAAAATAGACACAGGCTCTTATCACACAAGTGGCTGACCTTCAATGAAAGGTGCATGCACAGCCTTGCCAAGTATCTACTGTTAAAGTGAGGGCATTGATTGGAAAAGAATAGGACTCTGCAAGGTGGCATAAGGACATATGGGATGACCCTCAAAAAGCTGGAGGCACTGAGCTTGTAAACTCTGATGAACCTTTTTTTTTTTTGCCAGAAGAAACAGCTTCCCCATCCCCAGGGATGGCAACATCCCCTCCCTGACACATGCTGCCATCAGCCTTTCCACATTTGTCTGAGGAGATAAACCCTGCACTGCCTGAGACAACAGTGATGAGCTCCCTTAAGGCAGTTGCCAGGCAAGATGATGTTGATTCTCCTCAAGACCCACCCCCTGTTTGCTTGTAGACCTATAAGTAGAATAAAGTCCTGGCAGGCCACGAAAGGTAAGGTTCAGAGTCTGACCCACAACGAGGTATGCTACACTTCAAAAGAACTGCTTGTGTTTTCTAATTTATATAAGCAGAAATGTGAAGAACAGGCATGGGAATGAATAGGAAGGGTGTGAGATAATGGTAGAAGGAAGGAACATAGAGTTGGATCAGGCTGAATTTATTGATTTGGGCTCAAAAAGAGATTCTGAGTTTAACGTTGCAGCTCATGACCAGTTGTAAAAATAAGGATTGCTATTTTCATGAGTGTTTCCTCATTTAGTGAAGAACATATTTGAGCATGTATACACTTATACTAAAAAACAAAGGTCACTTTATTTCCTTTTACCTTTATCATGTGACATAGATTTATTGATTTCATATCAGCATTTAAGTGCCATTAACTTTATGTAATAGCATTTGGGTTGGGGATTGGTGTGTTTCTGGTTGTACAAAGGATAGTTGTATTCAGTTAGGTGTAATTATGACATTATTATCTTTATTTGAAGATTATGTATGATTTCAGGAGATGTATATGGATATAAAGTATTATTCTTGGGTGTGTCTGTGAGGGTGTTGCCAAAGCAGATTAACATTTGAGTCAGTGGACTGGGAATGGTAGACTCACCCTCAACCTGGATGAGCACAATCCAATCAGTTGCTAGCACTGCCAGAATTAAAGCAGGCAGAAGAACCTGAAAAGACAAGACTGACTTAACCTCCCATCTTACATCTTGCTTCTGTGCTCAATGCTTCCTGCCCTCAAACACTGGACTCCCGGTTCTTCACCTCTGGGACTCAGACTGGCTCCCTTGCTCCTCAGCTTGCAGATGGCCCATTGTGGGACTTCACCTTGTGATCATGTGAGTCAATACTCCTTAATAAACTCCCCTCTACATATACATCTATCCTATTAGTTCTGTCCTTCTAGAGAACCTTGACTAATACAGCTTAATAGGTCTAGATAAATGTAAAAGTAATAAAAGACATGAATATGATCCAAGAAAGTACCAAAATGACTGAGCAAATTCAAAAACAATTTCCAAAGTAAAATAAATGAAAAAAAGAAAATTTAAAATTTAAAATGATATGGATAGTTTAAAAACCAATTTGATTTCTCTGAAGGGTGAAATATTTATCTAGAAAATATAGCATAATAAATTTCTTAGAATATATGGCAGAAATATGAAGTGTTTAAAATTGTTCCAAAATAAAAGTAGAAGTAGGAGACATGGGGAAAAGAGTACAAAGGCTCCCTGTATATTCAGTTGGAGATCTAACTGGAATAAAAGAGAGAGGAAGATACACAATAATTTAAAAAGTAAAGGGTGATAATTTGCTGGAAATCATAAAGCATTAATAATGAAAACCAAATAACATAACAAATTTTAAGTCTATAATTGATACAGAGTGCCTGTATGTGTGTGTGTATGTGTTTTTATGTTTGTGCATTAAGCTGTAGCATAACAAAAACAACAGTAAGGACTTAAAAACATAAGAAAGATAATTTAGCTGAATTCTCAAAGGTAACAATAAAAACTAAAAAGAGAGAAATAATATTTTCTGGTACTAAAAGTAAATGTGTCAACTTAAAATTGTATAACAGCAAAGCTAACTTTTAAGAAGATGCATAAAATAAAGACATCTTCAAGTAGTAAAAAGCTGAGTGTTTATAATCAATCAATCATCACTAAGGGAATGTCTAATAAATGTATTCATCCAAAAAGATGAGGACCAAAGTCAGACATTCTTAGAAGCTAAATTATTGCTAAGAAACAACAACAAAAATTGATAAATGTATGAGTAAATATAAATAAATACTGCCTGTATAAAATAATAATAATAATATTTTTTAAGATTTAATGAGAAAGTTAAAATACTGGATAATTTTTAGTAATGTAGAGAGCAGAGTGAAAGTGTACTCATTTCCATATAATGAATTGTATAAAAGTAAAGAAATTTAAATACCTTTAGAATTTTTAATCATTCAAAATGAAACATCTAGTATAACTAACAATTAAATAGAAAAATAATGTAATTATATAACTTTAAGATTGTAAGTGGGTAAAAAATTATAAAAAGGCTGCCTGTCTGCCCAAGAATAAGAAAAAAATTTATCATCCAAAAGATGGCAAAATAAGACAAAATAAAAACGGAAAAAATGAATAAATTAAAAGTAAAAACTAAAGTGGTAAAAACAAATCAACATATATCAGTATTAAAAAGTAAAAATCAACTAACCACTCTAGTTAAAAGGTATCAATGATCAAACTCCATGGAAGCTAAGTTTTACCAAGAAGAAACACTGATATTGAGTTTGTCATGAAGAATTTTTATTACGGGCAGTTCTTGGGGACAAGAACACTAGAAGGGAAAGAAGAAGCAGGACTGGGCACAACAAAGAATTTCAATGCAGGGGCAACGACAGCCTTGGCTAACCCTATGGGGAGCTCTGGAACTAGAAAAGCCCTTTTGGGTTTTCATAAGTTGAGTTATGATGTCCAAATTTGTACCATCAGTCAGTGGATCAAGGCCATCCTGGAAGAGGAATAAACTTATGTTCATTGCAACTTAAAGAGGCTGATAATATGGGTGTTTAATTTTAGGATATTATTAATTTTCTAATTATGATTTTTACCTAGAATCTAGAAAAAGAGAAGAGAAAAAACACAAAGCAGCAGAAAGAAGAAAATAATAAGTGTAAAGGCAGAAACCAATGAAATTAAAAACAGAGAAAATTTTAATAGACAATCAATGAAACATAGAACTTGTTTTTTGAAAAAAATCAATAAAATTGACAAGCTTCCACTAAGACTGACAAAGAAGAGAAGATAGAAGATACAAATTACTGATATCAAACATGAAACAGGGGCTATCACTACAAATGCTGAAGAATTTGAAAGAATAATAAATACTATGAACAACTATACCCATATAAATTTGACCAATTAAGAATGTATGTTATTGGTGGAAGAACAGAAACATTAATCAATGGAACAAAATAACGAACCTAGAAAAGGAACCACAAAAATTTGCTCAAAGCTGGTTTTGGATAAAGCTGCAGAAGCAATTCAATGGAGAAAGAATAGCCTTTTCAGCCAGTAGTGCTGAAGCAATTAGATATCCTTTGGAGGACTGGGCAGGGAGCAGGGAGAAGAACTCAACCTGTTTCACATCTTATACAAAAATTAACTCTCACTGAAACACAGATTTACATGTAAATTGAAAAGCTATAATGTAAAAAAAATATAGACAAAACTCTTCAGAATCTAGAACTAGGCAAAGAGTTCTAAACTTGACACCAAATGTATGATCAATCGAAGAAACAAAATCAAATACACCGGACTGATCAAGTAAAAAAGAAAGACTTGGATACTGAAAAGACTCTGTAAAGAGGATTGAAAAAACAAGCCACAGAGTGGGAGAAAATATTTGCAAACTACATCTGACAATGAACTATTTTATAGAATTTATAAAGGACTCTCAAATCTCAAGAGTAAACATTAATATTAATAATAATAATAAATCCAGTTAGAAAATGTTCAAAGATGTGGACAGTCATTTCACCAAAGATGACATACACATAACAAATAAGCACATAAACAGATGTTTAGCACCCCGAACCGGAGAGTACAAATTAAAATGACAGTGAGATATCACCACGTACATATCAACATGGCTGAATTAAAAATGGTGACAACACCAAATGTTGGCAACAATGAACATCACTCATTAGTTGCTGCTGGGATTAAAACTCTGGATAAATGGTTTGATTTTTTTCTTAAACTAGCTAAAACATGCATCTAACATACAGCCCAGTAATTGTTCTACTAGGCATTTGTCCCAGAGAAATTAACATTTTTGTTCACATAAAAACCTATATATTCATATTCACTGCAGCTTTATTTGAAATAGTCAAAAATGAGCAACAACTAGATTTCCTTTCTGAAGTGAATGGTTAAAAAACTGTGGTACATTTGTGTCACAAAATACTACTTAACAATATAAAGACATGAATTACTTGTATACCAAACAACTTGAATGAATATCTTGAGAATTATGCTGAGTGAAAAAGCCAATCCCAAAGTTTACCTACTGTATCATTCCATTTATATTACATTCTTGAAATGACAAAGTTATAGAATTAAATACAAGATTACTGTTTTCCAAAGGTTAGAAATGAGAACAAGTGAGTATAGAGGATATAAGGAAGGGGTGTGGCTATCATAGGGCAATATGCGTGAAGGCAGAGTATCGCCTCCTCCAACCCCCACCAAAAGATATCCACGTCCTAATCTTCAAAAATTGTGAATATATTATGTTACTTCGTAAGGAATAATTAATAGTGCAAATAAAATTAAAGTTGCTAATTAACTGACCTTAAATGGAAGAGATGATCTGGTATTGCCTGAGTGGGTCCAATGTAGTCACGAGGGGCTTTTAAAGAGTGTGGAAGATCAATACTGAACACGCAGCGTCACAGCGATAGAGTGTGAGAAAGATTCTACAGGACACGGCTGGCTTTGAATGTGGAAGGTGTCCAAGAGCTAAGGAATGCAGGCAGCTTGGAGAAGCTAGAAAAGTTAAGAATACGGATTTTTCTCTAGAGATTCCAGAAAAATACATAACCTCACTAACACTTTTCTTTTAGCCCAATGAGACCCATCTCAGATAACGGACTACTAGAATCGTAGGATAGTAGATTTGTATTTTAAGCCGTTAAGTCGTGGTAATTTTTTTAAAGCAGCTATAGAACAGAATTACAGAAGGATCCTGGTAGGGATGGGAATATTCCATATCTTGACTGTTTTGGAAGTGCTGGAAGATGTACTGTCGGGGAAAACTAGGTAAAGAGTGAATAAGATTTTGCTGTATTACTTCTTATAACTACATGTGAATCTATAGTTGCTTAAAAATAATGTTAAAAGTATATAATTATTATATATAAAATATACAATTATTTATATAAAATATATAATATATAAATACATGTTTTAAAATATATATTAGGGAATATGTAATAAATATATACATATACATTTATTCACATATATGTATAAATATATGTATATATGCACATATAATGCATATAAATATATGTATACATAATATAAAAGATATATGTATGTCAATAAATATGTATATTTGTGCAGGTTTCTCACATAAGTAAACTAACCTATGTATACATGTATATACATATATTTAAATGTTAAACACATTTAAATATTAAACTAACCGATGTATATGTGTGTATACATATATTTATATATGTGTATAAATATATGTATATACACATATATTTATATATATGTATATTTTATATTCCTTAATGATTTGGAATATATTTAACTTTAGACTTTTATTTATATTGTGCCTAAGAGTTTAAACACTTTATATTTTCTTAGAAATCATTTTCTGAAGCTTGTGACTTAATATGAATCACAACATTATGTCAATCATAGTCTTGATGTTAAAACATTTTCCGAACAATGATTCCAATTTAATAAATTAATACTGTCCTGTTTTAATAAAAAAATTATCACTACACGTATATTTTCATAACTGTATTTTATAGAGAGAAGTACTGTAATTTATGGGAGAAGTAAGTTCTGGAATTGTATAACTTTTAACTTTTAAGTTTAGGGGTGTATGTGCAGGTTTCTTACATAGGTAAACGTGTTATAGGAGTTTGTTGTACAGATTATTTTATCACCCCAGTATTAAATGTAGTACCCATTAAGTTATTTTTCCTGATCCTTTCCCTCCTCCAAACCTCCACTCTCCAAAAGGCTCCAATGTGTGTCATTCCTCTCTACATGTCCATTTGTCCATCATTAGGCTCATATTTACAAGTGAGAGCATGCATTATTTGGTTTTCTATTCCTGTGTTAGTTTGCAAAAGATTCTTTCCTAATTTACCTTTTTTTTTTTATATATATAATAACAAGACCAAGTGATTTAGGGCATTTAGTAAGTGACTTTTGACTTCATGACAGGTGATATGTTTGGGGTAGATCTCTACAAATGTTCTGAAGGAACAGGATTCTCTGTGTTTATTTTCTGCCATTTTTGAATGCTTCTGATTTACAGAGAAAGTTCATTTTTTTTCTGGCAGCGTTCAGCTTCTTCAGAGATCAAGTAAAACCTACTTCCTAGTAGAAAGAAGGTAAATTGTGGGTTACCTTCGGGGAGACTACAGGCACCTGAGACTCACATACTTTTCTAAATATCCAATATCATTTTAGAAAATAAAACATATCCATATAACTTTAATTCTAATTTGCAGAGCTACAAATTAGATTTTAAGCCTTTTCAAAGATACAGGTGGAAATCATTAAAGTTCCCTTTGAGAAAGGAAAAACACAATGAACAGTAATTTGATTTCTAGATTCTCTTCATGAATTCATGGGGTGTTCGAAGCCATTACATTTTACAGGATGGTACCATTCCATAGGGCGTTATTATTCTGTATTCGAAACTAGAAATAGTACATGAAAATCAGTTCTTTGACTTTTGAGACAAGGGTGCGGAAGCTTGCATAAGAGAGAATCCAACTGAAATGTAATTACTTCTCCTCTTTTTCCAAAGATTATGCTGAGAAAACAAATTCAGTAAGACGGAGAAACCCAGATAAAATGAGAGTTTCTCATCCTGAGGGCATTGTCTACTGGAATCTGTGCCTAGTTACACAAGGGTGCATGGATGATTTCGAGTCTCTGGTCCTCCTGGGATGCAGACCTTCTAATATGTGCAGTTGACTTCACCTTCATCAGTACTAATATTGTGCTCAAATTGGCAGGAGGTTTAAATTATTATTTAAAACTATCAGCTAGTGTGAACAAGAAAATAGGTCACAGGAAAAGGGCTGGGAAGATACAGCACAGTGACTTAACATATTCAGAAAACTTATATAACTTTATAGTCTGCCGATAATAAAGACAAATGAATTAAAATACCCCTTTGCCTGTATTGAGATAGAAAAACAAAGTGACTACTGTGTTTGAACACCAGGAGTGACGGACTAGGGTGTGTCATATATCTACCTCAGGGAAGAATAAGTTGAATGAAGGAAGAATAGAGCTGTATAATCAATTATTTGCTACTGTATCCTGGATCTTGCTAGCTTTGACATTCCTTCACTTCCTTTAGTCCATAACGGATTCAGAAAAATATCGTAAGAAATCCATTGAACACTAGCAAGCTTATTTTTATGATGGGAATCCTTCTGTACTTCCGGGTTGGCCTGTAACTCAGGGAATCCCTATAGGTAGAAAGCTCAAAGTTACTATAGTAAAGTCACCTCTGTCCTGGAACTTTTAGGGTAACATTGAATCTTGGAGAAGATTATTTACAATCAACTATTCAAAATGCTACATTCCACATCAGAACCTTCTGTATGGTTTTTTGAAAGCGTGAGAAGTCAGAAAGATTTGCTGCACTCACAGTGTTTTTGTATTTGCTTCCAGTGTACTTTGCAGAATTTTCCTGGTGAATAGTAAAAGTCCTAAAAGCATAACTTTTTGTGGCCCTTGTTATAATCAGGCAGAAAACTTACTTTTATCAAGTATAACACTAGTTCTGGGACTAACCTATAAATGAAGCAAAGTTTATCCCAATACAGTCACCTTCATTTGCTTTTTTATCCAAGAGATATTGAGTGCTCACTAAATGCCAGATACTATTAGAGACACGGGGAGTTGTTCAGAAAGCAAATCAAACTATTCCCATGGATTTATATTTCTAATGGGTGAAATATATAATCAACTATATATATATATGTCAGTTTATAGTAAATGCTATGATCAATAATCATGATTATAGTAATAAAAATTAGAGTAATAGTAATAAACACTCATGTACTCATGCAGGACTGTATGCCAAATATAGTTAATATTTTCAAAACACTATTATTTTTAATTCATCTATAAGAAAGGTACTATTAGTATTTTCATTTTAGAGCTAAGAGAAATGAGGCACTGAAAGATTAAGCAACTTGATCAAGTTGGCAACTGTTAAGTGGCAAATCTTCCAGTCCAAGGATACTGGTTCCAGATTTTAATGATGAATAAAGAGAGGTTAAGGGGGATTAAGAGAGATGGAGGTGTGCTATTTTATATAAAGTGATTTGAAAAGTTCTCCCTAGTGTCAAGATACTTGATCGGAAATTTGAAGGGAATACAAGAGTAAGTCATGGAAATGTGGCTGGCACACAGGTGCCAAGACTTCAGGAGTCAGACCATGTGGGACTTAGCAAAGTGTCTTGAATCATATGGGAGTCATTAAAGCTTTGAAAAGAAATTAAATGATTAGGAGTATTTCTAAATACTTAAGTTTTTTTATTTTTTTAGTTTTTAGTTTTTAGTTTTTCACATTCTTTACTTGCTCCACAGTATGTACTAATTATAATCGGTATTTATATGCTTAAATATGTAAAGTTACTATTAATTTCAATTTTTATTTTTTTATTGCATTTTAGGTTTTGGGGTACATGCGAAGAACATGCAAGATTGTTGCATAGGTGCATACGTGGCCGTGTGATTTGCTGCCTTCCTCCCCTTCACCTATATATGACATTTCTCCCCATGCTATATCTCCCCAACTCCCCACCCCCCGCTGTCCCTCCCCTATTTCCCCCCAACAGACCCTAGTGTATAGTGCTCCCCTCCCTGTGTCCATGTGTTCTCATTGTTCAACACCTGCCTATGAGTGAGAGAATGCGGTGTTTGATTTTCTGTTCTTGTGTCACTTTGCTGAGAATGATGGTTTCCAGGTTCATCCATGTCCCTACAAAGGACACGAACTCATCATTTTTGATGGCTGCATAATATTCCATGGTGTATATGTGCCACATTTTCTCTGTCCAGTCTATCATCGATGGGCATTTGGGTTGGTTCCAGGTCTTTGATATTGTAAACTGTGCTGCAATGAACGTTCATGTGCATGTGTCCTTACAGTAGAACGATTTATAATCCTTTGGATATATGCTCAGTAATGGGATTGCTGGGTCAAATGGAATTTCTATTTCTAGGTCCTTGAAGAATCGCCACACTGTCTTCCACAATGGTTGAACTAATTTACACTCCCACCAACAGTGTAAAAGTGTTCCTATTTCTCCACATCCTCTCCAGCATCTGTTGTCTCCAGATTTTTTAATGATTGCCATTCTAACTGGCGTGAGATGGTATCTCAATGTAGTTTTGATTTGCATTTCTCTAATGACCAGTGATGATGAGCATTTTTTCATATGTTTGTTGGCCTCATGTATGTCTTCTTTTGTAAAGTGTCTGTTCATATCCTTCACCCATTTTTGAATGGGCTTGTTTGTTTTTTTCTTGTAAATCTGTTTTAGTTCTTTGTAAATTCTGGATATCAGCTCTTTGTAAAATGAGTAAACTGCAAAAATTTTTTCCCATTCTATTGGTTGCCGATTCACTCTAATGACTGTTTCCTTTGCCGTGCAGAAGCTGTGGAGTTTGATTAGGTCCCATTTGTCTATTTTAGCTTTTGTTGTCAATGCTTTTAATGTTTTGGTTATGAAGTCCTTGCCTACGCCTGTGTCCTGAATGGTTTTGCCTAGATTTTCTTCTAGGGTTTTTATGGTGTTAGGTCTTATGTTTAAGTCTTTAATCCATCTGGAGTTACTTTTAGTGTAAGGTGTCAGGAAGTGGTCCAGTTTCTGCTTTCTGCATATGGCTAGCCAGTTTTTCCAACACCATTTATTAAACAGGGAATCCTTTCCCCATTGCTTGTTTTTGTCAGGTTTGTCAAAGATTGGATGGTTGTAGATATGTTGTGTTGCCTCCGAGGCCTCTGTTCTGTTCCATTGGTCTATATCTCTGTTTTGGTACCAGTACCGTGCTGTTTGGATTACTGTAACCTTGTAGTATAGTTTGAAGTGCGGTAGTGTGATGCCTCCCGCTTTGTTCTTTTTGCTTAGAATTGACTTGGCTATGCGGGCTCTCTTTTGGTTCCATATGAAGTTTAAGGTGGTTTTTTCCAGTTCTGTGAAGAAGGTCATTGGTAGCTTGATGGGGATAGCATTGAATCTGTAAATTACTTTGGGCAGAATGGCCATTTTCACGATATTGATTCTTCCTAACCATGAACATGGAATGTTTCTCCATCTGTTTATGTCCTCTCTTATTTTGTTGAGCAGTGGTTTGTAGTTCTCCTTGAAGAGGTCCTTTCTGTTCCTTGTTATTTGTATTCCTAGGTATTTTATTCTCTTTGTAGCAATTGTGAATGGCAGTTCGTTCATGATTTGGCTCTCTTTAAGTGTGTTTTTGGTGTATAGGAATGCTTGTGATTTTTGCACATTGATTTTGTATCCTGAGACTTTGCTGAAGTTGCTTATCAGTTTCAGGAGATTTGGGGCTGAGACGATGGGGTCTTCTAGATGTACAATCATGTCGTCTGCAAATAGAGACAATTTGACTTCCTCCTTTCCTATTTGAATATGCTTTATTTCTTTTTCTTTCCTGACTTCTCTGGCTAGAACTTCCAGTACTATATTGAATAGAAGTGGTGAGAGAGGGCATCCTTGTCTAGTGCCAGATTTCAAAGGGAATGCTTCCAGTTTTTGCCCATTCAGTATGATATTGGCTGTTGGTTTGTCATTAATAGCTTTTATTATTTTGAGATACGTTCTGTCAATACCTAGTTTATTGAGGGTTTTTAGCATAAAGGGCTGTTGAATTTTGTCAAGGCCTTCTCTACATCAATTGAGATAATCATGTGGTTTTTGTCTTTGGTTCTGTTTATGTGGTGAATTATGTTTATAGACTTATGTATGTTGAACCAGCCTTGCATCCCAGGGATGAATCCTACTTGATCATGGTGGATAAGCTCTTTGATGTGCTGTTGCAATCCGCTTGCCAGTATTTTATTGAAGATTTTTGCATCTATGTTCATCATGGATATTGGCCTGTAGCTTTCTTTTCTTGTTGAGTCTCTGCTGGGTTTTGGTATCAGGATGATTTTGGTCTTATAAAATAATTTGGGAAGGATTCCCTCTTTTTAGATTATTTGGAATAGTTTCAGAAGCAATGGTACCAGCTCCTCTTTCTATGTCTGGTAGAATTCGGCTGTGAACCCATCTGGACCTGGGCTTTTTTGGGATGGTACACTCTTAATTGCTGCCTCGACTTCAGACCTTGTTATTGGTCTATTCAGGGTTGTAACTTCTTCCTGGTTTAGGCTTGGGAGGAGGCAAGTGTCCAGGAATTTATCAATTTCTTCCAGGTTTCCTAGTTTATGTGCATAGAGTTGTTTGCAATAATCTCTGATGATGGTTTGAATTTCTGTGGAATCTGTGGTGATAGCCCCTTTATCGTTTTTTATTGCATCTATTTGGTTATTCTCTCTTTTCTTTTTTATTAATCTGGCTAGTGGTCTATTTTGTTGATCTTTTCAGAAAACCAACTCCTAGATTTACTGATTTTTGGAGGGTTTTTGTGTCTCTATCTCCTTCAGTTCTCCTCTGATCTTAGTTATTTCTTGTCTTCTGTTAGGTTTTGAGTTTTTTTGATCTTGCTCCTCTAGCTCTTTCAATTTTGATGATAGGGTGTCAATTTTAGATCTCTCCTTGCTTCTCATGTGGGCACTTATTGCTATATATTTTCCTCTAGGGACTGCTTTAAATGTGTCCCAGAGATTCTGGTATGTTGTGTCTTCATTCTCGTTGGTTTCAAATAACATCTTTATTTCTGCCTTCATTTCTTTGTTTATCCAGTCAACATTCAAGAGCCAGTTGTTCAGTTTCCATGAAGCTGTGAGGTTCTGTGTTGGTTTCTGAATTCTGAGTTCTAACTTGATTGCACTGTGGTCTCAGAGACTGTTTGTTATGGTTTCCATTCTTTTGCATTTGCTGAGGAGTGATTTACTTCCAATTATGTGGTCAATTTTAGAGTAGGTGTGATGTGGTGCTGAGAAGAATGTATATTCTGTGGATTTGGGGTGGAGAGTTCTGTAAATGTCTATTAGGTTTGCTTGTTCCAGGTCTGAGTTCACGTCCTGGATATCCTTGTTAATTTTCTGTCTGGTCGATCTGTCTAATATTGACAATGGGGTGTTAAAGTCTCCCACGATAATTGTGTGGGAGTCTAAGTCTCTTTGTAAGTCATTAAGAACTTGCCTTATGTATCTGGGTGCTCCTGTATTGGGTGCATACATATTTAGGATCTTTAACTCTTCTTGTTGCATTGATCCTTTTACCATTATGTAATGTCCTTCTTTGTCTTTTTTGATCTTTGTTGCTTTAAAGTCTATTTTATCCGAGATGAGAATTGTAACTCCTGCTTTTCTTTGCTCTCCATTTGCTTGGTAGATCTTCCTCCATCCTCTCTTTTGAGACTTTGTGTATCCTTGCATGTGAGATGGGTTTCCTGGATACAGCACACTGATGGGTTTTGGCTTTTTATCCAATTTGCCAGTCTGTGTCTTTGATTGGGACATTTAGTCCATTTACATTTAGGGTTAATATTGTTATGTGTGAATTTGATACTGCCATTTTGCTGCTAGCTGCCTGTTTTGCCCGTTAGTTTATGCAGATTCTTCATTGTGTTGATGCTCTTTACCATTTGGTATATTTTTGGAGTGGCTGGTACTGGTTGTTCTTTTCTATGTGTAGTGCCTCTTTCAGGAGCTCTTGTAAAGCAGGTCTGGTGGTGATGAAATCTCTGAGTACTTGCTTGTTTGCAAAGGATTTTATTTTTCCTTCACTTATGAAGCTTAGTTTGGCTGGATATGAAATTCTGGGTTGAAAGTTCTTTTCTTTAAGATGTTGAATATTGGCCCCTACTCTCTTCTGGCTTTTAGGGTTTCTGCTGAGAGATCTGCTGTGAGTTTGATGGGCTTCCCTTTGTGGGTAACCCAACGTTTCTCTCTGGCTGCCCTTAGCATTTTCTCGTTCATTTCAACCCTGGTGAATCTGATGATTATGTGCCTTGGGGTTGCTCTTCTTGAGGACTATCTTTGTGGTGTTCTCTGTATTTCTTGGACTTGAATATTGGCCTGCCTTGCTAGGTTGTGGAAGTTTTCCTGGATAATATCCTGAAGAGTATTTTCCAGCTTGGATTCATTCTCTTTGTCACATTCAGGTACACCTATCAAATGTAGATTAGGTCTTTTCACATAGTCCTATATTTCTTGTTGACTTCGTTTATTCCTTTTTACCCTGTTTTCTCTAATCTTGCCTTCTTGTTTTATTTCATTGAGTTGATCTTCAACCTCTGATATCCTTTCTTCTGCTTGGTCAATTCAGCTGTTGAAACTTGTGCATGCTTCGTGAAGTTCTTGAGTTGCGTTTTTCAGCTCCATCAATTCACTAATATTCCACTCTAAGTTGTCCATTCTCGTTAGCATTTCGTCAAATCTTTTTTCAAGATTCTTAGTTTCTTTGCATTGGGTTAGAACATGTTCTTTTAGCTCACGGAAGTTTCTTATTACCCACCTTCAGAAGCCTGATTCTGCCATTTCATCACACTCATTCTCCATCCAGTCTTGTTCCCTTGCTGGTGAGGAGTTGTGATCCCTTGTAGGAGGAGAGGTGTTCTGGTTTCGGGTGTTTTCATCCTTTTTGTGCTGGTTTCTTCCCATCTTTGTGGATTTATCCACCTGTCGTCTTTGTAGTTGCTGACTTTCTGATTGGGTCTCTGAGTGGACGTCCTGTTTGTTGATGATGAAGTTATTTCTCTTTCTTAATTTTCCTTCTAGCAGTCTGGACCCTCTGCTGTAGGACTGCTGAGGTCCACTCCAGGCCCTGCTTCCCTTGGGATCACCTGCAGCAGCTGCAGAACAGTAAGCGTTTCTACCAGTTTCTTCTTCTGCTTTGTCCCAGAAGGATACCTGCCAAATGTCAGTCTGAGCTCTCCTTTATGAGGTGACTCTTTGGATATACAGGGGTCAGAGAGCTGCTTGAGGAGACAGTCTGTCCTTTATAGTAGCTCAAGTGCACGGGAAATCACATAGATTCTGCTGCCTTTTCAACAGGCGACTGGAACACCTGGGAGAGAGTCGACTGTTCAACTAAAAAAAAAAAGGCTCTGAGGCAGGGAGCCAGGTGATCGGACTCGGCTGGTCCCACCGCCCCAAAAAAATAAAACAAACAAACCAAAAAAAACAGCAATTGGAAACGCTCTGGGTTGAGAGTTTCACAGCAAGCACAGCTGAACCCGGGATGGTCCAGCTCTATGGGGGAGGGGCGTCTGCGATTACCGAGGCACTCCACCACTACGGAGGCAGTCCGCCATTGCTGAGGCAGCCTGCCATTGCCGAGGCAACCCGCCATTACAGAGCGAGTCCGTCATTACAGATGCAGGCCACCATTGCCGAGGCAGTTCTTACTACCCCATATAAACAGGCCTGCAGGGAAGTTCACATGGCAGCTGGGCGGAGCCCACAGCAGCTCAGTGAAGCCTCTGTAGGCAGACAGTGACTAGGCTGCCTCCTTGCTGGGCAGGGCAGCCCTGAAAAAAAAAGTCAGCAGCACAGTGGAAACTCATAAATAAAGCCCTAACTCCCTGAGACAGAACACCTGGGAAAAAAAAAAAAGGAGGTTTATGAGTTCTGCTGCAGCAGACTTAAATGTACCTGCCCAGCAGCTCTGAATGAACAACAGAGCTCACAGCATATAATACACCTTCTTTAAAAGTTAAAAACTTAAATATTAAGATCCAAGATGGCCAGTTAGGAGCAGCTCAGGATTGCAGCTCCCAGTGAAAGCGCAGAGAGTGAGCGGAACCACTTAACAGAGAGTCATCATGCTTAACTCCACACACTCAGAAACACATTTTTTGCTTTCTTTGCAAGTGTTGGAAATTAAAATGTGAAGCAAAAACTTCATTTCAAATGCACACTGCACTAATCCAAGAAGAGAGAAGTAGAGATATCTGCCTAGACCCTTCACTGCTTGTCTTCACTTAGTGACTGTCAGCAACAAAACCTTTTACTGTCTTATGCTGCAGAGAAAGTATGTAAAGTCATTTAACTACTGGATCTTTAATTAACTAAATAAATACATAAATAAATAAAATGGAAGATCAAAGAGACCATTTAAAGTGGAAACAATAACTATTTAATCAATCATTTTGTTTTTATTTTTCAACTTTTATTTTATGTTCCAGGGTACATGTGCAGAATGTGCAGGTTTATTGCATAGGTAAATATGTGTCATGGTGGTTTGCTGCACAGATCATTCCATCACCTAGGTATTAAGTCTCCAGCATCCACTAGCTATTCTTCCAGTTTCCCTTCCCTCCCTCTGCCCTCTAACAGGGCCCAGAGTGTGTTGTTTCCCTCTACGTGTACATGTGTTCTCAAAATTTAGCTCCCACTTTAAGTGAGAAGATGAGGTCTTTGGTTTTCTGCTCCTGCATTAGTTTGCTAAGGATGATGGCCTCCAGCTCTATCCATGTCCCTACAAAAGATATGATCTCATTCTTTGTTATGGATACATAGTATTCCATGCTGAATATGTACCATATTTTCTTCATCCAATCTATCATTGATAAGCATTTAGACTGATTCCATGTCTTTGCTCTTGTGAATAGTGCTGCAATGAACATATGTATGCTTGTGTCTTTATAACAGAATAATTTATATTCTGTTGAGTACATACCCAGTAATGGGATTGCTAGGTCAAATGCTATTTCTAGGTCTTTAAGGAATCACCACACTGTCTTCCACAATGGTTAAACTAATTTACACTCCCATCAACAGTATAAACACACTCCTTTTTCTCCACAACCTCACCAGTATCTGTTGTTTTTAACTTTTTAATAATCGCCATTCTGACTGGTGTGACACAGTATCTCATATGGTTTTCATTTGCATCTCTCTAAAAATCAGTGATGTTGAGGTTTATTTTTTAATGTTTGTTGGCTGCATGTAAGTCTTCTTTTGAGAAGTGTCTGTTCATGTCCTTTCCCCACATTTTAATGAGGTTGTTTTTTTTTTCCTTGTAAATGTGTTTAAGTTCCTTGTAGATGATGGACATTATATCTTTGCTAGATGCATAGATTGCAAAGATTTTCTCCTATTCTGTAGGTTGTCTGCATATTATGTTTATAGTTTCTTTTGCTGTGCAGAAGCTCTTTAGTTTAATTAGATCCCATTTGTCAATCTGCTTTTGTTGCAGTTGCTTTTGGTGTCTTTGTCACGAAATATTTGCCTGTGCCTATGTCCTGAATGTTATTGCCTAAGTTTTCTTCTAAGGTTTTTATAGTTTTGGGTCTTACATTTAAGTCTTTAATCCATTTTTAGTTTATTTTTGTATATAGTATAAGGAAGGAGTACATTTTCAATTTTCTGCATATGAATAGCCAGTTCTCCCAGCACCACTTATTAAATAGGGCATACTTTCCCCATTGCTTGTTCTTTTGCCACATTTGTCAAACATCAAATGGTTGTAGGTGCATGGTCTTATTTATCTGGGTTTTCTATTACTGTTTCATTGGTCTATTTGTCTAGTTTTGTACGAGTACCTTGCTGTTTCAGTTACTGTAGTCCTGCAGTATAGTTTGAAGTTGGGTAGCATGATCCCTTCAGATTTCTTGTTTTTGCTTAGGATTTCCTTGGCTAATGGGGCTCATTCATTGGTTCTGCATGAATTTTATAATAGTTTTTTTTTAATTCTGTCAAGAATTTCAATGGTAGTTAAATGGGAATTGCATTGCATCTATAAATTGCTTTCAACAGCATGACAATTTTAACGAAGTTGATTCTGCCTATCCATGAGCATCGAATGTTTTTCCACTTGTGTGTGTCATTTCTGATTTCTTTGAGCTGTGGTTTGTAGTTCTCCTTGAAGAGGTTTTTCACATTTCTTATTAGCTGTATTCCTAGGTATTTTATTCTTTTTGTGACAATTAGGAATGGGATTTTGTTCCTCATTTGTCTCTTGGCTTGCCTCCTGATGATTTATTAGAATGCTAGCAATTTTTGCACATTGATTTTGTATCATGAGGTGTTGCTGAAGTTGCTTATCAGCTTAAGAAGCTTTCAGGCTGAGACAATGGGTTTTCTAGATATAGGATATGTTATCCTCAAGCAAAGATATTTTGACTACTGTCTGGTAGGGGACTTTTGGCCCGTTCCCCGGCCATGTGGAAAGGGCCTAATTCCCGACAAAGGTAGCCCTTCCTCCTCTGCAGGGAGGGGCCCTTATCTCATTCCATCCAGGCCCGGCCCGAGACCAGCAACCTTCCCGCCCAGCCGGTCGCTGAACCAATCACCATCCACCCCATCAGCTCTCCCGTAACCTCCCCTCCCACAAACTCCCGCCCGGCAGGTTTCCTGCCTAGCAACCAACCTGGCCAATCACTACCCGCCAGGTCAACTCCCCCTAGCCTATCACTACCTGCCAGATCAGCTCTCCCGCCGCCCCAGGCCCTCTGCCCCTATAAAACAGATTGAACAAAGAAAGCGCGCGCGATTCCTCCCTGCCCACCGGAGTCGCCCGGAGATCCCAATAAAGTCGGTACTGGTCACCACGCTTCCTGCCTCATGTCGGTCGAGCGCCTGCCTGCCTCCGTGGGTCGGGGGTCCCACAACCGGGGTCGCACAACTACCTCTCTTCCTATTTGAATACCTTTTATTTCTTTCTCTTGCTTGATTGCCCTTGCCAGAACTTCCAGTACTATATTGAATAGGATTGGTGAGTGAGGACAACCTTGTCTTATGCTGGTTTTCAAGGGCAATGCTTCCAGCTTTTTCCCAGTCAGTATGATATTGGCTGTCAGTTTGTCGTATATGGCTCTTATTATTTTGAGGTATGTTCCCCATTAATGATATTAGACAGATCATCAAGACAGAAAATTCACAAAGATATTCAGGACTTGAACTCAGCTGTGGATCAAGTGGACCTGATAGTTATCTACTGAACTCTCCACCCAAAACAACTATATATACATTCTTCTCATTACCACATGGCACTTATTCTAAAATTCATCACATAATTATAAGTAAAACACTCCTCAGTAAATGCAAAAGAACTGAAATCATGACAATCTCTTGGACCACTACACAATGAAATTAGAACTCAAGACTAAGAAGTTTACTCAAAATCATTCAACTGCATGGAAACTGAACAACCTACTCCTGAATGACTTTTGGGTAAATAATGAAATTAAGGCAAAAATCAAGAAGTTCTTTGAAACTAATGAGAACAAGTATATAATGTACCAGAATCTTTGGGAAGCAGCTAAAGCACTGTTAAGAAGAAATCATTTAAAAATTAAATGATGCCCTTATTTATTTTATATAGTCTGCCTGTAATGAGTTGGAAAAGCCATTTATAAAAGAAGTTAAGCAGGAATGTGTACTATATTGGGTTCTACTATAAATGAGACTTCTGAATTGTATAAGTCAAAATCTCTACCAATGTGTTGCTAACTGAAAACATTGTTATAGGTTTCATATCCTGTAATTATTATTGCCCAATCATTTAGTTAAAGAAAGTAATTTTCATCTTAATTTGATGTCTGTTACCTTATATCATGTTAAATAAAGGGCTCCCAAATCACTCTTGATAACCTTTACCATAGATAAGCATCTCTCAGATGCTTATCTGAGATGCTTATCTGAGATACATTCTGAGATGCTAATCTATCTCTACACTGAGACATCCACTAGGACAATGTAATTTACTTTGTATGTAGCCAATTAGAACTTTTTAATTAATAAAAGCATCAATAATTCACAAAGTTTTAACAATAGAAGAGTCTTTTTACTGACAATAACCACTATAATCTTTGAAGGACCACTCTAAACTATTTAGAATACCCATTTTCAACTTCATTTCCTCTACAAATTTTTCATTTTAATGTTTCAATAAGCCAATCCAAAGAAAATACATATTAAAAAGCATATTCCACATATTGCTGACCAAAATTTACATTTTTCTACATTTGTAACATGCAAACAAAGACAAAATATAAATGAAATATAAGAGAAAGAAATTTGTCCTTAGGAAGCATGGATTTGTTTAAAAGTCTGTAATCATAACTTTTTAAAGTATGTTTTATCACTTATTAAAACATTTATGTTTCATTTAGAATATTCTTCAAATTTTATAACTTAACTTCAGATTATATCAGCCAGCTTGTGTGCAGAATAAGCCAAATAAAGCTGATTGTGGGGGGGGAAAAGAGAAAGAGAAGAGAAAGAGAGAGAGAAGAAAAGTAGAAAGAGAGAGGGTGAGGGAGAGAGAAAGATATTTTAGTCTGTCTTATGTTATTTGTAAAAGCAGAGTGCATATGGAAACTGCTAACCTATTTTATATATAAGTAGCACCTGGGCAACTATCTGAAATTGAAACATACAGAAAATATTTTAGATGAGGATAAATTTAGATTTCCATTCTTCAAGTGGACAGATGAACACCATAAAATTCTCAAACACTGTATAAACAGAAATCTCATTATTATTATTGTATTATTTATATTCATTAGAACTGTATTTCATCATTCTCTCAACTACAATACCTTTTCACAACCTTCTACCCCAATCCATTTTATCTCATTTGAGACTAAAATTCCACTGCTCTTAATATTATAACCACAAATGTGGAGAGGTCATGAAAATTTTGCTTGCATAAGACAGGTTCTCTTCTCAAGACTAGAGCCTAAGCTGAGAAAATGATTCACTTGTTCACTTCAGTAGTCATGGAATTTCATTTGAAAATGAAAATGCTTTCTCTTGGCAACAAAGGAATACAGTATAATGATACATAAAGGCAATATAGATTAATTAGGCTTATATAGGCAAACTGGTCACCTGTCATGGGTGAAATATTTTGTTTTAAACCTTTCATTTTCAAGTGAATTTTTTTTTTTTTTTTTTTTAAGAGAAAGAGAGGAAAATAGGAAGGAGGAAAAAGGAAGAGAAAGAGAGAGACAGAATGGGGAGGAGGGAGAAGGAAAAGAAAGAGGGAGAGAGAATGGGAGTATTGATTTCTTGCCCAGGCTAGAATGCAATTTAGTAATGGGTATTGAAAACCTCTTTTATACTGATAATTATACTTAATGATGTAGTCAGGAAGGAATAAGGGAAGAAGATAACAAACAAACAGCCAACCAATATTTAATTTAAACCTATGAAATGCTATGCGATTACTGAGGAGTGATTTACTTCCAATTATATAGTCACCTTTGGAATAGGTGTGAGGTGGTAATGTATGTTTTGTGTATTTGAAGTGGAGAGTTCTATAAATGTTTATTAAGTTTACTTGTTCCGGGTCTGAGTTCAAGTTCTGAATATCCTTGTTAATTTTCTATCTCGTTGATCTATAGAATCGTTAGCTCTTCTTGTTGCATTGATCCTTTTGCCATTATGTAATGTCATTCCTCGCCTCTTTTGATCTTTGTTGCTTTAAAGTCTACTTTATCAGAGGCGAGAATTGCATCTCCTGCTTTTTGTTTATTGGTTTATTTTTACTCTCTGTTTGATTGGTAAATCTTCCTCCTTCTCTCTGAGTCTTTGTGTATTGTTGCATGTAAGATGGGCCCGGATGTAGCATACCGATGGGTTTTGGCTTTTTATCCAATTAAAATATATATAAGTTTAATACCGGCGTTTGATGCTAGCTGGCTGTTTTGCCCATTAGTGGATGTAAATTTTTTATTGTGTTAAAGTTCTTTGCTTTTTGATATATTTTTGGAAAGGCTGATATTGGTTGTTCCTTTATATGTATAGTGCTTCTTTCAGAAGCTCTTGTAGAGCAGGCCTGGTGGTGGTGAACTCTCTAAGTACTTGTTTGTTCGCAAAAGATTTAATTTTTCCTTCACTCATAAAGCTTAGTTTGGCTGGATAGGAAATTCTGGGTTGAAAGTTCTTTTCTTTAAGGATGTTAAATATTGGTCCCCACTCTTTTCTGGCTTGTAGGGTTTCTGCTGAGAGATCTGCTGTAAGTCTGATAGGTTTCCCTTTATGGGTAACCTGACCTTTCTCTCTGGCTGCCCTTAGTATTTTCTCCTTCATTTCAACCCTAATAAATCTGGCGATTATGTGCCTTGGGGTTGGTCTTCTTGAAGAATATCTTTGTGGTGTTCTCTGTATTACCTGGAGTTGAATATTACCCTGCCTTGCCAGGTTGGGAAAATTTTCCTGAATGATATCCTGAAGAGTATTTTCCAACTTGGATTCATTCTCTTCATCACATTCAGGTACACCTATCAAACGTAAATTAGGTCTTTTCACATAGTCCCATATTTCCTGGAGACTTTGCTCATTCCTTTTCATCCTTTTTTCTGCATTCTTGTCTTCTCGTTTCATTTCACTGAGCTGGTCCTCGACTTCTGATATCTTTCCTTCTGCTTGATCAATTCGACTGTTTAAACTTGTGCATGCTTCGCGAAGTTCTCGTGTTGTGTTTTTCAGCTCCATCAATTCACTTATATTCTTCTCTAAATTGTCCATTCTCGTTAACATTTCATCAAACCTTTTTTCAAGGTTCTTAGTTTCTTTGCATTGGGTTAGAACAAGTTCTTTTAATTCACAGAAGTTTCTTATCACCCACGTTTGGAAACCTGCTTCTGTTATTGGAACACACGTGTAATCTATTAAGCCTTGTTCCGTTACTGATGAGGAATTGCAATCCCCTGTAGAGGGAGAGGCATTCTGATTTTGAGTATTCTCTACTTTTTTACGCTGCTTTCTTCCCTTCATTATATATTTGTCTGTCTGTCGTCTTTATAATTACCGACTTTCTAACTGGGTCTCTGACGTCCAACTTGTTGATTCCCTGTGCCGAAATCTGAGCAATCCACTGAGCCGGCCAAAAGAGCGGTGTTAAGATTGATGGTGCTTTTCTGCCCGGGAATCTCCGGACTCTGCACCAAGAACTGGCGTGCCAAGGCACCAGCAAAACCGCCACGCCGGCCACAAGAGTCGCCCTGGCGACCCGTGGAGCTCTTCCACTGGGAATCTCCTGGTCCGTGAGCAACTAATATTCGTCTGAAAGTGTGGCGTCCTCTCGTTCTTTGCGCTTTCACTGGGAGGTACGTGCCCGAGCTGCTAATCATCAGCCATCTTGGATCTCTCTCCTCAAGTGAATTATTGTAATATCATACATTTGCCTGTTGGAATCTGCTGTACTGATATTGTACAGCCACTCCTTTTTATCATAAAGAGCTTGTTAAATTGTGAGTATCTTATAAAAGTGAGAAAATATGTATGTGGAGACTCATTGCATCTAAAGCATTAATTTGTTTATGAGATTCCTCATTAGTCACCTGATACGGAGCAAATATCTGATGGAGTGTCAAAAGGGAGAGTCGAAATTTAAAGAATCAGGGAAAGGAGTTATAGAAGAGAAAGCCGTAAATTTCTAGAATCCAAGGGATTTGACGTGGGGTAGGGTTTAAAAGTGTGGTGTGGTATGCGGCACAGCTGTAGAAGACATCATTACGCCAATGGAAGGAAGAGGGTAAAGAAGAGAAAATTAAAGGCGCTTTGTGGAGAATACGGTCATCTGCTTAGGAATCTCGTATGGAGTCAGCCTTGCTAATTTGTATCTAGTTTATGAAGACTGTGAAGACTGGCATTAAACAAATATGAAGGCTGGAAAGACAACCAGTAATTCTTCCTCTGATAAGAAATGCATCTTATCATTTTCAAAGCACTTTCTGTCTTAAGCATTTTTCTTTTAATTTCAAATTCTAAATCCTCAAATTCGTTCTATTTCACCTACAGTGATAATTTCTGTGTTGACTCTTGGGATTATCAAGGTACTATATGCTTTTTAAAGTACATTTATAAACTAAATATACAATCTTTTCTTTTACTTCTTTGCACTAGATGATGAATCTGGCGATATTATTGGAACAGTTAAGTTATCCTTAGGCTATTTAATACCGTGTTAGTAAAAGTGCTCTGGCTTTATCATTTCAGTCACTTTAAAGTAGATTAGACAAGTCACTGGGGAATTCACTGTGAAAAGCTGCCTCCTGTCTGTGAACTAAATAGCCGACTACAGCAGGACTTTACTCTTTAATTTTGTTACAAGTGACAGCTGTGTTCTGAGTGCAAAAATAAGAACTTTGAGCCACCCACGGAATTCTCTTCCAAAATAACCTGTTTTCAAGAGTTCTGAATCTGAACTAGAAGGATTTTTAAAAAATTTTTATTTTTAAAATAAGCACTGAGATCAGTGTACTTTGACATACCAGTGATTGGAGATATTACAGAATACACATTCCTGTAGACTGAAGAATGGAGGAATTCAAATCTTTGGAATTTCCGATAGTGTGAAGAATCCTGTTAGTGGTTCTCTGGCAATTCTTAACTCAGGGTAGTCAAGGGAAGGTGTAACAGAATCTGTGCGTGTATGTTGGGGAGACAGGAGGGAAGTAATGTCTCCTCTGTCTTGCTCTGCCAGCCCCAATGCAGCTTAATAATCACTGCTTCAGATTATATAACTGCCAATCAAAACTTGCTTTGGTGACTTTTCTCTTAAAATATTTGTTTCCAATTCTCCTATTTGAAGTTAATGCAATATCTGATTGTTATATAACATATAATATATTAAGGACAGAGTTAGTAGAAAAAGAAAGAGAACTAATTTAACTGGCATTAAATCTTTGAACACATATTAGTTTTTAAAAACGTAAATATTAGATCATCTCAAGGCAACTAACTAATGATTCAAATGACAGCTTTTCCACTGTTTTTCTGAACAAACTGAGTAGCTTGTTTAAACAGTCAGTAGTACTTCATATAAAGCCTTGGTAAGTCAAGACTGTCTTCCTTGTATAAAAGGAAGTTTTAGAGTTGTATAAATTGACAGTCAGAGTACCTCCTCGTGGATTGGGCAGTACCAGAAGAACTACATTCTCATTGGATGTCTTGTTAAGGTGGAGTTGCTGGTACACTCTGCAAATTATGACTTCACCCAATAGGACATACCTTTGCTACACCTACTCTGGTTTTTACTTCAAATCTCTCTGTGCTCATTTGCTGATAGATTTTTACACACCTTTGATTCATTACTCTAACTCCCTTAATCTCACCTCTTCGCAGTCTGTTTTTTGTCTATTCATTGAATAGTGTAGTACAGAAGTCCCCAACCTTTTTGGCACAGGGAGCCAGGTGGGTATGGAAGATGGCTTTGGGATAAAACTGTTCCACTTCAGAAAAAAATTGCTCCACCTGAGATGATCAGGTATTAGTTAGATTCTCATAAGGAGGGCTCAATCTAGATCTCTCCCATGCACAGTTCACAGTAGTGTTTGTGCTGCTGTGGGAATCTAATGCTACTGCTGATCCGACAGGAGGTGGAGCTCCAGTGGTAATGCCCACGTGCCTCCTGGTCACCTCCCGCTGTGTGGTCCAGTTCATAAAAGGAAACTGACCAGGGGTTGGGGAACCTTGGTAGGGAACATTTAATCTCCATAGAATGGTGATTTTATTGCTTCATTTGTGTGTGTGTGTGTGTGTGAGTGAGAGAGAGAGAGAAAGAGAGACATGAACCATAATTATGTACGTTAAGTACTTAGCACAGGGCCCTGCCACTGTAATTTCTGCAAATAAATATTTGCTACCGCTAGCATTATTTTTATCTCAGTAGTAGTACCGCTGTCCCTCTCTATGCATCGCAATCCTGGTCTTTGCATCTTTTATTTTGGCATTGTCTCCACCTATGCTTTCCATGCAGTCTCAGCTGAGCATAGATCTCACCCCTGTCTTGCCTTTTCAGTCACCTAGATGACTTCTCCTATGTAATTCTGACTTAGACTTGGCAGGAATTCTATTCACAGTTCTACTTAAATCTCTCTTGTTTGAGAGGAAAATGGTAGACAATATCTAGTTTGTACCTACATGAGAAACAGGCAAACAATACAGACCTTTAAATAAGAGTTAATGATTAAGGGTTACCAATGACTGAAATATGTATCTATTTTTGAGTTTTCATTCTTGTCAGGAAAGTATATTCAATTAAAAAATATGTTTAGAATGTCTTCTTGGAGTTTCAGACCTCATCAGTATATAATCTCAAATATAAAGAATAAGCTGTTTGTTTAATTAAACTTCTGCAAAGAGAGATTTAATGAGTTTAGCACTGTGTTGTCCAATATTGCAGCTGCATATAGCTATTTCCATTTAAGTTTAAATTCAGACCCTCAAGCACTCATCGAAGCCAAAGTTCAAGTGTCCCCTAAACACATGCGGGTAGAGGCTACTATATAAAACAGCACAGCTCTTCCCTCACAGACAATTCTCTTGGATACTGCTAATCTACTAAAAAGTAACCAATATTCTATTCTAACCTAACTAAGGTAGAGACATCAAATGTCAAAATACTAAACAGATATGGTCCAAATGCAAAAGAAGCAGGTGTTAATGATACTTGAAACTTAGCAGCCAGAAGAGACACCAAGTGCCTATTCTTCAAATGTTTAAGTAAGCTTTATCTTTGGGCCCCTCCTTTAGTTCAAACAATGGAACAACTCCCTGTTAGGCAAGTGTGTCTATATTATGAATATCTTTTGCTTATTTGGGTCAGCAATCTTGTTCTTAGAACAAATTAAAGATCTTGCAAAGAGATGTACTATATAGTTGTTCCTTGATATTCATGAGCGATGGGTTTCAGGACCTCCCACAGATGCCAAAATCCATGAATGTTCACATCCTTCATATAAAATGGTGTAGCATTTGCAGAGAAGCTATGCTCATCCTCTTTAAATCATATACTTAAAATCTTGGAATCATCACTAGTTTGCTTATGATACTTAATACAATGTAAATGCTACATCAATAGGTCTTCTATATTGTTTAGGGAATAATGATCAAAAAAAGGCTACACATAGATCAACGAGATAGAAAATTAACAAGGATATCCAGGACTTGAACTCAGACCCGGAACAAGTAAACTTAATAAACATTTATAGAAGTCTCCACTTCAAATACACAAAACATACATTGCCACCTCACACCTATTCCAAAAGTGACTACATAATTGGAAGTAAATCACTCCTCAGTAATCGCATAGCATTTCATAGGCTTAAATTAAATATTGGTTGGCTGTTTGTTTGTTATCTTCTTCCCTTATTCCTTCCTGACTACATCATTAAGTATAATTATCAGTATACAAGAGGTTTTCAATACCCATTACTAAATTGCATTCTAGCCTGGGCAAGAAAGCAATACTCCCATTCTCTCTCCCTCTTTCTTTTCCTTTTTCCTCCTCCCCATTCTCTCTCTCTCTTTCTCTTCCTTTTTCTTCCTCCCCATTCTCTCTCTCTCTCTTTCTCTTTAAAAAAAAAAAAAAAAAGGCTACACACGTTCATGCACATGTGGAAACAAAATTCTTGAAAATATTTTAATCCACAGTGGGTTGAATCCAAAGATGTAGTACCTATAAATATGGAGGGCCAATTGTATCTGGAAACTTATACTTTGCATCAAAAGGGTCTCTCTTTGTTGGCATTTCATTGCTCCAAACATTGGCTGAGTTATTAGTGATAAGAAGAGGGGGTAACTAATTCAACAAATCCATTAGTAAAATGGAAAATACATTGTCCTTGACTCAACTAGTAAATATAAATTTGGATGGAGAAAGATATCTAATGATCATGTCATACAACCTGGAGAACTCTGGATTTGCACCCAGGATCATGGTGGTTATTTGAACCTTAGGGAATTATAGCACAAATTCCTGAACGGTTGGTGTTTTAGCCATACTGGCCATTACATACCAGATACAACTTCATGAACTATAAATGAACTTGCACTTTTACTAGATACCTGGATGTTAGAATGCTGACTGGTCCCTTTTATTTCAAAAGTATCCTGACAGGTGGAAATGAAATTTGATACTTAAACAAATGAATAAATGTTACATGGTTTTAAGACTTCAAACTTCTGCAAAATGAGATACAAATGATTGTCTATTTTTAATAATACATAAGCAACTAATATTATTAAAACTTAGTGGGAATGGAAAACAACATCATGCCGGGTTTAAAGAGTGCAAAGATCATGTAGTTCTTTACTCCTCTCTCAGGAAAAAAAATCCTTTTCATTACATTATTTGTTTAAACATATCTAGTTACATTAATTTGAAGGGAAGCATACTTCATAAAAAATATTTTCCTAATTAAGAAAATAATGCATGTTTATTGTACAAATTTCAGGAAACAAAAACATACAGGACAGTGTCATATATTAAGATGTTATTTTGCATATTGTTTTAAATATATTCTTCCTGTCCTTCCTTCCTTCCTTCCTTCCTTCCTCCCTCCCTCCCTTCCTTCTTTTTTCTTTCTCTTTCTTTCTTTTCTTTCTCTTTCTTTTTCCTTTCCTTTCCTCTTTTCTTTTCTGTTCGGTTCTATTCTGTTCTGTGCTGCTCTGTTCTGTTCTTTTCTTTCACAGAGTCTCACTCTGTCACCCAGACTGGATTGCAGTGGTGCTATCTTGGCTCCCTGCAAACTCTGCCACCCGAGTTCAAGTGATTCTCTGCCTAATCCTCCAGAGTAGCTGAGATTACAGGAGCCCACCACCATGCCTGGTTAAGTTTTGTATTTTTAGTAGAGACAGGGTTTCACCATCTTGGCCATGCTGGTCTTGAACTCCTGACCTTAGGTGATAAACCTGCCTCGGCCTCTCAAAGTGCTGGGATTACAGGCATGAGCCACCACACCCAGCCCCAATCCTTATTTCAAGAGAGAAGAAGCTAGTAGTGTTTGTTCGTCCTCACGCAGGAAAGATTTCTGTTACAAAGCTGAAAGCTGAAGTTGTTTGCAGACAACTTCATTTCCTGGATTTAGTTTTCAGAAAGTCTGAGCTCCTGGGGCAAGAGTTTCTCTTGGGAAATAAGATAGATGAGTACTTTAAAGAAGAAATAGTGGCTGCAATGTGCCTAAGATTGAAAAATAGTAAAACAAATGCAGGATCTTGGGTTTGAAAGGGATTGGGGCACATGACTCAATTATTTTCAGTATTGTAGGAAAAGTCAGCAGCTCTAGGGGTTGAAACATGTAACTGGAAGATACCACAGCTTAAAAATATTCTGCAAACACAGAAAAAAAAGCTCTCTTATTTCAACAGATCACAGAGATGCATGCAATTGACATCTTATCAGAACAGTGGACCTGAGAGTTTCACAAATGTTTTATGCCAAATATTTTACTCTTACCTGGAGTCAATGCAACTTCCGTGGAGTCAATACCAAACTCCACAGAATCTTTCATACAGCTTGTGGTAGGGGAATGGTGGTAATCATAATTATGTTAGAATTTCTTATCAGCTAGAAATAGCTCTTGGAGTTAGATTCAATTTAATTAAAATAAATAAAATAACATGACATTTCTTGCATGTTTGCATTTGTGGACTAAAACATATACTCTATATGCATACAGAATAAAACTAAATCTTAACATTCAGGGTTCCACTTCTGTTCTAGAACTAAAATAAATGAAAATAATTGAAAGTAATTAGTACATGAATTGTAAAGATGAGTACAAACTGAAAAAATATACTACAGAGTTATTTTCTTTTTCATAAAGATGCTTCCCTTGCAATTGTTTAGTTAGGGAAAAAAACATGTAACAGTACTAATTCGTTATTTAAAAATGTCTGTCTTTCTTACACATCCACTATTGGCCATTAGTAAATTGAAACAAGTTTGGACTTCAGAGCATGCTCTCAAAAACCAGTTACATGTCTGCATGTTTATATACATAACAAGGAGCTACTTAAATAAAATGTTACTTAAACAGTTAAATTCATTTTTATGGGATCATTATTAGTTGGATGATTCATAACATGGTTTAGCTCAACACCTTTAAAGAGAAAAGCATATAATTCATGTTTTCTTCTTTTCTGGATGAAATAACATTTCTAAACTTCTGGCAAACTTTCAACCTTTTCACTTGCTGTTCTAATTCTGGAAATATTTAAAAATTCAAATACTTGCTGTAGATATATTATTCATACATATAAACATGTATACACACACACACATAAATACATTGAACTTGGGATAATTGCATACATTAAGAGGCTGAGAATGGTCCAAGCTGAGTAGACAAAAGGTTTCAATACGCATCCATCTCTATCAGTGTTTTTAAAGCATGAAATTTGTACTTTGACTTATTCCACAAAAATGAAAGTGAAAACTTTCCTCATTTTCTCAAAGGAAAAAACTAATTTCCCTATGCATTAGTAACTTGCAATGAAAAATTTTGTGCCATTTAAGGTAAGTAGAGGCTGGACATGGTGGTTTACACCTGTAATCCCAACCCCTTGGGAGGCCAAGATGGGAGGATCACTTGAGGCCAAGAGTTTGAGACCTGCCTGGGCAATGTAGCAAGACACCCATCTCTATAATAAATAAATATAAATAAAATGAAATAAAATTGACTTTAAAAAATATGCAGAGACTTAATTTTAAAATGAGGAAAGGACTTTGAACAAAATCAGAACTCCCTCTAGTGTTCCAAGTTGCTCTGCACCATTATGGGAAAAACAAGAAAACATAAAAGAATCAGCTTAGGAATGTTCCCTTTCCTTCTGACCAGACAACTAGTTTGTTTCCCTATCTGGCTCTGTATCACAAGCATGCTAGGAGGCCCTGGCAGTTACTGATAGACTAGGAGGCTACCAAAATGGCTCTCTTATGACCTTTAGCCAAGATCACCAAAATGCCAATCTTGGCTCTTAGAAACAACTGCCCTTCTCTTTGTGCATTTTGATGCAAACGGAAAAGGGCATATTGGTGTTATTCCAAAGAGTAAGCACTAATGCTATGCAGCTAGCAGGAATTACCTTCCTTCTTGAGACTTTGAGTTCCCTGGTAGCATATGTTATTCATCAAAACACAGCTGATTTCACATGTTAACAATTGTATAATGAGCATGTAAGCTTATAATGACCCCCACACATACCAGTGACTCCCGAGTCAGACGAACACCAACACCCCCACTCACCTTTTGTCTTTTTAATGCTTTGTTAAACCTATTCTCAAGATAATGCCACCCTCTTTTCTTATTTTTAAGAAAACTCCAACTTAGACTTGTCTGTCAAAGCCAAAATGGTGTTGTGATTTGTCAGTGCTCACTATGAGGGGAGACAAGGAAGATAAATTAATAAAAATCACCCACAAGGCAATCTATACAGATGTATTCACCTTGAGCCAAAAGCTGCTTCAGGGTTCCCTGGGAGTTCAGTGTGAATTGCTTGATGGGTGGACAAAGTGGGGGCTATCTGAAGGTAAATGATGTTGATCAACTAGCCCCCCTGAGGTTGTGGCTGTGGTTCATTTTCAGAGGCCCTGCTCTGATTTTTCTCCCATAGTTGCTCCTTTGTTTCCCTGTAAGGAGATGTTAATTTTTACACATCTGAGTACTTAACACAAGCATGATATAGTGGTACTAGACACAGACATTTCAACTGGAGTTGTAATGATGCTTTCTTTCTGAACCACATGTTCTAAGGACTTGGATAGCTGTATAATAGCAAAAAATGCTGTTTTGCCTGCTTTTCATATAAAGGCATTTTAAGAATCTTTAGTCAGACAATTCTGAAGCTTCTCTAGTGTATAAGATTATACATACGTGTTGTTACTTATTCAGGAACAATGTTGTAGTGGGAACTCAGAATATCAAGGCAAAAAAACTTAGCCATTTTACAGAAAGCAGGTCAAGAGAGGTTTTGAATAAGCGTGGCTTGGAAAAGATTCATTTTGAATAATTAATATTAGCAAATAATTTATATTTAGTCAGCATGAATCTCTTCACTGGAAAGTTAGTAGGATAATAAGTGTGAGTCCATATTCTTGGTGACCATCTGTTTTTAGTAAACCTGGACTTTCCTCTGAGGTGTCCTGTGTAATCTATTTCTTTAAGGCTTTTCTTGCCTGAGAAATATAATTCAGATTGGTGTGATCCTGAGGTGATTTTATTCTGCCATCTTATGTGTCTCCAGGTAAACTAGGATCACATTAATTAGTATCTTTTTTTGATACAGAAAGGAACAATAAAAACCTAAGTTAAGGGCAGAAAGGAACTGGTAAAGAAGAAAGAGGAAATTCTTTTCACTTTGTCTCTAGGTTAAGTTTAAGGTTGTGAAAATTACATGAGATGTTTCAAATAGAGATCAGCACAATGACTGGCATGTAACAAATGTGCAATAAATATTAGCTGGAGTAACATGACGTTAATTCTTATTCCTTCCTCCCTTTGCACCTCTCTACTTTGGAATCAGTGTAAAAAAATAAGTAGCAAAAAAAAAATATGTTAGCTTTATTTTTTATAGGCTAAAAAAGAAAACGTATCAACCTGCAGACAAAAAGGCTTACTAGCATTATTCCCAATCCCCTGCAAGTGTGTCACTTGAAAGCACATTCACGGAAAGTTTGAGTTGACAGAGTCTATCCCCTTACCTGAGAATGCTGTCTCATACTAATCTGAAGAAGATAGGAAATGAATAAAGAGAATCAATTCTCACCGATTTCCACAGTTTAATAAAACACCTCAGAGATGTGCACCAATGATTTTCACTCACCCAATCCCTGCCAGTATATCTCAAATCAAAATTCTTCCACATAGAAATACCAGACTAGGGAGAAATACATTCCACTCCCCACTTTAACTAGTACTAATACTCCTGCTGGTAGTACTACCACTAGGTTGGTAATTGCAATTACTTTTGGACCAGCCTACTGCTACTATTACTACAAATGTACTGTGTGTCCACTACTTGCTTGCGTAGCTAAAGATTTAGAAGTAAGGAAAGCAAAATACCTGAATTCAAGGAGTTTAACAGAAACTGTCCTTGAAAGCAAGGAGAATTTAACTCTTATTACAAACATTATTGCATTAAGGTCATTTTTCACACTAGAGTTGTTTGCAAACAAGCTCTGCCCTGCCAGCTCCTTTCTAATTTATTCTCCAGCTGCTGACTGCCAAGATTCATGGTCCAGCAGGATTGGTCTCCATGGTGTGAATGAGCTCCCAGAGCAAAAGGAAGTAAAACAGAGTGAGGAGAACCTAAAGTCAATATGTAGAAAAATGGCCATGTGCTTTTATTTCAGGGATTAAAAACTTCTTGCCAATGACTACTTTTTAATGTGAAACTATTAAATTCTCCAACTATGACAGGAGAAGAATAGGGGAGAGTTGCCAGTAGCAGGAAGAAAAACAGTACTACCCTTTTCAGCCATGTGCACACAAGGATAGTTAGTCAGACAAAAGTTGAGAGTAGAAATTTAAAAGAACAAAGATTTTAGAGTAATTTGTGATAAATGAGAAAAAAACCAAACATCTGGAGTGGAGAAGACTTCAAGGACAAAAGGTAAGAGCACTACAGCAAAAGGCAACGTGCTGACTAGTACCAGGGATGGGAGTACTAAAATGAATGGAGTACTAAAAATGGAAGGTAAATATGATTAAAATGAGGCCTGGTGCGGTGGCTCATGCCTGTAATCCTAGCACTTTGGGAGGCCGGCGGACAGATCACCTGAGGTCAGGAGTTCGAGATCAGCCTGGCCAATATGGTGAAACCCTGTCTCTACTAAAAATACAAAAATTATCCAGGCATTGTAGCAGGCACCTGCAGTCCCAGCTACTCAGGAGGCTGAGGCAGGAGAATTGCTTGAACCCAGGAGGCAGAGGTTGCAGTGAGCCAAGATCATGCCACTATACTCCAGCCTGGGCAACAGAGTGAGACTCCATCTCAATAATAATAAAATGAAAATAAATAAAAATAAAATGTGATCAAAGAGAACAGAATAACTTTTTTTTAAATGAATTTTGGTAGTTTTTCTTTTTAATTTATTTATTATACTTTAAGTTCTGGTGTACATGTACAGAACGTGCAGGTTTGTTACATAGGTGTTCATGTACTATGGTGGTTTGCTGCATCCATCACCCCATCATCTACATTAGGTAGATGCTATCCTAATGTTATCCCTCCCCAATCCCCCTACCCTCTGCTATCACTACCCCCCAACCTCCTGACAGGCCCCAGTGTCTGATGTTACCCTCCCTGTGTCCATGTGTTCTCATTGTTCAACTCCCACTTATGAGTGAGAACATGCAATGTTTGTTTTTTTGTTCTTGTGTCAGTTTGCTGAGAATGGTGGTTTCCAGGATCATCCTTGTGCCTGCAAAGGACATGAATTCATCCTTGTTATGGCTGCATATTATTCCATGTTGTATATATGCCACATTTTCTTTATCCAGTCTGTCCAACATATGTGTGCATGTGTCTTTATAATAGAACAATTTATAATCCTTTATATATATACTCAGTAATCGGATTGATGGGTCATTAATTCCAGGTGTATTAAAGATTTAAACATAAGACCTAACACCATAAAAACCATAGAAGAAAACCTAGGCAATACCATTCAGGACATAGGCAAACACGAGGACTTCATGACTTACACACCAAAAGCAATGGCAACAAAAGCCAAAACAGACCAATGAGATCTAATTAAACTTTTAAGAGCTTCTGCACAGCAAAATAAACTATCGTTAGAGTGAACTGGCAACCAACGGAATGAGAAAACATTTTTGCAATCTACCCATCTGACAAAGGGCTGATATCCAGAATCTACCACTAACTTAAACAAATTTACGAAAAAAAAAAAAACCCAATAACCACATCAAAAAGTGGGCAAAGGATATGAACAGACACTTTTCAAAACAGAATAACTTGATCTAACATCTATTTTTTTAACTTTTTATTATGGTAAAATACACACTACAAAAAATATTATTTTAACCATTTTACTGTGTACAATTAAATGCCATTTAGTATATTCAAAATGTTGTGCAAGCATTACAAATTACCTCCAAAACTTTTTCATCATCTCAAAAGAAAATCCTATATCCATTAAACAGCTGCCCTCCATTCCGTCTAGCCCTGAGCCCTGGTCACCACTAATCTGTTTTCTGCTTCTATGCTGTATATACCTTTTCTGGATATTTCATATAAATGGATGTTTTGGCTTGAATTGTGTCCCCACACAAAGCTATATTGAAGTCCTAATCCCCAGTAATGTAAACTTCTTTGGAAATAGGGTTGGTGCTGATATAACTAGTTAGGATGAGATCATAGTGAAATATGACACTTGATCCAATATAACTTTTTTCCTTATCAAGAGAAGAGACACAAACATATATAGAGATAGATATAGATATGTATATCTATATCTATATCTATATACGGACAGAATGCCATGTGACAATGGGGGCAGATCAAAGTGTTACAGCTGCAAGCCAAGGGGCACCAAGAATTGCTGGCAAATCACCATAAACTAGGAATACACACAAGGAAGGATTCTCCCCTCTTGGTTTCCGGGGGAACACTGATCTCAGACTTCCAGGCTCCCGAAACATGAAATAATACGTTACTGTTTTAAGCCATTCAGTTTGTAAACTTAGTTATGGTAGCCCTAGAAAACTAATCATGTGATCATGAAATAGACTATCTTTTGCATCTGGCTTTTTTTTTTTTTTAATTCCCACCTTGTTTTAAGCTCCACCCATATTGTTGCATGTTTCAGAACTTGATTCTTCAATGTGGATGAATAGTATCCCATCATGTAACACATTTTTTATACAGTCTCAGATTGATGAACTAATCTGACTTAAAGTATTCTTTAACTGCAAATGTGTATTAACTTTAATTAACATAAAACACATGATAAAGTGTAAAATTCTGAAATTTAAAATTAGCGTACATGAAACTAAATCCTAACCCTGCTAACAAGTTAATTGGTTTCATATAAGTTATTTAATCATTTTAATGCATTGTAGTGATTTCATGAGAAAGGAAAAAAATACCTGCTTTGCTTCTAGTATTTTTTAATGAATAATTTTCATAATTCTCCTTACATGTAGCCCTTGTGAAGCACAGATCCATCCTACATCTCTGAGTTAGGAACCATCCTTAGTGGTTCACTCTATATGAAGCTCTATCTCAGTACTCACCATACCATATTGTAATTGCTCATTGATTACTATCTTTCACCTTTAAGCTTTGAGAGGAAGGACTGTATTTTATTTATTTTTCTATCCCTTCGTATACTCGGCACATAGTGAATTCTCAATAACTGTTTACTGATTGAGTCAATAAATAAATAAAAATGTTCAGTCTGCTTGGAAGAATAACATTCCTGAGTCCACCATTTTCCTGAGTATACCATCACTTGGCAGCAGTGCCAAATCCTAGACTTATGCTACCCAAGAGGGATTAATGGTCAGCTTCAAGATTTAACAAGCTGAGCCATGCTCACTCATTAGTGTTTATGGCTACAGGACAGAATGTCTAATTAGCTTCAACTCTGAGTTTTCCTTTGCCCATTAATATCTCTGCTTCAGTGTACTTATTTTTATATCAAGGTCAATTATATTTAGCCATAAAATGCACACTTGCTTCTAGAATATTTTTTGAAATTGCCATACTTTAAATAAATAGTGGATTAATTATCAAGAGAGCATTTAAGTTCTTTTGGAAAGCCAACAACTGCCTAGAAATTAGGGAAAAATATAAAGGTGCTGTTAAATCCATGGGATTATGAAAAAGTCAATGCAATGCATTCAGCAATCCTAGAATACCTGCTCTTTGCAAGGCACGGAGATGAATCCTGTATGAAGTAAAAAGACAGATGTAACATGACTTGGTGCTCAACATTCTGGACAAAATAGACATCCACAAAAATCAATGACAGCCTGAGACGGAATATAATATAGTTTTGGCTAGCACAGAGGTGAAAGCAACACATTCTAAAGACCCAGAGGAAGGAAGCACAGTACTAATTCTGAAAAGAAAAATTCATAATGTAAAACTTCAAAGAATAATATCTGTTTGAGCCGGCTTGCTTTGAAACACAAATGATAAAAAGCAACTTTTATTACATGCTTGCTATGCTGCTGGTTCTCTGCTAAGAGTCTTACATTTCTTCAATTCATTTGTTTAATTCTTACAGTCATGCTTGAAGATAAGACTATCATCACAATTTAGCAATCAAAAAAGCAGAGGTTCAGATAAGCTAAGTAAATTTGTCTAAAACCATATTGTTTTAGGAGGTTGGGCCAGAATTTAAATCTGAGAAAAATTTATAATAAACCTCAAATTCTGGGTTTGTTTAAGTGTTATCTCATAGTTTCTTGGATTGACCCCAGTAATAGAGTTACCACATCTCCTGATTCTCTAGAACACTTAACAACTGTCTTGATGAAAAATAAAGTACATGGTCACTCTGCTTAACAAACCACAGTGAGTGAAGACAAAGGCTCCTCTAAAATCTCTCAAACATGGCTGCTTTCCCAGTGTTATTTAGCAAGTAGCTTGTTGTTTTAAACACGTGTCTTCCCAAACAATCTACCTCAGCCTTGCATCATCTTTCATCCTCAACTTGTGAATCTGTTTAGGCAAAAATCAAGCAAATAAAGTATGTATTTGTGTGTGTGTTTGTGTTTGTGTATTCTTTTCTCTTATTAAAAATGTAATAATCTAACATCAATTCCTCATTTGAAAAACAACTGTAATTTTAACTTAGGCTGCAAGATCAATCTTTTTTTTTTTTGGAGACAGAGTCTCACTCCGTCACCAGGCGCCAGACTGGAGTGCAGTGGCGCGACCTCGGTTCACTGCAACCTCCGCCTCCCAGGTTCAAGCAATTCTCCTGCCTCAGCCTCCCGAGTAGCTGGGACTACAGGCGTGCACCACCACGCCCAGCTAATTTTTTTGTCTTTTTAGTAGAGACGGGGTTTCACCATGTTGGCCAGGATGGTCTCGATCTTTTGACCTCGTGATCTGCCCGCCTCGGCCTCCCAAAGTGCTGGGATTACAGGCGTGAGCCACCGCGCCCGGCCAAGACCATTCTTGTATTCAGAATCTGACCTGGTGTCAGAAGAAAATATAATTTTCAAACCCTGTTTGTTTATATTTTTGTTTCCAGTAGAAACTCCATGAGAGACTCTTATCTGAGGAAAGAAAAAAATAATGAAGACTACATTTTGTAAATATTGACTTCTAAACTAAAGGTTTTTTTGCCACTCATGACCAGTTCTCCTAAAAATGACAGAACAGGATCTTTCCTTCTCAGTTGATAAGCATTTTAAAACACTAAAAATATCTTTTTAAGAGCAGAGGAAGGTAGGAAGTCAGAAAAATTTTGTAGCAATTACAACAACTTTTAGTAACTCTCAGAAGTTATGACGTTTTTAGAACTTCTTCCCTGGGGAAATTTTTTAAAAATTCTGTATTCTTTGATATAGTATTTTAACACTCACCTGAAATTACAGTATAATCTCTTACAAAACATTATGGCCTATGAAAATATGACCAAATCTTTTTCTATGACCAGTTCAAATATTACTAAATCAATCTTTCCTGACTTTCTGTGGATGCTCATCACTGAGAATCACCTTCATTAAACTAGTCCTGTGCATGTGTATACATTTGTATGTGTGTAATACTGAAGCATTTTATCATCACGCCCCTATTTCCTTCTCTCTTAAGGGGCACGGTGGGGACATTACATTTCACTCGTTTTAATGTAGGTGTTTTTGTTTTCTAAAGTGATTTAGAAATACATTTTTACACAATAAATTCTACTGTATTCAAATATATTCTTCTCATACCTAATATTTTAAAGACATTATGATATATAAAAACGATTATAAATATATATACATACACACACATATACACACACACTCAAACACACACACACACATTAGACCTCATATGAGTGTCTGAAAAGATTTGAGAAAACTGAAAATGATAAAATACACCTTTGACTAATAAAGAGTATATTCACTGAGACAAAATTTGCCCATAGAAATTCAGGCAGCATGTATGAAGTTTAATTACATACTTAGTACCTTGGAATCATTTTCACATTTTAAGGGAATATTTACAAGTCAGCTAAACTTCTAAATCTTTCCCAGTGATCAAAAACACTACAGTGTGAAAGAGAATGATATCCAGTATTTCCCAGCATGTCGCCTTCCACCAATAAAATTAATCTCAGTTAAATACTTGCAAGATAAAACTTCTGGATTATAATGCAGTTTCATAGTGATGACTTTGTAATCTGTTCACCTATTGGTGGATGGATATCTGTGCTGTTTGCAAATAAAGTTGCTATCAATATTTTTAGAAAAGATTGATAGTTAATAAATACTTCCAAGTTTTTTCAGGTTTACTACATTATTTTACATTTCCACCAGAAGGATAAGAAAATCCCAGTTCCTTCATATATTTACCAACACTAATGGAGACAGAGCTTTTTGTTTGTTGGCCAATTTTGTCATTCAAGCGGGGCCCTGTTAAGGTATCCTTGCAGTTGAATTTGTATTTCTCTAACGACTAATGAGATTGAGCAAATTTCCATGCATTTATTTCTCATTGCTATAGCTTCTTACATATTGTGCTCATTTTAAAACTGGCATCTTTTTATTCTTATTAGTAAATTATGAGACTTTTTAAATTTATTTCAGATATTAGTCCTTTGTGAGATATATGATTTGCAAATATTCCTTTGAAGTCAGGTACTTTATTTTGAAGGGCTAAAAATTTTAATTTTGATGATGTCCAATTAATGTTCTAATGTTTGTGTGTGTGTGTATATATATATATATATATATATATGTGTGTGTTTATTTATAAGATGGAGTCTCACTCCATTGCCCAGACTGGAGTGCAGTAGCACAATCTCAGCTTACTGAAAATCTTCACCTCCTGGGTTCAAGTGATTCTCCTGATTCCGCCTTCTGAGTAGCTGGGACTACAGGCATGCACCTAGACAATTTTTGTATTTTTAGTAGAGACGGGTTTCACCATTTTGGCCAGGCTGTTCTTGAACTCCTGACTTCAGGTGATCTGCCTGCCTCAGCCTCTCAAAGTGCTAGGATTACAGATGTGAACCACCAAGCCCAGCCTATAGTCTAGTGTTTAAATAAATAATCCCAACTTATTCCATATAACTGGAAAATATTCAGATAGTCATTCAGATTTTTGCATGGTTTGTGTTTTTTAATCACATTGCATAAATCTTTGTCAAATCCAAAATAATTTCTATTTTCTTCTATAACTTCTTCTAAAAGTGTTATTTTAGCTCTTACATTTAGGGTTATCTCCAGTTTATCTGTAGATATGATTTAAGGTAAGGAATGAGGTTGGGGAAGGGGATGGATAGATTATATTTTTCCTATTGGATTGCATGGGACATCAATGAACATCAATTTATCATGTCTGTGTAAGCCTCTTACTAGATTCTCTATTGTGTTTCATTGATCAAACTGTCTACCTTTTTGCCAATACCACACTCTTTTGATTACTATAGCTTCATAATTAGTTTTTAAATCAAGAAGTGTGAGTTTTCCCACCTTCTTCTTTGCAAACTGGATTAGACTAACCTAGGTCTCTGCATTTTAATATAGAGTCAGCTTGTCAATTTCCACAAAAACACCATCTGATATTTTTATTAGGATTTCATTGAGTCTATAGATCTGTCTTGAGAGAATCTGTATGTTAAAAGTATTGACTTTCCAAGCCATGATTATCAAGTATCTCTCCAGTTATTTATCTTAATTTTTTAATCAACATTTTACATTTGTCTCTATACAAATATTTTATATTTTTTGTTAAATTTATGCTCATGTATATTATGTTTTTAATAAAATTTTAATAAATTTTAAAATATCACCTTGATTGCTCATTTTTAAAATACAAATATACTGTTAATTTATAACAATGATCTTGCATACTGCAACCATACTACACTTACTTATTAATTCTAGAATTTTTATTTTGTAGATTTCATAGAATGTTCTACATAGAAAATTATGTTATCTGAAAATAAAGACAAATTACTTCTTTCTCTTTATATTATTTTTCCTCTTTGAGAAAACTATGGTAAATTTTTTATAATTTCATTTTCTCTTTGTTGTTGGACTATTAGATATAACTCTGTTTTGTTATTTATGTTATTGATTTGAAGTTTATAGTTAAAAACTTTAACTTGTCATAGTCTACCTTCAAATAACATTACGTCACTTTACATAGAGTAGAAAAACTGGAAAACAATGTACTTTTATCCATTCTGCTCAAACTTTACCTTATACTTTTCATAAATTTTATTCTTACATATTTGTAAAATCTCCAATAAATTATCTATTAAACTATAAAATAGCCTTTAAAGATTAAAATTAGGAAAGATGTTATATTTTCTGACATACTTTCCATTTCTAGTGCTCTTCATTCCTCTGTATACATTCAGATTTCTGCTATAATTTTCATTCTGCCTAAAAAATGTACATTATTGCTACCTGTAGTGAATGTATGCAGGTAGCATACATTTCGTACTTTTAACCTTCATTTTTGAAAGACATATTACTAAATATATAATTTTAGATTGATTTTTTTTTTCTTTTAGTACTTTGAAGATATTGTTCCACTATACTCTACTTTGGACTGTTAACATCAGCGGTTTTTCTCAGCTGATATGGTTTGGCTGAGTCCTCACCCAAATCTCATCTTGAATTACAGTTCCCACAATCCCTCTGTATTTTTGGAGGGGCCCAGTGGGAAGTCATTGAATCATGGGAGCAGTTACCTCCATTCTGTTCTCATGAAAACAGACTAATGCCAGTACATTGATACTGGGTAGTGGTAGTGGAGTGCTGCTGTAAAGGTAACTGAAATATGGAAATGACTTTGGAGCTTGGTAACAGGCAGAAGGCTGGAACAGTTTGGAGTGCTCAGAAGAAGACAGAAAGATGTGAGGAAGTTTGGAACTTCCCAGAGACTTGTTGAATGGTTTTAACCAAAATGCTGATAGTGATATGGACAATGAAGTCCAGCTGAGCTGGTCTCAGATGAAGATGAAGAACTTATTGGGAACTGTAGTAAAGGCAATTCTTGCTATGCTTGTGCAAAAAGACTGGCAGCATTTTGCCCCTATCCTAGAGAGCTATGGAACTTTGAACTTGAGAGAGACGATTTACAGTATATGGCAGAAAAATTTCTAGGTGGCAAAACATTCGAGGGGAAGCAAAGCATAAAAGTTTGGAAAAGTGCAGCCTGACAATGTGATAGAATAGAAAAATCCATTTTCTGAAGAGAAATTCAAGCCAGCTGCAGAAATTTGCATAAGTAACAAGGAATCAAATGTTAATCACCAAGACAATAGAGAAAATACCTTCAGGGCATGTCAGAGGTCCTCATGGCAGTCCCTCCCACCAGAGGTCCAAAGGCCTAGGAGGAAAAAATGGTTTCCTGGGCTGGGCCCAGATCCCTGCTGTGTGCAGTCTTGGGACTTAGTGCCCTGCATTCGAGCCACTCCATCCATGGCTAAAAGGGGCCAACATACAGCTCAGGCCAGGGCTTCAGAGGGTGCAAGGTCTAAAACTTGGCAACATCCATGTGTTGTTGAGCCTGCAAGTGCAGAGAAGTCAAGAACTGAGTCTTGGGAACCTCTGCCTAGATTTCCGAGGATGTATGGAAATGCCTGGATTTCCAGGCAAGGTGTGCTGCAGGGGTGGGTCCCCCATGGAGAACTTCTGCTAGGGTAGTGCAGAAAGGAATCATGGGGTAGGATCCCCCACACAGAATCCCCACTGGGGCACTACCTAGTGGAGCTGTGAGAAGAGGGCCACTGTTGTCTAGACTCCAGAATGTTAGATCCACCAACAGCTTGCCCCAAGTGCCTGTGCCTGGAAAAATGGCAGACACCAGCCCCTGAAACAGCCAGGGGGGCAGCGATACCCTGCAAAGTCACAGAGGCAGAGCTGCAAAAGGCCATGGGAGCCCACCTCTTGCATAGTGTGACCTGGATGTGAGACGTGGAGTCAAAGAAGTTCATTTGGAAGTTTAAGATTTAATAACTGCCCTACTGGATTTCAGACTTGCATGGGGTCTGTAGCCTCTTCATTTTGGCCAATTTCTCCCATTTTAAATGGGGGTATTTACCCACTTTCTATACCCTCATTGTACCTATGAAGTAACTAACTTGCTTTTGATTTTAGAGGCTCATAGGCAGAAGGGACTTGCCTTGTCTCAGATGAGATTTTGGACTGTGGACTTTTGAGTTAAAGCTGGAATAGGTTAAGTCCTTGGGGGTCTGTGAAGACATGAATGTGTCTGAAACATGAGGACATGAGACTTGGGAAGGGCCAGGGTCAGAATGAGATGGTTTGGCTGGGTCCCCACCCAGAACTCATCTTGAATTGTAGTTCCCATAATCTCCACTTGTGGTGAGAGGGATGTATTGGGAGGTAATTGAATTATTGGGGCAGTTACCCTCATGCTGTTCTCATGATAGTGAGTGAGTTCTCACCAGATCTGATGGTTTTATAAGGGACTTTTCCCCAACTTCGCTGTCACTTCTCTTCCAGCCACCATGTAAAGAAGGACAGCATGGTACTGGTACCCAAACAGAGATATAGACCAATGGAACAGAACAGAGGTCTCAGAGGCAATGCTGCACATCTACAACCATCTGATTTTTGACAAACCTGACAAAAACAAGCAATGGCGAAAGGATTCCCTGTTTAATAAATGGTGTTGGGAAAGCTGGCTAGCAATGTTCAGAAAGCAGAAACTGGACCCCTTCCTGATACCTTACACGAAAATTAACTCCAGCTGGATTCAAGACATAAACATAAGACCTAACACCATAAAAAACCTAGAAGAAAACCTAGGCAAAACCACTCAGATCATAGGCATAGGCAAGGACTTCATGACTTAAACACCAAAAGCATTGGCATCAAAAGCCAAAATAGACAAATAGGATCTAATTAAACTCCACAGCTTCTGTACAGCAAAAGAAACAATCATTAGAGTGAACTGGAAACTAACAGAATGGGAAAAAATTTTTGCAATCTACCCATCTGACAAAGGGCTAATATCCAGAATCTACAAAGAACTAAAACAGATTTGCAAGAAAAAAACAAACCATCCAAAAGTGGGTGAAGAACATGAACAGACACTTTACAAAATAAGACATCTATGAGGCCAAGAAACATAAGAAAAAATGCTCATCATCACTGGTTATTAATGCAAATCGAAACCACATTGAGATACCATCTCACACCAGTTAGAATGGCGATCAGTAAAAAAATCTAGAGACAACAGATACTGGTGAGGATGTGGAGAAATAGGAATACTTTTACCGTGTTGGTGGGAGTGTAAATTAGTTCAACCATTGTGGAAGACAGTGTGGCAATTCCACAAGAACCTAGAAATAGAAATTATGTTTGATCCAGCAATCCCATTACTGGGCATATATCCAAAGGATTATAAATCATTCTATTATAAAGACACATGCACACATATGTTCATTGTGGCACTGTTTACAATAGAGAAGACCTGGAACCAACCCAAATGCTCATTGATGACAAAGTTAATATTGTTATGTGTGAATTTGATCCTGCCATTTTGATGTTAGCTGGTTGTTTTGCCCATTAGTTGACACAGTTTCTTCATTGTGTTGATGCTGTTTACCATTTGGTGTGTTTTTTGAGTGGCTGGTACTGGTTTATACTTTCTGTGTTTACTGCTTCTTTCAGGAGCTCTATTGTAAGGCAGGCCTGGTGGTGATAAAATCTCTCAGCAATTGCTTGTTCATAAAGGATTTTATTTCTCCTTTGCTGCTGAAGCTTAGTGTGGCTGGATATGAAATTCTAGATAGAAAGTTCTTTTCTTTAAGGATGTTGAATATGGCCCCCTCTGTCTTCTGGCTTGTAGGGTTTCTGTCAAGAGATACACTGTGAGTCTGATGGGCTTCGCTTTGTGGGTAACCAAACCTTTCTCTCTGGCTGCCCTTAGCATTTTTTCCTTCATTTCAACCCTGGTGAATCTGACAATTATGTGCCTTAGGGTTGCTCTTCTTGAGGAATATCTTTGCGGTGTTCGGTATTTCTTGGACTTTAATATTGGCCTACCTTGGTAGGTTGGGGAAGTTCTCCTGGATAATATACTGAAGGGTGTTTTCCAGTTTGGATTAATTTGTATATATACACTTGTGTATATATACACTTGATATACATACATATATATACATTTGATTTCTACTCAAATGCTTATATTTTTATATATATATGTATATATACATACATGTATAAGTATATATACACACGTGTATATATGTATGTGTATATATATATACGTGTATATATACACGTGTATATATATACAAGTGTGTTTATATATGTATATACACATGTGTGTATATATACGTATATATATGTATATACGTATATATATGTATATATATATAAATATAAGCATTTGAGTAGAAATCAATAAAAGTGAAAACAATAAAACATTGAGATTGAAAACAAGAAAAAAACAATAAAACAAAATTTGGTTATTTGAACCAGATTTCAAAACATTGAAATTGAAAAATTTGAAAACAGGAAAAAAAATAATGAAAAAAAAAAATCTGGTTATTTGAAAAGATCAATGAAACTGATAAAATTCTAGCCAGGCTTACTGCTTAAAAAAAAGACCAAAAATACAAATTTGCTAATATTAGAAAATTTCTTTAAAAAAAGGTTTATTACTACCATTCCCATGGACATCAAAATAATAATAAAAGAATATGAATGACTATATGCCCACACATTTGAAAACTTAAATGAAATGGATCAATTTCATTAAAGTTCTTGAAGCACTAAAACTACCAACTAAGCAGCTCCAAACGCCACTCCATTTCTCCTGCACTTCAGGCTCTTGTGCTTTTTATGGGCACCACTTCCTGGCACAAATGACAAGAAACTGGCACTGAGAGTAAAGCTAGAATAATGGTGGGACACATGCCATTTATTTCACTTTTTTTCTGGGAATTACAGGTTCACATGTCCTGTTGTCTAATTTATGAAACAATTTATTTTCTACATTATGCTTATTTTTATAGTTGTTTATGACAGGAGGCTAATCGTATCTCCGTTATCATCTTGGTAATAGACTTTTAATTTTATCTTTAACAAAATGCTGTATTTATATTACCTATTTAACAAACTAAAGGGTTTTTTGTTCATCTACACATAAATCAGTCTCCCAGTGAATCTCAGAACATATAGCTCGGTTTTTCTTTTTAACCTCAGTATATCATAAATTTAGTACTATATGATATATTATTATTCATCCTCTAAATCCTCCTTTCTTTTGATAAGAAAATAGATTCAGAAAGCAAATTGGATTTTCCACATTCAAGTAAAAATTATGTAAGGGAGTTGAAATGCAAATCAAAGTTTCTTATCTCCTTTCCCTTCACATTGCGTGGCCGATTTGAAACAAAAAATAAGTTGAGTCAAACGTAAAACTGAAGAAGGAGAAGCAACATTGCTTTAAAAAGGATGGATCATTTATTTCAGAATGCCGAGCATCTATGAGACATCTCAAATAGACTGTTACTTAGTTGGTTGGGAAAGAAGTTTACATGTGGGAAGGTTAGAGGAGATATTTTGTAGTTTCTCAAGTTCAGTTTTACCAAACAAACAAACAAATAAACAAACATATTTTCATCTATTTACAATCCTCTATTATTTAGTGTGTCTCTTTCGTTTTTTGAGACGAGTCTCACCCCAGCTAGAGCGCAGTGGCCTGATCTGGACTCACTGCAACCTCTACCTCCTGGGTTCAAGCAATTCTCCTGCCTCAGCCTCCATAGTAGCTGGATTACAGGCATGCGCCACCATGGCCAGCTAATTTTTGTATTTTTAGTAGAGATGAGGTTTTGACCTTTTGCCCAGGCTGGTCTCAACCTTGGTGTGTCTCTTTAATCACCACTACAATAAACAAAAATTAGTGTCTGTTTTCACCTAGAGGCCTCCATTTTCTGGCTGCTGATGTGTCTTTCAGCCTTATGACTCTCCAAAATCCCAATTTTTGCTCTCTTAACTATCTTTCTTAATACAGCTGTTTAATGACGTTCCCAAAATGTTTACAACTGAGTCAGTGAAGCTACAATATACTTGAACAAGTAAAAATTATCAATTTATTTTACCCAACTATCAAAAATTTCTCCAAAGGATTGTCTTTTTCTTGTAAAAAGCATCTTCAAGCTTTTAAGAATTTCAGAAACGTAGCTTACTCTTGTCAGTAATAGCCTGCTTCTGAGTTTGCCTGTCCTCAAGGAATAGGAGGCTCTGGCAGCTGCTTTAGTGCTCTGTGATCACAAGGAACTGCATCACACTCGATGCAGCTGTCTGAAGTGCTCTCCCTTAATTATGAGTATTGATTGCACTTACCCAATTCCATCGAGAATTCCATTTCCATATATAGGGCTTAACTCTCTTCTTTTTGTGAGGATTTAAAGAACAGATAGATATCTGCTCTTGGGCTTGACATAACTTCCCAAAGAATATTTCCTTAGGCTTTTGCCTTTACCCTCCCAAATATACACAGCATGGGACATGGTTTGCATATATAGCATTTCTGCAGGCAGCACTGCGTTTGCACAATGATGGCTCACCAGTTCTTTCTTCTACTCACACTTTCAAGCATAAGTCTGAGATTGTGTCAGGAGTTACTTTTCAAGAGTTGTTTTTGCTCTTAACTTCTTTCATTTCACTAATAATCGCAAGACCTCGCAATAAAAATGAACAATGCTTTACATTTATTTTTCTCAATACTTATATTTTATTGAACAAATAGCAGTTATAATCTGTGTGATTTGTTATTAATGTCTTATTGTATGACTAGTTTCATCAATATATGCTTTCAAAATATTGTGTCAATGCCAGAAAGTATTAGACACTGAGTTCTATGTTGATAAAATGCCCTAAGGTGCAGGCAGGACAGTCCTGTAGGTAGACACTACTCCTTATGTAGATGTGATTTCAGAAATCAAGAAGTGTTCTCTTGCAAATAATCTAACATTCTCATAGCCATTTAGAAATGTATTTTGGTAAAGTAAAATTTTGTGAGAAGGATGCTTATCTGGTTTTTCCCATCTTGGGTAACAGAATCTTGACTCTTGTCAAGTAGTATCCACTGAGGACATAAATGTGAAAATCATCTAATGAGAATTTTTTAAACCATTAGGAAAATAATAGTCAAGACAAAACTTCACTGTGAAATCAATGATATATTCAATTTAATATGCATTAGCATATCAGCATGTATTAAAGTATGTTAGTGGATACTTATGATATTGGCCTTCATCGGTAGGAAATTGACCCCTGACTCTCTCAATACATCTCTTCAGGGTCAGGGCTGCCATGTTCTTATTAATCTGAGCCATTAATCACAGTCAATTTAAGGGTGATCAACAGACCCAAGTTGGACCAATCAAAATCTTTCCTCAGAAGTTTTAAAACTGAAATTGAGAATAAAAACTGTGTCCTTGCCTGATGGCACAAATGTTAATGAGGTAAGACTTGGCAATTCTTGGAAGCTATTGCCTGCCATGTGGAGCAGCTGGCCTGTAATGAAAGACTGTGTAGTTGACAGAAAAAGAAATAAGAGATGAGATGAAGGGAGAGATGTGAAGCAAAGTGGGTGGAGAAGAGAGAAACAGAGAGAAAGTAAAAACGGAGAGAGAGCTTTATCTAAGTATTTGAATTGCTGGTTGTAGGCATCCAGAGGCCCATCCACACTCCTTTTTTATCTTTGGTTGGGTGAAAAATATTCTTCAAATTATCCTCTTTCCATAAATTTCCATTTTCTAATTCATACTCATTTCTTCTTAGCCCCTTTTACTATCTAATACTGTATTAAACATTTTTCACTAGTACATACCTAGTGCCTAGAACAGTGTGTGGCATAATGTGCACTCAATAAATATTTCTTGAATAAATGAGGGAAGAAACGGCTGATACATGATATTTCAGTATTCATTTAAAAATCCCTCTGCAAGCTAGTTCAAATTGGATTATTTCATTTGCATGCAAGAGTTTAGATTAGTGCTCTAAAATATTTTAAGTATATAGATCCATTTCTTTCTCTCTAAAAATCTACTAAGAAATTATTTACTGAGATAAAACCAGGAATTCTCAACCTGTGGGCCAATGGAACTAGAAATATCAACCAGAAAAGGCTAGATTATTCTGGAAAAAGAAGCAACCTCACAATTCTAATGAAATAACAATATAAAATTTTATTTCTCATACATAATATGTATCCATAGTAGGACATCAGAAGACTCTGCTCATCGTACATGATTCTGAAGACGAATCTCAATACATGCTTCTAAAGTTACTGAGGTAGTATGAATAGGGCATGGCAAATCATGCCCTGACTTCTAAAGTTTCAACCCAGAAGGCACACATGACACTTTTAGTCACATTTTATTAACAAAAGCAAAACACAGTGGCTATGCCTTATTTCAAATGGAATAAAGAAATACAACCTACCATGGTGCCCAAAAGAAATGGAATAATTTGCAAAAAGCAAAAATGAACACCACACTGAGGTTCTATGGAAGTATTTCCAGTAATCTACAACTCCATATTTACATAAAACATCACTGCCTATGATAGGGGTCAGCAAACTATGGCCCAAGGGCAAAATCCAGCCTATTGCTTGTTTTTATAAATAGTGTATTGTAACACAGTCATTTGTGTATGCATTGCCTATGCTTGCCTTCACACTACAGTGACAGTTGAGTAGTTGTGAAAGAGACCAATATAGCCTGCAAACCCTAAAATGCTTACTATAAGTAAATTAAGTCTGCCTCACATTGTATATTTTCTACTCTTTCAAAATTATATTTTGGTTAATACAATGTTAACATATTTGCTAATTTCTTAGTAGTTTTTGTTATTTAATGATTTCCATCAATGAATATAGTAAAGCTTTTTAGGTAAAAGATTATTTATTAAAAAAGAAGCAAAATTGAGTAATCACTAGATATTCTGGAATAATTCTTGTTCTATTCTGATGTGGATTGTGGATTCTGCTTATTCTAAAGTTTTATGATTATCTCTAAGTGACCCATAGAAGTTCTCATCCAAAATATTATTAAAACTCAGAATTAACATTTCCTGAACAGATCCCTTGTGAGACATTGTTTTGAGTATGTCACTCATGATATCTTTCTAAATCCTCTTCAAAAGGCTCTACCTCTACCACAATAGACATGGGCAGGCAGATGACTCAAGAAAGTCCAATGTGGGTCCTTTTGCAGGGATTAACATGATGATTGGGAGAGAGTCTCTCTCTTTTGGAGACAGTAAACTTTAGGGAGTAGATAAGACTGAACTTGTGGCGAGAGATCTTTTACATGAGAATCTGTGAAAGAAAGAGCCTAATACAGAAGGAAATAGAGACTAGAAATGGAAAGAGAGGCAGAGATAGTCCCGAATACCTTGTGCCTGCACCTGATTCAGCACATCTTACACTGTACAGTGAGAAATTAATACCTTTGGCTCCAAGCCTTTTCATGTCTTTTTGGAAATAAAATATTGCTGGGGAAAGTAAAATGTTAAGCCTTGAGGAGAAAGAAATTCATTATAACTTTTTTCTGATTCAAAGTTTGAACACTGAGGAAAATAACAGGGTTAAAAAAGCACAGGCAAGAATCATTTCTAGAAGAAAGTAGAACATGAAAGATTAATTTCATAGGTTTTTCCCAGTCCTGGGAAATAACACTGAACCAATAACTGGTGCTTGTAAGAGAATGAGCTCTACACATAGGAAACAGATAATCATCTATATGGTGACTTAAAAAGCAATAGAAAGGATTTTTGCCTCAAATGCTTCTAATACCAGCGGCTCTGTGTTGCATTGCAGTCTGAAGCCAAACTTCTCAGATTTTGGCTTCCAACCTTTGACATGCACCCAAACTCTATTTTATTCTTTTCATCTATTGGTTCATCTTTCCTAGTAATACCTAGACTTCAAGTTATTTTAAAAGACCCCTCATTCTTTTATTTTCATTACCTAGCACGTTGCAAACCACCTATGAACTTCTTCAATATAGTTTTATTACTAAATGCATTAATAATTGAACATATTTTAATAATATTAAATTTTGACAGAAAACTTTAAGCGCTTAGCCTAAAAGATAATTACTTGTAACCATTCAAACTTGGTGTGACGCTAATAGGAGACATGTTTGGGGATACGGCACCGCTCTTGCAAGGTGTGTTGAGAAGGTTATATAGTTTAGAATGAGAGTTCTGTACTCATTCTACTGCCATTCTCCACTAGATGGAAAAAGTGGAGTAAGCTAAATTTATCTGAACCTCAGAGTTTTTTGTTTGTTTGTTTGTTTACTTTTATTTTAAGGTTGGGGTACAAGGGCAGGTTTGTTATATAGGTAAACCCATGACATGGGGGTTTGCTGTACAGATGATTTAGTCACAACTACCAATATTAAGCCTACTACCCATTAGTTATTTTTCCTGATCCTTTCCATTCTCCTACCCTCCAATCTCTGGTAGGCCCCAGTGTCTGTTGTGTCCCTCTATGTGTCCTTGTGTTCTCATCATTTAGGCACCATTTATAATGAGAACATGAGGTCTTTTGTTTTCTGTTCCTGCATTAGTTTGATAAGGATAATGGCCTCCAGCTCAATCCATGTTTCTGCAAGGACAAGATCTCATTCTTTTGTAAGGATGCACAGTACATCATATGTACCACATTTTCTTCATCCACCCTATCAATGGTAGGCAGTTAGGTTGATTCCTTGTCTTATCTATTGTGAATAAGGCTGCAGTGAACATACACATACATGTGTCTTTATGATAGAATGATTTATGTGCCTTTGGGTAAATTCCCAGTAATGGGATTGGTGTGTTGAATAGTAGTTCTGTTTTTAGCTCTCTGAAGAATTGTCAAACTGCTTTCCACAATGGTTGAACTAATTTACATTTCCACTTGCAGTGTCTAAGCATTTCCTCTTCTCCACAACTTCACCAGTATCTGTTATTTTTTAACTTTTTAATAATCACCATTCTGACTGGTGTGAAATGCTATCTCATTGTGGTTTTGATTTCCATTTCTCTAACAATCGGTGATGATGAGCTAGATGGAAAAATTGGAATAAGTTAAATTTATCTGAACCACATGTATGTCTTCTTCTGAAAAGTGTCTATTCAAAGTGTTTTTTGTCTCTTTCTTTTTGTAAATTTTCTTTACTTGTTTAAATTGATAATAGATTCTGGAGATTAGACCTTTGTCAGATTCACAGTTTGTAAAAATTTTTTCCCATTCTGTAGGTTGTCTGTTTACTCTGTGGACAGTTTCTTTTGCTATGCAGAAGCTCTTTTGTTTAATTACATCCTATTTGTGAATTTTTGCTTTTCTTCCCATTGCTTTTGGCATTTCCATCATGAAATCTTTGCCTGTTCTTATGTCCATATTGGTATTGCCTAGGTTATCTTCCAAGGTTTTCACAGTTTTGGGTTTTACACTGAAGTCTTTAATCCACCTTGAGTTGATTTTGATAAATGGTATAAGGAAAGTTTCAATCTTCTGCATGTGGCTACTCAGTTATTCCAGCAGCATTTATTGAATAGGCAGTCCTTTCCCCATTGCTTATTTGTGTCAACTTTGTTGAAAGTCGGATGGCTGAATCTGTGTAGCCTTATTTCTGGGTTCTTTATTCTCTATTCTGTTTCACTGGTTTATACGTCAGATTCTGAACCAGTACCATGCTGCTTTGGTTATTGTAGCCTTGTAGTAGTTTGAAGTCAGGTAGTATGATGGCTCCAGCTATTCAGGCTCTTTTTTGGTTCCATATGAATTTCAATACAGTATTTTTTCCAGTTCTATGAAGAATGTCATTGTTACTTTGATAGCAACAGCATTGAATCTGTAAATTGCTTTGGGCAGTTTGGTCATTTTAATGAAGTTTATTCTTCCTACCCATGAGTTTTTCCATTTGTGTTCGTCATCTCTGATTTCTTTGAGCAGTGGTTTGTAACAATAATTATTATCGGCTTTCACCTCTCTAGTGAGTGGGCTTTCTAGGTATTTTATTATTTTTGTGGTGATTTTGAGTGGGACTGTATCCCTGATTTAGCTCTCAACATGACCGTTGTTGGAGTTTACGAATGTTAGTAATTTCTGTATGTTGATTTTGTGTCTTGAGACATTGCTAAATTTCAGCCTCAGGAGCTTTGAAGCCGAGACTGTGGGGTTCTCTAGATATAAAATCATGTCATCTGCAAACAGGAATAGTCTGACTTCCTCTCTTTCTATTTGGATATCCTTTATTTATTTATCTTGCTTAACTCCTCTGACCAGGATTTCCAACACTATGTTGAATAGGAGTGGGGAGAAAGGGCATCTTTCTCTTGTGCCAGTTTTCAAAAGGAATGCTTCCTGCTTTTGCTCATTCAGTATGATGTTGGCTATGGGTTTGTCATAGATCACTCATTATTTTGAGGTATTTTTTTATACCTAGTTTATTGAAAGTTTTTAACATGAAGGGGTGTTGAATTTTATTGAAAGACTTTTCTGCATCTATTGAAGTAATCATGTGGTTTTTGTCTTTAGTTCTGTTCATGTGATGAATTACATTTATTGATTTGCATATGTTGAACCAACCTTGCATCCCAGGGATAAAGCCCACTTGATCATGGTGGATAAACTTTTTGATGTGTTGCTGGATTCTGTTTGCAAGTATTTATTGAGAATTTTTGTATTGATGTGTTCATCAAGGATATTGGCCTGAAACTTTCCATTTTTGTTGTATCTCTGCCAGGATTTGATATCAGGATGATGCTGGCCTCATAGAATAAGTTGGGAAGGAGTCCCCACTCCTCAGTTTTGTGGAATAGTTTCAGTAGGAATGGTGCCAGTTCTTCCTTGTATATCTGTTAGAAAGTGGCTGTGATTCCACCTTGTTCTGGGCTCTTTTTGTTTGGTAGGCTACTTATGAATGATTTAATTTTGAAACTCATTGTTCTGTTCAAGGATCCAATTTATTTCTGGCTCAGTCTTGCAAGGGTGTATGTGTACAAGAATGTATTCATTTCTTCTAGATTTTCTGGTTTCTGTACATAGAGGTGTTCATCATATTTTCTGACGGCTGTTTGTATTTCTGTAGGGTCAGTGGTAACATTCCTTTTTTGTTTCTAATTGTGTTTATTTGAATCATCTCTCTTTTCTTCTTTCTTAGTTTAGCTAACAGTCAATCTGTTTTATTAAATTTTTTTCAAAAAAGCAACTCCTGGACTTATTGATCTTTGGAAGGTTATTTTTGTCTGAATGTCCTTCATTTCAGCTTTCATTTGAATTACTAAATGTTTAGTGCTATATAAATTTCCCTCTTAACATTTCCTTAGTTGTGTTTCAAAGAATCTTCTATGTTGTATCTTAGTTCTCATTCGTTTCAAATAACTTCTTAATTTCTGCCTTAATTTTATTATTTACCCAAAAGTCATTCAGGAGCAGATTATTCCATTTCCATGTAATTGATTAATTTTGAGCTACTCTCTTAGTCCTGAATTCTATTTTAATTGTGCTGTGGTCTGAGAGAGTGCTTGCTGTAATTTCAGTTATTTTGCATTTGTTGAAGAGTGTTTTACTATCAATTAGGTGATCAATTTTAGAATATATGTCTTTTGGTGATGCGAATAATGTACATTCTGTTCTTTTGGGGAGGAGAATTCTGTAGATGTCTGTCAGGTCCATTTGATCCCATGCTGTGTTTAGCTCCTGAATGTCTTTGCTAATTTTTTGCCTCAATGATCTGCCAATACTGTCAGTGAGGTGTTGAAGTCTATCACTAATATTGTGTGGGAGTCTAAGTCTCTTTGGAGGTCTCTAAAAACTTGCTTTATGAATTCATGTGCTCCTATGTTGGTTACATATATATTCAGAATAGTTAAGTCTTCTTAGGGAATTGAACCCTTTACCATCATGTAATGCCCTTCTGTGTCTTTTGTGCTTTTTGTTGGTTTGATGTGTATTTTCCTAAAACTAGGTTTGCAACTCCTGCTTTATTCTGTTTTCCATTTGCTTGGTAGGGTTTTCTCCATCCTTTTATTTTGCACTATGAGTGACATTGCATTTAAGATGGTTCTCTTGAAGAAAGCATACCAATTGGTTTTGTCCCTTTATCCAGCTTACCACTCTGTGATTTTAATTGGGGAACATAGCCCATTGACATTCAAGGTTAGTATTAAAATGTGTGGTTTTGATACTATCATCATGATGTTAGCTGGCCACTATGCAGACTTGTTTGTGTGTTTGCTTTATAGTGTCACTGGTCTGTATATTTATGTGTATTTTTGTAGACCCTGGTAATCACGTTTCCTTTTTATATTAGTATTTCTTTCAGGAACTCTTATAAGGCAGGTGAGGTGGTGATGAATTCTCTCAGCATTTGCTGATTTGAAAAAGATCTTACTTCTCCTTTGCTTATGAAGCTTAATTGGGCCAAATATGAAATTCTTGGTTACAATTTCTTTTCTTTATGAATGTTGAATATTGGCCCCCAGTCTTTTCTGGCTTGTATGATTTTGGCTGAGAGTTCCACCGTTAGGCTTCTGGGCTTCCCTTTGTAGGTGACCTGATCCTTCCCTCTATCTTTAACATTTTTTTTTTTTCATTTCAACCTTGGAGAATCTGAAGATTATGTGTCTCTGGGATGACCTTTTTGTGGGGCTCTCTGCAGTTCATGAACTTGAATGCTGGCCTCTCTAGCTAGGTTAGAGAAGTTCTCATGGATGATATCCTAAGATAGGTTTTCCAAATTGCTTCCATTCTCCTGATCTCTTTCAGAAACACACCAGTGAGTCATAGATTTGGTCTCTTTCCATAATCCCATATTCCTGAGAGGTTTTATTCATTCCATTTCATTCATTTTTCTCTACTTTTGTCTGAATGCCTTATTTCAGAAAGCCAATGTTCAAGTTCTGAGATTTTTTCTTCTTCTTGGTCTATTCTACAATTAATAATCGCAGTTGCATTATGAAATTATTGTAGTGTGTTTTTTAGCTCTATTATGTTGGTTATGTTCTTGCCTATACTGGCTATTTTGTCTTTTATCCCCTGTATCATTTTAATATAATTCTTAGTTTTCTTGGATTAGGTTTTGATGTATTCCTGCATCTCATTTCTTCCATATTCTGAATTATATTTCATTCATAATAAATATAATTATTTTTCTTCATAATTATTATATTTCTTCATAATCTTCATTTCTTCCATATTCTGAATTATATTTCTGTCATTTCAGCCATCTCAGCTCAGTTCACAACTCTTACTGGAGCAGTAGTGTCATCACTTGGAGGAACGAAGGCACTCTGGCTTTTGTGCAGTCAGGGTTCTTGTGCTTATTTTTTCTCATCTTCATGGGCTGATGTTCCTTCAGTCTTTAAAGTGGCTGTCCTTTGGATTTTTTTTTATCTTTCAATTTATGCTCTTGAGGGTTTCATTATGGTATAAGGTGGGTTCAGTTAACTGCCTTCACTTCTGTAAGATTTTAGAGAGCCAAGGCTCGGCTCCCAACTCTTGGACTCCATGCCCTAACTCTGGGAGTCTTGTATCAGGCCTTGAATTTGTTTTCTGGCTCCTCCAGTTTAGAAACCCACTGTGCTGGTGAGTTGAGGTGCTCCCAGATCGCTGGTCTGTACACTCCAATAGGCGGTGTCAACTAAAGCATTTCACAGGGTGGTGGCAGTAGGATCTGTCCTGTGAACCTCAGTTCCTTTTAAAACTCATGATTATATAATATATGTGTGTTTTACTTATCATAATGCTAAGCCTTCATTAAAAAATATGTTTAATGTTGGTGTTATGCAAGTACCAGTTATTTTTAAGTTTAAATAATATCTATGTAAGGCATAAACACAGTGTCTTGTACATGGTAGGCATTCATAAATTTCTATTTTCTTTATCGCCTTTCCTCTTACACAGCACTGCAATATAGCTGCTCACTTCATTTTGTTCAATTGTGTTCTAATTTGAAAAGCATATAGACTTAATCAGAATTTTTCCTTAGGAGCTTTACCACCTCCCTCATAGTTTCCTCATAGTAACTCACATTTTGTGGTTTTTAGTAGTCTATAAAGTGGGTTTGCATGTTATTACCTTAGGTAGTAGATTATATTATTACGTTATGTTTTACATTTTATAGATAAATGATATAATCTCTGAGAACTGCCCTGTAATGTGAATATAATCTGATGGTTATGTGGACTTTTGGGAAAATGGTAGAAATCTTATTTCTGGTCAGTTGCATACCTTTCATTGCCCTTGGTAATTTGTTTTTCAAGTCTGGTATTGCTGATGCTTTTAAAAAATAATAATTTGCTTAATTAATTTGTAAATTAAATTTTACCATTTTTCACATTTAGCAATGTTTGTAGCATAATACCTCTCCCCAGACCTGGATATTTCTTTTGCTTTTACTTGGTCTGCATTTCTGAAGCAATGCAGATATTTGCAGTACAGTACAGTCTGGCTCAGATAACAAGACTTTTCTCTTAAGCATGTAAAAGCAATTAAATAAAAACACATTTAAAAAACTCCCTTTAGGTGAGCAACTTGAGATTCACACATTTATTTGTAAATTCTAAACCATGGTGTTGGTCATTTGTTTTTGACTGTTTCTCTATAAACCATCTCATCTAGTCCATTAATCATTATCTTTAAAAAATCTTCTCTGGAGAAAGAAGGGGAACTGAAAACAGGGAAACAGTTCTCGCTCTTCAAGGAGAACTACAAACCACTGCTCAAGGAAATCAGAGAGGACACAAACAGATGGAAAGACATTCCATACTCATCGTTGGGAAGAATCAACATCATGAAAATGGCCATATTGCCCAAAGTAATATATAGATTCAACACTATCCCCATCAAGCTACCAATGAACTTCTTCACAGAACTGGAAAAAACAAACAAACAAACAAACAAAAAACCTTCAAACTTCATATGGAACCAAAAGAAAGCCTGCATAGCCACAACAATCCTAAGCAAAAAGGCCAAAGCTGGTGGCATCATGCTGCCTGACTTCAAACTATACTACAAGGCTACAGTAATCAAAACAGCATGGTACTGGTACCAAAACAGAGATATAGACCAATGGAACAGAACAGAGGCATCGGAGGCGACACAACATATCTGCAACCACCTGATCTTTGACAAACCTGAAAAAAACAAGCAATGGGGAAAGGATTCCCTGTTCAATAAGTGGTGTTGGGAAAACTGGCTAGCAATGTGCAGAAAGCAGAAACTGGACCCCTTCCTGACACCTTACACAAAAATTAACTCCAGATGGATTAAAGATCTAAACATAAGACCTAACACTATAAAAACCCTAGAAGAAAACCTAGGCAAAACCATTCAAGTCATAGGCATAGGCAAGGACTTCATGGCTAAAACATCAAAAGCATGGCAACAAAAGCCAAAATAGACAAATGGGATCTAATTAAACTCCAGAGTTTCTGCACAGCCAAAAAAAAAAACAATCATTAGAGTGAACCAGCAACCAACAGAATGGGAAAAAATTTTTGCAATCTACCCAACTGACAAAAGGCTAATATCCAGAATCTACAAAGAACTAAAATAGATGTGAAGAAAAAAACAAACAAACTCATTCAAAGTGGGCAAAGGATATGAACAGACACTTTACAAAAGAATGGTATCATTAGAGAATCTGGAGACAATAGATGCTGGAGAGGATGTGGAGAAATAGGAACACTTTTACACTGTTGGTGAGAGTGTGAATTAGTACAACCATTGTGGAAGACAGTGTGGTGATTCCTCAAGGATCTAGAAATAGAAATACCATTTGACCCAGCAATCCCATTACTGGGTATATACCCAAAGAATTACAAATTGTTCTATTTTAAAGACACAGGCACACATATGTTTATTGCAGCACTGTTTACAATAGCAAAGACCTGGAACCAACCCAAATGTCCATCAACGATAGACTGGATAAAGAAAATGTGGCATATATACACCATGGAATACTATGCAGCTATAAAAAATGATGAGTTAGAGTACTTCATAGGGACATGGATGAATCTGGAAACCATCATTCTCAGCAAATTGACATGAGAACAGAAAACCAAACACTGCATGTTATCACTCACAGGTGAGTGTTGAACAATTAGAACACGTGGACACAGGGAGGGGAGCATCACATACTGTGGTCAGTTGTGGGGGCTAAGGGAGGGACAATGGGGAGTGGGGAGGGAGGGGGAGGGAGAGGGAGGGATAACGAGGGGAGAAATACCAGATATAGGTGATGAGGGGATGAAGGCAGCAAACCACCTTGCCATGTATGTACCTATGCAACAATCCTGCATGGTCTGCACATGTACCCTAGAACCTAAAGTACAATTAAAAAACAAAAACAAACAAACAAAAACCAAAAATAATGTGCCATTAAAAAAAATCTTCTCTGAATTTCCAATGAGTTTAACTTTGTTTTTTGATAATGAGGTGTTCGGAATAAAGGTTTATATTTCAAACTGTCAGTTGTCTGATAAAAATAAAATGCTTATTGTTTAATCTATTGTTTTAATCCAGTATTACTACCACTTAGTCCTCTGGCTCTTATTTTACACTTCTCCTTGAATACCAGATCAGTGGGAGAAAGGATAATCTATTCAACAAATGTTGTGGGAACAATGTGTAACCATCTCGAAAAAAAGACAATAAAGTTGAAGCTATATCAAAAGCTATATATCATGATAAACATCAAAAAGGTGAAAAATGTCATATGAATCAGGATAAAATAATTTTTTGATCATAAAATAATTTATGATCATTTATCATTTTATTCAAACACCAGAAACCATAAAGCACAAATTAGTCACTTTAAGAAGTTATAACTCTCTACATGGATAAAAACAAGAAAAATCAAAACACAAATAACTAACAGTATGAAACTCACATCTTAAACAAAGGGCTAATCTTACTAGTTCATCAATAACTCCTTAAAACTATATCAGAGGCCAGGCACAGCAGCTCACAGCTATAATTCCAACACTTTGGGAAGTCAAGGCAGGAGGATGACTTGAACTTAGGACTTTGAGGTTACAGTGAGCTATAATCATCCCACTACACCCCAGCCTGAGACAGAGCAAAACATATATTTCAAAAAAAGGATATCGGGAAAATATCAATATTTATTTATTCTTTCAGTTATTCACTCAGTAAATTTTTATGAGTACTTCAGGGATTGAATACATCAATAAACAAAACAGACAAAAAAATTTTCCCTTGTGAAAATGTTTTTAGAGTTGGAGGAAACAATATATGTGGGTGGATCATGAGGTCAGGAGTTCGAGACCAGCCTGGCCAACATGGTGAAACCCCATCTGTACTAAAAATACAAAAAATTAGCCGGGTGTGGTGGCAGGTGCCTGTAATCCCAGCTACTTGGGAGGTTGAGGCAGGAGAATTGCTTGAACCCAGGAGGTGGAGGTTACAGTGAGCCAAGACCATGCCACTGAACTCCAGTCTGGCCAACAGAATGAGACTCTGTCTCAAAAAAAAAATTTTAAAAATATATACACATATAAATAAAATATAAAGTATGTTATATGGCAATAAGTGTAAAGGAGAAAAATAAATCAGGGAAATACTGTGTTTTTAAGGCAAAATTGCAATTTTAAATAAAACCCATCACTAATTTGGAAGTTACGTAGTAAAAATGTGAAGGAGGTAAGTAAATTACCCATGCGGTTACCAGAGACAAGAGTGTTTCAGACAGAGCTATGGTTCAGAGGCAAGAGAATGAGTGGGGTGTTTGTAAAAAAAAGTAATTAGTGACTGAACTGGAGCCAGGTTGGGGAGAGAAGAATAGATGAGTCAAAAAGACAACCGGGGTAGGGATAAGATCAAGTAGGACCTAGGAGACCAGGACTTGGGCGAGAAAAGCTAAGGATACATGAAAAAGAGGGAAGAATTTTTGGAATACTATATATGAGTAGAATAGAGCCAATTGAAACTGAAAAAGTGGAGTGATCAGCGGTAAATTGGACCTCAGAAAGTTTGTCTAGAGTAATGAGAGAAAGCACAGCATAAGGCACATATATTAGTGGGATTAAAATATGCTGGCAAAACTGAGAGTGAAGATAAGGAGAAGCATTTTGATTTTTGAAAAGGAATAATGTTATGAAATGCATTTCAAAGCAAGAGGGACAGTAAATGGATCTTCATAATAAAGGAAAAATGTATTAAAACTACGATAACACCATGCTTCAGCAATTAGATGATCAAAATCTAAAAGTTTTACAGTATCTGTGGGAAAACAGACAATTCTGTATGTTGTTGATAAGATTGTGAGTTGGTTCAAATACTAGAAAGGAAAATTTGTTAATGTATATCAAAATTTAAATTATTTTTAATCAGCTATTAAATTAATACCTTTTGGAAATTTATTCTATAGATACACACATGAGAAATAAAGTATACGTACAGTTTTCTTGTATAATTGTTAATTATGGCAATATATAAAACCAACCCCACTCAAACGCCAATGACAAGTGACTGGGTGAGTAAAATAGGATGACTAATAAAACACCAAAAGCATAATCCATGAAAATTTTTAAGAAATTGGACTTCATTAAAATTAAAAACTTATCTTCAGCAAATATATGTTTAAGAGATTGAAAAGAAAACCTTAGACTGAAGAAATATTTGAGAAACAAATACATTTTGGCTAAAGGACTGGTATCCAAAATATATGAAGAACTCTTTAAAAAGCAATAGGAAAATGACAATTTCCTTAGAAATCATCACAATTATACACACAGATTTATTTGATGAATGTTTACAATATTATTTAAAATTTGATGAAAGAAAATTATAAACAACCCATAAAACCGAGTTAAATACTTTAGTCTTATATCAACAAAAGTGAATATTAAGCAGACATCAAGGTTATCTTGTATAAAGTAAAGCTACAATACATGCCACTACATATCTATTAGAATAGCAAAAACCCAAAACACACAATACTAATTACTGGTAAGGATGCAGAGTAATAAGAACTCATGTTTATTACTAGTGGGAATGCAAAATGGTACAATCACTTTGGAAGACATTTTTATAATTTCTTATAAAGCTAGACATAGTCTTACCATACAATCTAGCAATGAAGTCCTTAGATATTTATCCAACTTATCGTAACTCAACCAAAAAACTTTCCTATGAAAATTTATAGCAGCTTTGTTCTTAATTGCAAAAAACCGAAAACAATCAAGATAATCCTTCAATAGGTAACTGGGCGAAAAAATTGTGGTACCTTCTTTCAATGGAAAATTATTCAGCGATGAAAAAAAATGAGCCGTCAAGCCACTACAAAAGTATACATGAATATAAATACTTGTAAGTAAAGTAAAGTGGTGTGAAAAAGCAAGATATTGTATTTCATTTATAAGACAGTCTGGAAAAGGCAAAAACAGAAAATAGAACAGAAAAAAGAACAGTAGTTGCCAGAAGCTGAGGTGTAGGGAGTTGAATAGGTGAAGCACACACAAACTTTATGAGAGTAAAAGTATTCTGTATAGTACTTTAATGGTATATATAAGGCATTCTGCATTTCTCAGAACGCATGAAACTTTACAGCATGAAAGTGAAACTTAATGTATGCAAATTAAAACAAAAATAAATTCAGAGAATGGTGAAATCTCAGGATGGAATGCAGACTGTGACAGATGTATCTTATTTTATTCCTGATGCATAAAACATCCTCACTGAAGGCATTAGGGGAAAAGATGCTGAACGTGATATTACGGACAAGCAAGCAGAAAAAGCTAGATTTATTCATTTGATATTGGACTAAGGATGGAGACATCAGTATGAATTATGTTTAGTTTAAACACACTTAGTGCCCAAATTTTGGTTTCTAATACCATTCCCCAATAAAAGGATTCAAGACTCCTGGGAAAAATGACTGATCATAGTACTGGAGAAGGACATATATAAGATAATCCTCAAGTATCTCATAGTACCATAAAATAAGTAAGTATCCTAAAACAAACAAAATAATCACAGTGATGGAGGTATACCAGGACACCAGGGAACAAACTGGAAAAAAAAAAACCAACTGAAAATTATTCAGTGCTCAAAACTGAAACAATTTAAACAACACCAAAAAAATTGTATTGGATTACAACAAAAACTATAAAAGAAATATTTATAGGCCTATTCTGATACAAATAATTGCCTATATTAATAAAAATGAGGGAGAATAAACCAATCTCCAGGGTAAAAGGATGCCAAAAAATTATGTAGATTTTCTGCCCTCGAAGAGTGGAGCAAAAATCTCCACTTCTTAAGACTGAGTCATGCTTAAAGACTTTTGAAGAGCTCAGTTTGGAAAGAGGGAGGAAGAGTAACATTACAGTGAAGAAACCTGATAAACATTATTCAGCCACGTGAAGAAGCATAATATCAGTAGTGAAAAGTAATGTTGATAGTATATGCCTTTGATGTGTTGTGATAATAATGACACTTTGCCCCTGTGGTCTTTCTACACAAAACCCCTAATCCCAACATAATTGTGATTAAAAATTATGTAAGTATTGACTTGGCTATGCGGGCTCTCTTTTGGTTCCATATGAAGTTTAAGGTGGTTTTTTCCAGTTCTGTGAAGATTCTAAGCAAAAAGAACAAAGCGGGAGGCATCACACTACCAGACATCAAACTATACTACAAGGCTACAGTAATCAAAACAGCATGGTACTGGTACCAAAACAGAGATATAGACCAATGGAACAGAACAGAGGCGTCAGAGGCAACACAACGTATCTACAACCATCTGATCTTTGACAAACCTGATAAAAACAAGCAATGGGGAAAGGATTCCCTGTTCAATAAGTGGTGTTGGGAAAACTGGCTAGCCATATGCAGAAAGCAGAAACTGGACCCCTTCCTGACACCTTACACTAAAATTGACTCCAGATGGATTAAAGACTTAAACATAAGACCTAACACCATAAAAACACTAGAAAGAAACCTAGGGGAAACCATTCAGGACATAGGCATAGGCAAGGACTTTATGACCAAAACACCAAAACCATTGGCAACAAAAGCCAAAATAGACAAATGGGACCTAATCAAACTCCACAGCTTCTGCATGGCAAAAGAAACAGTCAATAGAGTGAATCGGCAACCAACAGAATGGGAAAAAATTTTTGCAGCCTACCTGTCTGACAAAGGGCTGATATCCAGAATTTACAATGAGCTAAAACAGATTTACAAGAAAAAACAAACAAGCCCATTCAAAAATGGGCGAAGGATATGAACAGATACTTTACAAAAGAAGACATACATGAGGCCAACAAGCATATGAAAAAATGCTCATCATCACTGGTCATTAGAGAAATGCAAATCAAAACTACATTGAGATACCATCTCACATCAGTTAGAATGGCGATCATTAAAAAATCTGGAGACAACAGATCCTGGAGAGGATGTGGAGAAATAGGAACACTTTTACACTGTTGGTGGGAGTGTGATTTAGTTCAACCATTGTGGAAGACAGTGTGGCGATTCCTCAAGGACCTAGAAATAGAAATTCCATTTGACCCAGTCATCCCATTACTGGGCATATATCCAAAGGATTATAAATCGTTCTACATAAGGACACATGCACACGAATGTTCATTGCAGCACAGTTTACAATAGCAAAGAACTGGAACCAACCCAAATGCCCATCGATGATAGACTGGACAGGAAAAATGTGGCATATATACACCATGGAATATTATGCAGCCATCAAAAAGGATGAGTTTGTGTCCTTTGTAGGGACATGGATGAACCTGGAAACCATCATTCTCAGCAAACTGACACAAGAACACAAAATCAAACATCGCATGTTCTCACTCATAGACGGGTATCGAACAATGGGAACACATGGACACAGGGAGGAGAGCACTATACACTGGGGTCTGTTGGGGGGGACTAGGGGGGACAGCGGGGGCGGGCGGGGAGTTGGGGAGGGATAGTATGGGGAGAAATGCCAGATATAGGTGAAGGGGAGGAAGGCAGCAAATCACACTGCCACGTATACACCTATGCAACAACCTTTCATGTTTTTCACATGTACCCCAAAACCTAAAATGCAATAAAAAAAAAAAATCACACTGCCATGTGTGTAGCTATGCAACAATCTTGCATGTTCTTCACATGTACCCCAAAACCTAAAATACAATAAAACAAAATAAAAATAAAAAAAAGAATGAGAAAACAAAACAAAACAAAAAATTATGTAAGTACAAAATGAGGAACATTTTACAAAATATCTAACCAGTATTACACCAAGAGGAGCCTAAGGACATATGATAACTAATCATCATGTGGCATCCTCGATGGGCCCCTGTAACAGAAAAAGGGACATTAAGAAAAACAAAGGGAATTTTTGTAATATGCACTTTCATAATAATGTGTTAAACATAAACAATAAGGAAAACTGGTTGTGAGAAATGTAGAAACTGTCTGCATCATCTGTATGATTATTCCCTTCAACTAATCTAAAATAAAAAGTTAATGAAAAAGTCATGTAGGTGAATATCTAATATAATGTATATATTCATACATACAGTGTATATATGTATATATGCACACACAAATATGTGTGTATATATATTTATATATGAATATTTGTGCCTCAAAACATTGGGAGTAGTTATAATTTTTAAATTATTTTATTCTTTCATTGTATTTTCAAATTTTAGTAATTAAAATATTTTATCCTTTTAATAATTTAAAATATTAATTATATCTTTTAATATTGTGAATTAATGTGATCAGTTATTGTGTATAACATAAAAAAAAAACTATCATCAGCAAAAGCAGCAATACGGTTGTATGTTTTTTGTGTGAACAAAAAGTCACCCAAAGGGTATCAAATCCCAGATCAAGTTATATTATTTTATATTGTACAATTATTAGTTAGAAACCAAATTTATTTATCAATTATCATATGCCAGAAATAAAGTAAGTATTCAAGATTCCAGGATACGCCTGTTTTCTAGATGTTCAGTCTGTAGGTCAAGTCAGGCAACTAAATAAATCCTAATGCATTGTGAGTCCCGTAAGAGAGACAGAGTCAACCAAAAGATTTGTAAACCAAAGCATGGATCTTGACCTTGAATCTCTTATGGCTATATAGAAACTTCTTGACTACTTTTCTAAATAAAACAAATTGTTTGAAAATCCTATATAACATTCATTATTCTGTGAACTTACTGAAAATTTGTTCCTATGTCTTTCATGTTATATTTTTCTTGCTTTCCTGTATCATCAAGCTACCACCAACACCAGCCTATTTTATGATATTTCCTTCTAAGATATTTCCTAGAGAAATAAAATGAAATTTTATCAAAGATATTATCTCTATTTTGAAACTAAAATGGCTAACAAATGTGGAGAACACATGTGTGAGAGTGTGTGTGTGTGTGTGTGTGTGTTTCTATTTACATAAAGTCTTTGTTTCAGAACTTAAGGTTAAGAATAAAAGAAAAATATATCTGCCTGGATAGGAAGAAAGAAAAACAAACCTTCCACACTAAAGCTAATGTAAAATTACAATGAATAAACTACAATTTGCCACAGCATTATAAAATAGAATTTTAATGAAGAGCTTAAATTTATGTTTTCATTTCCCTACACAAATATAGTGATTGTAAAATGTGATGTCTGTTTGATGTACTGAGTAGAAAATGCCCATATAATAACACTCTTCAAAGACAATTTGATTGACATTTCCCATTGCTAGGTATGTTATATTTAAAGATTTCTTGAGATATTCTCTCAGAATTTGAGATCTTTCAAAAATCACTGCATGGTTTAGTAATTGATATTTGTTATGCTGGCCTCTAAAGCATCTGAAAGCTTTGATCCAAAATTTTTGATATTTTGAGATACTACTGCCTGTCTTAGAAGCAAAAGCAACAAAGAGAGTTTATCAGTGATTGCTCACAGTTTTTTCTTTAAATTATTTGCATCATGATGTTTTCCTTATTGAGATTCAAATACTTGGATAAACAGAGAAGCATATCCTGTGCTTTTCAGTCTCTTCATCAATCTTCTCTTTCTTTCCTTGGAGAAAAACGAATTATAACATCACAACACCGTTTATCCCTTAACACAATGATAGAAAACCAGCATTTAGCCTACAATATACTAGATGTAATTTTTGTTAGCGTACTTAATTTATCTAACCCTCAATTTCTTTACTCGTAAAATGGTAAGAATGGTGGATATTTTATAGTTTACTATATTCCATAAGTAATATATTAAAATGCTGTGTCTGGCATATAGTAATAACCGCCCAGTAAATATTGAGTTATTATTATTATTATCATGATTATTTTTGGTTGGTGTGTCTATTATGAGTACTTTTTGGTAGTTTAGAGTAAAACATGTCATGCCATATTCAAATACCTAGGGTTTAAAATAAAGCAAAATGAATAAATTATTTATAAAGTATAGTAATGAAGAAGCAGCATGAACATGGAATTACACTTCACAAGGCCTTTGTTTCTGCTGGATAAGTAGCAATCATGTACCCTCTGCTAGGGTAGAATTACTGCCAACCAAGTTATAGTTGGCAGAGAGCTGCAGCTGCATTCATCTACATCAGAGGGAAGATGCCAGTGTCAATGAAGAAAATAGACCTACAGTGGCTAACAATCCCAAGACTTTCTTTCTACTTTTCTTTAAATCTCATTTCTATATCTCACTTTATAAAATTTATTAATATTTTTATCTCATAGATTTGTGAGATATATTCTTTATCTCATATATTTACCTGTAAGATACATGTCTCTATTGCTATCAGTTTTTCAGATTAAAGTTTTCCTACTTTAGAAATGGTGCCACTATGAAGAGAGAAAAATATTTTTTTAATTATTATAGAAATTGAGTAGTATTTGGTAAATAAAACAGCACCCTCCAAGTAACTTTAACACTTAAATCACTGCCACAAGCATTCATTTTATAAATCTAATTTAGGGGAAGCATCATTAACAGGACAAGAAATATATGCTTTGCTTTCTCTTATACATAATGCTTATTTATCTCAACGAGTGTTTAAGAGTTTTTAATGTGGGAAAGTTTTATTTATTTATTTATCTTAAATGTGTATCTAAGAGTACCTTGCATAATGCCTGACACAGAAAAGGTCCTCATTAAGTGATTTTAATTAAGTGATTTCACTGATTTCTTCCATTTGTCTATGAAATTTATTCCAAATAAGTATTTTATTATTACAGGTTTTACACTCATCTGTGTTAGAAAAAGCTCTGTTTCTTAAAGAAAATAAAATCCAGAATACCTAAATTAGTACATGAAATCAGTTGAGAAAAATCAGTTAAACTTTGTCCTCATGTTTTTTCAACTCTCTTTCAGGTTTTCTTGACTTTGGTATCATCATCAAAATCGGACTTAAAAGGCATTGCTGCTCCCTCTTGCCTTCTCTGAACCTAACATATAATAAAACAAATGCCTTTCAGATAATCTCCTTCAGCATAATTGAAATTGGCTGTATTTTTAAAAATTAGTTAAAATGCTCGTGGATAACCAAATAAAAATAAATCAAAAATTTATTAGTAATAAACACAATTGTGCTTATAAAATGGAATTTTTAAAAATTTAATGTTTCCTCTCATTTTGTTTGTTTCAAGTTCTAGTATATTCCTTTTATGAGCAAAAGCACTGTTAACACCCTATTCTTAAAATATCATTCTAGAAATCTTTTCTTTGTAAAACACAGATCAAGAAATTCATACATTCTCTAGAAATAAGAGCCACCCAACCACATCCAGAATCACATCTTAGAGGCATACTTTTCTCCATGCGACTGCCTCCTGGAAAAGCATTTCACTTAGGTATTTCCATATGAACTCACTGTGAGGGTATGGATATTACTTAAGAGAACAATGATATATTAATACAAAAAACATAGAATTTTTAAAAAGATATATATATGCAAACACACACACGTATATATATAGACACACAGTAATAAAAGAATCTCTTTTTTTCTCTAGTAATTTGGTAAAATACCTTTTTAAAAGGAATGGCACCTGCTAGTCATGCACTTCCTCTCCTTGCTTCAGTTATCTGAATCCTGCTTTCAGGCCTCTGTCTTTGTTTGCATCTATCTCTTTCTCCCTTTATTAATAATCTTGTCATTTGCCTTTACAGAATCTGGGGCTCCTTTACCTGATATGCATCTGTCTTTGTCAACAGTTCCCATGGTCACACTCCACACCACTATTTTACAAACTTCATGTTTTGGCCTTGAAGGAGTCATGAAAATTGCTATATAATAATCAGCATCTTAAAAACAGAATAGAATAGAAAATATTTAATGTTTTCTAATGTGTATGGATTAAAATTGTTTTGCAAAACTTTTTATTCAAATATATGTATGTTTATGTAGAATGTCTCAATGTAAAAATGTAAAATATGAGTGTTCCAAAAGCATAAATGCAATTTCAAGCTAAGACTTTTAGGATACCCTCGATTTCTTTATTTCTATTTTTATTTTTAATTATTTTGGGTATACAATAGGTGTATATATTTGTGAGGGAAACGTTAGGTACGTGTATTAATAACAAATCAAAACGGATTAAAGACTTAAATATAGGACCTGAAACTATGAAACTATTAGAAGAAAACATTGGGGAAATGCTTAAGAACATTGGTCTGGGCAAAGATTTCTTGAGTAAGACCTCAAAAGCACAATCAAAGAAAGCAAACATGGACAAATGGGATCAGATCGAGCTAAAAAGCTTCTTCATCTCAAAGGAAATAACACAGTAAAGACACAACCCACAGAATGGGAGAAAATATTTGCAAACTATCCTCTATTTCCTTTTTTTTTTTTTTAGGGGTTTAATAATGCACGATTTTTATTCTCTTAATCTGAAAACTTATATATATATATAAAATATATATTGGTTTAAATATGTATATATTTATTTATATATATTTATTGGTTTAAATATATATATATATATATATATATATATATATATATATATATATATATATAAATTTAAACCAAGGAAAGTAACTCTTTGGTTCCACTACACGCCCATCAACCTTGTGTGGTCGAGCACACATTGCTGCATCCACCTCTTCAATACAGGAATAAGTCACAAAACCAAAGCCCCTGGAACGTTTGGTTTGGGGATCTCTGATTACCACACAATCTGTAAGTGTGCCCCATTTCTCAAAATGTTCTCTTAACTATCATCTGTAGTTTCAAAGCTCAGACCACCAATAAACAGTTTTCTCAACTGCTCTGGTTCCTTTGGATCATGGCCCTCCTCCCCACGGCGGCGACGGCGACGGCCGGAGTCGGGCTGGGGGCGACCGGGCGGCGGTTTTACCTCCATTTTGAGACCGGACTCGCCTCTTGCAACTCGAGTTCAACATGGGACCGCACTATCCTCTATTTCTAATATCGGATCACAAACTAAAAAGTTTGATAACTACTAGCATGGACTTTGTTATTAATAACCACATCACCTTTAAAATAATAACGTAAGAAAGCATATTTTCTGTCTACAAAATCCTATTGGTCCAAGTGATGCAATTATAAACAGCAGAATCTTCAGTCCTGCAAATTTTATTTATTTCTCCATATGTCTTCACATTTATTTCTCTATTTGTCTTCACATTGTTTCTTACTCAGCTTAATTTCAATTGCCATTGTTATAGTTATTTACCTGCACATAGCTTTACTATACTGGCACACTCTCTTTCTTGCTTCTACTTACCTCACAAAACTTAAATTTTGTATGATTCTAACTGTGCACTTAGTCTTTGCCAGTCCTTAAACAGCTTAAAGTTTCCAAAGACAATATATAACCATAATGAGTCATCAGTCTCACTTCAAACGTACGGCTACTAACACCAAATGTATATTTCTCTGTACATTGTGCTGGTGGAGCTACGCCTCTGCTCATCTGGTTATGTGTTTTATACCTTCTTCTGTCTTCTCCAATCTCTTATAATACATTCCTACACTCAAACTTATTATTTCCTATGACAATATAATCTTCACATTTCAATAGAAAGTAGGTACAGTAAGAATGTAGTTTCAAACCACTTCAGTCACAACACATGTAAACCTATTTGTATTTAGGCTTATATAATTTTTCTTCTTTCCATGGATAAACATTTGTGTTCCTTTTTGAAGTCAATTCTCCTTAAAAGAAAAAAAAATGTATCCCAGCACCTAAAGGGCACTTAGGAAATTTGCTTCTGTTATTTATCCCCTCTCCAATTTTGACAGATGTCAAATGTAGAAAATATTAAGAAAGAAAAACATTATCAAATGCTACAGAAAACTTGAATTAAGTGACATATGTTTGAGACTATTCAATTTGGCAACATAGAAATTATTAATGACAATTACTGGTGACCTTGGCAAAAAAAATTCTGTAGTAAAATATATGAATAAAATTTTTTAAGTGGATAATTTTTATAATATGGAGGGAATTATCTAATTTTAATTAAATAAATGTCTTAATAAAGAGAGGGGATAAATAACAAAAGCAAATTTGTCGCCTGGACAAACAGTTGATCAGGTATGAAGGCTCTACCCTCGTGAATGGAATTAGTGCCTTTATAACAAGGCCTGAGGGATCCTTTTTGTCCTTATGGCCCTGCTGTCCAGTGAGGACACAACAAAAAAGCACCCATGAGGTGGACAGCGAACACTTCACCAGCCACCAAATGTGCTAGCACCTCCATCTTGGACTTCCCTGTCTCCAGGACTGTGATGAACAAATGTCTATTATTTATAAATCAAACATATTTTGTATAGCAGTCCGGAACAGACTAAAACAGACTATACATACTTTTTGAAAATTATTGTCTGTTTATTCCATATGTTGCTCTTTTTTCTTTTTTTAATTAATTTATTTTTTCTTATTCTTTAAGTTCTGAGGTACCTGTGCAGCTCGTGCAGGACTGTTGCATAGGTATACACATGCCATGGTGGTTTGCTGCATCCATCCCCCTAATCATCTACATTAGGTATTTCTCCTAATGTTATCCCTCCTCAATATCCCCACAGCCTGCTATCCCTCCCCTAGCTCCCCCACCCCCCAACAGGCCCCAGTGTGTGATGTTCCCCTCCCTGTGTCCATGTTTTCTCATTGTTCAACACCCACTTATGAGTGAGAACATGCGGTGTTTGGTTTTCTGTTCTTGTGTCAGCTTGCTGAGAATGATGGTTTCCAGATTCATCCATGTCCCTACAAAGGACACGAACTCATCCTTTTTTATGGTTCCATAGCATTCCATGGTGTATATGTGCCACATTTTCTTTTTCCAGCCTATCGCTGATGGGCATTTGGGTTGGTTCCAAGTCTTTGCTATTGTAAACAGTGCCACAATGAACATACATGTGTATGTTTCTTTACAGTAGAACGATTTATAATCCTTTGGGTATATACCCAGTAATGGGATTGCTGGATTAAATGGTAATTCTATTGCTAGATACTTGAGGAATCGCCACACTGTCTTCCACAATGGTTGAACTAATTTACACTACCATCAACAGTGTAAAAGTGTTCCTATTTCTCCACATCCTCTCCAGCATCTGTTGTCTCCAGATTTTTTATTGATCACCATTCTAATTGGCATGAGATGGTATCTCAGTGTGGTTTTGATTTGCATTTCTCTAATGACCAGATTATGTATACTTTACAATGTTATAAGAATTAAATAAATTATAATGTAATTAATAAAAATAAAAAGAGAAATTGACCAGGTTGGTAGTTCACACCTGAAACCCGAGCACTTTGGGAGGCTAAGCAGGGTGTGGGTCACCAGAGGTTGGAAGCTTGAGACCAGTCTGGCCAACATGGCAAAACCCCATTTCTACTAAAAATACAAAAATTAGCCAGGCTTGGGGGTGTGTCTGTAGTTCCAGCTACTAGGAAGGCTGAGGCAGAAAAATCACTTGAACTTGAGAGGCAGAGGCTGCAGTTAGCTGAGATTGTGCCACTGCACTCTAGCCTGGGCAACAGAGTGAGACTCCACCTCAAAAATAATTAATTAATTAATTAAAAATATATGAACAAAAAAGGTAATTAAACAAATGAACTTAACTTAGGTTCATTTGATAGCACAAATATACACCGAGAAATATTCCAAGTGATCCTTAAAAACAATTATTTAACTGTATCTTCCTTAAGCACAAAGAGAAAGCTTAAATATTTTAAACTGCTCTTGGTCATTGTATCTATGGTGGGCTGATTTTTATACTTTTATTCTAATACAATTATTTTATTTATGCATCCACATGCACACACATACCCAGGTCTACACACACTGTAGAAATTTCAGTGAAGTAATGGCATGCATATCTTTTAGAATTGAATGATTTAGAGTGGTTAAAAACAGATAAAGTAAAAAATGATAGTTAATTTTATGTTTCAATCAAACAGGATCATAGAATGCTCAAGTATTTAGTTAAACATTATTTCTGGGTTTGTCTATGAGAATATTTCTAGATAAGATTAGCATCTGAACATGTGAGCTCAGTAAAGTGGATTGCTTTTCCCAGTGTAGATGAGCATCATCCAATCAATGGCTCAAAAGCCAAATCAAATAAATTCTCACTGGTCAAAATCAGGACAATATAAACATCAAATATATTTAAATTCATAAGTTCATAATTATTTAAACAAACAAATATATACCTAATTGGTCACTTTCAAAGGAAATTTAATAAAAGGAAAGACTGCAATACTTATTGGTACCCTTGTGTAATCAAAATGCTTATGAGAGAAATGTCTTTTTACAGTAGTATTCCAGCCAAAAATAAAGAAGAAATTTGAATTTTCAGATTAGTGAATCACACAGTTATAATTAGTAACTAATAATTATAACTCAAAAACAGAACAAGACATTGGTTATCACATGATGGTGATATATTGTACAATCTGTATAGTAGTCTAGCCCCCCCAAAAAAAAAACTCAATTAGTATCATCAATTTACAGGATATGTAGACATGAATTTCAAACAGAAAAAGAAAAGAGAATAAGATTGGGAGAGAGAGAGAAAGAGTATTTTCAAATCAAAAGGAACTTATCAGGCATATCAATAAAGTGAAATGTATATATTTTCCTGGATTTTAATTCAAATACACCTAAGTAAAAATACATTGTAAACCATTTACAGAAACATAAACATTAACTGAATTTCGATTTTGTTATTGTTAATTTGGTGAGATAATGATATTGTCATTGAAAATTTTAAAGAGTCCTTACACTTTAGAAATATATATTGAAGTATTTATACATCAGTAATGAGAAATCTGGGATTTGCATCAAAGCAATTCAAAGGAAGGAGCAGGGGGATTCTGGAACAAGCTTGGCTATGTTTTCAAGTTATGGAGGTGAATGATGCATAAATTAGATTGATTGTATTGTCTTTTCAACAGTTGCATATGTTTATGCAAAAAATAAACACAAGAAAAGTTCAAAAGATAAACACAAGATTTCATGGTTAATTTTATGTGAAAACGCACATTCAATCTGTCAGATAATTATTCTCCACTTTATTACCAAAGTTGTTCAGAATCTTGTCATTTCTACCAAGGTTTATTACTGCCACCAGACCACACTTTCATTATTTCTTGCCTTGAAACTTCCAGGCCCTCACCTCACCTCCCTGCTTTCACTGAAGACTCATAGACTGTTCTCAACCAAGAGTTTAAAAATGTAAGGCAGGCTTGGTAGCCCTCTGCTCAAAACTCCCCAGGGGCCTTTCTTCATCTCATTTGGAATAAGTTCCTTAATTTGACTCTCAGTGTTCTTCCCAACTACCTCTCCCACTGCATTTCCTACCACTCTGCTCACTGTCTCCACATTCTGGTTCTCAAACGTGGGCAGCACACTATCATCTCTAGGCTTTGCCTTGCATTTTTCTCTGCTCTTACAATCCTTCTCTCACTATTTGCTTGGCTTGCTCCCTGTCAGTTCTTGGTTCAAATGTCACATCTTCAGAGACACCTGCCTGACTACCCTATCTAAAATAATACCACTTTGTAACCTCTAACCACTTAAGCTGCTTAATTTTTTGTATCACATGTTGTCATGTATTTATTCGTGAACAAGAACTTTGTTTTGTTCACCACCGTACTACTGGCATCTAGATTATCATCTGACACATAAGGAATAATCAACAAATATTTAATGGATAGAGTGAATAAACAGATTTTTTTTAACAGAATAATATGTTCATTAGTAGGAACTTGCTTAAGTCCCTGTAAGGCATCTGGAAGAGTATTTGATATTCTGCATAATTATCTCATTTAATCTACATATCAACTCTGTGAAGTAGGCACTATGATCATCTATTTTTATTAAGAAGAAAAAATAATTGAGACTCATGAAGTTTAAAAATACCTATAACCCCATAGAGAGAGAAAAAAAAGGTACAGCATACATTTAAAGCTAAATAAGTGTAATTTCAAAGCATTTGGTCGTTTTACTATATCATTCTACCACATACAAAGCACATCAGCCAGGTTCAGGCTTTCTGAAAAAAATATATCAAGCCTGTGTTATAACAAATAACAAATGATCAAATGGAACAAGCAGGTATGATGTTACCCCATTAGGTATTTATTTATTTATTCACCACCACTGAAGTATTCTCTTTACAGCTGGTCTCTTTGGGAACCATAAATCTCTGTTTGATATGTTCTTTCTGTAAACCCACAAAAGACACCAGCATTTACCTGATCAAAAATAATGAAAGTGCAGAAAAATCAATAATGGTAAAAGAGTAGCTACCTTCCGAGTATGTTTTCCAGCAGCAACTGCAACAAAGAGGAAAAACACAAGCTTTGCTAAGATGCCACTATTTTGTACTAATCTGATATTATTAGGATGTGCTCTTTGTGGAAAATTGCCCTGTCTTTTCCAGCATTAACTTGCAGTAAAGATGACACCAAAGTTCACATATGTTTGCCTTAGATCTTATAAGGTCTACTGGTGCAAGACAAAGATTTGCAGGCCTGGGTTCCAGACTGCTGTCTACTTTTTTGAATTTTCAGAGAAATGGCATTTCAAAGCCTACTTAGCCACAGTGCATTATGAGAATAAAATTAAATGAGAGGCACAGGTAAAGTTTCAAGAACTAATTGGTAGTTATTATGGTCCTTGACATATTTTATATTGTTTAATTCTCACAACAGGTCTCTTACATGTATTTTAGAGGAAATCTGGGTGACATACCTACAGGCCCACCATAGGTCTCAATAAATACATTAATATCCAAGTTCCAAAAATAATAATATCACCCAATATAGAGGTTTTTCTTAAGCTTATTGTTTTCAGATTCTACATAATTTCCTCCAAGTGTTATAATTTCAAGTATCATGAAGAGCTAGGCGAGACCACACAGGTGGGTCTTGGTTAGAGATGTGGCAAGAATGATCAGTTCGGCAAGGCTTAAGCTTGTTTTCATGTCATTTTCCTATTTAAACAGAGTACAAGGAATGCAAATAATGTATATAAAACCAAGAACACAAGGATACAAGGATAGTAAAAATATACCCTCATTTGTACTATTCCCTAGTTCTAAACAGAGTGCCAGTGAAGTTCAGTGGTTTCAGCTACTTGCTTGGTCAGAAGAAGCCACGACTTTTGACTTAAATTTAAGACTGAAAACATGAAACTACTACAAGAAAAGATTGGGGAAAATCTCTAGGACATTTGTCTGGGAAAAAGTTTCCTGAGTAAAACATGCTACAAGCACGGGCAATCAAAGCAAAAATGGATAAAGAGGATCACATCAAGTTAAAAAGGTTTTCTGCACAGCAAAAGAAACAATCAACAAAACAAACATAAAACACACAGAATGAAAGAAAATCATTGCAAACTACCCATCTGACAAGGGATTAATAGCAGAATATATAAGAAGTTCAAACTAGTCTACAGGGGAAAAAATCTAATAATCTGATTAAAAATGGACAAAAGATCTCAAAAGTTCCTGTATATTCTGCTTATAAATCCCTTGTCAGATGATTCAAAAAAGTAAACATCTGTTCATATCCTTCGCCCATTTTTGAATGGGCTTGTTTGTTTTTTTCTTGTAAATCTTTTTTAGCTCGTTGTAAATTCTGGATATCAGCCCTTTGTCAGATGGGTAGGCTGCAAAAATTTTTTCCCATTCTGTTGGTTGCCGATTCACTCTATTGACTGTTTCTTTTGCCATGCAGAAGCTGTGGAGTTTGATTAGGTACCATTTGTCTATTTTGGCTTTTGTTGCCAATGCTTTTGGTGTTTTGGTCATAAAGTCCTTGCCTACGCCTATGTCCTGAATGGTTTTGCCTAGGTTTCCTTCTAGTGTTTTTATGGTGTTAGGCCTTATGTTTAAGTCTTTAATCCATCTGGAGTCAATTTTAGTGTAAGGTGTCAGGAAGGGGTCGAGTTTCTGCTTTCTGCATATGGTTAGCCAGCCAGTTTTCCCAACACCACTTATTGAACAGGGAATCCTTTCCCCATTGCTTGTTTTTATCAGGTTTGTCAAAGATCGGGTGGTTGTAGATATGTTGTGTCGCCTCCGACGCCTCTGTTCTGTTCCATTGGTCTATATCTCTGTTTTGGTACCAGTATATGAACAGATACTTTACAAAAGAAGGCATACAAGAGGTCAACAAACATATGAAAAAATGCTCATCATCACTGGTCATTAGAGAAATGCAAATCAAAACTACATTGAGATACCATCTCACGCCAGTTAGAATGGCCATCATTAAAAAATCTGGAGAAAATAGATGCTGGAGAGGATGTGGAGAAATAGGAACAGTTTTACACTGTTGGTGGGAGTGTAAATTAGTTCAACCACTGTGGAAAACAGTGTGGCGATTCCTCAAGGACCTAGAAATAGAAATTCCATTTGACCCAGTCATCCCATTACTGGGCATATATCCAAATGATTATAAATCGTTCTACTATAAGGACACATGCACACGAATGTTCATTGCAGCACAGTTTACAATAGCAAAGAACTGGAACCAACCCAAATGCCCATCGATGATAGACTGGACAGGAAAAATGTGGCACATATACACCATGGAATATTATGCAGCCATTAAAAATGAGGAGTTCGTGTCCTTTGTAGGGACATGGATGAACCTGGAAACCATCATTCTCAGCAAACTGACACAAGAACACAAAACCAAACACCACATGTTCTCACTCATAGGAGGGTGTTGAACAAGGAGAACACATGGACACAGGGAGGGGAGCACTATACACGGGGGTCTGTTGCGGGGGAGTGGGGGGGACAGCAGGGGGGGGAGTTGGGGAGGGATAGCATGGGGAGAAATGCCAGATATGGGTGAGGGGGAGGGAGGCAGCAAATCACATTGCCATGAATGCACCTATGCAACATCTTTGCATGTTTTTCACATGTACCCCAAAACCTAAAATGCAATAAAAAATAAAAAATAAAAAAAATAAACTCTTGACCCGATTTAAAAAAAAAAAAAAAAAAAGTAAACATCTGACAAAGGATTAATAAGGAGAATATATAAGAAGTTCAAACTAGTCTATAGGGAAAAAAATCTAATAATCTGATTAAAAATGGACAAAAGATCTCAAAAGATTTCTCAAGACATACAAATGAAAAACAGGTATAGGAAAATGTGCTCAACATCACTGATCATCATGTAAATGAAAATCAAAACTACAATATGATATTATCTCATCCCAGTTAAAATGGCTTATATCCAAAAGACAAGTGATAATAAATCTGGTGAAGATATGGAGAAAACGGAATTCTCATAGACAGTTGGTGGGAATGTAAATTAGTACAACTACTATGGAGAACAGTTTGGAGGCCCCTCAAAAAAAAAGTAAAAATAGAGCTACTGTATGAGCTAGCAATACCACTGCTGTGTGCATATCCAAAACCAAGGAAATTAGTATATTGAAGATATCCCCATTACTATGTTTGTTGCAGCACTCTTCACAATAGCCAATTACTTGGAAGCACCCTAAGTGTCTGCCAACTGATAAATGAATAAAGAAAATGTGGTACATACACATAATAGAGTACAAGTCAACCATAAATAATAACGAAGTCCAGTCATTTGCAACAACATGGATGGAACTGGAAGTCATCATGGTAGGTGAAATAAGCCAGACACAGAAAGATAAACATCACATATTCTCACTTATTTGTGGAATCTAAAAATCAAAACCATCAAACTCATGGAGTTAGAGACTAGAAAGATAGTAACCACAGAGTGAGAAGGGTAATGCTGGGGTGGGGGATTGGTGGGAATGGTTAATGAGTAATAAAAAAAAAAGAAGAAGGAATGAGTAAGACCAAGTATTTGATAGCACAACAAGGTGACTATAGTCAAAATAGTTTATCTGTACATTTAAAAATAACTAAAAGAGTATAACTGGATTGTAACACAAAGGATAAATGTTAGAAGAGATGGATACTCCATTTTTCATGATGCAGTCATTGCATATTTCAATATTGTATTGTATTGTAAAATATCTCATGCACTCCTTATAACTACTATGTAGCCATAAAAATTAAAAATTCAAAAAAATAAGGCATTTCATCTTGTTTATATTCTGTGTTCTGCAGGAAGAACTGCATTTTATTTTATCTCATTTTATTTTATTTCATTCTATTTGAGATGAGGGTCTTGATATGCTGCCCAGGCAAGACGCAAACTCCTGGACTCAAGCAATTCTCCTGCCTCGACCCCTCACCTTCTCAACCCAAATAGCTGGAACTATAGGCATACACTGCCATGCTCAGCTTGAGAACTTAATTTTACATGATAATACTTAGGTGTGTGACTATCCAATATTTAAAAAATCTCCATTAATGAAATACCTCAAATTAACCAAGGTTTTCTTAGATTGTGAATTTTACTAACTTGCCCCTAGAGTTTGTTACTCAGACATGTATTGTTACATGGTATTAATATTACCCTTAATAAAGGCACAATTCATCACAGATGTGGTAGATATGACACAACTGAAGGACAGAATCAACACCCTAAAATATCACAAAGATGATGAATAATAAGCTGAAACACAGAAGATGGTATTTGTGGGCACAACTGTAATATTGTTCCCTCAGGTCCAGAAGCAAATTCTCACACAGAGAGGATGGTATTTATGTAGCATGGTATCCGTGTTATCATCATCACTCTCACTATCATATTTCTTGAATAATTTCCATGTACCTGGCACTGAATATGTGATTTATATTAGTTAGCTTGTGTACCATATGTGGTAGATCTGTTATGTTTATCTCACAGATTAGGAAACAAAAGCAAAGTGCATCTGCTGAAGTTTACACTACTAATGAGTTGGGTCTAGGATTCGAATGCATATAGTTTTTCTCCAGGGCCTACAATCTTTCAGGCTATGTAATGGGTTTTATGTATGCTACAGCTGCTATAAAAACAAATGACATCATAGGCCACATTAAAAGAAATAGATGACTCTGTGAGGCAACAGGTTCACAGTTTACCTTACAGTAACCCAAGTAATTTGCCACAGAGCCAGGTCTGAACTAGGATCTGCCGCCATTCTAACCATGCTTTTGATCATTCTGGTATGCTGCCACAAATGCAATGCCACCTCCAACATAGCTAGAGTCAATTTAATGCCTTTCCATATCACAGGATTCTTACATCAATCAGAGACTTTAGAGGAATAAGTTTATAGGATTCATTTAGAATTACTATTCTAGTACAAGTAACCTCAATCTACCCTAGAGTGCATACTTTCTAAAGTGTAATTGGGGCTTATTGAAGGTCTTCCCTCCACAGAAGTAGACCAACGTTTGAATATTATCCACTGAGAGCCCCTGTCCATTATGAGAAATTTATTATCAGAGGATTTATACTTACAGGCATGGCTTACTACTGTTAGGTTAAAATATGCATAATTAAGAACATCTAGAAAAATTGTGCATTTTAAATTTTAATTTGAAAGAATGATTAATAATAATAATATCCAAGAGCACTAACTTGTTGGTATCATTCTTAACAGTAAGGCCTAATTACAAAAGTTTGGCATCTAAATGCAAAAAAAAAATTCTAAAGTATTCTTTCATTATTCCTAATAAAATTTTACATATTTAACACATGTGGTATCAAACTGGATTAGATAAAGAAAGGCTTCAGTGAAATCATTCCAAAGAGAGTTTTTGTAGAAAGCCAAAGTAGCAACATCTTGCATAACACCACTGAGGTCTAGCTGTGCTTCATTATGTACCAAGTGCAGCAGCACAGTCAGTATGCTTAGAATGCCATAGCTGCTCCTTCAAAATCTGTCATTATTGAGAAATAAAACACAATATGCTATCTACAAATACAAAATGATAAAGAGAGACATAAGTGAAATATTTAATACTATAGGTAATAAAGATAGATGAAAACAATTCACTGGTCAGAGATTGTTCAAAGCCAAGAAATCTTGGGAGGAAACCTGTGGCATGCCCACAGAGAAACTCCAGAATGTGAGTAAAAAACAGAAGTATTCTTCATTAGAGTGGAAAAAAAACACACAATTATGTGTTGTATTAGTTCACTTTCATGGTACTGATAAAGACATACCCGAAACTGGGAATGAAAAGAGGTTTAATTGGACTTACAGTTTCACATGGCTGGGGAGGCCTCACAATCATGGTGGGAGACAAGAGACACTTTTCATATGGCATCAGCAAGAGAAAAATAAGGAACAAGCAAACTCAGAAACCCCTGATACACCCATCAGATCTTGTGAGACTTATTCACTATCAAGAGAATAGCACAGGTAAAAACAGCCCACATCATTCAATTATCTCCCCCTGGGTCCCTTCTACAACACAGGGGAATTCTGGAAGACAAAATTCAAGTTGAAATTTGGGTGGGGACACCACCAAAGCATATCATTCTGTTCCTGGCCCCTCAATCTCAATTCTTAACTTCTGTGCACCTGCAGGCTCCACACCATGTGGGAGCTGCCAAGGCTTAGGGATTCCCCCTCTGTAGCCACAGCCTGAGCTCTATGTTGGCCCCTTTCAGCCATGGCTGGAGCAGCTGGGACACAGGGCACCAAGTACCTAGGCTGCACACAGCTTGGGGACCCTGGGTTCAACTCATGAAACTGCTTTTTCCTCCTGGGCCTCCAGGCCTGTGATGGGAAGGGCTGCCATAAAGGTCTCTGACACGGCCTAGAAACATTTTCCCATGGTCTTGGGCATTAACATTAGGCTCTTCAAAATATATATATTTTTTTTCTACTGTTACATCAGGCTGCTACAAAGTTTCTGAACTTTTATGCTCTGTTTCCCTTTTAAAATGAAATGTTTTAACAGCACTGAAGTCATCTTTAGAATTGCTTTGCTGTTTAGAAATTTCCTCCACCAGATACCCTAAATCATCTCTCTCAAATTCAAAGTTCTACAAATTTCTAGGACAGGGGCAAAATGCCACCAGTCTCTTTGCTAAAACATAATAAGAGGTACCTTTGCTCCTGTTCCCAACAAGTTCCTCATCTCCATCTGGGACCACCTTAGCCTGGACTTTATTGTTCATATCACTATCAACATTTTTGACAAAGCCTTTCAACAAGTCTCTAACAAGTCTCTAGGAGGTTCTAAACTTTCCCACATTTTCCTGTATTCTTCTGACCTCTCCAAACCATTCCAACCTGCCTATTACCCAGTTCCAAAGCCACTTCCTCATTTTCAGATATCTTTTCAGCAAAGCCCTACAGTACTCGTACCAATTTACTCTATTAGTTCATTTCCAAACTGCCTATAAAGACATACCCCAAACTAGAAACAGAAAGAGGTTCTATTGGACTTACGGTTCCACATGGCTGAGGAGGCTTCAGAGTGATGGCAGGAGGCAAAAGGCACTTCTTACATGGTAGCAGCCAGAGAAAAATTACAAAGAAGCAAATGTGGAATCACCTGATAAATCCATCAGATCTCATGAGACTTACTCATTATCACAAGAACAGTACAGGAAAAACCAGCCCCCATGATTCAGTTACCTCCCCCAGGTCCCTCCCACAACACAAGGGAATTCTAGGAGTTACAACTCAAGCTGAGATTTGGATGGGGACATAGCCAAACCATATTGTGTGTTAACAATGATTCATTGGACAAGGCTTTTCCCAATAGTCATAATAATATGAGTTTTTTAGGAAAACATGAATGCTTGAATAAAGTTTTAAACAATGCCAAGTATAGAATCAAAAGTCAGAAGAAGAAAATGCAAATGCTGTATTCACTATTATTCTCTTTCTTTATGCTTTTAGTTAAAAGACAGGTGGATATATAGCCTTTGAGAAATAAAATTTAATTATCTCAGAAAAATAACTGCAAATAACACTAAAATTATAATTCACTGGCCTGATTTAGATTCTACCACCCCCAGTTAGTAGTGTATAAATAACTATTTGTCCACTTGTAAAATCAGAATTATATATGACTTACGGTGTTGCAGGGGTTGAATTAGATAATGTATGTAAGCATCTAGCATATAACAATTATTTCACAATGAATGAAAGCTTTTGTGAAGCTATGGGATGCTTAAGGGAAACTGCTAAAATAATATTTCTAATAATAAAACAAAATTACAGAAATTACATTTATAAACTGACTTATTATTTTTTAAAAAGTTACTTGCAATAAAAGTCCCTGTTTTGGTATAGAATCCCATGAGTTTTAACACACATAGATTCATGTAACCACCACCACTAACATAATACAGAACAATTCCAGCACCCCTAAGGATTTCTTCATGATATACTCAACCTGGAGCCCTCACCACTGGAAACCACAAAATGTTTCCTTCTCTCTTGATGGAGGAACTGTGGCATTCTAAGCATCCTGATTGACTGTGCTGCTATTCTTGGTACATAGTGCAGCACATCTAGATCTCAGTGCTGTTATGCAAGATGTTGCTACCTTGACTTTCTACAAAAACTGTATTATTAAAGCTTTACATTTTTCAGTATATCATGTGAATGGAATCATACAATACCTAACACTCTGAGTCGGTCATCTTCTACTTAGCATAAAACATTCGATGTTTATCCAAGTTGTTGCAATGTGTATGAACAGTTTGTTCCTTTTTAGCTCAGAGAATATTCCATTACATGTATACGTCAAGATTTATCAATTTAGCCACTAAGGGACATTTGCATTGTTTCTAGTTTTTAGTGGTTACAATTAATGCTGCTATAAGCATTTATGAACAGCACAGTTTTTTTCAATGTCAGCATTATTGATAATTTGGTCTGGATAACTCTTTGCTATGGGGAACTGTTTTTCGGTGCACTACAGGATAATTAGCAGCATTCCTGTCTTGTATATACTAGATGCCAGTAACACCCTCCTCTGAAGCTGGGAAAACCAAAAATATTTCCAGACAATCTCTCATTGGGTGAAAATTACCCCCAGATTTCCAGGATTTTGTGTGAACATATGTTTTGCATTGTCTAGAATACTTATAAATGTGATTATTGAGACATATGATAATTCTATTTTTAACTTTGTAATTAACTTTCAAACTGTTTTCTAGCATCTGTAGCATTTGTATTCCTCTAGGAAAGCAATGCAGGAGCGGTTCAGTCATCTTTCATTCTTAGAGTCCTTGTCAGAACTCTTTTTGTTTTTTTCTCTGCTTTCTATATGTGACAAATGCCAATATTTTTATAGTAACCACATGAATCAGTTTTTAATGGTGTCAGATTATGATATTAATTTTCCTACTGGCTAATGATGTTGGACATTTTGTTATGTGCTTATTTTACAACCAGATATTTTCTTTAATTAAATGACTATTCAAATATTTGGCTAATTTCTATTGGGTTGTTTGTTTTCCTAAGGCTAATTCTTTTGTATTCTTTATGTATTCTGGGTACAATTCCTTTTTCAAATATGTCATTTGTAAATATTTTCTATTACTTTTGCTTTTATTTCTCTTTTTTTTTGACATAGAGTTTTGCTCTTGTTACCCAGGTTGGAGTGCAATGGCATGATCTCAGCTCACTGCAACCTCTGCCTTCCAGATTCAAGTGATTCTCCAGCCTCAGCCTCCCAAGTAGCTGGGATTACAAGTATGTGCCACCACACCCAGCTAACTTTGTATTTTCAGTAGACAGGGTTTCACCATCACCATGTTGGCCAGGGTGGTCTCGAATTCCTGACGTCATGTGACCCACTAGCCTTGGCCTCCCAAAGTGCTGGGATTACAGGCATGAGCCACGATGTCCAGACTACTTTTGCCTTTCTTCTCATTTTCTGTAGAATATCCTCTAGAGAGCTGATAAAGTCTAATTTATCTTCTTTTCTATTTTCTGGATAATGCTTTTGATTTTGCATGTATGAACTATCTGCTTATCCAATGTTATAAAGAACTTTTTCTACATTTTCTTCAGTGTTCTACATTTACAGTTAAATCTATCAACCATTTAAAGTTAATTTTCTGTACATGATATTACAGGTTCATTATTTTTGTATGTGAAAGTCCAAGCATCCCAGAACCATTTGTCGAAAATTTTGCTCCTCTCCATTGAATTGTCTTTGCACATTTGTGAAAAACAGTTGGCCACATGTGAAGGTCTGTATACTGTCCAATAGGCCTACATAGCTTATTCTGTCAGTACTACACTGTCTGTCTTAATATCATATAGCTCCTCCAACCTTATTCTAATTTTAAAAATTGTTTTGACAATTCAGGTTTTTGAGATTTCCATATACATTTGGAAATAAAGTTTATGTATTTACAAGGAATTCTGTTAAGATTCTGATTGGGATTCCATTAACTCCATACATCATTTTGGAGAGAATTGATCTTACTGTATCTTTCAGTCTTTTTACAAAGTTAAACTATTCTTCATTTATTTACATCCTCTCTGATTTCTGTCATCAGCGTTTGTAGCTTTCCCTATACATATTTTGCAAGTATTTTGCTAGATTAGTACTTAAATATTTTATTGGGATGGGAAGCATATTGTAAAGTGTATTTTTTTTTTCTTTCAAGTTTCAGTTTCTAATTCTTAATTTTGATGTATGATGGTTTTTTGTTTCTTGGTCTTTCTAAACTTACTTTTGAACTTTTAAAGCTATTTAGTATATTCATTGGTGTATTTTATATACAAAATTGTTGTATTTGCAAATCAGGGCAGTTTATTTTCCTTTACAATTAGAATACATTTTATTTATTTATTTTTTACCTTAGTATACTTTCTAGAACTTGCAACACAATAATAAACAGGGGTAGTCAAGAGTAGCCATGCTTACCTGGATCACAGGAGAAAGTGCTCAGTCTTCCACTGCATAATTGTATCTGAAAAAAAAAAAAGTAGATATTTTTCTATTCATAGTGTTCCTCAATTTTTAAAATAATAAATGAATACTGAATTTTGTCAAAAGCTTTATTCTGCACCTATTGATATAATCATGTTTTTCCTGATTTAGTCTACTAATATAGTGGAAACCAATTTTTGGTTTTCAAATATTGAATTAGCATTGATTTCCTCGTGTAAAACTATTTTGCCGTGATCTATCATACTCTTTATATATTGCAGTATTCCATTTCATAATATGTGTTGGAGTTGCTCACACTCATTTAACATATGAGGGATACTGGCCTGTAGTTTTATTTTATTGTCATTTTCTGGTCTTGGTATCAGAGTAATGCTGGCCTCATACAATGAGCATGGAAGTATTTCTTTTCTTCTACTATCATAAAAGATAATATAGAACTGATATTAATTATTCTGTAAATGGTTGATATACATGGTTGATAAAAATTCTGTTTGGAAATTTTTTTAACTAAAAACTTTATTTAAAAAATACAGAATTATGTAGATTATTAACTTATTTTTTATTAAATTTTATTGGTTTGTGTCTTTCAAGGTACTGGTACATTCATCTGGGTATGGAACCAATGTGCACAGAATCGTTCAGGTTATTTTGTTATTATCCCTTTACCATCTATGTTGATATTATTCCTTTTGTTGGCAATGCACCTTCTTTCTTTTCTTATTGGAGAAACTGTCAAGAGGTCTATCAGTTTTATTGATTCTTTAAAACATAGTTTTGGCTTCATAAATTTTTCTTTTGATTTTCTATTCCTAATTTTAGTGATTTCTGATTTTATCTTTCTCATGTCCTTCTTTCTGCTTGCTTTGGTATTGGCTTTCACTTCCTGTTGTGTCTTAGGTTGTATCCTAAATTATTGATTTGATATCTTGTTTTTCTAATATAAGCACATATTGCTCTACATTTCCATCTCTGTAATATTTAGCTGTATCTCATATGTTTTGATCTATTTGTATTTTCAAAATATTTTCTAGTTTCCTTCGAGACATATTCTTTGATATATGGATTATTTCATTCTGTGCTAATTTCCAAATAGATGTGGACTTTCCAGACATCCTGTTATTGATCTTTAGTTTAATTTCCATATGATCAAAGAATACATTTGGAATAAATCCAATTATTTTATATTTATTAGTGTGTATTTTATGACCTAGAATGTGGTCTATCCTGCTGAATGTTTTATGCGCACTTTGTGTTAATGTGTATTCTGTTTTGCTGATTGGAGTATTTTAGAAATGTCGATTAATTCATCCTTGCTATTTTTTTTCTGTTTATTCTATAGATTACCGATAGGTGAGTGTTGGTCTTCAAATATAATTGTAAATTTATCTGTTTATCTTTCCAGTCTATCAGTTTTGCTTTATGTATTTAGGAACTAGACTTGAGTATATAAATTTAGAATTACTCTATCTTCTTAGTGAATTGACTTTGTCACTTTGTAAATTTCCTCTTTGTTCTAGATAATCTCTTGATTTTAAAAGCTGCTTTGTTTGATATTACTAAAGACACTTGAGCTTTATTTTTAAAGGGCTAGTGACATGGTATTTTCTTTACCATCATTTTTTAATCAATATGTTTTAAGTGTATTGCTTATAAATAGTAGATAAGAGGGTATTTTAAAACATAAAATTAAGATGCCTTTTCTTTATATTTTGTATGCATAGACCACTTATTTACCTCCAATGTTATTATTGATAAATTAGGTCTGGGTCTACCTTTTTATTATTAGCTTTCTTTTGGATTCTTCTTTTATATTTCTGTTCCTCTGTGTTCCATTTTTAAATTGTTTGTTTTTGAATGTTTTTTAGAATTCCATTTTGTCAATTGTGTTTAAATATAGTTGCAGCTTTATAGATTACAACACAAATGCAAAACCTTTCCCAAACAACTTAGAGTTACTTTTTTCCACTTCTTGTGACTAAATACAGTTCTTTACCCTCTTACCTTTTTGATGTGACATCTACTTACACTGAAACTCCCATCAGAAACTGTTATAATTTTAGCTTTCAACAGCCATACATAGTTTAATAAATTTAAGAGGCAAAAATGGTCTATTTTACTAACCAGGTTTCATTCTGTTATTTAATCTGACAATATCTTTATTTTGGGTTTATTCCAGAAAGATATTTTTATTAGATGTAGGATTAAGATAACATTTCTCTTCTGTCAGTGACTTAAATATGTTTTTCAACTGTCTTCAATCTTCATGGTTTCTTTTGGATAATCTGAAGTAATATGAATTGTTGTTTCCTTATATGGTAGGTACCACTTTTATGCTGGATGCTTCACAAAGATGTATTTTTAATCTTTGGTTTCCAATAGTCTGACTTAGTGTCTGAGTGTAAATTTTTTGAATTTATCCTGTTAAGTTCACTGAGTTTGTTGGATTTTCCAACTTGTTTTACCTCAAATTTGCAGAGTTTGGGTGCACACCTATCTCTTTTTCTCTCTTCTGACAGTCCAGTGACACCAAGGTAAGACTTTTTGATATCATTTGTTAGTTACCTGAGACTGTGTTTGTATCTTTCACAGTTTTTAGTTTCTCTGTTACTTAGGTTGGGTAATATGCTGATCTGCCTAGAAGACCACGTTTGATGTTTGATCACTGCTACCACCTCTGCCTTGTATAAGGTGTGGAAAGTAAAAAAAGACTGCCCTGTGAGGCAGTCTCCACTAAGCCAGTGATAAAGGGTTGTTGCCTCATTTTAAAAAAAAATCCTCTTTTTTTTTTTTCACAAGGTGGTTTAAGAGTAGAACATGTAATTCTTACAAGTACAGCCAGATTGCAGTTGAGAGCTAATCTATAGATTTGTGGTAGTTCTAAAGGAAACCTCACAGACAGAGGCACTGAAGGAGAAAACCTCCTAGTGAAAGAAAATGATTCCCTTAGTTGAAATGTGAGAATAGAAATCTTGGATCAGGAAGAAGTAAATCAGGTGAAGAATACATTTTCAGTAGGCATTTAGCATACGACTTATCAACATAAAAAGGAAAACTATTAGGGTAGAATCGAGGACATTTTCAAATATGTAAAAACAACAAACATTCCATTTGTAAGATTAGTAACATATTTTAAAGCCATTATTTCTTACCTAAATAAAACCAAATATGAAGCAGAGGAAAACAGATTTCTATTGTCTTTTAAGAAAGGATTTTATAGAAATTATAATGTGGGAAACAGGCTATATTGTGAAGTGAAAAGTTTCCCATCCTGAATGTTTTAAGATGGTCCAGCAGAAAATGGGCAACCACCTTGAAGAATTGCACAAAGGGCACTTCCACGCAGAGCTGAGAAGTCAACAGATGGTCAAACATCCCTTTCAACCCTAAACAGCTAGAGTGATTTTAGTTACCCAAACAAAATCATTCACAAAAGGACAAAACCCAGAACAAAAGTAATGACTCAGAAAAAAATTTAAAATGCTTGGTAAAAATAAATCTTTAACACATTGTTTTATTTACTTTCAAACTTCCGATCTGAAAATTTTCACCACTGAATCCCATAAGTTAAACACATATAGTATCATCTCTTACAAGCCAATCTGTTTCATTTGGTTTATGAGTAATAAATAACAGGATGCCTAGTAGGTTAAATTTATTGTAAGAAATAATAGTCTCCATAATAGGTAGAGATAAATGTATTGATGAATACATTTAATTTTTTTTAACAATGTTAAGTTATATGAGAGTTAACAGAAGAGACTGCCATAATTTTTAATATATATCTAATGTTTTTAAAAAGCATATGCATTAATCTTTTTATTTTTACTTGATTGGCAAAGAAACAAAAAAGAGTAATTTGATTTCATTATCTATGTAAACTGCCCTCATTTTTTAAGTCAAGGATTTTTAAGAAATACCAATGCATACCCTTAGTATTTCCATGGCCTCAGTTTCTAAGGAAAACACAGCAAAAGATAATTTACACTCTTATATTTTAACCAAGACTTATTGGTCACCTAATATGTGCCAGATGCTCTGGTAGGCATTAGGTTCTAAAATAATGATATAGTCACTATTCTGAAGGAATCTTCAATCTAAGTAGATATACAAGCATGAGGGTAGTCACAATAATAGTTATCTGGGAATTTTTAATGTGTGGATTACACTTTCCTAAAGTATTTTTATGTATTTATATATTTGAGGTTATAACAGTACTCTCAGATAGGCTCTGCTGATGTAAGCTGATTAAATCTCACAGACATGTTGCAATAATATTATAATCCTTACCTTCTGCAGAGGGTGACTGCTCATATAAATTCCTAGTAAGCACAATGAAGGGGCATATGTCAGATTCTGTGTTTATCACTTTTTGGCATTCCGTTCTCCGTGGAAAAGACAGAGAGATTCGCATACTTTAAAAAGCTGTATTTTCTGCTGTACTGTGTAACTGGCATTCCATACACGATTTAGGATATACCAATAATATTGCTTATACACGCCTCAAAAAGCACTAAATTATTTGGGGAGAGAGGCAGAGTGCAGAACATGTCTATTTTGATGATACAGATCAACAAGCTGTGAAGTTCCAGAGCTGATCACTTCTCAATAAAGCACCTGACGCCGATGTGGCAGCCACCCAGTTACGGCAGAGGTGGCTTGCTCTGGAGCTAGTGGCCACAGCAGCAGTTTCTTGGGTCTGTAAATCACGGTAGAGGTAGCAGCTCCCTTGGCTTTGCTGTGCTGCAATTTTGGGAAGTTTTCCTGGAAGTTTAGCTAAGAGTCCTTTTAGTCAGTCTTCCTGGAAAACACTGTGAGCTCTTCCTAGAAATACTGTAAGCTGTTGATCACACTTCATAAATTCTTTTCTGCTTAAACTACTGTTATAAATTTGTTTGATACAGTTGCCACTGCAGTATCCATTTTTAGTCCTGCCATAAATTGTTTAAAATGGTCATATCCCATCACCTTTGGCTTAGTTAAAACGTACCTTCCCTGTGGGTGTGTTTGTGGGATAGCCTGCGTATTCCTTGTCTCACTGACCTGAAACCCAACACACCCCACAGCTGCTGAGTATGATAAAACCAGAGTCATGGAAATATTTCTCCTTCCACATGTGTTTTTTAAATGACCCAGCCCTCACTTCTTGTGGGAAAGCCTAAATAATAATGTTCATGGACTTTAATAAAAGCATAGTCCCACGGGTCCTTTCTCTCTCCCTTGCTCCCTGCCTGCTGGTTGAGCTCCAAGCTGCCTCCAGACTTTTCATGCCTCACCTCCCCATTGACACCATTAACCTCTCCGAGACCTGTAAATAATACATTGCTTTCTGCTTTGTGCATTTTTGTTTCACCTCTTCGTTGTATCTCACCTGACTGACACACCTGACCGTAACCTTCCCTCTGTCAGGGTTCTCCCGGAGAGGAGCTCTCTTGGCTTCTGGTGCCTCACAACAGAGAGCCCTCAAGACAAAATGAGAAAGAAATCATAACAATAAAAATCACAACTATCTAGAATGTTTCTAATGTCTGAGTGTATAATTTCTGACTAATTTTGAGCACCCTGTCCAGCCTGAGGGCAAGGGAATGGGATAAAGTAAGGACCTTGGAAGAAATAACGTCTGTGGTGATCTTGAAGAAAGAGTTCAAGAAAAGGAGGGTAAGAAGTCATCTGTGAAGTAACAGTTTGCAATAGATTTAGATGCATCAGAAAGTATCACATCCAGGGGACCACAAGTACTGGAATATTCACTATTGACATAACGATTGCCTTGAAGTTTTATTTGTGACCCACAATTTCTCCTGGAAAGTTTATGCGAAATATCTGTATCACTTAATTAAAGCTTTCTGAGTTCTGCTGGTATCAAAAGACTCAACAACAGAATCTGATTAATGTAATTATAGCTTGTTACCTGTATGATTAAGGACACATCTCTTTGAAAAAAGCATCTATAAAAAGAACACATTCTGAGGTCAAATTTATTTGGTTGTTGTTCTAGATATTTTTTTTTTTTTGGCATAAATTCTCATTATGCAGTTTGTAGGTTATCCGTGAAATCAATGGTTTGGCAAAATAGATGTTGTTATTTTTTTGGTCAACACGTATAGGCCCACACTGAAGTTTATTCAATCCTGTTCCCTCTTTTAGAATGATGATTTGCTGCCAAATTTTACTCTCAGAGTTCAACACCCTACTCGGCTATCCACTTATCTTCGCTAACCTTTGTGTCTGATACATCCGACTAATACATTTCCCTAATATCCCACTCTATTCCACATTATGGAAAATGGAGCCCAACGGGTTAAACAACTTGCTCCAGTTCATACAGAGTTAAAACCAGAAAGATTTGCCATACTCCAGACCCCCTGCCTTAACTACTAAGTTTAGTTGTCATGTTAACACCCAGAAAGAAGCTATCTGAAGACGGCTGAAGATCCTTAAAAAGAAGCACTGTGAATAGATGTATTAGTAGCTAATCTAAATTAAAGTAAGTTTTCCTCTATGAAAATGTGGTTCAGCCAGAGATACATTTTCTCCAACCAAGATTATGTCTGATCATTAGACTCAGCATTATAAACAAATAGAATCATATAAATCTCCACATGAACTTTCTTATTAAGAATAGTCTTTTTTTGAAATAAGATGGGAGGAAACAGCAAATAAGAGCCAAGTAATTGTTAGAGAGAAAAAATCTAGGTGGAGAAACCAAATTTACCAGTTTTCTGTCTGATAATTTTTGAAACTGTTTGAAAATGTGTAATGACTGGTGTTTTATTCACCACTTTTGTTGAATTTCAAAAGTAATTTTTGTTTTAAATAACTTGCTATAATATTAAACTCAATAAACAGATCACTTTTTAACAGCTTAAAAGAAGAGGTAATAATGCATCTTAGTATCATTCTGGAATAATTCTTCAAATATATACTTTTTAAATTCTCTTTTTCAGTTAATGTAATCAAGGCAAAACTCTTCTCAGGGGAAGATAATATATTAATGTGGTAAGTCTGTTTTAGAATATGGTTAAAATTTACATGTTTTAGAGTATATTAAGAAAAACAGTCTTTTAAAATACAGTATCTTTGAAAATCACTATCAAAGTAGAAGTGGTGAATGGGCCAGGCTAACAGCATGATTCCATACATCATGTCTCATAAGCCTGTATTTAATGATAACATAAATGCAGAGCTCTTCCAGCTCCTGGCAAACCAAGAGGTACACATATTGACTTGTCACATTTCAGGTCATTGATAGGACCATATTTACAGGTGGATGGGGTCTTCTGAGAACTTCCTTTGACTTGCACATACTGCCTTTCTGTAGCATGTGAACTGGATCCAAATCTGAAGACTTTTTCTCTGGTCAGCCCACTCATTACACCAAGTGGGATTAAAAAACATTTCCGTGTCCCTTAGACAAGTGTTGTGAACATATCTCCTAGGCCTTAGCAAATAAGGAAAGTCATTGTTGTCTAATGTTTCTAATGTATAACTGTAAAAAAGAATTAGGTATGAAGATAAGTTTGCTTCCTTGTGATATGTATATTTGTGTTGTTAAACACAATGGCTTAGAACATATGTTTTGAAGGTCAAAGCTTTCTTTAAAAATGAAAATGCTGAAGTAATTTCACCTATTTCATTCAGTTGCTGTCAGTTAACTAGCTCACAAAAAATTAAATAACACCTACAAATTCACAACTGCTTAATTTAGTTGTGGGTTATAACGATATAACCCTTCCTACTCATGGGTTGTGTTTCCTGTGAAGCCGTTCACACCCTGAAACTAGCCACACAGCAAGTCACATTATATACTAAGCTGTCATTTCAGGTTATTACTGTGCCATATTACCTCATCGAATATCAAGAAAATCCTGACAGGGCCCATGATATAAATTAAAACAAATGAGAACTCTTAATCTCATCAAGAAAATTATGAGTCATCATGACCATTTTGTCTTAAATTGCAATATTTTCTTGAACCACGATGCAATGTTTCCTTTTGTTCACACAGGAGGCCATCAATGGATATTCACAATTGTTATCTTTAAATAAAAACTCTATTTTGATTTAATGATGTGCTACATTTTTATAAGACAATGCTATAAACTCAAAATGACTCTTCTCTTTACACTATAATTAAGTAGTGTACTCTTTAACATGACAATGAAATCCAGTGATTATGGCAAAAATCACTGGGAAGTATTGAAATATGCGCAACTTTAATTTGTAGGACCATTTTTCCTCATAAATATTGGAAACTGCACTAACATTTCTGTTTTTATCCCCTAGAGGGCTAAACACATTCTATTCCGTTGAGGAGCAGAAATGCAGTTGGTTTCCAACTGGAAGGAGCTGGTGAAGCCTTTAGCAACAATGTCAGAATAACAAATTTAATCACCTTATGAAAGTTCCACAGGGAATGGTACAGAGTTTGGGAGAAAAGGATACTTCATTTTATATACATAGGAAAGTAAATTAAATACATAAAATAAACAAACATATTGTATTTTCAAAACCAAACAAGTATGTCTAGTGGTAAAACACATTTGTTTTTAGTATTTTGAGAGATTCTTACCTAGCCTTGAATATGGGCAAACCTGTAGAGTTTCCCCAGCTATTACCGCCACTACCTCTGTCATGTTGGTAATAAACACCACAAAACATGTCATTAGGAAACCTTCGGTGAAATTACATCTCTATCATGTACTCTAAGAATGTATTATGAGTTTTTTATTAATAGAGGTGGTATTCAAGATTTTGCCATTCATGAATCATATGCTGGACAACAATGCTGACCAACTCACTGACTTCTATCTTATAGTCCAAGAAAGTATTCCATGGTTGAGTAACATTGAAACTACAGCGACGTCTAGCAGCAAACATAGTCAACATGATATGTATTATATGAGAATCCTATAAATGCATCAAATGTAATTAACTCAAGGATCCCAGCCTTTTCTCAAGGTGACAAGTATAATTTTATTTATCAAATACTTCCTTAAATAAGCATCGTTAATAAATTAAAGAAATCATATTTGATTTCTACCTCCCAAAGTGCAACTTGTTTTAAACATTCAAATAAGAGTGCAATGAATGACTTTAATGTTAAGCTCTATTTTTACAACAGCTGCTGTTGTATTATTGAATCTATGTGCCTTGCAGATTAGCTTTAACATGGTGCATGTTAAAAAATAAAAGATGCTTTTCTGCCAGCATAGTTAAATAGCTACTTCTAAAATGTAATTTATTTCACCCACATGGCCTGGAAATAAACAAGTCTGATATTTCACTTTAAAGAAATATGATAAAATTCGAATTGCAAATTTACATTTATAATTTTATGTGAAAAAAATCATTTCCTGACTATAAATGGACAGATATTTTAAAATATTCTAAGAATTTTATTCTATAACATAAATGTGGCACAACTATTTAATTTCTTTCTTCAAACAATGTTAGAATTTGATCCATATAAATTGCCTACAGACTGTGAAGTTTCCTTGGTTTAGATTTTGCTTTACTACAGATGTGTTTTTCTTTTCTTTTCTTTCTTTTTCTTTTTCTTTTTCTTTTTTTGAGACAGAGTCTAGCTCTGTTGTCGTCCCAGGTTGGAGTGTGGTGGCATGATCTCAGCTCACTGCAACTTCTGCCTCCTGGATTCAAGCAATTCTCCTGTCAGCCTCCCAATTAGCTGAGATTACACGAGCCTGCCACCACCATTATCCCGGCTAATTTTTGTATTTTTTTTTTTTAGTAGAGACAAGGTTTCACCATTTTGGCCAGGCTGGTCCAGAACTCCTGACCTCAAGTGATCCACCGGCCTCAGCCTCCCAAAATGCTGGGATTATAGGTGTTAGCCATCGCACACGGCCCAGATGCTTCTTCTAATTAATGTAGGAATCTAATTCCAAGGGCTTTGGTGAATCAAAAGTAAGTTTGGAGAGGATCTCCAGATTCATGCCAGTAGCCTCCATTAGGATCTCAACATTGACAGCTTGTATTGTGCTATAGCAAATTAGGCTTTGCTAACACTGAGGTTTCTGTGTTACATTAAAATATTCTTAAATTATTGCCATTACAAGAAAAAAAGAGAAAACAATTTTTCCTGTCTGGAAGCAAATATGAAAGTTTCTTCAGTTCTACATGAAGTGGTAAAATATATTTTATTTTCAAAACTTTGCCAAAGTATCATAGATTAACTGCCAATACAAAGAAATGAAAAGGAAAGTAGAAGCATGCCAAATGATGAAACATGTCTTGATATTTTTTATGCTGTTGAGAAGTCTGATGGGTGATGAAAAGAAAGCCTCTTGCTGCCTCCATTAAAAATATTAAACAGTAGCAAGTTTATATGAAGTTTAGTTTATATAGTGGGGGTTCTCCTGCTTTTGAGAATATATCAAGTGCAAATTATGTATTTTTTGGAGAGTAAAAACTGATTGATTTGAAATTAGCTGAGAAAGAAGAAATGAAACATCACAGACTCCATAGCAGTTCTTAAAGTTTTACGCCGTCTATAGACTAAGGCTGTTGGCACAGCAAGGCCAATTCTTTATCTTTGATCTGTTAGTGAAGCTTAACAGAACAGATTACTGTGAGAAAACAAAACAGCTTTTGGAAGGAAATGGATGGAGGAAGGAAAAGTGAAACAAATATATAAGACGTATTAAAAATAGATAAAGCTCCATTACCAAAATAAATGTTTAGCAGGGAGAAAGAGTAGCTTGAAAACATTTAGATTTAATAACTGTGATCATTTACTAATAGCTAATCGCGTGAGCCCTTTAAATGGGTCAGGAATTCTGTTATGAACTTTACATTTACCAACTGATTTTTTCTCACCACAGACCAAGTAGGTTGCATACAGATTATTCAGCTAATACGTAGTAGAACTAGGATGCACAGCCAAGCAGTGCTACAGTTACAGTCACTAGAATAGACCACATCTCAAATGTATGGGTCATTGTGTGTGGCAAGCACTGGATAAGCAACTACACATGTCTACCTTATAACAACTTTGGAAAGTACGCCTTTACCTCTATCTTATAGATGAGAAACTGGGGCTTAGAAAAGAAAGTCCAAAATTCCAGTAGCTTAACCGGATTTCGGAGTCTGATATTTTTCTTATTGCATTCTCAAAAAAAAAAAAAGGAAGATTATTTTATATTGGTTGTTGTCTGATATAGAATATAAGTGATGAACTTGTTGTCATCTATGTATTTTCTGTCGCCACCAAGTAAGAATTTATTATTAAAAAGACATCCTGTGACTAATGGAAAAAATACAGACTTTAGAACCACATCTCAGTTTTGCCATGCTCTGGCTGTGTTTTCCTGAGCGTGCTTGCTAACTGTGCTGAGAATCTGTTTCCTTAAGGAGAAAAGATGATTAATATGTTTGTCTGATCATTGCTAAAAAAATTTGATCTCAATTAAAAATATGCTTATCCTACAGAAAATGCTCAGCTACTTTGAAATTTTAATCATTACATTTATTTGTCCTTTTGTTCTAAGGATGGCTCCAATTTATGGGAGATCCTCAAAGAAATAAAGAAGCTTCCAGGAAGAGCATGAAAGCTTGAGACAGACTGGCTGGCTGGTTTTATAGACAGAAATTAGTCTAGTGGAAATGGAACCCATTAATATTTTAAAAAGCAAGGCCTATATATAGAAATAATTATAGAGTGTCAATCAGCAGCATTATGTAAATAACAATGTAGCTGGACCTACTGTCATAGCTGAAGAACAGATTTTCGATACCTCCATGGCACATGTTTCAAAACACTGCTCCATGCATCAGCTCATTTCCATTAGCCTGATGGAGGCTGGTGGCTGGAATTGCCTGCTCTAAAAATTTCATGAGAACTACTTTTGAATGTGCTATCTGGCAGCTTTTCTTTTGTTCTCTAACCACAACTAAATTATCTTTTCTTAAAATCACCTCTAACTATTAGGCATCAGTGAGTGAGACCCAGATTCAGAATATAATGGGAGCCCACTTGCCAGCAGGAAACACATTAAAGAAAACCTTCTAATGGTGAGAACCTATTTAAGCCGCGTCTCCCAAGGGAAGTGGTTCAAGGCCCAGTGCCTAACAAAATTAAAATAAGATTGAACGAGAGGCTGCAACTTATTCTTTGGGGGATCATTCTACAAAATCAATGACAAACGTAGGTATTGTTTTTCATGGAAGAGTCTTAAATTCCTAGATTTTTATTCTTTTCAATTAAACCACTCTGTTAAATGTATAATTACAGTTACTCAAATTCTATTAATGCATAAGATCATTTATATAAATTAATCAATTAGAAATTATCTGATCACATATCCTGATTTTAAAATTATAATATTGTCAAGGTATATAGAAAACTAGCTAGCACAATGATAGAACCTATTTATATCCAATTATTTGATATTCTTCTTAGTCAGAAAACTGAAAGAAAATGTCATGTCATTTCAGTTAAGTCCAGTGATTAAAAAATGTCAAAATGTGTGTTGTTTATGCTGCTTAGAAACTTATGGCCTTTTATCATTTTAATGTCATGTTTTTGCTTGAGAAAATTACTTATTTCTTATTGTTTCATGGTCATAGATTATTAAACTGACTTGGAGAATTAGCTTATGTCTGAAGTGTAGACTAAAGTCAGGAAGGTATCTCCATTTCCACTTCAGTGGAAATATCCTTCAAAAAGTTAAATTGCAAATCCTGAGTGTTATGTGCTACTGAAAACAGCTTAAACCCAGAGTTTTCTTTACAAATACAAGTTGAGAAAAACTGAATGGACAAGAATTATTCTCCATTTTATCTTCCTAGTTTCCTCATCTAACATCATTTGACATGCTTTATACAGTTCTGAATAAAGAAAATTCAATAACAAAGAGCATATAGAGTATTAAATGCTTCTAAAGAATAAACAATTTCTGTTTTCCCATAAATAAGGTGGGTAACATCACATGGAATACAAATAAATTTTATAATTAATTAGTTTTCTTAATTGTATGTTGGTTAGTTTGGAGTCTGTAGAATATCTATTGCTTCCGAATCATGTAATGGAAAGTATAAGGCTTTATTTTTTTTACAAATCTGAATCACAGAAAGGTACACTATCTAATCATTCTTTCTAGTAATCATTCTGATTAACAAATGCAACAATAAAACTCACTTTAATGGGCAGTTAACAGTCACAACAATAACTGATTATTTCGGTGGAATAATCTCAGAGATGAAGAATTTCTCACTTTTTTCAACTAAATAATTTATCAGTCAATACCATGGAAAGCTAAAACACACACAAGCAGTTGTGTATCACCTTATCAGTGATTTTTAAAAATTTTCTTTCTCTTTAGGAAATCATGATGAATATGTAGCAAATAGAAAGCTCGAGATGAATGAAAGCTTCAGATAAATCTTTGACCTTTAAGATTATTCTAGAACTACCATTCCTCGTTGGAACAAAGGAAATGATCTCAGAAAGATAGGCATCCAGGAAAACTAATAATGACTTCATTTATTAAATGATTTAAGGCTATTCCTGCTTCTTCATAATCATACAATATTTATCAATTGTAAACCACATCAGTTTAAATAAATGTCTGGGAGACTTCTTACATCATCTTTTCCTAATTATGACAGGTAGATGAGTCACAGGCAGGAAGAAAAAAGATATTGACTAAATCCAGAGGGTAAGAAGTATTGAATTCCTGAGACGTAAATTAGAAAATAGTATTAATATTACCAAATTAAGAAGTGAAAAGGGAAAATGAAAGGTGATTAAGTAGGAAGAAAATAGCTAATGGAGTCAGATAGATCTAGGTGTAAATGTCCATTCGGCCACCTACGGTCTGGGTGATTTTCACCACATTAATTCTAGCTTCAGATTTCCTTGCTGAAAAAAAAATGGGTCTAATATTAACATACTCAAAATATATTTGAGGACTAAACTTTTAACATCACATCACATATAAAGCACCTCACAGAGCACAAATGATACATTTGAAAAATACAGTTACCTTTGCCTTTTTAATCTTTTTGTTTGTTTTAGAGATTGTAGTGGTTTTATAAGATTTTATAACTTTTTAGGACTATCCCTTTGTGTATGTTTCTAATTTCAAAAATCATTGCTTTTTATTTATTTATTTATTTGGATCATAAGTATATCTTCCTCCTTGAGGGAATAATTTTTTCTACCTTGATCTAAACAACCAACTCATGCCATCTCTCTTCTTTCCTGGCTAATTAGCTCATATTTTTACTTTCTCAATGTAAATGTTATTTCCTCAAGGATCATTTCTCTGATCCTTGATCATTTCTCTGATCACCCACCTTGACATCTAGATAAGTTTAATTTCTCTGTCACAGCTCTCACAGTAACCTGTGTTTTATTCTCTATACTTAAACATTTTCATTTATTCATCCAAAGATAGTGGGCACTTATAATTAAATTATGTTTGTGACTTTAATTTAATGTCACCTCAACCATCATTGCATACTCCTGGAGAGGCTGTTGAGAATACTCCCTTTTATACCTTCATATCTAGTGTGATGCCTGCTACACAGGTGGGTTCAATAAACTGTTGAGCATTTATGGAAGTTTAATATTTTATACATATAAAACAAAATTCCAAGATCATCAATGCTATTTTGAATTACTTAAAATCAATATTTTATCTAGCAATTGATAATAGTTACATGATTCATGCTAAATAATCTAAGGCACAGTTACAATCATAATTTCAAGTCAAGTACTTGGCAATTAAACACACAATCTCAGGATTTTTTTAGTCACAGGAGGTTTTTAGCTATAAAAAATCAATCAATCAGTCTCTTTCTTTCTCTCCCCCATCTGCCTCTCCTTCCCCCTCTCTCTACGCCCCCATCTTTGTTTCTCTCTGTGTCTGTCTCTCTCTTCCCTTCTCTCTAGTGCACATGTATACACAAATTGTACAGACGCACACAGGAAAAAATTAAGAGTATAGATTTTCAGGTAGATAATTATTTCAGCCTTTAGTAATGTGCCAATGTGCAATTACAGACATGAAAGCATAACCTAGAGGATCAATAAGAAAGGAAAATCATTATACTGTAATTTCTATGAGTTGCTTATTAAATAAGTCTATTTAGTAAAAACCTGCATTTGTTCCTTTGTAATCTGGATCATATTTTACATTCATGATTTACATCACATATTCCTTTTCTATTCTATTTTCTTCTTTCCCTAAAACAAACAAAAAATTTTAATATTTAATGTAGTATAAGAACTAAGAAAGAAGCTGGTCCAAGTGCAGAGGTGTTAACAACTAATTGATTATAACCAGTTATATAAATAAGGAATGAGAGAACATTTATTTTGCATTTTAAAATTTGTCTTAATCTATTCCAGCATCTGCACCTGTTCTAATTAGAGATGACTATAAAACATCTTGGCTCTAGGCAAATAACACTAAATCTAATAGTGTTATAATGGCTTGCTCTTCTACTCTTGAAGATAACCCTCAAATGTAACATAGCTAAACCTGGTGAGAAATTGGCAGTTAAACTCAGTAAGCACTTGCTTTGCCGGTGATCCATAGAATGCCTTTTTATTCAATGTTAAATTATCTTTGTAAACAATCTAAACAGTCTAATTCTTAAATTAATAAGAAAGTCATTTTATAAATCTGCTATTAGTATAAAAGTCACCATAAAAAATATCTAGACAATAAACTACCTTAGAATGTGGCTCAGTCTATTCAAAAATTGTTCTGCTGCAGTGTTGTGGGTTTCCACCTTTTGATATACGTTTAGCCTTAGACACGTATGCATCAGACCTTGCTGTTTCACCTCCATTACCAGCTAGTTGCCTCTGGAGCTTATTGACTACTCCCATAAATTATAAGATCTCTACCTGTTTTCAGGGAGGAATGACATAAGAAAAACGCTATAAATTCTTAAAAGTGAAATAAACCAACTGTTATTGATTACTTAAGAAACACCTGAGCATTTTCAGTATTGTGAAGTGTCCTTAAGGTTACTCATTAATAACAAAAGCTAATGTGTTCTAACACTTAGCATTTTGGTTAGTGTTTAAATTATTTAGAAGTAAGAATTAAGAACACATGAACAGTGGACCAGAGGCATGAGTTGCTAAAAGCAATCCTAATTATTAAACATGCTTGAAGGTAGCAATTAATAACAGAAGAACAATTTTACTTTTAAATGCTTTACTTTTAAAAACTCTTGGGAAAGTATATATAAAACTACTATAAAAGTAAATCCACTATTAAATTCCTCAGTTTGTATATTATGGATTGATTTTTAAGATATGGTCTGGAGTGTATTTTCACAGATTATGATGGGAATGCTTCTCTCACATAACAGACAAAGACTCCTCACCTTGTAAGATCCCATCCTTAGTACACCAGGCCTTTAAAAGGATCACTTGAAGTGATGATGTATTTAGATCAATGAATCATTCAATACTTATGCCAGAATCAATCACTTCACATGCAGCTGAATTTGTAAAAGAAGCACTCAGCTGCCATGCACCTTAATCTGTATTTCCAGCTGAAACCTATGTACAAACTACTGCTCAAGATAAAAATTATGCACTATAAAATGGAGGGGCGGGGGAGAGTAACTTTAGAGTACAAAAACCTGACAAATACTACCTCGGAGTTGATGAAGGTCAACCTTAAATGTAGTAACTCATGTTAATAGTATATATCCTTGATATGATGTAATGAAAATTGCACTTTGCTTCTGTGATTTGCCTCTTCAGAACCCAGAACCCCAATATAATCATTATTGAAAATTTTAAAAACATCAGATAAGCCCCAAGTAAGAGATGCTTTGCAAAATAGCTAAGCAATAATTCTCAAAACTGTCAAGACCAACAAAAACAAGGAAAGTCCAAGAAACCATCACACCCAATGGTAGCCTACAGATAGAATAACAAAATGTAATATGATGTCCTAGTGGAATCCTGGATCAGAAAAAGGACGTTAGGAAACAATTCCGGCAAGATGGCCGAATAGGAACAGCTCCAGTGTGCAGATCTCAGCAAGAGCAACACAGAAGGTGGGTGATCTCCGCATTTCCAACTGAGGGACCTGGTTCATCTCACTGGGACTGGTTAGACAGTAGGTGCAGCCCAAGGAGGGCAAGCCGAAGCATGGTGGAGTGTCGCCTCAACTGGGAAGTGCCAGGGGTTGGGGTACTCCCTCTCCTAGCCAAGGGAAGCCATTAAGGACTGTTCCTGGCACTCCAGCCCAGATACTGCATTTTTCCCCATGGACCTGTAGACCAGGAGATTCCCTTCATAACCTGTAGACCAGGAGATTCCCTTCATAACCTGTAGACCAGGAGATTCCCTTCATAACCTGTAGACCAGGAGATTCCCTTCATAACCTGTAGACCAGGAGATTCCCTTCATAACCTGTAGAACAGGAGATTTCCTTCATAACCTGTAGACCAGGAGATTCCCTCTGGTGCCTACAACATCAGTGCCCCAGATTTCCAGCACAAAACTTGGGGGCCATTTGGGAAGACACCAAGCTAGCCACAGCAGATTTTTTTTCCATACCCCAGCAGTGCCTGAAACACCAGTAACATAGAACTGCTCATTTCCCTGAAAAACGAGGCTAAAGCCAGAGAGCCAAGTGATCTAACCCCATGAAGACCAGAAAGTTAAGATCCACTGGCTTAAAATTCTCACAGCCAGCACAGCAGTGTGAGCTTGACTTGGAACATTCGAGTTCAATGGGGGGAAGGGTGGTCACTATTGTTGAGGCTCTAGTAGGAGGTTTTAACCTCACCTGTGTAAACAAAGTCATTGGGAAGTTTACACAGTCACGGGCCTATGGCAGCTCAGCAAGGCCACTGCAGGCAGACTGTGTCACTAGACTCCCTCTTTTCTAGGAAGGGAATCTCTGAAAAAAGGCAGCAGCCCATCAGAGACTTATAAATAAAGTCTCCACCTTCCTGGGACAGAGCACCTGGGAAAATGGGTGGTTGTGATTTCCGCTTCAGCAGACTTAAATATTCCTGCCTGCCAGCTCTGAAGAAAGCAACAGATCTCCTAGCACAGTACTTGAGCTCTGATGAGGGACAGACTGCCTCCTCGAGTGGCTCCCTGAGCCCCAGGTATCCTGACTGGGAGATGCCTCCCAGTAGAGGCTGACAGACACCTCATACAGAAGAGCTCTGGCTGGCATTTGGTGGGTACCCAACTGGGATGAAGCCACCAGAAGATGGAACAGAAAGTAATCTTTGCCGTGCTGCAGCCCCACTGGTAATACTCAGGAAAGCAGGGTCTGTAGTGGAACTCTAGCAAACTCCAGCAGACCTGCAGCAGAGGGGCATGACTGTTAGAAGGAAAATTAACAAATAGAAATAAATAGCTTCAACATCAATAGAAAGGACATCCACTCAGAGATCCCATCCAAAAGGTCACCAGCTTCAAAGATCAAAGATAGATAAATCCGTGACGATGGGAAGAAACCAGTGCAAAAAGGATGAAAACAATTGAAAAAACCAGAATGCTTCTTCTCCTTCAAGGGAATCACAATTCCTCACCAGCAAGGGAACAAAACAGGATGGAGAATGAGTTTGATTAATTGATAGAAGCAGGCTTCAGAAGGTGGGTAATAACAAACTTCTCTAAGCTAAAGAAGCATGTTCTAACCCAATGTAAGGAAGCTAAGAACCTTGAAAAAAGGTTAGACAAAATGCTAATTAGAATACCCAGCATAGAGAAGAGCATAAATGACTTGATGGAGCTGAAAAACAGCAGGAGAACCTTGTGAAGCATACAGAAGTTTCAATAGTTGAATCTATCAAGTGGAAGAAAGGATATCAGAGATTGAAGATAAAATGAAATAAAGCAAAAAGGCAAGATTAGAGAAAAAAAACAGTGAAAAGAAATGAATAAAGCCTCCAAGAAATATGGGATTATATGAAAAGACCAAATCTCTGTTTGATCAGTGTACCTAAAAGTGACAGGGAGAATGAAATCAAGTTGGAAAACACTCTTGAGGATATTATCCGGGAGAACTTCCTCAACCTAGCATGGCAGGTCAACATTCAAATTCAGGAAATACAGAGAACACCACAAAGATACTCCTCAAGAAGAGCAAACCAAAGACACATAATCTTCAGATTCACCAAGGTTGAAATGAAGGGGAAAATGTGAAGGGCAGCCAGAGAGAAAAGTTGGGTTATCCACAAAGGGAAGCCCATCAGACTCACAGTGGATCTCTCTGCAGAAATCCCACAAACCAGAAGAGAGTGGAGGCCAATATTCAATGTCCTTAAAGAAAGCATTTTTCAATCCAGAATTGCATATCCAGCCAAACTAAGCTTCATAAGCAAAGGAGAAATAAAATCCTTTACAGGCAATAAACTGACAGATTTTATCACCACCAGGCCTGCCTACAAGAGCTCCTGAAGAAAGCACTAAACATGGAAAGGAACAAGTACCAGCCACTGCAAAAACATACCAAATTGTAAAGACCATCAACAATATGAAGAAACGACATCAACAATTGAGCAAAACAACCAGCTAGCATCAAAATGGCAGGATCAAATTCACACATTACGATATTAACCTTAAATGTAAATCAGCTAAATGCCCCAACTAAAAGACACAGGCTGGCAAATTGGATAAAGAGTCAAGACCCATTAGTGTGCTGTATTCAGGAGATCCATCTCATGTGCAAAGACACAATCAGACTCAAAATAAAGGGATAGAGGAAGATTTACCAAGCAAAAGGAAAGCACAGAAATGCATAAGTCACAATTCTAGTCTCTGATAAAACAGACTTTAAACCAACAAAGATCAAAAGAGAAAAGAAAGGCATTACATAATGGCAAAGGGATCAATGCAACAAGGAAAGCTAACGATCCTAAATATATATGCACCCAATACAGGAGCACCCAGATACACATAGCAAGTTCTTTATGACCTACAAAGATACTTAGACTTCCACACAATAATATTGGAAGACTTTAACACCCTACTGTTAATATTAGACAGATCAATGAGACAGAAAATTAACAATGATATCCAGGACTTGAACTCAGATCTGGACCAAATGGACCTAATAGACATCTAGAGAACTCTCCACCACAAATCCACAGAAAGTACATTCTTCTCAGCACCACATCACACTTATTCTAAAACTGACCACATAATTGGAAGTAAAACACTCCTCAGCAAAAGCAAAAGAATGGAAATCATAACAAACTGTTTCTCAGACCACAGTGCAACCAAATTAGAACTCAGGATTAAGAAACTTACTTAAAACCATGCAACTAAATGTAAACTGAACAACTTGTTCTTGAATGACTACAGGATAAATAATAAAATGAAGGCAAAAATAAAAATGTTCTTTGAAGTTAATGAGAATGAAGACATAACGTACCAGAATCTCTGTGACACGTTTAAAGCACTGTGTAGAGGAAATTTATAGTACCAAATACCCACAAGAGAAATAAGACAAGATCTAAATTGATACCCTAATCTCACAATTGGAAGAACTAAAGTAGCCAGATCAAAAAATTCAAAACCTAGCAGAAGAAAAGAAATAACTAAGATCAGAGAAGAACTGAAGAAGATATAGACACAAAGAACCCTTTGAAAAGTCAATGAATCCAGAGCTAGTTTGTTTCAAAAGATCAGCAAAATAGACTGCTAGCCAGAGTAATAAAGAAGAAAAGAGAGAAGAATCAAACAGATGCAATAAAAAATGATAAAGGGATATCACTACCAAACCCACAGAAACACAAACTACCATCAGAAAATACTTACTCATAGGTGGGTGTTGAACAATGAGAACACATGGACACAGGGAGGGGAGCATCACACACTGGGGTCTGTCGGGGGGAAACAGGGGAGGGACAGTGGGGGCTGGGGAGTTGGGGAGATAGCATGGGGAGAAATGCCAGATATAGGTGATGGGGAGGAAGGCAGCAAATCACACTGCCATGTGTGTACCTATGCAACAATCTTGCATGTTCTTCACATGTACCCCAAAACCTAAAATGCAATAAAAAAAGAAAGAAAATACTACAAACACCTCTATGCAAATAAATCAGTCAATCTAGAAGAAATCGATAAAGTCCTTGACACTTATACTCTCCCAAGTCTAAATCAAGAAAAAGTTGAATCACTGAACAGACCCACAACAAGGTTTAATATTGAGACAACAATTAATAGCCTACCAACCAAAATAAGTCAAGAACCAGACAGGTTCACAGCTGAATTGTACCGGATGTACAAAGATGAGCTAGTACCATTCCTTCTGAAACTATTCTAAACAATAGAAAAATCCTCCCTAACTCATTTTATGAGATCAACATCATCCTAATACCAAAACCTGGCAGAGACACAACTGTAAAAGAAAATTGCAGGCCAATATCCATGATGAACATTCATGTGAAAATCCTCAATAAAATACTGGCAAACTGAATCTAACAGCATATTAAAAAGCTCATCCATCATGATCAAGTTGGCTTCATCATTGGGATGCAAGGCTGGTTCAACATATGCAAATCTATAAATGTAATCCATCACATAAACAGAACTAAAGACAAAAACCACAGAATTATCTCAGTAGATTCAGAGAAGGCCTTTGACAAACTTCAACATCCCTTTATGCCAAAAAACACTCAATAAACTAGGTATAGATGTAATGTATCTCAAAATAGTAAGAGCTATTATCCGAATGAGCAAAACTGGAAGCATTCCCTTTGAAAACTGGCACAAGACAAGGATGCCCTCTCTCATCACTCCTATTCAACATGGTATTGAAATTTCTGGCCAGGGCAATTAGGCAAGGAAAAGAAATAAAGGGTATTCAGTTAAGAAAAGTGGAAGTAAAATCATCTCTATTTGCAGATGCCATGATTGTATATTTAGAAGACTGCATTGTCTCAGCCCAAAACCTGATAAGCAAATTCAGCAAAGTCTCAGGATATGAAATCAGTGTGGAAAAATCACAAGCATTCCTATACATCAATAATAATGAACAGAGAGCCAAATCATTAGTGACCTTACATTCACAAAGAGCATTGCTACAAAGAGAATAAAATACCTATGAATACAACTTACAGGGATGTGAAGGACCTCTTCAAGGAGAACTACAAGTCACTGCTCAGGAAAATAAGAAAGGACACAAACAAATGGAAAAACATTCTATGCTCATGGATAAGAAGAATCAATATTGTGAAAATGGCCATACTGCCCAAAGTAATTTATAAATTCAATGCTATCCCCATCAAGCTACCATTGACTTTCTTTACAGAATTAGAAAAACAACTATACATTTCATATGGAACCAAAAAAGAGTCTGTATAGCTAGGACAATCCAAAGCAATAGAACAAACCTGGAGGCCTTATGCTACATGAATTCAAACTATACGACAAGGCTACAGTAACAAAAACAGCATTGTACTGATACCAAAACAGATACAAAGACCAACAGAACAGAACAGAACAGAACAGAGGCCTCAGAAATAATGCCACACATCTACAACTATCTGACCTTTGACAAACCTGACAAAAAGAAGGAATAAGGGCCTGGTGCGGCAGCTCACATTGGCAATCCCAGCACTTTCGGAGGCTGAGGTGAGTGGATCATGAGGTCAGGAGTTCCAGACCATCATGACCAACATGGTGAAACACTGTCTCTTCTAAAAATACAAAAATCAGCTAGGCATAGTGGTGCATGCCTATAATCCCAGCTACACAGGAGGTTGAGGCAGGAGAATCACTTGAACTCAGGAGGCAGAGGTTGCAGTGAGCCAAGATTATACCACTGCACTCTAATCCGGGAGACAGAGCAAGACTTCATCTCAAAAAAAAAAAAAAAAAAAAATCAAGCAATAGGGAAAGATTCCCTATTTAATAAATGGTATTGGGCAAACTGGCTAGCCATGTGCAGGAAAAAAAACTAGACTCCTTCCTTACATCTCATACAAAAATTAACTCAAGATGAATTAAAGACTTAAACATAAAATCCAAAACCGTAAATACCCTAGAAGAAAACCACGTAAGCAATTCCATTCAGGACATAGGCATGAGCAAAGACTTCATGACTAAAACATCAGAAGCAATGGCAACAAAAACCTAGATTAACAAATGGAATCTAATTAAACTAAAGAGTTTTGCACAGCAAAAGAAACTATCATCAGAGTGAACAGGCAACCTACAGAATGGGAGAAAATTTTTGCAATCTATCCATCAGACAAAGGGTTAATATCCAGAATCTACAAAGAACTTAAATAAATTTACAAGAAAAAGACAAACAACTCCATCAAAAAGTGGGCAAAGAATATAAACAGATACTTCTCAAAAGAAGACATTTATGAAGTCAACAAACACATGAAAAAAATCTCATCACCACTGGTCATTAGAGAAATGCAAATCAAAACCACATTGAGATACCATCTCACACCAATTAGAATGATGATCATTAAAAAATGAGGAGACAACAGTGGCTGGAGAGGATGTGGAGAAATAGGAACACTTTTACACTGTGGGTGGGAGTGTAAATTAACTCAACCATTGTGGAAGACAGTGTGGTGATTCCTCAAGGATCTAGAGCCAGAAGTACCATTTGACCCAGCAATCCCATTACTAGGCATATACCCAAAGGATTACAAATCACTGTATTATAAAGAAACATACACACATATATTTATTGCAGCACTGTTCATAATAGCAAAGACTTGGAACCAACCTAAATGCCCATCAAAGATAGACTGGACCAAAAAAATGTGTCACATATACACCATGGAATACTACACAGCCATAAAAAGAATGAGTTCATGTCCTTTGCAGGGACATGGATAATGCTGGAAACCATCATTCTCAGGAAACTGACACAAGAACAGAAAACCAAACACCACAAGTTCTCACTCATAAGTGGGTGTTGAAAAATGAGAACACATGGACACAGGGAGGCGAACAGCATACACCGGGGCCTGTTGAGGGGTTGGGAGTTAAGGGAGGGATAGCAGAGGGTGGGGTGATAGGGCAGGGTTAGCATTAGGAGAAATACCTAATGTAGATAACAGGGTGATGGATGCAGCAAACCACCTTGGCATCTGTATACTATCTAACAAACCTGCAAGTTCAGCACATGTACCCCAGAACTTAAAGTATAATCATAATAAAGAAATAGTTAAACAAATGAAAATTAAAGAAGAAAAGAAAAGGGACATTAGACAAAAATTAAGAAAAATTGAATAATGAATATACTTTAATAATAATATATAAACACTGTTTTATTAATGATGGTCAATGAACCATACTAATATAGGATGTTAATAATAAAATAAACTAGGTGTTTAATATATAGAAACTTTCTATAGTATATATGCAATTTGGGGGTAAATTTAAAAACCCTTCTAACAATGAAGTTCGTGTTCAAAACACCAAAACAAAGATGCTGAAGGTGAGTCTGATGACACAGGAAACAGCAGATCTAGAAAGTTTTCTCCTTTTAACAATGCTTAAAGGAGTTAATTTGGCTCAAGATTTCTTAATGACTGCAGAAAATAACTTGAGAATATCCTTATACAGATTACAGAATTAACTATATCAGTTGAGTGCATAGCCCTGGTATATACCTCTTTATATATGAGTTAAAGTATGAAAACACGAACAAAACTTATCCATAGAACCATTGCAATAAACGATAGAAATGCTTGAGATTTAACACTGAAATACATGTTAGTTTTATCTTTCACTCTTACTTTAAATGTATTTATTAGGAAAACAATTTATTTCATCGACTCTAGAAAAAAAAATTTGATAGCTCCATGATTTCTCTGATTCATCTTATGAAATAAAGTATACTATGATTCTTTCAAGTCACAGTTTCAATTTGTTACTCATGCAAGTAATACACCAAACTTTAATCTTGCCTGTAAGTGGCAACTTTTCTGTTCTCCCAGCTTAGCCTTGCTCAAATTAAGGAAGTGAAGTGGGATATGTTTTCTTCCTTCCCCAACTGACACTTCTGAATTTAGCCTCACTTCTCAGTTGGCTTAGTAATTTCTACTTCTCTAGAGCTGGAGCAAAAGTAAAGGGTAATAAGAGGAACAAGAAAGTTTTCACTTAATGGATTCTAGCATTGCATCTTGGATTGAAGCTTCTTGAGTCTAGAAGGTGTTGTAATCTTATTGGTTCTTAAGAGATCTTGCATTTCTGGGTTTTGAGTAAATGCAGTATTTTTTACCCAGTTAGTTATTCTTCTCTACAACCCAGGGCATCTGGTGTTATTGAGCTTATTATCGATAAGCTTCATTCCATTCTCCAAGTGGTCCATCCACTTGGACAAAACCAGATTAATTCCATGCCAACTGTATTTCATGTATGACCTATATGTAGATTATGAAATTCTCTGGTGCATCCCTTGCTCTGACAAACTCTGCTGAGCATCAGGCAAGTTCATGAGCCTACCTCTGGTCCTTTGTGATTTACAGAAAAGGGAAAATAAGTCATCCACTGATATGGTTTGGATGTGTCCCCTTCAAATCTCATCTTGAATTGTATTTTCCTTAATCCCCACGTGTCATGGGAGGAACCCAGTGGAAGGTAACTGAATCATGAGGGGAGTCTCCTCATGCTATTCTCTTGATAGTGAGTAAGTTCTCACAGGGTCTGACGGTTTTATAAGGGACTCCCCGCTTCACCAGGCTCTCATTCTTCTCTCTCCTGCCACCCTGTGAAGAGGTGCCTTCCACCATGATGGTAAGTTCCTGAGTCTTCCCTGGCCATGTGGAACTGTGAGTCAATTACACTTCTTTTCTCTATAGATTTCCCAGTCTCATGTATTTATTCATAGCAGTGTGAGAACAGACTAATAAATCCACTGTTTCTCTTCATTTCAAAGGTACACTTTCTCTACATGATCTCTATAAAACTGCATTCTCTTGAATTCAGAAGACAGGTATATCCCCAATATTCCCTTTTGTAATGAAGTTTTAATTCAAATCAAATCATACCTAAAATATTCCTTGAGTCCTTTTTTCTTTTTTCTTTCTTTTTTTTTTTTTTTTTTTTTTTGAGATGGAGTTTCTCTCCTGTTACCCAGGCTGGAGTGCAATGGCGTGATCTCGGCTCACCACAACTTCCGCCTCCTGGGTTCAGGCAATTCTCCTGCCTCAGCCTCCTGAGTAGCTGGGATTACAGGCACGTGCCACCATGCCCAGCTAATTTTTTGTATCTTTAGTAGAGACGGGGTTTCACCATGTTGACCAGGATGGTCTCGATCTCTTGACCTCGTGATCCACCCGCCTCGGCCTCCCAAAGTGCTGGGATTACAGAGTCCTTTTTTCTTGAAACACTTCTTATTCCATCTTGCGTTTGTGGTAGAATGCTTCACCTTTTCCTTTAGGAGTGTTCAATTTGAGTCATGAAAAGCTCTTTCTAATGAAACCTTATAGAAACATCATCTTTCCGTTTTTAACACTGAGTCCTTTTGTGTAATTCACATAATTGAGGAGCAGAGAGTAGTAAGTGACAAGGAACTGTATTTTCAGAATTACTTTTGTAATTACTTCAGAATGATACGGTGCCTCTTTTGAATGTGCTACTAATTGTTTATCGATGCCTCAACCAAAGCTTTAATTTTCAGATTCTATTGTGCATGTTTCTTTAGAAACAAATTACAAAAATCAATTTATAGTTGGTTCTAGATAGAAATACAAGGACTTATTCAGTAGAACAATGGTTCTAAAAGTGTCTTTCTAAGACTAGTGGCAACAATATGCCATGGGACATAGGTTTGTCAAATAAAATATAGACTACTGAATTAAATTTGAATTCACATAAATAATGACTCATTATTTAACATAAGAGTGTTCTAAATATTACATACTCATATAAAAATGTTACTTGTTATTTGCCTGAAATTAAAATTTAACTGCATTTTATTTGCTATTTCTGGTAACAATATCTGAGAACTTGATAAACATACAGATTCACAAGTCATTCTACAAACCTATGGAATAAGATATCCTAGGGTAGGAGTTCAGCAGTTTCTGTTTTAAACAGTGCCTGTAGGTGATTCTGATGTGCTCTCGAGTTTGAGAACCACTGCCCCAGGGTATTATGAATCTTTCAGTGATCAGTCTTGAAGCTGTCCCCAATCTGGTCCTTCTTTCACAAGCTATCAGTAGACTTACGCTTGTCAAGTGCCTGAATTAATGAGAACTAAACAATGGTAAAAGTCGCATAACTCTTGTTCCAGTAAAAGGTGTCTAAAATAAAAAGGAGTCGGAAATGACTGGTGACTAAGTTTAGGTTCCTTAGTTGTGATTCGTCCCGGGTGGAATAAGTTTTCCTTAATAATATTTTTGCCTGATTCATTGTTCCAGATTATTTTCCAGCTGAAACAAGAGTAGTTAATGAAAGATGGCTCCTCTGAAATTTTATCATATGTTTAGTATCCCTGGAATTGACTGGGATGAATATACTAAATCTAAAACAAAACCACTCAACTAATGCCAAGAAAAACTGCCACCCAAGGACAGTTGTACTACTATTATGGACTGTTTTTTCTTAATTTGTTTCCTTTTAATATAATGTTTCCTGTTTGATTGGTAATATGGACCATTGACTGCTTACAGAGAAGCTCTTCTGTCTCATTCAGTCCTCTTTCCTTCTCTGGCATCCTTTGACCAGTAATAAGTGCATTTTACCCTTACTTCTTTTGTGGTAAAGTCTGAGTTTTACTGTCTAGAAAACTACTCAAAGTTCAGTGTGCAAAGTATCAAATTTTCTGACTTAACCACAATAGCTCATCAATTATATTTCTAGTGCCTAACTTATTTCTGAGACTAATTGCTATTGAACAAACCTTTACAAATGCAGGAAATTGAAGACATATTACTCTCGTTGAATACAAATGCATTTCATCACAGAATTCTCTACAGAATGTTTTCTGTTTAAGGTCAGAGAAAGTAACAAAACTGACATTTATTGAAGGTTGAATGTGTGCCCAAAACTGTACTAGATGTTTAAGACATTTATCTCAATATAAAGTTTAATTTTTTTTACTCTGATCTATCTTTCCTCCATTACTTGAAATCTCTTAATTTACAGACTAGTGTTTTTAGGCTTGAAATAACTAGAAAGGATGAAGAGAATCAACAATGTAGATTTCAATGATGTAAAAAGGAAAAATGAGAAATGAATTCCTAAGAACTGAAGAGAGTAATAGACACTTTTATCTGAGCTTCATAGGTCCCAGTGAAAGAAAAGCAAAACTGAGGGAGCTCATGTAACATCCCCCTTCTCTGAAATTGGATAGGGAAAGAAGGAAGGAGGGGAGGAAGGAAGGAAGGAAGGGAGGGAGGGAGGGAGGGAGGGGGAAGGAGGGAGGGAGGGAGGGAGGGGGAAGGAGGGAGGGAGGGAGGGGGAAGGAGGGAGGGAGGGAGGGGGAAGGAGGGAGGGAGGGAGGCAGGGAGGCAAAGAAGGAAGGAAGGAAGGAAAAGGAGATAGAGAAAAAGAGAAAGAGAGAGACAGAGAAAGGGAGGGAGGAAGAAGGGAAGAAGTAAAAGGAAAAATTAAGAATGAGTAAGAATGAAAGAAAAAAATATGAAAACAAAAGTATAATTGTGTGGAACGTTTAAAGCAAAATTTATTTTAGTCTCAAGATAAATCACAAGGTAGGCACTCTGACATGTGTCTATATTCTATATTCTCAATTGAAATGGTTTTTAGAAGCATGAGAATTCTACCACTCATCCAAATTGAGATGTAAGGCATGATCACATTATGATTATGTAAAGATGATAGGAACTTGGATAATTATATTTCTACTCTTTAAGAAAGATAAAGATTAATTTAGCAGTAAATTATTTCTAAAATTATGCTACGAGACTAAAAGCATTTGCTCTGGAGTAGCAGAACAGGTTTCCATTAGCTATTTAGAGTTGTGTAACTATTTAGCCTAGGGTCGCCTAGAAAATAATCAGCCTTCAGTGACTATATGCTAAATTAAGAAGAAACTGGGAAATTGTTTTTTAAAAAATACCTTGCTTTAAGGTGATTGTATATGATTCAATTTTTCATTTGTTTTCCTAGACCAGAGAAATAGCCAAGTCAATGGTATACAGCAGAGAATCACTTGGAGGACATATTAAAACAAAGATTGCTGGGCCCCATGCTTCACAATTATGATTAAATTGTCCTGGGGTCTGCTTTGAGAATTTCCATTCCTAAAAATCTCCTGGTCAACCTGATGTTTTTGTTCTTGGGACTTTACCTTGAGAAATATAAATTTAGATCTGTAATACTTTTTCCATCAGCTCTAACAGGTGAAAGAAGAAACTGGAAAGAAGAGAAAAAAGAAAAAAAACATTAAAAGATTCCAACATCTTTAAGACTTAGAAGCAATGCAAAATAAAGTAACCTGCTTTTTCATAGAATTCAGATTTTTATAAAGTTTTTCATGAGCATTTGGTTAAAATTCCAATTGGCCAATACATGTAGATTTCTCGATTTAAAAACAATATATGAAGTCCTTGTGTCAGGCACTATAAGCAGCATGCAGAAAAAAGATTAAGACATGATAAAATAAAGTTTCCACTCTTAAGAAAGATATAATCTAGTCTAAGTGCCTGAGCTATGGCCTAAATAGTGTCCCCAAAAATTAATATATTGAAGCCTTAAGTTTCAAAGTGACTGCACTTGGAGTAACAAAGTTATTAAAATTAGATGAGAACATAATAGTGGGCCCTTATCTGGTAGGATTGTTGCCCTCTTGAGAAGAGATACAAGGGAGGTAGTATATTCTCTCTCTCTCTTCTGTCTCTGTCTCTCTTTCCCTCCCTCCCTCCTTTCCTGCCTCCCTCCCTCTCTTTCTCTCTTTCTGCCTTCTGAGGACATAGTGAGAAGACTGCAAGTAAAGAAGACAGCCCTTACCAGAATTCTAATAGAACAAGCACCTTGATCATGGACTTCTTAGCCTCCAGAACTGTGAGGAATAAATTTCTGTTGTTTACACCATCTAATCTATGGTACTTTTGTTAGATCAGCCAGAGCAGACTAAAACAAAATGGCAGCTAAATTTTATCTCATGTGCAAATTTCATTTGATTTACACTAGCTTTCTGAAGATTTATGTTGAGAACAATTCTGATCTCAAGTTTGCCCTGTCCAATATTGTAGCCATTATCCCTGTGTGGCTTTTTAAATACATATTGATTTAAACCAATTAAAATCAAAAATTCATGCAGCACTCGTCACTGTACACTGCCTCTCCATCAAAGCATTTTTGCTGGCACCTCTCATTGGAATGTAGTTGCCAGTGGATTGGAAATACTTCAGCCCTTTCAGCATAGCAGGTACTTAACAATGAGGAGCCAGAGAAAAACATCATGAGCCTGGTTTCAGCAATCCAGGGTTACAGCACAAAGCCCAGGAGTGCTCAGCTGAGCCTTGGCCCTCAGAAATTATCCAGAAACAAATCCAGTTGACTTACCCCAACATATACCACATTCAAATCCTCAAGGGTGTCCAAAAATATGAAAGCAAAAAGCTTCATCTGAAGGACAGCAACTCCAAAGATTAAAGAAACATGAGCCCACACAGATCAGAAAAAAAAAAAACAGCGAAAGAACTCTGGCAACTCTAAAAGCCAGAATGCCATCTTACCTTCAAACAACCACACTATCTCCCCAGCAATGGCTCTTAACCAGATTAAAATGGTTGAAATGAAAAATGTAGAATTCAGAGTCTGGATGGCAATGGAGATCATCAAGATTCAGAAGAAACTTGAAATGCAATCCAAGGAATCTAAGAAATCCAATAAAACAATACAAGAACTAAAAGACAAAATGAGCTTTTTAAAAAAGAACAAAGCTGATCTTTTTAGAGCCAAAATCTCACTACAAAAATTTACTAATACAATAAGAAGTTTTAACATCAGAATAAACAAAGCTGAGGAAAGAATCTCAGAACTCAAAGAGCAGTTATTCAAATCAACTGAGTCAGACAAAAATGAAAAAAAAAGAAACATTTTTAAAAATTAACAAAAGATTTCTGAGAAATATGGGATTACATAAAGAGGCAAAACCTATGAATGATCAACATCCTAGAAAGAGACAGAGAGCAAGCAACTTGGAAAACACATTTGAGGATTTTTTTATGAAAATTTCCCCAACCTTGATAGAGAAGTCAGTATGAAAATTCAGGAAATTCATTCAATCACTAACATGACCATTTCAAGAATCATAGTTGTCAGATTCTTCAAGATCAAAATTTTAAAAATAATATTAAAGGTAACTAGAAAGAAGGGCAGATCACCTACAAAGGGAACCCTATGAAGCTAACAGTAGACCTCATAGCAGAAACCTCACGAGCCAGAAGAGACTGGGGACCTATATTCACCTCTTTAAAGAAAAGGAATTCCAACCAATAATTTTATATCCAGCCAAGTTAAGCTTCATAACCAAAGGAGAAATAAAATTCTTTTCAGACAAGCAAATACTAATGGAATTTGTTACTGTCAGGCCTGCCTTAGAAGAGGTTCTTAAGAAAGTGCTAAACATGGACTTCCACCAAGATGGCTGAATACAACAGGTCTGGAGTGCAGTTCCCAGCAAGAGTGATGCTGAAGGCAACTGACCTCCACATTTCCAACTGAGGTACAAGGTTCACCTCAATGGGACTGGTTGGACAGTTGGTGTAGCCCAAAGAAAGCAAGCCAAGGCAGGGTGGGGTGCTGCCTCACCTGGGAAATGCAACTGGCCGGTGATCCCCTCCTTCCAATGGAGGCCATCAGGGAATTTTCTGGCCACTCCAGCACTCTGGTTCAGATACTATGCTTCTCCCACAGTCTTTACTGTCCACAGACCAGGATATTCCCATCACGCCAACAAGCACCGTGGGTTTCCAGCACAAAACTGGGTGGCCATTTCAGCTGGTGCCGCAGGTTTCCAGCACAAATCTGGTCAGATGTTTTAGCTGGCACATGGAACACCTGCAAGACAGAGTCGCCCATTCCCCCGGAAAAAAGGGGGCCAAAGGCAGCAAACCAAATAATCTGGATCAGCAGATCCCACCCCCACAAAGACCAGCAAATGGAAACCCACTGGCTTCAGAGTTTCACAGCCAGCTCAGCAGTTAGAGCTCAACCCAGGACAGTCGAGCTTGGTTGGGGGAAGGGCATCCAACATCATTGAGGCAGTCCACCATTACTGAGGCAGTTCTAACCTTACCTTTGTAAACAAAATTGCAAGGAAGTTTACATAGCAGCTGGGCGTAGCCCTCAGAAGCTCAGCAACAACTCTTCAGGGAGACTGTGACTGGACTCCCTCCTTGATGGGCAGTGCATTTCTGAAAAATGGCGGCTGCCTGTCAAGGACTTGTAAATAAAGCCCCATCTTCCTGGGACAGAGCATCAGGGAAAATGGGCGGTTGTGAGTTCTGCTACAGCAGACTTAAATGCCTCTGTCCAGCAGCTCTGAAGGGAGCCATGAAGCTCCCAGCACAGCACTTGAGCTCTGATAAGGGATAGACTGCCTCCTCAAGTGGCTCCCTCTCCCTCTGTATATCCAAAGAGACACCTCATGCAGTAGAGCTCTGGCTGATATCTGGTGGGTACCCTTCTGGGACAAAGCTACTAGAGGAAGAAACAGGCAGCAATCCTTGCTGTTCTGATGCCCCTGAAGGTGATTCCCAGGCAAGCAGGGTCTGGAGTGGACCTCCAGCAGCCCTACAGGAGAGGGGCCTGTTAGAAGGAAAACTTAAAAATAGAAAGAAATAGCTTCAATATAAACAGAAAGGATGTCCACTAAGAGACCCAATCCAAAAGTCACCAACTTCAAAGACCAAAGGTAAATAAATCCACGAAGATGGGGAGAAACCAGTGCAAAAAGGCTGAAATCACCAAAAATCAGAACACCTCTCCTCCTTCAAGGGATCAAAACTCCTCAACAGCAAGGGAACAAAACTGGATTGAGAATGAATTTGATGAACTGACAGAAGCAGGGCTCAGAAGGTGTGTAATAACAAACTTCTCTGAGCTAAAGGAACATGTTCTAATCCAATGCAAAGATACCAAGAATCTTGAAAAAAGGTTAGACTAAATGCTATCTAGAATAACCAGCTTAGAGAAGAACATAAACGACAGAGCTGAAAAACATCAATGAGAACTTCGTGAAGCATACACAAGTTTCAATAGTCAAATTGATCACACATAAGAACAGATATTAGAGACTTAAGATCAACTCAATGAAATAAAATGAGAAGGCAAGATTAGAGGAAAAAGAGTGAAAAGTAATGAACAAAACCTCCAAGAAATATGGGATTATGTGAAAAGACCTAATCTACATTTGATTGGTGTAACTGAATGTGACAGGGAGAATGAATCTAAGATGGAAAACACAATTCAGGATAACCAGGAGAACTTCCCCAACCTAGCAAGGCAGTTGAGCATTCAAATCCAGGAAATACAGAGAACACCACAAAGATATTCCTCAAGAAGAGCAACCCCAAGGCACAAAATGCTCAGATTCACCAGGGTTTAAATGAAGGAAAGAAATACTAAGGGCAGCCAGAGAGAAAGCTTTGATTACCCACAAAGAGAAGTTCACTGGACTCACAGCAAATCTCTTGGCAGAAACCTTACAAGCCAGAAGAAAGTAGGGGACCAATATTCAACATCCTTAAAGAAAAGAACTTTCAACTCAGAATTGCATATCCAGCCAAACTAAATTTAATAAGTGAAGGAGAAGTAAAATCCTTTACAGACAAGCAATTGCTGAGAGATTTCATCACCACCAGGCCTGCCTTACAAGAGCTCCTGAAGGAAGCACTAAACGTGGAAAGGAACAACCAGTATCAGCCACTGCAAATACATACCAAATGGGCAAAACAACCAGTTACTAATATCAAAATGGCAGATCGAATTCACACATAACAATATTAACCTTAAATGTAAATGGGTTAAGTGCCCCAAATAAAAGACACGGAGGGCATATTGGATAAAAAGTCAAGACCCATCAGTGTGCTGTAGTCAGGAGACCCATCTCATGTACAAAGACACAAACAGACTCAAAATAAAGGGATAGAGGAAGATTTACCAAGTAAATGGAGAGCAAAAAAAAACAGGGGTTGCAATCCTAGTCTCTGATAAAACAGGCTTTAAACCAACAAAGATCAAAAGAGACAAAGAAGGGTATTACATAATGGTAAAGGGATCAATGCAACAAGAAGAGCTAATTATCCTAAATATATATATACGCCCAATACAGGAGCACCCAGATACATAGAGCAAGCTCTTAATGACCCACAAAGAGACTTAGACTCCCACACAATAATAGTGGCAGACTTTAACACTCCACTGTCAATAATAGATCAATGAGACAGCAAATTAATAAGGATATCCAGGACTTGAAGTTGGATCTGGACCAAATGGACCTAATAGACATCTACGGAACTCTCCACCCCAAATCCACAGAATATACGTTCTTCTCAGCACCACATCACACCTATTCTAAAATTGACCACATAATTGGAAGTCAGTCACTCCTCAGCAAATGCAAAAGAATGGAAATCATAACAAACAGTCTCTCAGAACACAGTGTAATCAAATTAGAACTCAGGATTAAGAAACTCACTCAAAACCACACAACTACATGGAAACTGAACAACCTGCTCCTGAATGACTACTGGATAAATAATAAAATGAAGGCAGAAATAAAGATGTTCTTTGAAACCAATGAGAATGAAGGCATAATGAACCAAAATCTCTGGGAAACATTTAAAGCAGTATCTAGAGGGAAATTTGTAGCAATAAATGCCCAGATGAGAAGTAAGGAAAGATTTAAAATCTGCACCCTATCTTCACAATTAAAAACAGTAGAGGAGCAAAATCAAACAAATTCAAAAGCTAGCAGAAGGCAAGAAATAACCAAGATCAGAATAGAACTGAAGGAGATAGAGAAACAAAAAAAAAACCTTCAAAAATCAATAAATCCAGGACTTGGTTTTTTGAAAAGATCAACAAAATAGGTAGACCACTAGCCAGACTAATAAAAAAGAAAAGAGAGAAGAATTGAATAGATGCAATAAAAAATGATAAATGGGATATCACCTCTGATTTCACAGAAATACAAACTACCATCAGAGTTTACTATAAACAACTCTATGCAATAAACCAGTAAATCTAGAAGAAATTGATAAATTTCTGGACACTCACACCCTCCCAAGACTAAACCAAGAAGCAGTTCGATCCCTGAATAGACCAATAACAAGGGCTGAAGTTGAGGCAGCAATTAATAGTCTACCAACCAAAAAAAGTCCAGATCCAGATGGTTTCACAGCCAAATTCTACCAGACATATAAAGAGGAGCTGGTACCATTCCTTTTGAAACTATTCCGAACAATATAAAAAGAGGGAATTCTCCCTGACACATTTTATGAAGCCAATATCGTCCTGATACCAAAACCTGGCAGAGACACAAAAAAGAAAATTTCAGGCCAATATCCATGATGAACATCAATGCAAAAATCTTGAATACAATCATGCCAAACTGAATGCAACAGCACATCAAGAAGCTTATCCATCACAATCAAGTAGGCTTCATCCCAGGGATACAAGGCTGATTCAACATACACAAATCGATAAATGTAATCCATCACATAAACAGAACCAAAGACAGAAACCACATGTTTATCTCAATAGATGCAGAGAAAGCCACTGACAAAATTCAACAGCACTTTATGCTACAAACTTTCAATAAAGTAGGTATTTACAGAACATATCTCAAAATAATAAAAGCTATTTATGACAAACCCACAGTCAATATCATACTGAACAGGCAAAACTGGAAACATTCCCTTTGAAAACTGGTTCTAGACAAGGATGCCCTCTCTCACCATTCCTATTCAACATAGTATTGGAAGTTCTAGCCAGAGCAATCAAGCAAGAAAAAGAAATCAAGGGTATTCAATTAGGAAAAGGGGAAGTCAAATTGTCTCTATTTGCAGACGACATGATTTTATATTTAGAAGACCCCATCATCTCAGCCCAATATCTCCTTAAGATAATAAGCAACTTCAGCAAAGTCTCAGGATACAAAATCAATGTGCAAAAATCACAGGCATTTCTATACACCAATAACAGAAAAGCAGAGAGCCAAATAATGAGTGAACTACCATTCACAATTGCTATAAAGATAATAAAATACTAAGGAATACAACTACCAAAGAACGTGAAGGACCTCTTCAAGGAGAACTACAAACCACTGCTCAAGGAAATAAGAAAAGAGACAAACAGATGGAAAAACATTTCATGTTCATGGTTAGGAAGAATCAATATCATGAAAATGGCCATACAACCCAAAGTAATTTATAGATTCAGTGCTATCCCCATTAAGCTACCATTGGCCTTCTTCACAGAACTGGAAAAAACCACCTGGAGGCATCATGCTACCTGACTTCAAACTATACTACAAGGCTACAGTAAGCAAAACAGCATGGTACTGACACCAAAACAGAGATATAGACCAGTGGAACAGAACAGAGGCCTTGGAAGTAATGCCACACATCTACAAACATCTAATCTTTGACAAACCTGACAAAAACAAGAAATAGGGAAAGAATTCCCTGTTTAATAAACGGTGTTGGGAAAACTGGCTAGCCATGTGCAGAACGCTGAAACTGGATGCATTCTTTACACCTTATACAAAAATTAACTCCAGATGGATTAAAGATCTAAACATAAGACCTAACACCATGAAAACCCTAGAAGAAAACCTATGCAATATCATTCAGGATATAGGCATAGGCAAGAAATTCATGACTAAACACCAATAGCAGTGGCAACAAAAGCTAAAATAGATAAATGCAATCTAATTAAACTTAAGAGATTTGCACAGCACAAGAAACTATCAGTACAGTGAAATGATGACCCATAGAATGGGAAAAAATTTTTGCAATCTTGAGTGAAGGATACGAACAGACACTTTTCAAAAGAAGACATTTATGTGGCCAAGAAATGTATGGAAAAAAATGCTCATCATCAATGGTCATTAGAGAAATGCAAATTAAAACCACATTGAGTTACCGTCTCATGCCAGTTAGAATGAGGATCATTAACAAATCTGGAGACAACACATGCTGGAGAGGATGTGGAGAAATAGGAACACTTTTACATTGTTGGTGGGAGTGTTAATTAGTTCAACCATTGTGGAAGACAGTGTGGCAATTCCTGAAGCATCTAGAAATAGAAATACCATTTGACCCAGCAATCCTATTACTGGGTATATATCTAAAGGATTATTAATCATTCTATTATAAAGACATATGCACATGTATATTCACTGCAGCACTGTTTACAATAGCAAAGTCTTGTAATCAACCCAAATGCCCAATAATGATAGACTGGATAAAGAAAATGTGGCACATTTGAAAATGTGGCACCATGGAATACTATGCAGCCATAAAAAGGATAAGTTCATGTCCTTTGCAGAGACATGGATGAACCTGGAAACCATCATTCTCAGCAAACTGACGAAAGAACAGAACACCAAACACTGCATGATCTCACCCATAAGTGGATGTTGAACAATGAGAACACATGGACACAGGGAGGGGAACATCACACTCTGGGGTCTGTTGGGGGTTGGGGGCTGGAGGAGGGATAGCAGAGGGCAGGGGGATTGTGGAGAGATAATATTAGGAGAAATACCAAATGTAGGTGATAGGGGGATGCAGTCAGCACACCACTATGGCATGTGTATACCTCTGTAAAAATCCTTCAAGATCTGCACATGTACCCGATAACTTAAAGAATAATAATAATAATAAAAAGCTAAACATGAAAACAAAACCACAAAAAAAATACTTAAATGCATAGCCTATTGACACTATAAAACAACTATGCAATCATGTCTACAAAACCACCAACTACCAACACAATGACAGGATCAAGTCCTTACACATCCTGTCATTTACAACCTTGAAGGTAAACAGGTTAAATTCATACTTAAAAGGCACAGAATGGCAAGTTGAATAAAAAGCAAGAACCATTTAATTACTGTTTTCAGCAGACCCATTTCACATACAATGTGAACCATGAGATCAAAGTAAAGGGATAAAGAAAGATCTATCAAGCAAATGGAAAAAAAAAATAGAGCAGGGGTTACTATTCTTATTTTAGACAAAACAGACATTAAGCCAGCAATGATCAAAAAGGACATGAAGGGCATTGCATAATGATAAGGAGTTCATCTGGGAGGCTGAGATGGGAGGATCATTTGAGTCCAGGAGGTTGAGGTTATAGTGAACCATGATTGTACCACTGCTCTCCAGCCTGCCTGAGAAAGTGAGACTCTGCCTCAAACAAACAAACAAACAAACAAACAAAAAACCAACAATAAATAAATAAAACAGGGCAGGAGAGTTATTTCAACAAGAAAATTAACAATCCTAAATATATATGCACTCAACATTGAAGCACACAGTTCTATAAAACAAGTTCTTAGAGACTTATAAAGAGACATAGATAACCACACAATAATAGTTGGAGACTTCAACATCTCACAGACACATTAGACAGATCATCGAGTCAGAAAGCTAAAAAAGATATGTGAAAACTAAATTCAACACTTGACCAAATAAACCAAACAGATATCTGCAGAGCATTCGACTCAGTAACAACAGAATACACATTCTTCTCCTCTGCACACGGCACATACTATAAAGTTGACCACATGCTCAGACAGAAAGAAATTTTTAACAAATACAAAATACCCCAGAAATTATAACAACCACAGTATCGGATCACAGCACATTAAGTACAGAAATCAATACCAAAAAATATCTCTCAAAACCATATAATTACAAGGATATTAAACAATCTGTTACAGAGTTACTTTTGAGTAAATAATAAAATTAAGGCAAAAATCAAGAAATTCTTTTAAACTAAAGAAAACAAGGATACAACATACCAATATCTCTGGGACACAGCTAAAACAGCATGAAGAGGAAAGTTTATAGCACCAAACACTTTCATCAAAAATTAGAAAGATCTTAAATTAACAACTTAATATTACATCTGGACAAACTAGAAAAACAAGATCAAATAAATCCCAAAGTTAGCAGAAAAAAAAATAACCAGAGTCAGAGTTGAACTGACTGACACTGAGATGTGAAAATCCATATGAAAGATTATCAAAACTAAAAGTTTATTCCTTAAAAAAAAATAAGATAAATAGACTACTAGCTAGACTAATTTAAAAAAGAAAAAAACTAAATAAACACAATTAGAAATGACAAAGGTGACTGATACAGTTTGAATATTTGTCCCCACCAAAATCTTATTTTGAGTTGTATTCCCAAATACCAGAGGAGAGGCATAGTGGAAGGTTCTTGGATCATGGGAGTGGGTCCCTCATGGCTTGATGCTGTTTTGTGATGGTGAGTTCTTGTGAAATCTGGTCATTTGAAAGTGTGTCATACCTCTTCCCAACTCTATCTCTTGCTTGCTCCTACGTTTGCCCTGTGAAGTACCCGCTCCCATTTCTCCATCTGCCATGACTGAAAGCTCCCAGACTCTTCACCAGAAGACCAGCATATGCCAACACTATGCTTTGTATAAAGCCTGCAACCATGAGTCAATAAAACCTCTTTTCTTTATAAATTACCCAGTCTCAAGTTGTTCTTTATGGCAATGGAATGGCCTAATACAGTGACATTACCATCAACCCCACAGAAATAAAGAAAATCTTCAGAGACTATTATGAAAAGGTCTATATACACAAATTAGAAACCTAGAAGCAATGGGCAAATTCCTGAGTATATGCAACTTCTTATGATTGAACAAGAAAAAAAATTGAATACCTGAAAAAAAAATCAATAAAGAGTTCCAAAATTGAATAATTTTTAAAAATCTACTAATTAGTAAAAGCCCTAGACCAAATGGAGTCACATCTGAATTCCTTTAGATTAATAAAGAAAAGCTAGTACCAATAATCCTGAAAGAATTCAAAAAATTCCAAGAGGAGAGATTCCTCCCTAATTCATTCTATGAGGCTTGCACCATTTTGATACTAAAATCTTAAGCCACCAACATCACATTACCTGACTTTAATCTATATTATAAAGCTACAGTAACCAGAGTGCATAGTACTGGTACAAAAACAGAGACAAAGACAAATGGAATGAGTTAGAGAATACAGAAATAAAGTGACAAATCTACAACTATCAGATCTTCAATAAAGTCTACAAAATTAAGCAATGAGGAAAGGACTTTCTGTTCAATAAATGCTGCTGGGATAACTAGCTAGCCATAAGCAGAATAAAACTGACTCTGTTCTTTCACTATATAATTTAACTCAAGAGTTATTAAACTTAAACATAAAACCCAAAACTATAAAAACCATTCAAGATAGCCAAGGAAATAACATTCTGGACACAGAGCTTGGCAAAGATTTTGTGACAAAAGCTCCAAAAGCAACTGTAACAGATCCAAAAATGTACAAATGGGACCTAATTAAAGAGCTTCTGTACAGTAAAAGATTTTATCAATAGAGTAAACAAGCAATCTACAGAATGAGAAAATATTTGCAAACTATGCATGTGACCAAGATCTAATATTCAGAATCTATAAGGAACTAAAACAAATCAACAAGCAAAAAACAAACAATCCATTAAAAAATGGGCAAAGGACATGAACAGCCAGTTCTCTAAAGAAGACATATACATGGCCAGTAAGCATATGAAAAATATGCTTAACATTGCTCATCAATAGAGAAATGCAAATCAAAACCACAATGAGATACTATCACACACCAGTCTGAATAGTCTTATTAAAAATTCAGAAAATAACAATTGTTGGAGAGGTTGTGGAGAAAATGAAATTCTTATACATTGCTGATAAGAATGTAAATTAGTTCAGCCATTGTGGAAAGCAGTTTGGAGATTTCTCAAAGAACTTAGAACAACCAATCAACTCGTCAATCCCACTACTGGGCATATAATCAAAAGAACATACATTATTCTACCAGAAAGACACATACACACATGTGTTCACTGCAGCACTGTTCACAATGGGAAAAACATAGAATCAACCTAGGTGCCCATCAACAGTGGAACTGATAAAGCAAATGTGTGGTACATGTACACTATGGAGTACTATGCAACCATAAGAAAGAATGAAATCAAGTCCTTTGCAACAACATGTATGAATCTGAAGTCCACTGTCAAGAAAATTAACCCTGGAGCAGAAAAATCAAACTGAATGTTCTTACTTATAAGCGGGTGGTAAACTCTGAGTATACATGGAAACAAAGTGGGAAAAAATAGACACTGGGGCCTATTAGAGGTAGAGGATAGGAAGAGGGTGAGGATTTAAAAACTACAAAATCAATGTGCAAAAATCACAAGCATTCCTATACACCAATAACAGACTTAAAGAGAGCCAAATCAAGAACGAACTGCCATTCACAATTGCTACAAAGAGAATAAAATACCTAGGAATACAATTAACAAGGAACAGAAAGGACCTCTTCAAGGAGAACTACAAACCACTGCTCAACAAAATAAGAGAGGACACAAACAGATGGAGAAACATTCCATGTTCATGGTTAGGAAGAATCAATATCATGAAAATGGCCACACTGCCCAAAGTAATTTACAGATTCAATGCTATCACCATCAAGCTACCAATGACCTTCTTCACAGAACTGGAAAAAACCACCTTAAACTTCATATGGAACCAAAAGAGAGCCGGCATAGCCAAGTCAATTCTAAGCAAAAAGGACAAAGTGGGAGGCATCACACTACCGGACTTCAAACTATACTACAAGCCTACAGTAATCAAAACAGCATGGTACTGGTACCAAAACACAGATATAGACCAAGGGAACAGAACAGAAGCCTCAGAGGCAACACCACACATCTACAACCATCCGATCTTTGACAAACCTGACAAAAACAAGCAATGAGCAAAGGATTCCCTATTTAACAAATGGTGATGGGAAAACTGGCTAGCTATGTGCAGAAAGCAGAAACTGGACCCCTTCCTGACACCTTACACTAAAATTAACTCCAGATGGATTAAAGACTTAAACATAAGACCTAACACCATAAAAATCCTAGACGAAAATCTAGGCAAAACCATTCAGGACATAGGCATAGGCAAGGACTTCATGACCAAAACACCAAAAGCATTGGCACCAAAACCATTGGCAACAAAAGCCAAAATAGACAAACGGGACCTAATCAAACTCCACAGCTTCTGCACAGCAAAAGAAACAGTCATTAGAGTGAATCAGCAACCAACAGAATGGGAAAAAATTTTCTGTAGTCTACCCATCTGACAAAGGACTGATATCCAGAATCTACAAAGGACTAAAACAGATTTACAAGAAAAAAACAAACAAGCCCATTCAAAAGTGGGCAAAGGATATGAACAGATACTTTATAAAAGAAGACATACATGAGACCAACAAACATATGAAAAAATGCTCATCATCACTGGTCATTAGAGAAATGCAAATCAAAACTACATTGAGATACCATCTCACACCAGTTAGAATGGCGATCATTAAAAAATCTGGAGACAACAGATGCTGGAGAGGATGTGGAGAAATAGGAACACTTTTACACTGTTGGTGGGAGTGTAAGTTAGTTCAACCATTGTGGAAGACAGTGTGGCGATTCCTCAAGGACCAGAAATAGAAATTCCATTTGACCCAGCAATCCCATTACTGTGTATATATCCAAAGGATTATAAATCACTCTACTATAAGGACACATGCACATGAATGTTCATTGAAGCACAGTTTACAATAGCAAAGACCTGGAACCAACCCAAATGCCCATCGATGATAGATTGGACAGGGAAAATGTGGCACATATACACCATGGAATATTATGCAGCCATCAAAAATGATGAGTTCGTGTCCTTTGTAGGGACATGGATGAACCTGGAAACCATCATTCTCAGCAAACTGACACAAGAACAGAAAATCAAATACCACATGTTCTCACTCAGAGGTGGGTGTTGAACAATGAGAACACATGGACACAGGGAAGGGAGCATCACACACTGGGGTCTGTCGGGGGGAAACAGGAGAGAAACAGCGTGGGGTGGGGAGTTGGGGAGAGATAGCATGGGAGAAATGCCAGATATAGGTGAAGGGGAGGAAGGCAGCAAATCACACTGCCATGCTTGTACCTATGCAACAATCTTGCATGTTCTTCACATGTACCCCAAAACCTAAATGCAATTAAAAAATAAGAAAAAACTACCTATCAGGTACTATGGTCACTACCAGGGTGAGACCAAATCATTTGTTCACAAATTCCAAGCCACACAGTATTGATCCATGTAACACACCTGCACATAAACTGCCTGAACCTAAGATAAAAGTTGGCAAAAAAACCAAACTTTAGTTCTTCTGTTATTTTACTAGCAACATGTGTTTTGTAAGTGAGTTTATTTGCTGCTGTATTGGAAAGTGCAGAATATAAAACATTTTCATCACTAAAGAAAGTTACATTGCACAGTGTTATTCCACTTAAAGAAGAAAGAAAGAGTCAAGATGATGGACATTTCCTTTTCAAAGAAACAATAAACAGAAAGAAAAAAAAACTTACATTTTCCTTGTGTTTTTTACATTTTCCTTGTGTTTTTCCATAAGCATTTTTTTTTTTCCCAAAGAAATTGACGTAAAACAGCATTGTAAAAGAGTAGGTTTAGAAGGCTCAGTTCTCCCCACTCGCCTACACAGAAGCATTACTAAAGAAAGAATGTACGTATATACAATCCTAAAAATATTCAGTAACATTCACCAAACTGAAAATAAATTTATCAAAATCATGAGTAGAGAGCCCACAGAAAACCCAAGGAAAACTTTTTAGAGTCAAAGGAATCTTTACTTCCTTAGAGTCTCAGCAGGCACAGGACTTCTCCGATACAGAGGAAAGGTAAGAGCAAAGACTGGAATAATACCAATGTTGAATCAATTCTCTTCCAAATATGTAGGGGAGAAGTAACAAAAAAAAAATAAGGAAGAAAGAATTATTTCAGAGTTTCTCAAGAAGGGTGATATTAGTGTTTTGATTGGAACAGTTCTAGAACGTACAAAATTGTCTAGAACTTTACAAGATGTTTTGCATACCTGGGCGTTGGTCACTAAATGCCAGTAATATCCCATTGAGACAACCAGAAATGCCCTTTAAAATTTCCAAAAGTTACCCTAGACAGTTAGTACTATTAAGGCAGTGGAGAAAACCAAGAATTCTGAGCTTAAAAAGAGGCCAGCCAGGCATTGCTGTATCCCCATAGGTTAATAACATAGAACCAAATTTGAAAAAAGAACAAAATGCCATTGCGAGAAGCAGTCAACTGACCAGAGATATTGGTAACTTATTGAATACATTTATCAACTTAATGTTTATATTAAGTTTGAGAAAAGAACAAAACACCATTACGAGAAGCAACTGATCAGAGATATTGATAACTTACGGAATATATTTATCTGCCTAATGTTTTGAAACAACTTTAAGTCTGTGGAGGCAATGAAACTTAATTGCTAAATTATTTGCCAAGTTAGAGCTACATTTTTATTTATTACACCAATTTTTAACCTAAAAATTTTCAGACATCAGTCAGGATCTTCTCATAATTCAGGTTATCCTAATCAGAGATAAGGTATAGTTGAAATTAAGCAGACATTTCCTATACTGCCATAACAAATAATCACAAATTTAGTGGCTTTAAGTGATACAAGTATATCATCTTACAGTTCTAGAAGTGATAAATGGGTCTCCTTTGACTAAAATCAAGGTGTTGGAAAACAGGGCTGTAACTTTCTAGAGGTGCCAGGGGGAATTCCTTGCGTTTTTCCAGCTTCTAGAAGTTGCCCATATTCTTTCACTGATTGCTCCTTCTTCCAAATTAATTAACTTAAATTAATTTAATTCCAAATTAATTGACAATATGTAAATTGTAAATTACTATTTTAATATTATATGCAATCATAAAATCTGTGTTCCTGTCTGAATTCTGTAGATGGTGACTAAGAATGACCAAAAATGACATCTGGTGAACTTTATGCCTCATTTACACAATATTGTGTCAGAAAATCCTATTTTATCTGTGTTATTGCCAATATTTCTCTTAGGGGAAATGTAAATAGTGTATTATTTTTAGAGAATTAGAAAATATTGAGGTTTGCTGGAAAGAGATATTTTTCAATAGGACTAAAGTAGTTTATAGTATCTGAGGACCTGGCACTGAGTACAAAAGTTAGAATTTATTCTTAATCAATGTTAATATGCAGTGTATAAAAAATAAGCCTATCTCACAAACGTGGTCTTCTACACCATCACAAATTTTGCACACTTTTAATTTCTCTTGTAGGACTATTTTTTTTACTGGGTTTTGTTTTGTTTATATTCATTCTGTTTTTTAAACTTTTATTTTAATTTCAGACGTATACGTACAGTATATTGTTACATGGGTCAATTGTGTCATACGGGTGTGTTGTACAGTTTATTTCATTACCCAAGTATTAAGCTTAAATAAGCCCATTAGTTATTATTCCAATTTTGCTTTTTTTTTTTTTCCGAAGTTCAAGAAAAGAAAATAGTCTCGTTACAAGTACATACTAGTTAAGAGAACTAAGAGAGGGGTAAGACTTCTGTTCCTGAGGAATAGTGTTAAAAATTATCATATTTATTTTGGAAAACCACTATTCAGATTAATGATATTTCAAAAACCAAAAGAATAGGTCAAAAATAGAGTTCCTGTAACATGAGAACAAAGTTGAGAATTGGTCACATGAACTGGGAAGACATACAGTGAGTAAAACTGAGGCAAAAGATCTGACTAAATGTGGTTGGCAAATTTTCTACTCATAGACAGGATCAGTTGTTCTATAGTATGAAAAAAAGGAAAAAATGCTGATGATAAATTACTACCACAAAGAACTAGCTTTGCAATAAGGACTCAAGTAATAAGTTAACATTTTGATGGCCCTCCTATACAGCAAGTTGGACCCTCAAGGAAAATCCTGGGAAAGGTCACTCAAAATGTTTTAGTGTTTTATTACGTTGTCACAGTAGTTGCTAGAAGTAAAAAAGAAAGTACTTGATCGTTCATAAAACAAAGAAAGAAAGAAAACAAAAAAAAAGTGCATGGAAGAAGGAGAGGAGAAAAGTATTTTAAACTTCTTTGACATTTTCTATGTCATCAAAGTCCTTTAATATAGACTCTGAGATGCCCTTAAAAAATTATCGAGTATGTTTTATTATCTGCAGTCTATTAATGAAGAGTTTGAGGTTAGTTGGTCAGCCTAACACAACATCACAAGTCACTAAAAGATCTTGTATGAAGTGTTTCTAACCTCATAAGTATCTTTTTTTTTCCTTCCCAAGACAGTCTTGCTCTGTGGGCCAGGCTGGAGTACAGTGGCACATTTGCAGCTCACTGCAACCACCACCTCCCATGTTCAAGGGATTCTCCTGCCTCAGCCTTCTAAGTAGCTAGGACTACAGGTGTGTGCCACCATGCCCGGTTTAACTTTTTTGTATTTTTTAGTAGAGACGGGGTTTCACCATGTTGGCCAGGCTGGTCTTGAACTCCTGATCTCATGATCTGCCCGCCTTGGCCTTCCTAAGTGCTGGCATTACAGGGGTGAGCCACCACAACCAGCCTAAGTATCCTTTTTTTTAAAAAAAGTAGTAATATTTTTAAAAACTTGAGCTCATTAAGGAGTCTGTTACCTAATAGTCCAACATTAGCATAAATTAGCTAATTATTTATCTAACAGAGTAAAAGCATTATATCTATCAATTTCTTCTAAGTTCAATTTCAGCAGTGCCATTTTATAGGACACTGGCAGTCATAGTCACACTATTTTTTAAATACCAGTTTGGCAAAAGAATAAAATAAATAAGAAAACATAACAGATGCTCCACACACTGTGTTAGACATTACAGTTTAAAAGATGAAAAAATACTGAGCCTAACCTGAATGAGCATACAGCTAAGTAAAGGAGACAAGTGTAAATAAATCATCAAATCATATCTTGCCTAGTGTTACTATGGAGGTATAGTCATGAGTGACTCTGCCTGCAGGCAAAAACAGATGGCTTCTTAGAAGACATGAATTACAGTGAAATCATAAAAGGTATTCCAGGAGAGAATTTTCACTTCTGATTAATTTTCTTAAGTTGCAAAAGTATGTCCCTTCCTCACAAATAAAGAGAACAAGTAGAAGAAAAAATGAAATCACAGGAAATCAATGAGCCCAATATATCAGGCAAATCTGCACTCACTCAACTGTTTTCCACAGGCCTTTACTGAGAACATTTAAGTAGCAAAGTGAGGACCAGATAAAGCAAGAGCTGAGTAAGCTCCTTAGGCAGACAGGGACATTCTCAAGTACCAGGCTGAAGCCAATTGAAGACTGAGCAAGACAGAGGATCTCAGAGAATGACTTTCAAGTATTCCAGGTCTTGATGGGTATAAGGCAATGTCTCTGGAAGCCTGAGAATTCAGAAAAATTCAGATGATGCACATTGCTTTCAATTACACTTTAGAACAATCAAAAGATAGACCACATGCTGGATGATAGAATATGCATCAAAAATTCCAAATGATAAAGGTAATACAGAATGTGTTTTCTGACACAGTGGTGGTAGGGTGATAATTAGTAACCCTAAGGTATTTAGAAATTCATGGAAATTAAGCCTTGTAAGTGTATACAACTTGTAAATCATAAATGAAATCATAGGGAAAATAGTAAGATATTTTAAATTAAAAGGTTTAGAAAACACAATGTATTCAGCTCTAGAGTTAGCAGCTATAAAAGTTTTAGAAAGAAATTTATAGCTTTAAATATCTATGTTAGAAAAAAAAGAGAGAAAGAAGAAAGAAAGAAACAAAGAAAGAAAGAAAAAATATGTAAAACCAATGACCTAAGCTTCCAAATTAAGAAGGTAGTGAAAGAATAGCAGTTCAGCCTACAACGTGACACATTTTTCAAGTGCTGTTAACCTCAATTTATGTTCAGAAAAGTATTTATTAGTAGAAATCAACACATTCTCAGATGAAGAAAACTAAGAGATTTCCTCAACAATGCATCTGTCTTAAAATGATGGCTAAATGAAGTTCTCTAAATGAAAAGGATTTAAAAAGGGATCTTGAAAAATCAGGAACATTGTTTTCATTTAAAACAATAAAAATAGTTTTTAAATGAGTAAATATAACAATTTTCTTCTCATTAGTTTTCTAGGTTACATTTCATTATTAAAAATTATACTACTGCTTGATGTGTGTCTCAATGTATGTAGAGGGAAAAAAATAAGATAGTTGTATCTTATCTTTTGTGAAGGTATTTACACTGAGTAAAAAATTCTAGGTTGATAGTTTGGATGTTCTTTTTTTTTTTTTTTCTTTAGTGTCTTAAAGAACTACTCTACTGTCTCTCTGATTGCATTGTTTCTGGCAAGAAAACGGCTGTGATTTTATTTTTGTCTCTCCGTATGTAATATTTTTTCCCTCTAGCTGCTAAGGCTTTTTCTCAAGCTGTTGTTTTGAGCATTTTGATTATGATAGGCCAGATAATAATTTTGTATATTTCATTTATTGGGGTTCATGGAGCTTCTTAGATATATTGGTTGATAATTTTCACTAAATTTGGAAAAATTTTTATCCACTACTCCTAGAAGTATTTTGCTGTCTTCCCTTTCCACTGTATCCTTTTTTTCCTACACTCCAATTACACATATACTTGTCTACACAAAATTGTCAGACTTCTCACTGATGCTCTTTTCTTTCATTCTTTTTTAAAATTCCATTCTCTTTCTGTGTTTCATATTGGGTGATTTCCATTGCTATGTTTTTAAGCTTGCTAATATTTTATTTCTGATATATCCATTCTTATAATTTTCATCAGTGAGTGTATTTTTCTCTTAATTTCAAGTTGTATTTTAGAATAAGGGAGTACATGTGAAGACTTGTTACACAGGTATATTGTGTGACGCTGAGGTTTGGCGTATGAATGATCCCATCACCTAGGTAATGAGCGTAGTACCCGATAGGTAGTTTCATAGCACTTGTCCCCATTTATCTCTGCCTTCTTCACTAATCCTCAGTATCTATTGTTGTCATCTTTGTGTCCATAGGTACCTAGTGCTCAGTAACCACTTGTAAGTGAGAACATGTAGCATTTGGTTTTCTGTTCCTGCATTAATTGCCTAGGATAACAGCCACCAGCCATATCCATGTTGTTGCAAAGGACCTAATTTTATTCCTTTTTATTGGTGCACAGTACTCCATTGTGTCCCTGTACCACATTTTCTTCATGCAGTCCATGGCTGATGTGCACCTACGTTGATTCCCTGTCTTTTCTACTGTGAATAGTGCAGCGATGAACATATTAGTGCATGTGTCTTTGAGTACAACAATTTCTTTTCCTTTGAGTTCATACCCAGTAACTGGATTGCTGGGCCAAATGGTAGTTCTAAGTTCTTGGAGAAATCACCAAACTGCTTTTCACAGTGGCTGAAGTAATTTACAATCCCAACAACAGTGTATAAGATTCTGTTTTCTCTGCAGCCTCACCAGGATCTATCATTTATTGACTTTTTAATATTAGCCATTCTGACTGATGTGTGTTGGTATCTCATTGTGGTTTTGATCTACCTTTCTCTGATGATTGATAATGGTGAGCACTTTTCATGATTTTTCGCCACTTATGTCTTCTTTTGAGATGTGTCTGTTCATGTTGTTTGCCCACTTTTTAAGGGGGTTTTTGCTTATTGAATATTTTAAGCTCTTTACAGATTATAGATAGTAGACGTTTTTCAGATGCAGAGTTTGAAAGTACTTTCTCTCGTTCTGTAGGTTGTCTGTTTACTCTGTTGATAGTTTCTTTTGATGTGCAGAAGCATTTTAGTTCTATTAGGTTCCACTTGCCAATTTTGTTGTTACTGCAATTGCTTTGAGGACTTAGTCATAAATTATTTTCCAAGGCCAATGTCCAGAATGGTATTTCCTTGGTTTTCTTCTAGAATTCTTGTGGTTTGAGGTCATACACTTAAATCTTCAATCTATCTTAAGTTTTGTACATGGTACGAGGAAGGGGTCCAGGTTCACTCTTCTACACATGGCTAGCCAACTCTCCCAGCACCACTCACTGAATACAAAGTCTTTCCCCCATTGCTTATTTTTACATGCTTTATTGAAGATCAGATGACTGTAGGTGTGTGGCTTTGTTTCTGGTTCCTTAACCTGTTCCATTTATCAATGTGTCTGTTTCTGTACCAGTAGCATGCTTTTTTGGCTCTGTAACCTCACGTTATAGTTTGAAGCCAGGTAGTTTTATGCCTCTGGACTTGTTTCCCCCACCTTAGGATTGCTTTAGCTACTCAGGCTCTTTTCTGGTTTCATTTGAATTTTAGAATAGTTTTTTTTTTTTTTCTTATTCTGTGAAAAATGATAGGAATTGTGTTGAATCTCTAACTTGCTTTGGGAAGTTTGACCATTTTAACAATATCAATTCTCCCAATCCATGACCATGGAATGTTTTTCCATTTGTTTGTATAGTCTACTATTTCTTTTAGCAGTGTTTTTTAGCTTTCTTTGTAGAGACCTTTCAACTCCTTGGTTAGATATATTACCAGGTATTTTATTTTGTGTGTGTGGCTGTTGTAAGTGGGATTATGTTCTTGATTTGACTTTCAGCTTGAAAGTGTGGAAATGCCACTAATATTTGTACACTGACTTTGTATCCTGAAACTTTACGGAAGTATTTTATCAAGTCTAGGAGCCTTTTGGCAGACACTTCAGAATTATATCATCAGTCAAGAGAGATAATTTGACTTCTTTTCCTATTTCAATGCCTCCTATTTCTTACTTTTGCTTAATTTTCTGGCTAGGACTTCCAATACTCTGTCAAATAGGAGTGGTGAGAATAAGCACATTTATCTGGTTTCTGATTTCAAGGGGAATGCCTCCAGCTTTTGTCCTTTCAGTATGGCTTTGGCTGTGGGTTTGTCATACATGGCTCTTATTATTTTAAGGTATATTTCTTGATGCCTAGATTGCTGAGGATGCTGGATTTTATCAAAAGGATTTTTAACATCTATTGAGATGATCATTAGATTTTTTGTTTCTGGTTGTTAATGTAATAAATTACATTTATAGATTTTGGTATGTTGAACCAACCTTGTATCCAAGGAATGAAACCTACTTGATCCTGTTTAATCAACGTTTTATGTGCTTCTGGATTTGGTTTGCTAGTATTTTATTGAGGATTTTTGTGTCAATTGTCATCAGGAATATTGGCTTGTAGTTCTCTTTTTTCATCATGTCTGCCAGGTTTTGATACCAGGATGATGCTGGCTTTGTAGAATTAATTAGAAAGAAATCTCTACAACTTAATTTTGGGGAATACTTTTAGTAGAATGGCACCATTCTTCATTGTACATCTGGTACAATTTGGCCATAAGTCCATATGGTCAGGGGCTTTTTTTCAGATGGTAGGGTTTTTAAAATTATTAATTTGATTTCAGAACTTGATATTTGTCTGTTTGGGGTTTCAAATTCTTCCTGATTCAATGTTGGGAGGTTGTAGTTTCCAGAAATTTATGTATTGCCTCTAGATGTTCTGGTTTATCTGCAGAGAGTTGTTCATAATAGTCTTTCAAGATCTTCTGTATTTCTATAGTATTCATTGTAATGTCACCTTTGTTATTTCTGAATGTGCTTATTTGGATCTTATCCTGTTTTCTTTGTTATCTGGCTAGCAGTCTATTGATCTTTTTTATTCTTTCAAAAACAAACTTTTAATTTTGTGGATTTTTTGTATTAATTTTAGAGATTCAATTTCATTTAGTTTTGCTGTGGCTTTAGCTATTACTTTTCTTCTGCTAGCTTTGGTGGTCGGTCATTTTTGCATTTCTAGTTCCTATAGGTGTGATAGTAAATCGTTAACTTAAGATCTTTCTAACACTTTGATACCGGCTCTAACACTGTAAACCTTCCTCTTTATTGTGTCTCTATTTCCATTAATTTCAAGTAATGTTTTGATTTCTGCCTTAATTTCATTGTTTACCCAAAAGTCATTTAGAAGCAAGTGGCTTAATTTCCACATAATTCTGTAGTTTTGAGAGATCGTCTCAATATTGATTTCTATTTTTATTCCACTGTAATAATATGAGAGTATGTTTGGTATGATTTCAACGTTTGGGAACTTATTGAAACTTGCTTTACAGCTGCACATGTGGTTGGTCTTGGAGGATGTTTCATGTGTACATGAGAAGAATGAATAGTCTGTGATTGATGGGTGGAATATTCTATACATGTCTATTACATCCAATTGATAAAGGGTTGAACTTAAGTCGACAGTTTTTTTGTTAGTTTTCTGCCTTAATAATATGTCTAATGCTGTCAGTGGGGTGTTGACATCACCCATTATTATTCTGTGGCTATCTGTCTTTTCATAGGTCAAGAAGTACTTGTTTTATGAATGTGCGTGCTCCAGTGTTGGGTTTCCATATATTTAAGTTAGTCAAGTCTTCCTGTTGAATTAAACCCTTTATCATTATAATGTTCCCTTTGTCCTTTTTTACTGTTGTTGGTTTATAGTCTGTTTTATCTGATATAAGAATAGGACCCTCTGCTCTTTTTTTGTCTTTCATTTGTGTGACATATCTTTTTCCAACCCGTCACTTTGAGCCTATGGATGTCATTGTGTGTGAGATAGGTCCCCTGGAGACAGCAGAGGGATGATTCTCATTTTTATACAACTTTCCACTCTGTGCCTTTTAAGTGGGGTATTTAGAAAATTTACATTAAAGGTTAATATTGATATGTGAGGTTTTGATTCTGTCTTGAAGTTTTTAACAGATTGTAGTTTCTATTGTGTGGTTGCTTTATGGTGTCTGTGGGTTAGTTTAGTGTGCTTTTGTGGTAGCAGATATTGTTCTTTTGTTGCAACTGATTGCATATATGACAAGAGCTCCCTTAAGAAGCTCTTGTAAGGTTGGTCTAGTTTTAACAAAGTCCCATACTTTTTTTAACAATTGTTTTACTCTTTCGCTCATGAAGCTAATTTTGGCAGGATTTAAAGTTCAGTTGGATTTCTTTTCTTTCAGAATGCTGAACAGGCCTCCAGTGTCTCCTGGCTTTTAAGATTTCTAATAAGAAGATCTGACTTTTTTTCTCTAACTCCCTTTAAGAATTTTTTATTTAGCATTGATCTTGGAAAGTTTGGTAACTATCTCTTTTGGTGATATTAATTTTATAAAGTATCTTTCAAGCGTTCCCAAGATTTCTTTAGCTTAATGCCTACCTCTCTAAGATAAGGGAAATTTTCTGAATTATTCCCTCAAACATGTTTTCCAAGTTGTTTACTTTTTCTCCTTCTTGCTCAGGATTGACTGTTATATGTAGCTTTACTCACTTTACATAATCCCATATTTCTTGAAGACTACTTATTTTTAAAAAAGTTTTTCTTTATTTTTGTCTTACTGGATTAGTTCAAACACTGGTCTATAAGCTCTGAAATTCTTTCTTCTGCTCGATCTAGTATTCTGATATAGCTTTTGACTGCATTTCAAAATTCCTTAAGTGAGTTTTTCAATTCCAGAAGCTCTGATTTCTTTTTAAGATGTATATCTCTTCCTTCTTTTACTGGATTGCTTTTGAAATTTCTTTATGTGGATTTTTCAACCTTGTCTCATGTCATTGATGTTTTATTAGGCATCATTGCTGGAGAGCTCATGAAATCCTTTAGTGGTGGCACTACGTTTATGTTTTTCATGGTGCCAGAATTCTTGCACTGCTTCTTTTCATTGGGAGATGCTAACACTTCTAATTTTTATAATTACTTTGGAACAGATAAAATTTTTTGTTTCTTTCTTTTTCTATATTATTATTTTCTTTTTTACTTTCCTCGCCTTCCCCTCCACACCCCTCCCCCAGCAGAGGGTGTGATTATAGAGAATGTCGGGCAGGGTCTTTGGACTTTGTTTCTATAGCCCTATGCACTTCTGTCTGCAGGTTTTATATTGGGCTTTACTGTTCAACTAACGAGTCCATAGATGGTGTTTATGAGTAAGAGCTAGCTGTGGCCAAGATGGCTGAGTATATACTTGACCATTGTTTACTAAAAGAAGCTCTCATTGCTTGAGGCAATGGGCTAATCCACGGACTGCCCAGTGGGCTGAGCTCCATGCTCACCCTCAGGGGAGGGAGCAAGTTGAGTGGGGCTTCTCTGGGCAGGCCACCTACAGGTCCTCCAATGGCAGGCATATGCACCAGCACCAGGAGAGAATCCAGTGCCAGACACTATGTGCCCAGACATCTGCCTAGGTGTGGCACTAAGAAACCTTCTTGGCTCCAAGTTTTCTACATGAGTATGGGGGTCACCTAAACACTTAATCCAGGAGAGTGAATGCTCCAGATGCCCAGATACCTGCCTGGGTGTTACGTGTAGAAGGCTTTGCTTCACTACGGTCTCTGTACAGAAAGGCTAGAGTGGCTCAGGCTGCTGTTTCAAGTGAGTGGGTTCTCTAAATGCCTGGAGATCTGCCTAGGATAATAGCAGAGAAGGCCTCACTGCACCATGATCTATGCACAGAATGACAAGGTAGGTCAGGCTATTGATATACTGGATAAGCAGGTGCTCCAAATGCCTGGAGATCTGCCCAGGCATGGAGCAGATAGGGCCTTGCCATATCGTGATCTCAGGGGGAGCAAGCTGGGATACCCAGAAGTGACATAAGTCACCAAACTGGCCCTGGCTTTATGTCACCGGCTAGAAGAAACTGTAGCAGTAGCAGCTCTTCTCCAGCCCCAAGCTTGTGATGGGGGAGAGCACAAATCCAGCACCTACTCCTGAGGCATTTTTCACAGTTCTGTCCGTGGAGGCCCCCACCCCACTTGAGAGCAAGTACTCCAATCTCTGGTCCAACATTAAAATACCTGTGTGGCCACACTGCTGGATTGCTAAAGAGTGAACAACGTTTTATGCATCTGAATTAAAAATGGTATCCTGCTCTTCATCCAGCGTCTTGGAAGATGCTGCAGGTTTTCCCAACGTCTCCCTCTCTCAGTGTCTCCAACTTTTTCCCTAGGTTAGCTCCAGGGCCTTGGAGAAACAAAGTGCTCTCCTTTGTCCTGGGCTGCTCAGATTCCCAGTGCAAAAGTGAGTCCCAGAGGTAAGCTCTCTGCCAGGCTTACCAACTGGGATTTCACTCGCTTTTATCAGCCAGACACCATCATGGTGACAGTTTGCCCACCTTCTTTTTCCCAGGATCTGGGATGTCTTTCACAATTGAAGTGGGTTCCTGTTTGCCTTCTTGAATTAAAGCTCGCAGAGTTGATTTCCATGCACTGTGTTGGTATTTCCAATTGGCTGAGGCACACTAAAAGCTGCTAGCCTGCCATCTCGGGAAAAAACACCACCACCACCACCACAACCTGTATTTTTCCCTACAGAAATTTTAGTCTTTATCTCTGGAATTTGATTTGTATGTTTTTCGTATTGTTTATGTCATAGTATCTAGTCTATGTTATAACTATTTTAATATCCTCATCCTTTAACATCTGTGTTAGTCTTGAATTGGGTTTGAGTAAATTTTCTCCTGAATATTGTTTTAATTTTCTTGCTTTTCAGCTTGCAGAATAATTTTTAATAAGTGCTTAACATTTAAGATTTTGCATTTTTAGGGGACAGATATTTAATATTCTTTGTTGTTACTGTTGTTTTTTGAGACAGAGTTTCACTCTTGTTGCCCAGGCTGGAGTGTAATGGTGGATCTCAGCTCACTGAAACCTCTGCCTCCCTGGTTCAAGCGATTCTCTTGGCTCAGGCTCCTAAGTAGCTGGGATTACAAGCATTTGCCACTATGCCCAGCTAGTTTCTGTATTTTTAGTAGATACGGTGTTTCTCATGTTGGTCAGGCTGGTCTCAAACCCCCAACCTCAGGTGACCCATCCCCCACCTCGGCCTCCCAAAGTGCTGGGATTATAGGCATGAGGCACTATACCGGTCCTTTTTAATACTCTTTTTAGAAAACATTCAGAAGATTTATTTTGGGACTCATTTAAGTCAAGGTAATAGAGGTTTGATTTGTATAGGTCTTGCTCACTTTTATAAGATAAGAACAGTGTAGCATTTAGTCTAGGATTAAATTCTCCTTACCAAGGCAGGAACCTTCTGTGTTCTCTATCTAATGTCCCATGAATCATGAATTTCTCAATTCTTTCTGGAACAGGCACTTGTACCTGCCCTGTTTTAAGCACTAGCCATTGTTTCCTCTAATTATAGAGTCTGATGTGGTTCCTTCTCAGGCCTGAAAAAATTACTGTACATGCATGAGCTTGTCAAGACTCAGCTGAATACTTGGGGAGAATCCTCTGTTTATCTCCAGAGCCCCTGCTCTTGTAGCATTCCTTTCTCTGCTCTGATAACTCTAGTTACCTTGTTCTTCCTGAACTCCTAATTTTGTCTCCTCAACACAGGGATTCAATGGCCTCCAACTGAATGCTATCTCTCTGTGCTTGCCTGGAAGTTCACTACACTAAGTTGGGGGAATTTTTAGGATTTATTTGTTTCTCATCTTTCAGAGCTTACTTTCTTTTGTTTTCAAACAACCAGTGCCTTGTAAGCCATTGTATCATTTTTTGGTTGCTTCAAGGTGTAACATAAATTTATCCTTATTACACAATCTTGCCCAGAAGTAGAAGTTCCAATGTATTTTTTAAACAGATGAAATAATTTGGAATCATACTAGTTACAAGGCTGAAGGAAATCGTCTCAATTGCATTGCCTAGAAGAACAAATCGTAACATTTTTGTTATAATAGTTTAATAGTTAGAACATCTGGGCTGTCATGTGCAACAACGAGTCTCGGCACAGCAACCTGTTCTGAAGTAACCACTTTGAAGAGTCGCGCCTTCTCCAAGCCTGAAGTGGTAAAAGTAGTTCCTGATTCAACAACCAGATAAGAATGACTAGAAATTATCTATTCCATATAATAAAATAATGTGGGTGTTTTTTAAAATATTCACAGAAGAGAAGAACCTGGTGAGTAAAGCAGAAAAGTGCTAAAATAGGAAAATGAAACTTCCAAAATTTTAAGTGAAATAGATAAATGACCTTGTTTTATACTTTAGCTGACTAAGGATGACGATCATTGCAGAAATAATCATTCATGGATTTTTACTTATATAGTCTGGAATTTTTATTTATATAGCTTGAAACTTTTTAATTAAGTATGTAGTATACTTTCTGCAATGCCCAAATTTCTGACCAGATAGCAGAACTTAATGGTCTCTGGTCAGAGAATTGGGCATGGTAGAAACTAAACTAATCATCCCAAAATGTCAGAGATAGACACTATTAAGTTCTCGCTGAATGATAAGAGCTCTGGTCTCTGGCTTTTTAAATACATTTTTAATTTTTTTTTTTTTTTGCTATCAGATATACTGAATATTTAGTTGAGCCACACGCAATGGGGCATAGAGTGTGAGTTCATGAGTATCTTCAGTAGGACAAATGAAATAAACCTCTCACTAATGTAATTATCCTCTGCCTATTTAAAACCTATCACACTATTTAAAAAACACTAAATAAATGTTTGCTGATTGAGTGAATTAACAGAAGACATGTTAGAACATGGACTATTGCTTGTGTATTTAACAATAAATTGTATAAAAAGTTACTTGGCAAGAGAAGTTCAAAATCACAAGACTTCAAAAGTTAGAGATATGATTCCAAAACTAGGTAATGGGAAGGACTGATTTGTAAAGAGAGAGAGGTGAGAGAGAGATAATATTATCTGTGTCACTGTTCACTTGCTTTTCAAAACAGTTCCATTTCATAGGATAATGCACAAAAATATTACATAATTAATTGTATATGAGAAGGTAAATTTACTTTCGCAAAGTCTTTAGGCAACACATATATTACATAGAAATTATTTACAACAAAGCATACGTATACAGGGGCAAAATTTTGGGTAAAAAGAGAGACTAATTTCTTCATGCACCTGTCCAACCTCTAAAGCTTCCTTCCTTTATGAATACACTGAAATCCTACAATAGGACTTTGACTTCATAATTGATTCTGAGAGCAGTAACTCAAGTTATGTTATAAAGAATAGATCTCTCTGGCCTCATCTTGAATATAGTTCTTAAAAGTATTTACTGAATTAATGGATGTTTAGGAAATTGGCATTAACCAGGAGGGAGACAGGAAAGGGGAGAAGGAGGAGAAGAGAAGGACGGAGGGAGGGAAAGAGAGAGATACGAAGACATCAGGACATGCTGAAAGCCTGTGGGTGTGGTGAAAATTGTGAAACCATATTCATGGTGGAAAGATAACACAAAAGGGAGACTATGGAGCTGCACTGTCCATTATTGCAGCCGATAGGCAGATGTGGCTAATGAGCATCTGATATCTCACTCCTCCCAATTGAGATTTGCTATGTGTGTAAAATGCATACGAAATTCTGAGGACTTACCATTAAAATAAAAACTTGTTAATGATTTTACATTGAATATAGCATCATGAGCCACAATACAACATTATTGTCAACAACTGATTGCATATATGACAGTGGTTTCATAAAACTAAAATAAGGTAATTTTACTGTACCTCTTCTATGTTTAGATGTTTAGATATACAAATACTTATTATTGTGGTACAACTGCCTATAGTATTCAATACAGTAACATGCTGCATAGGTTTGTAGCAATAGGCTATACCATATACCCTAGGTGTAGGGTAGGCTACCCCGTCTAGGTTTGTGTAAGTACACTCTCTGATGTTTGCACAATGAAGAAACTATCAATTCATTTCTCAGAACGTATCCATGTCATTAAGTGATGCATGACATATACTGAAAATATGTTTTGGACATTGTGGAGTAAATATAATAACTATTGAAATTAATTTTAGCAGTCTTGCCCTTTAATAACATGACAACTAGAAAATGTAAAATTATGTATGTGGGTTGCGTTTGTGACTCACGTTATATTCCTATTGGATAGTACTTTTATAAAGTGTTCTAATCTGCTTAATTCAGAGACTTCTGTATAATATATGAACTTTTTCTCAGTAAAAATGTATAATTTTCCCCCCAGACAAAATTATATATATAACTCTAATGATTTCTTTCATATATTGAACCCATCTGTGGGCCTACGTTATGAATTCCTGTCATAGAAGGGTCACCTTCATCATACCAACCATGCTATTTCAGAGTATAGAGAAGAGAAAACATCTATTCTGAGATTTTCATCAGGCTTCCAGGCTGGGACGCACACAAGAACAGAGAAGTAAGAGATTTAAGTGTTCTGACATTTCCTACAATGATCTTGGCTCTTGTACCAATTGTTTTTCTCCTACCAAGTACTTGCTCAGTTTAAAAGAAATATTTATATTTATAGTGTCTGCCTAACTTCAAGTCAGACTCCTCAGTGTAGAGACTTCGTCTTCCTCATGCTTCAAATATCAGCCTATACGCATATTTTTTTCAAACTAAATTTTGTAGCTCTAGCCACAGAATTGTGTGATTTTTCATATCCTACTTAGTTTCAAGATCATGTAGTCTGAACATTTGGGAATTACATTTCATAGCCATAAAATCACAACTGTGACATATGAATTGTTAAAGCATGAACCGACCTCAGAGAAACTTGATTGATAATGGTTGCCAAAGTGAGATTATCAGCAGTAAATGATCCAATGCTAATTTGATTGTGATTAGATGCAATGCCTGCCATGACACAGTGTCACCTCTAAACAAGTCTTTCCATAATGAAGTAGAAATCAACCTAAGAACTAATCATGTGAAGAAATATCCTACTAGAATAATTTTGTCATTGAATACTACTTTCTTAAACTGACATCCAAGAAGTGCTATGAGAATTTGATAGCTACTGTGTCCTAGAATGAAGACATGTAGAAATGTTTGTTGTTTGCTTTTAGACATTTATTCATTTTCATATATGACTTACAATTTTTCACAGATTGCAGTTAGTCTAATTATTAATGCCTGTATATAATGTTGTCTTCACAGAAAGTTTCTTGTTCTCTGCAAAATGTACTGTACACCATCCTTTTTCAAGCTTAATTCTATTTTAAAAATGTATTTAAATTCATTTTAAAAATGGTAAATATTACCCTGTGCTCAATACTATAATAAATGCCATGACAAAGAGAAGTAAACAAATGTTCCTGGATTTGTTCTTGCATTTCCCTTGGGGAAATAAACATTTTGATTGAAATATAGCAATTGCATATATAATTTAGTGAAATAATGGAGAAACTTAACAAAAAAAATTTAAATTGGATGGTAAAAATTAGAAATGCTACAAAAAGTCAAAAGGAATAAAACACTGTTGTGGAAACTACACATTGAAGAATCTGTTCTTGAAAGCTAGGCAGCTTTGGCTACCCCAGCTGAGCAGAGAAAGGAGAGGAAAGCACAAATTCTGTGTTTGCTATTATTTTTCATGAAATGGCACATATAAAATGTGGTAATACTTGTTAACTCATTAGGGTAAATGGAGAAACTGTCAATGAGATGGAGATAACCAACCAAGAACTCTAATTTTCCCAAGGCCTGCCTTGGTGCACTCCAGCCTGAGGGTTTCAGTATCTTGGCACACTTAAAGATATTTATGACATATTTGTTGGAAAATGCTCATGTAGGGAACAACATCTTTCTGAGACATTACTTCTAAAAAGATTATAGGTAATTTTTTAGTGGACAGAATGTGTTTTCTTTTTTAAAAAAAAAAAAAAAAACTCTTTTAATCATAGGATTCTATTATCTGGCCCAAGGTGGCAATCCAGAGGCTGATTGGCAGCTAGCTATGAAGTGTCCTTATGTAAGAACTCTGAAAAAAAAAAAAAAAAAAAAAGAGAGATTTCTTAACCATAGTGCATCTGGCTAACTATATCTTAAACCCTCTTAAAAAAGTTGAAGTGTGATTTCCAGAGAATACATAAAATAAACATAAAAACAAAACTGGAGGGTTTTTAAGATAAAAGCAGTACAAATTATAAGGGATCAAAAAATGGGTTAATCTGAACCATGAGAGAGAAAAAAAATGACAAAAGCTGAGCAGAAAACACAAATGAATAGAGAAGAATCACTAAATGGCAGGCTAAGTCAAGGAGGTAACATTTTCTTGAGAAGAAAATAAGCTGTGCTGTTGAGTCACCAGAACTGCTCTCGGACCGCAAGAGCCCCTGTTGACTTATGACAGGCCATGTGTTCCTGTTCTCCATGGAGTATGACTGCAGCTTATCAGAGTGCTCATTCTGTGCCTTGTAAGCCATTGTGTTGGTTAATGGGGGTTACTAAATGGGATGTGAGGCTGTGGCTTGAAATGTGCTTGTACATTGGGACATCTCTGCTGTTTGGAACCATGAGGTTGTTGCATGGGGAAAAATATTAAAAAATAAAAAAAAAACAACAAGACATATCTAATAGAGGATGAGACCACACGGAGCAGAGACCAGCCTCTCTAGCTGAAGTCTTTCTAGGAACAGCCATTCTGTCTACTGCTGAGCACTGTGCAAGGGACTATCCTTGTCCATGCAGCCCTAGATGAGCTGACCCAGGTAATAAGAAACATACAACTAACCCAAAGTACTGTGAGAAATAACAAAGATGTATTTTTTTAAATCTAGACTTCTGGTAAGTTCCATATGACAATACCTTTTAGTTTATAAATCATACGATCTCTGTCTCAAGCATTCAGTTTTGTAATTAAAGCAAGAAAACAGCCATAGACAATAGATTAATGTATGGCGATGACTGTATGCCAATAAAACTTTCTTTAAACATAATTTATACTTCCAGTAAAAATACTGTTGCCATAGTTTACTGACCTTGGTTTCAAACTAGTAAGTTATGATGTGGTTTGTTACATAACAAAAGCGAAAAAATACACTATTTTTATTATCGTTTTCTCTCTTACCTTTGCAATCTAGTTAACTACTCATACTTGCCCTTTAAAACTCAGTAGAAGCATCATTTCAGAAAACCAAAAGTTACACGTTTTAGAATCAAACCAATCTGAATTTGAAGACCAGTTCGACCACTTACTACATGTTGAGACGTGGCAAAGTTAGTCTGTCTAAGCTTTGGGTTTTTCAGCTATAAAATATACCTAGCATAAAATAATTTTTAAGATAATTATAATGTTTTCATTTTTAGACAATTATAATACAGTTAAACATTATATTGTTATAATCTTACTACCTTCACTGTTGGTCTAGACCAGATGTTCTATAGTAACATGGTATCTCATGCATATTCCTACAATATCACTTGCCTTACTATATATAAATTTTAAGCTTTTCATTTCATTATTTGAAACAAAGGAATTAATTCATCATTAAGAAGAATGTGTGAGCCGAGATCGCGCCATTGCACTCCAGCCTGGGTAACAAGAGCGAAACTCTGTCTCAAAAAAAAAAAATTAAAAAAAAAAAAGAAGAATGTTTCTTTCCTCCTCTGATGATGTATTCTAAGAGGATACTCAGTTGTGCCTCACTCCTGGTCTCTCCTTGCCCATTTACTCAACTCAAGATACTGAGTTCAGTTCCCACCTTGTTCCTTTTGGAGAGGTGAATATCCTCTGAGATCTAACACCCTGTTCTGCTTATCTAGGTAACAGCATCACATGTGGAGTAACCCAGTCCAAAGCTCCATAATCATATTAGTATATTGGTCTTATTCTAGGGTTCAGAATTAGGTATTAGAAGGACCCATTTGGTTCTCATGTCAACATTTGTTCTGTCACTTGAAAAGGTTTAATTTAGACTCCCATCTTCCTGCTTCTTGGTCATATTTCTCAACTGGTTCATATCTCACACAAGGAACAAAGACAAATTATTATTGGATCGCTTCAAGATCCCAACAGACATATCATATGCTTAGAAGCATTATTAAAAGATAGTGAGCAATCCTTGTAGGAGAAAAGTATAGCACTTCTATCTAATGCCAGCTAAGTAGAGAGGTCCAAGAAATCAGATCATAAATATGGAGATGGCTTGCAAGAAGGAAGATGGGCATTTTTCCCCCAGCTGGCTACTTCCTGAACTTCTATTTGTTTGCATCAAACTGAATAAGCATGAGTGAGTTCTTAAGAGAATCTGACACATATCCCCAAGACCTTTTGAATGTAAATTAAGTCATAGAGCAGAGCTGGAGACTTGTTGGAGGATACCTCATTGGCCCTCGAAAGACAAGGTGCATAAGTTTCCCTGTGGGCTAAGTGGGACTGTAGGTTTGTCCCCTTGGCATGTGTTTCCCAACAGAAAGAGGCCATAGGACACTGCTTAGGAGAAAGGAATTAACAAGGAGCATGAAGGTATCTGGAGAGTTGTTCATGAAGCTTGTTAGAAAGCAAGGTCATAAAGCTTGTCAAGGGACAAAGTCTCTGCAAAAAAAATTTCCAAATAAATCACCAAAGATCAGTTTTGATGCTTGAACAGCTGAGGACCCAGGCCATCTTTTTTTGTTTTATGTTTTGTTTACTTTTTTGTTTTTTCTCTATTTCTTTTCCTCTCCTTCACAACTCTGTATCTTACTTGAATCATAAAGCAAAGACGAAAGAAGAACAAAAATAGCAAAGGAACCAATAAAATGACTCTTCTTTCTCCCAAACTTCATAGAACTATGTAGAAAGAAAAAAATAATAAGGTGAAAATTTTGGTTTAAACTAAAATAGACTTTATAATACCCAATGTAGATATTGTTATTTCAAATGAAAGAGACCAGAATGGAACACAGAATTAATTAACCTGTTTTTTGCTTTAACCCTGCTGAATATAGCCCATTAAGAATCAATACATAGGTGCACATAAACATCAATTATTTGATTGTTTCTTTAAATAAGATTAGGTTGTTGAAATTAAAGTAGAACAATAAACACACTACCAACCCCTTTACCAGCAGAAAGAAAAAAATGGAACAGATGATGACAGGTCAGTAAAATGAGTTTATTCAGTCTTATGTAAATCATAAAAAATAATTTTTAATTACTGTTCTACAAACACTAAGATAATTTGATCTTGCAACAAAACTAAAATTAGAGCTAAATTAGCAAGCCAGCTGCGAATTCAAAAGTTTATATGTTTAAAAAAATACAAAGAGCGTAAACCCTCAGAATACAGATAACAGATTTGAAAAACTTAGTATAGTCTCCTTTAGTCCATAGAAATAATAGCTAGGTCCCTCACTTCAATAACCTATATTCTTTTAAAAGCATGATAAGGGTTCTCTAGCTAAATAGTTGTTTCTAATCTGCACTTTTATCCTTAATAGATTTTGCAACAGATTTTGTTTTCTTCTTAGTTTGTTGTATACTTCCTATAGCATTCCTGGGCTAAACTTTTTAATCACATTATTTTATCACAAGTGATAAAATAATGTGATTAAAAAACCACATGACTTCTGAAAAGGTCTACAATAATTTAAGCATCCCTAAGCACACGATTTCTCTGAATACATGCATTTTTTATACCTCAACTCTTATTGTAATGCTTATGATCAATAAAGATGCTTGCTCAGAAGTAGAATAAATTTCTGAATTATTAATATTTAATGTCTCAGCCCTTAAATCATTGACCATTCTTACCTAAATAAAACTCTTTTGTGCTCTCAGTGTTAGCTTATGAAAAATGAGAGTGAAAAAAATCAACAAAATCATTTCTATTTGTAGCAGTTTCAGAAAAATCACTTCTACATATTTATGGATAAAACCAAGCTCTATCCAATTTACTCCTCCTGAAAGATCATGTAGAGAAAATGTATGAAGGTTTAGATTACTTTCAAGAAATTTGGATGAGAATTTTCTGCCTACAGAATGGATTCTCATTTTCAAATATGCAAGGATCTAGCTAATTTAAGCATAATAATAATAATAATTCAATAAATGCATATAAGGAAGTGCACAAAATCAATTGATGAAAATGCCAGAAAACAAAGCCTAGAAGTTGCAAAAAAAAAAAAGAAAGAAAGAAAGAAAAGAAAACAGAAATACACACACCAAAAAACAAAGAAAAAAAGGAAAAAGAGTTAGGTGAGCTCAGCGTCAGAACCACAATCAAGTCAAGAAAACAAATAGAACAGAGGTATGTTATTGCTGGACACGGGTTGTTGCAATCAACCACCAATGCTTACCCTGGACACTGCCTGTCACTCCGCTTCCAGCACAGCCCCAGGATCTGGATGTTACTGCCAGCACTACAACTTTCCATGGTGAGGAGACAAATATAAACCTAAACTGTAGTTTAGTCTTTAAGTCACTCATTGAAGTGCAGAAAATATGGGCAAAACCTCTGATTGGCTGAATGTCAGATATCTTTTTATAACCTAACTTCTAAAGGTTTAAAAAAGCAAGTATCTCCCCATAGAAGGCAGAATTTCAAACACATAAGGAAATTTCAGTACCAAGGAAGTAAAAATAAAAAAGAAAAATACCTCTCAAGTACTATTAATTTATCTGTGAGATCTGTATGACTGGGGTGACAGAGAGGAAGGGAAAGAGACAGACAGATAATGACATAGCTGTTAAGAGTCTGAGCTTCAGGGTGATATTACTGGGTTTAAGTACCAGTTCCTTATGCCAATGGCTTTGTAGCTTTAGCAAGTTGTATAATTTTAGTCAAGACTTGTAATGTTTCTGTGTTTCAGTTTCCTCATCTTAAAAATAGGTTTTATACAGATTTCTGCTTTCTATGATTACTGTGGGGATTAAATGGCATGATCCATGTAAAGTATTTACTACACTATAAGTCAGTCCTCAATGTTAGGTATTATTAATACTGTAATTTCACATTTTTTTACAGAACAAATTTTCTCATCACTGAACATGCAAATAATAGATGTAACATTATGCTATATGTATAAAATAGAGTTTTTCACCTTGAGGAGTACCTGTTAATCTCTCTCAAATATTTGCTGTTCTCTTCTTCTGTCTGGTTTCACAACCACTCTTCATGCTCTTTCAAACTTCTGTCATTCCTTTAGGAGTCTATTCAATTCCAGGTCCCTACTTCATAAACACCTGTGAAATTACCACAAAACATAGCTAATGTTTTTGGCATTCTAGTATAATGAATGTAAATATTACAATATTTTTTAACAATAAACAACTATTATCTGTTTAGTTATGTCTTTTCCCCTATTTATAAACTCTGAGGCAGCATTACCCAATGAGAGAAGGTATTGGATATAGACAAACAGTTGTTCAAATCTTCTTGTATTTACTTGTGTGAACTTCAAAAATTTAATTAACCTCCTGAACTTCAATTTCCTATTCTGTATATTGAGAACAATAATACCTATTTTACAGTTGCTGTAAAGATTAAGTGAGATTGTGTGTGTGTGTGTGTCTATGCATGTTTGTATGTATGTGTGAGTAATTACCAAAGTATAATAGTTCTTGCTCCATTGATGACTACAATTATTTTTATTACACCATTATTATTTATTTTGCAGTGTCTGAAATAAAATAAGCACCTAATAACAATTATAAAAAGAAAATAATTCTGAGACTTGAAATAAAAATGAAAATATTTTATTTTAAAAATTAAAATGAAACAAAACGTGTGTAATAGTCAATGTATAGCATATGCCTATAAAAGTAGTTCATTTTCTTAAGAATTTATATGCATATTTATTAGGTTTCAGTTCCAGGTAATGAAACATATTGAAGCTGATTTAAGAAATACATTTAAAATGGATGCCCCATACTATATCTCTCATCTCATTATCTTCAGTTCAGAATTAAAGTCCTCCACAAATGCATCTGACTGGTACCATCTAAATTTATTTAATCACTTCTTCACTAATTAATCTGTGAAATAACTTATTGGGTGCCAGTCATATATTTGGTATTGTGGATAAAGACTTCAAGGAGTTTACCTTCCTGGTCAAAGAAGATACACATTAAAAGCACATAAATAAGTTATGTACCATATTAGAAATTTAATATGATAAACTCTTTGGGGAAAAAATAAGCAAGAAATGATGACAGCGAGCACCAAATGAGGGAGATTGTAATTTTTAAAGTATAGAGTAAAATTCACTGAAAGGGATATATCTGAGCAAAGAATTAAACAAGGTGAGAAACAAGTCATGAAAATATTTGTAGAAAAAGCATTTTAGGCCCAAAATGTAGACAATCCAAAGTTCTGGAAAAAAAGAATGTGATTAGGATTGAAAGAAAAATGAGGAGCTTCACATGGCTGGAATGAATGAGTTAGGAGTTCTGGGTGGCAGGAGATGAGAAGAGACAGATAGTGGCAGTCAGAACGTGCAGAGCCTATATGCTTTAAGGGGGACTTTGTTACTCTGAACAAGATGAATATCCATGGGAGAGTTAGGCCCTCAGACTGATACAATGGAACTTGTGTTTGAACAGGATCCCTTTGTCAAATGCGTCTAGAATAGACTGACGGGGAGGAGCAAGAGCAGATGCAGGAGGGCAGTTAGGAGGCCATAGGAATAACCCTACTCAATGATGATGGTGCTCTGCTACCAGCGAAAGTGATGAGCAGTAAATACAGTCCTCAATACATTTGAACATAAAGCATACAAGATTTTCAGATGAAAAACAAGTGAGGCTTACAAGAAGATTCCAAACTTTTTGACTGAGCAAGTAAAAAGTTGGAGGTGCTACTAATTGAGATGATAAAAAGTGAAGATAAATCCTAGGTCGTAAAAGGGAGGAAAGGTATTTGCTATTGTATTTTTGGTGAGTCATACTGAGTGTGAAATGTTTACTAGAAATACAAGTGGAGATGTCAATTGGCAAGCTGATTACATGTGAGACTTGAGATTAGGGTGTTTCATGTCAAATGCACATTTGGGAGTTTTCAGGGAACACAACATTTTTGGAGTCATGGGACTGGTGAAGTCACAAAGGACATGAGTGTAGGTTGATAAAAACGTTCTTGGAGCAGGCCTGGATCACCATGTCAAGAGGTCAGGGGTAAGAAGAAGGACCAACCAAACAGACTTAGGAAAGGCCAATGGGCTATGAACAAACCCAAGAGGCTATGAGGTCCTAGATGCAAGCATATTGGTTTCCCAGGGCTTCTCCAAGCAGGTACCACAAACTGGGCGCCCTAAAAAAACAAAAATTTATTTTTCTCAGAGTTCTGGAGGCAAGAAACCTAAAATCAAGTTGTCAGCTGAGCTGTGCTTGCTATAAAGGCTCTGAGAGAGGATTCTTTCATGTCTCTTCCTAGTTCTGGTGATTGCCAGAATTTCTTGGATTTCTTGGCCTCCATCACTCCTATTTCTGCCTATGCATTCACATGGCCAACTTGTCTCTGTGTGTGACCCTGTATATGTTTTCTCTTCTTATTAGGACACCAGTTATTGGTTAGGGCCTGTCCTAATCCAGGATGATCTGATTTTAGCTAATGACATCTACAAATATCCTATTTGCAGACAAGGTCACATGCTGAAATTCTAGGTGGATGTAAGTTTTTGGAGGGCATTATTCAACCCAATACATTGAATAAAAAATATGTAAGGAGGTTGAGAGATGATGTTGGCAGTTCAAAATTGATAAGTGGTGATATTTGATCACTATAAATAGCCACATGGAGGCCACTGAACCCTGCAATATGGACAGTTTCATGTGGTGGTGGGCAGCAGCATATAAGCCTGACTAGGCTCACTTAAATGAGAATAGAGACAACTAGAGACTCAGGATACACAACTCTATAAAGCATTAAAATGAGAAAAAAAAATGACAACTAAAAAAATGAAGTAGAGGCAGAGTAGGATAAAGATATGAGAAAAATAACTGCATGTTTGCATGCTAATGGGTAAAATACAGGAGAAAGAACAATATTGACACAATAGCATGTTTCCATTTAATGTAATTAAGATATTTTCACATAAATACAAGCCATGCTCACTCTATTTTGACTTTTTAATCTGTCTCTGCTTGAGCCTCATGGAATCTAACTTCATTTATGGATGTGGAGGCAATGAAAGCTTTTGGGAATGAGGCTTGTGAAGGATGGATATCCCATTTTAAGAGCACATTGAAGTCATTCTTGCCTTCTTCAATGTAGGCAAACCAGATTAAATGCTGTAGCGACCCAGGGATCTACCCCAGGAAATGGTCAGTTTTTATGAATGATAGAGTAAATCTCTCATCTCTTGTTGCTATAGACTAACAGAATCAACAACCAGATCAAGAGTTTGATTCTGAAGGAGTCCCTGGGTTACTAATTTAAATTTCCCCACTCTCCTACTGCTTAGGTAAAAGATAATACATTAATTAAGAAAGATTGAAACTCTCAAACAAATTCCTTAGACTGAAATCATGAGTATGTCCTCTGATAATAATATAACTATGCCACAAATCAACAACAAAAACACAAGTAGAAAATCCTCAGATATTCACATATCAATAATTACATTAATAAGTACATTTCTAAATAATCACCAGACCAAAAAAGGAAGTATAATAAAATTGAGATAATTATTTCCACTAAATAATAATATAAATGTATATCAAAACTTGTGGGATACAACTATAACCGTAGTTAAAGGAAAACTTAACAATGTAAAGGCTTGTGTTAGGAAAGAAAGGAAATTAACTAATATTTTTAAAGCACGCACACATAATAAATTAACAAAGAAAGAATCAACAAAGCTCGAATTTCTTAAAGGCAAATCTCTACAATTGAGCTGACTTTTCTCTATCCAGGGTAGGAATCCCAGGCCAACAGATTTTTTATTAAAGAAAAATAGTACATGTGTGTTTGCCTTTGTGTGTGTGTGTGTGATTTATGAGATTCTGAAGATGTTTGTTAATAGAGAATAGTCTAGTCAATCCTGATTAATACAGGGAAAAAGAAGACTCCTTACCAGGTTGTTTTTTTTTTTTTTTTTTTTTTTTAGAAATAGGGTCTCATTCTATCACCAAGGCTGGAATGCAGAGGCACTGTTATAAATCACTGCAGCCTCTAACTTTGGAGCTCAAGCAATCCTCCTACTTCAGCCTCCCAAGTAGCCCGGATTACAGATGTGCACCACTATGCATGGCTAATTTTTATTTTATTGTTTTAAATAGGGACAGGGTTTCACTATCTTGCCAAGGCTGGTCTCGAACTCCTTGCCTCAAGAAATCCTCCCATCTTGTCCTCACAAAGCACCAGGATTATAGGCATAAGCCATCATGCCCGGCCGCCAACAATTTTTGATTACTAGCATAGCCTTGGTCTTAAAATTCTACAAAGACACTACCAGAATACACAGAAACAGAATACACAGCAATATTACTCCTGAATATTGGCAGGAGGCAATGTATATAACCAGAACTCAGTACTACCATGATATAAATAGGATATATTTTTGTTAACATTGAAGTCACAGATATCAGCACTGCAATTCAGACTTAAATGAAGCCTATCCAGTATTTTTTTTTTCTGTAAGGCATATCAAAGTCTTCTTTTGCTTAGTAAAACTAGATAGCCCTTCACTACACTCGGTGGCCATATTACATTCTGAGCTCACCCAACAAAAAACATAAAAATTGGGAAAATGTGGCACCAAATAGACTGCAAAGAAAGGGCACTCTTTACAGTATGAGAGCCAAATACAAGAAGACAGAGAATCACCTTGTTCACCCTCTGCTGGGAAGATGGTTATTGAGTGACACTGTGCATGTCTCTGAATGACCATGAAAGTTCAGAGAGCATTGATTTGAGGGTTACAAATAAATTTTTTGCTAGTAGAATAATTTGCAAAAAATCAAAATCCACAAATAATGAAGTTCTACTACATATGTAAGCATATACCTGCAGAAATTTTACTTAATGAGGAAATATTGAAAGCTTCCCTCTGAGATGAATAAGACAAGGTTGCCAGCTATCACCAAAAATCTTAAACATTTTCAAGTCCTAATAAGGACATTAAGAAAAACTCAAATAAATTTGAAAAGGAATAAAACAGTTAATATCCATAGGTGATATGATTGTACAATTTAAAACCTAAAATATCAACCAAATATTTTAATTTAGCTGGATTGACTATACAAAATTCAGCTTATATATTTATAAAAGAAAGCAATTAAAATGTAATTTGAATCCATGTTATTTATAATATAATAAATGATATTACATTCTGAGAACTAAATCTAATAAAATATATATAAGACATCTCTGGAACAAACTATAAAAATTTAATAAGAAAAAACTAAGTGATACATATGCTTAGGCATAGGACGACTTAACATTATAAAGTACCAATTGTCTTTAAATAGATCTATAGATTCAATAGGAACTCGATAAAAATCTCAGCAGGGATTTTACAGTGGAAATTAACAATTATTCTGAAGTGTATATAGAAAGTCAAAGGGCAGAGAACAGTGAATACTAATTACTCAACGATACACAAATGGGGAGCAATTGCTCTATCGAACAGAACAATTTATTAAAAGCCACAATGAGACATGGTAACATTGGAGAAAAGATAGACAAATATACCAAAGAAACTAAATAGCAACACCAGAAATTGAATGTACATTTATGGATGTTTAATTTGTGACAAAATTGGCACTACAGAATAGTCAGAAACTGATGGTGTTTTTAATTAAATAAGTTGGGACATGTGGAGGAGATCCAAATGGATAAAATACTTTTGGGGTCTTACCCTCTACAAGTACAAATAAATCCCAGATAGGTAATAGTCTTAAATATGCAAAGATAAATAATAAATATTTTAAAAGATAGCGGAGGAAAAATATTTTTAACTTTGGAGTAGAAAATAATATATTAAAAAAGACTCAAAGAGCATGAATTCTAAAGAAAATGTTTTGTTCATAAAAATACACCATATTCTTAGAAAAAAATGCAAGACATAAAATGGGAATCATTATTTGCAATATAAATAGCCAATGAAAATTTAATATGTAGCATATATAAATATCTTTTACAGATCAATAAGAAAAAGGCAACTAATCCTTTACACAGGAAGAAGTTTAAACATGAAGTTTTTAAACTTCTCTTTAATCAGAGAAATACAAATTAAGACCATAAAATAATAATAAAACAAACATACTACCCCGGAAAAATAAATGCAAAAACTATTATCATTATATAGCTAAGAAGAATATTAATTCCAAATTTTGGTGAAGATTCTGAGCAGTAAAAATATATATACACTTCTGGTAGAAGAATAGATGGGTATAACTCCTTTGGGAAAACTACTGGCAAAATATTGGCAAATAAACATTAAAAGATATATATACCATGCTATGTAATCCACCCATCCCTGTGCAAAAGTCATAGTTTTATACATACACACACACACACACACTCACACACATATATGTGCATTGTTTATAACAACACCAAAGTGAAAGCAACCTAAATACAGTTTTGCAAAAAATAATGTGCTACACAGTTTAAAAATATATAGTAATAAAAGTAAATTACACTTATGGTTGAACTTTAGAGACACAAGGAAGAAAAGCCAACTCACTGGAATAGATCTTATATTATCCCAAATTAAATATATATACAAACATGTGTCACTTAACAACAGGAATATGTTCTGAGAAATGAATCCTTGGTCAATTTTGTCATTGTGTAAACATTACAGATTATACTTACACAAACGTCGATGATGAAGCCTGTTATACATCTAGGCTATATGATACGGCCTGTTACTCCTGGACTACAAACACGTACCGTATGTTACTGTACTGAATGCTATAGGCAATTGTTTAACACAATGGCAAATAGTTATGTATATAAACAACTAAACAGAAATGGTATAGTGAAAATACAGTATTAAACACAAAAAATTACACATATGAGGCATTTACTAGAAGTTTCTCTGGGTGAGTCAGTGAGTGAGTGGTAAGTGAATGTCAAGGCCTATGACAATACTGAACACTACTTTAGACTGTACAAAAACTGCACACTTAAACTACACTATGTTTATTTTTGAAATTTTCTTTCTTAATAATAAATTAACCTGACCTTACTATAACTTAACATATAAACTTTTAATATTCTTAATTTTTTTACTCTTTTGTATTAATACTTAAACAAAAACGTGTGAGTAATGCATCGACTGCAACATTACTACTACCAAGTCACAACTGTTACTACGTCACTAGGGGTCAGCAATTTTTCAATTCCATTATCATCTTATGGGACTACTGTTATGATATATTGTTGATTGAAACATCATTATGTGGTACATGACTGTACATGTGCATATGTGTATATATACACATACACACACTAATGTGTGCATAATAAGATATTGAAGTTGAAACTATAAAAGAAGGAAAGAAATTGAATACTATAAAATTAGAAGAGAGGTTACTGCTGAGGAACGGGAGGGAGGTTATGTTATTAAAGAGATATGCAGCAGCATTTGGGGTTCTGATACTATTCTGTCTTTTGTACTAAGTTAGCGGTCACTCCACTGCTCACTCTACAATTTATTAAATTGTACACATATGTTTTTATTCATTTTCATATAGACACAGTGTAAGAGAACATGATGTTACATGATCTTTATGACTGTTATTATTTAAATAATGGACTAATCACTCAAATATGAAGGGAGTGAACTGTAATACGTTATGTGCCTGCTGTGGCACCTCCTGTGCTTGACCTCATTCATCCATCAAAGGAGGTATTAGCATTCCTATTTTACCAATAAGGGAAAAAATTGAGGTTAAAAATGTTAAATGGTGTGTCTAAATTCTCACAGGTAGTAAATGACAGAGCCAGGATTCATGTTCAGACAATATGACATATCTAGCATGTTTTTCACTGTATCTCATTATTTCTTTCTGTTCCTTACCTGACTTGCCATCTTAATTCTTCCATGAAAGGGCTTTATTCATTGGTTAAATATTTTTGAGTACCAGTGCTGTCTTCGTCCATTTGGACTGCTATAGCAACAAAGCATAAACTGTCTACCTATAAACAACAGAAATTTATTTCTGAGTTTTGAAGGCTGAGAAGTCCAAGAGTAAGGCACCAGGACGTTTTGTGTCTGGTGAGGGCCTGCTTCTTGGTTAACAGAACTGCACCTGTGGCTGTGTCTTCACATCGGGGAAGTAACAAAGCAACTTTCTGGGATGTTTTTCATAAGGGCACTAATCCCATTCATGAGGGCTCCACCCTTATGACCTAATTACCTCCCAAAGGACGCACCTTCTACTGGTGATTAGGTGATTAGGTTTCAACCTAATTGGTGATTAGGCTTCAACCCTGTATTTTGGGGAGGGCACAAACATCTAGACCATAGCAACTCTGGTATAAGTAAAGCGATAATAGTTGCAACAACGGAGTGGAGAGTCTTCAATTATAGTTTGGCAATGAATAGTTTTATTAGCCTTTGTCTCTCTAATGTGCTTAGATAACATATACATCCTCTATGATAAATGGGACACTGAAAATTAAATTAACATGTGCGTAAACTCTATTGACATTTAAGAAGAATAAAAGGATCATTCATTCTATAGATTGACTTGCAATAACCATTTTTAGAATGAAAACAATACTTTATTCAAGCAAATATGAACTTTGTATTCCATTTCCTCAGTCACAGCCATAAATAAATAGCAAATATCAGCACTATTCACAATAGCAAAGACATGCAATCGACCTAGGAGCTCACAAACAGTGGACGGGATAAAGAAATTGTGGTACATATGCACCATGGAATACTATGCAGCCATAAAGCAGAATGTAATAACATCCTTTGAAGCAAGATGGATGCAGCTTCAGGCCATTATCTAGAGAAAACTAACAAAGAAACAGAAAACCAAATATCATTTGTTGTCACTTATAAATGGGAGTTAAATTTTAGATACACATGGATACAAAAATGGGAACAACAGAAACGGGACTCCCAAAGTGGGTAAGGATCTGAGAGGACGACAGGGGTTGAAAAACTACCTACAGAGTGGTATGCTCAGCATCCGAGTGACACAATCAATCATACCCCAAACCTTAGCATCACTCAATATGCCAGTGTAACAAACCTGAACATATTCTCCCTGGATCTACAATAAAAGTTGAAATTTAAAAAAATAGAAATACCAAAAGTGAGTATGGAAAAGAGACAAACATTTTTGTTAGTGAGGTTTGCTACATTTAAAGATAGCAAGAACACACAGGGCAGTAGAAAGCGCTATGGCAGATAAGAAGGTGCTAATCATAAAACTAGAATACCAATAAATATTAAAACACGGGCTCTGCTTTTACCGTCATACGCAGAGAGGGGTGGGCCAGAGAGAGATTTATGGAAAGTTAAAGAGCAGTGGTCAGTACAGCTCTGATCCTGGCGTCTATGGCTTCTCTGGCTTGCATTATAGTAATCTTAGGTGAACTTTTTTAAAAAAGTATTTCTATGATTTAATTCATAATTCTGCTATTCTTTTGAAATGTCTTTCCTTTCTATCAACAAAATGTTTCCAAAACCTACTTTAAATATGTTTACAGAAAAGAGAGCTAATTGACAAGAGATCACTATACCTTAAGTTTGTGCCAAGCACAGTGTAATTCAGGATGTTATCAACAGCAGAAAACAAAATCAAGAAAATATCTCTTTTTGTAGTTATGGGTTTTATTCTAAAAATTATCTGTGAGATAGGATGCTGTGAGACGATTGTATCAATAGCCCTTTTATTAACTTCAATACTTTTATCTTGCTCCTAATGCAAACCAGTAGTTATTCTATTATTTAAATGAGATTCCTGTGTTCAATAATTGAAGCTCTGAAACAACATAAAAGCCAGAGTCAATAGCATAAAAAGCAATAGTGATGTGGATCCTTGCTCTAAATACCACCAAAATATGGGACGCTATTGATCACCAACATTATGGGAAGGTCAGTGGAGGAAGCAGTGTACAGGGAGTAATGAAGAGAATCATAATGAGGCATATGACGGGATACAAAACAGCAGGAGAAGCTCCCGGACCCCGGGCACCTGGGCTGTATTCTGAAGGGCACAGCTATCCAGTTTGGTAAACTTGAACAAGTCATTTGATCTCTCTTGACTGCAGGTGCTTATTTCTAAAATATATGGTCTATATTCAATAGTCATTATTAAATTTTTAGTATGTGTCAGAATTTTCCAGTATTCACAATGAGAAATAAAAACTAAAAACAGAGAGAGCATGTACTATATATGATAATTAGAAACAATACATGGGCGTTATGACCCTGTGGTTCTGGAGTGCACAATATTATTATCCCTTGTGTAGAGAAAATTTAGCTGAAACCATACAACTGTAAAAGGGTGGGTCTGGAATTTACCTGTAAGTCCATTAAACTCTAAAATTCCTATTTTTTTTTAACCAAGTAAAATGAAAACAGGAAGCCTGAAATGATCACATAGGTAGTCCAAACCTCTATTAATATTAATGATTACCTTTATTATTATTCTCAGTAACTTGGAATCATTTATTTCCTAAATCTCTGATCCAGATATTTTCTAAAATTCCAAGCTGAATTTTTTTCCACAGTAGTTTTCTTAGACGTGGAAACAAAGGCACAGATTATGGCAGATGAAGGCAAAACGATTATTTGCTAATATGTCAACAAAATTTGTAAGTTAAATGCTTTTTAATTAGGAATTATCTATGTTGTGTGTTCATCATACTCTTTTTTTTTTTTTTTTTTTTGAGACGGAGTTTCGCTGTTACCCAGGCTGGAGTGCAATGGCGCGATCTTGGCTCACCGCAACCTCCGCCTCCTGGGTTCAGGCAATTCTCCTGCCTCAGCCTCCTGAGTAGCTGGGATTACAGGCGCGCGCCACCATGCCCAGCTAATATTTTGTATTTTTAGTAGAGACGAGGTTTCACCATGTTGACCAGGATGGTCTCGATCTCTTGACCTCGTGATCCACCTGCCTCGGCCTCCCAAAGTGCTGGGATTACAGGCGTGAGCCACCGCGCCTGGCCCTCATCATACTCTTAACCCTTCATAAGGCAATGTAAAGATCAAGAATTAGAAGGCATAGAACTTGCAACAAATTTACAATGACTGGGAAGAGAAAATTGGTTATATAGAACAAGAGTTAACACCACATGACAGAATGTATATGCCAATTATAAACACACACACTAACCAAATATGTATGTATGTGTAATATGACAAGTTTTAGATTCTGGAGCTGTTTGAATGAAAGAGAAATCAACACGACTAAAGCAGTAAGGACAGTTTAAGGAGGAAGTAGAATTTACGCTGTCCTTACAATGGGTAAGATTTAGGTAAGCAGAAAGGGAGATGAAATAATTCTAGGTGAAGTTAAAAACATGACTAAAAGCATAGGAAGTTTAGGGACAGTGAAGAGACCACTTAACAACTTCAAAAAATCACATACTAAGTTATAGGTTGGAGAACAAAAATCCTGCTCTGAATCGAAGTGATATTAAGATGCTGGAAATGAAATGTCACAGGGCTTTTCAATAGGAGTGTAGCATTATGAAAATCATGTTTTTGGGAAACTAAGCTGATATGAAGATGTATTAAGTAGTGAGATGAGAAACCAATAGACCAACAAAGAGATTGTTGATATGAGAACAAGCTAGGATTGGGAGGAGTATTACACGTGGGCATGCCCACAGACTTACTGAAAATAGAATAATTATTGTTTAATGAAGCATGTTTTCATCTTCAGATATCATTAAGTCAGACTTCATGTTTAAATCAGTAGACTGTTCTTGACAAATTTTAAGAAAAGTAATTGACTGCCACGTAAAAATATCCTACTAGAACATATTTTTTTCTGAATATTAAACCAAAGCTTAAAGCAATTTCCAAAGGTTAGTTTCCCTAACTCTTGCTAGAATTGCTTTCACTGTATGTATAGCAATTTAAAAATGCTCTGAAAATTTATACAAAGATGTCATTAGAATGAGAAGGAAACTGCAATTACAGGAAAACTTATTTCTACCCAGATAGACTGAAACAAAGAGCTTTGACAATCTTCTAGAAAAAAATAAAGATAAAAAAACTAAAATATCTGTTCATCGTACAGATAGAAAGGTGTAAATAGCATATGTTAGCCTTTAAAAAAACACATGGTGTATAAAAATTCTCAGCGCATAAAAATTAAGAAAGGGTATGATCTCATTAATGTTATTGCTAATTGGCAACTAAAAGAGAAAAAAAAAATAATGGTAACAAGGTAGCACTCTTTTCCAGCTAGATCAAAACGCTGACCAGAAAGTATCGTAATAAAATCTATACTAAATCCAATCTGTTCTGTTTTCTCTTTAACTCATCAGCTTAGAGCATGTTGTAGAAGTGAGCATGAGGGCATGGATTTTTTTGTGTCTTGTTCAAATGCATCCGAACTGCCTGGAAGAGGTAATGTAGCAGTCCTCAATACGTACTTTTTATACAATGGAGTATCCCCAATACATAAATGTAAATGGTCTTTACATATCTCTTAAAAGATTAAAGATTTTTTCACTTCAAATATTCAGTGCTGATAGCAAAAGCATGCCCAATTTACCCAGAGAATATTGACAAATCCTGCAGAACATGCCATAGGATCAAAAGCTCCAGAACACTGAATTTGAACTCAGAAGTTTAGCTGTGGTTCGGGTTGGATGCTGATACCTAGTTATAGACTTTAGGTTAACGATAATGCTTGTTTGAATTTCAGCATCCATATCTGTAATATGCAACTAAAAACACGCAATAGCTTGGGAACCATGTTTCTCACTGTTGGAGTTTACAGACAACCAAGTGAAAATGTGTAGAATGATGGTAATGAATTAGAGTTGGCAACATTAGCATAAACTCATATTTAGCTTAATGTAGATAAAGATGCTTATAGAAGTAGTTACAGTTTTGTGTATATACGTGAATTAGTATACAAACATTTTCTTGCTCTGTCCACTGAGACGACTAGAATCAATGGCACTGCAGTAGCTATAAGGACACCTAGGACTCAGATCTTGATTTCCAATATTTATTTTTCATAAAAGCAACCAGGGATCCTTGGAGAAATAACTGATTCTGGGACTGAGGCAAGAAATGTCTAAGATGAACCTAGATCATTTTGCAGATGCTAGAAAGTGCACAACACACACACCCCTACACACACACACACACACACACACACACACAATATGTAAACAGGCATGGGAACCAAACGAAGGAATTCCCAATGGCCAAAGCTGGAATAATTTCACCAAAACAAATAGGTAAAATTTAATGTTACTCTGGTATTACCCTTTTATTATGCTGGTAAAAATGATTAAATAAACAAATAAATTGGGGAAAATAAGAATGGGAGATGAAAAATTCCAAATAAAGTATGTAGGTACCCTGACCACAAGGAGATAAAATATAACCTCTTAACCATGAATAGTGACTGGGACTAGTTCCCAAGTGAAGAATATGGAAAAGGGAGAAAAAAGTAGCTATAATGGAGAAATCTGACAAAAATTACCTCAGCTGGGTGGTGAAGGTCAACATAATAATGGTAAGGCATGTTATAATAGGTAACCTTAATATGATGTTAAAAAAAAAAAGTCATGTTACTTCTAAGATCGTCTTTCAAAAACACATAATTCCAGTCAAATCATGAGTAATTCTAATTGAGGAACATTCTACAAAATATGTAAACAGTACTCCCCAAAACTGCCAAGTTTATCAAAAACGAAGGATAGGAGAAGCCATAACATCCAAGTGGACCCGAAGGAGACATCACAACTAAATGTAATGGAATAGCCCAGATGGGATTCTAGTAAGGGAAAAAAAACAAATAAATAAAAACTAAGAAATTCTGAAAAAATATAGACCTTCTTTAATAATTTATCAGTATTGGTTCGTTAATTACGGTAAATGTACCATACTAATGTAAGATGGCAATCACAGGGAAACTGTGAGGGGAAATTCTTTGTACTATCTTTGTAAGTTTTCCGTAAATCTAAAACTTTTCTAAAATGAAATATTACTTTATTTATTACAGATGAGGTATTGCTATACTGCCCAGGCTGGACTCAAACACCTAGACTCAAGCTGTCTTCCCACCCCAGCCTCCCAATTACCTGGAACTAAAAGTTTATGCCATTATGTCCAACTTTAAAATATAATACTTATTTTAAAAACTCACACAAGGAATAGTCTAGAGTTGCTATATAAATTTTAAAAAGGTAAATATGTAAAGTAAAATTAAAATTGAAATTTCCTTTTTTTTTCTCTTTTTCTTTCTTTCCTTCAAAGTCATATAGGTATATGGTATAGGTGGCACTTGAAGAAAATTGGAATTAAATTTCTAGGGCATTTCATCATATCAAGAATGCCGTTTCCTCTTAGGCTGATCTAGAAATGGGTTCGTGATCCTATTAAATGTAGTGTCAACCCTGGCTTCTGTTGAATTTGTATGTGACTATTGGAATAGATTAGGTTATGTTATAGTAACAAATATCTTCTAGATCTCTATGGCTTAAGCCAGAAAAACCTTCTTTCTTTTTCATAATACATGTTAGTTACAGTGCGGGAGTTCCACATAATCTTAACTCAGGGACACAAACTCAACTCCACCAACCAGAACCTCACCATTTTCTGTTACATTGTGGTAATGGGGAAACATGGTGTATCTTAAGGATGTCTACGTCACAATGACACATATCACTTCAGAGCACATTTCATTGACTAAAATGAGTCATCTGGCTGCATCTTACTTTAAGGAGGTGGAGAAAGACTACCCTACCACAAGTCTTCAGGTAGTAGAAGCACAAATACCAGTGAACACAACAAGTGACTATAAAACTGTTTGATAACTCTCTATGCTATATATTATTCATCCAGTCAACCCATATTTAACAACTACATTTGTTCTGAATGAAATTGGAACATTTGTGGATCAGAAATTCATTCTTTATGAGTCTTAGACTTCTCTCACCAGATACGTGATTCAAAAGTTCAAGATCTCAAAAACTCAGGCTAATATTCAAAACAGAAGCTCCTTAGGCTATGAATTTGAAAAACTCTGGATGAAAAAAACATATTGCTTTTTAGTAGATAATCTTTCAGCGACCAGACATGATCCTGGTGTCTTTCATGAATACATAATGGCATGGCAAAGATGAGGGACATAGCAGAAGCAATCAACCCACTATAGTCAAGACACAGGGAGATTTTATGATGGAAAACACAGGCTTTGATTCAAATCCCAGTTTTGCCCTCTCCCTTCCTCCATCCTTCCCTCTCTTCCTTATTTTTTTTTCCTTCCACCAAAATAATACAGCAAAAAAACCTGAGTCAGTTGGATGTACCATGGGCCAGATGCAAAGACAGATAGAAAGCAAATAAGAAACACAGCCTCTACTCCAGTGGCTCACAGTTTAGTGGTTTATCTCTGGCTTACATCTCTCATGTTTGCTTTCGAAGAATACTGGGGTAATGGTGGGGTACATATTTGTCCTCCAGTAGAAAGCCAGCTCAGTCTCTCCTACAATTTCTCCTCTGATCTGCAAATCATCAGTGCTCACAAGGTACATAAACCTGTTTAATGAGCAAGTATCATTTTCATGCTATAAGATTATAGCTTTTAGCAGAGTTTTCCAGAGACTATTGTCATCGCATGTTGATAGTGTCTGAAATTTCACTGTTACAGATTCATTTTACTGGTGCTCGGAAACATTGTAGAGGAGAGAAATTCTTAAAAGTCTACAGTGAAAACGTGAAGACCTTAGGAAGAGGGGTACATTAGGCCCTTATTAGCTAGATCTAACAGAATTATGACTAGACATGCAGACAGAGCAAGGCCGTGGAGTACTAAATAATAGTAAGAACACTAGAAGACACAAAATGGAAGAGACAGGCACTGAAAGAGGTTAGATGGGTATAAAAGAGAAATCTTGCTGAATGCACTACTTTGCCTAGGGCCAAACTTGCATCAAAGAAACAGTGATACAAACATGGGGATAAAAGTTGCCTGCTGTTCAAGTATTCAGTTAATTGACAGACCAATCTTTTCAGCTTAATATTTTAAAACAGTTTAATAAATCCTAAACGTGTAGTATTAATAAATACATTAACAAAGAAGAGAAGGTCCTAGGAAGAGCAAGATTCCTTTAAGTCATTTCCATGCCATTATTTTAAAGAAACACTGTAGGATTTAATATGAGATTAGCAACAAAATCAAGAGAGGCCATGATAACTTTTTAAACATTCTTCAATTATGCTTCTCTTGATAGATTCCTTTGGCCTCCCACTGCCATTCTGTTTGGAGATAGCATTTGAAATCAGGGCTCTGTTCTGCAGGCCACCTGCCAAGGAGAAATTAGCAAGCACATAACTTGAGACAGGATAGAAGAATCTATTCACAGCTCAAACAAGGCAAGCATTATGATTCCACAAACCAGATACATGGGGTGGTGAGGAGACTGAAGCTACATGAAAATATTTATTATTAAAACACATTTTAGGAGTTTCCAGTCCTTCAGGGGATTCATGATGAGTAGTATTTATGATCAAAATATGAATCCTGCTCTTTTGCAAACAAAGCTCATTTGATGAAACTTGCAAGGATATGTCTGCCTCCAAAATGTGAAAACTCTTTCACTTTTTTCTTTTTGTCCCTGAATGACCATATATTTTCCTTACTGGAAGCGAATCTGTTCACGTAAGTCAGTGGTCACATTCATAGGCTATTTGAAGGCTAACCATGCATGTGCGTCTGCTTAGGACAAGCCCAGATAATCCTGCTGTCCTAGCAAGGCTATTAATAGCACCACTTTTACTCTTACAAGCATCCTGATTTAGATGATAAATCACATGGTCACCCTACTAATAAGCAGCCTCTGTGACTGATTTTGGCTCAATATAAATTGATATCAGCTTCACATCAGTCATGATCAATGCACTACTGCATTGATCACGTCATTTGATTCGAGCGCTGCATTCATAAGGTCAAAACTCTGAGTCTTATCTATACACTGGCAAAGCGTGGTAAATTTATTCCAAAATAAAATGATGTTTTTCTTAGTCTAACTTTCAAATATATTCAGGAATATTTAGAGAGAATACATGTTTGTGAATATATATGCCTCCTTCAAAGGACTGCCAGCCATGTGAATGTGGGGAAGTTACTACACTCCTAAAAGCCTCTGTTTTTTCATCTATAGAATTAAGATAATAAAGAATTGTGTGATAATTTAAGTAAGAATTTAAGGCTAAGAAAAGTCAGGTAGACAAAGATTACTGAATTTGGAATCAGAAGACATCAGAGCATGATGTTATCACTTGTTGTGAAACCTTGAACAACTCATTTTAACCACCCCTTACCTCAGTTCCCTTTTGTGTAGTGGAGTGGAAGGCCTCTCCTGTTTGAAAGTAGGAGCATGCATAGATGGTAATGGGGAATGAAAATTGTGAAGTCCTTTGGCTACCTAAAGGGGACTACATGCTAAGGTTATCTCCAAGCTGAAGGTACTAATAATGCTTAGAAATGAGGACAATTTTGTTGAACTGGTGGTTGCAAAGAAATATCTCTCTCCTAAAGGAAATAACAAAATTTATTTTGAGGCAGATATTCTCTTGGTTCTTAAAAGAACTGCTGTGTCAGGCTCTTAATTATGAATAAATGTATAAGACAATTACCATCCTATGATTGACAAAGGAAACATTAAGCTTGTGCAGCCACCCAGTACTGGTGCTACATCCTCAGTAGTAAATATACAATTTAAGAGATAATTTGAGTATATTAGCCGTATTATTGGTCTGCATAAGTACAAAACTTTTTGTTTGTTTCCCAAAATACATACTTAAATTTTCTTATACCTGAAAATGTTTGTTTCGGGGCTATGCATGTGAATTTATGGCCCTACTTTTGCACATCAATGATCAAGAGTCAAAACTAGACTATAGCAAGTAAATGTAAACCCTACGTTTCTCATCAATTGATGCAGGAGAAAACACCATTAAAAATCTACTACTAATAATAATACTAATAACAGGAGCTAATACTTCCATACTGTTTATTATACAAACACTCTTTTAATAGTTCCAAATGCAGTTTTAAGTCATTTTCATACATTAATTCTTTTAATTCTCCAAATATCTCAATAAAAGAGGTACTATCATTATCCCCAACTTACAGATGAGAAAATTGAGAAGTTAAGTAGGTCTCCATGATCACATACCTAGAAAGTCATAGACCTAGGATTCAAATGAAAGCATTTTGGTTACATAGCCCTTACCCAATATTACCCCTCGAGACTAGCTTTGATATATTATGAAATGTATAGTCTAAGGTCAAATACTTCGTGATATCTATGATTAAATAAGTTCAAGATTGATAGATGTGCTATTAGGCTACTGTTTCTCTCTCCTGGAGCCTGTGAAGTCAGATTCCATGCTAGCAAGGAATTGTGTTGTTTCCTTCTTATGACTTCCACAGTTATAATTCTGGAAAGGAGTGAACTCTGGGTCAGTAAAAAAGATGGATCTCGGGATGAGAGTATGAAAGATGTCTCATTTTGGGGGTCTAGACAGGCTTGAAGTCTAGGGAGTAAAAGTGCCAGAGCATTCATGGTGGTGACTTGATCCTTGCCATCTGCAGATGTTTCAGAAGTTATAGAAGAAGCCAGCTTGGTACAGGATTCTGAGGTCAAGTTTGAGCCTGTGGGTTCTGAGAGTAGCAAATTCGAATAGCATTTAAAAATAAGTATTTGGACTATATTCCTATTACTTCTCCTCCATAAGTAAGTCTTTACACAAAGCAAAATATGGTTTCATTGGTTTTATGGGAAGACAAAGTGATCAGCATTCCCTGAGGCCACAGTGGGGCAGGAGCAGGGGTCACTAGTGGAGGATGGTACTGTTGAAATGAACAGCGAGCTCTCCAGGGTCATTGGTGGTTATTGCAGGGGCAACCATGTAGGGGTAAGATGAGTTCTGGGCAGAGAAGGCTTTGAGATTTGATTAGTATTACCTTTGGGCAGTATCCGAGAAACTCAGAAACTGGGAAATATTTAACTGGGGGCAGAATGGGAAAGCTGGTGACATTTGAGTACATGATGTTAAGTAAAAAAGTGAAACAGTCTAAAATACAGTTTTAGAGACTTACAGTCACTGGATTCAATTTTTCCAAAACATCAGATTCTTGGAGACAGAAAATAAATTTATCTTTCAAGACATATGCTTTGTGTGTCTGTTTGTGATCCATTTCTCTGTATACTTTACTCTCATAACCTGACCTCAATTCCTACAAAGAGGTTTGTTTAAAGTTTATCAATAAATGGAAGGGAATGCTTCTCACTCCACCCCCTATTTGCCAATTTAGTCATATTTACTAATAGTTGAGATAATCGTTAGAAGACCATACATTTGAGCAACGTCCTTTCTCCTTTCCTCCTCTATTCCATGTCACTTCAGTGACAAAAAAAAAGAAAAAGTTCAGAAGGCGTCAGGCTTGACCATCACTGGTATTCTCTATTCTGTTTTCTCTATCCCTTGTCTATTAAAAAAATAAAAGTATGAGAACCGAACACTTGACGAGCTTCAAAGATGGCTCAAGCATTCTCTCTTTGCTCAGTATAATTTTATCTCCCCCACAGTAAGGACCTTGCTCATCCTGTTCACAGTTTTAACCCAATGCCAAAGACTACTCATTCAATAAATGCATGGAAGAGTAAACGAATGTATGAATTAATGGTCACCACTTTGGCTTCATCCTTCCATGCAGTTGACTGGAGATCCAATCCTGGGTCTCTCCTCTGAGCAGGTCCTTCATTTTGGTATCTGCCAGCCCTTTTAGTTATATACTAGGCTCCACTGGACATTTGTGTCTTGGCAGCAAAAGTAGATAGAGATGGAAAACTGCACTCTGCTGCCCTCTAACCTAAGCTATTTTGCAGTGAATATCAGCTGTTTCTTCTCAGCTTTCCTTTTGCTTCCCCTTACTTCTGCAAACCCCTTTGTCGATGCAAACGCTCTCAAGCAACTTTATGTGGTTCTGATGCATTTGCCAATCTCAGGAATCTGTCTTTCTGAACACAGAGCTAGGCACATTGTATATACAGCTCCCAAGAGGTACAATAATTCTAACTATAGACCAGTCATTTTGCTGTTCGAAATTCCCTGCTAAATCTAACACCCTACCCACTCTCAGTGTCATCATTGCAACTACTAAGAACAAAGTTATTTCTAGGGGAAAGGGATTGATAGCCAGTTTGGAAGGGTTAGATTTCCAAGATAGGTGAGAATGTTGAACTAGAGATACTTTACATTTTTCTGAGGACAGCCTAAATGGTTAGGCAATAACATACCCTAACTTTTTAAAAACCAAACAAAGTAGCTTTTTCTGAGTGAAGACATTAACAAATCTCAAACACACTGAACGTGCGGTGTGGTATTGCATTTGTCTATGACTCTCTTCTCTTTGGCTCTTCTGCCTACCAACACTGTCCATAAAATTAATATTCTGATCAATATTTTCTTTGATATTTTTATCATAAACTTTTCTTTGTAATTATGTAAGTTAACTGGTGCAGAGCCCCCAAACAATGAGATTTGTTCCCTGTCCAGCTTCCTACTAAAGTTAATTTAGTCAGTGCCTGGCTACCAAGTAGTTACAGAATGATAATATGGGAGCATCAAGGACTGACACGTTGATACTAATTTTTGCATCCGATCTGCTATTCATATGTTCATTCTTCTTTTCTGTTTTATTACTTTTTAAATCTGGTTTTTAATGCTCATAGCAATATTTTTAAAAACTTCATTTGTATCTATGCATACCTACATTTTTATTTATCACAAAAAATACATTCATATATAAGATAGATATATTCTTCAATAAACAAAATCATGCCATAATGTTGTCCTACAATTTAAAATACAAAAATATGTGTAGTAAAACCTCATGGTCACAAACTTAGGTCCACATATTGTTTTTGTTTTGATTCTGATCTTTTTTTGATGTGTAGGCAGGAAAGGATGCTGATAATGTTTTATTTTTTTATAATGGTAGTAAAATGTACAAGATATAAAATTTGGCCATTTTAATCATTTTTAAATGTATAGTTCTATGACATTAAGAACATTTACAATGTTGTGTAACCATCATCATCTATCCCCAAAACTTTTCATCTTCCCAACCTGAAACTATATGCCCATTAAACATAAAGTCTTCATTCCATCCTGCCCCCATTCCCTGACAATCATCATTTCACTTTATGTCTTTATAAAACTGACCACCGTAGGTACCTCATATAAGTTCAATAATACTTTTTTTTTTTTGGTTTATTTCAGACAGAGTTTGGCTCTTCTCACCCAGGATGGAGGACAATGGCGTGATCTCAGTTCAGTGTAACCTCTGCCTCCCAGGTCCAGGTGATCCTCCTGCCTCAGCCTACCAAGTAGCTGGGATTACAGGTGAGTGCCACCATGCCCGGCTAATTTTTGTATTTTTAGTAGAGATGGGGTTTCACCATGTTAGCCAGGCTGGTCTCAAACTCCTGACCTCAGTTTGAGGGGCTTCTCTTCCTGGGTCTGCAAGGGGCATGCTTTCAAAGACAGGAGTTTCCCGGCTCCATGTCTCCATCCAGGAACCACAGGGGTCTCCATCCAGGAACCACAGGGGTTTCAGATATAAAGTTCTTTGGGTTTCCCCCAGGGCTAGGTAGAAAAAGCCAATTGAGACTCCTTTGCCCTCCCCGCCGAAAAAAAAACCGCAGAAAGCTCTTGGAGGACGAGGGGCTCTGTAACTCAGAGTTGTGGACCAAGTAGCCATTCTGGTATCAGAGTCAAAGATCAATCACTCCAGAGGAAGTTTGAAAGAACTCCTCTCATTGGACAAGAACATAAATGGGGAGGGAACAACTCAAGGGTTAAAACTCCAGCTGCTCCTTGCCTATACTGATTTCTTCTCTGGGTCCCCTCCCAGGACAGCATGGGAGCTGTCTTTCTCTCTCTCTCTCTCTCTCTCTCTCTCTCTCTCATAAAACACTTTTCTGCAAAACTCTTTGGTTCCACCACATTTATTCGAACGGCAGACTTACTGTGCCTCTGGGGCCCCTTTTTCCATTCTTAAGGGTTAGTGAGGCTAAGAACCTGTTCAGAACTGTGAGCTGAGAGTATGCTCCCCCAGTTATAAGGTGATCTGTCTGCCTCAGCCTCCCAAAGTGCTGGGATTACAGGCGTGAGCCACTGCACCTGGCCTAGAATTTTTATTCTACTATATTGTTGTGATATTTATCCTGTTATATGCTATTATGACTGGCTTATTTCACTTAGCATAGTGCCTTCAAGGCTCATTCATAATATAGCATTGGTCAGGATTTCCTTCCTTTTTAAGGCTGAATGATACTCCATTGTATGTATATAACACGTTTTGTTTATCCATTTCTCCACCGATGAACATTTGGGTTGCTTACACATTTTGACTATTGTGAAAAATTCTGCTATGAACATGTTATAAAAATACTTTTTAAAGATCCTGCTTTCTTTTGAGTGTATATACAGAAAATGGAGTTGCTGGATAATATGGTAATTTTGTGTTTAATTTTTTGAGAAAATATTCTACCATTTTCTACACAACTGTATCATGTCACATTTCCACCAGCAATGCACAAGGATTCAAATTCCTCTTCATTCTCGCCAACATTTATTTTCCTTTTTAAAAAATAATAGCTATCCTAATGGGTGTTTACTGATATCTCTTATAGCCAGTTTGATAAATCCTATAAACCATATTTGCAAGACTATATAAGAAAAATTGGATGCCTGCTAAGTTGAGACATTTCTTAGACAGATATCTCTAATCTCTTGACTATGTGACTTTCACAGAGTCACATGCAGCTCCTTCAGACATATTTTTTTTTCAACCTTCTCTCTGACTTTAGCAACTTCTATTGCCTCCACTGTGAATTCAAAATTATTTAGGCAATAATACCACTGGTGGAAGATACCCCCAAAATTTTGGCCATCACTTTAGCCTTCTGCCTTCTAGGTTATCTCTGGCTCTAAAAACACATACAAATTATGTAAGTGCAATATAAAATACGACCAATCAGAAGTAAGTTTTGTCATTCTATATAGGAGACTCATCTAGTCTTATCCACTTAGGGTACCAGAAACTGTATATGCAAATAGATATGCCATCCATCTAGTATGGATATTTAATTTTAATAGTATCTCAGAAACATATGAAAACTAACCTAAGGACTAGTTGAGAATATCTCATCTCTAGCCATAAGACCAGATAATTATATCTAGTTTTCTACATAATCAACTTATACTAAATTATCCAGAGCAGTTATAAATATTACATCAGGAAATTTTATTAAACAGTTTCTAATTCTTTTATCCCAGAAACACATCAGACTCAGAATAAGAGAATTTTCGCAGTTTTTATTTGGTTCAGTTTTACCTTCTCTTTATATTGTTTACATTGTTCACCCAGTTGTCTGTGCTTCACATGCTTTGATTGCTATGTTTGCCCTAAAAAATTCCAAGCTCTGTGCCTTTCTGCATCACGGTACTCATGATTATTCATTTAGAATGCACTAATTCTTGGTAATTGCTTATTTTTTACTTTTAATTTAGAGCCGTTTTCAGATATAACGTATCTTTTTAGTCTGCTCCACAGAATGTTATTAATGACTTGCTGTGTGCTCCTGGAGGTGGCCTTTTTCCCCATTGAGCTTTGATCCACTACTTGTCTTTTCATGCTGAGTACCCTGACCAACTGCTTCTCTCTTCTGCATATCTACTTTAAATTGTACAGAATGATGTTGTATCTGCCGCTTCTTTTTCAGTGATCTGAGCTGAAAATTAATTCCAATCCTAATATGTAAAAAAAATGCATGATACTTCCTTTGTGCAATCATTAAATATTATAGGAGAAGGCATCCACTCATCGATTTTATTATTTAACAATTTAATCACTGAGTAGCATCTGGCTCCACATGCATTTATGAGGACTGCTGATCAAACCTCTGTCTATTATTAGACAACATCACATATCTCAAAACTATCTTTGTTCAGCAAATCAATCAACTGTATTTACAAACAGAATTAAAACGCATTAAAAACTCCCTTCAATTGTAGTTATCAATTGCCTAATTACCGTCATTATGCACAGAAGTGGGCATTGGTCTCTTCAGAACTTCCTAAATCAGGGAACTGGTGCTCTAATTTCTTTGAGATTATCAAGCACTTACCAACACCACTTGCTCCTTCCCTGTGCAGCAATGCAAATTAATCTGCCTTCCAAACCTTACCCCTTACTTACTTTTGCCAAAAAGGCAATAAATTGTTTTTCCAGGTTGCTTTCCATTTTCTAGAGACAAACTAATCCAGTTAATGACATAACTTTTTGTGCAGATTAAGCACCAATAAACCTCTCTACTGTTAACGGTACTTTAGAATTCAAAATCATTTACAACCAAAATTTAATATTTCTTCAGAATAACATAATATAGGAAATTTTAATTCAATTTTATAGATAAGGAATTGAGAATATGCCTATTTTCTTGTAGCTGACAAGTATCTAATTACTTTTAATTATAGATGTTTCTTTGTAATAATGATGACAGGTCCTTTCTTATATGATTTATGTAAAAGTAATTGCTGTTAAACATAACATAAGGTACTAACAGTAATATTGAGCACAAGGAGAAGTGGATTTAGGACAGCATCAGGTTGGATTGGGAGATAGATGGGCATTTCTGTTTCCTTTGAATCAATAACTTAATTGATTGCCATTTTTCACATACCAACAAAATTATTCATCTACTTGCTCTTCTTTGCTGTGGCATTTTAAGTTTTAAGACAACAATGATAGAGAATAATACAAAGTGCATGCTCAGGAAGTTGGTCTAAACATGGCATACTGATCACATGTGCTTATCTTTTTGCTCGTATCCAATCAAAATCACAAGAGAAAAGTAGAAATTGTGAACTTTTAAGGACAAAGAGAATAGAAGGATGATGGCAGAGGATGAAAGAGAAAGACATAGCATCACGGTGTGTAAGCCAGGAAAGGAGAAAAAAAGGGACTTCCCAGGGTAGCAAGTGTAATCTAGATAGCAAAAGCAATCTTCCCAGACTTGCTGCCGTAAGATGGAAGCTATCGGAGGAACAGCCAGGGTGAAATGTGATGGATGAATGGAATTTAAAATATTGACTGTGTCTCGGCATTGAAAATTACGTACTGTTAGCTGTTGAAAGATATTTTGAGGTATATCCGGTGGAATGCCAGTCCCAGTGTAAAAACTAAGCAAACAAATGTAACAACAACTATAGAATAAACTAAAATAATTTTAAAAGAAGCTATTTAGGAGTGATAAACATAAGCATAATTATACTATCTTAAGTTCTCGTTGTTGTTTCATTAAATATAATTTACAAAGAAAAAAAATGGGAGTGTTAGAACCATGTAAGTCGGAATAGTGTATATATATGCAAGAAAGGAAACCTCTCAACTACCACAAAAAGACAATAATAGAAAATAAAGTCTATCCAGAGTAAATAGTTCAAGAAGTAGCAGCGCACATATATTTTTGAGAACAGAATCAGTGAGCAAGAGACTGTTTTTCATAAAAACCTTGCAGAATTACTTGACTTCTTATATGTGTCTGTATTAGTACAATAAAAAAATAAATTAAGGAACCATAGCAACAAAACCAGAGATTCAAGATCTTTGGTCAAATACATTTCAAGTCAATTTGAAGAAAAAGACATTTCTTGTGCTGACACATGCCAGTATTACGGATTTTTTAATCAATCTTCTAATTTTTTTTTTTACATTTCCAATAACTGAGGGTCTCTAATTAGGAAGCACAAAATTACGTGAAAATCAGACTTACTAATGTAGCTAAATTGGAACTAGGGAATATGCATATGTTATCTGGGTTCCTCACTCATGATTAAGGTTTGTTAAAGCTCAATTTACATTTTTAATATAGAAAAATGTGTAACAGTTAGAAAATGTCTTTTGTTTTCTTCAGTATAATTCATACTTAGCTAAAAATAGATTATAATTGAAAAGTTTAATAAATGTGAAAATGCATACAATCATGTCAAGTTACAGAACATTTATGTCACAAGAGAAACTTTGCTCATGTCTCTACCCAGTCAATCATGACCCTTCCAGGGACAAACCCTGTTAATGTCTCTGTCGGCACAGATTAATTTCACCTGTCCTAAAACTTTGGAAGGGTAAAATCATAATATATGTACTCGTCTGTGTATGAATTATTTTGTTCATTGCTGTCTGATTAATCTGCGTTGTGCATATCAGCAGGTATTTCCTTCTGTCGCTGAATTCTCTTATTTCGTATGTATACACCTCAAAGTTAGTGATTCCTTTGTGGATTGACATTTGGTCTATTTTCAATTTCTTACTATTTTGAATAAAGTTGCTATGAACATTTGTATGTCTTTTTTGAGGACATACATTTTTATTTATCAAGAGAAAAGTCTCATGAGAGGGATTCCTGGATTGTGAGATATGTATGACTTTTTATGAAACCAGCAATCCTTTTCCAAACTGATTTACCATTTAGCACTTCCACCCATCAGTGTGCAAGAATCCATCACTTATAATTTATCACAAAATAATGAGCCAGTATTTGGTGATACCAGAGCTTAGATGTATTTTATTTCATTTTGTTTTTTAATTTGTTTTTGCCTTCCTGTTAGAGGTATGGTATCTCGTAAGTTTTAATTTGTATTTCCCTGAAGACTAATGAACACTTTTTCATGGCTTTGTTTCCATTAATATTTTAGATTTATTAAAATTAGTTTTCAAGGTGCCTTGTTCTTATCTTTTTATTTTGATCTCTTTGTACTTTTATACTTAGAAAGAATCTAGTTTAAGATGTAGTTGTCTTGCTTATCTATTATGCAATCTGAAAATCTATGCGGTTTAATTTGTGTGATTATTTTATTTAATGCATTTAATGGGATTACTTTTTAACACTGTTGAGTGGACATCTATTTTATATTTTTTATTCATTGTTTGTTTCAACTCTTCTTCTCAACTCTTTTTTATTTCTGTCTTCTTTTGGATTTCAGTTTTATTTTCTTGTTTTTCAGTGTTGTTCTAGGAATCACTATAGGTCCTTAACTTTTCAAAATATATCTTAAATGCATATTGTATAATTTCATATACAATTTAAAATTTAAAACAGAGTGCTGTCTTATACACCCATCATTCTTTATGCTAATATTCTTAGATATTTTACTTTTCCACACATAATAAACTTCACACCAGCACATTTTATTTATCTTTTCTTCAGTCAACTGTCTTATTTTTATAAATAAGAGCAAAAAAAAATCTTATATTTACCCACATACTTTCCATTTCTATCACAATGTTTATTCATATAAATTTGCATTTGTGTCTGATATTATTTTTTGTCACCATGAAGAACTTTTGTCAATACTTCCTACACAGCAGACTTCCTGGTGACAAAATTCACCAACTTTTATTCATTTGAAGATATCAGTATTTTACCATCACTTTTGCAAGGTCATTTTCTAGGTATATAATTCAAGATAATTTCTCCTGTTTTGTAATGTTATAGGTTCATCATTTTCTGCCATGTATTGATTCCAGTGTAAAGCCAGCAGTACATTTTTCCTATTGTTTTTCTGCATAGAATGTCTTTTGTCTCTAACTGATTTAAAATGTTTCCTATTTATCTTTGGTTTTCAGTAATTGGATTAAGATGTGCTTTTCCAAGTTTTATCCTGAATGGGGCTCACTGAACTGTTTGAATCTCTATTTTGACATTTTTCCCCTCTATTTGGATAAACATGACTTTAAGATTGAAATATGTTTCCATTCTAATTTATCTGTCCTCCTTTTTTGAGCATCTGTTACACATAGTTTAGACTGTATAAGATTATCTCACAGGTCACTAAACTGCAATCATTTTCTGTCTCTATCTCAGCTTACTTTCCATTATCTTGTCTTCAGGTTCACCAGTTCTTAATAAATGTTCTATTAATTCAATTCAGTAATATTTTTATTTCGGATGTTTAATTTCTCAGTTCCAGTATGTCCAGGTAACTGTTTTTAAAAATAATTTTTGAGGCCAGACAAAGTGGCTTACATCTGTAATCTCAGAACGCTGAGAGGCCAAGGCAGGAGGACTGCTTAAGGTCAGGGATTCGAGACCAGTCTGGGTAACATAGTGAGAGCCTGTCTCCATTTATTACTATTAAGAATGTAAAAAATGATCATTTATAATAAAAAATTTTATATCCCTGTATCTGTGTTTTCCTCATGGTGGTGTATTTTACTGTAAGTCTTCAAACATGTTTATAATACTTATTTTAAATTCTTTGTATGATAGTACTAAAATTCTTATTATTTCTGCAACTAATTTTAGTAACTGTAGTATTTCCTCCTATTTATGGATCAGCATGTCTATTTGCATGCTGAATACTGTGAATGACATATTACTGAGTGATTGCATTTGTTTGTCTTCTTTTAAATAAGTTAGTGATAGATGACTTGACACTTTAAGAATTTTTGGCTGGGTGCAGTGGCTGAAGCCTATAATCCCAGCACTTTGGGAGGCTGAGGCGGGTGGATCATGAGGTTAGAAGATCGAGACCATCCTGTCCAACATGGTGAAACCCCACCCCTACTAAAAACACAAAAATTAGCTGGGCATGGTGGTGCATGCCTGTAATCTCAGCCACTCAGGAGGCTGAGGCAGGAGAATCACTTAAATCAGGGAGTCAGAGGTTGCAGTGAGCCAAGATTGCATCACTGCACTCCAGCCTGGAGACAGAGCAAGACTCTGTCTCAAAAAAAAAATTTAAAAAATAATTTAAAAAAATAATTATTTTCAAGATTTTGATAACAATAAAGCATATATAAACTAGTCCTTTTGCTAAGACATGGTGATTTTGAGGGATCAATAATATTCACTGAGATTCTCTAGTTTTCTGTTGAGAAATCCAGGGTCTCCAAAGACTGTGTGAATTCCAGAGTATCTATTTATCTCAAATTCCTGTAGTAGTTATTTTCTTATGCTTCAAAGATTTTCACCTTAAGTATCAAGTATATTCATTTTAGCATTTTGATAAAATCTCAAGGGAACTCAATGCAGATTTTAGAGCTACCTCCTTTAGTTTTTTCTCTTCTCTAAAAGCCTGCCCCCATGAATTCCGACTACCTTAGGATGCCTGGGCTCCAATGTCTCTGCACCCAGATAGACTGATATGAACTGTTTAGGTTCCCTGCTTTGTACCCTGTTTTGGAAAGTGTCCTTAAAAAGAAAAAGGCATGGGCAAAGACTTCATGACTAAAACACCAAAGCAATGGCAACAAACGCCACAGTAGACAAATGGGATCTAATTAAATTAAAGAGCTTCTGCACAGCAAAAGAAATTATCATCAGAGTGAACAGAATGGGAGAAACCTACAGAATGGGAGAAAAATTTTGTGATCTACACATCTGACAAAAGGCTAATATTCAGAATCTGCAAAGAACTAAAACAGATTTACAAGAAACAAAAAACTCCATCAAAAAGTGGGCAAGAATATGAACAGACACTTCTCAAAGGAAGACACTTATGCAGCCAACAAACATATAAGAAAAAAGCTCATCATCACTGGTCATTAGAGAAATGCAAATTAAAACCACATTGAGATACCATCTCATGCTAGTTAAAGTGGTGATCATCAAAAAGTCAGGAAACAACAGATGCTGGAGAGGATGTGATAAATAGGAACACTTTTACACTGTTGGAGGGAGTGTAAATTAGTTCAACCATTGTGGAAGACAGTATGGCAATTCCTCAAGGACCTAGAAATAGAAATTCCATTTGACCCAGCAATCCCATTACTGGGTATATACCCAAAGGATTATAAATAACTCTACTATAAAGACACATTCATATGTATGCTTATTGTGGCACTGTTCACAACTGCAAAGACTTGGAACCAACCCAAATGCCCAACAAGGACAGACTGGATAAAGAAAATGTGGCACATATACACCATGGAATACTATGCAGCCATAAGAAAGGATGAGTTTGTGTCCTTTGTAGGGACATGGATAAAACTGGAAACCATCATTCTTGGCAACCTAACACAAGAACAGAGAACTAAACACTGCATGTTCTTACTCATAAGTTGGAGTTGAACGATGAGAACACATGGACACAGGGAGGGAAACATCATACACGGGGACCGGTCAGGGGTTAGGGGTAGGTGAGGGATAGCATTAGGAGAAATACCAAATGTAGATGATGGGTTTATGGCTGCAGCGAACCACCATGGCGTGAGTATACCTAAGTAACAAACTTGCACATTCTGCACATGTGCAGAACTTAAAGTATAATTTTTTAAAAAAGGAAATAAGGTTGAATTTAAAGTTTACCTCACGTGTTTTCCTTCTATCAAAAACATATCTCTCTGCTGTCTGTTTCTTGTGAATACAACCTATTGTTTCATACATTTAATTTAATTTTGTAGTTATTTACATTTGGAGAGAGAAACTAATGCCTATTTTTCTGCCATGACTAAAACTATTCTTCTTTTTAAAAAAAACTAAAATTTTAAATAAATAACTGAAGAAATTCTCCTAATAGTAATACCATAAACACATTTTACCTTGAAGAAATTCCTTCAGAAACAGCCGATATCAAAGCCAAAACAGACCAGGTACAGTGGCTCATGTCTGTAACCCCAGCACTTTGGGAGGCCAAGGCGGGCAGATCAGGAGGTCAGGAATTTGAGACCAGCCTGGCCAATATGGCAAAACCCCATCTCTATTAAAAGTACAGAAATTAGTTGAGCGTGGTGGCAGGATCCTATAATCCCAGCTACTTGACAGGCTGAGGCAGGAGAATCACTTGAAGCTGTGAGGTGGAGGTTACAGTGAGTCAAGATTGTGCCACTGAACTCCAGCATGGGCGACAAGAGCAAGAATCCATCTCAGAAAAAAAAAACAAAAAAGCCAAAACAGACAAGGAGGTTCGGTTGTAGGTTAGAAATGTTGCTTAGTTCATCCTGCTGCTTTCAATAAAAAGTAGTACCAACCTGGCACCAATTATGTATCGCTTATGGTGATTCTATGCCATTTTTCTGGTGCTGTATACATATATGTATCTTTACTCTGCACTGGCATCTGCTAATTTTGGTTGTGACGATTTACTTGACTCTATTTCCACTTCCTGTATCTTCTGGTCTTAGGTATTTGTATAATTCAGCAGAAATACCCACCTGGAGTAAGTTAAACATAAAATAATTCCACAAGAAGCAGTCTTCATATCCAAGATTGATGTAACAAAAATTAATACATATATTTGAATAATCTAGGTCAAATTGTCTTGCTAAACATCAAAAGCTTATAGGACATGAAGAAAACATGTTATTTGAATTCTTCTAGAATTATAAATAGAAGTAGGTAACAGGTTAGTAGTACAAGTGGTCCAAGCATTGAAGATTCTAAACCAAAACCTTACTAGTACATTTGCAAACGATTAATTGCTTATTGGTATGCTTATAACAGCTAAATTCACATAGGACTGATGTACCAAGCAGGTTACAGTTTGTCAACTTATTATTAAAGACGATAGGTGCAGGATTGCCTGTATCCCCCAGACTTAGCTTTTCTCTGGACTGCAATTCTACAATACATACACACACACACACACACACACACACACACACACACACACACACACACACAGAGAGAGAGAGAGAGAGAGAGAGAATATCCCTCTCAAACATGCCTGGCTGGGCACAGCAGCTCACAACTGCAATCCCCAGCATTTTGGGGGGCCAAGGATAGTGGATCACTTGAGGCCAGGCGTTTGAGACCAGCTTGGCCAACGTGGTAAAACCCCATCTCTACTAAAAATTAAAAAATTAGGAGGGCATGGTAGCACATGCCTGTAATCCCAGCTACTTGGGAGGCTGAGGCATGAGAATTGCTTGAGCCTGGGAGGTAGAGGTTGCAGCAAGCTGAGATGGTGCCACTGCACTCCAGCCTGGGCAACAGAGCAGACTCTGTCTCAATAAACAAACAATAACAACAAAAAAGTTACCCCAGGTTAGCTACATTCCTTCACTGATAAATTCATCCTTTAACTTGGTTAATATCATCGATGAAACTATAATTCAAGAATATGTTCCAGGAATTCTAGTGAAAATTTGTCTCCTATTAGGGATGTATCTTAATCATTTGACACTGTTGCCAGGTTTTGGGGTGCAGGGGAGAGCTCAGCTCGCTTCCCTGTGGGCTTCAGGCTTTTGGTCTCTCGCTCTCCCAAGAATGGGAGAGGGGACTACGGTGGGTGCACTTGTAAATACCAGACCCAAAAAGTTTTTGCAGAACGTGATTTATTTAGGCAGAGAAAGAGAAAAAGCAGAGAGAAAAAGATAAGAGAGAAAAAGGCTTCCACGAATAGTGTGGAAGAGGACCCAAGTATGGAATCCAAAGGGGTGTGGAAGAAAGGGACTTTTAACCTGGAAGGAATTCCCTCCTTTTCCAAGACCCCTGGCCAATGAAAGGAGTTCCTTTGAACTTCCGCTGGACTGACGACTCTTTGATTCTTCCTGCTCGTTTGAAAATTAAACCACAAACCATTAAATCTCCCGGATGGAGAGGCATGGGATGGGCGCATGGCACTAGGAAGTTCTTGCCCTTAAAAATACGCCCCCTTGTGGACCCGGAAAGAGAACACATTCCCTCAACACCATGAGGAATTTTCTAAATCTTTCCTATAGGTTGTTGGAGGTAACCACATTCCCTACACTCCCAATATGCCACTAACTTCCCAGGTTTAAAAAAATCAATAAAAACTTGAACATAATGAATAAAATCTGTACCTTTTTTATAACAAAATATGCTAGTGTTCAATAATGTGACATTACAAGAAGGGAACTGGAATGAAGACTAAAACTATGATATAGATCAATTACTCTAATGTTTTGTTTTACAAACATTGTAAGGCCCAGAGGATCATAGGTACAAATGCCAATCAAAGAACATTGTCACTTGTCACTTGCACATCATGGAAATCATTGTAGTTTGTGTACCAAATTTTCTTAGTCAAATTATAAAAAGATACCAAGAAATTAAGTATCATTAAAAAATAATTATATTTGGACATTAAGAAAATTGCCCAGCCACACTCACATACAAGTGTATCCTCTTTAAAATGCAATACTAAAAATTAAAAAATAGTATTTAAAAAGTAAAAAGAAATAAAATCCAGAACTAAAGATATTAAGACAATTTTAACACACTAGATACAACCCTTGAAAGACAATGAAATTATAGCTCTGGGCATTTTTCTATATAAAGGAACCTCACAGAAATCCTAACAGAATTGCAGTGAAATAATGGTATCTTATAGCAAAAAGAATGCTCTTATACTTTCACTGATAGAAGCTTGCAGATTACCAAGTGATGAAATAGCCTAAAATATGGCAAATCTGCTAGTCTAATTTATAGATTCAGAATAAATCTTGCCATTTTCTTACCTGGTTTCATGTATCTCCAAGACAAATAACAAGAGTATTTATTTACCACCCTGAAAGGAGTATGCTATGTCATCTGATATAACTTATGGGTTTTTTTCTGAAGCATAAGAAAATAATGGCTCTAGCACTGTGTCTTTTAGCTTTAGAGCACTGTTCAGCTTTTAGCTTTAAAGAATGAAGCAAAAATAAAAGCTTACCCAATTCCCTTTAAAAAGCCATCCACATGAAGGCTTTGGATATTTGAAATCATCTGCTCTGAATCATCAAAACTTATTCGAAGATACTAGTATATTTATAAATGAATTGATTTCAAGGATAAGATATACTTTTCACCTCACAATAGTTATCAGAAAACTTTAGAAAGTTTTCTAAATTACTTGTGTAACATTTAGTCTGCTAATTGTTAAATATGCTGAATATCCTTCCTAAACTCAACTTGTAATTTCATTTTCATAAGGTCCTGAAAACTGTTCAGCATGTCCATTCATTCATTTTTTATTCATTCACCAAGTGATTGTAGAGGGAGGTTTTGGTCAAGCCAGAATTGCTAGATTCTGGAAAGGGCAGTAAAAAACGTAGACACTTTTCTTGCCCTCATTAAGCTCTCACTCTACCTGGAGAGATTGACATAGCACAAATAATTTCATAAAACATATTAAATTTTAGTTTGAAAATTTCTGATTAGGAAAAGTACATGGTTCTATGAGCATATTTAACTGAATACCTGAAATTGCTCCCTTCCATTCCCGTCCATTTCAGTAAATATAAAGTTACTTCAAATTCAGAGAACTCATCTGATATCTTTGTTTATTTTATGGGAAAGTTTGGTTGATTCCATCACTGCCTTCATTATTTTCAAGTGCATGTTAAATAACAGAAATGGACAGCATAGAGAGATCAATCTAAAGTTCAGTAAGAGTACGTATTAACAGGAGGCTGAGGCAGGAGAATTGCCTGAACCCAGGAGGTGGAGGTTGCTGTGAGCCGAGATCGCACCATTGCATTCCAGCCTGGGTAACAAGAGCGAAACTCCGTCTCAAAAAAAAACAAAAACAAAAACAAAAAAAACCAAAAACAAACAAACAAAAAAAGAGTATGTATTAACTTTCTTCCTGTTTGCCCATTATGCTCCAGGCGTTATTGCATACTCTAAGGATGGAAAAATATATACGGTAACAACAGAATAAGTAATGGCAATAATTATGCAGGATCAAAGGGGAAAGGGGGTAAAAGTGAGATGGAATGTCTGCTTGATTTTGTTTTAACTGTTCTAGAACAAGAAAATCTTGATCACATTTATAGGCTAAGTGAAAAGAGCCACTAAAGGGAAAAAGATTGAAAACGTAAGAGAAAGGCTATGTAGTTAATACAGTATTTGTGATTTTGTATAATAAAATGCAGTCTAAAAGCAGAAGAATTCTTCCTAATTTTATTTTCCCTCCATGTATTCCTATGAGAAGCAAGCCTCCTAATAGACTATAAAAATCAGCCTAGAGAACCAACAGGAATGATAGAGGTGCTAATCAAAGATAAACATTTTTTTTACTTATTTTCATTTTTAATTTTTGTGGATACATTGTAGGTGTACCCACCTACAATGGGGTACATGAGATGTTTTGATACAGGCATGAAACATAAAATAAGCACATCATAAAGAATCGGTATCTATCCCCTTAAGAATTTATCCATTGAGTTGCAAACAATTCAATTATACTCTCAGTTATTTTAAAATGTACAGTTATTATTGACTATGGTCACTCTGTTCTGTTATCAAATAGTAGGTCTTACTCATTTTTTTCTCCAACTCCCAGCCAGCTCCCCACTACCCTCACCCACTTCTGGTAACCATCCGTCTGCTCTCTATGTCCATGAGTTTTATTGTTCTATTAGGTCTCACAAATAAGTGGCAACATGTGATATCTGTCTTTCTGTGCCTGGTTTATTTCACTTAACATAATGATCTCCACTTCTATCCATGTTATTGCAAATTATGGGATCTCATTATTTTTTATGGCTGAATAAGTATTCCATTGTGTCTATGTATCACATTTTCTTTTTCCATTTATCTGTTGATGGACACTTAGATTGTTTCCAAATCTTAGCTATTGTAAACAGTGTTGCAACAAACGAGGAGTTAAGATATCTTCAATAGGCTGATTGCCTTTTTAGGGTATATATCCAACAGTGAGATTGCTGGATCATATGGTATCTCTATTTTAAGATTTTCGAAGAGCCTCCAAACTGTTCTCCATAGTGGTTGCACTAATTTACATTCCAACCAACAGTGTATCAGGCTTCTCTTTTCTTCACATCCTCACCAGAATTTATTACTGTCTGTCTTTTGGATATAATTGGGGTGAAATGATATCTCATTGTAGTTTCGATTTCCATTTCCCTGACGATCAGGGATGCTGAGCACCTTTTCATATGCCTGTTGGCTATTTGAATGACTTCTTTTGAGAAATGGCTATTCAAATCTTTTGCCCATTTTTAAATTAGATTTTTTTTTCTATTGAGTGGTTTAAGCTCCTTATATATTTTGATTATTAATCCCTGTCAGAATAGTAGTTTGCAAATATTTCTCCCATTCTCTGGGCTGTCTCTTACTTTGTTGATGGTATCATTTGCTGTGCAGAAGGTTTTTAACTTGATGTGATCCGATTTGTCCATTTTTTGCTTTGGGGGTATTGCTCAATAACTTTTTGCCAGGACCAATATCTTAGACATCTTCTCCCATGTTTTCTTGCAGTACTTTCATAGTTTGAGGTCTTAAATGTAGGTATTTAATCCATTTTGATTTGATTTTGTATATAGTAAGATATAGGGGGGTCTAATTTTATTCACATGCATATGGATATCCAATTTTCCCAGCATTGTCTATTGAAGAGACTGTCTTTTCCCCAGCATATATTCTTGGCACTTTTGTCAAAACTGAGTTCATTGTAGGTGTGTGGATTTCTTCTATGTTCTCTTCCATTGGTTTATGTCTGTTTTTATGCCAGTACCATGCTGCTTTGATTACGATAACTCTGTAATATATTTTGAAGTCAGATAAAGTGATTCCTCTAATTTTGTTCTTTTTGTTGAGGATGCTTTGGCTATTCTATGTCTTTCATGCTTCCATATAAACTTTAGAATTTCTTTCTCTATTTCTGTAAAAAATATCACTGGTATTTCAATAGGATTGCATTGGATCTGTAGATTGCTTTGGGTAGTATAGACATTTGAACAAAATTGATTCTTGTAATCCATGAACATGTAATGATTTTTCATTTCTTGGTGTCCTCTCTGATTTTTTTCATCAGTATTCTATAATCTTCATTGTAAAGATCTTTCACTTCTTTGGTTAATTCCTAGTATTTAATTTCATGTGTGGCTACTGCAAATGATACTACTTTTCAATTTTTTATACATTGCTCATTATTGGCATATAAAAATGCTACTTATTTTTGTATGTTGAATTTGTATTCTGCGAGTGCACTAAATTTGTTTATCAGTTTTAACAGTTTTTTGGTGGAGTCTTTAGGTTTTTCCAAATATAACATCACATCATCTGCAAATGGAGAATCCTATTGCTCCCTTTACCACCTGAAGAATAAACTTTTCCTGTTGTTATTTTAAATCCCCTTTTAAACCTTTTTATTGTAAAGGTAATATAGTAGTTGCTTACTTCAAATATGTAACAAATACTGATAGGCATAATAGAAAGAGTGAAAGTTTTTTCCAACCATACCATTAGAATTAATCACAGCTCATAGTTTGTTTATGTTTTCAGACAAGGTCTCCTCCAAAGCATAAACTCTGAAGTGAAAATAACAACATATATCAAAAGACTGATTCTGGTGCAGTGAGTTTCAAGACAAATGCTAAGGCCACAGAACAGCAAGACACGACACTAACGGTGAGGTTTGAGTACCAGTCAAGATAATGGCATGTACCATGGAAATGGAAATAGCAACAAAAGACAACATAAGTTAATGGAACTAGCCCTAGTACTACGTGAGTCGTTGGGAGCCTAGATTCCAGTCCTAGCTCTGTCATTGGTTATCTCTGTGACATTTTATGAGTTACTTATTTTCCTTGGATATCAAATTTCTCTTTTATAAAATATGTGGGTCTGGCTGAGTTAACATTATTACCAACATTAATAATTCTCAACAGTACTAATTGACGGATTTTAGAAATTTTATTATTTAAATTGATATATTAGATTTATCGTTCATGGATTGTTGGGATTTTTAAAACTATTGCTTTCAGTAGCAGTGATCTTAGGTAATGATGAAAAACTTTCAATTATATTTTATACCAAATGAGTCAACATAAACTAAACAATAAAATAGAATTTAAATTCTATTCTACTAGCATTGTAAATAATATCTCCATAGAACAAAGCCCTTGTCACTGGCTATAAAACACTTAGAGGCATATTACCTCAAGAGAGTTCTAATAGAATAAAATAATTTGTGTAATTCATTTACATTAGTTTTAATAAGCTACACTGATAATTTACCTTTTCCTCTGAAAATGTTCAAAAGTAAGTTAGATTGTTATTCTAAAGCATCTTGGATCACAGTTTTGCAAAACATAGCAAAAAGTTACATAACATTTTTTAAGGGATTAAAATATTTCACTGACATTTTATCTTTCAACCACCTGATTTTTCCACAGTTTGGATATGTTTCCAATGTGTAATTATGCAGTTATTCATTTACTAAACATTTATAACATGCAATTAGAATGTTTAAACTTAGACGCATGTTTCTTATTTATTTTTATGAAATTACATGGCCACAGAGGACTTACATAAATAGGTGCTTTTGTTACATTTATTGGCTGACTGATAAGAGGTGAAGACGTCAGTTAGAGAAATAAACCCATTTCATGGAAAGCTAGATACAAAAAATTACCAAACTATTATTCTTTAAATATTCATACTATTATAATTGCATTCCATTTGTTTCATACACACTTATTGCTAATTATTTTTACAGTCTCATACTACAATTAGCACATACAATGCCAACTAGTTTGTTGAGTATGTGCATGAACCATATTGCTAAACATCTTTCACGAAATTCACCAAATATGTGTTAAGCATTATTATGTGCCCACTTGTATTCAAGAAGATGATGATATAAAAATTAAACGTATGTCTGTGTACTTATGTGCGTATATGTGCTTTGCAATCTTTAAATGAAAGAGGCCAACAAAAAATATGAGTTTATGAAATGAATATTATAAGAAGTATAAACTGTCTTATGGAAGCAAAGCGAAGAAAATAGTAAGTTCTAGGGCAAACAAGTGTTTTACAGCATGAGTAACTTTAGTACTAGATTTTGAGCCATATGGCAATTTCATTGAATATAAATGATGAGACAGAAAAGTATTCTGGTCATGGGAAAGTATGATTCCTGAGAAGAATGAAAATTGTTTGGGGGATTGCAAGTAGTCAAAAGCAACTCATGGCTGAAGTATAATGTCTTATGAAGAAGAACCTGGGGCAATATGGGGTCCAATTTTGAATTATCCTGAGTGCTATGAAAGTGTTTGGCTTTTTGTAATCAAAGTAGATGTTTTTGATACTGGCTGTGATTAAGAATTATTTTCAGAGCTGCCTGACCCCAGTAAGGATCAAATGGGAAGGAATCTCTATAGGCAAATCCAGAAAATAATATATATTTTAAATCCCATAACTTGTTTTGATGTATCTTAAAGTTTGAAAACCACTCCTTAAGAGAAAAGGAGCCTTATGTTTACAAGGAGAAAATTCTATGTTTGGCTCTTGATTTGGAAAAATAACTCTTGCTGCTAACTGGAATCAGGAGAGACAAATTATGGGGTGACTGTTTTATCCATGCACTTGGCATTGAATTTTAGAGGCAAATAAGACAAACATGTTTCCTGCTCTCCTACAGCTTATATTCTAATAAAAGAGGCCAACAATAAACACTATTTTGTGCACTATGTGAAACTGGAGATGAATGTACGTTATTTGAATAAATACACAATTTACTTTGTCTATATTTCTTTATTGCCTTATTAATACTTTGCCTTGCAAAATACAAAGTAATTTGTAACTAGTGGTTACCAAACTTTGCTGTTCATTAGCAGCACCAGGAAATGTTATTGAAAATACAGGCATCAGAAGCTGCTTTGGAATTCACGGTTCATGATTCTGTATTGCTTAAAAGCTTCTCCAGCAGCTTTTGAAATTTTCTCAGCACTAGTTTGTAGAGTATCTTTGGGTATACGAGAATATAGAACTTTAACAACCAGATTTGCTAAATAATCTCAGTCCTATACACTCTGCTTTGGCCTGAGAATTAGCTAGAAATTAACTTTCAATTCAGTTTAAAGGTAAAAGATTGTGCACCCACTGTATGTCAGACATTCGGTGCTTGTAGTCTGATGGGTGGAGTTAGATAGGAAGCTATACTTAGCATAGAAAGCAGACTCAACTCACAACTGTCTATAACACAAGTCACAGTTAAGTAGTACTAGGTGGAAGGGCTAGTTACATATTGTTAGAAGAAAAAGAAGTTGTAATTAATCCTGTCTAGTGGAAGCAGCCAGGAGGTGGGGGTAGCATGGAAATTGGAGGAGCTTCACATTGGTGGTTGGAGCATAGCAGGGTCTTACAAGATAGATTTAGAAGGGAGGTTTGGAATGGCATTTCAGTATTAAAAAACAACATAGACTTGGATTCAGAAAATATTTAGTTTTACTATTAATAATTTCACTTAGAGTTCTCAGTGGGTAATGTTTTCCCAAATTCTTGTCACATTGAAAGACAAGCATCTAATTCTTTTGTACTGATATAGTTTGCAAAATTAGAAATGAACATTTCAAAAACCAAAGAACCAATCTAACAAGAATAACCCTGTGTTTCTGCCTGTGTTTCTTTTTCAGTTATGATTTGCCTAGTTCATGAAACTCCCACAGTCCCTTAATGCCTCCTCTACATTCTCACTCTGGTTTTCATTTTCTTCTTCTGAAGCTCACAGAGACTGGCATAATAGGTTACCTGTCTTAAGAAAAGAGAGAGCGATAACAAAGCAGACTGTCTAACTCCCACTGAAACTGAGAGTCTTGATAGATGAAAAATGAAGAGAAATAAAAAAAAATCAAATCTGAAGAACAGAGAACAGTATCAGATAAATCTCACTTGAGGCAAATTTCACTATCAGGATAACATTTGAAATGTTTTTATGTGTGAATTCATGCTCAGTATTTCTTTTGGTCACATAGTCCCAGGGTTGAATGTTTTCTCTTCTTTTGTTATTTCTGTGTGTCCCCTCTCTTAGAGTTGGAAACCAGTCTAATACATAATACAAGGTAGGTTAGAATACATCAGGGTCCATATGATGGAACATAAATTGTACCTGTGTACTACTAGCTAGTTCAAAATTGTGAGTTAACATGTAAAACTCACTAATTTCCCCCTAAAGGTTTAGTTTCTTAAATATTAGAAACAGAGTTAGCTCTGGACTTCACTATATATTGTTTAAATAAGAACAGATTATTTAAGTATAAAGCGTGGCAACTGTTTACTCAGAAATGCAAAGTATTTTTGTGAAGTGTACTCATGCAGAATATCTGGTGATAAAAATGCACAAGGGAAATCTTAATAGAAAACCAAGCAACAAGCCCAGTTAATAAATAGCCTCCTCTTTCTTGCAATGAAATAATAAGGCAAAATGAAAGGAAATGCAGGTTTTAGAATCTGACACATTTGGGTAAGGATTCCACCTGCACTACTTCAATCACTCTATGACCTTGGAGAAACTGTTTAATCACTCTGAGTCTCAATTAACTTATCCATAAAATTGAGAAAATATATCTAAACCTCAGGATTATTTTAAAGAATTACAATAATATTAAATAACTTATAGAAATGAAAAAGCAGGCTAGGCATTTACATTTTTAGAACTAATAGTAAAAGGAACACAAACTTCTATTACTTTAACTTTCATAGTGACAAATATCCAAAGAGAAATTCTGTTACTCGAGAGAGTTCAGTTTTTCTTTTGATTCATAATCTAGAATAGTAGACTTTCCTGTTTCAAGTTATTTCCATTGTACCACAAGTTTCTCAGATAATACAGAAATTATTTGAGATCCTGTTGGTGCCTCTCTTGCCTACATGACAGAATTGAGTCATATGCCCAGCATTCCCGCTATAAGAATACACACAGAGTAGCTGTGAACTCACTCTCTTAAAGAACATTAAAAAAGGATTCTCTTTCAAAGAAGGATGGTGCTACCTAAATACACAGTGTGCATACAGTTTGATGTCCCATCTCTCACATCATGAATTTCATAATGGAAGAAGGGCTCTTCCCTTTGGGCTTTCTGCAAAACAATACTTACTCCTGCTCACTTCTCTTCACCCCTGCCAAATAATCTGTTCGTGAACCAGTCACAGGGAAATCGCAAATTACTGCTATTCTGAGTTGAGCTATTCGTCTGCAAAGGCAGACACTGTCAGAGACACTAAGATCTGGTTAGCATTACAATTTAGGAGCTTTGTTGGAGATTGAAAGATTCTGCATGCAAACACATGCAGTGTGAAAGGACCAGAGTCAAAAGAAAAGATTAAATTGTTAACAGTGCTGGAACAAGATATAGTCACTTCACAAATATATTAGTGCTATATACCTATATGCATAGATGTGACAAACTCATTCACTGATTCCATTTCTAAAAAAAGCATTCTGAGGGAGAATATTTATCCATATCTATCTACACATAAAGGCTATATAGACAGATAGATATGGATAAATATTCTCATATATACTTGAGAGTTCAGTTTTGAGAATATATGAGAATATATATATTCTATATCTATCTATATATGTAATTATACATATATGAGAATGTATATGTATAACTAAAAAGAAATTGTACCTACTAACCTTAGATATACCAATATTAACCCTATATAACAACACAAACTGTACCATTTGCAGACATAATATATAAAACATATTAAATATATAAACATATAGACTTTTTATACAACCCTGCACAAAACCCTTACCAGAATACACATGTTGACTCTCACATCTATGTAACTGATACTACATAAAAGAAAACAGGTCATGATATTTTCATACAATAAACATTGGTTTTGTTACCATTTTGAAAGCCTGTACTTTGTCAAACGGTTGTCTGACGTTTCTCTTCAGATATTTTTGACTCTCTCTCCATGTGAGAGCTCTGATTTTATTCTCTACAATCTTCACTCAAAGATAACAGCTTTGCCCCCTGTTGCTGAGGCATAGCCACTCTGCCTGTTCTCAAATTGCTCTTCAAATCCATCACTTTCTTGAAACATCTTAGGTCTTCCTTCTACAGTGATGACTCAATATGGCTTTGGGTTTTACTGAGATAGTACAATCCCCAGAGCAAAGAACTCACCTATAACAAATGTAAAATAACCTGCCCGAAATGTACTGAGAAATTACATTATGCAATGATTTAGACTACAGGCACTGGAAGGAGAAGGTCTTAAGTTCAAACCCTGGCTGTCAGTTACTAGCTGCCTAAGCTTACTAAAAAATTACCAATTACTGACTATCTGACATCTGTTTCATCAGTAAAGGGAAATGTAATTCCTGCCCCAAAGGGTGGATTTGAGGACTAAATGAGAGGATGCATTTAAAATACCTTAAACAATGCTTTACATAAAGTAAGCTGTCAGAAAACATCAGCTAATACTATGTTGTTTTAAAAAAATTATCTGCAAAACTAGATAACTCCAGAGGAATTCTAAGGAAGAACCTCATGCATATGTAGATTTAGTGACTTCTGTGAAAACATATGTCAAAATGTGGGATGCTGATTTTATCACACTCTATCAACAGATAAACCTTTACCAGGTGTTATTCTCCTGAGTGATTGATAGTGGTGTGTATGATAAAATAAGGCAGATAACCACAGATGTTCTATTTCAAGCAATTAAAGGCATCAATCTCATAGGAAGTGCACTGCTCCAACACATGCTGACACAAAATTACAAAAAAATACACATCCCCATTTTTGTCCAGAGCAAAATGTCAATCTCTTAGATTTCTCAGACATCAGCAGAACACTTGCTTTGTTAAGAGTCAGTTACTGCTGCTTGTCAGAGAAAGCAGAAAGATGTAGTCCTTGCTTTGCTTTTTTATATCGTCCTTAAGCCCTCACGAAAAGGGTGACTTGAAAACACACGTACACACAAAGTAACTTTCCTTATAGAGTTATTCATATAGAAAATTATTTTTCCTGGCTTCCTTGTGGGGTTTCTCGAGTATGGTATGCAAAGGATCTAGCTAACTTGAACAAACATTTCTCTGTCAGAGATAATAATCTTATTTTAGTGGGATGGCAGAGAGAAATGCAAAAGCAGGAAGAACGGATCATACATTCTTTACTATTGTTTGGTAGGGGGGGTGTGTGTGTGCGTGCATGTGTGTGTGTGTGTCTGGAAAGTGAGGTAGCTTCAACTATACCTTGATAAACTGACAAATGCATCTCTGAACTCTCTTCTCCTCCCTTCATCTTACTCTCTCTTCTTTACTTCACATTGCTCATTGAAGTTCTTTCTGTCAAATGAATCATTGTATGAGAACTTTAACTTCTTTGAACAGAACAAACACCACTACAACTAGAAGGCACCCAATTTGCCTTGAGTAGTGAACAGTCTCATAAACAGCACTGTTTTATTTTATATTCTACACATAAAGGCTATAGGGTTTTTAAAACCGAATTTTGTGCATAGACCATATGGAATCTTTGTCCATTTAATGTGCTTACTCACTTGATAAATTTTGCCTCCTAAACTCTTGTATATGCCTTAATACTTTGAAATAACTCCTATAACTAGCAACATCTGGAGTTCTTGCCCCATTTGGATAAACTGTAGATATTTGTGTTTTGTTTAATTATCTTAAAAAATCTCACTTAAACTACTTGGCCATAGCCGTGGAATGGAATACAGGAAAATTCAACTACCTGGCACAATTGAATATGTTTTTGTTGACTTCATTCTGGCACTCTTATGCACCAAACCCCTATTTAGTCTTTGTTTCTGAAGGTCCATGCTTGCGGTAGGGCTGCGGGAAGGGAGAAGCTTCAGTGGCTGAGTCTCTATGTTGGCAAGGTTGTTTGAAAAAGCTTTCACAGCTGACTGAGTCTATATTATGCTTGGCCAACACCGGTAATCGTTTGCATCAAGGAATAGTCAATTAAATTATCTTCAAGAAAGTATTAATTGATCTCATTTGAATTTTTCAGAGGAACAACATTTATGTTTTTAAGTGGCAATTCGTACATGCCAGGAAGAACGGTACTTGAAGGAACATATCTCCTGGATATTTCACAGCTCTTTCTTTGTAATATGCCAAGCTACCTTCTATAGAATTATTCACTAAAGCAAAAATAATGTGATATATATATCATGTGTATATATATGTATATTATGTGTGTGTGTGTGTGTGTGTGTGTATATATATATATATGCATGCCATCTTTGTATTTGATTCTTAAGACCTTTGTATTTGATTCTTTAGATGAAAACAAACCTCAGGAGAAATAGAATCACTTGAACACATTTTTACAATGATTCAGTATAGAAAGAAGATAGTGCCATGATACAACTGCCTCACTACTAAGATTCGTAAATCGAAAATGAAATTCTAAGCTCCCCAGCTCACTGAATGGACCCTCCGTACCTCTTGACCAAGAAGATTCCAAAGAAAGCCTGAAATGAGTTCAGTTCATGATGTGAAGGGAGGTCAGACATACCTCATTACAACCTGTCCCTTTAGAGTTTAGGCAAAACCGACAAGCATTAACATTAAACTAGAAATCGTAAGACTGACGCGGCAGACTCTTGGCAGCAATAAGATATCCAACTCTAACCTGACTCTGGTATTATATCACATGACAGATAACAGGCCCTGAAAAATACCAGTGTTTTACCCCAAAATATGTTTATTTGATATATCTTGAAAGGGTCATCTTGTGTGGGTGAATTTGCATTCTCTAGATAATCTCCTTCTTTTTCCAGGTCTTTTCATGATCCAGGAAAAATTTACCTAAGAATTTGATGCCTTTTAAGAACCAATAAGAGAAAATTACCATGTATTATCTCTGAAGCGTACTACCTGGAGCCTTCATCTACATCACAAGAACCTTGGGTTCCACAACCCCCCCCACTCCCCTTATGGTAACTCAAATATTTCTTTCTACTGATTTTAAATTTTAGGCAAAACCTTCCTTTCAGTCAATGGCCAATCAGGAAATCTTTGAATCCATCTGTGACCTGTGAGACCCATCCCTCTTCTTCAAGAAGTCCTGCCTTTCCATTCCAAACAAATGTATACCTCATCTGTATTGATTTATGTATCTGCCTATAACTTCTATCTCCCTAAAATGTATAAAAACAAGCTGTAACCTACCACCGTGGGCATGTGTACTTGAGGCTGTATCCTGGGTCATGATCACTCATCTTTGGCTCATAATAAACATCTTCAACTATTTTACAGAGTTTGGCTTTTCTTCATTAACAGATTAAACTATTATAACTTACATTTGCTAACCATGCATGTAGAACGGAAATGCAAGGTTCACTTTGCTAACACTAAACTCTCTCTACCCTCTGAATCTTCATGGTCATCAATTGTTAGCTCAGTTATGTATCTATATTAGTGCCAAACATTAATTTTACCTTACATAGAAATCATGGTTTCTCTCCTGTGGGGTTGAAATCTAGGATTTTAAAAATCTTTTTTCTAGTATCTTTTCACAGTGAAGGTACTTTTCTAGAAGATGAGATGGATTACAAACAACAACTTTTCATTTACACATATTTCCCATTATATTCAAAGGCATTTTTAATTATTAAGTTAGATATTATTTTCATAATTATAAATTGTATGATGGCATCATAATTTCTCATACCTTTTTCCAAAGACTGAAGAAAGACGTCCTAAAATCAAGTACTTTTATGACAAAAAATAAATCACAAGGAGTAAATAAATACATTTTGTTTTAGGAACATAATAATATAAACTGCAAAAAATCTAATAAATAAAATTGTTATTTTTGTTCTTGGGAAGCAGTTTGTTTTTGTATCATGTTACATCTTTGTAGGAGTTTTGGTTAAAGATGTACATCAAATATATGTTTTTATTTTCCTTCCTCTTCTCAACTATGAAATGCTAGGAAGGATGTATAAATATGAAACACCCTGAAAATGAAAATTGTTCTCATGTACATATCAAAGAAGTTCCTCAGAGAATCCCATAATTTCATAGATTGTATTGACTGGGAAATCTAAAAATGGAGGTCAAAGCCTAGAATGTGACTAGCAAAAATAAGAGCTCTTCTCCCTAGTGGACACAAAACAGGGTCACGCTCAAACACTGGTAACAAACAGGGTAATGAATGACTATCTACAGGATAACATGATCAGGTGGCACTTCTCCTCTACAGGGATTCCCAAACAGAGGAAAAGGTATATGGTGTTTTTTCTGAGTAAATCCATAAAACTGTTTTTTATAGAAAGTTTATTTTTCCCCCAGGGAAAAAACTGCTATGAGTCTTTATGCCTAAGAGAGAAGCAATAGAGATGAAAGTAACTTCAAACTTCCATATATATAGTGGAGCCAACAGGAGATAAAAGACAAGGCAGTTCTGCCCAAGATAAACATATGCTGAATGATTTTCACATTTGAAAAAGTACCTCAGCTTATCTCACCACTCTTGATATTCTATGCCTCCTAATTGTATGTCAGCACTATTCTGATTTACGGAAACTAATTCATTTTGATCTCACAACAGCCCCTATGTGGTAAATATCATTTTTACCACCATTTATGAGAGAAGGAAACTGGGGCACATAAACATTAATTAACCTGCTTAAGTTTATACACCTGCTAAGTGTTATTGTTGGGTCTTTTAAACAGTCTAGTTCAAGAGTCTCGTGCTCTTAGACTCTACTCCAGGTCACCACAAAGCAATGCCTACAACCTGATGTGCCACAAGCCTGTAGTCAGCTTCCCAACATCGAGGAAAGGGCTTTGGAGAAATAAACCTACAAACGAAACCCTTGTAAGCCCTCTTATGTTTATCAGGGACCGTTGTTCATAAATACGGAACAGACAAGTAAGACTCATCAGGCACTTGAGGAAACCCAACAGCCTCCAAGAGAAAAATCAAAATGAACAAATGGGTGGTGGGGGAAGGGGGCAAGACGTCCAAGGGCACCGGAATGCAGCTCCCAGCGACGCAGAGGGCTAGAGGACTTCACTATTCCAAACAAGGTGCCGGGTTCATTTCTGTGGGTCAGATAGGGCTCTGACAATAGGCCCAGGGAAGGAGCCACAGGGTGAGAGCTGCCCAGGGGGCCAAATCGAGACCGGGGGCGGGGGCTGTCCCCACCTGAAAGGAGCAGCCGGCTTGGAGGGCGATGCTCTGATGCGGATCCTGTGCTTACCCCATCCCTCCTGCAACCCACGGTCCATGAGAGCCCTGCCAGAGGGTGGGGCACCGTGGGTAGTCATACAAATCTGAGCAGCGGCTCCCAACAGGCGTGGCAAGCTGTCCTGGACCTGGGCGGAAGCTTGGAGTAAGGCCAGAGGGAGGGACCATCCCACAGAGGGAGGCAGAGTTGAAAATAGGGAAACAGACCATAAGGCCTAGCAGGCTCCACTTCCACAGAACTCAAACTGAAGCCCTCGCCAGAGAGTTTGGCAGCAAATACACCAGCTTGACCCCAACCAGGAAGATCCATCTGGGAAAGGAGAGACGCCATTGGGAAGGTGGGGCCAATCCCACCTGCAAACAAATCCCAGGAAAGGACCACCCACCCAACAACCTGACTGAACCCGAGAGAGCCCAGCAACGCCCTCTACAGGCCAAAAAAGATACAGCTCCAACCTTAACAGAAAAAAAAGATCACTGAGACTCCTCCTGAAATCACCAACTTCAAAGATTAAAGGGAGATGAATCCATGAGGATGGGGAAAAAACACCGCAAAAAGAATGAAACCATCAAAGAACAGAACACCTCTTCTCCTCCCAGGGATCACAATGCCTCACCATCAAGGGAACAAAAAAAGAGAATGAATCTGACGGACAGAAGCAGGCTTCAAAAGGTAGGTAATAACAAACTTATCTGAGTTAAAAGACCATGTTCTAGCCAAATACAAAGGAACTAAAAACCTTGAAAAAAGGTTAGACAAAATGCTAACTAGAATAACCAGCTGAGAGAAGAACATAAATGACTTGATGGAGCTGAAAAACACAGCACGAGAACTTCGTGAAGCATACACAAGTTTCAACAGCCGAATCGATTAAGCAGAAGAAAGGATATCAGAGATAGAAGATCAAATCAATGAAATAAAACGAGAAGGCAAGATTAGAGAAAAAAGAGTGAAAAAAAATGAACAAAGCCTCCAAGAACTATGGGATTATGTGAAAAGACCTAATCTACGCTTGATTGGCATACCTGAATGTGATGGGGAGAATGAATCCAAGTTGGAAAACACTCTTCAGGATATTATCCAAGAGAACTTTCCCAACCTAACAAGGTAGGCCACCATTCAAATCCAGGAAATACAGAGACCACCACAAAGATATTCCTCAAGAAGAGCAACCCCAAGGCACATAGTTGTCAGATTCACCAGGGTTGAAATGAAGGAAAAAATCCTAAGGGCAGCCAGAGAGAAAGGTCGAGTCACCCACAAGGGAAAGACCATCAGACTCATAGAGGATCTCTTGGCAGAAACCCTACCAGCTAGAAGGGAGTGGGGGGCAATATTCAACATCCTTAAAGAAAAGAACTTTCAACCCAGAATTTCCTATCCAGCCAAACTAAGCTTCATAAGTGAAGGAGAAATAAAATCCTTTACGGACAAGCAATTGCTGAGAGATTTCATCGCCATAAGACCTGCCTTACAGCAGCTGCTGGTAAATCTGGAAGAAATAGATGAATTCCTTGACACTTGCACATTCCCAAGACTAAGCCAAGAAGAAGCTAAAACACTGAATACACCAATAACAAGGTCTAAAGTCGAGGCAGCAATTAATAGCCTACTGACCAAAAAAAGTCCAGGTCCAGATGGGTCACAGCTGAATTCTACCAGACATACAAAGAGGAGGTGGTACCATTCCTGTTGAAACTATTCCAAACAATACAAAAAGAAGAAATCCTCCCTAACTCTTTCTATGAGACCAACATCACCCTGATACCAAAATCTGGCAGAGACACAACTAAAAAAGAAAACTACAGGCCAATATTCATGATGAACATTGATGCAAAAATCTTCAATAAAATACTGGCAAACTGAATCCAACAGCACATCAAAAAGCTTATCCACCGCAATCAAGTAGAATTCATTCCGGGAGTGCAAGCCTGGTTCAACATGCACAAATCTGTAAATGTAATTCACCACATAAACAGAACCAAAGACAAAAACCACATGATTTTCTCAATAGATGCAGAGAAGGCCTTTGACAAAATTCAGTAGCCCTTTATGCTAAAAACTCTCAATAAACTAGGTATTGATCTCAAAACAATAAAAGCTATTTACAACAAACCCACACCCAATATCATACTGAATGGGCAAAAATTAGAAGCATTCCCTGTAAAAACTAGCACTAGACAAGCATGCCCTCTCTCACCACTCCTATTCAATATAGTATTGGAATTTCTAGCCAGAGCAATTAGGCAAGAAAAAGAAATAAAGGGCATTCAATTAGGAAAAGAGAAAGTCAAATTGTCCCTATTTGCAGATGACATGATCGTATATTTAGAAGACCCCATCGTGTCAGCCCAAAACCTCCTTAAGCTGATAAGCAACTTTGGCAAAGTCTCAGGATACAACATCAATGTGCAGAAATCACAAGCATTCCTATACACCAATAACAGACAAACAGAGAGCCAAATCAAGAGGGAACTCCCATTTACAACTGCTACAAAGAGAATAAAATACCTAGGAATACAACTAACAAAGGAGGTAAAATATCTCCTCAAGGAGAACTACAAACCACTGATCAAGGAAATAAGAGAGGACACAAACAGATGGAAAAACATTCCATGCTCATGGAAGAATTAATATTGTGAAAATGGCCATACTGCCCAAAGTAATTCATAGATTCAATGCTAGCCCCATCAAGCTACCACTGACCTTTACAGAACTGGAAAAAAAAAAACACTTTAAACTTCATATGTAACCCAAAGAGAGCCTGCATAGCCAAGACAATCCTAAGCAAAAAAACAAAGCTGGAGCATCACACTACCTGACTTTGAACTACACTACAAGGCTACAGTAATCAAAATGGCATGATACTGGTAGCAAAACAGAGAGATAGACCAATGGAACGGAACAGAGGCCTCAGAAGCAACACTACACATCTATAACCATCTGATCTTTGACAAACCTGACAAAAACAAGCAATAGGGAAAGGATTCCCTGTTTAATAAACAGTGTTGGGAAAACTGGCTAGCCATGTGCAGAAAGCTGAAACTGGACCCCTTCCTTACACCTTATACAAAAATTAACTCCAGATAGATTAAAGATTTAAACTTAAGAACTAACACCATAAAAACCCTAGAAGAAAACCTAGGCAAAACCATTCAGGATATAGGCATAGGCAAGGACTTCAAGGCGAAAACACCAAAAGCAATGGCAATAAAAGCCAAAATAGACAAATAGGACCTAATTAAACTTAAGAGCTTCTGCACAGCAAAAGAAACAATCATTAGAGTAATCCAGCAACCAACAGAATGGGAAAAAATTTTCACAATCTACCCATCAGACAAAGGGCTAATATCCAGAATCTACAAAGAACTAAAGCAGATTTACAAGAAAAAACAAACCCATTCAAAAGTGGGTGAAGGACATGAACAGACACTTTTCAAAAGAAGACAAATATGTGGCCAAAAAACATGAAAAAATGCTCATCATCACTGGTCATTAGAGAAATGCAAATCAAAACCACATTGAGATACCATCTCATGCTAGTTAGAATGGCGATCATTAAAAAATATGGAGACAATGGATGCTGGAGAGGATGTGGAGAAATAGGAACACTTTTACACTGTTGGTGGGAGTGTAAATTAGTTCAACCATTATGGAAGACAGTGTGGCAATTCCTCAAGGATCTAGAAATAGAAATTCCATCTGACCCAGCAATCCCACTACCATGTATATACCCAAAGGATTATAAATCATTCTGTCATAAAGACACATGCATATATATGTTCACTGCAGCACTGTTTACAATAGCAAAGATCTGGAACCAACCTAAATGCCCATCGATGATAGACTGGACAAAAAAAAAATGTGGCACAAATACACCATGGAATACTCTGCAGCCATAAAAAACGATGAGTTCATGTCCTTTGTAGAGACATGGATGAAACTACAAACCATCATTCTCAGCAAACTGACACAAGAATAGAAAACCAAACACCACATGGTAGGATACAGGACATGCACATGTACCCCAGAGCCTAAATACCTTAAAAAAAAAATGAACAAATGAAACAGCTGACTCCAAGAAAGCTAGAAACAATTTAAAGAATAAAAGAGAACTTTATAGTGTGTAATTATTACTTTTAGAAATATAACATAGAATATTTCTTCATTAAAAATTAAACATAGCAATGAGAAATAAAAGCAATCATACAAAAGAAAGTTATTTAGAAATTTCAAGTAGGTTTCTTACCTTTTCTTTAAAAATACATGAAATTACTAAGTAATTGAATATATATGGTTTAAATCAAATTATTTATTGTACATGGAATAATTATGAACTCTCCCAGAATATGAAAAAAAGATAGAAAATGAGAAAAATTAAAGAACGCAATGGAATGAGACAGGCATTGTAACAGCCATCTAATAGAAGTTCCAAAAATGAGAGAATACATAAAATTTAGAAGGCAAAATGCTAAATTACAGTAGAACATAATTTCAATTATTTTTAAGTAGTCTCGATATATTTAAATAATTCACTGAGCATCAAATTGGGTAGAATAAAAGATTTAAGTCTATAAATACCTTGGGAAACATTCTGAATTTGAAGGGAAATTATATACAATTTCAGAAAGGAAAATATAAACAGCTTGCTTCCAAAGAAATAAGAACTCAGAGACTGGGATCACGTTGCTCGCCACCAGCACCAAAGGCCCGATGCAAATGCAAACAAGGTTCTGGGAAAAATGATCTTGGGCTCGTAATTCCAAACCCAATTCCACTATCAATTTTTAAAAGATGATTTTAGGCAGTTTGAGATATTTTATATCTTGTACATGCTTCCTTCAGAAAGACTTCCTGAGGATAGATTTAAGCAAAAGAGTAATTACATTTAGGATATTACATTATATTGAATCCACAACTGGTGGAACTAAGCCAAGAGAAGAAACGGTGACAATCAAAGATGGCAGCTGTGAAACCAGTCCAGAAAGCGACAGATCAAAGCTAGAAGAAAAAGGAATTCATAAAGTTTGTCTTCAAGAAGGTGATTTTTATCCATAGATTTTTGTGATTATGGAAGTGAAGGCCTTCACTGGTCTCCTTTATAAACAACTACAAAAATATCTGGAAAACTTTAAAATTGCTTAAACTTTAAACGTGCAAGAAAATCATATTTTTAATATAAAGTAAACTTAAGTAAGACATAATTTTGAGCAAATACTTGAATGTAGGAGCAGATAATTTATTTGAACTACACATATAAAAAATCTTATTTGAGTGAAACAGATAAAAAATTGAATTTGATGAAAAATTGAATTGCTTCTCTTTGGTCAAATTATAGTGTTATTTATTTTAAAATATTCTTAATTGTGCTGTAGTTATCAGTTTTCTAATAGAATGAATAGTAAGGTAAACATTCAAGAAATTTTATTTTAGTTATGGAACATCCATGTTAGGAATCATGAAACTTCCAACATATTTACCTTATGTTATAACTGACAGAAGTTAGCAGGAGGCAGAGAGAAGCTATGGATGGTTAATTTTACATATACCCTTCTATACTGTGAATATTTTAAACCAGGAACATGTTTACTATAAAATCATAATAAAAGTACCAAAAATTATACAAATTGTATATATACATATACATACATATATATGTGTGTGTTTGGCTTTTTGTCAATCTGTATATACATGTGCACATACATACATACATGTTTGTGGAAAGATGCATATACATGAATATCATTCATATACATTCAGATATATATTTTTCTCTGAGTGAGTTTGTAGAACTCATATAGATACCTACTTTCAGACAGCTAATGCTGTCTTTTAATTAAGATCTATAAACCTTCTAGGTGTTCAATCCTGCGTTATCACTGCCAGTATGTTTCCCAAAGGTGAAACAGAATTTTAAGGATTATAAACACTTATGGTCCAAAAAATTGTAATCTATATTACCCACAAAGTTAATCACTTGACTCTAATAATTGGATGGTTTATTTAACTTCATATAGCTTCGTTAATTTCTCTTTGATCATTAAGGCTTAAAATCAACAGTTACTCGTGAAAAAAGCTAAACTACCCTTCCATAGGCTTTCCTATGCACTGGCTGCTGCTCTAAATCGTATTTTAGTTCCTAGGTAGAACACGTATTGAGAGCAATAATTTTAATGTGCTAAAATCCCACAGTACAGAAATTGGACCAGGTTATGATCCAAACATAATTCAGAAAATTTGTGGTGTTGGAGGTCAAAATTATCTGATTAGTGTATTCCATTGCCTCATGCAAAGTATTCCAGGAGGAAACTTCAAACAAGGTTTTACTACAAATTAACAATAATTGGCCTATTTTCCCTAACAAGGAATGCTCCTGTTAATATTTCATATTGACAATATTTTAAATTCCAAGTCTAGTATCACCTTTTTTAATGGAACCTTTCCTAATTATTACAATCCACAATTATTTACTCATTTGTTTGCACCATTTACTGAGCACTAACTATGTATCAGGTAGTGAAATACATAAATAAAAATTACAGACCTTGTCCTCAAGCAACCCATATTCTGTTGAACAAACCAAATATGTAAGCAAGTCAACACACAATGCAATGAATAAAATGAAGTGCTTTTGATAGAGGAAAGCACAGAACGCTTTAAAAATAGAAAGGGACACTCAGTCCAGTCGGTGGAGAAGGAAGAAAAAGTCAGTGGTCATGAAATTCAAGAAAAAATACCTGAATTCAATTGTGAGAGGCAAGTAGAAGTTAATCAGGCATATAAGAATACAAAGAGTCTTCTAGATACAGGACAGTGTTAAGGTATGTATTCCTAATTTGCTTAGTTTTCTGATTTGGGTTCCCAAGAAATCTCCTTGGCTGCTTTTGGAAACTGAATTGCGATGATCAAGGATGGAAGCAGACAGAACCACATGCAGACTGCTGCACTGATTTGTGTAAATAATAGTTGTGGCTTGGTCTATGGTAGTAGAAAAGATGGAAAAAATAGGAGGAACTTGTGATATGTTTTGGAAGAAAAATTCACACACCGAGATGATGAGTAATAGATTGGCAAGTGAAACAAAAGTAAAACTGAAAAATCATTAACCAGCAACCAGATGGATAATGCTAGTTTTACTCAAATAGGGAGGTCTGGAGTAACAACATGTTTGGAGTCAGAGAGGCAACTAATAACTTCACATTTACATATATTTACTAATAAAATAAGATGTCTTAAAAGTCTTATGTGTGACATGTGGCTAGAAGAATAACTCATTTAAGAATTAGGATTGTGGCACTGTTTACAATAGCAAAGACTAGGAGCCAACCCAAATGCCCATCAATAATAGACTGGATAAAGAAAATGTGGCACATATACACCATGGAATATGATGCAGCCATAAAAAGGATGAGTTCATGCCCTTTGCAGGAACATGGATGAAGCTGGAAACCATCATTCTCAGCAAACTGACACAAGAACAGAAAACCAAACACCACATGTTCTCACTCATAAGTGGATGTTAAACAATGAGAAGATGTGGACACAGGGAGGGGAGCATCACACACCAGGACCTGTTGAGAGGTAGCAGGGCTGGGGAGGGGTGGCAGGGGGTAGGGGGATTGGGAGTCATAGCACTGGGAGAAGTGCTTAGTGTGGATGGCAGGGGGATGGATGGCAGCAGACCACCATGGCATGTGTGTGCCTATGTAACAATCCTGCACGATCTGCACATGTACCCCAGAACTTGAAAAAAAGAATTAGAATATAGGAGTAAGACAATTAAGTTCATTTAAGTTATAGAAAGTGATTTGAATATGTTATACAGTTAAGTATAGAGGAAATCTGTGGCCAAACATAATTTAGAAGTCCAATGAGAATGAGGTGAGTGGAGCCAGGAGAACCTCAACTATTGCTGCCCGAATCACAGCCTTTATCACGTGGGTGTAGGCATAGTTTGAGAGAAGGAAAGAAGCTAGCCATGCTTCTGCTTTCAAAAAGTGCCATAAACCTCATTAAAAATGTTGAATGGCTTTTATTTGCACTTAGAAGAAATGATAAACTACTCACAATCTTTACACTGCACTCCAGCTATACTCCATGAACACATCCCTGCTGGCATCTTTGCAATCACTATGTTCTCCGCCTGAATGTTCCTCATTCAGCTCTACGATGGTGTGTCTTAGTCTCATTTTTTAGGTCTTACCTCAAATATCCACTCCTCAGCGCATGTTTCCTTTATTTATCATCCTAGCAAAAAAATGACCTTGGCCTGTTGGTTCCACTTCATTTCCTGCATAGAATAGCACTATCATAGTGTGAGTGTTTATTTTTATTGTCCCCTGGAAAGCAATCTCCATGAAGGCAGATGTTGGTTGTCTCCACTACAGTTCGAGGCCAGGCGTAAAAGGTGGTAAATAAGCAATTGTTATTTGATTAAAACATAAAGATTAATTATTACAAAACAAATATGGATTACAGTTACTATATGCATTACTGTTATCCTCCACTTAGAAGACTCTGCAGGCTTCCTTGGCTGATTAGTTCCTACTTGTCCCTCACAATTGATGACTGTCTATAGGTTATATCCATACACATGCTACTTCTGCCACCTCCATTAAGTGCTGTCCTAGACAAGGCCCTTTCATCTCTATCCTGGAGAATTGTATTGCAATAACCTCCTAAATTACACTCGTAGCTTCTTTGCCTCTTTGGAGTTTATTCTCTACCCAGAAACCATAATGAAATGATTTTCATAAAAAGAAGTCGGATCAATTACTTCTCAGATGAAAAGACTGATATATTTGATATTAATAATGGCAAATTCAATGCTTAAAAGAATAGGTACTAGAGTTAACTTGTGAGTCTACATCCTGGTTGTACCCCTTCTTGACCCTGTGACCTTGGCTAAGTTACTTAAATCTTCTGCATTTCAATTTTCACATGTGTAAAATGGAAGTAATTAAAGCACCAAATTCATAATGCTATTGTAAGGATGAGTTGGGTCAAAATTACATGAAATCCTTAGGAGCTTTGTCTGTTAGTTATTATTTTCTTGTGCTATAGGTGCTACCATGATCTAGTACCCTAGCCACCATCTGATCTTATCTTCTGTCTTCTGTGTTCATTTACTCTATCCTTAATGGTCTCTCGCTGTTTCGCATGCATACCAGCAAAGTCCGCTTCCAATGCTGTCTACATAGAAAAGTTTTGACTTACATATTTCCATGGCAAACCATCTCAAATAATATTTATAAGAAAATATTTGCTAATGCCTTCATATAAAAGAGTGTATCTTGTCACATTCCATCTTCATATACTTAACTATTTTTATATTGCAAAATAGAGATATAGAACAATGCAAAAGAACAGAGGCCTTGGAGGCAACACCACTCATCTACAACCATCTGATCTTTGACAAACCTGACAAAAACAAGCAATGGGGAAAGGATTCCCTGTTTAATAAATGGTGTTGGGAAAACTGGCTAGCAGTCTGCAGAAAGCAGAAACTGGACCCCTTCCTGACACCTTACACTTAAATTAACTCCAGATGGATTAAAGACTTAAACATGAGACCTAACACCATAAAAACCCCAGAAAAAAACCTAGGCAAAATCATTCAGGACATAGGCATAGGCAAGGACTTCATGACTAAAATACCAAAAGCATTGGTAACAGAAGTCAAAATAGACAAATGGGATCTAATTAAACTCCAGAGCTTCTGCACAGCAAAAGAAACAATCACTAGAGTAAACCAGAAACTAACAGAATAGGATAAAATTTTTGCAATCTACCCATCTGACAAAGGGCTAATATTCAGAATCTACAAAGAACTAAAACAGATTTACAAGAAAAAAAACAAACAGAACTCATCCAAAAGTGGGTGAAGGATATGAACAGACACTTTTCAAAAGAAGACATATATGAGGCCAGCAAACATATGAAAAAATGCTCATCATCACTGGTCATTAGAGAAATGCAAATCAAAACCACATTGAGATACCATCTCATGCCAGTTAGAACGGCAATCATTAAAAAATCTGGAGACAACAGATGCTGGAGAGGATGTGGAGAAACAGGAACACTTTTACACTGTTGGTGGGAGCGTAAACTAGTTCAACCATTGTGGAAGACAATGTGGCAATTCCTCAAGGACCCAGAAATAGAAATTCCATTTGACCCAGTAATCCCACTACCATGTATATACCCAAAGGATTATAAATCATTCTATCATAAAGACACATGCACACGTATGTTCATAGTGGCACTGTTTACAATAGCAAAGACCTGGAACCAACCCAAATGTCCATTAATGATAGACTGGACAAGGAAAATGTGGCACATATACACCATGGAATACTATGCAACCATAAAAAACGATGAGTTTGTGTCTTTTGTAGGGACATGGATGAATCTGGAAACCATTATTCTCAGCAAACTGACACAAGAACAGAAAAACAAATACCGCGTGTTCTCACCCATAGGCTGGTGCTGAACAATGAGAACACATGGGCACGGAGAAGGGAGTATCACACACTGGGGTCTGTTGGGGGGTGCCAAAGGAGAGACAGCAGGGTGGTGGGGAGGTCAGGAGAGATAACATGAGGAGAAATGCCAGACGTGGGTGACAGGGTGATAGAGGCAGCAAACCACATTGCCATGTGTATATGTATGCAACAATCCTGCATGATCTGCACATGTACCCCAGAACCTAGAGTACAATAAAAAATAATAATAATAATAAAAAGAACATAAATAATTGAATAAATGAATTTAAGACTGCTGGCTTTTAAAAAGCTCTGCTGAACAGGAGTCATGTTCTCTTATACCACAACTCATTATCCAAGAAAACTGATGGCCTATAAATTAGGTACTCTAACAGATGTCATTAGCAGAAAAAATAACTGACATGACTCCTATCTGCTAAAGCTGATATTGGTGTCAGCAAGATGATGGATTAGGAAATACCAGGCTTCATCCTCCATATAAATAATCAACAATGAGATAGCAGTCCATTCACAAGAATAGCCTTGGGGAGAGGGAACTCAAAGATTTCAGTTAAAAACCTACAGCAAGGCCGGGCGCAGTGGCTCAAGCCTGTAATCCCAGCACTTTGGGAGGCCGAGGCGGGTGGATCACGAGGTCAAGAGATCGAGACCATCCTGGTCAACATGGTGAAACCCCGTCTCTACTAAAAATACAAAAAATTAGCTGGGCACGGTGGTGTGTGCCTGTAATCCCAGCTACTCAGGAGGCTGAGGCAGGACAATTGCTTGAACCCAGGAGGTGGAGGTTGTGGTGAGCCGAGATCGCGCCATTGCACTCCAGCCTGGGTAACAAGAGCAAAACTCCATCTCAAAAAAAAAAAAAAAAAAAAAAAACCTATAGCAACAGAGTGAAAGAAAAATGAATAACTACATAGAAAGGATCACTAGAGAGATCAGCATATCTGATACATCCACAGGCAGCTAGGAACAAAGAAGAAGAGTGGAGGTTATCATTATCTGCCATGACATGAGTGCCACTGCAGTCCCTAGCAGCCTGCTCCACACGGGACAGAAGTAGTTTGTGACCCCAAAGTAACCCACACCATTGCCACCACAAACTCTCCAGAGAGAAGATATTATTGCACCTAATTCACAAGAATGGCCACTCTTTTACTGTCCTAAAACCAGGTATGCCACCCTACCTACTCCACTTACACCTTAAAAGTCAAAGCCACCTCCACAGTAAGGTAACCTACACCCAAAAACCTAGGGCCACTATGGTTCTGTGCATGCCCATGTTCCACCAGAGCTACCATTGGAGTTAGTCCCTGGGTCCCTGTAAACTCAAATCCAGAGCCTCTGAGAATATCCAGTCAAAGGAGAAAAAAAGAAAACATAATGAAAAGTAATGAATAAAATATATAGGGTATCATCAAGGAGCTAATTTTAACATGGTAGGTGTCACAGTAAAAGAAAAGGAAAGACAAAGACAGAAGGCTTATTTAAAGAATCAGTGGCTGAAAACTTGTCAAATCTTCAGAAAGATATGAACATTGGGTACATAAAGTTCGTCTCCAAACAGTTTCAACTCAAAGCAATTTTACCAAGATTTTTTTTAAAATCAAACTGTCAAAACTCAAAGACAAAGAGAGAATCTTGTAAGCAGCAAAAGAGGTTTACAACATACAAGGGAACCCCCATAAGGCTATCAGCAGATTTCTCAGCAGAAATATTACAGACTAGAAGATAATTGTTTGATGTAATCAGTGTGCTGAAATTAAATTTTAATAAAAGTGCTGATCAAGAATACTTTTCACAGTAAAGCTGTCCTTCAAAATTGAAAGAGGGATAGAGACTTTCCAAAACTAACAAAAATCTCAATGAGTTAATCACCTTTAGTCATGCCTTAAAGAAATGCTAAAGGGTGTTTTTCAAGCCCAAAGAGAAAATCGAACAAAATAGTAACAAGAAAACATAAAAGAAGTACACTCATTGGTAAAAGTCAGCATACAGAAATTCAGAATACTGTAATACTACAATGGTAATATGTAAATTATTTATCTTAGTATAAAAGTTAAAATACAAGACTATTAAAAATAACTATAGCTACAATAATTTGTTATACAATATAAAAATATTAAATTATGACATCAAAAACCTATAATGTGAAGAAAAGGAGTAAAAGTATAGTTTTTTGGTTGAAGTTATCTCTTCAAAACAGATTGTTATAAGATGTTGTGTACAAGCCACATGGTAAACACATAGCCAAAACCTATAACAGATATTTAAAACAGAGCAATGGGAAAAAGATATCAAAGAATACCAACATAGAAAATCATTGAATCACAAAGAAAAACAGCAAGAGATAAAAAAAAAAAAAAGGTTAAAAGCACCCAAAATACAGTCAGAAAACAAATTTTAAAATGAAAATAGTAAGTTATCAATAACTAAGTAAATATATAAATTGATTAAAATCTCCAATGTTATGTGGATATTTTATGGATTACACAAGGACCTAGAAATAGAAATTCCATTTGACCCAGCAATCTCATTACTGGGTATATATCCAAAGGATTATAAATCATTCTACTATAAGGACACATGCACACGAATGTTCATAGCAGCACAGTTTACAATAGCAAAGACCTGCAACCAACCCAAATGCCCATCGATGATAAACTGGACAGGGAAAATATGGCACATATACACCATGGAATATTATGCAGCCATCAAAAAGGATGAGTTTGTGTCCTTTGTAGGGACATGGATGAACCTGGAAACCATCATTCTCAGCAAACTGACACAAGAACAGAAAATCAAACACCGCATGTTCTCACTCATAAGCGGGTGTCGAACAATGAGAACACATGGACACAGGGAGGGGAGCACTACACACTGGGGTCTGTTGGGGGGAAATAGGGGAGGGACAGCGGGGGGTGGGGAGAGATAGCATGGGGAGAAATGCCACATATAGGTGAAGGGGAGGAAGGCAGCAAATCACACTGCCACGTGTGTATCTATGCAACAATTTTGCATGTTCTTCACATGTACCCCAAAATCTAAAATACAATAAAAAAAAAAAAGAAAATGGCAATAGTAAGTTCTTACCTATCAATAACTACTTTAAATGTAAATATGTAAATGGATTAAATGTCCCATTTTATTTAGATGTCTGCAAAGACACAGAGTGGCTGAACAGATTGAAAACAAAACAAACCCAGCTATTAATGTGTGGTTCCTACAAGATACTGAATCTCACCTGTGAGATACACAGATTGACTATAAAAAGGTAATAAAAATATTCCATTCAAATAGAAACCAAATGAGAGCAGAGGTAGCTATACTAATATCAGAGAAAAATAGACTAAGTCAAAAATTGTCACAAGATACAAGAAAAGGTCATTATAAAATGATAATTAGTTCATCTAGAGAATATAACAATTATAAAATATGTAGTCAATATTGGAGCATCTAAATATAGAAAAAAAATATTAGAACTGAAGGAAGAAAGACTAGCAATACAATAATAGTAAAGAATTTCACTGCCCCATTTTCAACAATAGAAAAATCATTGAGAGAGGAAATCAATGGAAAACAGCAGACTTGAACAATGCTTAAGCTCAAATGGATCTCATAGACATACATGGAACTTTCTAAGCAATGGTGGCAGAATACACATTCTTCTCAAGCACATATGGGACATTCTTCAGGATAGATCATATGTTAGGCCATGATTTAGGATTGAAATCATATCAATTATCTTTACTAATCACAGCGAAATGAAACTAGACATCAATAAAATAATGTTTTTAAATTGAAAAATAGAGGGAAATTAAACAATGTGCTCCTAAACAATAAATGGACCACAGAGGAAATTAAAATGGACATGTAAAAATATCTTGAGACAAATGAAAATGGAAACACAACATAAGAAAACTTAAGAGACACAGCAAAAGCAGTTATATAAAGGAGGTTTATAGAAATAATTGCCTATATTTAAAAAAAAGAAAGCTCCCAAATAACTAAACTAATGCTACACTTCAAGGAACAAGAAAAAACTGGGCTCAAATTTAATAGAACAGAAAAAATGTAAAAAGCCAGAGGAGAAATAAATAAAATTGAGACAAGAAACATGTTTAAAAAGATTAAGAAAACCTATGGTTGGTTTTTTTAAAAGATAAAATTGACAAGTCTTTAGATAGTCTAAGAAAAAAAGAGAAGACTCAAATAAATCAGAAATAAAAAAAAAAAGACATTACAACATATACCATAGAAATCCAAAAGGATCGTAACAGACTATTATAAAAATTATATGCCAGCAAGTTAGATAACCTCCAAAAAATGGATAAATTCCTCAAAAAAAAAAAAAAAATGCATCCTACCAAGACTGAACTATAAAGTAGAAAACAGGAAAAGACAAAATTAAGAAAAAATCTCCCATTAAAGAAAATCCCAAGACTGATGTCTTCACAGTGCAATTCTACCATTTAAATAATTAAAGACAATCTTTCTCAAACGCTTTCAAAAAGTTGAACAGGAAGGAATACTTCCAAACTTCTTTGCCAGGCCAGCACTAACTGATACCATAGCCAGACAAGTATACTGAAAAAAAGAAATTGCAGAAATTTCTGCATCTCTGATGAACACAGATGTAGAAATCCTCAACAATATAGTAGCAAACCTAATTCGGCAGCACATTTAATAGTTTATTCACAGCTGGGCAGGGTGGCTCATGCCTGTAATTCCAGCACTTTGGGAAGCTGATATATAGGTGGATCACCTGAGGTCGGGAGTTCAAGACCAGCCTGACCAACATGGAGAAACCCTGTCTCTATTTTTAAAAAAATACAAAATTTGCCGGGCATGGTGGCACATGCCTGTAATCTCAGCTACTGGGGTGGCTGAGGTAGGACAATCTCTTGAACCCAGGAGGCAAAGGGTGTGGTAAGCAGAGATCTTGCCATTGCACTCCAGCCTGGGCAACAAGAGCAAAACTGCATCTAAAGGAAACAAACAAACAAAAAAAGTTTATTCACCACCATCAAGTATTATTTATCCCTTGGATGCAAGGATGTTTCATCACATGCAAATAAATAAATGCGATAAATCACATTAACAGAACAAAAGACAAATGCACAGGATCATCTCCATAGAAGCAGAAAAAGCATTTGATAAAATTTAACATCATTTCATATTAAAAACTATCGAAAGTTAAGTATAAAAGGAATATATTTCAACACAATAAAATCCATATATCCCAAGCCCATAGTTAACAAAAAATGTTGAAAGCATTTTACCTAAGATCAGGAAGACAAGGATATCTACCGTCTTCACTTCCATTAAACATAGTACTGAAGTCCTAGCCAGAGCAATTAGACAAGAGAAAGAAATACAAGGCATCCAAATCAGAAAGAAATAAGATATTTTTTCTGTTCTCAGGTAACATGAACTGATGATACATAGAGAAAATTCTAAAGATTCCACCAAAATCTGTTAGTACTAGTAAACAAATCCAGTAAATGTGCAATATACAAAATCAACATACACTGAAAACAAAACTATCCAAAATCAAAAAACAATCTGATGTAAATTAGCATTTAAAAAGACCACTTAGAAATAAATTTAAACAAAAAGGTAAAAAAGCTGTACACTGAAAACTATAAAATATTAGTGAAATAAATTTTAAAAGGTATAAATAAGATATATTGTGTTTATGGATTGAACAAATTAGTATTGCCAAACTGTCCATTCTACCCAAAGCAATCCATAGTTTGAGTGCAATCCCTGTTATAATTCTAATAAAGTTGTTCACCAAAATGAAAAAAAGCAATCCTAAAATTTATATGAAATCACAAAAGACCTCAAATAGCCAAAGCAACGTTTTGAAAGAAGAACAAAGCTAGAAGCATCACACTTTCTGATTTTAAATTATATTATAAAGCTATAGTAATTAAAATGCCTTGGTACTGTCATAAAAACAGACATATAAAGCAAAGGAACATAATAGAAAGCCCAAAATTAAACCCATGTGAATACAATCAGTCAATCATCAACAAAAGGCCCAAAAATACAAGAGGAAATGAATGTTTCTTCAGTTAATAGTATTGGGAAAACTGGATATGCATATGCAACAAAATGAAAATGGATCCTTACACTATCCATAAAAATCAATTTTAAATGGATTAAATTTTAAATGTAAGACTTTGGCCTGTAAAACTTTTCGCAAAAAACATGGAGGAAAAAATCACTGCTATTGGTCTTGGCATAACCTTTTGGAAGTAACACCAAAAGTACAGGCCACACAAGTAAAAACAAACAACGGGGACAACATCAAATTAAAAAGTCTCTGCCTAGCAAAGGAAACATAAGAAGGTAACCCACAAAATGGAAAAAAATATGTTCAAAAACTATATCTGATAAAGAATTAACATCTACATTACATAAAAATTCATATAACTTAATAGTAAAAGCAAACAAAACAAACAAACCAATAAAAGAATAATGAATTCAAAAATGAGTAGAAAATCTGAATAGAAAATTTTTAAAAGAATAGTACAAATTGCCAAGAGGTATATGAAGAAAATGTTCTACACCACCAATCATCAGGGAAATGCAAATTAAACACAAAATGGGATATCATCTCACATCTGTTAGAATGGCTATTATCAAAAAAGACAAAAGATAAATGCTGGCAAGAATATGAAGAAAACAGAACCCTGGTCCACTGCTGATGGGAGTGTAAATTAGTACAGCCATTATGGAAAATGGTATGGAGATTCCTCAAAAATTAAAAGTAGAACTGCCATGTGATTCAGCAGTCTCATACTGGGTATATATCCAAATCATATTAAAAAATCACTAAGTCAAAAAAAAAATCTCAACTCCTGTGTTTATTTGCAGCATTATAACAAGAGTCAAGACATGGAATCAACCTAAATGTCTGTCAATTGATAAACAGATGAAGGAAATGTTACATTTATGTATTGATTTTGTATGCTGCAATTTTACTGAATTTATTATATCTAAGAGTATCTGGTGAAATCTTTGGGTTTTTCTAAATATATAATCATGTCATCTGCAAAGAAGAATAATGTGACCTCTTATTTTTTTTTTAACTTCAATGCATTATATTTATTTTCTCTTGCTTGAGAGAGTGGCTAGGACTTCCAATACTATGTTTAATAGGAGTAGTATGTTGAATATAAGTAACCTATGTTTTGGGCATCCTTATATTATTCCTGTTCTTATAGAAAAGGCTTTAGCCTTTCCCCATTTGATATGATGTTAGCTGGGGTTTGTTGTACATGGCCTTTACTATATTGAGCTGCGTTTCTTCTGTGCCTTATTTTTATTTTTATTTTTTGTGAGAGTTTTTACCCTGAAGGCATGTTAAGCTTTATCAAATATATTGTCTGCATCAATTGAGATGATTTTTGAACTTTATTCTGTTGATATGATGTATCACATTTATTGATTTGTATATGTTGAACTATCTTTGTATGCCTGGAATAAATTCTATTTGATAGTAATGCATTATCTTTTTGGTGTGCTGTTGGATTTAGTTTGCTAGTGTTTTGATGCCTCTATGTTTTGTTTGCATCTAAGTTTTGTTAGCATCTATGTTAATCAGAAATATTGGTCCATAGTTTTAAATTTTGCTGCATCTATGTCTGGTATTGATATTAGAGTAACACTGGCCTCATAGAATAAAATAGAGAATTCACTCCTCTTCAATATTTTTGGAATAGTTTTAATAGAATTGGTGTCAGTTCTTCTCTAAAAGTTTAGTAGAATTCAGCAGTGAAGCCATCTAGTCCTGGACTTCTCTTTTCTGGGAGATGTTTTATTATCAATCGAATCTTATTTGTTGTTGTAAGTCTGTTCCAGTTTCTATTTCTTTCTGACTAAATCTTGGTAGTTTGTATGTTTAGGAATGTGTCTATTTCTGTGCCTCAGTTGTGTCCTGTCACTTCTCTGCCAAATTCCAGTGTTCTCGCTTTGACCTCCAGTCTTTGTGGTTGAGGTGAGTGCCAGATGTTTCTAGTCAACTGTTTTGAAGCCTCTTCCAGGCCAATGATTTGAGGTGACTATTCAAGGGAAAATAAAATGTTTGTCTACTGTATGATTTTTATATTTACAGTGAATCGAAATCAAAAGCCACTCTTGTTAGCTGAAATCATACCATAATGAACAAAAGATTTTAAAACTTACTAAACTACAATATTTATCTATCCTTTTTATTAGTAAATATTACAGACATTCAAAAATGCTGCATACAACATAATAAATACCCTTGCATCCACTACGCTACTTATTATTAAAAATATATTAAAATAAGTTTGCTCTTTCAGTAAAGTATGCATTAAAAACATTTTTCTTTAGTTTAAGCTGCTTCTTCAAAATTTTAAACACATGAACCCTGAATAATTTACATCTTCTCATACAGAGAAGATGCTATTTGGGGTATGTGCATGATTAAAAGAAAATCATACAGATGCTTCTCAACTTACAATGGGATTATATCCTAAAACACATTGTAAGTCAAAATATGAAAGTTGTAATGCATTTAATACACCTAATCTATCAAATGTCATAGCTTAGACTAGCCTTAAATGTGGTCAAGAGATTTACATTAGCCTACAATTTGGCAAAATTATCTAACATATACTTTATAATAAAGTGGTGAATATATCAAAATTTGACATACAGTTTCTACTGTATGTAGCTCACTTTTGAACCTTCGTAAAGTTGAAAAATAATATGTTGAACCATCCTACATTGGGAACCATCTATAAATACTTTCCCTGATGGAGCTTACAACCTAATGAAGGAGTTAAAATAAAATTGCAAAAAAAAAATGAACATACATTAAAAACAAAATACAATTTTAAGTTGTAAAAGAGAAGCACAAATTGAATAAGGGGGTAATTCGAAGCAAGAAGCACCCACATTCAATTTAGAAATGAAGAAAGCACTCAAGGAAGATAGGGATATTCATGTGGGTTTTAAAGGATTAGTAAAAAAATTGAGAGATGGAAGAATATGAGTTATGATTCTTTAAATGCCACATGAAACTGACTATGTAGCATTAAGCAAAATATAACTACATTACAAAGTTATTGGTCTTTTAAAAAAATCAAGATAAGTCTGGGCTAGACCTAGTGGCTCATGCCTGCAATCCTAGCATTTTGGGAGGCCAAGGCAGGCAGATTGCCTGAGGTCAGAAGTTCGAGACCAGTCTGGCTAACATGGTGAAACCCTATCTCTACTAAAAACCAAAAAAAAAAAAAAACAAAATTAGCTGGGTGTGGTGGTGTGCGCCTGTAATCCCAACTACTTAGGAGGCTGAGGTGAGGGAACAGCTTGATCCAGGGAGGTGGAGGTTGCAATGAGCCAAGATTCCACCACTGCACTACAGCCTGGGTGACAGAGTGAAACTTTGTCTCAAACAACAAAACAAAACAAAAATCAAGAGAAATTTGAAATAACATACTCAGAAAATTGAAAAGGTAATGAGCAATTTTGGAAAATTGGCAGAAATCTTGTTAGACAATGAAAAAATATAACTACAAACCATATTAACTATATGCTATAACCATTCACCCATCACTGTGGTAAAAAACACAACGTGAACTATCAATACCTTCTCACCATTGATCCTTGTATCACTCACCAGAATCACCCTCTTAGGCAGGATAAATGGGTGGGGCAGTGAGGGAAAGGAGAACCCTGCTCTGAGACATCATGAGTGAGAGAATAAACATTATTTCTAGTTATTTGGATACCAAATCTCAGCAATTTTGTATTCTGGCATATTGAGCTATTTATATGCATTAGAGTCCTATTTTTTTTACCTTAATGTCACCTATTAATGTTTTTAAAAACATGAACCTTGAATCATTTGCACCTTCAGCCACACCCAGAGAGATATACTTGCCAATGATAACTTGATTGAAAGGAATACTCATTTGAAAAATATTCATCTTTACCTGCATAATAATAAAATGACTGTTGACAATATATATTTTCTCTAGCCCTGTAAAGGTTATTGCCTTATCCAAATTAAAAATTTTCTGAACAAATGAAATATAAAAATGGCAATACTGAAAATAATACATGTACCTCTGCACAAAAATCTCCACGTTTCCATGACTGAATTGAAGGAAACAAAGATGAACTAGAAATGTTCTTTTGAAGTAATGGTAGATCATTGATAGTTTACTATCAATATGAAAATAGTTATCCAAAAATGCCTTCAATATATCAAACAAGAGACTATTTTCTTGTTAAAGAGAATAAAAATCTCAAGTTAGCTAGTAACTATCTTTTAACTATTCCCCTGACTAGAGTAAAATCAGAAGTTTATTGAGCAACTTAAAATTATTATACAGACACTACACACGTTGCTGTTTAAAACTGTACCTTTTAAATCTCAATTCATTTAAACTATCAAGTTCATTGATAGATTTTATTCCATTGATTTAGTTTTCTATTAAATTTCTATAAATTTAATTTCTATAAATTTCTACAATTTCTGTGATATTGTTTAGCATATATAATTTTATTAACTTACATTTTTATTGTTTTATAAATTACCATATTTTATATTTAAAATGTATTAAATTATTAGTTTATTGATTTAAAAATTCTCAGCCATTTTATAAATAATGATACTTTCAAAATAAATATCCAAACACAATTAGTATTATTTTGCTGTTGTGGTCAGTAAACAGTTCACAATAATACTTTCCACAATGAAAACTTTTCTTTAAATAAAAATGGGTGCTTGATGTAGAAGGAGAAAAACAAGTAGGCTGGGCATGGTGGCTCACATCTGTAATCCCAGCACTTTTGGAGGCCCAGCTGGAAGGATTACTTGAGGCCAGGAATTCAAGACCAGCCTGGAAAACATAGTGAGACCCCCATTTCTACAAAAAATAAAAATTAGCTGAGCATTATAGCATGCATCTGTAGTCCCAACTGCTTGGGAGGCTGAGACAGGAGGATTCCTTTGTGCTCAGGAGTTCAAGGCTACAGTGAGCCATGACTGCACCACTGTACTCCAGCCTGGGTGACAGAGTGAGACTCTGTCTCAGGAAGGAAGGAAGGGAGGAAGGAAGGAAGGGAGAAAAAAACAAAGGGAGGAAGGGAGGGAAGGGAAGGAAGAAAGGAACGGAGGAATATATATATACATGTATATATGTATATATATAAATATATATAGTTATATATATATGAATTCATATATATACATATATATTAATATATACATATATACGTATATATATATATTTATATATTCCTTCCTTCTTTTGTTTTTTTATATATATATATATGCACACACCTACCTTATATACCTTCAGAGGTGTGTATATATATATATACACCTTCAGAGGCAGAGAAACACAGCATATTGGAGTATGTGAGTTATTTAGCATGAAGTTCAGTTGAAGAAGTTAAGCTCCTTTTTTTTTTTTTTTTTTGTCATGGAAAGGCACATTCCCTGAGCAAAATCTGGAGTGTATTGTAGAAATATTTGAATATAATTTTAGTGACTTATTGATAAACGGCATGGCAGTGGGGCAGATGTTACTTTTGAATATATTCTGCCCACTGAAGAATCTGTGTTAATAATAATGGTGAATAACATCAAATAAGAGAAACTATTTGCCAAGGACTATGCTTAATACATTTTGTAACTACCTCATGAGAACAGTCTGGCCTAATAATTTATAGAAAAAAAAGTGAGTTACTAGACATTTGTTTTGCTTAAATTCATATAGTTGGGCTCTAGATTCTCCACTCTTAACCACCGCACAGAGTAACAATGTTTCCTTAGTATTTTCTATGTGTCAAAAACTATGGTCAGCACATCATTGAATTTTATCCTTCTATTATTATTCTCATTTTCCAGATAAGAAAGCCAAGGATTAGTGAAATAAGGTAAGTTAACAAAGCTGGTTAGTGGTGAAGCCGAGATGAAACCTGTTTTGGTTTCGGGTTTGTTTGTGGATTCCTGTATCTAAGCTAGTCTGCACTCTGCCATATCACCTCTACTTAGAGAGTAGGACCACAAAGCAATAAAAATGAAACACTAAATACTGGCCACTTCTTTTCACATGAGAAAACTGAAATGCAGAATAGAAACTTACTCAGTATTACCAATCTATTTACTACAAAGCTGTCATATAATTTTTTAAGCAGTCTATCCAAGTAGGCTATCTTTCCTATCTTAAAGTATGTTTTCTGGTCTTTTTCTCATTATGTCTACTGCACAGCATATTCAATTGAAAATTGTATGATATAATTTATAGTTATTATCATTTTGCATTTAAAGATAAAATGTCTCTCTAAAGAACAATGTTTACCTGCGTAATTTCTTATTATCTGGAAAAAAATAAAGACATGATAGAGAAGGTACGTAGTTGATTTTCCTTTTACATCTGGGTTCAACTTCTACAACTAATTTCAAAGAACAGACTTTGTCAACTTACTTAATTCATCATCTAACCAAGCCAACCAATTCCCAGAAAATGTTTGGAAGATTTATAAACACTTAAGTTTATATCAAAGATTTAATGCCACATCAAGGTATGCTCCATATGAGAATTACTAATGGGAACTTTTACTAGGCTTATTTGTAAGAATCTTTGATTGAAAGCTCTGATATGTAAAAATCTATCCCTCAAATACACTCTTACTTTCCTAGGATAGTTTAGATTGCAAAGACACAGGATAGGTATTTGACAAAGTCAAATTATGTATGTTTTAATTTTTTTTTCCTTTAACTGAAAGTTAAACCTCCATGAGACCGTATGTCAGTAAGGAGTCTAAGGAGTCTGTGATTCAAAGACAGCTGTGGAGATGGTTAATAGAACATTGTTCTTAGATCAATATAGAAGTTCAGTCAAAAATATATTGCTTTTATATAAATATAAAAGCAATATTTAAATGTATATCTATTTATGGTTATTTTATACAATAAAAAGAAATCAAGGATGTTTAAGAGCTTATGTATACAGAGGCTGGTGACAACCATTCCAATAATGATATTTTGCCCAGCTTCCTAGACTTGAAATCCACTGGCTGAAAAGGAGGCTATCCTGGAGGAAGCACCCAAGAATTATATCCAGTAATAATTCCTCCTCATCTTCCCCAAAGGGGTATATGCCCATTCAATCAGAGAAAGATACTGTAGGAAAGAAATACCTAAACAGTTCCAGGACTGTTAGACATGGGGAACCAGGAACAGAAAGCACCATGAAAACCAATGTTGGAGTAAGGAAATATGCAGTATAGATAATGAACTGAGTCCTGGCTCAGATCCAATTCACAGTACATCGACAGGGTTCACAAATTCACCTACTAGTGATTTTTCTAGCCACTGAATAAGTAATTTGAATGGATAAACTTGTAATTAGCTAAATACTCATCTTGATTCCTTTACCTATAGCATAAGAGCTATCGTAGTGATTAAAACAAAGGAGAAGCTCTGAAAATGCCCCTTCTCCCAAGGTTGTACATCACCAACAATACTGCATCCTCATGGGAATAACAGAGATTGCTCTCACTGTAAAATAATTTAAAAATGAGGACAGGTGGTCCCCATCATATTACCATTTTTTTCCCCAGTCTAGCCCCTACCAAAACTGAATGAATCATAGTGGATGACAGTGGATTGCTGCAAACTTTTCCAAGTAGTAGTCCCATTGAAGTTGCTATGCTGGATGTAGTGTATTTGTGACAAAAAAAAAAATTAAAACAGTCTCCAGTAAATGGTACAAAGAAACTGATCTGCTGAATAAATTCTTTTCCATCAAGCTGGTCTTTTGCAGGTAAGGCATATAAACTATGTCCATGGGTTCTAGTAACCAGTGATTTTTGGAGGGTTTGGCCATTGAGAATCAGAAGGAAGGATTAGTTGCCTGCCTATAAACCATCTTGAGCTGGATTGATTGAAAGCTACTGATCTTCGAATCAGCTGCACATCTGCAGGTTTCAGTATCCTCTCCCTCACTTTATTGCTTTGAGCCTAAGGATGTCAATAACGTGACTACCACAAAGTTTCAGGTTATGGTACTAATTCCACATTCTTGTAAATAGTTCCTTAATAAAGAAACCTCTTTGAATTATCTAATACTGCATGTGCTCTGTATTTCTTTGGGACTCTTAACTTCCTGTTACAAGAGGTCATCAAATCTACATGAGAGGAAGGGGACAGAGAAATTGAGAATTAGTAATGCAAAAATCATAGTAAATTGGCGGTGGACTTAAGTTTCATCTCATTGATTCTTAGGCACACTAAGAATTTCACCAACACTTAAGAAGTGATTTTGCATGTTGTGCACTAAGATAATGGTTCTTAATCTACGGGCTTTGCGTAGCCAGCAGCAGCAGCAGCAATACTTGGAAACTTGTCAGAGGTGTAAATCTGGGCGCTTCATCCCAGACCTGCTAAATCAGAGACTCCAGTAGTGGAGTTCAGCATTCTGCATTTTAACAAATCCTTCACATGATTCTGATGCATGCTCTGGGTAAAGAACCACTGCATTTAGGCATAACAAGGCCCCGCTTTCCTAATATACTACAGATACACGCCAATTTCGTTATAACCAAATACGTGGGCGATTCTTATTAGGTAAAATCAAATATTCTGAATCAAGACACAAATAGAAAATGAGAGGCCGGGCGCGGTGGCTCAAGCCTGTAATCCCAGCACTTTGGGAGGCCGAGGCGGGTGGATCACGAGGTCAAGAGATCGAGACCATCTTGGTCAACATGGTGAAACCCCGTCTCTACTGAAAATACAAAAAATTAGCTGGGCATGGTGGCGAGTGCCTGTAATCCCAGCTACTCAGGAGGCTGAGGCAGGAGAATTGCCTGAACCCAGGAGGCGGAAGTTGCGGTGAGCCGAGATCGCGCCATTGCACTCCAGCCCGGGTAACAAGAGCGAAACTCCGTCTCGAAAAAAAAAAAAAAAGAAAGAAAATGAGATATTTAAATGATTATATCCATTGCCAAATGTCAGCAGAGTTTTTTTAATTCGAAAGTTCATAGAATGTTTAGCTCTCCTGTACCAAGTTTATCATAATTTTCAGCTCTAGAAACCATATAAGCCAAAAAGAGGTGTCTAGGGAATAAATATAATTGCTTATAGATCAGGACTTTTTTTCTAAATGTCTTCTGCAGAATGATATTGCCATGAGCTATTAATAAAAAGTATTGAGAAATTGGTTGTTATGGACCCTAGATCAGATAATTTAGAAAATATGTTATTGAACAGGATTATTTACTGCATTTATATAGAGTTATCTTCGGTTAATATGCAATTGTGCATTAAAAATCTCTACAAAGGCATAAAGCATGTTGTATGTTCTAAAGTGTTATAAAATATTTGGAGAAAACTCAGGCCAGTGAACGCCATGATTAGTAAAACGGAGCTACACACCAGAAAATCAAAAGCACAGCTGAACAAAAATGAAAGAATTAATGTTATATGGGCCATGCTGGTGAGAGGCTCTGATTTTGAGAATAGAGTATTAGAATTACTTTCCGAGATAGCAAAAATTTACGATAAGGTTTAAGAAGACAGAAGAAATGGCAGGATCAACACAAGGGAAGAAAAGAAGGCTTTGTCATGTCATTACAAATTGATCAAGTGGCTGAAGTAGGGAGTAAGCATAGAAAAGGTGTAATCCACAGTATTAAAATAAAATTTTATTTCCTAGAGGCATTAGTCTACTTTAATTTCAATAAATTATTCTACTTTAGTGTAAGAATAAATTATTGACTATTATTTTAACAGTCTGAACTTAGGAGTTCATATAGTTAATCTTTATCAATGGAATGTCAATTAAAAACCCAAGTATACACTGAGTATAATCTGAAGCATATAGATTACTTCTTCCCTTATCTTTACTTCCACCTGTCAGTGGTCAAGAAGAAACCTACGGTTCCCAACATGTTTCAAACAAAGATCTCTCCTTTCCTGGCTTTCACACTATCATTGGCTCATTGGCAACAATGAAGAGGGGCCCTTAGAACTTTGTGTTCTTCTATCAAGACTTCTACCATTCCCTCTTTCACAACATTTACCACCTCGACACCATATTTTAGCTTGAGAACATCTCATTACAATGTCAATCCCTGTTATCAACGGTCACCAAAAGAAACCCAGAGCATCCCTCTTCCCCAGAATATAATCATACAGGGGCATGGACAGTGAAGCAACTCACCTTAGGTGAGCAATCCCTTTCATCCTTTTCTGATTTATGTTTCTTTTCAGCACATAACCTTATCTAATATACTTTATATTCTACGGATTTAGTGATTTGTCTATCTCTACTCTAAAATAAAAGCTCCTTGAAGGCAAGGATTTTTTTTTTTTTAATTTGTCCTCTATCCTTTGATCTAAATGATTTCTGACATATAGGAATTCTACCCAGTTTACAAATAAATAAATTTTTTAATGAATAAATGAATGAATGAATTCATCACTACCTCTCATTATCAAAAAGCAGGAAGAATAAATAAAGAGAATTAAATGATTCTTCTACACGTTATTCTTCTGTCTTTATACTGTATTCCAAGAGTAAAGTATCAAACTTCTATTTGTGTTTACAAATAATTTCTTTTCAAAGAAGCTATAATTCTTTAGGATGAGGTACCATGTTATATCTCTATATTTTCGTCATCTACAGAGAAGTCTGCTATATATTCCTTAAAGTGATAAATACATATATGATGAAAATTATATCTGAGTTAATAGAAAACATACTTTCCTTCCATTTTTAATAGTAATATAAAGTAATATACAATATAAAACACAATTACCTGAAAAACATAAAATACAATCATATGGGAGATAAAAGTCCAGTTGACCCTTCAGTAAAGAAATCTGGTATCTTTGAATCCCCCAAATATTTTCCTTTTCTCCCAAATCTTTATTAAAACTATATATTCTCAGATATCCAAAGAGGCCTAGGCTATTTCCACTTTTTGGGATTCTTAGTATTTTTTTTTAAAGAAAATATGCCAGAAAATATTTAGATATTTACACTTGATAAATTAATATATTTAAAAGAAGATATAATAAAGAATGATGTAGGATATGTAAAATAATGTTAGTATAAATATATAAAATTAATATGCACATAAACAAGAACAAGATAACTTGAAAAATAATTAATTTTCCTGATATATTTCTTGAGAAATTTTCTTCCTGTAAAATTACACAGTAAGTTTAACATATATAAAAATCACACTGTGGTAAATTTTACATTTAGTGAATTAATAATTTAAATTTAGGTGTTCAGTATAAATTAAGTATACTATATAGAAAGAAATCAGAGTTTGTGAAAAATATTAGTTTACAGTATACTATAAACAATATTGTACATATAAGCATATATGATAAAGGAATTATTTTATCAAGTAAGCATATATCTATGGTTCAATATATAACTCACTTGGTAAAGCATTAATAATCCACATTTCAGGCTTGTTATCATTGTCATGGTTTGTTGCCCTGCTCAAAATGTAAGACTAAGCCATAAGACACAGAATCCAGTCAGAAGTAACCTTAATATCTCTAAGGTTTACTGCCTTGCCATATGAGAATTTTATGGGAATAATTCAAAATGAAAACTATAATGGTTTGACACTCAAGTTTTACTTGCCAAGTGACAATAGGCCAACATGAAATCCAGGTGACCTAGACTAAAAGATGATATTATGGAAAGTATAAACTTGGAGTTGACACAGTAATTATAATGAGATATCTCTGGGTGTATCTCACTATTGTGAGGAAAGCCGAGCAGACTCCAGGTTTCTTTCTGGTTGATAAGCAATTTCTACAATTGGGCATGTAACCTCAAATTCCACTGGAAAACACTCTAAATTGCTTGAAATAATGTTAATATTTGTTGGCAAGTATGTTTTAAATTTTTTAAATTTCTAATAGACCATTAAGTTAGAAGTGTGAGCAGGAATTTATAATGTTACAGAAAAAAAAAAAGTTAAAAAATTTAAAAAAGAAAAGTTAGAAGTAATGGAGCCTATAGTTTTAATGTTTTTGTGTCAAGCTTAATAACAATGTATGTATACATATATATGAATATATATTGAATATATGCAAAAAATATACACAATTATAATTATTGTTTAATGGAAAGGTATGTGTTAGAGTATGTAATAGGTTAATTTTATGATTATAATTAAAGTATTTAAGTATAATTAAAATATTTAAGTATTTAAGTAAATTACACTTTTTTTTTTTTAATAAAGAAAAGAGGATTGATTAGCTTATGGTTTTGCAGACTATATAGAAAGCATAGCAGATTCTGCTTCTCGGGAGGCCTCAAGGAGCTTCCAATTATGGCAGAAGGCCAAAGAGGGGAGTCAGCACTTCACAAGGCAGGAGCAGGAGAAAGAGAGAAAAGGGAGGTGCCACACATTTTTAAATGACCAGATCTCACAAGAATTTACTATCACAAGAACAGTACCAAGGGAGAACTCTTCCCCCATGATCAAATCACATCCCGCCAGGTCCCATCTCCAACACTTGGGACTACAGTTTGAAATGAAATCTGAGCAGGGACACTGATACAAACCATATCATTCCACCCTGGCCCTTCCCAAACTTTATGTTCTTCTCACGTTGCAAAATGTAATCGGATATTTCAACCATTCCCCAAAGTCTTTGCTCATTTCAGCATTAACTCAAAAGTCCAAAGTCTCATTTGAAACAAGGCTAGTCCCTTTTGCTATGAGCCTGAAAAATAAAAAACAAGTTAGTTACTTCTGAGATACAATGGGGGTACAGGCATTGGATAAATACTGCTGCTCCAAAAGGGAGAAATGGGCAAAAGGAGCTACAGGCCCCATATAGGTCCAAAACCCAGCAAGGCAGTCATTAAATCTTAAAGCTCCAAAATGATCTCCTTTGACTGCATGTCTCACATCCAGAAAACACTGATGCAAAGGATGGGCTCTCAAGACCTTGGAAAGCCCTGCCCTGTGGCTTTACAGGTTTAAAAACTACGTGGGCTGGCCCTACAGTAGAAAAGGAAAGCCAATTTTCAGGTGAGGAATTCAAGTAGGCTGCAGAAATTGACATAAGTAAAGAGGAGCCAAGTGCTAATAGTCAAGAAAAAAGGGCAAGGGGCCATGAAGCCATTTCAGAAAGCTTTGAGGCAGCCCTTCCCATCACAGGCCCAGAGGCCTAGGAGGGAAAAACGCTTTCATGGTCCAGGCCTAGATCCCTTCTGCCTTGCACAGCTGGGGACACTTCTTTCTGTATCCCAGCCATTCCAGCTCTGGCCATGGCTAAAATGGGTCCAGGTATAGCCTGAGTCACTGCTTCAGAGGGTGCAAGCTAGAGGCATTGATGGCTTTCATGTGGTACTAACCCTGCAAGTACACAGAATGCAAGAGTTGAAGCTTGGGAGACTACCTAGATTTCAGAGGATGTATGGAAAAGCCTGGATGTCCAAGTGTAACCCTGCTGCAGGGATAGTGAGTGCCCTCACACACAAAACCTCTACTAGGACAGTGCAGATGAAAAACATGAAGCTGGAACCCCCACACAAACTCCCCACTTGGGCACTGCCTAGTGGAGCTGAGAGAAGAGAACCACCATCCTCCAGACCCCAGAATAACAGAGCCATTGACAGCTTGCACCATGCATGTGAAAAAGCCACAGGTACTCAATGCCAGCCCTTCAGAGCAGCCACTTTTGATTTTAATGTTGTTACTGAAACACCTAGAGCTTGGCCTAGGGCCTGCTGCTTGCCACACAGAAAGCCAATCACTAAAATGACAAGTATTAGCAAGGAAGAAGGCTTTAAATGGGTGCTGCAGCTGAGGAGATGGGAGCTCAGTCTCAAGTCCAACTTCCTGACTGACTAAAACAAAGGGTTTATATAGCTGGGAAGAAATATAACAAGGTTTAAGAAAACAGAAACTAGGAGGGGCAAGGAAGCAATCACGATGAGTGAGGCATCTGGCTTCTGGTATGGGGATCTGATGAGTTTCAGTTTCTTTGATAGTTTTTTTGAGAGGCCTGAAGGTCCCTTTCTGAGAAAGGAACTCAGATAAAACAAATATAAATTTCAAGCTTTAAAATGAGAAAGGTCAATTTCAATGTTTATCCAAAAGAACTATGAAACTACTGGGTCAGTTTAAGTGTGAAAAGTAAAATAAATCTGATTATGATATAGGAATATATTATCACATTTTTATATTTAATCTATTTATTGTATTTAGAAAATGAATTTAGGTACTTCGAATAGTTTTGTTAGGCAGTTGAAGTACTTCAGAAAAAAATGGATTATGTTGAATTTATAAAGGTAGTTTAAAATTTTAAGGAAATGTAATTGTTATGAAGGCTGACTTAAAGGTGATTCTAAAGATTGATAGATTTATTAAAAGAACAACAACATTTATAAATTAAAGTACAAGTTTATGGATTAATGGATTTTTGATTTGGAATATAAAGTAAACGTTAGTTTCAAATGTTCAAGTAGTTACAAATTTTATCAGGTCAGTGCAAAAATAATTGCTGTTTCAAAAACTACTGAAAGCAATGGCAAACCCACAATTATTTTTGTACCAACCCTAATATTTTCTGTGCACAAGAAATACTACCAAGAATACTAAAAAACTCTCAATAACGATAAATGTGAGATTTTATAAACCTTGTTATATGTTCTACTTATAGAAGGTGCTTGTAATTTTTTTTCATTCTGAGTACCAGAATCTCTACCCAGTCCAATTACTTCTATCTTACAACCTTTGATTTGAATAAGAAAAGTTGAATCTATAATCCATAATGTGTAATGAGAACCACATATACTTTCTTATACATAATTTTCATAGACAAAAGTTAAAATAACTTTTAAAAATCTAATTGCTGCTGAGCTGCATTCTAGGGGAGGAGCAATGTTACCAAAGTAAATAGAGAAAACACCTAATTAGATCACCACATAGTTGTGAAAGGCAATTATTATGATCTTGCCCTAATCCCTGCAAGGTATGAAGGAGGGTAATCACATGACAAACTACTAAACTGCTGAGAATGACAAATACCAGATATTTGGAGGATTCAGAAATTAAGGATACAGAAAGAGAGAGAGAGGATCAAATATGTCACCAGGCAGGCCCACAATAAAGGAAGCTGCGAGAAAAGTTTCTTGTGACAGTGATGACCAAGGGTCTGCTGCCAATATTGCCAAGGGTCTGTATTAGGTATAGCCAAGGGGCTGAAGAACTCAGTTGCTTGATAATTCAATTTTAAGTTACTCTATGCTGTGCTAAAATCCACTTTATTCTTTTTCTCAGCTTTACTGAGGTATAATTGACAACATTTCAGTGTATATAAGGTGTAAAACTTGTTGCTTTAATGTACATGTACTTTGTATAATAACAGCACAATTAAGCTAATTAACATATTCCCACAGCTCACATAATAACATTTTTTGGGGGGTGCAGTGAGAACATTTAAGATCTACCCCCTTAGCAAATATTAAGTACACAAAACTGTGTTGTTAACTATAGTCACCATTCTATATATTGTATCTCCAGAACTTATTTCACCTTAAATAACTCAAACTTTGTATCTATTGACCAACATCTCCCCATCTCTCCCTCCCCCTAGTCCCTGGCAGCCAGCATTTACTCTCTGCTCCTACGAGTTTGATCACATAGATTTAACATATAAGTGAGATCATTCAGTGTTATCATTTTTTAGTAAAACCATTTTATCTCAGACTAATCAGTGACTCTGGGGTCTGAAGAAAAGGGGAAATTTTCCATGTTTAGCATATAAAGAGCAGAGTGAAGACAATAATCACAGAATTTAAAGTTTAGAATTCAGCAGTAGCAAAAAAAAAAAAAAAAAAATCAATCTAAATCTATGGACGATTTTGGGAAAATGGTTGAACCTTCCAGAAAAGGTGGGATGGGAGCTTAAGATAACTTGTTTCCATGAAAGACCAGATAGACACCAGATAACTGGAAGACTTAGTGACATTCAGGTGGTGAACAAATGGATTCCTTTTTGTGTGTGTTTAGTTTTTTGCTTTATTATATTTTAAACATCAGCATACAGTAAATTGGCTTTATTGTGTAGAATTGTATGAATTTTAGCACAGGTATAGATCTCTGTAACCATCAGGACTGTGGAAACAGAACAGCTCTATCACTGCAAAAACCTCCCCAGTGCCATCCTTTTATTGTTACACACTCCCCCGGTCTCAACCCCTCAGCATCACTATCTGTTCTCAGTCACAATTGTTCTGTTTTTTTGAAAATGTCATATAAATGGAATTATAGCATATTTAATATTTTGAAACTGAATTCTTTTATTCAGCATGTTCCCTCTGAGATTATCCAATGTTTGCCTGCATTAATAGTTCTTTCCTTTTTAATTGAAAAAAAAATATGTATTTATAGTATACAATGATGTTTGATAATATATATACTGTAGAATGGCTAAAACAAGCTAATAACATTTTCATCACCTCACATATTTATTTCTTATGAAGAGAATATTAAAAATCTCCAATCTTAGCAATTTCCAGGTATACAATACATTGTTATTAATTCTAGTCCTTCCATTTATTGCTGTATAATGAAATACACAGATGACCACACTTTGTTTATTCATTCACTTGTTGTAGGACATCTGATTGTTTTATGGTTCTAGTGATTATGAATAGAGAAGCTATAAATTCTTATGTTCAGGTTTTTGGGCAAACATATTTTTATTTCTCTTGGACAACCACTCAAAATTGGGATTAATAGGTGGTGTGGTAAGTGTAACATCATGGGAAAATATCAAACTGTTTCCCAAAGTGACTGTCTCATTTTGCGTTCCCAACAGTAAGGAATGAAAGTTCCCATTTTAGGAGTTTGATTTTCATGTCTGTCAAAAGTGAAGTGTGTGTTTCTGGCATGATACTCTTATCATGTGCTAGTTCTGATAAATTGCATAAGTCATTTATTTTTTCATTTTCTAATAAAATAGTCCTTATGTTTTCTGTCATCACTTAACTCTATTTTTATAAATTGAAATGTAATTGTTATACATATTTACAGAGTAAAATGTGATATTTCAATACATGTATACATTGTGAAATGATCTAATCACAATACTTAATATATCCATTACCTTAAACTGTCATCATTTTTTGTTGTGACAACATTCCATCTTCTCTACTAGCTATTTTGGGAAGAGGAAGTTCTGGTATTCTCTTGTCCAGTAGGCTGATTATCGCTAACAATAAAGCATTGTGAGCGATAACCCACTGGACGAGAGAATACCAGAACTTCCTCTCCCCCTCTAACTGTAACATTGTACCCATCAATGTACTTCTCCTCATCTCCTTCTCTCCTGTTTTCCTGTCTTTGGTAACCACTATTCTCTCAACTTCTATAAAATCAATTTTTTATTACTTTTATATGTAATGAAATGTACAAAGTATACAGTGGATCCTTCTTTCTAACCTAGAAACTGGTGAGAACACTTCTAGTGTATCAGAGAGAATAACCTGTGCTGACTCACACTACACTTTTCTCTTAATCTAGTCCTGGTGGTGAACAAATGGATTCTTTTTCGTGTGTGATGTTTAGTTTTTTACTTTATTGACAGTCTATGAAATTCTCTGTGGTCAGAGATGTGTCTTGAATGATTGCCTGGGAAACGCGTCTGCTCACTCTCACAAGCCATGTTGCCTGTGTTTATACCCACGGCTCTTTCCTTGGTTTGACTATTGCTTGTATTCTGTTCTCTGGGTAACTGTTAGCTCCACCTGTTTCCTTAAGTTCCATGTTATCTGTGACTTTAGATACAAATACTCCTCTATTAGTAAAACCTTCTTCAAAGTCCTTCTCCTTTCCTTCTTTCTCCATACTGAAGGACAGGAATAAAAACATCATTTTAGCCGGGCGCGGTGGCTCAAGCCTGTAATCCCAGCACTTTGGGAGGCCGAGGCGGGTGGATCACGAGGTCAAGAGATCGAGACCATCCTGGTCAACATGGTGAAACCCCGTCTCTACTAAAAATACAAAACATTAGCTGGGCGTGGTGGCGCGTGCCTGTAATCCCAGCTACTCAGGAGGCTGAGGCAGGAGAATTGCCTGAACCCAGGAGGCGGAGGTTGCGGTGAGCCGAGATCGCGCCATTGCACTCCAGCCTGGGTAACAAGAGCGAAACTCCGTCACAAAAACAAACAAACAAACAAAAAAAACCATCATTTTATTGGATTAAAAGGATATCTTCTTTATGTTATTATGACTCTTTCCCTTTATCTTCTATTCAGATATCTGCCCACTAAAATGTATAATCATGCTCTATAAATTTTACTTACAATATATTTATAACTATAATCAGAAACTTAGTATAGACATAGTCAAACCCAGATATCGAAGCTTCAAAAATACATAAAAGTCTTTGGCATGAATCATAAAGGTTTACAAAAAAAAAAAAAAAAAAAATTTAAACGGCCTTCCATTCAGAGATTTCTAACTAGAAAATAGCAAGTTGAAGCACTCAGTCATTCTTAGCTCATAGACAGGCTTCCCAACCTTGCCAGTTTCCTTCTAGCTACCCCAGATAACAGTAACTGGCATTCATCTTCCAGCTGAGTTACTTTGAAGAAAAATGAGAGGCAGATCAGCAGGGTTTCTTATTAAAAGATAAACCAGAAATATAAAATGTCATTAAATGACAACTCCTATAGAATTGCATGGGCTACCAACTAATACTTTAATAAAAAATAAAAAGAAAGAAAAATGAGCATGAAAGACAGTAATCATTAGTCGGTATCACTGCCCTTTAAATGCATAAGGAGTTTGACTAACAGTAGAAAGATGTGGAGATGATCTTGTAGGTTGACTTACTAGTGAGAAGTCATCTTGGATGCAGAGGGAGCCCCTCCTCATACTTCCTTCATTATCAATGAACAAAAAAAATCAGCATTTGTTTGGTGGAATGAATCTTCTTATTTAAGTAGAGTAACAGCCCTCTCGCAGGTATAAACTCTACTCCCCTTTATGGAAGCACATGCTTGAACTATTTCAAATAATTTAACAAATCATTCCCTGGATCAAATCAATTTAAAAGGGTATCTTTTTCTAAAGAATGAGGTAACATCAGCGGCATAAAAAATCTTGTCATGCAAAAGGAGTCTAAAGAATTTAAATACATGTCTCCCTCAGTTACTGACTCAAATCAGAATGAAATCCTATATCCAAGCCTCACAGTTATATAATTAAAACATCTGTGAATGTTATCTTGATTATCATTATTGTTGGGCGCTTTTAGGTGCCCGAGAAAGATGTCTCAAATTCTCTTCTCTACCTAAAAGTAATAAGAGTGAATGAAATGACACTTGTTTCTTTCCCTCCTCATCTACCTTGCTCTATTGCTACTTCCCACAGGTAAGAGATTTGAGAGTTATTATATAACCGGTCCTAGGTGGAGCAAATTAACATACATGTGTATCTGCTATATGACAGACAAAATCCTAAGCACTTTTACATAAACGGTATTTTAATATTTTAACTTCTCTGTAAGATGCAGCTAACCCCATTTTCAGATTATGAAACTAAAGATTAATGAAGTTAAACAATTATTTGCCATAGGTCATATGGTTAATATGGATCAGAATTAGGATTTAGAATCTGATCTTTCCTTGGATAGCTTGACAAGTTATTGGATTGAGATTTTCTTGAGAGAAAGGGCATAATGTTTTTTATACATAGAAGTACATAGGAAGCAATCAGTAACTGGTTGTGCAATAATAAATCCCAAGTCATTACTTGTTTTAGTCAAATTAGTCACTTTCTCTTGTTCCTAATTTGACTTCTGCCATCTGGTGGCAGTTTTGCATAGGGGTCAATTTAACATTCAGCATGAAGTCTTGGCAAAGTACTAACCTGTATACTTCAGAAAATGCTAATTTAAACTTGGACCAGTGAAATCCCTGAGTACTTAATGCAGCTCATAAACTAATCACGGGAATTAGCAAATAACAATAGAGAGCAAAACAGAAACGGGTCAGAAACAGTGGTAATATTTTTTTCCATAACAATCGTCTAGCCTAGTGTGATTTTTACCTACTGTCCTCATTTACATTGACTACTTATAAATTTCTGACAAACACCAATGGAGCTAAACACCTGGATATTCACTTGCTAGGATTCAGTACTATCAAAAAGCAGGGACACTGCGTCAAATAGTTGAAAAATACATGACTATAACTGAGGTAAGTTGACCATTGCTACATAGTATCTTTTCCTTTCTTTTCCTCTTGTTACCAGATGGATTAACAAAATTATCCTGTGGAATAAAACAGAGAATCAAATTGCAGCTAAGCAGACAAGGAGCAAAACTGTAGATGTTCTTTCACGCTCATTTTCTCTACATAGATGTGTGTGGTTTCTCATAGTTAATTGAAAACACAGAGCAAGTCCACTTGATGCCGAATGGTAGAACAGAATAATCCTCTTTGCATAAAGGTTATTGGAAGCAATTTCTAAGAATCTACATTAGACATTAATAATTTATTTGAGCTTTTGTAATTGTTACATAATTTTTCTTTCATAGTATTATTTTGAATTTGAAAGTGAGAGATAGGATTTGAGAGGATACAGGATATACACTTCGGTGGGGATTTTTTTATCTTTCTAAGTTGCATTTTAGGTGAAGAGTTTAAAAACTTAGTCTAGTTATGCTTATTCAGGAGACATACTGGCAAAGGAAATAAATAGCTTTTCTTTGAAAAGAGACAAGTGAGCTTTTTGAAATACTTTCATTTTCTTAAAAAAAAAATTGCCTTCACAAAGGCCTCAAGCCATTCTGATTACACCTAGGCAATAAAATTTCTTCACGTCTTAGGTGACACCACTAGTGTTTCTGCTAACTACAAAAGGGAAGATTGACTGTATCTTTTGCAAAACAGTTGGCAATAGGGCTATCGTTACCTTCTATTTCTTTCCATTTTTAAAACAGCCAGTTCCAAAGGAACAGTGTGACCAGTTAACATGCCTGCCCAATTATAGGGCAATGATGATTGCATGTCTTTTACGCTGGCTCTTCCACCCCCAGCTTCATTCAGCAAAGGTGCCATCGTTTAAGTAAAATGACACTAAAACAACTGTGGTCATTATAAGACAAATGTACTTCTCATGAATTAGAAACACTTTGCTCTCAGCTTCCTGGCTCACTATGTTCCAAGACTTACGATTATCTCACAGCGGCAAACCTTGAAGCATGCTGCACTTCAGTTAATGCTCAGCGAGTCTCCTCTGGGGTTCCAATGACTGGATGCGAGGTGAATTTCCCCTTTACTGTCACATCAGTCTGTCTAAATGAATAAGAGGGAAAACTGAAAGTATCTGTGTCCTAGACTGTTCTCTACTCTCAGGTTTTTGAAAGACTCTAGCCACTCAGCAGCCTTGGTATCACACCTAACAGACTTCTGGGACAGGATTCAGCCTTTCGTGTGGGCATTTGTGACAAAATCAGGGTTTCTCTTATTTTTGTTTTGATTCCAAAGAACACTACACTAGGGCTCAGGAGACTTGGATTTTGTATCCACCTTCATCAAAAATCACTTAACATATCCAGATTTTTCTTTATCTTTAAAATGAAGTGTTTAGGATAGACGGCCTCTAGGCCAGCTTCAAGTTTCTAAGATTTTTACAGACTTGTTAATTCACTCTAAGCTGATGATATCTTGAGGTGCACATAGTCATTACATTAGTTGACATTATTTGTAAGCTATTCACACACATACATACACAAACTTAATTCAAGGACAATAAGAACTAGCACTATTGAACATCTACTATGATGTCAAGCACTGTCCTACGTTGTTATGTCATGTAATTATCACATACATTTTAGAAATTGTATTATATCAATGTTTCAACTATAGAAATTGCTAATGTGATATATTTTAAATCTTGAGTAATTCACTCTGCTAGCAAATGGCACAACTTGGGAACTGTCAACTGCCATGTTTATTCCACAATTTTTGTGGTGGCTTCTACTGCACACCTGTACAGCTTACTCACTGGAAAAATATTCTTATTTTTACAAATAAATTACTTAACAGTTAATGAGTAATAATTCATTGAATGACTTCTATGTGCTAGGTTTTTTTCTAGGTACTGAAGGTGCAGATCCTACTATTATAAAGCTAATATTCTAGTGAAGTGGGAAGAACTACAGAATAGAAATGATAACTAAATATCTACCCATTACATTTCAGATGGTGATAAATATCAAGGTATGGAATAAGTCACAGCAGAGAAATCGAGAGTATTGAAGCATTAATGAAGGTGATTGTGGGGGTTGTTTGTTGGGTTAGAGTAGCACTAAAAATCTTCATTGAGAAGGTATTATATCACTAAAGCCTAATGGAGGTGAACACACAAGCCATATAAATAACTTCAGGAGCAGCAATACACCCAGAAGAAATGGTAAATACAAAGATCCTAAGGAAGAAGTCTTTCTACAGTATTTTAAGAAAAACCCATTGAGGACTTCATGAGTAGAATGTGGAAAACAAAGACAAAATATAGAAGATAACATCAAAGAGGTAACGGGTGATTATAAGGGACAGATCATATGGGCCTTGTAGACTATTGGGAATTATTTGTCCTTAATTCCAAGTTAAGCATAAAGTCATTGGAGGGTTCTGGGCAGAGGATTGATCTATTTAACTTACATTGCAACAATATCATTCTGGTCACTGTGTTTATAGAATGCGAAAGCGTGATGGAAGAAGCAGGGAGAACAAGAAGCAGGGAGGCTAATTGTGATAATAATCAAGGTAAAAGCTTATATTTGTTTAGACTAGAACTCCGAAGTGGGGGCACTATGGATAACGAGAAGTGATAAGATTCAAGGTATTGAAGCTGGAGGCCACAGGATGTCTTAATGGATAGGATGAGACGTTTGAATAAAGAGAAGAATGAAGAACAGCTCTATGGTTTCCTATCAGAGAAACTGCAAGTTTGTAGTTACCATTTATTGCACTAGAAGAGAGTTTTGGAGAAGAAAATTTGGGGAAAAAAATTAGCTGTTCAACTTTAGACACTGAATATTTGGATGTTTAAAATTAGATGCTAAGTTTGGTTTGCCTAGTAGATATCCAAACAGAAATGTTAATTGTATTAGTTCATTTTCATACTGCTATAAAGAATTGCCTAAGACTGGGTAATTTATAAGGGAAAGAGGTTTAATTGACTCACAGTTCAGCATGGTGGGCGGCAATGCCTCAGGAAACTTACAATCATGGTGGAAGGCAAAGTGGAAGCAAGGCACTTTCTTCACAGGGTGGCAGGGAGGAGAAGTGAAGGCAGGAGGAACTAACAAATACCGATAAAACCATCAGACCTCCTGAGAACTCAATCACTCTCCCGAGAATAGCATGGGAGAAACTGCCACCATGATTCAATTACCTCCACCTGGTCTCTCCCTCCACACATGGGGATTACTGGGATCATGGGGATTACAATTCAAGAAATGTTTTAACATGCTGGGGAAATAGCAATAAGCCTTCACAGAAGGACTTTGTAAAAAAAAGAGTAAAAAGTTTCATGCAGATAATTAATGCAGAGTTTGTGCATAAGGAAGACTTACTGTTGGCTCCTGAAGATTACATGTTCAAAACTATAGTTCAGGAGAGCCCCCAGAGAACCTTAAGTTTCAATAATTCTCTAGAAGGATTCACAGAGTTCAGAAAAGTCATTATACTCATAGTGACAGTTTATTACAGCAAAAGGATACAGACTAAAATCACCAAAAGGAAGAGTCGCATAGGGCAGAGTCTAGGAGATACTCGGTCAAAGTTTCCAGTGACCCTCTCTCAGTGAAGTCAAGCAGACAGCATTTTCTTCTACCGGCAACAACGTGTGGCAATATGCTTGAAGCATTGCCAATTAGAGTTTTAGTTGAGGCTGGTCACGTAAGCACGGATGACTGCATATGTGGTTGACTTTGGTTAGTTACTCAGTCTCCTGCCCCTACAGAAGCCAAACCACCTGGCCCAAGACCCTCATGGTAATTCATATTGATAAAATAAACCAACCTGTGTGGCCAAGTCCCCAGTGATACTCTTATCAGGCAAAATATTCTACCGTCTTAGAGACAATCTCCCAGGAGTAAGTCAAGAGCCAAATCTTTGGAAGATGTTCTCTCATAGTGTAATGTAGAATTTTAATATTTTCATATAAATATTCATACCTCAAATACCAATTTTAATCTTTAAAAGATTTGGCAATGTCTTATTAAGCAACTCTCTTAGTTTCCAGAAACTCTCATAGAATTTCTGAATATTTTAGCAGTTTAATCAGATCTTCCTTTCTATTCCTTTGGCTAAAAACCTGTTTGGTTGTTTACTTTATTTGATTTCAAGGAGGCTCTGGGCTGAATCAACTGTGTCCAAATTAGTAAACAAATTATTTTTAATTACTGAGCAGCTTGAAAGAATTTAGCAATTTTCATTCAGAAGATGAAAAAGATGGAATACATTTTGTGACAGCTGAAAGCTTGCATCGTATCAGAAAATCTGAGAACAAAAATAATCTTTAACAGACATAGAAATATTGAATTTCCATTGCATTGTTTTTCATCATAAAAACGATTATTTCAAGTTTTGAAAAGCAAAAGATTTAAAAAATAAGCATTTATTTATGGCTCAAAAGGGCATGACAAAAATGTACAAAATAACCTGTAAAATTGAATTTATAACTATTGTCACAATGTTTTAATAACTCCTAAAAATAGAAAACTATAGCAACCCACATATGTTCTCCTGTTAAAATTCTGAAGTTTTTAGATTTACTTTTGTCAGTAACCAAGAAACAAATGTGGTGACTCCATAATTCACACGTGTGCATTCTAGCTCTAAAATAGAACACCTACATTAAGTTTTGCTTAGAAGCACACACTCACAACTCAAAACGTGAAGGTGTAAAAATTCTGATTACTTTAAAACATTATGGCGTTCAAGGGAGAAATATCAGTTGACTTGGTTTTTGTGTCTGTTAATTTGGGGAAAGGAAAGAGTGGAGGACAGGGATTGACCTTGAAGCGTTTAGTATGATACTTGGAAATGTGCATATTTTTAAAGAGTCCTTCATTAATGCAACCTGTTCTTTATTTCTAAAGACTGTCTTTGATCAGGACTATAACTAGATAAAAGAAGGATTAATTTTGTACTGAAATATTAATTTTGTATTTACTATATGTTATATAATGCTAAATATATACATAAGTATCTTCTATTAAAAAATAACTATAATGCTTGTACTATTCTGATATCTATTTTACAGAGAAAATAATTATGATTAGAGAGACTTGGCAACTTGCTCAAAGACCACGGCTTAGTAGGAAGCAGAGATAAAACCTAAACCTAGAATTCCATGCCAGAATACAACTTAAAATTGTGAAGATGTTTCCATCAAGGGTAGAGACCCAAAAGCCATGAGAAAAGGTACTCTTTTAGTCCAGGGGATAAACAATTAAAATAATTGTATGTTAATAAACAATTATTGAGCCAAAAAAAGGCTATTGAGCATTTAGAACTCCTTGATGCTGGGGTACTGACAAGAAATATCCTTAAGGAATCACAGTCTAGTGTGGAAGAAAGAATCTCAAATCACTGATGATTCTAATCCACTTTGGTGGTGTCAACAGTCATTTTTGGAACATAGAACACTTTTTTCTACTTGGGAGCTAAAGAGGATAAAATGAATGTTATTTCTGAACACATGAATTCTTTAGAGAGGCAAGCTATGGAAAGGTATTTGAAGCAAAATTGACCAGTATGAAGAAAGACACACAGGCATGAAAGAGTGTGGTCTGGAAAAGGAAAGAAAAGTTTACTACTTTAACCATAGCATGTAGTATACAAGGGAATTTAAAAGGCAAGATTAAAAACAGCTCTCTTACAATAGTAATATCCACGTTTCCCCAGACACCGCAGTTCCCAGCCGCTAAGGGTTAGCAGTTGGCTCAATAATACCTTGGTTGATATTATCTGGAAAACCAGTAACTCCTTGACTTTTGTTTTCTTTTTTAAATACAGTTTTTATATTAAAACAATTAATAGTTATGTTTCTTTTTAAAATGCAATTTTTATATTAAATTAGTACAGAATTTTCTCATACCTAACCTATATTTCCTCTTTTATTAACATCTTCATATTAGTATATTTGTTAATAAACAAGCATTGATACATTATTATTAATGATCTAGGCTGTATTTATATTCCTTTTTTTACTCAGTATCATTCTTCTGTCCCAGGAGACTCTATAATACCACATTTTGTGAATTGTCATGTCTCCTTAGCTGCCTCTTGACTGTTACAGTATCCTAATTTTTTTGTTATTGTTTTTGATAACCTTGAGAGTTTGAGGAGCACTGATGAGGTATTTTGTAGACTCTCCCTCAAATGAGATTTTTCTGATGCTTTCCTCATGATTAGATTGGAGTTATGCATTTTGGGGATGACCACAAAAGTAAAGAGTGCTAGTCTCATTACATCACATCAAGAGAACATTCTGTCAGTGTGATTTACTACTGGTTAGATTAAGCTTGATTTCATGGCTGAGGTAGTGTTTGCCAAGAATCTCCACTGTAATGTTACCATTTTTATCTCTTTGCACATTGTACTCTTTGGAATTAAGTCATTACACACAGCTCTCACTCGAGGAGTGGGGAATAGAGCCTCACTTTCTTAAAGTGAAAGTGAATTCTTTTCAAGAAAGAGGGGTCCCCTCTGTTTTCTTATTTACCCAATCAGTCATTTCTATCAATATAGATTTGTGAGTATTTATTTTACATTTTGAGTTATAATTCAATACAAAATCTTTTCATTTTCCACTCACGTTGTTTCATGTTCAGAAATTGGAAATTCTTTCAATTGACTCCAGTGTCTCTTTGACGTTTTGCAGTGTGGTATCATTTGACCAACATCTCCCCGTTTTCACACCTCCCACCCACTCCAGCATCTGATAGCCACCATGCTACTCTCTACTTTTTTTAGATCTACTTTTTTGTAATCTTGAGTAATGCTAAGAGACTGTATGCAAAGTGTTCTCACCGTAAAAAAAATAATGTGAGATAGTGAATATGTTAATTAACTAGAGTCAGTCATTCCACAATGTATATATCCTTTAGAATAGTATGCTGTACATAGTAAATACATATAGTTTTATTAGTCAACTTTTTTAAAGAGTGGAATGGTGGTATCCAGGAGCTGGGAGATGAGACAAATGGGAGTTATTACTAAGCAGTGGTCATAAAGTTTCAGTTAAAAAAAATATACAGGCTCTAGAGACTTGCCCTGCATTACTGTGTTGCCAGAGGGCTTAGGTTGGTCTCCAGATGATGTGAGACCCCAGCCCCACTCAGTCTACATGTTCTCATCATCATCATGAGAAATAATTCAAAAATGACTCAGAATAAAGTAAAAAGCAAGAAGCTTTTACTGTAAAGCAAAAGTAGCCACTTAGAGAAGTGCGGGCATTCTCATGAGAATGAGTTACACACAACGAAGTTTGGGTTTCTAATTTGATGGGTGTTTCTTTAATTATGGGGTGGAATAATCGTTAGGTATTCGGGAAAACAGTGGATTTCAGGGCCTCCTGGTTACTGCCCCTTTTTTCCCTTATTTGGGTTTGCCTGGAAGAGTTATGGACATGTCACCCTGAACAGAGTGTTGGTCATTTTCTCCTCCTTATTTGGGGTTTTCTGTTATCCTGTGGGTTTGTTTTGTTTTCGTTTTTGTTTTTTGCCTAGTTCCCGTTTTAGCTGTTGTTTGGGTTTTACCATCCTCCTACAACTACCCAGTGCTATGCCCATCTCAATTGTACCAGAGCCAACAATAATGTATGATACACTTAAAGATGTAATAGGAGTAGAAATGGGATATTAAACGTCCTTACAACAAAATAAGAGAAGTGAAGTAAAAAAGTTGAGTAAAGGCAGAAGTATTTAAACCCCATGTATAGGTTTCAAACATATATTACCATTTTACTCATGAATAGATGTCACCTGTACATATTTATCATACACATATAAACATACACATGCATGTAAGTGTATATGTGTTATTTTAATAATGTTTAGTTTTAGTGTATAAATCTTATATATACTGTTAAATTTATACCTAAATATATTATTTATTTTGTTAGTTCCAGTATTTTTATAAATACTCTTTATAATACTCTTGATTTCTTTGCTAGTTTGTTGAGTGTTTTTATTACAAGGGGATATCTAATATTTTCAAAAAATTTTTCTGCATCTGTTAAGATGATCATATTTTTTTCATTGTTTTGTTAATACAGTATATTACATTGATTGATAGTAATATGTTAAACCAACCATGGATTTGGAGTTAAACCCCACTTCATCGTAGTATACAATTCTTCTTATATGTTGCTAGCATTTTGTCAGGGGTGGGTTATATATTTATTTTTCTATGGTATTAGTCTGTCATTTTCCCTGAGATGTCATCGTCTGCTTTTGGAATCAGGATTATAGTAGTAAGGTGGGAAGTGTCGTCTTCTCATATGTTTTGTGGATGATATTGTAAAGGATTGGCATTAATTATCCTTAAATATTTGGTAAATTCACCAGAAAAAACCATTTGAACCTGGGCTATTTTTATGGAACTAGATTTACATTACTGATTTAATCTCTTTGTTATAGTTGTATTCTAACTTTGTATTTTTTTATTCAGTTTTGATATTTTGTGTTTTTCAGAGATTTGTCCATTTAATCTTTGTTATCTAATTAGCAACATACAGTGGTTCACAGTATTCCCTCATTGTCTCTCTCTTTTGGAGGCAGAGGCAAGGTCAATAGTGACGTTCCATATTTCACTTCTGATTTTAGTAAACTGAGTCTTTTTTTTTTTCCCCCTGAACAGTCTGGCTAAAATTTTGTCAATTTTATTGATATTTTCAAAGAAAAAACTTTTACTTTCAATGATTTTTCTATCTAACATTTTATTAATATTCTCTCTAATCTACTTTTCAAAAATTCTACTACTTACTTTAGATTTAGGTTCCTGTTCTTTCTATAGGTTCTTATGGTGAAATATTCAGTTATTATTAGAATCTCTTTTTTCATTTTTACCGTGGGTATTTACAGCTATAATTTTTGCTCTAAACATTGCTTTATCTGTATCCCACAAATTTTGGTTTAAAAAAAGAGGTATAGAAAAGCTGCAAAAATTAACCACCAGTAGAGCTGACTACAGGACATTTTAAAGGAAAAGTAAAATCAATGTATTGTTGGGTTATCATAAATGTAAAGTACGAGGTATTATGATAGCACAAATGTAGAAACAGGAGAAATTGGAATGGGTTTTTTTTAAGGTCCTTAAATAAAATGTAAAATTTAGTAATAGTTAAAGGCAAACTGTAACAGGTAGTTAATAATTTACACTATGAATCATAAGTAAACCAGTTTTTAAAGGTATATACCTACTAAGTCAGTAAAACTGTGAAAAAGAGAGGAAAAAGGAAAGAATGAACAAATTAAAGAAAATAGGTAATAAAAAGAAAATGGTAGCTTATACCCAATGATATCCACAATAACTTTAAACTAAAATAGTCTAAGAAGCAGAATGTCAAGTTGGGCTTTTTGAATATAGTACCATTGTATATATTTCCTTCAGGAAATCCAGTTGAAAAATAAAAAACCAATTATGTCAAAATTAAAAGAATAGATAAAAGATACACCATGCAAACAATCAACAAAATAAAATTGGATTTGCGATCAAAGTATATTACTAACATTAAAGGGGATCAGTTCATGATTATAAAGGTATCGATTCATTAAGAGGACATACCCTCAACATTGATGCACCCAATCAGACAACTTTAAAGCACATTAACCAAAAGAATAACAGAACTGCAAGAAGAAACAGACAACTCTAAAATATATAACAGAAGTTAAAAATACAGGAAGTAAATAGTAATAAAAATGAAAGATGAATAGAAATATCCACAAGTCCAATTGGAAATTGCAGCTCCCCAATATAATAATTGATAGAACAAGTAGGTAATGGGGGGATGGATGCAGCAAACCACCGTGTCATGTGTATACCTATGTAACAATCTTGCACTATCTGTACATGTACCCCAGAACTTAAAGTATAATAATAAGAAGAAGAAGAAGAAAATCGCCAAGGACATAGAATACTTGAGCAACAACATCTATCAATTTGACCTATTTAATATTTTCAGAATTCTTACCTCAATACATTCAGAAGGACTCTTTGTTTTAGGTACCTTTGGAACATTTAGCAATATAAATTGTATTCTGAGATATAAATAAATGTTAATACATTTTAAAGATTTAGAATCATACAAAGTTTGTTCTCTCATCAAAAAGGCAATTTTCTCTTTGGCCTAAGCAAGAGAAAATGGAATTTCCGTCACTTGCAACCAAAAGAGTTTAGGATAGTACAGTTGCATGAAAAATTTCTTCACTAGAGCCAAGATTAGAACATACGCTTTTCATTGACCAGCCACTTTCACCTTACTGTGATTAAAACTTTTTCATAGCATTAATTTAGCTTACTTCTTCTTTTTATCTAAATCTGACTTTCTTTTCTGGCCATTTCACTGCCTATTTTTTTCACCTTTACCATGGTATTTCTGAAGTTCAGTAGGAAGAGAACTGGGAGAATGATTTTCTCAATGTGGTGTTGCCAGCAAACGTTATTTAATCATTTTTTACTAACATCACGGGTTTCCCCTCAAATTCACATTCTGAAGAAAGAAGGCAGATGTTATACAGCTTAGCTCTTCCAAATTTGTAGGACAGTTGACTTCATATTTTATTAGATCATGATGTGTCAAATATTTAATTTAACGCTATAAGGATTCTCCACAAAAAATGGTCAAATACACACACACGCGCGCGCGCACACACACACACACAGAATTTCATGGTTCCCAAGAAAAAAACAGAAATAGAACATTTTAATTAAAATGATTTTATAATCTAATATTTGTTTATTTTTTCTGAGATGGAGTCTTGCTCTGTTACCCAGGCTGGAGTGCAGTGGTGAGATCTCAGTTTACTGCCACCTCCACCTCCAGGATTCAAGCAATTCCCCTGTCTCAGCCTCCTGAGTAGCTGGGACTACAGGAATGTTCCACCACGACTGGCTAATTTTTTGGGTTTTTTTTAGTAAATATGGGGTTTCACCATGTTAGTCAAATGGGCTCGATCCCTTGAACTTGTGATCCGCCCGCCTCAGCCTGCCAAGGTTCTGGGATTATAAGCATGAGCCCCCATGCCCAGCCTATATTTTAAAATTTTTAGTTATTTTGAGAAAATATGTACATACTTCTTAGTAGCTTTTAATATAATTGTACCATATTAAGAAATAATATTACATTAAATTTAATTTTATTACTCAAATAGCAACTACATACATTTTTTAAATATTAAAAGTGAAGTCTAGAACATTTTACTAATTCATCTCTAGATCCCAAATAAAAAATCTCTGCTATAACTCAATGACTCAACCGGAGGTCACAGTACTATAAAGTGAACCATCAGATCACTGGTAAGTATCTTTTAAAGTCCCCTTGAATTTCTAAAATATTGAGTGACAAACTACAGGATCCCGTAGAACCATCATACTTACTAATATAAGATGAAACCAAACACCTTCCTTGGGGATTATGTGAAAGGAAATCCAGAGAGAATCATCTGAGCATTGTAGAAAGATTACATGTGCAAATAATGACCACCACTATGTATGTCATGTTTCAATACGAAGGAAAACAATTATAAAAGCAGTATTTCTCATTTCTGTACATTTTTATTAATATTTGCTCATTTGACTTTACAACAGCCCTGTGAAGTATAGAGAGTTATTATCATTTTTTTAAAAAAGTAACAACGTTCTAGGAATCCAGTTAATTTCCACCCTAGTTCTATCGCTATGGCTTACTTTTATAAGCCCTAGCCATAAATGGTAAAATATGGAATAAAAAGCATTTATGATTTTTATTTGCTGCTACATTGATGACATAAATAATAGTTTCTAAAGAACCCAAACAGAATTTAGAGCATAGAGACCTGTAGGTTTTCCTTAAAATAATAAACAGAATGCTCTTGGGAGAAAAGCATGTAGACACAATTTTTTAAATCAAATAAACTGTCTCCTCAAAGTTATCCATCTTGTTACTATCACTTGCAGCAAGGGAGTCTTGGTACATCTGAGACATCATAAAATAAACTCACAAATATAAAATTTAATGAGAAATCAAATAGCATAAACCAATCTTATAAAAAGAAATGAGGAAATGAAATAAGAAACAGCCGGGAAAAAAATCTAACTAGCATTTTTGATGGTTTGCCAGTTCACAGACTGCTATTAAAAAAAAAAAAAACCTGTTATTAATGGATCCAAAATTGAAATATTTGGAGAATGGAAGGAAAGATGGTCAGGATTAGTATTTTTGCCAGATTGATTATAAAATCTACAACAAACGGTATGTGGCAACACCAGCACCATAATGTAAGGACAGACCAGATTTTCATTTTTTAAAAATAATAATTGTTTATTATTAAAATTAAAGTGTAGTGAATACTAGAAAGACTTCTAGCATGACAGATAATTTGCATTCATAATCTCATCTTTTCAGCTGATTGATGGGCTCTCAATAAAGTTGCTTCACCCATCTAGCTCTATTTTTCCTCATATAATACAAGATGCTCATACTAATAAATTAAACATTCCCATAGTAAAAGATTAGTAGGCAAATACAAAAGTAACTTAAAGAAGTACTTTAAATAAATATAACTCAGTATAACTTTTAATTGTGTATGAGAGTGCTTCAAATAATAATAATGTTTATAAATATTCAATGAATATTTATTAAGAACTTACTATGCTACATGTGTTAGGTACTGGATAATATTAGTAGACAATCTATAAAAGGAAAGATATCAAAATAATATGTACATGAAATTTCTAGCACATTCATACACAGAAATAAGTAGCATTATCTCATTTTAAAGCATGGCTTTGCTCAATATAGGCAAGAGAAATTTTAAAAGTTTCCTTCTGATCGAAAAATCAATAATTAATTTTTAGAACTTGGAAATATATAAAAAGTTTTTAAATCACCAGAAAAATCATCTGAAATACTGATAGACTTCCCCTATTACTATATTTCAAAGTTATTAATATGATATTTACACATGCATCATATTTTTGCTTGTTTCATTTTTCTTTTATAATTTCAATTTTATTTCAGATTCAGGAGGTATATGTGCAGGTTTGTTACATCAATATATTGAGTGATACTGAGGTTTGGGGCACAAATGATCCTATCACTCAAGCAGTGAACATAGTACCTAATAGGTAGTTTTTCAGACTGTACTCCATTCCCTTTCTCCCCAGTCTGTCTACAGTGCCTACTGTTCCCAACTTTATGTCCACGTGTACACAATGCTTAGCTCCTATTTACAAGTGAGAATATGTGGTATTTGGTTTTCTGTTTCTGTATTAATTCACTTAGAATTATAGCTTCCAGCTACATCTGTATTGCTGTAAAAGACATGATTTCATTCTTTGTTATGGCTATATAGTATTCCATGGTGTCTATGGTCCACATTTTCTTTATCCAATCCACCATTGATAAGCATCTAGGTTGATTCCATGTCTTCGTTATTGTGAATAGCCCTGTGATGAACATATGAGTGCATGTATCTTTGTAGAATGATTTCTTTTTCCTTAGGTATATACCCAGTAATGGCATTACTAGGTCAAATGGAAGTTCTGTTTTAAGTACTTTGAGAAACTCTGAATTTCTTTCCACAGTGTCTGAACTAACTTATATTTCTACCAGTGCATATGCATTCCCTTTTCTCCACAGCCTCATCAGTGTCTCTTGTCTTTTGAATATTTAATAATGACCATTCTGACTAGTGTGAGATGAACTCTCTTTGTGGTTTTGATGTGCACTTTGATGGGTGAAGATGTTGAACATTTGTTCATATGTTCATTGCCACTTGTATGTCTTCTTTTGAGAAGTGTATGTTCATGTCTTTTTTTTTTTAATGAGGTTGTTTTTTGCTTGTTAAATTGTGTAAGTTTCTTGGCTGGGCATGGTGGCTCATGATCATTTCTATAATTTCAGCACTTTGAGAGGCCAAGGCGGGTGGATCACTTTAGGTCAGGAGTTTAAGACCATCCTGACCAACATGGTGAAAACCCATCTCTACCAAAAAAAAAAAAAAAAAAAAAAAAAATTAGCTGGACGTGGTGGTGGGTGCCTATAATCTCAGCTACTTGGGAGGCTGAGGCAGGAGAATGGCTTGAACCCAGGAGGTGGAGGTTATGGTGAGCCAAGATCATGCCACTCCACTCCAGCCTCAGTGACAGAGCAAGACTGAGTCTCAAAAAAATAAATTGTTTAAGTTTCTTATATATTCTGGATATTAAACCTTTGATGCACAGTTTGAAAATATATATTTTTTTCATTCTGCAGATTTTCTGTTTACTCTGTTAATAGTTTATTTTGCTGTGCTGAAGGTCCTTAGTTCAATTGGGTCCTACTTGTCTATTTTTGGTTTTGCTGCAATTGTTTTTGAGAACTTAGCCATAAATTCTTTCCCAAAGCCAAAGTCCAGAATGGTATTTCCTAGGTTTTTTCTAGGACTCTCATAATTTGAGGTCTTACATTTAAGTCCTTAATCTGTCTTCAGTTCATTTTTGTACATGATGAAAGTTAGGGGACCAGTTTCATTCTTCTGCACATGGCTAGTCAGTTAGCCCAGAACCATTTATTGAACAGGGAATCTTTTCCCCATTGCTTATATCTGTCAAGTTTGTCAAAGATCAGATGGCTGTAGGTGTATGGGCTTATTTCTAGATTCTCTATTTGGTTTCATTTGCCTATGAGTCTGTTTTTGTACGAGTACCATACTGTTTTGTAGCCTTAAAGTATAGTTTGGAGTTAGGTAATGTGATGCCTCCAGCTTTTTAATTTTTGCTTAGAATTGCTTTCGCTATTTGAGCTATTTTTTGGTTCCATGTGAATTTTAGAACAGTTTTTTCCAATTCTGTGAAAAATGATATTGGTAGTTTGATAGGAACAGCATTTAACCTATAGATTGACTTGGGCTTATGGTAATTTTAATGATATTGATTCTTCCAATCCATGAGCATGAATTGTTTTTCAACCTGTTTGTGTAATCTATGAGTTCTTTCAGCAGTGTTTTGTATTTACCTTGTAGAGATCTTCTCCTCCTTGGTTAACTATATTCCAAGATGTTTCATTTTCTTGTGACTATTGTAAATGGAATTATGTTCTTAATTTGGCTCTCAGCTTTGAATGTTTTTGGTGCATAGAAATGCTACCAATTTTTGTACATTGATTTTGTGTCCTAAATCTTTACTGAAGTCATTTTTCACTTCTAGGAGCCTTCTGGGAGGCTAAGGTTTTCTAGGTATAGAATCATATCGTCAGCTAAGAGGATGATTTGACTACTTCTTTTCCTGTTTGGACTTCTTTCTCTTGCCTTATTGTTCTGGCTAGGACTTCCAGTACTATGTTGAATAGGAGTGGTGAGAGGGCTTTCTTGTCTTGTTCATGTTCTTAAGGGGAATGCCTTCAGCTTTTGCTCATTCAGTATGATGTTGGCTGTGGGTTTCTCATAGAGGATTAATTGAGTTGTGTTTGTTTCCTGGTTTGTTGAGGGTTTTTAGCATGATTGATTTTATCAAAAGCTTTTTCCATATATATTGAGATGATCATATGGGTGGCTTTGTTTTTAATTCTGTTTATCTGGTAAATCACATTTATTGATTTGCATATACACATACATTTAAAAGGCAAATAATTCTTAAAGCAGTCCTCAGCTTTAGACCTTTGTGTACCCCCAGTCCTGATCTCTGGAGTATATCCCTTTTAACACTTTTAGCTACTTTATTTTTCTGATAATTATTTCCACATATTTAGATAGTAAGGTCTGTGGTACTTATTGATTTATCTGTACCCTATATATCAATCTCATTTTATTTTACACCATGGTGTCTTCTGTATCTGTCACCTTCATCTTCTTCTCTATAGATTGTTTTGGTTTTTTTATTGCTGCCATGACAAGTTATCACAAAGTTTGCTTCAAAAACACAAATTACTATCTCACAGTTCAGGTAGGTCAACTAATTTATTCTCTGGGTCTCACCAACCCCAAATAATGTTGTCTAGCCTGGGATATTATCTGGAGGTTCTTGGGGAGAATCTGCTTTCAGTCTCTCTTGGGTGGTTTATAAAATTCAATTACCTGTGACTGCATTCTGAGATTCTCATTTTCTTCTTGGATGTCAACTGATGACTGTTCTTAATTTTTAGAGGCTTCTCCCTGTTACTTGCACATGGTTTCCTATATCTCAGAACCAGAGCCAAAAAAAGGTGTGAACATAAAGAGGAAGGAATCACTAGAGGTAACCTTGGAGACTGTCGGCCACAGTCTGCCATCCAGCCCCCGGTGCTTCACAATTCTTCCACGTGCTAAACGCACTCATCTCCTACCAAGGTTCTTAACAATCTCATCCCTTTACAGCATTTTCTTAGTCTATAATCTCATCATCTAGATCAAATATAGATGTCAAGTGAAACTCCTGGTTATAATCGAGTAACTACAGCTCTTTGGGTACAATTATTTACCATCTGTGGATCTGTAAAACTAAAGAGAAAAATGGTCATTCCAAAACACAGCTAACCAATAATGGGTATGTATAGAACAAGAGCTATAGTTATTCTAGATCAAAAATGAATTCTGGTGGAAAAAGCAGTTGTATTAATGTTTTAGGACACACACACACACACACACACACACACACACACAAACTATATTGCTTAACTGAAATATACTGTAACCATATGGAGGCTACAAGTACAAAATCAAAGTATCAGCAGAGCCTAGTTCTCTCTGAAGATTCTAGAGGAGAATCTATCCTTGCCTCTTCCTGGCTTCATGAGGTTGTAGAGGAACATATTTGATGTTACTTGGCTTATAGCTGCATTAGTACAGTATCTGCCTCCATCTTCACATGGCTATCTTCCCTGTATTTATTTTTGTGTATATTTTGTGTATATTTTTATTTGTGAGTTTTTTTTCTCTTTTTATAAAGACGAGTCATATTGAATTTAGGACATGCCATAGCCAGTATGACCTCATTTTAACTAATTACATTTACAAAGATGTTACTTCCAAACTAGGTCACACCTGGAATTCTGAGAAGGACATAAATTTTGTTTGGATGGACAGAGGAGTGAGTACTATGCAACCCAATACAATTTATAGAGTATGTGCTTGAAAGGAGCTTTATCCTTCATACAAGTCATACAACCAATTTGAATTGACCTAGAAATGATGAAGCTGGGAAAATAAATATGCTGATTCTACTCTTTTCACTCCATCTAGATCTCTTGCCAGACTTCACATTGACTGACACCAACTAGAATCTAGAAGACAAGGAACCCGTTTGTCAAATACTTGGGCAGAGAGCCAGATATAGGAAGGTATCAAGTGAATCTTGAAGAGCAAAAACTATTCATAACACCCCTAAAGGCACCCACAGAAATCTAATTGAACTTACTTGGTTTCTAAACATTATGAAACGTGTTCAAAAATTAAATACTCATTGTAACAGAATGATAAAAGTAGGAGGGTATTATCTAAACTTCAAAAGCATAGGATTTAAAAACTGCTGTTGATAGAATTTGTCTATTTTTACTCTGGAAATTCATTTACCCTTTAGCTTCTCAAGAAGTAGAAAGTGATAAATACTAAAGAGAAATAAAAGATGTTTAAGAGAAGACTATTAAATTAACATATTATGAAAGTCTAATCCTATGGAAGACAAGTAATGTTACAGACTAACTGTAAAATACAATTTTTTGGAGATGCTTACAAGTAATAAAATGACTATCATGCCTCTTCAGGAATGACAGAGACCAGACATTTGAAAACTGATTATGAGAACATTTTCACGAGTTTTTATCTTCCAGCCAAATATAACTCTATTTGGGGGAGTCTTTTTAAATGATTGATATGGCTTGGAAAAAAAACCAATCTCTTGTTATCCAAAATGAATAAGCATTTCAACAGAAAACAAAAATCATCAAACTAATTCTTCATTAAAAGGAAAAATAATAACATATTTAGGCTAAGATAATGTCAATGCAGGAATCTCTAATGTATCATCTCTCTATACACAAAAATATTATTAGGAAGATAATAGTGAAGTACTCATATCAGCACTGAAAATTCAGACTAGCAGTCTTCCATTCATCAGTGTCAAGGAAGAATGTCTACTAGGAGCAAGATTTAGTGACCTCTTTTTGTGTACTTCAGCCTCTGAATTAAAACACCAATTAACAAAGCTAGCCTTAGAATTTGCTTATCCCCATTTCTTACCTTAACTGAAAGACAAGGCCGTGTGTTTCAATCAGAAACCCGGTACGAAAACTGCTTTCCTAAATATCTATTGCCACGCGGCATTCCCCTGACGCTGGACTCCCTCCCTCTTTACATACATTTAGGCACCACACATCTCATGACTGGGATAAAAGAGAACAGATACTGATATTTGGCATTCTCAAGTTAGAATCCTTTCATCTAAAACACTGCAGCTGAGAGAGAGAAATGAAAGTCATTTATAATGTGTGTGTGTGTGTGTGTGTGTGTGTGTGTGTGTGTTTGCATTTTCATGCTCTGCAAATGATCAAAGGCAAGCTATATTATCAGGGACATAAATTATCTTCCTTATTGCCAGAAATTATGTAAACAGCCTTTATTTAAGCATAAAAGTTTATAATGACATACACCAAAACAACTACAAAGGTCACTGGAATGCATAATTACAGTTTAGTTTTGAATTTTTATCACAAATTGTTGTACTTTCAATTCATTCTACACTATTTCTATCATTTGTAATTAAGAAAAAGAAAACACATTTGAAATGAAAGATGGAAAAAAGGAAAGCAGAAAAGAAAGCAAAAATAAAAGAAGATTTCTAAAACCTCCTGTCTAAATATATTATTAGGAATTTTTGTAGCAGTGGTTGAACAACCATTGAAGTCAGAATAGTGCTCATAACATACAACATGATTTTTGAACTTGTGCCTTAAAATAATAAAGCTGTGCCAGTGTTTATGTCGGAATTCTCTGACATTTTGCTCACAGCCTAGTAACTGCCTGCTTTCTGCTGCAGACTCCAGTTTCCTAGCACGATACTACAGTGTATTTTAGTGTGAGGTGTGATTTTTGTTTTATATTTTTTATTTTATTTTTCAGCCAGCCTAACTTATTTGAATCTTATTTGAAAATCAGATGTTTCTCTAATACTTTAAGACTTAGTCCAGCCAGGCGTGGTGACTCACACCTATAATCCCAGCACTGTGGGAAACTTAGGTGGGTAGATCAGTTGACATCAAAAGTTCAAACCTCATCACTACTAAAAATACAAAAATTGGCTGGACATGATGGTGGGAGCCTGTAATCCCAGCTACTTAGGAGGCTGAGGCAGGACAATCACTTGAACCCAGGTGTTGAAGGTTGCAGTAAGCCGAGATTACGCCACTGCACTGCAGCCTGGGTGACGGAGTGAGACTCAGTCTCCAAGCAAAACAAAAAAAAAGACTCAGTTTAGGTGCCAGGCATGGAGGCTCATGCCTGTAATCTCAGCACTTTGGGAGGTCAAAGTAGGTGAATCACTTGAGATCAGGAGTTCAAGACCAGCCTGACAAACATGGTGAAAACCCATCTCTACTAAAATTACAAAATTAGATGGGCATGGTTGCAGGTGCCTGTAATCCTAACTACTAGCAAGGCTGCGACAGGAGGATCACTTGAACCCAGGAGGCAGAGCCAAGATCATGCCATTGCACTCCAGCCTGGGCAACGAGAATCAAATTTGACATTCTATTTTCATTCAAATCTAGCATAGGTGACACGTTTTTTCAGCAGTAGAGACCATAAAGTTTTATGTCTTTCACAGAAAATACTATGCTAGGCAGGTATATGGATAGAGATAGATAGATGGATAGATAGATAGATAGATAACAGATAGATAATAAATAGATTGATTATGAATGACCATGGATAGATTTAAGTTAAAATGACAAAGAGCTCATTTACAGACTATCTTAAAACCAAATGATTTATATAATAACATAAGTAACAAAATTTATTTTTCCATTGCAAAAATATTTTATGGTCTTAGTGAACACAGACACATTTTGGAAGACTTTAGGTCATCATCTGTATTGACATAAAGTTTGCATTCCTGGAAAATTAAATTTACAAATGAACTACCTCTTTTGTTCTCTATTATTTATGTAACTATGTAGAACTAAACTGCTAGCAATGAACACTGAATCTATGATCATGATGACAATGAATAAAGATTACAGAGATCTAAATTTAATCACAACCTTTGCCTACTTGGCCAGATATTTTGCTTGTTACGTACTTGTGATCACTCAGTCATAAATATTCTCTAAAGTTCTCTTTCTTATATAACTGAGAAAGTGTTAGCCAGTACTCTTGTATTTATATCAATGAGTATTCTTCTTTCAAATATTTTCAGTATATACTATTGAAATAACCTTTTAAAAACTAAGGTCATACCAAAGAACATTTCAAATTTCCACAATGTTTAGAAATATCAGGTCAATAGATGTCACACCATGCTAATGAGGACATTGAGAATGTTCAATGAATATTCAATGAATGCCTTCCTAGGCATTTCTCTGTGAAACAAGATACCTATGAATATGAAAAAGTTGAAAAGTTCCTACTTTCAAGGAACTTGTAATCTAGTATAGAAGACTGGTTTGTACATAATCATACAATGTAATTAATACTATTTTAAACTTATATACAATGACCAGATGTACATATACAGATGAGGGAGTGTTTAACCCTGCCTCTAAAGGAGGGGGAAAGATTTAACCAAAGAAATAATATTCAAGTTGTAGGAGAAATAGCCAATGTAGATGACAGGGGGATGGATGCAGCAAACCACCATGGCATGTGTATACCTATGTAACAATCCTGCACGATCTGCACGCGAACCCCAGAACTTAAAGTATATAAAAAAAGGAATAATATTCACATTAACTCTTGAAGGAGTCATATACTTACTGGTTTGTTTATGCACTCTTTTTATAAGAACTCCTTGTTTTGAGAACCTCTATGTTCCAGGCATGGGATAAGTAATAAAGACATAATTTCCCTGATCTATTACAATAAAAGAGACAGAAATGACTTCAGTAATCTTAATGAATATATCATTACAATGTAAAGTATATTCTATGAAGATGAAGAATGTGCATCCATAAAAACATGTGAAATGGTACACAAATGTACCCCAAGAAAATGTTGCTCAAGCATGCTGGAGTTCATTAGGCAGAGAGAAGGATGAAATTTTATAAAGAGAATTGCATGTACAAAGACTCTTTGATAGAAGGAAGTAGGACACACTCAAAAACTGATTTTTAAAAACCACCAAAAACACTACAAAAAGCCTTGTAGTGGAGCAGAGTACTGCGGGAGGGTAATATAAGATGGGCTGAAACTCTAGTCAAGGCCAGTTAAGCAAGACTTGTAGGCCATGTTAAAGACTGTATATTATATAGTAAGAGCAATGAAAACAACTGAGAGGTTTTACACAGAATCCTACCACTCTAAGAAAATAATTTGGTACAATCCTGACATGAAGGTAAGAGAGCATGTGGCACATTCAGAGAAGGGGACCTAGGTGACTATAACTAGAGTAAGTTGGAGATTTTAGAGGTGACCAAGACAGCCTTAACATTCCTCTCCCAGCAAGCTGGGAAAACTTTCAGACATGCTTCTTAACTGATTTTAGGTCCCTGACCAATTTTTTTAGAGCACTTACTTTAAAAACTTGTGATTGTAAGTTCTTTCTCTGCCCCTTTGATGTGAATCTTTTTCAAAGCTCCTTGTCACATTTTTCATTGCAGCAATGTCTCTCAACAATCTGAGAACCATTTCTTTGAAATGTAATTTTCAAGATAGCACCCCTATCTCAGTTTCTGTGGGAGGGTAGGAGCCTAAATTTAGCAGATTCCTTGCTCCAAGTTGTAAAACCACTCCTGTCATGAAGCTATGAGGAAGTTAAATTTAACTTTGGGTAAAGCCATTAGTGAATACAGATGACCTAGGACCCCTCATCCATAATCGAGCTCTTAAAAGCTCTCCAGTCGTGTGTTTTAGTAGAGTTGAACTTGAAGTGAGTTCAGGCCTTTCTCCACCATTGCAATTGTTTTAAATAGTCTTTACTGCCTTTGATTTTGTCCACTACAGTTTTGCTTTGACAGAAATGAGACAAGAAAACATCAAGCAACAAATTAAAAAGCTCGATTCTATTATTATGCAATGTGGAAGGAGTCAATAGTTTTAAGCAAAAATAAGGACCATATAATTTAGAAAGATACCTTTTGGGACAACGTAGAAGAAAGCCTGAAAAGTAGGTAAAGGATATGTTGAGAGACCACAAAAGGATCTGAAATTGACTGGATTTGAAACACAAAATAGAAAAAAATTCAAATCTGAAAATATAAGGTTTATAACTTAACTGAATGGATGGATACTGGTGTCATAAATTATTTTTCTTTGTACATGTTTATCCTGCCTGAAATGCTCTATTCCTAACCTTCTCCATATGGCAAATTTCGTCAAGATCTTCCTTATATGTTGTTTCATCTTCGTGGGTTTCCCTAATGCTTCCAAGTGTAATTAGTTGTTCCCTCCTATGGATTCCACAGTGTGTTAGACATACTTGCACACTGTGATGTCTCCGCCCTGATTATCTATTTGTTTGCTTGCCAGTGTGCCCTATTTTATGTAGAAGAAAATGACTGTATCTTACTCATATGTGACTTTTCAATGTCTAGCATTGTACCTATTACATAAAAGTTTAAGTCACAGGAATAGGCAAGTAAGAATGATAAGAAAGTCACAAGTCAATAAGTGAAGGTAAAAGGTGGTGGGTTGTCATGGTACGTTGCAGGGGAAGGAACATGGGTGATCATGGAAGGAAGACCTGTGGTTTTTGTTTTAATGTACCAAATAATGTAATACTGGAAGTTACAGAAGCTGTACGATTTAAGCAAAATAAAACAGAAGCAGTGAATGGAAAACTTTAACATAATTGACTGAAAGTTGAACTGTAACTATTAATAAATACAGTCACAGCCTGGAATGCTTCCAGAGGAGTTGGAAGAAGAATGAATGCACAGATCTCTAGAATTACATGCAAACAACCTAGTCCTTAGAGATGTGATGTTATGGTGTGTCTGCAGAATTTCATTAAGAAGCAAATATTACGTTTCATTAAGAAGCAGAGTTGCATGGAGAAGCAATAAGATGAAATGATATTTAAAAGAGGTTTATCTCAGGATAAAGACATCTACCTTTACTTTTTAGAGGAAGGAGAAGATCAGCCACTGAAGGCAAGAAGAAGGGCTACATCATTGGAAAGGCCAAAGATAAAATTGAGATCAGTGCTGAGCTTTGCTAAGGAAGTGATTTCTGCTGCTTTATTAGAGGAAGAAAATTGACATACGCTGGGAATGTAAGGTGTCTGCATAAATTTTTATGTAAAAGGACATTCCCTATAATAATTTGGAATCTCAAATTATTGCTATGTGGGACTCAACCTATCAGAAGGTACTCAATATGTGTTTGTTAATTTGAATTGAATTGCCACACAGTCTGTAGCCTAGTGCTGTATTTTAGATACATGACTTCAATCTTGGTAATACTGCCTTGCTTAATTTAATCAAATAGCTAAGTAAAATGTTTCCTATGGAAAATACTAATTAAACAATTTAATGATCTGTCTACATACATAAGGGATAAATTACCCCAATATCTAGCATATAATAGCTATCCAAAAAAAAACTAGTTCCCTTCCCTTGTCTTTCCTTCCCCATAACAAAACACCTAAGAAAATAACCAACATGTTACTATACGTCAATAAATATTGGAATGAAATATAGAATATTTGCTAATATTTAAACTATGTTGATTATACATAAAACCTAATTCAGACAAGAATATTCTTTAAGAAAGTTGAAGTTTTCTAAACTTAATTATATATATATACATATATATACACATAGATATATAACTAAATACATAATATATATTCCATATATGGTATAAAAAAATTGAATGATCCCAAAGTAATATATTTAATAAAACTTGGCAAATATATTGTCAAAGAATAGAATGTTGCAATATTTTCTACCATTAGAATTAAAAATTACAAATTCTGGGTAGCTGGTACCATCACTGACCCATCTGAAGAATGGATATCTACTTTTCAGTGGGTTTTCACTCTTGTGAAACATAAATTTTTTTTTATTGACTTTTAATTATGTCTTTATTGCTTTGGTGAGTTTGCTTAAGTAAAAAGAATTTTATTAAACTTGTTCAACCATTTAAGGTTATTTGCCTGTTTGACTTCCCTTTAAAAAAATAGTTATGGTATAAAATTGACATCTCACAAATAGTTTAGCTAAGAAAGATACTATAAAACAAAAATGTTATTGTTACCTAGTAGCTATAGTATAACAGATAATGAAGATTAATGGAATGTTTAATGATATTGTACTTATGAATAACACGCCCATCATTTCAAGTTCAACCATAGCACAGAGAAATATCTCAGTGTATGAAAATGTTAAAGTGAAAATGACACATGAAAGTCACCCAATTAAATTCTTCTTGTCACAGATGAGTGCACTGCCTCCTTTAGATATTAAGTTTTATGTGCAAGTTTTCAAAGCAAGTTAGGGACATAGCCAACTTATACCCCAGGAAACTACACAGTCAATCCAGTTTCTTACTCTCACTCAGTCTCAATTTTTCTCAGTAGTAAAAATAGGGTAAAAATACCTTAAAATCTTATTTTAAAGGAAGAAGTGAGATTTCATAAGTACACAATAAATGGTTGTTGCTGGTGTTATTATGCAACCTGCCCAAATTAATATCATTATTGTTTCCCAGCCTCAACTTGGGAATATTAACAATAAGAGAAAATAATAATCTGAATTCAGGAACAATCTATTTTCTAAATATCTGTGGTTAATTGATTAAATGAATGTAATCAAAGCATTTCTTATAAATTCACTTTTTCCAAAAGCAGAAATAAAGAATAAGTATATTACCTTTGGCAATATGATAGCATTGATACACTGTTTGCATTTCCTTATCCACAAAGCAAACTGGTATCCAAGATGAAACCAAAGTTATACTTTATATCTCATCTTCCTGACTTCCAACACCTCGAAGTAGTTCCATTTATCTCAAGATTGGGAGTAGATGAAAAATCTTAATATATTCAGTATAGTATTAAAATAAATTTTCCTTTTGCTATATTGATTGATTTATTTAATAAGTAATACTTTAGAGGAAAGAAGAAGAATACAAAATCAAATATATTATGCCACAATAATTGATTAAAACTTTAAAATTCTAAAAATTCCACAAGGAATGAGAATCATTGCTGAAAACAATCATTTTATTTATTCAATCCTGTACCCAACAAGTTAGTCATTTTTTCTCTGTCATATGAAAATTATAAAACTCAAGGATATATTTTAATAGCCTTAATCTTGGGTGAAGAACATTATTTAAGTGAAGTACCAATTACCTTCTGTTTCTCCTTTTTGGTCAGACTGACAAAGGATCTTCTCTTCCCAAACCAGAAACCAGGTTTCAAAAAAGTTCAAAATGCTACAACAACACTAAAAAACAACCGTGTCTAAGTGTTACCAGCAAATCTAGGCAGGGTCAATGGAGACAGAAAAGAACAATAAAAGGATTAGAAAATAATGAGAAGCAGAAGAACTCGGATAGAGAAAAAGAAAAGGTGAGGATGAACAACCAAGGACATCACACCTGTAATCCCAGCACTTTGGGAGGCCAAGGTAGGCAGATCACCCGAGCTCAGGAGTTCAAGAGCAGCCTGACCAGCATGGAGAAACCCTGTCTCTATTAAATATACAAAAAGTAGCTGGGTGTGGTGGTGCATGCCTGTAATCCCAGCTACTCGGGAGGCTGAGGCAAGAGAATTGCTTGAGCCCAGGAGGCAGAGGTTCCGGAGAGCTGAGATCGTGACATTGCACTCCAGCCTGGGTTCAAGAGCAAAATTCCAACTCAAAAAAAAAAAAAAAGAATAAACTCAGTTATACATAAAAGTTCTTTCCTTGCCTCTTACGAATGATACACTCTCTTCTTCCAAATCCATGAAAAAACTGATGTGAAAACAAGTCTCTATATAAAAAAAAAAAACCATAACTGAGGTCTTATTATTTGATAATTTCTGGCCATTTTACTGTCAAAATTTAATTTTAGCTAAAATATTTGAAAAGGTATTCTATTTGTATATACAAAATCACTTTAAAGAACTTACAGCCTTCCTTAATTGCTTGCTAACTTTATTTTACAAATATTGATAAATGAAACAGGGACCTGGCAGGAAGGACCTGACATGCTCAAACAGAATAATTGAGGTTTACAATATAGAAACTATATATACATGTGTAGGTAGGGTTAGAAACTCAACAGGGTGTGTGAAGTACCCTGGAAATAGCAACAGTAGGGATACACTGTTACCCATAGCCCCTAGTATGCCTTAATTAATTGTTGTTACCCAAGAAGTACTAGGAGCTTTGGGCAAGGGCTACCTGAGAGGAGCTGCGGATTTTTAAAAGGTATGCAGTCCATTTCTAGTGATGCTGCAGACAACACCAAGGGTACCATGACCTTGATGTCTTTTACAACCTAATTATTTCGCTGGTAGCTCCCAATAGCCAAACCCAGTTGGAAGCTAGAGGAGTAGAGAGCTTGTTAATACAGTCCATATAGGCCAGTCTCCTGGAGCCGAAAGCAGAAAGAAAAGTGGAGAGTGGATCCACATGGTCACACATTACATCCAGAAATGTGCTACTATAATAGCATGGGTTGATGTCAATCTGAACACACTCCGACCTGAAACCTAAAATTTTAGCCATGACAAATGACCACTGAATATGGTAGCAGAGGACACAATGGGGAAAGGAAAAAAATTAAGTAAAAAATTAAGTAACAAAGCAGTACTGCTGCAATCCCTGCACCAGTAACTAATCATTAGGTTTAATTTGGTAATCAAAATTTTGTTCTACTGCAAAGTACATGCTTTCTGCTATCTCTGGCATCACCTCTGCAGGAAGTGTTTATAAACCTACTGGGTCAAACTAAACCTTCAGTCTTGTAATGCCTGAGTTCTTGGAGATCCTGTCTTTATTGGCCTGCTTAAATTTTCTGTTGATCAGGCCTACTGGGCAAGAAAGTAGTAGGAAGCTCTCCAATGAATCCTATAGATTCCAGGTGTGGTTCTTATTGTCCCATTGATGGCAGTGGCACGCCCTCTGGAGTGGCCGCTGCCATCACAACAGCTGCAGAGGAACAGCGAGAGCCGCATGCTCCATCAAGCCAGTGGCAGCTGGGGACAAGCAGGAGCCCAGAACTGAACCTGGATGCTGTTGCAGCCCAACTGTGTGTGCACACATTCAGGGCAGTGCTGATATACCAGCTCCCAGCCACTTCCGGCCCCCCAGACTTTGGGCTCCAATGAACATAGGAGGGAGGATGAGCGGGAACATAGAGTAGCTCACTGCTAGCCTGCAGGAGCTCCTTGGCACCCACACCCTGGGTGCCATGAATAGCAGCAGGAGGCAGACACCTTCCTGAGTAGAAGGGGGCAGCTCCCAGGTGAGGCTCCAGCTTCAGGCAGGGAGCACCTCAAGGCTGCAAGCCAGGTTGCCAGTCCTGCAGACAGGAATGGGAACTTGTGGTGCCTTCTCTGGGTCCACCCATGGCTGCCCATGGACCAACTGGTGCACACTTTCTCCCTTCTAGGCCCATAAAAGCCATAGGCTCAGCCAGAGCTGAACAAACATCCAGATGACTAGCTGCAGAGAGGAGTTGCCCCCTCCAGGTTTTCCCTGAGCTCTTCTATTGCTCAATAAAACTCTTCATCTTGCTAACCCTCCACTTTTCTGCATATCTCATTATTCCTGGTTGCAGACAAAAACTTGGGACCCACCAAATGGCAAAGCTAAAAGAGCTGTAACACAAATAGGGCTGAGACATGCCCCTTGCTTCCCACTTTTCAGTTGAAAGAAAGGAAAGAGGAGCTGCATCCCTTTGGGGAGGCCGGACTTGGGAGCTCCCTGTGCCAAGGCTCTGATTCCTTCTTTGGGGCCTGGCAGTTCTTGGCATTTCCAAGATACTGGGCACTACCATGTTCCCCAGTGCCAGCCATGGAAGCTGCTTGAAGGGCACCTGGTCTGGCTGCAGCCTCACAGAGAGCCAGTACCCATGCCAGCACCTGGAGCTGCCCACCCCACTGCAGCACTCTGCATGTCTGACTGTGCATAAGTGACTAGACCCCACGCTCACTCACACACTCTTTACCATTCCACACCTGTCTCACCCTTGGCAGGCATGGGTTCCAGGCGAGGAGCATGAGCCAAGCACAGCCTGCCAGGTCAAGTGGGCAGAACAAGCCTAGCAGGCCTGAGCAAAACTTGGACAAAGTCACCACTGGCCACAGAGGTTTGCAGCCAGAAGAGCAATACCCAAAGGATCTCATAACACCATTGTTAAGTGGATATTGGTTTCAAGGCAAGAGGAAACTCAAACAGCAAATTAAATGAAACCATTACTGTATTCACTAGTGGAATTATGCTTTCCTTGGGCAGTAGATATCCCAATGGGTTACCTGATATAATAGTGAAATGGGCCATTTTTATACACCTTGGTCCCCAGACCTACCTAATATTACTACAGGGAGAATATATAACAATACATTGGACGTTAAAGGCATTTATTACATCTTTATTGCTTGTTGAGACAGTATCACAAATGTACAGGGTGTGGCTGCCTAGCTGGCACCATAATGAGTATCCAGCAGCCTATTCCGATATTCTATTTAATCCAACTGCTTCTGTGTCAACTGTAAAAATGTTGACTTTTATAGCTGTGAGTTCCTTGCTTATCTTTGCATAACACGAGTCCCTTAGTAAAAGAGAATGCTGTGTGGCCTATGATTACAATGGATAAGGCATTTCCTAAGCCCACAATGGTGGTACTGGCAGAACTTCAGTGGATAGAAAGGAAATTCTGAATATAAAATACATATTTGTCCCTATAAAGATTAATTTCTGTTTCTGTCCCCATATTCCAACTGTAAAAGTGGGGTTAAACATAGACAGTCTCCTGTGTTGACTCCTATTTCCTTCAGAAATGAGCTTGTTGAGAGCTTCAGCACAAGCGTCTGCTGTTGGCAGGCTGGTGACTCATCAATGTTAGAAATCAGATTAATCTTAATAAAAAGAATTCCATGTTGTTAAACCCAGGTATACCCTGTATACCTGTCATAGTATTTCGTACATTAATTTACTGACTAAAGACTGGAGTGGATAGAAAAAGAGGCTGTCTGACATACACAAGACAGGTTATTGTTTCCACATGATTACTGAGACTCATCTCTGCTGTAGATAGACATTCACATTGGCTAGGAATATCCTGACATTCTGTGCTAGTTTCAAGATATCCACCAACGTTTCTCTCATCAATATTCCAATTCTGAAATCTTTGTCATCAGTATTCCAATTTTGTTCTTACTATCCCTGGACAACATATTATAAACTTTGGGTGAATTACTATAGATCAGTACTTCGTGTCAGTATTGTTTTTACAATGTAGATACAGACATTGGACTTAAAGACTTGCCTTTTACCATTACTTCAGGACCACCCCTGAGTAGGTAGTATGCATAGTGGCCATTCACACTCTCTTGGTGCTGGCAGACCAGAAGTTGCAGGGAAATAGTCATGAGACAGTAGGTATCAATTGAGATAGAAGCTTCAAACCTACATATAGCATAAGAGTATAAGCCACCTGCTCAGGCAGTTTACTCATGTTTCCTAGACCTGCTAAGACCCCAATTTATATATGCCATTTTCTAATTAACAGCAGAATGTTGCCGCACACATCCAATTTTATAATGCAGTAGACCAGATAATGCCTAGTACATGATAGATGGCTCAGATCACAGAGTCTATCGGGACTTTCGACCAAGAATTCAGTATCCATGAGGGTCTGGTATCATGCCACAAATTGATTTACCAATGAAATAAAATTGTTGGCAAAAGAAGGTATAACGTTGGATGAAAATACCTGGGATATGCATTCTGATATTCCTGTTCTGACTTGCTTAACATTCCATACAGCATTTCTCTCCGCCACAGGCACCTCTTGTTTCCTTAGATTAGCCAAGTCATAAGGCTCAAGTACTATGCAGCTTGTACCACAGTGTGGCCTGATTTAAGCCTCTCTTTACCTACCCCTCACTCCAAATTGGTAGTCTTTCTTACTGGTTACTAAGAAAATGGAACACAGAAAAAAGAAAAATATTTATATGATGTATCTTGCTTCCAAAATCCAAAAAAGTCTCTCAATTATAATATTTTGAGATAGCAGATAGCAGGTTCACTTTAGGATGGATATGCAAATGCAGGCTGCCAGACCTTTACACATTATACCAATGTGACAGGTGCCTGAGTTTTTATAGATTTCATCTTATATGCTTAGTCGTAACTATATCTTACTAATGCAACTCAGTGGTTACTGCTTCCTGCTCATCACGTTGAATTACTACATCATCAATATAGTACATTAGCATGGTGTCCCATGGAATATCAATTTGCTGTGACAGAGAAAATGAGAATTGATACAGTCTTGAGATGATGTGAAATATTGTTGTTTTGTTCTGTAAAGTGAAACTGATTCTGGTTATTTTTGTTGTTAGGTCTGAGGAGGAAGCTTTCTCTAGGTAAGTAACTATTCCAGGTGCCAGACATGCTGTTTGTTGTTATTGTTGTTTATTTCAGGGTAACAAAAGCACATTTAAGACCACAGTGACAATTAACATCACTACCTGAATAAACTTTGTGAAAATATGGTCATTCTTCAGGTGCACTGAATGTGAATGTTGGGTAATACTTCAACCATGCTTCTTTCAAATCTTTTAGGACGACATAAAATAAAACACCCTCCCAGGATTGTGCTTAACTTCCTTGCAAAGAAGTGAACAATTCCAGATGCTTCCACTTGGCCTTTCCTTTTAGTTGACACTACATGTGCCAGGAAACTAATATAGGGGTTCAGCCAGTTATCTTATATGCCTATCTATTCCCTCTATGCATTCTGGGAATGGGAAAATAACCACGTAATGTATTCACAGTGCCACTGGACCAACCGTTAAACAGAATTGGTCAACTCATTTCTTCACCTTCATAAGACTTTATTATGACTGGACGATCATAGTGGTATTGAGGATTAGCATCAATTCAAAACTAGTAACTATTAAGCTCTGAAAATTCTAGATGCTTCACTTTCATGAGTGCATAGTCACTCTGGTAAATGGCTACAGATTTTTCTGGGCAAAGACTGGGTGAAGATGTATGGTCTACAGTGATTTTCTTCAAAATCACTAAACTCTACCTCAAAAATGAACCCTTGATATGTAAACTGCCTTAGTTCAAAGACATAGAAAAAAGGCTGTGAATCCCAACTATGGCAATGCATGTTACAATTCTTCCCATCAGACCTGAAATTTTGTGTGTGTGTGTGTGTGTGTGTGTGTCTGTGTGTGTGTGTGTGTCTGTGTGTAGTCAATCAGTGTTATCCACACAGTTCATATTTGTGAATCCATCTTCCTTTATAAAACTTATTTATAACCCCAAAATCACTAGTCATGGGGCTTTTGCAGTCATTTGCTAACATGTGCAAAGTGTTAAAGAATATGGTCACCTGAAGCCCACCTTCCCAGCTCAGTTTAAACTAGATGATTTTCTGCCTTGTCTCACCTTTCATACATAAAGCAGTGTTCTTTTCTCAGTATGTTTGTGTCACATTTTTCACATTGTTATGCTTCTTGTTGATGATTTTGCTGTTTACAATGACCCCTAAGCCCAGAGCCAAAGTGATGCATAGTGTTCCTAAATTCAAGAAAGCCATGACATGCTGTACAAAGTAAACAGTATGTTAGATGAACTTTATACATATGTAAACTATAGTGCTGTCGGCCATGAGTTCAATGTTAATGAATCAACTATATATAGAAAATAAAGTGCCTTTAAACAAAAACACATTAAATAGGGTTATATAATAATTAGTTGATGAAAATATTGTGAACAGAAGCTTACAAGAACCTACCTCTATATTTACCTTTGGAGCAATAGTACAATATTCACTAATTAAGTGTTCATGGCAACTTAATAGAATATAACTACTGCAAATAGTGAGTATGATTAGAATTCACTGTGTGAGTCTAGTGTTATATGTAGTTTTATTTTGTAATAATATACTGAATCAATATAAATCTTGATATATGTTATACATATTATATATAAATCAGAAGCATCGTAGTGGTTTGCTTATCGTTTTCATTCCTAAGACACAGATCAAGCAGCTATTTGGTAGATCTCTTTGAGTGAGCTATTCTACTTATCTTTCAATGCCAGTGTAGATTATTTTGATAACTCTGCCTACCTTATCTCCTAGAGTTAAGCTATCTATTTGGCCTCTCCATTCTGTAATCTTGTTATTCCCATTGAAACTTGAAAGCCCAATTCCATTGCATTAACCCCTATCCACACCTTCGAACTGCAGAGGGCAACCTCCATGAGCTTTTAAGAAGGCTAGTGTCCCTTTATTAGTGTATTTTTTAAATACCTTGGTGAAGGGTGTGTCATCTGAACCCCACCAGATGCTTAGGCTAGGTAGGAAGAGCATGTTGCACATAATAGATCCACTTAACCATATGGAGTTCCATATGAAACTCTACCATATGAAATGAAATTTTTATCATTTCAGTCCCCTTGATTACAGATTGCTGTTGAGGCTGAAATTTTGGAGACCAACATAGTAAATGCTAATGCCACCTCCAGGTCTTTGATTCAACATATTGTATTCCACTCTCTGAATGAGTTCCCGAGTATTAATTCCACCTGATCAAGCCTTATATTTTAATTCCCTTAGTTTAATACCCTCAAAATCTATTTGCATATATATTCCCTAGACTCCCGACGTGTTACTAAGGTGTTGCAAGTCTTTCAATGTATAGTGTTAACTCCTTGCAGATCAGATCTTGTGTGTCATCATCTGCACTATGTTAGTTCTAACTCTTTTTATGCCTGGAAAAGCAATGTGGGGTGCTGGGGAATGTCCTGAGGAGTGTGAGTGTGCCACTGTGAATGAATTCTCCCAAAGGCAATTACTGAAAGGCTAATATGCAATTGGAAATGTTGGTTCACTCAAATGCAGAGAATGGAGAGAAGAATTGCTTCCCTCAGAAAAAGAAGTTTACACAATTTTATGACTTAAAATACATCAGTTTCATCTGTGACTGACAAAGTACGTATTTACAATATCCCAGGGTCTCATTGCTTTCATTTCAGCCCTTCGACCATGACATGAGAGGCATGGCTGTACCAATGACTGTCTCAGTCAAAGTCTGAAGAAGAAAGAGCGAACAATTTGAAAAAACTGGGTAATTAAGGGAAAATTGGGTCATTTGGTGAAGTATGATAAAGAAACTAGTTACAAAAGTGTAAGCAACGAGGAAAGGTGCAGTGTCCTGGGCTAATAACAGCAGGGTGGATCTATCACCGCTAAACTTGATGAATCAAGCAGAGGAGTAGGTAGGAGACATCAAAAAAAGTATTTGTAGCAGCAGGAGATACAACATAAGCCATCGCCTTCAGTAGCAGTACACAGCTAATCTACAGTGACACAAGCAGGGAAGGAAAACCCATTCTTAAATTTCCCTTCACTGTTTATTCATTAGTCAACAAGGACGGTAGACCTTAGAAAGCCACAGAGCCTACTGATGCAGTCAAAAGATTCCAGGCTCCTGGGGCACAGAGAAGAGTGAAAAGTCCTAACATAAACACATTCGTTTACACAACTTTAACTGAAAAACTAATTTTGTGTGTATGTGTGTGTGTGTAGGTAAATATCCAGAACACACTTTGTGTTATAAATGTAACCAGAAGAGCTGCAACTGGATTCTTCTGAACTCAGGTTCTTGGCCTCACCAAGCTGGAAGAATGGGGAAGGGAGCCTATGGGTCACGGTGAGTGACAGCTCTGAGAACTCAGACAGAAATGACTCATGGAACCAAAGTGTGTGCAGTTTTGTTTATCAGGCAGAGCGAAAGGACAGCTTCCACTCTGTGGAAGGGGGATCTGCTATAGGCTTGGGAGACTTGAGCTTTCACCCCCTGTGTTATTCCCTCCCCATTCTTGTTCTCTTCCAATGAGAGAGGGTTTTTCAAACTTTCTCTGGGTTAATTCATCTTTGAATTCTTTACCGGATTGGTTACTGTTTTAAAACCCTGAGTCACTGAGCTTCGGCTTCCAGTGGCCAAAGGCAAGAAATGTCGCACTCTTGAACAAAGCCTCTGAGAGCCGGAGGCAGGAAGACCGGAAACAAAGCCCCTAGCCTGCCGGAGGGGGAAAAGTCATGTGCTTGAAACAAAGCACTCAGCCAACCTGGGAAGTTCCTCTAACACAGTCCCTCATAATGGAGACCAAAATAAATAGCACATGACTTTTGCCCTATACTGCAATGACAGAAACCCAGAATAAATATGTGTATAAAAGAGGAACGTATAAAAGGTGCTATGAATGCATAAAAGAAAATATGAATTCATTTTGGTAGAAAAGTGGGACTTTGCCACATGGAGAAGGAAAAAAAGAAAGGCATTCTACACAGAAGAAATAATACGGATAAAGCCCGAATTTTAAAATACCGAAGTGGGGATGTGAATGAAACAGGTCAATATCTTGAGAAGGATCTTGTAAAATATATTAAGAAGTTTAAAATTGATCTTATAGGCAATGAGAAAACAAAGTCTTTACATTATAGAATTTTATTCAGACTTTCTCTCAACTGTTATTTTTATTATAGTGACTTCCTTTGAAATTTCTAAGATAAAAAAGTAGGAGCTACAATAAAAATTATGTGAGTCACACATTGAAAAATAACTTTTTGGCACTGAATTTATAGATAGTAATTTAGCTGTTTTTCACGTTTTCTGATAACTTACCACCTGAGAGATTGATCCTAGAGCAATCAAGAATTAGAAAAGTCAATCTGGTATGTAAATACAGTATGAAAACATTTTATGAATGCCAGAGTAAATTCCAAATCTGTCTCTCATTTTGTTGCACTGAAAAGGAGCCAATTTACATACTACCATACTGTTATTGCTCCCTACTTAATAACAGAGGTATTATGTCAAGATACTGGCAATGGAAAACTCCATGTTATACAAGTACCTGGAAACTGAACTCACGTGCTTTTATTTATTGTATAAAAATAATGTGAAGTAGGCAGACATGAATGACAAACATGAAAATCAAGAGATTGTATACAGATTACCTCTCTAATAATTTTTATGTCAAATATACCTCATAACATTATTTTATGAGAAAATTTCTTTTTCTCTCAGGAATCAAGAGTCACTGTTTCACTTTTACAATTTAAAAAATTACATAATGGCTTGAACATTTTACATAATATTATAAAGACAATGCTTAAAAAACTGTAAACCTCAAAATTCCCTAAGAGAGATGAAAAAACACTAAAAAATGATAACAGCTACAGATTCAAATCAGAGAAAGAAACTTTCAAAACAGAAAACAAGGCTGGATGCAGTGGCTCACACCTGTAATCCCAGCACTTTGGGAGGCCAAGGCAGGCAGATCACCTGAGGGCAGGAGGTAGAGACCAGACTGACCAACATGGTCAAACCTCATCTCTACTAAAAATACAAAAATTAGCCAGGCATGGTAGTGGGCGCCTGTTATCCCAGCTACTCGGGAGGCTGAGGCACAGAATTGCTTGAACCCAGGAGGCGGAGTTTGCAATGAGCCAAGATTGCACTACTGCACTCCAGCCTGGGTAACAGAGTGAGACTCAGTCTCAAACAAACAAACAGAAAACAAATAGAGATGACAGAAATTAGCAAAGCGTATTTATTATTCAGCAAATGTTAGTGATAAAAATTCACATGTTAATAGGAAAAGATTATACTTCACAATGAAAAATAAAGCAACTACATGCTATGTATGAGGCACCTGAAAAACAGTGACTTAGAAATATCAAATACAAAAGGATGACTAAAGACATACAAAGAAACTAACACAACAAAATCAACAGAAACAAAAACTAAGATTTTAATACTAATAATAAAGAATATCAGTTTATGGAATATAGTATTATGATACATATTGAGGTAATTTATAATAAAAAGAGCTACTGTGAAACATGTTTTTTTTTTAGATAAATGTGATTCTGTCAAGTGCAGTACTCAACTGAAGTCCTTCTTATCCCTATTATCATACAATCTAGTTTCAGAGGTGATGTGTGAGGTTTTGTGATAATTTTATCTGGAGACATTGTTACATAATATTGTGGGGAAAAATTTTGCTTATGAAACTTCTTCACTTTATATTCCATTCCATGCCATCCATGCACCCATAATTCTACAATTTACTATCCATTTAAAATTTAAGCAACATATGCAAACCAGGTATGTTAATTTTATTATCTCTACCATAACAAATTACCACAAAGTTAGAACTTCAAACAACACAAATTATTATCTCACAATTTATATACATCAGAAGCCCAGCAAAGGTCTTAGAAGGCAGACTGCACATGTCTACCATCTGATTTTCAACAAACCTGACAAAAACAAGCAATGGGAAGAGGACTCCCTGTTTAATAAGTCATGCTGGGCAAACTGGCTAACTGTACGCAGAAAATTGAAACTGGACCCCTTTCTCACACCTTATATACAAAGATTATCTGAAGATGTATCAAAGGCTTTAAATATCAAACCCAAAACTCTATGAAAACCCTAGAAGAAAACCTGAGCAATGCCATTCAGAACAGGGGCACGGGCAAAGATTTCAAGACAAAAATGCAAAAAGCAACTGCAACAAAGCAAAAATTGACAAATGGGATGTAATTAAATGAAGGAGCTTCTGCCCAGCAAAAGAAACTATCATCAGAGTGAACAGACAACCTACAGAATGGGAGAAAATTTTTGCAATCTATCTATCTGACAAAGTCTAATATTCAGAGTCTACAAGGAACTTAAACAAATTTACAAGAAAAAAAAAGCATTAAAAAGTGGGCAAAGGATATGAACAGGGAGTTCTCAAAAGAATACATTCACGCAGCCAATAAACATGAAAAAAAGCTCAACATCACTGATCATTAGAGAAATGCAATCTCAAAACCACAATGAGATACCATCTCATGCCCATCAGAATGGCAATTATTAAAAAGTCAAGAAGCAGCAGATGCTTGTGAGGTTTCAGAGAAAAGGAACACTTTTACACTGTTGGTGGGAATGTAAATTAGTTCAACCATTGTGGAAGACAGTGTGGCAATTCCTCAAAGATCTAGAACCAGAAATACCATTTAACTCAGCAATTCCATTACTGGATATATACCACAAATATAAATCATTCTATTATAAAGATACATGCATGTGTATGTTCATTGTAGCACTATTCACAACAGCAAAAACATGAAATCCACCCAAATACCCATTCAAGATAGATAGGATAAAGAAAATGTGGTACATAAACATGATGGAATATTATGTAACCATAAAAGGGAATGAGATCACGTCCTTTGCAGGGACATGGATAGAGCTAAAAACAAAACACTGCATATTCTCACTTATAAGTTGGAGCTGAACAATGGAACAATGAGTACACATGGGACACACTTGAGGAACAACACACAGTGGGGCCTGTCAGGTGGGGGAGTAGTTAGTCGGGGGAAGAGCATGGTGAAGAATAGCTACTGGATGCTAAGTTTAATACCTAGATGATGGGTTGATCTGTGCAGCAAACCACCATGGCACACATTTACTCATGTAACAAACCTGCACATATGGCACATGTATGCTGAAACTTAAAATAAAAGTTTAAGGGAAAGAAAATCCTCAGAGAAGGCTAAAATCAAGGTTGTCGGCATGGATACAGTCCTTATTAGAAGTTTTGGGGAAGAATTCCTTCCAGGTACATTCAGGTTGTTGATCAAAGTTAATTCCTCGTGGTTGTAGGACCAAGTTCTTGGTTTATTTGCTGACTGTTAGCCAGAGGTATCCCTTATCAACTGAAGGCCACTTTGTAATCCTCACATGCAACCTCTATATTTCAAACCTAGTAATGATGCATCAAATCCTTCTCACCCTTGGAATCTCTCTGACTTTCCTTTCTGTTGCATCATTTAAGTCTCCTTCTGCCTCATCTCTCTTAACTCCATCTAGAGAAGGTTCTCTGCTTTAAAGCCTTCTGTGACTAATGGATTGGATCCACCCAGACAATCCAGAATAATCACCCTATCTTAAGGTCTATAACCTTATTTACATGTGCAAAGTCCTTTTTGTCACATAATATAATTTATTCAGATTCCAGGTAGCAAAACATGGACATCTTTGAAGAATCATTATTTGGCCTACCACAACAAGTATACATCCTGTTAAAATCTTTTCACTAAAAAAGCATTATTTTGTGTATCAGATCTGTTTATCAGCATGCTTACAGCATCCTGGAAGAAGAGGGCATGGGTTATTGGTCTGCTGTTTTCTCCTTCTAAAATGAACATATCCATGTAGGCACTAAACAACATAAAATCAAAATATATAAAGCAAAATCTGCCAGAAATTCATAGAGCTATCTTGAGTAATATGATTAAAAATAAAAGGACTATGGGTTCAAGCAATTCTCCTGCCTCAACCTCAAAAAAAAAAAAAAATTTAAAAAAATTTAAAAAAAAAAAGGTCTATCTTGGCATGGGAGGGTTCAAGTAGAGGAAAACCAAGTAAAGATATAGCATATCTAAAAATATAATTAATAAAACTTAGCTAATACTTTTCTAAAGTAATCATTAATAAAAATACACTTTTTCTTCAATAGTCCATTCAACATTTACCAACAATACCAAATATTACACTGTAAATAAAAAGTTCAAGAACCCTTAAAAAAATAGAAATAGATTTCTTTTGTTATGCTTTGTTTTGTTTTTGAAACAGAGCTTCACTCTGTCACCCAGGCTGGAGTGCAGTGGTGCCATCATAGCTAATTGAATCCTTGACTTCCCCAGGCTCAGGTGATCCTCCCACCTGTCTCCTGAGTAGCTAAAACCACCTGCCAGGATAGTTGTCTTTTTTTTTTCTTTTGTAGAGATATGGTTTCACCATGTTGCCCAGGCTAGTCTGGAACTCCTGGGCTCAAGCAATCCATCCACTTCCACCTCCCAGAATTCCAAGATTACAGGTGTGACCCACTATGCTTGGACAGAAATAATAGATTTCAAATTAATAATAACAAGATGAATAAAAAGAAGGAGAAGATAGCAAAGAAAAAGGAGAAGGAGGAAGATGGGGGGAGAGTTAAGGAGAAGAAGATATGCAGTTTAAGATGGCAGGTAGGAGGCAGGACTAGCCTGCAGCTCTCCCTCAGATGGATAGAGCAACATGTGGAGACTGATATCATGAACTTTTTACTCCAAGAACTGCCACAGGAACATACCAGAAGAGCCAAGATAATCCACAGACCCTTTGAAGGAAATGGATCACGACTGCAGACTCCGTGAGATATGGAAAAACTGTAAGCCTGCTTGCTTTCTTGACAAGGAGGTTCATGGTCAGTGGCAAGTTCTCAGCCCTGGTCACCAGCTGCCTGGAAACAGACTTGGTGCTGTTAGGGAAACATGGTGGGAGTAAGCCCAACCATTAGGACTGTCAACTGCAAGGGAGTGGGGCAAGGCCTGTGACTGCCAGCTTTGCATTTCCCTAGTTACCTGTATGACTCAATGGAGGCAGCCATAACGCCCCTGGGAATACAACTCCATTGGACTGGGAACCACACTCCTATTCCCCAAGCAGCCACAGCAAGATGCTGAGCTGACTTGCCTGAGCTGAGCTCAGACTTGCCTATTCCTGCCCCTACCTGGTGGTCTTTCTCTACCTGCCCTGGTAGCTGAAAACAAAGGTCATAGTCTCTTGGGAGGTCTACAGCCCTGCCCTGTGTACTGCCTGAGAAACCTGAACACTTAACCAGGCATCCCTGGGGCAAGTTTGCATACTCTCTATAGGACCACAGCTGATGTACCCTTGAAAGCACTACTTCCTGACTGGAGGCCAATCTACACAAAGCCACTAAAGAAAAACACAACCAAGGACCCTCACAGAGTCACTGCACTCCCCAGCTACCTCCACCAGAGTAGGGGCTGGAATCCATGGTTGCAAGATCTGAAAATGAATCACATCACAGGACTCCAAGCAGACATTTCCCAGTGCCATCCCAGATGCTGGTAGCTCCACTGGGTGGCTAGACCCAGAAGAGAAATAGCAATCACTACAGTTCAGCTCTCAGGAATCCCCATTATCAAGACAAGGGGAGAACACCATATCTAGGGAGCACCCTGTAAGACAAAAATATCTGAACAGCAGCCCTTGAATCCAGATCTTCCCTCTGACATAGTATACCCAAATGGGAAGAAACCAGAAAAACAATTCTGTTTATATGACAAAACAATGTTCTTTAACAACTCTAAAAGACCATACCAGCTCACCAATAATAGCTCCCAACCAAGATGAAATCTCTGCTTGCCAGAAAAAGAATTCAGAATGTTGATTATTAAGCTAATCAAGGAGGTACCAGAGAAAGGAGAAGTTCAACTTAAAAAAAATCAAAAGCATGATACAGGATATTAAAATAAAGCTCTTCAGTGAAACTCACTGCACACCTAAAAATCAATCACAACTTCTGGAAATCAAGAACATAGAGAAATGCAAAATGCACTGGAAAGTCTCAGCAACTGAACTGAACAAGTGGAAGAAAGAACTTCGGAGCTTAAAGACAAGGCTTTTGAATTAAACCAACCCATCAAAGACCAAAAAAATTTTTTTTTTTAATGAACAAAGCCTTCAGAAAGTTTAGGAATATATTAAACCTCCAAACCTAAGAATAATTTGCATTCTTGAGGAAGAAGAGAAATTTAAATGTTTACTGAAGGAATAATTGAGGAGAACTTCACCAGCCTTGCTAGACACCCAGACGTTAAAATACAAGAAATTAAAAAAAAAAGGTGTGGGAAACTCATGGCAAAAACACCATCACAGGACCTGGCGCAGTGGCTCACACCTGTAATCCCAGCACTTTGGGAGGCTGAGGTGAGTGGATCACCTGAGATCGGGAATTTGAGACCAGCCTGGCCAACATGGTGAAACCTCATCTCTACTAAAAATACCAAAATTAGCTGGGCATGGTGGCAGGCACCTGTAATCCCAGCTACTCTGGAGGCTTAGGCAGGAGAATCAGGAACTCAGGAGGCGGAGGTTGCAATGAGCCAAGATCGTGCCATTGCATTCCAGCCTGGATGACAAGAGCAAATCTTCAACGAAAAAAAAATTCATCACCTAGGTGATTTTAGATAATCAGGTTATCTAAAGTCAAAATGAAGGAAATAATCTTAAGAGCTGTGAGGCAAAAGTATCAGGTAACCTATAAAGGAAAACTTATCAGATTAATAGCAAATATCTGAGCAGAAACCCTACAGGCTAGAAGAGATTGGGGTCCTATTTTTAGTATCCTTAAACAAAACAAATAGCCAAGAATTTTGTATCCAGTGAAACTAAGTTTCATAAATCAAGGAAAGATACAGTCTTTTTCAGACAAACAAATGCTAAGAGAATTCGCCACTACCAAGCCAGCTCTTCAAGAACTGCTAAAAGGAGCTCTAAATCTTGAAACAAATCCTCAAAATACACCAAAATAGGACTTTCTTGAAGCATAAATCTCACAGGAGCTATATAACAATAACTCATTAAAAAAAAGAAAACCAAGGTATTCAGGCAACAAATAGAATGATGAATGGAATAGTACTTCATACCTCCATACTAAGATTGAATGTAAAAGGCCCAAATGCTTCAATGAAAAGATACAGAATGCAGAATGGATAACAATTCACCAACCAAGTTTCTGCTATCTTCAGGAGACTCAACTAACACATAAAGACTCATATAAACTTAAGGTAAAGATGGGAAAAGCATATTCCATGCAAATGAACACCAAAAGCAAGTAGGGGCAGCTTTTCTTGTATCAGACAAAACAAACTTTAAAGTAACAATGGTTTAAAAAAAAAAAAAAACAAACAAAGAGGAACATTGTATAATGATAAAAGGGCTAGTCCAACAGAAAAATATCACAGTTCTAAATATATATGTACCTAACACTAGAGCTTCTAAATTTATAAAATTATTACTACTAGACCAAAGAAATGAGATAGAGAGCAACACAAGAGTAGTGGGAGATTTTAATACTCCACTGACAGCATTAGACAGGTCATGAAGATAGAAAGCCAGTAAAGAAAAAATGGACTTAAACTATACCCTACAACAAATGGACTTAACAGATATTTATAGAACAATCTACTCAACAACTGCAAAAAAGTACATTCTATTCATCAGTATATGAAAAATTCTCCAAGATAGATCATATAGTAGGCCACAAAAACTTTTTAAAAAAATAGTAAATTTTTAAAAAATGAAATTATCTCAAGTATTCCCTCTGACCACAGTGGAATAAAATTGAAAATCAACTCGAAAAGGAACCCTCCAAACCATGCAAACACATGGAAATTACATAACCTGATCCTGAATGATCACTGGGTCAACAATAAAACCAACACGGAAATTTAAAAATTCTTTGAAATGTACAATAGTGACACAACCTATCAAAACTCTGAGATACAGACAAAAGTAGTGCTAGGAGGAAAGTTTATACCATTAAATGCCTACATCAAAAAGTCAGAAAAGCAAAAATAGACAATCTAAGGTCATACTTCATGGAACTGAAGGACCAAAAACAATCTAAACCCAAACCTCCCAGAGGAAAAGAAGTAACAAAAGAACAGAACTAAATGAAATTGAAATAAAACAAAACAAAAAACAAATAAAAAAGATAGATGAAACAAAAAGCTGGTTCTTTGAAAAGATAGTAAAACTGATAAACCCTTAGTGAGATTAACCAAGAAAAGGAGAGAAGATCCAAATAAGCTCAATTAGCAATGAAACAGGAGATATTACAACTGACACCACAGAAATAAACAAGATTACTCAAGGCTACTATGAACATCTTTATGTGCACAAACTAGAAAACCCAAAAAAGATGGATAAATCTGTGGAAATATATAACCCTGATAAATTAAACCAAGAGGACAGAGAATCTCTGAACAGACCAATAACAAGTAGGGAGATGGAAATAATGAAAAAAAGAAAAAGCCAACAAAAAAGTCCAGGACCAGCCAGGCATGGTGGCTCACACCTGTAATTCCAACACTTTGGGAAGCCAAGGCAAGCAGATTACCTGAGGTCAGGAGTTTGAGACCAGCCTGGCCCACGTGGCAAAACCCTGTCTCTGCCAAAAGTACAAAAATCAGCCAGCCATGGTGGCAGGCACTTGAAATGTGTTAACATAAACAGAATTAAAAACAAAAACATGATTATCTCAACAAATGCAGAAAAAGCATTTGACAAAATCCAGTATCCCTTTATCATTAAAACCCTCAGCAAAATTGGCATAGATGGGAAATAAAGTAATAAGAGGATCTATAACAAACTCATAGCCAACATTATACTGAATGGGAAAAAGTTTAAAGCATTCCTATTGAGAACTAGAACAAGACAAGGATGTCCATTCTCCCCATTTCTACTCAACATAGTACTAGAAGTTCTAGCCAGAGCAATCAGACAAGAAAAAGAAATAAAGTGCACGCAAATCAGTAAAAAGGAAGTCAAACTGTTGCTGTTTGCTGATGATATGATCACATACATAGAAAACTCCAAAGACTCATTCAAAAAGCTCCTAGAACTGATAAATGAATTCAACAAAGCTTCAAAATACACAATTAATGTACGTAAATCAGTAGCTCTGCTATACGCCAACAGGGACCAAGCTGAAAATCAAATCAAGAACACAACTCCTTTCCCAATAGCTGCAAAAAAATAAAATAAAATAAAATACTTAGGAATATACCTAAGCAAGGAGGTGACATATCTCTACAAGGAAAACTACAAAACACTACTGAAAGGAATCATGAAAAACACAAACAAATGGAAACACATCCCATGCTCATGGATGGCTAAAATCTATATTGTGAAAATGACCATTGTGCCAAAAGCAATCAAGAGATTCAACGTAATTCTCGTCAAAATACAATCATTTTTCAAAAAGCTAGAAAAAATAATTCTAAAATTAATATAGAATTTAAAATGGACTGCATAGCCAAAGAATGACAAAGCAAAAAAGAAAAATCTGGAAGCATCACATTACCTGACTTCAAACTATACTATAAGCCCAAAGTCACCAAAACAGTGTAGTACTGGTATAAAAATAGGCACATAGGCCAATGAAACAGAATAGAGAACACAGAAATAAAGCTAAATACTTAAAAAAAGCAAACAAAAACATAAAGTGGGGAAAGGACACCCTATTGAACAAATGGTGCTGGAATAATTGGCAAGTGACATGGAGAAGAATAAAACTTGATCTTCATCTTTCACTTTATGCAAAAATCACCTCAAGATGGATAAAGGACTTAAATCTAAGAACTAAAACCATATTCTAGAAGATAACATTGGAAAAACTATTCTACACATTGGATTATGCAAAGACTTCAAGATCAAGAACCCAAAAGCAAATGCAACAAAAACAAAGATAAATACATGAGACTTAATTAAACTAAAAAGCTTCTGCACAGCAAAAGGAACCATCAGCAGAGTAACAGACAACCCACAGAGTGGGAGAAAATCTTCACAATCTATACATCTGACAAAGGACTAATATTCAGAATCTACAAAGAACCCAAACAAATCAGCAAGAAAAAAAATCCCGCCTGGAGCGGTGGCTCATGCCTGTAATCCCAGCACTTTGGGAGGCTGAGGCGGGTGGATCATGAGGTCAAGAGATCGAGACCATCCTGGTCAACATGGCGAAACCCCGTCTCAACTAAAAATACAAAAAATTAGCTGGGCACGGTGGTGCGTGCCTGTAATCCCAGCTACTTGGGAGGCTGAGGCAGGAGAATTGCCTGAACCCAGGAGGTGGAGGTTGCAATGAGCTGAGATCATGCCATTGCACTCCAGCCTGGGTAACAAGAGTGAAACTCCGTCTCAAAAAAAAAAAAGAAAGAAAGAAAGAAAAAAAAAAATCCCATCAAAAAGTGGGCTAAGTACATGAATAGATGGTTCTTGAAAGAAGATATACAAATGGTCAACAAACATATGAAAAAATTCACATCACTTCAAAACCAGAATACAATATCACCTCACTCCTGTAAAAATGGCCATAATCAAAAAATAATCTATGTTGGCTTAGATGTGGTAAAAAGGGCACACTTTTTTTTTTATTTTACAGAAGAAGTTTTTAATTTTTCAATTCTATGACCTGTCTCTTTGACATTCTTCAGATTGATATCGCAAAAGTTCAGCTCTTTCTCCTTGAAAAGAACATGGATGATGGATAATAGCTCTCTCCTTCACCTTTTGTTGGCTCCTGTAACTTTTATTAATTATCTGAAGTAGAAAACTAATTTTTTTTTCAGTTTTTTTTTTTAATTGTACTTTAAGTTCTGGGGTACATGTGCAGCTCTTGCAAGACTGTTGCATAGGTACACACATGCCTCGGTGGTTTGCTGTCTCCATCCCCCCATAACCTACATCAGGCATTTATCTCAATGTTATCCCTCCCCAACTTCCTCACCCTGCTCTGTCCCTCCCCTAGCTCCCCACCCACCAACAGACACCAGTGTGTGACGTTCCCCTCCCTGTGTCCATGTGTTCTCATTGTTCAACACCCACCTATGAGTGAGAACATGTGGTGTTTGTTTTTCTGTTCTTCTGTCAGTTTGCTGAAAATGATGGTTTCCAGATTCATCCATGTCCCTATAAAGGACACAAACTCATCGTTTTTTATGGCTGCATAGTATTCCATGGTGTATATGTGCCACATTTTCTTTGTCCAGTTTATCATCGACGGGCATTTGGGTTGGTTCCAGGTCTTTGCTATTGTAAACAGTGCCACAATAAACATACGTGTGTATGTGTCTTTATACCCGTAATGGGGTTGCTGGGTCAAATGGAATTTTTATTTCTAGGTCCTTCAGGAAGCACCACACTGTCTTCCACAATGGTTGAACTAATTTACACTCCCACCAACAGTGTAAAAGTGTTCCTATTTCTCCACATTCTCTCCAGCATCTGTTGTCTCCAGATTTTTTAATGATCGCCATTCTAACTGGCGTGAAATGGTATCTCAATGTGGTTTTGATTTGCATTTCTCTAATAACCAGTGATGATGAACATTTTTTCATATGTTTGTTAGCCTCAAATGGGATCTAACTAAACTTAAGAGTTTCTGCACAGCAAAAGAAACAATCATCAAAGTGAACCAGCAACCAACAGAATGGGAAATAATTTTTGCAATCTACCCATCTGACAAAGGGCTAATATCCAGAATCTACAAAGAACTAAAACAGATATACCATAAAAAAGCAAACAAACCCAATCAAAAGTGGACAAAAGATATGAGCAGACACTTTTCAAAAAAGGGCACACTTTTACACTGCTGGTGGGAATGCAAACTACTATAACAGTATGGAAAACAGTGTGGAGATTCCTTAAAGAACTGAAAATAGATTAAATATACCATTTGATCCAGCAATCCCACTACTAAGTATCCACTTAGAGGAAAAGAAGTCATTATACTAAAAAGATACTTGCACATGCATGTTTACAGCAGTATGATTTCCAATGGCAAAAATATGTAACCAGCCCAAATGCCCATCAATCAAGGAGTGGATAAAGAAAATGTGCTTAGTACCTAGACCATAGAATACTACTCAGCCATAAAAAGGAACGAAATAATGGCATTCACAGCAACCTCAATGGAATTGGAGACCATTATTCTAAGTGAAGTAACTCAGGAATGCAAAACCAAATACCATATGTCCTCACTTATGTGGGAGCTAAGGTGTGGGAACACAAAGGCATACACAGCAAAGGGAACACAAAGTGGACTTCAGGGACCCAGGAGGAAAATGTGGCCGGTGGTGAGGAACAAGACTACATATTGGATACAGCGTACATTGCTAAGATGATAGGCGCACCAGAATCTCAGAAATCACCACTAAAAAACTTATTCACATAATGAAACACCACCTGTTTCCAAAAAACCTACTGAAATAAAAAAAAAAAAATTTTTTAAGAAAAAAACAAAAAAGTAATATTTACTAAGAATTTTCTATGTTCAAGGAATAGCTTTATATATCTATGTAAATTTTATTTTTCCATAAGTTATTGGGGTACAGGTAGTATTTGGTTACATAATAAGTTCTTTATTGGAGATTTGTGAAAACCTGGTTCCTCATCACCTGATCAGTATACACGGCACCATATTTGTTGTCTTTTATTCCTGCCCCCCCCCCAGTCTTTCCCTCAAGTCCCCAAAGTCCGTTGTATCATTCTTATATACCTTTGTGTCCTTATAGCTTAGCTACCACATATCAGTGAGAACATATGATGTGTGATTTTCCATTCCTGAGTCTCTTCACTTTGAATAATGGTTTCTAACCTCACCCAGGTTCTTTTAATCCTCTAAAACCCTGTTAGGTAGGTGCTGTTAATATCAACATTTTAAAGGTAAGAAAACTAGAACACAGAGATATTAGGCCAAATGCTCAAGAACATTCAACTAGTTAGTAGTGTATCCTTAAGGACTATGCTGTATTTAATCTATAAAAATATTAAATCTATAAAATTAATCACAGAAGTAAACAAAAATCCCACATTATGGACTGAATCTTGTATCCTGCTAAATTTTATATATTGAAGCTCTATCTTCAAGTGTGATTACATTTGGAGATGGGGCCTCTAAATAAGTAATTAAGGTTAAATAAGATCTACAAGGGTAGAGCCCTGATTTGTTAGGATTAGTGTCCTCAGAAGAAGAGACACTAGAGAGTACTCAGTTCCCCTGCCTCCACCCCACACACTGAATAAAGGTCATGTGAGCACATAGAGAGAAGGTGGCCATCTGCAAACAAAGGAGAGAGCCCTCACCAATCACCAACCTTGCTGGCACCTTGATCTTTGATTTGCAGTCTCCAGAACTGTAGGAAAATTAATTTCTGGTGTTTCAAATGCTTAATCAATGGTATTTTTATTACAGCAGCCTGAGTAGACTAATATAACCCACCATTTGGATATTTTAAAATTCTTTTTTTTTCTTTCTTTTTATTTCTATTTTAAATTCTGGGGTACATATGCAGATTGTGCAGGATTGTTACATAGGTATACACGTGCCACTGTGGTGGTTTGTTGCATCCATCCCCCTGTCACCTACACTAGATATTTCTTCTAATGTTATCCCTCCCCAATCCTCTCACCTCCTGCTATGCCTCCCCTAGTCCCCCCACCACCCAACTGGCCCCAGTGTGTGATGTTCCCCTCCCTGTGTCCATCTGCTCTCATTGTTCAACACCCACTTATTGGAGAACACATGCAGTGTTTGGTTTTCTGTTTTTGTGTCAATTTGCTGAGAATGGTGGTTTGCAGTTCCATCTGTGTCCCTGCAAAAGACATGAACTCATCCTTTTTAATGGCTGCATAGTATTTCCTGGTGTATATGTTCCACATTTCTTTATCCAGTCTATCATTAATGGACATTTGCATTGATTCCAAGACTTTGCTATTGTAAACAGTGCCACAATGAACATATGTGTGAATGTGTCTTTATAACAGAATGATTTTTAACCTTTTGGGTATATATCCAGTAATGGCATTGCTGGGTCAAATGGTATTTCTATTTCTAGATCCTTGAGGAATCCCCACACTGTCTTCCACAATTGTTGAACTAATTTACACTCCCACCAACAGTGTAAAACCGTTCATATTCTTCCAAATCCTCTCCAGCATCTGTTGTCTCCATATTTTTTAATGACTGCCATTCTAACTGGTGTGAGATGGTATCTCAATGTGGTTTTGATTTTCATTTCTCTAATGACCAGTGATGATGAGCATTTTTTGATACATTTGTTGGCTGCATAAATGTCTTCCTTTGAAAATTGTCTGTTCATACCCTTTGCCCACTTTTTGATGGGGTTGTTTGGGGATTTTTTGTAAATTTGTTTAATTTCTTTGTAGATTCTGGATATTAGCCCTTTGTCAGATGGGTAGATTGCAAAAAAATTTTTCCCATTCTGTTGGTTGCTGGTTCACTCTAATGATTTTTTTTTTTTTTCCAGAAAGCAATTTATTAGACAGAGAGAGAAAAAAAGAGAAGTAGAAAGAGCTCCCATGCTGTTGTGGGAGGGGATTCCAGAGAGGGAAATAATGATTGTTTCTTACATATCTACAATCATCTGATCTTTGACAAACCTGACAAAAAAAAAATGGAAAAAATTCCCTATTTAATAAATCATATTGGGAAATCTGGCTAGCCATGTGCAGAAAGCTGAAACTGGATCCATTTCTTACACCTTATACAAAAATTAACTCCAGATGGAGTAAAGATTTAAACATAAGACCTAACACCATAAAAACCCTAGAAGAAAACCTAGGCAATACCATTCAGGACATAGGCATAGGCAATGACTTCATGACTAAAACACCAAAAGCATTGGCAACAAAAGCCAAAATACACAAATGGGATCTAATTAAACTTAAGAGCTTCTGTACAGTAAAATTCTTTATAAAGAGCCTATGTATTACAGAGAAACCAAAATTGTGAAATATGTTGATAGTAATGTAGTTATAATACAGCTTATAAAAATGTGTAAGATACAGCTTTCATAAATATGTTTACTTTTGGCAACCAAGCATATATTCATACTTCTAATGATTAACATTTTTCCCATGTTTTCTATCTATGTACTTTCAAATAAATTGTCTTCAAAAATAACTCCAGAATTCAGTCCTTGTTGACTTAAACCCATCTATATTTCATGTTCTAGCCACAGAAATTGTTTCAAGGATGTACATACAACTCAATCAAAAGCCCTAAGACAAGGAGACTTGATGAAACTTGAGAAATAGAAGGAGACACTCTTTCTATATAACTTCAATCAAGTAGATATGGGCTAAAGTTGGTGTGACCATCTGTCAACAATACTAAGAAGGAAGTGCAATTATAATGGAGAGTGGAGAAGTGACAAAAACTAGGCTCCCTTGAAAGCAACATTACCCTCGGTACTTAACAGTTACATAAGTGAAAAAGCTGACATTTTGCTTTAAAGCAGTTTGAGTTGGATTTTCTGTCATATTCAAACTAAAGAGTCCTAAATAATATAAAACTGAAGTTGTGCTAAAAGAAAATTCTATCATTTTTTGATAAAATATTATGTCACCAAATCTCTGATTCAGGCTTAATTAAAAGTAAAATAAAAAGCAGAGGATGAGTTACTTTTATTGAGAGTAGGAGAAGCTGTCTAAAGTGTATTGGATGCTAATGATAACTTTTGAGCCATCATGGCCAAAATATGTGCCCTAAGGGCACAACTGAGTATCCTTTATGTAGTTCTTAACCCACAGATAAGAGATAAAAGAGACCTCAAAGCAGTTGCTATAATTGTATCAAATATGGAACCCAAAGTCAAAGAAATGGTTTTTGATTTAGGGAAGAAAAATTTAAAATCTGAATGAGATCCCTAAAGCCTTTGATTATGTAAGGGAATGTTTCATAGCAAGACATTTTAAGAGCTTTAAGAATATTAACCAGAAATATAAAGCTTGAGGTATGAAACACTCTTTTAGAGCAAGATTTTGAGTGAGTATTTTAAATATAGACTTTGTAGAAATAACAGTAAGAAATGAGTAAACACATTTCCCCTCTTCATTTCCTTTCTGTGTTTTAATAGGTTACCTGTAGAACAGCCCTTCATTGACAGTTGTTAAGAGTTCTTGGAATATTTTTAATGGCAATTGCTCTGTTCATCAATTATTTCCTATATTAGACATTTGCTAATTGGAGGGTTAAAGACACATGCTTAAAATATTAAGATGGATGAATATTCAAAGCTATGTTCTAGTCTAGAATTATTCTTAGATATTTTAATTTAAATACCATTTCACAATTTCAATCTTCATGTTTTTCTTTTCTTTTCTTTCCTTCTTCTTCTTTTTTTTTTTTGGCCTCGGGTAATCTCTATGCTAAGCAGCTCTTTAGAGAGAGCTTTCTCTTAACGAAAAAAAGTTTCTTACAATCCCAAAATTGCTGAAAATTGAAACTGCAGATTTTGATATACATTTGCAAAGAAATTTATTTTTTTATTATGAGCTGAAAAAACCTTGTCTCCTGAATGTTTCAGGCCACTCAGTCAACCACTTGTGTAATTTAAATACTTGGAAATCTGTAAAAAATTTTAGTTCAAACTCCAACTGCAGAAAATAGCACAGGAAAGTCCTTTCTTGTATATTTCCAATATTATGTGTTAAATTGCATTTTCTGCTGGTATAGATAATAAATTTGTAATTACACCCAACTATTTAGCATCATTTTTTACAATGCTGTCTTTCTTTTAAGAGAGGAAAAAATTGTATGTTTTCTCACAAAGTAATGATTATTACTTTTACATCATCTGTAATTGTTTTAGAGAGAGAAATTTAAGCAGGCACCTAAACAATATTCATGAAATGGGAATCAAAAAGGGAGGTGCCAAATCTGCTTTAGCATGTTTTAGAATTCACAAATTGGAGAAATATTTTCTGAATGACACTTTGGTCATGTGTGGACTCATCTGCTTAAAAGTATATCCAACTCTGAAAGTTGAAATATCTCGACAAATCTTGGATAAGACATTTTTTCCTTTTTATTTCTGCTCTAGTCTATAAACTAGACTGCAAGTTTTAAGATATCCTTTGAGATGGCTGGCAAGATGGCCGAACAGGAACAGCCCCAGTCTGCCGCTCCCAGGAAGATCAACACAGAAGGTGGGAGAGTTCCACATTTCCAACTGAGGTACCTAGCTCATCTCACTGGGACTGGTTAGACGTGAGTGCAGCCCATGGAGGATGAGCCAAAGCAGGGTAGGGCGTCACCTCACTCAAGAAGTGCAAAGGGTTGGAAAACTCCCTCACCTAGCCAAGAGAAGCCTTGAGGGACTGTGCTGTGAGGAATGATGCTATCTGGCCCAGATACAACACTTTTCCCATAGCCTTCACAACCCACAGATCAGGAGATTCCCACAGGGTCCTACACCATCGGGGCCCTGGGTGTCAAGCACAAAGCTGGGCAGCTGTTTGGGCAGAGCCAAGGTAGCTGCAGGAGGTGTTGTTTGTTGATCTGGTTGGTTTTTTTGTTTGTTTTCCATGCCCTATTGGTGCCTGGAATGCCAGTGAGACAGAACAGTTCACTCTCCTGGAAAGGGGGCTGAAGCTAGGAAGCCAAGTGGTGTAGCTCAGCGGATCCCACCACTATGGAGCCCAGCTAGCTAAGATCCACCAGCTTGAAATTCTCACTGCCAACACAGCAGTCTGAAGTTGACCTGGGATGCTCAAGCTTAATCGGGGGAGGGACATCCACCATTACTGAGAACTGAGTAGGCAGTTTTTTCCTCATACTGTAAACAAAGTCCCAGGAAAATTCAAACTGGGTGGAGCTCGCCACAGCTCCTCAAAGCCACTGTAGTCAGACTGCCTCTCTAGATTCCTCCTCTCTGGACAGGTCACCTCTGAAAGAAAGGCAATAGCCCCAGTTAGGGCCTTATAAATAAAACTCCCATATCCCTGGGACAGAGCACCTGAAGAAAGGGGCAACTGTGGCTGCAACTTCAGCAGTCTTAAATGTTCCTGTCTGCTGGCTCTAAAGAGAGCAGATCTCCCAGCACAGCATTTGAGCTCTGCTAAGGGACAGATTGCCTCTTCATGTGAGTCGCTGATACCCGTCCCTCCTGATTGGGAGTCACCTCCCAGCAGGGGTTGAAAGAGGCCTCATACAGGAGAGTTCTGACTGACATCTGGCAAGTGCTCCTATGGGATGAAGCTTCCAGAGAAAGGAACAGGCAGCAATCTTTGCTGTTCTGCAGCCTCCACTGGTGATACCCTGGCAAACAGGGTCTGGAGTAGATCTCCAGCAAACTCCAACAGACCTGCAGCAGAGGGTCCTGACTGTTAGAAGGTAAACTAACAAACAGGAAGGATTAGCAACAATATCAACAAAAAGGATGTCCACTATAAAACCCCATCCGAAGGTCAACAACATCAAACACCAAAGGTAGATAAATCCATGCAGATGAGGAAAAACCAGTGCAAAAAGGCTGAAAATTCCAAAAACCAGAATGCCTTTTCTCCTTCAAAGTATCACAACTACTCACCAGCAAAGAAACAAAACTGATGGAGAATGAGTTTGATGAATGGACAGAAGTAGGCTTCAGAAGGTGGGTAATAATAAACTCCTCCAAGCTAAAGAGGCATGTTCTAACCCAATGCAAGGAAGCTAAGAACCTTGAAAATGGTTAGAGGAATTGCTAACCATTTTCAAGAAAAACCAGTTTAGAGAAGAACATAAATGGCCTGGAGGTGCTGAAAAACACAGCATGAGGACTTTGTGAAGCATACACTAGTATCAATAGATGAATCCATCAAGCAAAAGAAAGGAGATCAGAGAATGAAGATCAACTTAATAAAATAAAACATGAAGACAAGATTAGAGAAAAAGGATAAAAAGGAACAAACAAAGCCTCTAAGAAATATGGACTATGTGTAAAGACCAAATCTACATTTGATTTTTGTACCTGAAAGTGATGGGGAAATGGAACCAAGCTAGAAAACGCTCTTCAGGATATTATCCAAGAGAACTTTCCCACCAAGCAAGACAGGCCAAAATTCAAATACAGGAATTAGAGATAACACCACAAAGATACTCCTCAAGAAGACCAACCCCAAGACACATCATCAACAGATTCACCACAGTTGAAATCAAGAAAAAAATGTCAAGGGCAGCCTGAGAGAAAGGTTGGGTAACCCAAAAAGGGAAGCTCGTGAGACTAACAGAGGATCTCTCTGAAGAAACCCTACAATCCAGAAGAGAGAGGGGGACAATATTCAACATTCTTAAAGAAAAGAATTTTCAACCTAGAAATTCATATTCAACCGAACTAAGCTTTATAAGCAAAGGAGAAATAAAATCCTTTACAGACAAGCAAATGCTGAGAGATTTTGTCACCCCCAAGCATATCTTAGAAGAGCTCCTGAAGAAAGCACTAAATATGGAAAGGAAAAACTAGTACCAGCCACTGCAAGAACATATCAAATTATAAAGACCATCAACACCATGAAGAAACTGCAGCAACTAAAGGGCAAAATTACCAGCTAACATCAAAATGACAGGATCAGATTCACACATAGCAATATTAACTTTAAATGTAAATGGGTTAAATACCCCAATTAAAAGACACAGACTGGCAAATTGGATAAAGAGTCAAGACTCACTGGTGTGCTGTATTCAGGAGACCCATTTCTCCTGCAAAGACACACATAGGCTCAAAATAAAGAGATGGAGGAATATTTACCAAGCAAATGAAAAGCAGAAAAAAGCAGGGGCTCCAATCCTAGTCTCTGATAAAACAGATTTAAAACAACAAAGATCAAAAAATACAAAGAAGAGCATTATATAATGGCAAAGGGATCAATGCAACAAGAACAACTAACTATCCTAAATATATATATATACACCCAATACAGGAGCACCCAGATTAATAAGGCAAGTTCTTTGAGACCTACAAAGAGACTTAAACTCCCATACAGTAGTAGTGAGAGATTTTAACAGCCACTGTCAATATTAGAGAGATCAATGAGACAGAAAATTAACAAGGATATTCAGGACTTGAACTCAGCTCTGGACCAAGCAGATCTGATAGACATCTACAGAACTCTCCACCCCAAATCAACAAAATATACATTGTTCTCAGCACCACATAGCACTTATTCTACAATTGCCCACATAATTGGAAGTAAAACACTCCTCAGCAAATGCAAAACAATGGAAATCATAACAAACAGTCTCTCAGACCACAATACAATCAAATTAGAACTCAGGATTTAGCAACTCACTTAAAACTGCACAACTACATGGAAACTGAACAACCTGCTCCTGAATGACTGCTGGGTACATAATAAAATTAAGGCAGAAATAAATACGTTGTTTTAATCCAATGAGAACAAAGACACAACATACCAGAATCTCTGTGACACAGCTAAAGCAGTGTTTAGAGAGAAATTTATAGCACTAAATTCCCACAGGAGACAATGGAAACAATCTAAAATTGACACCGTAACATCCCAATTAAAAGAACTAGAGAAGCAATAGCAAACAAATTCAAAAGCTAGAAGAAGACAAGAAATAACTAAAATCAGAGCAGAACTGAAGGACATAGAGACATGAAAAACCCTTCAAAAAAATCAGTGAATCCAGGAGCTGGTTTTTTTAAAAGATTAACAAAATAGATAGATAACTAGCCAGAACAATAAAGAAGAGAAGAGAGAAGAATCAAATAATACAATAAAAAATGATAAAGGAGATATCACCACTGATTCTACAGAAATACAAACTACCATCAGAGAATACTATAAACCCCTCTATGCAAATAAACTAGAAAATCTAGAAGAAATGGACAAATTCCTGTATACATACACCCTCCCAAGACTAAACCATGAAGAAGTTGAATCCCTGAAGAGACCAATAACAAATTCTAAAATTGAGGCAGTAATTAATAGCCTACCAACCAAAAAAAGCCCAGGACCAGATAGATTCACAGCTGAATTCTACCACTGGTACAAGGAAAAGCAGATATCATTCCTTCTGAAAATATTACAAACAATAGCAAAAGAAGGACCCCACTCTAACTCATTTGATGAGGCCAGCATCATACTGATACCAAAACCGGGCCAAGACACAACAAAAAAGAAAATTTCAGGCAGATACTTCTGATGAACATGGATGTAAAAATCCTCAATAAAATACTGATAAACTGAATCCAGCAGCACATCAAAAAGCTTATCCAACACAATCAAATCAGTTTCATCCTTGGGATGCAAGCCTGGTTCACTACGCAAATCAATAAATATAATCCATCACATAAACAGAATCAATGACGTAAACCACACGATTATCTCAATAGATGAAGAAAAGATCTTCAATAAAATTTAACGTTTCATGCTAAAAAACTCTCAATCAACTAAATATTGATGGAACATGTCTCAAAACAATCAGAGCTATTTATGACAAACCCACAACCAATATCATACTAAATGAGGAAAAGCTGGAAGCATTCCCTTTGAAAACTGGCACAAGTCAAGGATGCCCTCTCTCATCACTCCTATTCTACATAGTGTTGAAAGTTCTGGCCAGGGTAATCAGGCAAGAGAAAGAAATAAAGGGTATTCAAATAGGAAGAGAGGAAGCCAAGTTGTCTCTGTTTGCAGATGACATGATTGTGTATTTAGAAAAACCCATCATCTCAGTACAAAATCTCCTTAAGCCAACAAGCAACTTCAACAAAGTTTCAGGATATAAAATCAATGTGCAAAAATCACAAGCATTCTTATACACCAATAATACAGAGCCAAATAATGAGCGAACTAACATTCACAATTGCTACAAAGAGAATAAAATACCTAGGAATACAACTTACAAGGGATGTGAAGGACCTCTTCAAGGAGAACTACAAAGCACTACTCAGAGAAATAAGAGAGGACACAAACAAATGGAAAACCATTATATGCTTATGTTAAAGAAGAATCAATATCATGAAAATGGTTATACTGTCCAAAGCAATTTATAGATTCAATGCTATCCTAATCAAGCTATCTTTGACTTTCTTCACAGAATTAGAAGAAACTACTATACATTTCATATGAAACCAAAAAAGAGCCTGCATAGCCAAGACAATCCTAACTGAAAAGAACGAAGCTGGAGGCATTATGCTACCTGTCTTCACACAATACAATAAGGCTATAGTAACAAAAACAGCATGGTATTGGTACAAAAAACAGATATATAAACCAATATAACAGAACAGAGGCCTCAGAAATAACACCACACATCTACACCTATCTGATTTTTGACAAACCTGACAAAAACAAGCAATGGGTAAAGGATTCCCTACTTAATAAATGGTGATTGGAAAACTGGCTAATCATATGCAGAAAACAGAAACTAGACCCCTTCCTTACACCTCAATACAAATTAACTCAAGGTGGATTAAACTGTAAAACCTAAACCCATAAAATCCCTAGAAGGAAACCTAAGCAATACCACTCAGGACACAGGCATAGGCAAAGACTTCATGACTAAAACAACAAAAGCAATGGCAACGAAAACCAAAATTGACAAATGCGATCTAATTAAACTAAAGAGCTTCTGCACAGCAAAATAAACTATCAACAGAGTAAACAAGCCACCTACAGAATGGGAGAAAATTTTTGTAATCTATCCATCTGACAAAGGGCTAATATCCAGAATCTAAAAGGAACTTAAATTTACAAGATAAAAACAAACAACCCCACCAAAAAGAGGACAAAGGATATCAACAGATACTTCTCGAAAGAAGACATTTATGTGGCCAACAAACATGAAAAAAATCTCATCACATCACTGGTAATTAGAGAAATGCAAATCAAAACCACAATGAAATACCTTTTCATGCCAGTTAGAATGGCAATCATTAAAAAGCCAGGAAACAACAGACGCTAAAGAGGATGTGGAGAAATAGGAATGCTTTTACACTGTTGGTGGGAGTGTAAATTAGTTCAACCATTGTGGAAGATTCCTCGAGGAAGAAATACCATTTGACCCAACAATCTCATTACTGGGTATATACCCAAAGGATTATAAGTCATTCTACTATAAAGACACATGCACATGTATGTTAATTGCAGCACTATTCAAAATAGCAAAGACTTGGAACCAACCTAAATGCCTATCAATGATAGACTGGATAAAGAAAATGTAGCACATACGCACCATGGAATACTACGCAGCTATAAAAAAGGATGAGTTCATGTCCTTTGCAGGGACATGGATAAAGCTGGAACCATCATCCTCAGCAAATTAACAACGGAACAGAAAACTGAACACCACATGTTCTCACTCGTAAGTTGAAGTTGAACAATGAGAACGCATGGATACAGGAAAGGGAACATCACACAACAGGGCCTATTGAGGGGTAGGGGGCTATGGGATGGATAGCATTAGGAGAAATACCTAATGTAGATGACTGGCTGATGGGTACAGCAAACCACCATGGCATGTGTATTCCTATGTAACAAACCTGCACATTCTGCACGTGATTTCCAGAACTTAAAGTATAATGATAATAATAACGATATTCTTTGAAAATTTCTTATCAATATTTTTTCCTGATGCCTTTTTGTTCTCTCAGCAAAGCTAGACAGGGCACACCTAGGTAGTTCTTGGTTTGGTTTGCTGAAACAGCAGCTAAATTAATTCCAGCCCACTAAACATGGTTGTCTGAATGACATGCAAATATCAACTATATATCATTCTGCTGCTGCCTTTGCAGTTGTGAAATAGTCCCGTTTCCCTTTTAAAGGAGAGGACAATGTTGAACTGCAAATACCCTCTATATAAACTTCATGAATTTCAGAGGCCACTTTTGCCCTTGTGTATTGAATACATCAGGTTATTTCCTAGCTCCAAAATCTTTTATATTCCCCTACTGTCCTGTCATAGCTCTCAGGTTTGAATGAGGAAAACAGAACTCAAAAAATTTAAACAGCTTTCCTGAAGCCATACAGCTGATAAATGTAGCCGTAGAGATGCCTGTCAAATTCCAAAGGCTGTGCTGTAACCTCTACCTCCAAGTAAATCTGTGTACCTTTAGGACAACCTTAGTATCTTCCCAGGTTGAAATATTAGAAATTGCCTGACTTTACAAGCTTCTTAAGCTTTTATTTGTTTTCTCACAAATGAATTAATCTGACTTTAAAAACTCTATACAGTTTCTCAAACAAACCTTAGTTTAAGCAAACCTAAACTCCAATGATGAAATCTGCACAACTCTTCATGTATCTATCTCTTGCCATCTGTAGAGAGTACACTGCTCTTCTTTCCACAGCTTTTGGCAATACTTGATAGAGATTTAACAACTATATGCATAGCAAGAGATCCTCCAAAGTTTTATTTTAAAAAATCGAAATTGGATATTTGTTGACATCTGAGAGCGAAATGAGTGAAAAGAAAGTATGCTTCTAGTAGTGACATGAAATACAATAAGATGTGACAAAGTGTAGGTTGATAATTCCTGTTCAACCAAGCCAAGTCCCTTTATGAATAAGATAAATATAAAGACTCTGAAGAGGCCTGGTACTCAAACATTTGTTTTTTCCTAGAGAAGTTCCAGTGAACCCACAAACATCCCCATGATCCTCAATCTCCCCATTCTACTACTGTACCCCTAGCCTGAGTCCCAAGCCATGGCACAGACCCAATGCTAGGAGGAGAAGTGGTTAGGAAAGAAGCTGAGAGCTATGTCTGCTTTCTTTGCCTGAAATATTAAATGTGAAATGTTCCCTAATCTACAAAGGGCTATATTGTCATGGCTACAGGAGCATCATCCTTTCCTTCTCTCTTCCTGCATCTCACCCTTTCTTTTTCTTTCTAATTTAGTTTTATTATGGAAAATTTTAAACATATACAAAGTAAGACAAGACAATATAAAGAAACCCTTACAACCATCACCACTCAGCTTCAACACATCATCTCATCTTATTTATCCTGTATCCCAGACCCATTACCCCCATCTCCAAATTGTTTTGAAGCAAATTCAGGATATTATAGGCTTTTTTGCAAGTAATCCAGCATGTATTTCTAAATGATTAAAACTTTTAAAAAATCTATGACATTATCATTTTAAAAATAAACATAATGACTTACTGTCATCAAATATTTAGTCAATGATCAAATTTTGCATTATCCTTTAAGCGTCATTTTATAACAATTTGTCTGAATTAGGATTCAATAAAGTCCAGACAATAAAATTAGTTAATGCATTTTTAAGTCTCTTTTAATCCATATGTTTTTGTCTTTTCTTACTGTTTAAAGAAATATAGTGTCCCACAGTCTGGTTTTTGCTGACGGTGTATATAGGCGTAGTTTAACCTGTTCTGTTCTTCTCTGTATTTTTCATTAATTGGTATTTGGATATAAAGATTTGATTACAATGCTTTGGCAAGATAATTTCATCAGAAATGTGCACTATTCCCTCAGGAGGCAATTACATTTTTCTAACATCACAGAGGAACAGACATCTCCTTCTGTGATGTTAGAAAACACTGATGACCAATGACAAAGTTTCAAAATAGTATTATTCTATTTTTTTATTTATAAACTGGCATAAAAGTATAAAAAGGAACTTTCCTATTAACAATTATTCAAATTCCAAGTGTTGGTTTACCAATCATCAAAATAATAAGTTTATTTTAGTTTATCATTTACTATCATAAAACATAAACAAATCTGTTATAAAAAGTTAAAATTTATCAAACCTACAAATACAACACTTAGAAACCATACATGGTGCTGCCTATAGTCAAGAGAAACTTAAATAAATATAAAGATGAAATATTAAATCATAACTGAATAAAACTAACTTTTGTACATACTATACTACTGTAATGGTTTTGTACCATCTTCTGTTGCCATTACAGTGAGCTCGAGTGTTGCGGGTGTTCACTTAAAATGCTTGTGGCATGAGCAGTTTCTCTCTAGTAAACTGTATATTACAATGAAAAGTGTTCTTTTGCAGTTCTTGAGTATTTTTCATCATGTTTAATGCATTTCTGTAGCCTTGAATACCCATATGAAGTCCTACTTGTGATGCAGGAAGTACTCCCAAGAGTCAGTGAAAAGACATGACGTTACCAAAAAAAAAAAAAAAAATGAATTGCTTGATATATACCATAGACTGAGATCTGCAGCTGTGGTTTCTGTTCATTTCAGACAAAGGATTCATCTTGTAAACAGAGGTAAACTCACAGAAACAATCAATAGTGTACAGTACTGTAAATGTATTTTCTCTTCCTTATTTTTTAAGAACATTTTATTTTCTCTACCTTACTTTATTATAAAGTACATAATACACATGCAAAATATGTGTTAATCTGTTGTTATACTATTGGTAAAGCTTCTGGTTAACACTAAGCTATTAGTAGTTAAGATTTGGGAGAGTCAAAAGTTATATATGGATTTTCAACTGTGGGAGTTCAACACCTCTTACCCCTGCATTGTTCAAATGTCAACTGCAGTTAATACAAACATCTCTACAACAAAGATATAGAACAATATATTATCCAACAAGTTGTTCTTGTCTTTTCCAGAATGTCATAAAAACGGAATCATATACTATTTAGTTTTCTAAGTCTGGCTTCTTTCATTTAACATAATTTACTTGAGATTCATTCACATTATTGAGTGTTACTAATTTATTCACATATATTACTGAGTAGTATTCCACTGTTTGGATATAATAGTACATCCATGCACCAGTGGAACCAATTAGGGTCGTTTCTAACTTTTTATTATAAATAAGACTGCTATAAATAATATTGTGCAGGTTTTTAGATGATCATAATTGCTCATTTCTCTTGGATAAATGCCTAAAAGAGGGACGGCTTGGGTTTATGCTTAACTTTATAAGAAACTGATAAACTGTTTTCGAAAGTGTCTGTGCCATTTTATATTCACACCAAGAGTGTAAGAGAGCTCCACCCATTTTGCACCTTCATCCGCACTTTGTATTCTCAGGTACATTCTTTCTAATTCGTATGTAGTGATATCTCATTGGGTTTTTTATTTTTTCTTAATGACTATGGGGTTGAACATCTTTTCATATGCTTATTTGCTATTGTGTATCTTTTTTTGGTGAAATGTCTGTTTAAAGCCTTTGTCCAGTTTTATTATTTTTGTTTTCTTTTTTTTTTTTTTTTGAGACGGAGTTTTGCTCGTTACCCAGGCTGGAGTGCAATGGCGTGATCTCGGCTCACCTCAACCTCCGCCTCCTGGGTTCAGGCAATTCTCCTGCCTCAGCCTCCTGAGTAGCTGGGATTACAGGCATGAGCCACCATGCCCAGCTAATTTTTTGTATTTTTTTAGTAGAGACGGGGTTTCACCATGTTGACCAGGATGGTCTTGATCTCTTGACCTCATGATCCACCTGCCTCTGCCTCCCAAAGTGCTGGGATTACAGGTGTATTTATTTTTTAATGTGATATGTTGTATGGATCAAGGTTCATAATTTAAAAATTAACACAAATAGACCATAGTCATACATGTAATACTTTAAAATTATAAGCATTATAATATATATAATATATATTATATTAGGTTTAAATATATATAATATATATTATATATATTATATTAGGTTTAAATATATATAATTTACATATATTTAAGTTCTGGGGTACATGTGCAGATCATGCAGGATTGTTACATAGGTATACACATGCCATGGTGGTTGCTGCATCCATCCTCCCGTCACCTACATTAGATATTTCTCCTAATGTTATCCCTTCCCAATCCCCCGATCCTCTGCTATCCTTCCCCTAGCCCCCCTACCTCCCAGCAGGTCCCAGTGTGTGATGTTCCCCTCCCTGTATTCTTATTGTTCAATACCCACTTATGAGTGAAAACATGTGGTGTTTGGTTTTCTGTTCTTGTGTCAGTTTGCTGAGAATGATGGTTTTCAGCTTCATCCATGACCCTGCAAAGAACATGAACTCATTCTTTTTTATGGCTGCATAGTATTCCATGGTGTGTATGACCCACATTTTCTTTATCCAGTCTATCATTGATGGGCATTTGAGTTCTGCTTAGGAATGTCCAATTTGTCCAGCATCATTTGTGGAAAGTCTAACCTTACATTGGATTTCATTATCTTCCATCTCAATTGTGATCTAACTCCATAAATTAAATTACATTTTTATATTTACTATGTTATTATTATTACTCAATGGCTTATGATTATTATAACAAAACTCCTTGAAAGAGTTATCTATATACCTTGTCTCCATTCCCTCTTTGCCATTACCCACTGCAATAGTTAGCTAATGTAGATGGTTATTGAAAACTGCTGGCTTTCCAATGGTGCTGAGTTCCTTAAAGGTATATTACATATAGTACATATTCCATATTTGTATAACTCCATATAATATTTTACATAAAATTCAGAAAAATGTTGGTGAATGAATAATGAAGGAAGAACACATGGAGAATTACAAGTTAACATCATTATTATCACAAAAATGTAATAATATATGTGTTGAGTTTTGATCTATGGAAACCAAAAATATGGGGCCTTTTGTTTTATAATGCAAATTTCCTTTGAAATCAAGACTTTATATAGGGGAAAGATAGCTTTATGTGTGAGTATGTGCAAAGTAAAAATATGTGAGCCACTATCAGTAATGATGTAGTTAAGTACAGTGTTTCACTTCTGTCATCAGCAAGCTCACTGTTTGATAATATTCTCATTTTTTTAAAAAAAGCTGTTGCAATATTTTCTTAAAATTTTCTCAAAGGCATTTGCTGCCAAACTTTATTTCATTTATTTCCTACAATAAATGCACTAATTCAGCATTACCAATTCAATGACTAATCAATCCTTGTTGCTTTCTAGTTTAAATGTAAAATTCTGATAGTAGCTATTCTGAAAATCTACAACATAACCAGGTAAAACTGGATATCGTACACTGATGTGATTTTTACTTATTACAGACAAATCTGTATCTGTGTTCATATCACTCTGAAAGACTACTTGCTATTGAATATAGTCACCATTTATTATCTGCCATGAAACTTAGAAAGCTCTTATCATGATTTTGTGGCAAAACAGTGCACAAGCAGAAAAGATTATCATAGTATGATAACTTTTTAGTAATAGCAACTGAATATGATTGGACAGTTTATTCACAACTGTAAATGCTATAAATTTATCTGCCATTTGTTTAAACTTATTAATCATAGCATTTCCCCATTTTAAACACCCACATATACTTCACGCCATAGATCCTTACATATACTGCTAATAATTTGAGTGAAATTATATCATTTAAATGCCATCAGGGCTATTTAAGAGACCATATGTAATGAAACAACAAAAAGAAGGAAAAGTTTATTCTAAAAAAGTATATATTTTAGTCTTCATTTTTTTTTCTATATTTGAAAAGTAATAGACAAAAGCACCTTTCTATAATAAATGGTTATTTTTAAAATAGGTCGTACTGTATATAATTTATTTCACAATGATACACATATAACTTGTATTAAACTCTCAACTCTACCACTTGAAAATATTTAAACTGAGATCTTTATAATTATTGCTATCATTTTGCTATCACCAAATAAAATCAAAATGTTGTAGAAACCAATATATTAGAAACAAAAATGACATTAGAATTGCTTACAGTCTAGTTAAGTGGAAACAATACACTTTAAACATGGAAAAATATACAGGAACAAAAGTCAAGAATACTTGGTAAACCTAAACATAGAAGTCACTTCTGAACAGAAAACTTGAAGGAGATAATTCTCTAGTGAAGGGATGTTTTCCACTTTTAAGTTGAATTTTCCTAAGTGCTCAATCCATCTTATGAAAAATGCCTGGAGAATTTAGTTGCAGTTTAGCTATGCAGCTAAGACATTACTTGTCTGTGGAGAATTCAACCAGCCAAAGGGGCAGAGTGGGAGAAAAAAGAAAATTCAAAAGCAGTGTTCTCAGAGAAAATTCTCTAGAGTCTATAAAGTCTTCAATAAATACATGATAAATAAATTTATTTGGAGTGACAAGACAGCTGCCAAATAAACTTATCCCTAGTGTGTCTTATAATATCTAAACACTCCTCCAATGGAAATAACAGAAATCTATTTGTATATCGATGTACAGCTCAAAGAATATTTTTCATTTGCTTTGCTCAATTTAATCTTCATATTCTCTTTGAAATATAGCTATCATTATTTATGTCCCTACTTTAGAGATGAGAAAACCAACTAATGGAATTTGAGTATAAAGAGTTGAACTGGAGAAAGAGAAGAAAATGGACTCAATTAATTTAAAGCCACGTTTTAGAAAATGATAACATGAAGAGAATACCAATAACATGTTTTATTCTCCAATGGCTATACTATGATATTCTAGGCATAGCTTTCAAAAATATAAATATAAATTTAGTTTATAAATGTGTGCTAATGGCCTTAACTATGTGCCTGATCCATTCATTTTATGCTGTTCATCGTACTGCTCCTACTACCAATTCTATTTTAATTTTATGACTAGAACTATTATTTGTAGTGAGGATGGAGTTGGTAGAAGAGAAGAAAAGAAACACTGCAGTGGTTTGACACTTCTGTGGGGAAAATAATAGGCACTCAAGCTACAAAAATTCATTTGTTTTATTTTTATATGCAGTGAATAAATATAATTTTAGTGTAATATAGACAGTCATGCAGGTATGGTTAGCAATTTATGACTTCAACAAGATGATGAGAAGGGACTGAAGAAAAATAGTCACTGAATGAACACAGGAACTGAGCAGATGAAAATATGGAGGGGAAAGTGTTGAGATTCAGTGTAGGGGCTATGTAGGTTCTGGGTGGAAAGTGACTTTAACATTTATTCAGTAGGCCATAATAGTCAGGCCTATGCATGCGTTGTAAAACGGGTTTTGTTTTTATGGAAAATGTTATCAAGTAACAAAGGCTAACTAGAGTTCTGTGTTAAGAAGGATCTGAAGCCAAGTCCTAACTCATTGGAAAAGATTGCTGTGATTGATTATATGTGATCCAAACCACAATGAGATACCATCTCATACCAGTCAGAATGGCTATTATTAAAAAGTCAAAAAGTAACAGATCCTGGCAAGGTTGCAGAGAAAATGAAACACTCGCTGTTGGTCGGCATGTCAATTATTTCAACCATTGTGGGAAGAAGTATGGTGATCCCTCAAAGAACTAAAGGCAGAACTACCATTTGACCTAGCAAAGCCATTAGTGGATACATACCTAGACAAATATAAATCATTCTACCATAAAGACACATGCACACAAATGTTCACTGCAGCAGTATTCACAATAGCAAAGACATGGAATCAACCTAAATGCCCATTGACAGATTGAGTAAAGATAATGTGATACATATACACCTTAGAATACTATGCAGCCATAAAAAAGAATGAGATCATGTCTTTTGTGGGAACATGGGTGGAGCTGGAGGCTTTATCCTTAGCAAACTAACACAGGATCAGAAACCAAATACCACATCTTTATAACTTGGAGCTAAATGATGAGAGCTCATGAACACAAAGAAGAAAATAACAGACAGTGGGGCCTATTGTAGGTGGAGGGTGGGCGGAGAGAGAGGAGGAGGAAAAAGTAACTATCGGGTGCTGGGCTTACTACCTGGGTGATGAAATAATCTGCACCACAAACCCCCATGATACAAGTTTGTCTATGTAAAAAACCTTCACATGTACCCCAAAACAAAAAGCTTTTTTTTTTTTTTTTTTTAAAAGAGTGGCCAATTGTCAGCTCTTTCTGTACTATTTTCCCCTGTCGAGGTCTCCAGATATGTATGTTTACCTCAACAGTAACACTGATGTGACTGATTGTAAGATCCCTAAAAAACGTAGAGTAAGAATCGCTTCCAGCTACAGCGAATTAACGGCGATGGTAGGTGCCCCCTCTTATCCCAGCATAGTAGATAGAACTTCATTGACTGACTTGTCATCAAAGGCAGATTCAGAGATACTGAGAGAAAGGGCAGGAAAAGAGGGTACTTCCAGAAAGTGGGTTATGCTCTGAAATGCTCTGCTGCTGAAGAAAAAATAAAGAGAAGAAAATTTTCATACAATTTGTAGAATTTAAAATATTTGCATAATTTCAGTGATTTTAATAATAGCAAAAATTGAAGTGTTGCAGCTTTTTATACCAATCCTTTCCACCTAACTAAAGTATCTTTATTTTTGAATATTAACATAAAGAGATTTTTGAATGATGGAGGTTCTTCACAAACATAAGATAAGTAATCATTTTCAGGCAATTAAGATTTGTCTCCTTCATGTGGCTAATTCCACGAACTTGCTCAACATAGCACAAAGACTGTAATTTATACATTGTTATACTTAAAGTACTTTCTGGTATATTCTTCTAAGAAAGAAAAAAAGCATTGTAGCAATGCAATAAGGTAATTGTTATCTAAATATGTAATATGATCATTTTAATCTAAATATGTAGAGAGAAAAACGACTTAAAATGTTATAGTGGCTATTAACAATCTTTTGGACACTCATTCATACTAGAGACTTTTCCATGTGTTTCTATTTCTTTCTCTGAATGGTCTTACTGCCCATTACCTTTTTTTCTGGCTGAAAAGGCCCAGTCACAAAGAGCTTTCAGAGCCCAGTAAGTTTCAGATCTATTCTCATTTTCAGTGCCTAATTCTGTGTAGAGTGGTGTAATTTCAATTCAATTTTAGAGTAATTTTAATGTAGAATATTTGCATAATACAATTCTTGCTTCTTGTAATTCAAATCTGCTTACTCCAAATAGTTTTCACCATGGACACCCCTCTGCCGTGCACCAAGTTCTAATACATTTGGCTTACCTGTAATAAGAGTAGGGAAGCAAAAAGAAGCAAAGCCTATGGGAAGAGGACTGAGGTGGGATTTCAGAAAGCTATTAATTAACAATACTAGAAGGACCTTGAATTTTCACAGAATTACACCCTGTTAAAACAAGCCCACCTGTTACCTATTCCTTCCATTCTAATCTCTATTGGGCAACTTCAGGCTCAGACCAGCCCCCTCAGGCAATATATTCACATTTGAAAGGGTGATTTCATGGGCAATTTTCATCCTGAAATTTGGTAAAAAGCAAACCGAATTTAGAAGGGCCTTTTCTCAGTCCTTGACTATCAGATGGCCGTAACTACTGCTGCCTGCTCCCGCCTGCTTCTATTCCTCATTTACATTTGTTGGAGGGTCGGATTGTTTTTCATAAATTGTCTTGGCTATTTTTTTAATCTCTCCTCTTCCATAAGCCCTTTTTGGAAATTATTCTGAGAGTAAGGTAGAAGAAATTCTAACATACTTAAATGTGATTTTTTCTATTCATTACAGAAAAAAAAGTTTAAGAAATATAACTGCATGCAGTTGCTGTTATATAAGAAATGTAACTGCATATATTGATTTTTATATCATTATTATTGACATTTAATATAAGGTTTTTCTCTTTCTCATTTTATGGGTATGTAAAACATGTATCATGTTTACAACTCTTGGTCTTCTATTAAGAATTATTTAGGTAACCAATTTACATCTTAATTCATAATTCTTTTCTATTTTTAGATGTTCTGCCCATGCAAACTTAAGTGGATAGTTTAAAAAAAACTTCTATCTTCAAGGTGGCAACTAGTACAAAAGGGGGATTTTGTCACAATTACTCTTTTTTCTAAAATATCCTCCTAACTTGATTCTTTAAACTCAGGTTTCTCATCTGTCCAAAACCATTTTCATGCTACTGCCAAACTTAATTATCTAAAGGAACTGTCTGATCTTCTTTTTTTTTTAAGCCTACAGCACCCGGTATTCCCAGACAGTCTCCCATCCAAGTACTAACCAGGGCCAACCCTACTTAGCTTCCCAGATCAGGCACGTTCAGGGTGGTATGGCCATAGACAAGAACTGTCTGACCTTCTACTACCCACATCAAGCTGGTGATACATCACCACTGCCTTCAAAATTTTCCATTGTGAAAACTCTTCAAGATGAACTGATTTAGGCCTTTATGACAAAGCAAACCTTAACCTTCATTTCTTTACTCATGGTCATTGAAAGGAATACCTCCAGGTCCCCATTTATTATTGGCATACTGGAATATATTGTTTCCATAAATTCCCAACTCATCCATAACTTCTTCTTTGAAGGACTTCCATAGTAAAACAATCATAAAATTTTCATTCTTTATGTTTTAAAATTTTATTTGGTGTATATGTTATTCTGCCTCATATTAAAGGTAATTGCTTCTTGTTTTTAATTTACCTCATTAGTCCTTAAGGACCTGCATTGGAACATATTCACATCTCCTCCCCAAAATACCCCATGACTGACATCCAGCATAAATAAATGCTTTATAAATCAACATCAATATAAATTAAATTTATAAAACTTATTAATATAAACAAGCAATTTCAATACTATTCAGCCTTTGCTATCTGAAGCACCTTTTATGATTATCTTTTCCCCAAGTCAGTGACACCTCCTGCCATGTCTCCCTAACTTTTGACCTATGGTCCAGGAAAGTAGTCTCTTGTATGTTACATTTCACCTGATCAATTTTAGGCCTATAATGATTTAATGAAATTACTGATTATTCAGTGATCTCTCTTCATTCAATAGCTTGTTCTATTTATATGTGCTTGAGTACTACTTCTGCCGTGATCATTCTAAGATAATTGAGAAAGAAAGAAGATGCAATCTACAGCAGAAAGACATTTTTGTCTTTGTGACATGTATTTAATTTCACTGGTAATTTTCTTTCAGAATGAGTGATCGATGTATATAGCTTTTAGTATCCTGTCAACTTGGCCACTCAATATGCACCCTCCAATTTTGTATTTATTGCCAACGCCCAAGCAGTCGGTCACTGCCAAAAACAATAAAAATAAAAGGAAAGAAAAACACACACACACACAAAGTAGATTGATTTAAAGAGGCTTATATACGCAATGGAGAATCCAGAACAAAAGAGAAGATTCAACAAGGAGATGGTAGTTGTAACATTAGGCAGCTTGCCATTGAGTACCACTCTTAATTGGCATTATTACCCCCAATGAAACTGGCTTAATATCTTGTGTGTAGGCACTCTGCCATCTAACAGATGGATCTGCATACAAGATGCCAAGAAACCACATATGAACATCAAACATGGCTTTTATCCATGTTATTTTCAGCTTATAGTATTTAAATGACTGTTGTCCTGCAAAGCCATGGCTGTAGCTATAGAGTAGAACAAATACATCAATTCCAAGTACAGTAACTGTTAAGGACCAAACAAGAGGGGTTCCCATTTCAATGTGTTCCTTTGGGTGTTACACTGAATTTTAGCCACTGAAAATTTTGATGCACTGATAGTTCAGAGACTCCAGAAAACACACACACACACACACACACACACACACGTATTCATATATTTATATATTTTTATATTTAATGATATATATACATATATATCATTAGCAAATCGACTAAAGTCATCATTCTAAAAACTGATTACAATTGAGAGAAAATTACAATTTTATTTCATTTTTGATGAGAATTTTGTTTTCAAAAATAGAGTTGCCAGTAAAATCATAGCTATATCAAAATATACCTTTATTAGCAGTATGTATTGCTGGGATGTGAAAAGGTTGATTTCCAGTGACACTTTAGAAGTTTACATTCTAAGTATCACGTTTCAATATTTCAAAGAAAACACACCGTATGTTAGCCAGAGAGCCAACTATGTTTCTCATAGCATTAAATATATTTAGCTATGTATCAAACAAAATATTAAAGTCAATCAATAATAATGAAGCACCCATTACATTCACAGAACTACACTGAGCTCTGAAGAAACAAATAAGGCGCGGGCCCACTCTCTTTAAACCTTCCATGCAACTGTGAAGGGCATATGCAATAACAGTCATGTTTGAAATTTTAAAATTGTTTGCCAGAAGAAGTTATATCCAGTTCAAGGCATCATAAAAGACCCTTGAAAGAGGAAAAATTTGAAATAGGCTAAAACAAATGGGTAGAATTTGCAATAAGTTAACTATGGTGTTACGGTGGCATTAAACCCTAACACGGGTTCAATGAAACAAATGAGTCAATGGCTCTGATAACCAACATGTAATTTAAATGACTTCTCCACTGCTTTCCATATTTTATTATCATTTAAAAATAATATTTCAATAATTACCTAAGTAATTAATAATCTTCCCTGGTAGCTTCCCTGACAGAGATACCATTGAGCATCCCTAGGGAAGCAAGGGCTGCTTCTAGCTGTGGGGATAATCATGACAACCTATCTGCTCATGGGGACCTAGCCAAAGAGAAGGCCAGCCCATGAAGGCCCACTGTGCCAGCTTCAGGATGTGAGATGTCTGAGAGATTTCCAGGGACACTTCAAACAGAACTGCCTTGTTCATCTTGCCCTCCAACTTTTCCAGAATTTTTAACATTTTTCATTCTTATAGAAAACCGACTTATGCTTTCCTGCTCAGTTCAGCAGAATCCAGTCTAAGAAGTTAAATTTTTTAAATGTTTTAATTGCTCGAAATTACTTATGTTCCTCCTTCTCATTCTTTCACTACTTTGGTTTCATTCAGGACAAGAGCCTTTCTTTCCCACAAGCCCCATAACCAACAATCTGTCCTCTGGTTGTTTCCAGCCTTGACTTGACTCTGATTTAATAAACTTCTGCTCTAGAGAGGAAACTGGCTGGCCCTTATCAGTGGGCATATAAATTTTAATGGTCCTCTCAGCTAACAGTAAAATTATCACATTTGCTTTAATAATCAGTGTCTTCAAGTGTGAATGACTCCCAGGAGGCATCCGTCCTCTGTGTAGGAGGGAAACAATGGCATGGATTAAAATGTAATCTCTTCCCTAGCTGCCAGGGTAGAATTAAGCTACCAGGACCTGGGGAAAATTTGAAGAAAACTCACTTATGATGGAGAATAACTACTCAGCAGAGATTCACATATTATTAGTTTTAATAATATATTAAACAAAATCCTGGCTTGTGGTAGGCACTCAATATATATTTAAATAATTAGCAAATGAATCTCTTTCTTTTCGTTCTTACTGTGGATCTATATAAACCCTGTTACCTAGTAGCTGCTTAATGAAACTGCCCTTCATCCCAAGGCAGAATTATTATTTATAATTATATTCATAATTTATAAATTATGGTTTATGAGTAAAAATATTATAGATTCTTTGCAAAATGTCAGTATGCAATTTTTAATTTCCTATAGCACATAACAAGTCATTTGCAAATAACATAGTTATATTAGTCTATTCTCATACTGCTATAAAGAACTACCTGAGTCTGGGTAATTTACATAGAAAAAAGTTTTAACTGAATCACAATTGCACAGGCTGTACAGGAAGCATGGCTGGGAGAGCTTAGGAAACTTATAAGCGTGGAATAAGGCAAAGGAGAAGGAAGCAAATATTACCAAGGCAGAGCAAGAGACAGAGAGCAAAGGGGAAGTCCTACCAACTTTTAAACAAGACCTGTGAGAACTTCCTATCATGAGAGCAGCAAGGGGAAAATCTGCCCTCCAACCAGGTCCCTCCTCCAACATTTGGGAATTACAATTCCACATGAGATGTGGGTGTGGACACAGCCAAACCATATCAATGGTCAATATCAGAAACTAAAAATAGGTCCATTCTTTATTAATTTATTCAATAAATATTAGACAGTCTATTCATCAGGGTTGGTGAGCTTATGCTTCAATAATAAACAGCCTGAAAACTCAATGGCTTGAGTTAATGTTATAAAATACACATTTTATTCACATCTATGTCCATCGCAGGTTCATAAAAAGGTTCTGCTCACTTTGGTTATCCACTGATTCAGTTTGACAGAGATTTTATCTCAATTTATTTTTCCTTGATCACAGATGCAGGGAAAAGAGAGACAATATTGCACTAAACACTAGTTCTTAAAGCTGTTTCATGAAATGACATGTCACATCTGCCAAAATTTCACTGACTGAAGAAAGTCACATAGCTACTCCTGAGTTAAATACGAAAAGATATATAATCCTCCCACATTTTTTGGCATCACAGAAGCTGAGTCAGATAAATGTGAACAGTAATACAATATTCCACAAGCACCCAATAACTAGTAGGTGTAAGACACTAAGATACAAGGTGAACAAAATAGTCATAGCTCTGGTTGACTATTATCATCCCCTTGGTTGAGGACTATTTATATTTCTCTGTATACTGCTTATATTTAAACAAATGTCCAAATCTGCAATTGCGGATGACGATGATGACTATGTTTTCTCTACATAAGTAATTAGAAAATAAACAATAACATTTACAATAAAGTTGAATAAATATTTTGAGCTGCTGAGGCCTAAATGCAGAACCCAAATTTTTCCTGCTCAATTTATCTCATCAAGACCCACTGTAAGCAGTATTTGTAAGAGACAAGCTGCCCTCTTAACGTACATGCCATGACTCTAAGCACCCCTGTCTGTCTACAACCTCTCTACCAATTTCCTAGAACTCTTACCATTTCTACAAACATAAAAGACAAAAAACCTCAATTACCTGCCCATCTTGCCTCTGGGGATTGCCATTAGAACCAGATGAACTAACAATTGTGAATATGTCTTATAAAGTACAAAGTGCTACGCAAATTTACAAAGGACTATTATTATAAACCCCAAGTAATGAGGCTCTAGTGAGGACAGTGGAAATAGAGATTGTGAGGAGATTGTGGAGAGAAAAACTGGGGGAAGTCTGCTGTGATAATTGCAGAGAGAAATATCTAATCTGCTTCTTAATTATTAGGTTTAATTATTTTTTTCTAGTCTTTTTTTTAAATCTTAAGGTCCCATTTTCTTTTACTTGTGGTCTTTAAATAAGAGTTGCTGATTTCTTCTGGATCACCAAAAGGGTCTAGAAATTTATGCTGGGGACCATAACCTGGACAGAACAGAAAAGTTGGACTTTTTGTCCATTAGTTTGTCAACCTTGGCTGAAGGCATTATAACAGGAATACCATAAATTCTCAAGACAAACTGACTTCATTTTGAATATAGTCTCTATTGCTCATTACTAAATTTCTCATGGAACCTCATGATTTTTCTTCAAAATGATATAACATCATCCATGACACAATATTTTTATAGGATTTTTTTTAAGAAATGCAGTACCATAGGATAAATGCCTAGCACAGAGGTTCTCCCTCAGTCCTTTGATAATCCATAAATATCCTTATTTCTGCTGGGTATTCCCCTCAAAGCATGTGGTATGTTCCATTTTTATTGACGGTTTCTAATTTTATATGAAATGTAAGAGTTACGACCACTTCAGGAAATATTTTGGTATATCTATAGTCAGTAACACTGTAAGTGATAACTAGACTTAAGATGTTTTCTTTCTTTAAGGTAATTTGAATTTTGAAATGAGATAAAGTCTTAGAAAATCAATCAATTCTAGGTAAGAACTAAACTCTGGGTTTTGTACTTTCAAATTATGTAACTGTAAATTAATCGTTATTTATGCCTGAAGAAGTTACTTCTCATTCTAAGCCCTAAGTTTTTTTGGTGTGTTACGTTGTTGTTTTTAGTTTTAATACAAAGAACTGTGTTTTATTTTTTTTTTATTATTATACTTTAAGTTTTAGGGTACCTATGCAGATCTTGAAGGATTGTTGCATAGGTACACACATGCCATGGTGATTTGCTGTCTCCATGCCACGTCCCCCACATCAGCCATTTCTCCCAGTGTTACCCCTTCCCAACCTCCCCATCCCCCACTGTCTTTCCCCTAACATTTCATAGTTTTTGGTGTGGAATTGCAAGTACAAAGAAACTGAAGAATGAAAATAATATTCACTGAATGCAGAAATACTGAGCTATGGGTAGAGTTACTCTAAACATCTTTATTCTCAAAGAATTTCTAAGAGTTGCCATTATTACCTTGTTTTACGAATAAGGACTTTTAGACTTAACAGTTAAGAGGTTTGCCTCAGGTTGGATGGCTGACAAGCAGATGAGCCAGATTTCCAATGACCATCTGCCTGATTCAAAAGCCTTTGATATTTTCACCAGGGAACAGCACTGAAACAGGAAGGTCTTTTTCGACACTCACAAAACTAGACCATAAAAAAGTCCACTATTTTTAAGGTTGTTTTTCTGCATTTTTTTTTCAATCAAGTTAAAATACTTCTTTATTTTTACAGTACCACTTGTAAGCTCCTAGAAAAGAGAAGCATGCATAATTTCCTTTTTTTTTTTTAAAGTTTCAGCACCTTAAAAAACTCAAGAATCAAGTATTTTTTTAAATATGGTTTGCAATAAAACAAAAGATGTGGGAAGGGGGAGGAAAGAGAAGAATAGAAGTGAGGAAAGGAAATATCCAGTATTTTATCTCTTAGTCATGATTAACTTTAGATCTTACACTAAGCTGGAGTAATAGCTATCTTAGCACATCTATATGGATAGCCATTCTTCACCATAAATAAGTACTATAAAATTAAATTTTATTTCAAAAGCCCTTTAAATTTTTAAACTTTAGTATCATTCTTCATTCAATTTTGTGACATCGCAAACAAGAAGTGATTTTACATTGAAGGGGATGAAAACTTTTTTCTGCCCTCTTCATTATGTTCCTGAGGCCTGCAGACTAAACTGGCAAAGACTGATTATCAGAGGAAAAGAAATTCAAGTTTTATTTTTACTTTTATGTACATAGGGAGTCCACAGAAGAGTGAAAATCTAAAGCAGCAGACTTGGCGCATATATGCCATTTTAACAACGGGCAATAAATTGAGAGGAGGTGACTAGAAAAATATGTGGCAGATAAGGCTTGTTTAGTAAGATTTGTTATGGAGACTCAATTCAGGTGGTATCTACAGTCTTTCTAATATGGGAAGGAGGACACCTTTACAAATGAAAATGTATATCATCTTTACAAAGGAAATCTATGTCCTTCCTTTATTTAGAGAAGGAGAGGACAGAGAGATTTTCCTGTGTCTGTTGTTTTTCAATTGCCTTCAGCTCAAAATAATCCTATTCCAAAATGACATATTTTGAGGTGCCATACTGATCCCCTCCAATGCCAGTGAAATTTTAGATATTTAAAAGAGCATCAAAGTCTATTTAAAAACCTAGTGAAGATTGATGCGAGGAAGATTCTTCAGACACTTTTGGTTGCCATGTTGGAAACACTTCCTATGTCAAAATTTACTTAAACTTGCATATCTTTTGACCTAACACTCTATCATTTTGAAATATATCCTAAGACAATAATAAGACACATGGACAAAAAATGTGTTTAGATATTTGTTAAAGAAACACACAATAGAAATAAAATAAGTGGGGGAGTATCTAAATATCCATCTACAGGTGAATGCATATATAAATTATTGCAACCAAACTATAAACCAGACACCTATAATCTAGATCTGTATTAACTGAGATGCCCTTGACATATTATTGAGCAACAATACTGGTTACAGAATAAATGTAGCATGAATATAAATTTTATATAAATAATGCTTTCTATGTAATTATTCATTTGGACTTATCTATAATCACCAAAACGCTAACAGTAAGTAATCTGTAGTTTATTTGCACTTTATGTGTTGATCTTTATGATTAAGAGATTTCATTTTATTATTAGAAAAAAGGTTATTTTGAACTAGAAAAGAGGTTTGTGTTTTGAAATATTAGGAAATACAAAAAATGTTGCAATAAATTTTTAATAAAATAAATCTTGAGAGATTTTAAAATGTTTAGGTATAAAATATTTAAGTATATTCTCAATATCAATAAAGAGTAAATTGCTACAACTTGATAAGTGCAAATTGAAATATAGATCAATTTCATAATACAGAATCTATAGTGAGAAGAGTTTCAGAACATGGGAGAATATATTACTTGCCTAACATGTAGAGTTCCTTCATTTTTCCTTCACCTCTTACCTATATCTTAAACCTCCTGGGGTATTACTCATTTCACCTCTGAGATACATATTGATTTAAAATGTAATAAGTTAGTTTTCATTCTCGCTTATTTTTATGTGAGATTTTATACAGTTTTACTGCTCTTTAATCCTTACAAAAAAACTTTATTTGTAAGATGACACAAATTGATTCAAAGCATTTTACATTTTGATAATTAAATAGCCTTTCCTCTAAATGAATTTAAGATCTTGTACTAGTCTCTGAAGAAAAATTATCGAAGGGCTTATTTCAAAGTGGCCTATTTCTTATACATCACAAATCATCCAATCACAGAATCAGTCTTTCTTTTTGACTCAAAGGGGATACGCCAATAAGAAATCTTAAAAAGTAATTGTAGTCACCTGTTGTCTTATAAAATAGTAGGTTTTATACATTCTTTCTTGTCAATAATAACTTAATTGTACATTTTAAAATAAAGAGTATAACTGAATTTTTTGTAACTCAAAGGATAAATTCTTGAGGGTGTGGATATCTCATTCTCTATGTGCTTATTTCACTTCACCTGCCTGTATCAAAATATCATATGTATTCCACAAATATATACACCTACTATGTACCACAAAAATTAAAAATAAAAACATTTAAAAATATATATATTGTAAGGCCAGCTGTGGTGGCTCATACCTGGAATCCCAGCATTTTGGGAGGTCGAGGCGGGCAGATCACCTGAGGTCAGGACTTCAAGACCAGCCTAGCCAATGGGGTGAAACTTCATCTCTACTAAAAATACAAAAATTAGCCAGGCATGGTGGCACACACCTGTAGTCCCAGCTACTTGGAAGGCTGAGGCAGGAAAATCGTTTGAACCCGAGAAGTGGAGGTTACAGTGAGCCAACACCATGCCACTGCACTCCAGCCTGGGCAACAGAGCAAGACACTGTCTCTAAATTAAATTAATTAATTAATTAATTAATTAATTAAAGTTAAAAACATTAAAAAATTATTGTAAAATGCTGGTGTGATATACTTACCATGAGACAACATTCTGACCTGAAATTGGATTCCGGTAACAATCCTGGGAGGTGAAAGGTGCAACTGTACATTCATGTCTTATTCACCACATTAGCTAATTTTAGACTCTACTTCTCAGTAATGATGGTATCTCATTGTTCTTATTTTTTATTCTATATTATTCATGATTCCTGCCATGACAGTTAAATTGTTCTAAAATTTACTATAGTCAAAAAGTTTAAAATTACACAGTGTGTGTATAATTTTGTTTCTAGAACTTTTCAAAACTGATGATGGTGATAAAGCTTACTTGTGACTTTTGATGAGTTTAGATTGGACTATAGCCAAAAAAGGGGTTTCAGAGTACATAAGGCAAGTACTTTTTAAATATTCAAGGAAGTAATTTTATCACATTTCACAATGTCCTTAATAAACTGCAAATAAATTAGATTTATTATATATTATTAATAGTAATTCATAAATCGCAATTCTTTTATTACAATTTGATACTGTGTTTTAATGAACACAACAGAATAGTAGACTAAAAGACTCAAATTTCTCATGTTATCATGTTCCGTCTGGAGAGCTTAATAGATAGTAGTACTAGTTTCAGTCAACTTTGTAATTATCTTTTTGTTAGTTTTGCCCATGAGGCTACACGCTACAAGAGAGCAATTAACACATGTGTTATTAGATCTTGCCTCCTCAGTATCTCAGCTCAGTGTCCATTATATACTAGGCACCCAAAAATCATCTGTTGAGTGACTGAATGCTTATGCTCTAGTATTTTTGTTCTATAAACATCCATGATTAAATCCATCTTTTAAATCTCTAGGAAATGGGAGATATGTTTATATAATCATAATTTCATATCAAGAAAATGTTATTTTTAAGCAAGTTTCTATTATGCGGTTAAATTGCAGTTAAAATATCTGTTCCTACATACCACAAATTAGACACATGAGGGTATGAATTATTGTTTGTTTTATTTAATCCTCTTTCCTCAGTACCTAGGAGTGTTTATCATAGAGTAGAGGTTTAATAAATATATTTAAAGTGTATTAATGGATGAATATCAAGAGGATCATTATCTGGCTTTCTTAGGCATGGCATCATAAGCAGATATTACTTTAAACATTCATTATGTCAATAGTTATTCAGAACATGCCAGGCACTTCACTAAATATTGGTTATACATTTGTTTCCATCCAAAATTGTATTCATATACTTAAAGACCAAGCAACTCAGTCGTATTATCGGAGTCCATCAAGATCAGTTGTAGAATGACATAATCATAATCCAACAGAAGAGACTGGTAAAATAGAGTGTCAATCTTAATTTATAATAAGGATATATACAGAAGGAGTGGGAGAGAAAAAATATACAATGAAAGTACAACTTTAAAAATAACTTATAAATGTTAAGAAGAATTAAAGACTCATAACAACTTCCCAGCAGATATTCTCTCTCAGGAAGTCTCCAACTTAAACTCTCATTACCACAAGACAATGATTTTCAAGTCAGTGGGCTTAGAATAATCTTATTTGCTGTTATCAGACTATGATAGACTGATGTACCCATCTCCTCTTCAGAGGAAAAGGAATGAAAGATGTGAGTTAAACTTAAGTAGTGTTAGGTACCATTCACCTTATTTTTAATTCTTATAACAACCCTGCAAAACAAGAAACACTGTCCATAATTTTATAATCAGGATATTGAGATTTGGATCTGATGCCAAAGCTGCCTGTCTGCAAAGATCATGCTTTTTCCAAGATACTTTACGGCTCCTACGCCATAGTTCATTTGAGTATGTATGTAGATTCACTGAAGCAACTTTATTTGTGAACAATGTTTGAGGCCCACTTTAGGATGCTTATTCTCCAGTCATTTTTGTTAAAGCTGTTCCTACTTGTACTTGAAATTTTCTAAACCAGATTTAGATGATTTTTAAGGAAAGTTACAAGAAAATCAAGAACACAGGGAAGTTCTGTGTGAGGGTCTGCTTGCTTCTTCATTTAGTTTTTAAAATCCTTGAAGTCATGTACTAGTTTTTAATGTCTAAATCTTTACTAAAATTTAGAATGATCTCTGGCATAGATTATTACAGAGCATTTATTTGGTGGACGCTATGAGCCAGGCATACTGTTAGGACCTTTCTTGCACATTTTCTAACTCTTTAAATTCTGTAATAGCTGCATTTTACAGATGAATAAATTTTATCTCAAAAAATAAATAACTTGTCTCAGATCACACAAGTAGGAAATGAAGACAAGATTTGAGATGAGATTCAATACATCACATTTGTTCCTCTGTCCCACGGCACTTCTGTCTACCTAAACTATTTGTGTTGATTCAACTGGTAAGAAACCAGAAGTAATTAAAAATATCTGAAGATTACATTTATTGTGATTAAAAGTATTTAAAGTATGTCTGTCTTAATTCTTCTAATAATCCTTACAATTAGGGAAGGTTTTTTTTTAACATAAAGAAAAGACTTTTAAAGCAATTAGGCTATTTGACAAACAGGTAGAAGGCCAGGCTTCAATGTTCTGTCTGTTTGACTTAAAATCTATTCCCTTTCTAAATTATTATTCTAGATTTGACAACACGAGGTCAAACAGGATGCTAGTGCAATAATACAGATATGAAAAGAAATGTCCCTGGACCAAAGCCATAGAGTTGGAAAGAAAGAGAATAAGGGAAGAATGATGGCTTATTGTGTGGATTTTCTAAGAATGTTTCAGAATTTTCTAAGAACGTTAAGGCTCAATACACTACAAAGACTTCTCAGAGTCTATAATCAAATTTTATTTAAAAAAATCTAATTGCTAATCATTGTTCTAATGCTGGTCTCCTATTCTAATTATAGTTCAACATAAACTCCAATGTTTGTTGGATACAATGTATTTGATTATAAATTCTTTAAGGGATATTACCGCCTTTTTCATTTTTCAGGTATAATGTTTTAAATAAACCTATAAAAATAGCATACAGATTATATTACAGACTTATAAAAAAATAAACTGTTTTATTATTTATTTCAAGGTTGCTTCCGGCATATTTTCTGAAGTAGAAATTATTGCCCTTTGTTTTTCTCTCTTATTCCGAACTTATTCTCAACTTCATCAGAATCATGCCTGAATAGTCTATTTGGTCAATAACAATTTATCTTGTAGTAATATAAATCATGTACCAGTGTACCAGGTACTGTTTTAGCCTCTGGAGAGACAAAAGTGAGTAAGACACGGTCAATGCCCAAAGGAAACTCACAGTCTTTTGGAGTCCTAGGTAAACAAACAGATTTCATACAAGGATGTGAGGTCCTTGCAGAATATAGTACTTAGAGGGCACAATAGGGGAGAAAAGGAGGAGGGGTCCATTATTTCTTATTCTTGCAATCTCTATTCTTAAAACTAGAATTGGCTTTTGACTCATTGTATAGTACATGTTCTAAGCAACATCAATTTTCCATATAAATCTCATCATCTCTTCTCCAGTTTAAATTATATTAATGGTTTCCCACCATATAAACTTGAAAATCTTATCAGGACAAAAAATCCTTTATAAATTCTGGCTCCTAACTACTTCTCATTTCTTTTTTTTTTAAAAAGACATTTAAAAATATTTATTTCCTTCAATATATACTGCCAAGTCTATCTCCACATATTTTATTTCCATTTTTTTTAATTGTACTTTAGGTTCTGGGGTACATGTGCAGATCATGCAGGATTGTTGCATAGGTACACACATGGCAATGTGGTTTGCTGCCTCCATACCCCCCATCACCTATATCTGGCATTTCCCTCCATGTTATCCCTCCCTGACCTCCCCACCGCCGCTGTCCCTCCCTTGGCCCCCCCAACAGACCCCAGTGTGTGATGCTTCCCTCCCTGTGTCCATGTGTTCTCATTGTTCAACACTCGCCTATAAGCGAGAACATGCGGTGTTTGATTTTTCTGTTCTTGTGTCAGTTTGCTGAGAATGATGGTTTCCAGATTCATCCATGTCCCTACAAAGGATACAAGCTCATCATAACCTCTCATTTCTTATTACACTAAAACATATACCATCACCTTAGCCATATTACAAAAATAGGCAGTTCAAAAATAATGACACAATTCCTGCTTCTGTGATTTCACAAAAATATTCTTTCTATCCAAAATGTTGAAGAGAAACATGGTAAGTTCTCTTTCTTCTAGGCAGCTAAATTTTCTTGTAGCTATTTCTTCTACCTAATATCCATCTAATTCCAGCTCGAGTCACATTCTCCAGAAATCCTTCCAACCCTAAATTTCAATTTCCGTGCTCATACCCTGACTCCCACAACAGTACATTTATGAGGCTAATACTGAATTGTTAAATTTTCTATGCTACGTAACAAACTGGCAAAACTTAGCAGCTTCAAACCACACACATTTACCTAACAGTTTCTGTGGGTCATAATTCTGGGTACAGATAAGCTGAGTGCTTATCCAAGGATATAATCAACGTGTCTAAAAAGGCTAGGTTCTCATCTGCAGGCTCAATGGGAAAGCACCTGCTTCTAAGCTCACTTAATTGGAATGGCTTAATTCTTTTCCTTGTATCTGTACAACTCATGGCTACTTCCTCCTTTAATCAAAGTGAGAAGAGCAAGGCTTGGAGCAAGAAGAAATCTTATATAACATGAAAGATTCATGTCCTGTCACTTTTGCCATATTTTATTGGTTAAAAACAAGGTACAGATTCTGCCCACACTTAAGCAGAGAGGATTATAGAAAGGTATGAACATCAAAATATGAATATCATGAGAATCACCCTAAAGATTTTTCACACAGTTGTCATCACTGATTTATAACCATGTTTTCTCAACTAGGCTGTGGGCAACTTAAGGGCAAAGAACATGGCTTAACTGACTTTCTGTCCCCAGTAAATAGAACTTTGTGTTTGGTATATGAAATACTTAAAATCTGATTCACTGACTAAAGTGCTACTCCTGATACAAATTATTTTGATATTTTGTTAAAGATATATGATAAATTTATTAAGTAGCCAATTCCTAAAGTAATGACATTTTATTGTAATCCTCATAGCCATATTCAAAATACATATGAAAAAATTTTGTATATTTAGTAGAAAACTAAAAAAGCTTAAATATTTTAAGCCAATGAATGAACAGAGTATCTGTGCCTTATAAAGATACAGCAAATTTATTTAGAAACTTTTGGGAAAATGCATTTTGAGTGAAGGGATCATCTTAATTTTAAATATTTTCATTGCTAAAATTAAACAAATTGAAGCTATACAAAGTAAAAACCAATTAACTTTTCATAAAAATACTCAAAAATGATAGGGTCTAAAAATAAATGAATATAAATTTATGATAACAAAGTATCATAAACAATACTAACCCTTTACTCTCATTCCTTGATTATCACTATGATGATATATTGAGATTTTTAGAAATGAAATGCTTAGTGTGATGCAAGAATCAAGAGAATAACAACACTATGCATTTTTATTGACTATTTAAAATAAAAGAGAAATTATGGATTTAGTAGAAGAGATTAATGACCTACAGAACAGCAGTTGCCATGGCAAATTAGTTAATTAACAGACTTGGCTTATCTTACATAACTGCTGAACTAGATTCATATACTTGGGAATGAGGAAATGTAAATTGTGCTCTGAGGCTGTCCTGTATACTCCAGAGAAAGAAAACTTGTTTTGCAGAATCGCTTTCTAACAAATTGGCTAATTAAAAGTAGTGTTGATGGATTTCAAATGTTTATATCTACACTTCAGGCAAAAATGACACCTTTTAAAAGAATAGACCTACATTATGAATTTGCATTTACAGTATGATAAAGAAGTTCAAGATTGGAAAGTAGGTACAATGAAATAATGTCAGTAGTGTAGACTTAGTCAACACAAGTAATAGTTAATTTCCTTAATTTTTCATTAAAATTTGCACAATGGTACCTATGAAGCCAGCTGACTTAGCTCTACTGCCAGACAACAGAACTAAATGTACCTTGGCTCCAGGGATTTTATATACAGCTTTTAGAAGCCTCCCAAAAAACATTCACAGAGCTGAAAACATTAAATAATTGCCTACAGTTTACACTAGTTTTGTTTTATGGGAAAGATCCATTTTTTAACAACTTAACAGAAGCAATTGTATTGTTAATATCCCAAAGACTAGAATTTCAGAAATCATTTCTACAGTATATATTGCTAATATCCCATTTATTTTTATTAATATTTATTGAGTCATGTCCTTTGTTAGGCAACAGATATTGACTATTTGCTATATAGCACATATAAGACTAAGTGTTTTATGGTATGTTTTCACAATATTCCTATAAGGTAGGCTATTATCACACCCATTTGACAGATAAGAATACCAAGGCTTAGAAGGGTCAATGACTTATCCAGGATAATGTATCTTCTAAGTAATGGAGACAGAACTTGAATTTTGGCCCTCTGGTTACAGAGGACTGTCTCTAAATACTGTGCAGGAATGACTTGGTGAGAATGACATAACATGGAAATAATAACCTTACTTCATTGCTTCAGGTCCCCTTGGTGGTGGCTGCCCTGACTTTCAGTGTTGGCTTCCTGCTCTTTGTTTCTCCACCCTTCCAGTACTTTTGTAAGCCCCACTTCTAACATTAAATTCTTTACATCTGGAATAAATACACTGATCTTCATTTTCCTAACACTGATTAATTAAAAATTTTAGTGAATAAATGCACCCCAGAACCTTTGGAATGAAAAGGGTAAGTGGTCCTATACAGACTTCCAAGTCATGAGGACGACTTAGGACTGAGGACTCCTGATAGCATTAGCAGTTACTAATCAAAATACCCAACTACATGGCCCATAAAAGGAAGAAACAGCTGATAAAATATGAAATTTGTTTCCATTTACTTTATGGCAAAGTCTTTAGAGCCTTAACCCAAAGGATATTCCAAACACATTGACGAAACAGGTAAAAGAGGTATTTGGGGCTAGGAACTACTCTTGTCCCTCAAAATTCGCTACCATGGTAGTAGATAGGCAAACCTACTGACAAGGTCCAATGGGAAATTTAAGGATTATGTGAACAGATGCAATAATGTGTCCTTCTTGGTTAGTCATACGCATCAGTAGTTGTTAACTCTAGATGTAGTGTGTTAATAGATACATATAATAGTGATTTTCAACTTCTTCAGAAATAATTACTCTGCTTGCTCTATGTTTACAACATAGTAACAAAGAAGAAAAGCCACATCTTTTTCTAAGTCATAATAATAATAATATCATCCACTTACTGAACGCATACAAACAGCACAAAGGGAGCTGATTATAGAATATCTCCTTTACTTCTGATCACCACATTATAGAAGATTTATTGCAAATCTACAGACTAAATTTAATAAGTATTGTAGCAATTTTGCTTATCAAGCTACCATCTCCTACTCCTCAGCTTGGAAGCAGCTGTGCATAGCAACCTGGATCCCCGCTGGGACTTGCTGGGGCAAAACTGATCTTGTTCTCAAAAAATCGTGGTTAATTGTGGTTGTGCGTTTTGACCTTTCTCGTGGTTCACTGAGGGATTGGTTCAAAAGCTGATATATATTTTTACCCCTCTAGGAACTCTCTTGGGGCCGTAATAGTTTCCAGTGGGCAGTGTTGTTCAAAATTATTTAAAAACATACACTACCCATAGCCACTTAGACAAAGAACAGCAGATGGAGCAAATATCAGACAGATCTAAAAGCCAAGGTAGGAGGCCAAGGAGAAATATCCATGAGAAAATAAGGGCATTGAAGGGCTTCTGCATCTACCAGGGAACCAGAGGAACACCCGCATGCCCAGATATAAATATATGCTCAGAAAAGACCTGAGAGAACCTGTGCACCTGTGGCTGACCTTTGGGCTCTGAAGAAGCAGAAGGAAGAAAGTAAGAGTTGTATTTTTCTTGGATAAACCTAGTACTTATCTCTTGAGGAATAAAAATTTGTTATGTAAAATCTACTAACTTTTAACACAATTTTAGGTTCATAATTAGCATTAAATAAATGGTATCATTAAGGTTATGAATGGGATTATAAATTATTTTTCATTATCAAATCTCATTCTTTCTTCTTCCTGAACAATGAGAGGAAAAAAATGCAAAATCTGAATGAGAGGACAAATTATCTCAATAGAACTATTTATTTCTTTCCTGTCTCATTCCAAACAGAAAATTGTCTTCATCTGGTTTCCACAGCTTCTGTTTTTCTTTTTTTCTTATTTTACTTTAAGTTTCAAAATAAATGTGCAGAACATGCAGGTTTGTTACATAGGTATACATGTGCCATGGTGGTTTGCTGTACCTATCAACCAGTCACATAGGCTTTAAGCCCCACGTGCATTAGATATTTGTGCTAATGCTCTCCCTCCACTTACACCCACCCAAAAGGCCCTGGTAAGTGTTGTTTCTCTCCTTGTGTCCATGTGTCCTAACTGTTCAACTCCCACTTATAAGTGAGAACATGCAGTGTTTGGTTTTCTGTTCCTGTGTTAGTTTGCTAAGGATGCTGGCTTCCAGGTTCATCCATGTCCCTGCAAAGGACATGATCTCATTCCTTTTTATGGCTGCATAGTATTCCATGGTGTATATGTGCCACATTTTCTTGATGCAGTCTATCATTGATGGACATTCAGGTTGGTTCCATTTTTTTTGCTATTGTGAATAGTGCTGCAATAAACATACGTGTGAATGATGTGAATGCATCTTTATGATAAAATAACTTAACATCCTTTGGGTATGTATCCAGTAATGGGATTGCTGGGTCTAGATCCCTGAGGATTGCCATACTGTCTTCCACAATGGTTGAACTAATTTACATTCCCATGAACAACATAAAAGCATTCCTATTTCTCCATAGCCTTACCAGCATCTATTGTTTCTTGACCTTTTAATAATCACTATTCTGAATGGCATGAGATGGTATCTCATGTGGTTTTGATTTGCATTTCTCTAAGGATCAGTGATGTTGGGCTTTTTTTCATATGTTTGTCAGCTACATAAATGTCTTCTTTTGAGAAGTGTCTGCTCATATCCTTGCCCACTTTTTGATGGGGTTGTTTTTTTCCTGTAAGTGTGTTTAAGTTTCTTGTAAATTCTGGATATTAAACTTTTGTCACATGGGTAGATTGCAAAAATTTTCTCCCACTCTGTAGGTTGTCTGTTTGCACTGATGACAGTTTCTTTTCCTGTGCAGAAGCTCCTTAATTAGATCCCATTTTTCAATTTTTGCTTTTGTTGCAATTACTTTTGGCAATTTCATCATAAAATCTTTGTCCATGCCTAAGTCTTGAATGGTATTGCCTAGGTTTTCTTTTATGGTTTTTATGGTTTTGGGTTTTACAGTTACATCTTCAATCCATCTTGAGTTAATTTTTTGTATAAGGCATAAGAAAAAGGTCCAATTTCAGTTTTCTGCACATGGCTAGCCAGTTTTACAGCACCATTTATTAAATAGAAAATCTTTTACCCATTGCTTGTTTTTGTCTGGTAGTCAAAGATCAGATGGTTGTAGATGTGTCATCTTATTTCTAAGGTCTCTATTCTGTTCAATTGATCTATATATCTGTTTTGGTACCAGTATCATGTATCATGCTGCTTTGGTTACAATAGCCTTGTAGTATAGTTTGAAGTCAGGTAGTGTGATACCTCCAACTTTAGCTATATGGAATTTTTTCTTGGTTCCATATAAATTTTAAAGTAGTTTTTTTCTACATCTGTGAAGAATGTCAATAATAGTTTGATGGGAAGAGCACTGAATCTATAAATTAAGCAGTATGATACTGATTTTTCCTATCCATGAGGATGGAATGTTTTTCCATTTGTGTGTGTCCTCTCTCATTTCCTCGAGCAGTGGTTTGTAGTCTCCTTGAAGAGGTCCTTCACGTCTCTTGTTAGCTGTATTCCTAGGTATTTTATTCCCTTTATAGTGAATGGGAACTCATGCATGATTTGAATTCTGCCTGTCTATTGTTGGCATATAAGAATACTTGTGATTTTTACACATTGATTTTGTATTCTGAGACTTTGCTGAAGTTGCTTATCAGCTTAAGGAGATTTGGGGCTGAGACTATGGGGTTTTCTAAATATAGGATTATGTCATCTGCAAAGAGAAACAATTCGACTTCTTCTCTTCCTATCTGAATACTATTTACTTCTTTCTCTAGCCTGATTGCCTTCGCCAGAACTTCCAATACTATGTTGAATACGAGTGGTGAAAGAGGACATCTTTGTCTTGTGCCAGTTTTCAAAGGGAATGCTCCCAGCTTTTGCCCATTCAGTATGATATTGGCTGTGGGTTTGTCATAAATACCTCTTATTATTTTGAGATATGTTCCATCAATACCAGTTTTATTGAGAGTTTTTAATATGAAGGAATACTGAATTTTATTAAAGTCGTTTTCTTCATCTATTAAGACAATCCTGTGGTTTTTGTCATTGGTTCTGTTTATATGATGGATTACATTTATTGATTTGTTTATGTTGAATTAGGCTTGCATCCCAGGGATGAAGCCGACTGGATCGTGGTCAATAAGCTTTTTGATGTGCTGCTGGATTTGGTTTGCCAGTATTTTATTGAGAATTTTCCCATCAATGTTCATCATGGATACTGGCCTGAAGTTTTCTTTTTTGTTGTTGTGTTTCTTCTGGGTTTTGGTATCAGGATGATGCTGGCCTCATAAAATTAATTAGGGAGGAGTCCCTCCTTTTCAAATGTATGGAATAGTTTCAGAAGAAATGGTACCAGCTCCTCTTTGTACCTCTGATAGAATTTGGCTATGAATCCTTCTGGTTCTGGACTTTTTTGTTTGTTTGTTTTTAGGCTATTGATTACTGCCTCAATTTCAGAACTTGTTATTGGTCTATTCAGGGATTCGACTTCTTCGTGGTTTAGTCTTGGGAAGGGGTATGTGGCCAGGAATTTATCCATTTCTTCTAGATTTTCTAGTTTATTTGTATAGAGGTATTTATACTATTCTCTGATGGTAGTTTGTATTTCTGTGAGGTCAGTGGTGATATCCCCTTTATCATTTTTTATGTTGTCTATTTGATTCTTCTCCTTTGTCTTCTGTATTAGGCTACCTAGTGTACTATTTTCTTAATTTTTTCAAAATCTGGGTCCTGGATTCATCGATTTTTTGAAGGGTTTTTCATTTCTTTGTTTCCTTCAGTTCTGCTCTGATCTTCGTTATGTCTTGCCTTCTGCTAGCTTTTGTGTTGATTTGCTCTTGCTTCTCTAGTTCTTTTAATTGTGATGTTAGATTGCCAGTTTGAGATCGTTCTACCTTTTGAATATGGGCATTTTAGTGCTACAAATTTCCCTCTTAACACTGATTTAGCTGCATCCCAGAGATTTTGGTACATTGCCTCTTCATTCTCATTGGTGTCAAAGAACTTCTTGATTTCTGCCTTAATTTCATTATTTACCTAGGAATCATACAGGAGGGAGGTTGTTCAATTTCCATGTATTCATGTGGTTTTAAGTGGGTTTCTTAATTCTGAATTCTAATCTGAATGTGCTGTTGTCTGAAAGACTGTTATAATTTCCATTCTTTTGCTTTTGCTGAGGTGTGTTTTGCTTCCAATTCGGCAATCAATTTTAGAGTGCCAGAATGTATATTCTGTTGTTTGGGGGTGGAGACTTCTGTTAGATATCTGTTAGTTCCACTTGATCCAAGGCTGAGTTCAAGTACTGAATATCTTTGTTAATTTTCTGTCTCATTGATCTAATATTGACAGTGAGGTGTTTAAGTCTCCCACTATTATTTTGTGGGAATCTAAGTCTATTTTTGTAGGTTTCTACAAACTTGTTTTATGAATCTGGGTGCTCCTGTATTGGGTGCATATATACTTAGGATAGTTAGCTCTTCTGTTGAATTGAATCTTTTACCATTATGTAATGCCTTTCTTTGTCTTTTGTTCTTCATTGGTTTAAAATCTGTTTGGTCAGAGACTAAAATTGCAACCTCTGCTTTTTTCTGCTTTCCATTTGCTTAGAAAATTTTCCTCCATCTCTTTATTTTGAGCCTACATGTGTCTTTGCACATGAGATGGGTCTCCTGAATATGGCACGCTGATGGGTCTTGATTCTTTATCCAATTTGCCAATCTGTGTCTTTTAATTGGTGCATTTAGCCCATTTACATTTAAGGTTAACAATGTTGGCCGGGCACGGTGGCTCAAGCCTGTAATCCCAGCACTTTGGGAGGCCGAGGCGGGTGGATCACGAGGTCAAGAGATCGAGACCATCCTGGTCAACATGGTGAAACCCCGTCTCTACTAATACAAAAAATTAGCTGGGCATGGTGGCGCGTGCCTGTAATCCCAGCTACTCAGGAGGCTGAGGCAGGAGAATTGCCTGAACCCAGGAGGCGGAGATTGCGGTGAGCCAAGATCGCACCATTGCACTCCAGCCTGGGTAACGAGAGCGAAACTCCATCTCAAAAAAAAAAAAAAAACAATGTTATGTGTAAATTTGATCCTGTCATCATGATGCTAGCTGGTTATTTTGCACACTGGTTGATACAGGTTCTTCACAGTGTCATTTTGGTCTTTATATTTCTGTGTGCTTTTGCAGTGGCTACTACCAGTTTCTCTTTCCATATTTAGTGCTTCTGTCAGGAGCTCCTTCAAGGCAGGCCTAGTGGTGATAAATTACCTCAGCATTTGCTTCTCTGAAAAAGATTTCATTTCTCTTTTACTTTATGAAGCTTAATTTGGCCAGATATGAAATTCTGGGTTGAAAATTCATTTCTTTAAGAATGTTGAATGTTAGTCCCCACTCTCTTCTGGCCTGTAGGATTTCTGCAGAGATGTGCTATTAGTCTGATGGGCTTCCCTTTGTAGGTGACCTTGACTTTTCTCTCTGGCTGTCCCTAACATTTTTTTTTCTTCATTTCAACCTTGGAGAATCTGATGATTATATGTCTTGGGATTGATCTTCTTGTGGAATATCTTAGTGTAAGTCTCTGTATTTCCTAAATTGGAATGTTGGCCTGTCTTACTAGGTTGGGAAATTTCTCCTAGATAGTATCTTGAAGTGTGTTTTCCAAATTGGTTCCATTCTCCACATCTCTTTCAGTTGTAGATTTGTTTTTTTTTTTATGTAGTCCCATATTTCTCAGAGGTTTCATTCATTCCTTTTTTTTTTTTTTTTGTCTAATCTTATCTGCCTGCCTTATTTCAGCAAGATAGTCTTCAATCTCTGATATTCATTCTTCTGCTTGATCAATTTGAGTACTGATAAGTGCGTGTGTGCTTCACAAAGTTCTCATGCTGTGTTTTCCAGCTCCATCAGGTCATTTATGTTGTTCTATAAACTGTATTCTACTTAGCAACTCCTGTAACTTTTTACCAACGTTCTTAGCTTTCTTGCATTGGGTTAGAACATGCTCATATACCTCAGTGAAGTTTGTTATTACTTACCTTTTGAAGCCTATTTCTGTCAATTCATCCATATGATCCTCCAACCTGTTCTGTGCCCTTGCTGGAAAGGCATTGCAATCATTCGGAGGACAAGAGGCACTCTGGTGTTTTGGGTTTTCAGCATTTTTTGCTGATTCTTTGTCGTCTTCATGAATTTGTCTAGTTTTGATCTCTGAGGCTGCTGACCCTTGGATGAGGTTTTTGTGAGGTCTGTTTTTGTTGATACTGTTGTTGCTTTCTATTTGTTTTTCTTTTGATAGTCAGCTCTCTCTTCTGTAGGACTGCTGCATTTCGCTGGGGGTCACCTCAGGCCCTATTCATCAGGTTCACTCCTGCATCTGGAGATGTCACTCAAGGAGGCTGGAGAACAGCAAAGATTGGTGCCTGCTCTTTCCTCTGGGATCTCTGACCTCGAGGGGCACTGACCTAATGCCAGTAGAAATGCTCCTGTATAGGGTGTCTGACAATTCCTGTTGTTGGGGGGGGGTGTCTCACCCAGTTGGGTTGCACAGGAAACAGAACCCATTTAATGAAGCACTCTGACTGTCCCTTGGTGGAGGGGGTGTTCTGTACTTGGGGGGAAAACCCACTTGTCTGGGCCTCCAGGACCCTCAGAACTAGCATGAGGAAAGACTAAGTTTGCTGTTCTGTGGAGACAATGGCCACCCTCGCCCTAGGGGCTCAGGCCCAGGGAGATAAGAGTTCTGTCCCTGAGCCCCTGGCTGGAGTTGTTAGAGTTCCTGCAGGGAGACCCTACCCAGTGAGGAAGGATGGGTCAGGGTCCAACCTGAAGAGGCAATCTGGCCTGGGTCTCCACAGCCAGTATGCTGGGCTGTGAGGAATACCTCTTGGGACCAAGCTGTCCAACCTCCCTGGCTCCAGCAGGCAAAAAGAGCAGCTTGGAGCTATAGTGATGGCTGCTGCCCTTCCATTTGCCCAGAGCTTAGTGTGTTAGGTAGCTAGCAGCCACAATGTTGGCTCCCACATCTCCCTCAAGGAGCCCAGATAGCTTAGACAGCAGGTGGCAGCAGCAGCAGTGGACCTGGCGGCCACTCCCCTCCCCATGGGAACTCAGTGGGCTTAGGCAGATTCTAGCTGAGTGGCTGTTGAAAACCTGCACAGCTCCACAGTTGTGGTTGGGACCCAAGGCCCCATAGCATGGGCTCACAAGTGGGCTCTTCCAATCCGTGGTTGGCTGCAGCACCACACTGCTCTTCCTTCTTCTTCATGGTTCATGCCAGCTGCCTAGTCAGTCTTCATGACAGAACCTGGATTCTCAAGCTGTTTTGGTTCTTTACAATAGGATCCTATGATCGCAGCTGCTTTTTTAGTCCACCATCTTGGCCCTGCCTGTTTTACTTCAGTATCTGTTATGTCCCTTGTTTTTCCTCTTCTTCAGATTTACAGTATAGTGTAATGTCTGTTCAGACATTTATTTACATTGCTCTCCATAACAATATCCACAATTTCTCCTTCTCAGGTTCATGTATCAATGACCAGGCCCTAACTCCATCTTGCCTGGCACAAGTTCTTAACTTGATGCTTGGTTAGGAGAAAGGATAAGTTGTTGAGCTAGTATACTTCTCAGTCCTGAAATTAATTCTATGTTTTTATTAAAATGATGAATAAAATAACATTTTTTAATTAAAAATTTCCTAATTAGAAAAATTTTTTTTAAATCCAAGCATTGTTATCTCCAGTGCCACGAATGGCCTGGTTTATTTTATCTCTACGATCTTGTGTCATGTAGAACTAGCCAATGAGTCAGAACAATTTATTCCAAAATTGCATAAGCACAAATTCTCAGATTCTGAAACACAGTTTCTCAATAGGCCAAATGGAAAAGTAATATCACTCAGGACTTGTTGAAATCTGGTCCCTCACTAGACTCCTTGCTGAGAAATATATTTAAAAAGTCTTAACAAAACAAAAGGTTTGTCAGTACATGCCCAGAGGAAGGCTACAACAGAAATAGCCCCAGATACAACAGGACGGATAGCCAGTAGTTGCCAAACATATTCTTGAATTTTACTTTAATGATAAAAAAAAAAAACTATTTACAATTGTTTAAAAAATGCAATGTGCAAATAAAATACAAAATTGTATGATACATACAAAGCTACTATGTATATCCTCAAAGCATCAATAAAAATGGCTGATAATTTAAGAAAAAAGATTCACCCTCAGTGACATTAAAGAAAAACAAGACAATAATTAAATATCATTTTCAATGATAATTAATGGTTTACATTTTAAAAATGGTACTATGGAGAATTTCCAAATATACAAAAATAGACAAAATACCATCAACTCCCAAGTAGCCATCACCCATCTTAAGCAAGTATCAACTCATACACATTCTTGTTTCATCTCCATTCACATATTCTTCTATCTCCCATATTTTATTCAGAAAAGTTTCAAAGATTTTCAAGTAATTTTACTTTAAACTATCTGAGTACCAGTAACAGACAAACAGAGAGTCAAATAATGAGTGAACTCCCATTCACAATTGCTACAAAGAGAATAAAATACCTAGGACTATAACTCACAAGAGATGTGAAGGACCTCTTCAAGGAGAACTACAATCCACTGCTCAAGGAAATAAGAGAGGACACAAACAGATGGAAAAATATTCCATGCTCATGATTAAGAAGAATCAATATCGTGAATATGGCCATACTGCCCAAAGTAATTTATAGATTCACTGCTATCCTCACTAAGCTATTCTTGACTTTCCTCACAGAATTGAAAAAAAAAAAAAAAAAAAAAAAAAACCTTAAACTTCATATGGAACCAACAACAAAAAAAATAGTCCACAGAGCCAAGACAATCCTAAGCAAAAAACAAAACTGGAGGCATCATGCTACTTGACTTCAAACTATAGTACAAGGATACAGTAATCAAAACAGCATGGTACCAGTATCAAAACAGCATGGTATCAGTATCAAAACAGAGATATAGACCAATTGAACAGAACAGAGGCCTCAGAAATAGTGCCACACATCTACAACCATCTGATCTTTGATAAACCTAACAAAAACAAGCAGCGGGGAAAGGATTCCCTATTTAATAAATGGTGTTTGGAAAACTGGCTAGCCTTATGCAGAAAGCAGAAACTGGATCCCTTCCTTACATTTTATAAAAATTAACTACAGATGGATTAAAGATTTAAACAGAAGACCTAACACCATAAAAACTCTAGAAGAAAACCTAGGCAATGCCATTCAGGACATAGGCATAGGCAAGAAATTCATGACTAAAACACCAAAAGCACTGGCAACAAAAGCCAAAATAGACAAATGCGATCTAATTTAACTAAAGAGTTTCTGCACAAGAAAAGCAACTAACATTAGAGTGAACCCACAACCAACAGAATGGGGAAAATTTTTGCAATCTACCCATCTCACAAAAGGCTAATATCCAGAATCTACAAAGAACTTAAATTTACATGAAAAATCAAACAACCCCATCAAAAAGTGGCCAAAGGATTTGAACAGACACTTCTCAAAAGAAGATATTTATGCAGCCAACAAACATATGGAAAAATGCTCATCATCACTGGTCATTAGAAAAGTGCAAATCAGAACCACATTGAGATATCATCTCACGCCAGTTAGAAGAGCGATTATTAAAAAATCAGGAGACAACAGATGTGGAGAAATAGAAATGCTTTTAAACTGTTGGTGGGAGTGTAAATTAATTGAACCATTGTGGAAGACAGTGTGGCAATTCCTCAAGGATCTAGAATAGAAATACCATTTGACTCAGCAATCCCATTACTGGGTATATACTAAAGGATTATAAATCATTCTATTATAAAGACACATGTACAGGTATGTTTATTGCAGCACTGTTCACAATAGCAAAGACTTGGAATGAACCCAAAAACCCATCAATGATAGACCGGATAAAGAAAATGTGGCACATATACACCATAGAATACTACGCAGCCATAAAAAAGGATGAGTTCATGTCCTTTTCAGGGAATGGATGAATCTGGAAACCATCATTCTCAGCAAACTGACACAAGAACAGAAAACCAAACACTGCATGTTCTCATTCATAGTGGGTGTTGAACAATGAGAACACTTGGACACAGTGAGGGGAACATCACACACTGGGGCCTGTTGAGGAGTAGGATGCCAGGGGAGGGATAACAGGGGGTGGGAGGATTGGGGAGAGATAGCATTAGGAGAAATACCTACTGTAGATGATGGGATGATGAATGCAGCAAACCAACATGGCAAGTGTATACCTATGTAACAAACCTGCACGTTCTGCACATGTACCCCTGAACTTAAAGTATGATAAAAATAAACTATCTCAGTATCTATCTCTAAAAGATGTTTTGTTTTTTTTTTTTGAAATGAAGTTTCACTCTTGTTGCACAGGCTGGAGTGCAATGGCACGATCTCGGCTCACCACAACCTCTGCCTCCTCAGTTCAAGTGATTTTCCTACCTCAGCCTCCCAAGTAGCTGAGATTACAGGCTTGCACCACCATGACAGGCTAATTTTTTTGTAATTTTTTTTTTTAGTAAAGATGGGGTTTCTCCTTGTTGATCAGGCTGGTCTTGAACTCCCAACCTCAGGTGATCTGCCTGCCTCAGCCACCCAAACTGATGGGATTACAGGTATGAACCACTGAGCTTGGCCAAGATGTTTCTTTTTTAACCATAAATGCATGCCATAATGAAATCTAAAATTAACAAAGTTTATTTAATATCATCGAATAACCAGTCTTGAAATTTCCAATTACCTTAGGACTGCTTTTAAAAAGAAATTGTGTTTATTTGAATTAGGAGTAAAATGAAGTCCACATGTTGCAATGGGTTAGTTTGTCTATTAAGTGTTGAAATCTATAGGCACCTTCTCCATTTCTTTTATTCCCTGACTATTTGTCGATGGAAGGTTGTAAATTTCATGTGGTAAGTAAGTAAGCTATAAAAGTACAGGGAATATTGTGTGTTTTGCCCACTCCTGGATGTCCCAAGTTTGGAAGAGTACTGGGACATAGTAAACACTCAACATGTATTTGTTGAAAAGAACTGAGATAGGAAACCCTGCATATTGTCTGTAGGAACATAACTTGTTAACATTCAGTGAAAAAAAAAGTGAAATTAAATAGACACACACACACACGTGCATGATCTCAATTTCACAATTCTAGCTACAAAAAAAAAAAAGAAGCCAATAAAGGGTATAATCAAGGAAGTTACAATTGTAGCAAACTGGGGCTTAATCTTTCTGAGACACAGTATGAAGTATTTCTCAGTGATCCCACTTGATGAGAGAGAAAGCTACAGTGTTTGTCCTCCAGGTATCTGCCTGTATCACTGATTGAGGGCCCTTTCCCAGAGTATATATTCTCCTTAAGTTATTGCTTTCCTTATACATGAGTTAATCTTGCTCTTGAAAGCCATCCCCTCCCCAAAAACATTTCATCAGGAAAGAGTTTCAGGTGATGATAGTATAACACCATGAGAATGTAGAAGTGAGTACTCAGAAAATATGCAATGGCCACAGGCATTGCAATAATCAACCTTTCACTCCTCACAGTCTCACTCCTCCTATTAGGGTTCGATAATCCTAGCATGGTGTGATTGGTCAAGTCAAATGGCACAAGTATTAGGTTCACTTGTATTATAACTTACACCAATTTTAAAGCTAAGGCACATTCAAAATTGGCATCTTTCTGGGTAACCTGATAAGTGGGATACAGAGATATTACAAGCTATCTTCAAAATTCAAAGTGATCAAGACTCTTTGGTGCGAGGTTCAATGTTCACTATGTGTTATCTACCTTGAAGGGGATTTCTAGGCATGCCGCTGACCAATAGACACCCAACAGCTTCAGCAATGTACAAGCCCTCTGAGTTTCTATAGGGTTTATTGCCTACTCTGGCACACAGGTGTTTGCCAGATAATCCAGAGTAGCTGGAATTTCCTGCTCACTAAATCCTTTTAACTTGATGTCATCAGCATAGTCTATCATGGGTCAGATGATCTAGTCCTTCAGATCACGTTGTAACGCAGAGGTGGAGAACAAGATGATGACTGGTGTCATACAATTGCCAGTTGAATATGAGCTGTTTTCAATCCTCATTCTTTTTCTTTTTAAATTGACAGATAAAATCATGGCTCACGCCTGTAATCCCAGCACTTTGGGAGGCCAAGGTGGGTGGATCACGAGGTCAAGAGATCGAGACCATCCCGGTCAACATGGTGAAACCCCATCTCTACTAAAAATACAAAAAAATTAGCTGGGCATGGTGGCGGGTGCCTGTAATCCCAGCTACTCAGGAGGCTAAGGCAGGAGAATTGCCTGAACCCAGGAGGCGGAGGTTGCGGTGAGCCGAGATCGCGCCATTGCACTCCAGCCTGGGTAACAAGAGCGAAACTCCGTCTCAAAAAAAAAAAAAAAAAAAAAAACATATGTATTTATCATGTATAACATGATGTTTTGAAGCACATATACATTATAAAATGGTTAAGTATGATTAACAAATCCATTACCTCACATTTTTGTGGTGAGAATACTTAACATCTATTCTCTTTGCATTTGATCCTCTTTCTTGATAGAAATTGTAAATAGCGCATTTGGCAGATAAATACCCACATACCAAGTGCTACGGTCTATTCCAATCTCTTCATGAAGAGACCATATTCAGCCCTGTGATTAAAGCCACCACTTAGTTAAGTTTACAGCAGCACATTACCATTCACCATAATTTATCTTATTTTTGTAAAACCTAGCCTGGTGAATTAAGCAGGAGTATGACGTAGACCACAACTGAGTCTTTTTCAGTTTTGAGGGTGGAAGTGATATCTGCCATTTTACCAGGCATACTGTATTTCTTCTGATTTACAGCCTTGATTTGGGAGTGAGGGGGGGTGCAGTTTTAGAGCTTCTACTTGTTTTCCTACCACGATAATTCTTCCCACACAGTTCAAGGAGTCAATATGAGTGCTCCATCAGGTGACAAAGAACTACAATCCCAAATCTGCAATGAGGCACCAAGAAAATGATAATAGAGCAGATCTGCAGAACCATTAACCCTACTCCAACTGAATGACCACGATGTTGTGTTGGAGTTTCAGTTATCAATGTCACCTTAGCCTTTGTATCCAATAGCTGTCTAAGGATCTGAGTATTCAGTTTTCCTTAGGCTATAGACACTCTGGTAGTTATATGTCACTTTACGGAATAATTAGTGGAATTGCTTTCTTCAAGGGGGTCCACTTTCCCTTTCAACTTTTGCATCCTGCATCTTAGAAATAGCTTACATTTGGAAACAAGGCAAAGGATCATATTTTTTTATTATAATGGCTGCCATCATTCTTCTACTCATCTCTAATTATTTTGGGCTATATATTCCAACTAATACTCTTATTGAACTTCTATTTATGTCACCCTTGGAAATACCAACATCTTTTAACCATTACCACAGAACCCTGTGAGTCAAGACCCATGCGTGCCATTCTGGCCTTGCTGCAAATGTTTACCTTGACTCTCACAATTTAGTGCCGCAATCCTAACATGTTATCACTATTGACTTTTGCTATGGTCTGAGTGTTGGTGTCTCCCCAGTATTCATGTGTTAAAACTTGATCCGCAGTGCAATGTGATTGAGAGATAGGGCCTTTGGGAAGTGATCGGTTTATGAGAGCTTCACTCTCAGGAATGGGATTAATTGTCATATAAAAGAGGTTGATTGAAGAATCCCAGCCTATTATTCCTTTTCACCTACATAAGGACACATTTCCTCCTTCCACAATGTGAAAACACAGACAACTTTCCATCTATAAAGAACAGGCTCTCACCAGACACTGAGTCTGCTGGTACCCTGATCTGGGACTTCCCAGCCTCCACAACTGTGAGAAATAAATTTCTGTTCTTTATAAATTACCCAGTCAAACGTATTTTTGTTACAGCAGCTTAAATGGACTAAGATAACTGAATAGCAGCAAGCCTGCTGGCAACACTGGTCTACAGGGTGTTGCTACCATAGACCTTCCCAAGGATACCTGTACCACCACACTAGGAGATTTCTTATCACTGTAGCGAAAGAGTATCTTAGGAGATATAGTCACTTGGTGAGTTCTCTGGCCATACATAATAAATCAGGCAAGGATTTTGTATATTCTCTAATCAAGAAACAGCTGCTTTTCTTTAGCAATGGGCTGCTATCCTGTCATAAAGTGAAGCAGGTGATTCATAATCCCAGATCATTCAATGGAATGTAGGGATTCAAAGTTATCAAGAATATCCACAGAAATATTCCTAATTTATCTCAGAGTGTCTCTTCTTTCCCAATTAGTACAACAGTCTTGGTGAGAGTTAATTTAACCTTCTGTATATCTTCATTACTAGCATTCACTATAGTCTGTCCTCCACTTGCAGAACACAAGATTCTTCTAAATGATGCCCTAGAGGCCTCCAGAATGTGTCCTAAATTAACAAATTCATTGTTCTAATTTCATAATTTTATTTCTTCAGTGTTTCAATGTCTGTTAACAGCAACCAATCAACTCCACAATCTTTATAATTATTACTGTTCTGGTCTGGTGCAGTGGCTCACATCTGTAATCCCATCACTTTTGGAGGCCGAGGTGGGCAGATCACTTGAGGTCTGGAATTCAGACCAGCATGGCCAGCATGATGAGAGTTTGTCTCTACCAAAAATACAAAAATTAACCTGGTGTAATGGCAGGCGCTTATAATCCCAGCTACTCAGGAGGCTAAGGCATGAGAATCACTTGAACCCAGAAAATGGAGGCTGCAGTGAGCTGAGATTGGGCCACTGCACTCCCACCTGGGTGACAGAGCAAGACTCTGTCTGAAAATAACTATTATTATTCAATATTTGTCAAATGCTAGAAATACTGCATAAACCAGTATATTCCCTCTCACCTATATCCCATCCCAATTTACTAATAAATGTCTTAGCAAATATGATCCTACAATATGCCAAAAATTATTGTTACCCCCACTCACCATCAACAATGAGTACTCGTATTTACCACACTAATACATTATCAAAATTCTGTAAGCTATATGGAGGATCCATATATGCTCCCTCTGTTACTAATTGTCTTAATTTGGTTACCTCAGAAGAATACCCCAGAGCAAAGAATCAAGTGCAAGAATTTATTCTGGGAAGATACCCGAGAAATCTGCCAAATGGGTAGAGGATTAATACAAAGAAGGAAGCCAGTAACAGACACATTACCAAGCAAATTACCACTATGGGCAACTGGGACTTAATTCCACCAGTGAACTATGGAAGATAATGAAAAAAGATACCTCACACTTATCTTAACTAAGAGTCAAACAATCTGGAGTATTCGTCCACCACATATATAAATCCATCATGAATGAGGGCATTTTCCAGGACCATTACTTTGCAGGCACTCTGGCTTTCCTTCCAGATGGCACGTAGTGTCCCTGAAGTCAGACAGAAGTATTCCATGAAGGAACTGCAAGTGTTCCCAGTAAGTAGCCATCAGAGTACAAAAGGGGATGCCCTGGTTTAGGCTGAAATGCTAACAGAGTGTGATATACTAGATATCAAATATTTTTTAACTTTTTATTTTAAAACAATCTTATACCTAAAGAATTTTCTTAAAATAATGTTTTATATATACTTCACTCACTTTGTCTACATGTATTAACAATGTTAAACATTCTATTACATTTGCTTTGGGGGAGGGGCATTCTTTTATATAACCAACATAAAATTATTAAGTTAATAATTATTGATACAAAACAATTATTCTATAGATCATATTCAATGTTTGGCAATTATCACCCTCATTTTCTTTATAGCAAAAGTAAAAATCCAGTTAAAATAGCCTTTAATTATTATAGCTCTTTTAAACAAAAAATGTCCTTCAGTCTGTGTGTGTCATGAACATGATATTTTTGAAGAGTATATACAAGTAATTCATAAAATGACACCCAGTGTTGGTCTGACTGTTGTTTCACATGATCAGATTTACATCATGCAGTTTCAGCAGGAATATCAACCACAGAAGTGATACTGTATTCTCACTGCAACATATCACAAGGCACATATCACAATAGACATGAGACTATTTGTCTCATGACTGTTAGCACTAACTTTGGTCACTTTGTCCAGGTGGTATCTGCCGAGCTTCCCCATTGTGAGTATTATTTTTATATTTTAATTAATATGTATCCTGTTGGGAGGTACTTTTGAAACCACATAAATATACTGTTTCTCATCAAATTTTCACCTTCTAGTTTTAGCAGCCACGTGCTGGTGATTACAACAGTGGGTGCCAAATGGTGATATTTTTTATCATAGCACTTCTGCAAATTAGTAACTGGCATTGCATTCCACCATAAGGAAGATATTTCCTTTTTCTACATATAATTTATTCATTTATTTACATCAGTGCATACTCACAAATTTTAGTGTAACTTTGTAAGTTATAATCCATTTATATAATTATTTATATTGATGTTCAAATTGACCCAGATTTGTTCCATAGCAGTCCTTCCAAACTGACTTCTCTGCTTACTTCCATGCTTTTTTCAACACTTCCTTACATTTTTGGTAGAGCAAGATGTTCTAGATTTATTATGCACATTTCCATTCCAGCTGTGAAATCAGACATATTTTCAATGGGCCTGGATATCTGATAGTGGAGGATGTGACTCAGGATTCAAAATCTGGTGTTTTCTATCTTCACCTAAAGATCTGTCTATCTATCTACCAACTGTGTATCTATCATTCTGTTTATCTAAGCATGAATTTATACTAATACCTCAGATTTCAACCAAATATTGTAAGGCTCATTCAAGTATTCCCACTTTTCATATTTGTGATTCCCTTCTTGACAATGAAAAATCTGGCTCCCACTATCCAAAAATATTGGCTCATTTGCTCAATCTTGGAAAACTCATTGAACTTCAAAATTGCTAACCCATACCCTTATGAAAAAAGAAACCGACTAATAAGTTTAAACGGTTTACAGCTTGACTAATCTTTGGCTTAATGGTATAGCATTAACATAATAGTTCTAGTTACTTGAGGAAGTTCTTACCTTCATCATTTACAGGGGTGGCTAATTTATACACTTGAAATACATACTGATTTATTTGTTTCTTTTTGCAATCCCTTGTTGATTTCATTTTTTAAAGCCATAAATTGGCTTACATAGTCAAAACTGTACAAAAATTTCCCTCAGAGAAGTGAGTGATCCTCCCTTTCCTATTCCTCCAGCCTTTCCACCTCATTTCCACACAACTCCGTTAGTTTTAGATTTATCTTTCCTGTGTTTCTTTTCGCACAAATGAATAAATGTGTATATTTCCTCATTCTTCCTGTTTTCTTATATTTTCTTTTTTCACTTAATAATTTTTCCTGAGAAAACTGTTTCAATCATTATTTTTTCTCATTGTTTAATTTTCATTGTGATTTTTTTTAAACCTTGGGTTTTAGCAGTTTACTACAGTTTCAAAATGCTGGGGATTTGGAATTATTTTTTAGTTATCTTTTTAATAATTGATTTCTGGCTTAATTGCATACTCGTAGATTATTTATTCCAATTTTTTTTATAACAGCTTAAAATGTAAAAATTTACAGAAACAAGCCATGAGCTGAACTTAGTTTTCTGATCCCTGTTTTACATGCATCCTTTATTTGTTAAACCTGAATATTAATTTACCTTCCTCTTCAACAATTACATTTATTCCACTCTAACTTAGAAACTATCCTTGCCCTCTGTTTTGATTCTTCGTATTTTTTAAACTTGTCCCAAATACTTATTCAGTGAGCAATCACTTAGACTTAATGACATATTGAATCTTTTAATTGTTCTTTATTTTTTCCTGCATTTTCATCTTCATATGGGATCATTTTCCTTCTTTATAAGGAAAACACTATTGCAGTACCACCGGTGATAAATTCTCTCAATTTCTGTTTGATATTTCATTCTTGAGGAACAATTCTACTGGATATAGAATTCTACATTTGCAATTATTTTTCTTTGGCTATCTAAATAGATAATTATATTGTCTTTTGGCTTCCCTTGTTTTATTAAGAAACTACTAATGTAATTGTTGTTCTTTTGAAAGTAACCTTTCTTTTTTCTGTAGCTTCTTTTAAGATTTTATCTTCTATATTTGTTAAATCAGTTATGTTATAATGTGCTCATATGGTTTTATTTTGTATTTTGAACTTTTTATATTTAGATAATGGAAATTTATACACAGTTATTAGAAATAAAACATAGAGATCCACACACTCTTCACCCAGTATCCCCCAAAGTAACACCTTGTATTATGGAACAATAATACACAACCAGGAAATTGACATAGATACAATGTATCCTCCTTATTCAGATCTCTCCAGTTTTATATGCACTCATTTGTGTATATGGGTACACTTATTTCTATGTAATTTTATCATGTGTAACTACTGCTACGGTCAAAGTCCAGGACAGCTCCATGACCACAAGGGTCCCTCTTGCTGCCCTTAGTATGACTGCACTCACTTTCTCTCACCTCCACCCCTCCACTTTCAGCGGCAATCACTAAGCTATCTATTTTAATAGATTTTTCATTTTAAAATCATTATATAAATGAAATCATATAGTATGTAGTTTTTAAATACATACTTTTAATTTAAAAATGAAAAACTATATACTGTATGATTTTCCCGTTCACCATAACTCCCTGGATTTTCATCCAAGTTGTAAAAGTCCATTTTTATACAAGTTTCTTGCTAAGTAATATTCTATAGTAAATATGTACCCACCCATCTCCGAAAGGACATGTGGGTAGTTTCCAATCTGGGGCTGTTACAAATAAAGCTGCTATGAACATTCTTGTATAGGATTTTGTGTAAGCATATGTTTTCATTTTTCTGCTATAAATGTCCAAGAGTATAATTGCTGAGTCATATGGTAATTGAATATCTAAGTTGTGAGACACTATCAAGTTATTTTGTAGGGTGACTGTGCTATTTAACATTCCCACCAGCCATGTAATTCAGTTTCTAATTTACATCATTGCTAGCACTTGGTGTTGTCACTGTTTTTAATTTTAGCCATACTGATAAGTGCATTCTGATATCTCCTTGCATATTTAAATTACATTTCCTTAATGGTTACTGATGTTAAACATGTTTACTGGCCACTTCATTCTTCTTCAGTAAAATGACAATTCATGTTTTTGGCCCATTTTCTAATTGGTTATTTGGTTTTTTGCTGTTGAGTTTTGAGAGTTCTTTACATATTTTAGATACTAATGTGTTGTCAAATATATTCTCCCAGTTTGTAACTTGTCGTCTAATCCCCTTAACAGGGTCTTTTGTAAAGTAAAAGTTTTTAAATTTGATGGGGTCTAATTTATCAATTTTTGTTTTATGGGTCGTATTTTTGGTATCACGGCTAACAACTCTTTGCCTATTCCTAAAAGACCATTCAAATTCTACCTCGTTCATTGTGACATTCACCTTCAGAGACTAATGATGCTGTGTAAGATGTTCAGCTATCCCAAGGCCCAGATGCTTCGCAGAAATCCTGACAACATTTAGATATTCTAAACGACAGTCCCACAGTGAAGTCTAAGCTGACAGCCAGCATCAACCACCAAACTTGCGAATGAACAAGTCTTCAGATGATTTCAGCCTCCAGACACCAAGTTACCTCTAACCCAACTGAAGTCTAAGACATTGTGGAAAAGAGATAAGCCATCCCCACACTGCCCATTCCAAATTTTGGACTCACAAAATCCATGAACATAATAAAGCCACAACGTTTTGGTTTGTTGTACAGAAATAATAATGGAAACAGTGACCATCTGCAGGGCTCCACTGTAGTGCTTTTCTTCCAGTTCTATCATTAGAAACACAGCAATAGCTGCTCTTCTCAATCTCGTCCCCACTGAGTCTGTAATTTCAGAAGGGACGAGAATACCTAGTTTATTTAATTGACATCTAAGATTAACTCATAAATGACTATCTTAATACTATTAGCTCAACAATAGAAACTAAACTTTTTTCAATAATCAGCAATTGCTGATGACTACAAAGTAGTTATTCTCTCTTTTGGTTTATTTAATTGATACATAATATTTTACATATTTATGGGGTACATGTGATATTTTGTTACATGTATAGTATATGTGATAATCAAGTCAGGGTATCTGAAATCTAAAGACACAATTTTTGCTTTTTCATCACCAGCTGTGGTAGTCACCTTCCAATATCAGCAATTAGCAATAGAACTTTAACAAATTCCTTCCTTATTCAGTTTTATTCCTTAACTGTTTACCTTTAAGGGTTTAAGCAATTTATGCAGTTTTAATATCAATTTTCACATATATAAAAAAGAATAATAATGTTTACCTCTATATATGTTGGGGGATTTAATTAAGGACATGTAAGTGAAAGAGGCGATTATCTATGCATATTAAAAGTGCTAAAAAGTAAGTATGCTAACTGAATCTAAATTTAAAATAAGGCAGTATCTGTATGATTTAAAAATTCCTAATCTGATTAATATTATCAGCCACATAAATTATTTTTCTATCTAATAACAAAATTATTTGAGTATTTTAATATTTTAAGTAGTTACATAAGATTTTTAGATCACACAGCATCAATAGCAAGAAAGTAGTCACTATCTAAGGAATATTATAAAGGAAGGTAATAAAAGCTGTTGTCAACATTCAAACTTGCAAGTGTTAAATTGCTGCTATTTACAGACAAGAAAGATTAACTGTGCTTTGTAATTTCAATAGAACACTCATACCTACTACTAAACCTATGTTAATTCATACCAACCTTAAAATAGCAAGAAACACTCTATGTAGTACAACTCTAAGGAAAACATTTTCGTAAGAATCATTATTTAAATTGTCATTATATTCTATAGGAGATAGGTAAGAATCTCAAAAATTGTATTTAATGATGCAAATGGCAATGCTAGAGAATTAAACATATCTAGATTAGTAGGTAGGAAAAAAAAAACAAAAGACCTAAAGGGAGTGAGATGGAGTGCAAAGGGATAAACAATAAACTTGGAGCTTGCTTAGAATGAATGACAAATTCAAAGCTATCCTAAAAGCCTATAAAGATTTATTATTGAGAAAATGGTGCCAGCTGTTCTCCATTCCTAATGAGATAACACCACAGGAATTGGTTTATATTGCTTTAGGAGGATTGTGGTTCCATATAGGAAGAGTTGGAATGGAGAGTGGAGGGAGATGAATGGTTGCTAAGGGGAATGTGGTCACCTCAACTCTGAGGAAAAGAGTCTGTACCTGAAAAACCCATGATCTTTCTGAATTTACAGAAACCCTCTCTTGGGTCTTCTCAGAGTATACACATGAAGGGTGGTCTACTAAATAAATACTTTCTTGATAAAAGATATGCCAAAACCACCTCCTGCAGAAGAAAGAATTTCCTGAGAGGATGATTAAGCACTCGATTGGGTAACTTAAAAAGTTGTGTTATCCCTTTCACAGTGCATTTTTAAGAAAGAAATGTTTTTTTCTGCCTGAAATGATTTATTCAACCCTCCTTAGAGAAATACCACTTGTGTCAAGGACAGTCTTCTTAATAAATTTTATGCAGGAATTTTTGTCATTTAACATAAGGAAAAGCTAATAAGGTTCAATGACTTGGCAATATTCCAACAGCATATATGTAGTGGTACCATTACTCAAATGCCAGAAATTGAGTAATCTAGGATTAAAACATGTTTAGCTAAGGTACACTGTGAATGAAATTTTGGGATTACTTTTGGTTACAGACAGAAGCTTGTTATCAACACAGAACAATCAGCTGGGCTATATCAAAGAAGCTGACTTCACTAAGAATCCAGTCTATTCTCTCTGAAGTCAGCGTACTGACTGGTATATTAAACTTGATATAGTAATCCTGATCTCTGGTATATTAAGCATCATCCATTTTTTAATGTATTCAACAAATATTTATGGAGCCTCTATTATGTGCCAGGACCTTTTCTAAGTCCTGGGAAGAAAGCTGAGAACAAGGCAGATAGGGTTCTTGCCCTCAAAGACCTTATACTCTAGAGAGTTTAAATAGATAATGAAAAGTAATAACAATGACTTTCAACATTTTTTTGGCACATTATATGTCCCAGAAATTGTATAAAGAATATAATCTTCACAGTAACCCAACAAGTTAGCTAATATCATTATATACATAACAGAAGGAAAATGAAACACAGAGAGGTTACATAACTTGTTCTAGACAAGACAACTAAATTGGCAACACCAGTCTGCTTGGGTGCTGAGTTCATGCTTTTAACTATTATCTTATACCAAAAATTCCAGTTAATCTTGAGTGGTAGGTTTGCAAAAACTTCAACTGTCACCTTTATCTCCATAAAAACATAAAGAAATAAAAAGGACAAAAAAGGAAAGAAAGAAAATCAGTACTTTGGAAAGGTAGACGAGAGTGATACTAATTTTCAATTGCTTTGTTAAAAAATGCCTCTGATAGGTTCAAATATTTTGTTAAAAGATGTCTCTGATAAGTTGATATGCAAGCGGAGGAATGAAAGACAAGGAAAGCCAGCCACGGGGAAAACCTTTCTGAAGCGCATTCAAGACAGGAGCAGAAAATGCCAAGGGTATGAGGTGAGAGCAGCCTGGCTACATTCAAGTTGAACTGTTGCTGAAGTAGTGATGGGAGAGAGTTATATGAGATGAAATCAAAGAAAATTCCAACGGCCAAATCATGTTTATTCACTTCTAAAACGCCTTTCTCATGTCTCCTATCTATATGAATAGTGCCAAAAAAATGCCTAGCAAAATTCTTACCTATTTCAAAATATGTGCCTGACCAATACTGTTCTAGTAATACTCTCCATTCTAAACAACTGTAGCATTTACTCAATAGCATTTATAATAAATTAGCAGCAGACATTTATTGTCGATTTACGATACGCTACTATTCTAAGCATTTGCTTAACTCATTTACTCCACAACAACTACAGCTGGAAGCATTGAAACAAAGTTGTTCAGTAATTTGTCACGAAATTTTCTAGTTAATAAGTAGAGGAGCTGAAATTCAAACCCAGGTGATTTAGTTCAAGATCTCAGACTTAATCTCTACATTATGACATCTTGGATTATCTTGAATGAATCACTTATTGGACATGAAATTATAAACTGCATATACTACTTAGCTATGTTTTGTGTAGAGATTGTCTCCAAATACATTGTCTATTTCTCAAAGGCAGATGTGAAACTTTATTTTATCATCATGATTCCCAATCATAGTGACATAAAAATAACGGAATATTTAGAATACATAAATATATATTCCATATACATGGATATCTTGTTGTGTGTTTATTTATTTGTATTTTTAAGATGTACTTTGTTTACGATGGTAATTCAGGAAGCATTTACCTAACTTGGTGGACATTTCTCCACACAACAAAATATTTCTTATTCTTCTATGATAGCTTCAGATATTATTGCTCCATGAAACATTATCTGATTTTTATCAAGTATATTTTTAGCCTTTAAACTTCTCACATGTAAACCAGCATTTGTCATCAGCAGTGCTCTAAGAGCAACAGTGCTCAAAAATTTCCAGATCAGTGTTTTCTATACCTAGATATTTATATAGATATATAGTTATAAATCATTTATATTGTACCTAAAGTTCAATTTTTAAAAAAGTGAGATTCAGGGCCGGGCACAGTGGCTCACACCTGTAATCCCAGCACTTTGGGAGGCCAAGGCGGGTGGATCACGAGGTCAAGAGATCGAGACCATCCTGGTCAACACGGTGAAACCCCGTCTCTACTAAAAATACAAAAAATTAGCTGGTCACGGTGGCGCGTGCCTGTAATCCCAGCTACTCAGGAGGCTGAGGCAGGAGAATTGCCTGAACCCAGGAGGCGGAGGTTGCAGTGAGCCGAGATCGCGCCATTGCACTCCAGCCTGGGTAACAAGAGCGAAATTCCATCTCAAAAAAAAAAAAAAAAGTGAGACTCAGCAGCATAACACAGGAATTAAAACATGTTGCTAGAATTTGTGCCAGGTCTGTCCAAATCTAAGTTTGGTCCTCTTAACACTGTCACAGAAATTTTTGTCATATAAGATTTCATAATCTGCCATGAAATGATCCCTAACTCCATTGTTGGAGAGCTCTCCTAAAACAGAAGTTGAAAAAACAGAAAGGACTGAACATCTGGAAGAAAGCTGAGCTTCATTTATGGTATCTTAGGTAACAAGCTCATGCCTTGAAATATGTTTGACTTTACTCATCTCAAAATGTGAAAGACCCAGAATTGACTTGCATTCCTAAACTTTTAAGCCCTAACAACAACTGAAATTCAGCATTCAGGAAGTTTGTAGATAGGCACTTACTTAGAGGTTGTTGTCAGAATTAATTTACAAACGAAAATAACTCAAATGAGGAATCTCAACCGCCTTTATTCCTTGGATTGCATTGCGTGTTACCCATATAGAAATACTGGGGCTGGGAAACCCCAGGGGCTGAAGGTGGGGGTGAGGTTTTCTCAATGATATTGGACTTTAAAGACAATATCACAAAGTAATACCAAGAGAGATAATTTATTTTTAGCAGTTGAGCTTCCCATTTTTAGCTTCTACTTCCCAAATTCAGTTTTATTAAAAGCAGCTTGAATCATGAGCCATAAAATTAAAGGAAATCCCTGTGATATTGAACCTAGAACTCACTGGTTCCCTATCTGAGTTGTTAGACGCACTTCCAAAACTGAATAAAGGGACTAATTATAGCCATTGTTTATTTAAACTTTTTGTTTTAATCAAAAGATCCCCAAGAAATGTAAAATTCAGTCAAGAGGAAGCCTGAGATGGCTCCTCCAGAGGTCTATAAAAAGCAGTACATGCAGTGAGCAAAGCATGGGTTCTAGGGCACGATTGCTTACAGGTTCAAATACAGCTTTATCATGCTCTTGCCATGGGAAAAAAGGCAAGTTATTCAAACTTTCTGTGCCTCAATTTTGTAATCTGCAAAGTTGGAGTAATAATAGTTCTTACTTCAGTGGATTGTTATGAGAAATGATTGAATTCATATAAGCAGAGCACAAAACAACATCTGCACACAAGTACTTTACAATTATTAGCTGTTACTATTTGAAGAGATTTCTCACCTTTTGTATTCCTTTTCATATCTCATCCCAGTTGAAATTCTACAAAAAGCCAACGATGTTAATATTTGTATTAATTCAAAATTTTGTGAAGAACTATATTCAAAAGATATATTTAAATGGTTAAATAGGAGCCAACAGGAGATACTGGATTTAGCCCTGACTTTCTGAAAATTTGTCTTTGACATCAAAATCAAAGCATATCTACTGGAGTATCTTTTCTCATTAGCTAATTAGTAGGGTGAACCAGGTCAGCATGCTCTAAAGCATGTGCTATGATAAATTTACAGTAATGATAATATTTTTTTGAAATATTTACATGCCCTTTCATAACCCATAAAGTTCCTCTTGCTGTATACCCTCCAACCAACTGAGTCAATATCACTGGTCTCCGAGGGTTAGTGTGGATCCTACCTAAACCCAAGAGGTCCTTCTTTAGTTTGAATTATAAAGTTTACTATATTATTCTTTGAGAATCAATCTCAAGATAACAGTATATAGAATAAAGATGGTTTATGAGAATCTTTGACAGAAAATGGATTTATAAAGGTTTTAAGTTTATTTTACATATGCAAGCACCAGTAAGAAAATATCTTACGGCTGGTAGAGTGAATGACAGAGAAGGGATTCAAACAGGGAAACTATAATAAATAAGAGATATATGAACATGGATGCATCCTCTTAGTTGGGGTGGGGGATGTCATAAGGGAAGTCTACTGGCTGTGTTTCTTTGTTAGATAGTTTGAGGGAAAGTCCAAAGCTTCCCTCATCTGCCAGCATGGAGATACAACTTCAGGGTAGATAACAGCAACAAATGTAGTTAAGCAATGAGAAGTCTTGAGTTCACACTCCTTAAGCATTTTCAACTCTAATCTGTTGAAAAAGGGCTCCCGAATTATCCATATTCCTCAAACAGGATGAGTTGAAGAATATGTAAAAAGCAGTTGAGTAAAGAAGCAATGATCCACAGAGTGACCGTGGTTAATGTAGAGATGATCCCTTAATTTGGAATAGAAAGTGCTGGCCAGGGACTGGATGCAAGACATTTTTGTATTAGGTGAATGTGTACTACTAGCAAGAGCTGAGGTAAAGCCATTTCGCAAAAGAAGGGCAAAAAGTGCTACATGGACCAGATTAACTCTAAGGTCACCAGCCATACCTCAGCACACCTCAGTGAAGGGACCCAAGGGACCAGAACATACATTTCATAGCACAGCCTGGCAAGCACCCAGAGGAAAAAGCACAGACATCATTTCACATAAATAACTCCGTCCTGAAACATGTATCCAGAGGCCCACTTGAGGAGAAGCAAGAGGTAACGTAAATAATTGAACATTACACCAAGAGACACCAACTTATCAGTAGAAACAATTTAAACTTGAAATATATGAGGTATTGTTGATTGGCAGTTAAAGTTACCACATCCACATACTCACTCATTCTATAAACACACACCTTAATCAGGCCTTCCACTCAGCAGTGGGAGTTCGTGAAGACTATCAGATCAGTAACAGAAACTAAAGAAGATACGTGGTACCTCTGTATCCACATAACACAAGAAATTTCTATATTCCAATGTTTAGAAACATTGCACAAAATATCCTCCTTATGTACAGATTTATGATTCACATTAGCATATTGAAGACTCTGAGACGGCAAACAGTATACAAACCTGTTCAAATGTTTTGACTATTGTTAAACCTTGGTCTGCTAACCATTTTTCCAAACTTACTTCTGATTATAGCTCTCTCCTCACTGGCCACAGGGGTATGTATCTATATGTACATACAGGACTATGTATCTGTATTCCATGGCACAAGGATTAGCCTCATAACGAACCTATGAGCCAAGCTAGATCAAAGTCCTTCAACATGTTTTCTACAGTGAGTTGCTGAGGCCCTTTATCTGTGCTGATCGCAGATGCTAAGATATAAGTTTGGAGCTCACTATCGCCATTTCAGAGAACTGCCCAGAAAGAACGTAGACAACCTAACAGAATCAAAGACAGAAATAGCAAATGAGCTGAGAGTTAGGAGTCTCTGGTTAATCTCTCTCCTTCCTGGTTTTAATAGTTTGATTTGGAGTTTTTGTACTTGCAAACAAAGGGTCCAAACCAACAATAGGCCACATAAGATTTTCTTGCTGAGGGTGGGGGGAAGAAACCTATTAACAAGTAAAGGAATACACTTTTGGAAATACTAGTTTAAATTATATGATGTCCAGATTTAAAATTTTTTTTATTATAGAAGCACAAACTTGTGCTCATGTGTTAAAAGCACAGAAATGTGATCTCACAAATAAGAACTACCCCTCACTAGAGACAGGCATGATGCTATCTGTCATTAAAATGCCATATTAATGAGAAATTCAAGTCCAGACATGTTTAAGTCTCCATTGGTTTCTTCCGTTACTTCATCATTAATGGATATAGCAAAAAAACTTACTAAAAATTACTTCCAGAAGATGAAATGGATATTATACTTTTTAAATGGATGGCATATAAAAATAATTTGGTTTAATCATAACACAAACCATTGCTATAATGCCATATTTGCTATAAACCTTAGGGATTTCTTCATTTAGAGCAGAATAAATTTAGCCTAGGCCTAAGTGCTTTTTGTGAAAAACAATTCATAAAACCCAATCATTGAAAATAGAACCAGGTATGAAAGACTTTTTAAAAAAGAATTATGCCTAGATACATTACCCTGCTGAGTTTCAAAATTTCAAGGAATATCAAGGTATGTTCAGGCATTAAGAACTTAGTAATACTCAAATTATGTTTTCCATTGTCTTACTCTTAATTTAAAACAAATTTACAAGAAAACTAAAGACAACATTTCTGGAGAATTGACTTTAAAATGTAGCTTAGCATAATTTTTAGAATATTTTTTAGTGTTTAATATGAACATGGATTTTTTTTCAAAAGTAACATGTTGTAGGCCATAAAAAATGTAAAACATAAACAACAGGGATTTAAATTCATTCTTACGGGCATAGCTTGTTTAGTGGAAAGGGTCTAAACTAGGGAGTCTGACAAGATTGAATTTAAATGTTAGCCTGGTACCTACTGAAGGCTATATAACTGCTATGGCTTGAATGTTTGTCCCCTCCAAAATTTATGTTAAAATTTAATCCCCAGCGCAACATTAAGTATGAGGTCTTTAGGAGGTGATTAAGCTTTGAGGACTTTACCCTCAGGAATAGATTAGAGCCTTATAAAAGGCTTGAGTGGTTGAGTTTATCCCTTCCATCCCTTCTACCATGTGAAGATTCAGCATTTTTTTCCCAGTGTGTGATATTCTGTTACAGCATCAGAAATGGACTAAGACAGCATCTTAAAGAAATTAGAAACTTCCCCATGAACTGATCTGTAAAATGGGTACAACAAGACCTTCTACATAAGACTGTCACACATATTCAATTATGTTGTAAGTGAAACTGCCTAGTGCAAACCAGGCATTCTTTCCTCAACTTTCAAATACAGATCCAGAAATAATGATGGTACATATGGCGCCTTCTCAAGACAGTTTCATTTCTCAAATTTAAAATGTTAATTTTGGTGGAGTGTTTAATCTTCACCATGACTATGGATTCCAAAACCTTTAGGTAATTCTATAAAATCACAAATGGAAAGCAAACAAATTCAGCAAATATTTAATGAGGATCTGATAGGTTCCAGCTCTAAATATATGCTTAAGGATTCATATAAAGGAGAAAACCTATGCATTGGGGTTTCACCATGTTCCAAGGAAGAACCAAGTAACCAGAATATGAGACAAACTTGCTTGTGATGGAATTAAATTTTGACTGTTAAAGAATGCGAGTCCTCTTTCTATGTGGTTATATCCCCCAAAGAGTGTTAATATTGTCTCCCCTAAACATAAGAATGCTACAGTGGCATTATCTGATAGAAATATAAAAGAAACCACAAATGTGAGCCACATATGTAATTTTAAATTAAAAACCACATTTTTTTCTGTTGTTGTTTTTTTTTTTTTCTTTTTTTTGAGATGTAGTCTTTCTCTGTTGCTCAGGCTGGAGTGGAGTGGTGTGTTCTTGGCTCACAGCCACCTCCGCCTCCCAAGTTCAAGCAGTCCGCCCGCCTGCCTTAGCCTCCTGATTAGCTGGGATTGCAGGTGCCAGCCATCACGCCCAGCTATTTTTTTTTATTATTATTTTTAGTAGAAACAGGGTTTCATCATGTTGGACAAGCTGGTCTCAATCTACTGACCTCAAGTAATCCACCTGCTTCAGCCTCCCAAAGTTATGGGATTACAGACGTGAGCCACCATGCTCACCCAAAAGCCACATTTTTAAAAGGAAAATGAAAAAGCAAAAGTAATCTTAACATGATTTTATAATTAAATAACATGTTAAAATAATAATGCAATATATTCAAAAGATGATCTTTTTTTTTTTTTTTTGAAATGGAGTTTCACTCTTGTTGCTTAGTCTGGAGTGCAATGGCGTGATCTCAGCTCACCACAACCTCTACCTCTTGGGTTCAAGCCCTTCTCCTGCCTCAGTCTCCTGAGTAGCTGGGATTACAGGCATGCACCACCATGACAAGTTAATTATTTTTAGCAGAGACAGGGTTTCTCCATGTTGGTCAGACTGGTCTCCATCCACCTTGGCCTCCCAAAGTGCTGGGATTATAGGCGTGAGCCACTGCACCCAGCCCCAAAATACTGTCTTTTCATATGCAATCCACATACAAAATTGAGATATTTTACATTTTTTTTTTTTTGGACTAAGCCTTCAAAATCTGGTACTTACTTTGCACTCCCTGCCTGTTTCATCTGTAGTGCCCAATAGCCACAAATCTTTAGCACCTACGGTCTTGGACAGCACAGCTTAGAGCATGGGTCATCCATTCACAGTGCAGCAGATGCTTCCACACAGGATTTGAGTCTCAAGAGAGTGGTATAAAGTCTCAGTCAGCCAGAGTTTGTTCACACTGATTGCTGTGGTGGAGTTTAGTTAGCCTCGTGGAGTAAGGTATCCTGTGGTAACAAGTGTCCTCTGTCAACTGATCCAGTCATGTGTCCTGGGTCAGTCATCCTATGGCAGGGTAGACAGCAATTCTTGTTTCCTGCATGAACCTGATTCTCTAGTATTCATATGATCCTCATAACACCCTTCCAATAAATCTATTTGCTGGCAATATGCAGCATCATTGGTAGTTTTGTTTGTGATTGTGAACCCTAACTGACAAAGAGAGATTTTGGAGTAGTGAAGTAAACTTAGAGAACTGCAAAAAAAAAAAAAAAAAAAAAAAAAGATAGAAAGCTCTGTGAAGGTTTGGAGTGAGCACTGAAGTGAAAACTCAGACAGGTATAAATGTTAAGGATATGTAGGACTTCAGTAAATGAATATGGGTTGAAATAGAAAATTTCAATCTTTTGCCTTCATTATTACCCTCATTTAATAGATATATCCAAGCAACAAATTTATGTGTAATAATAGCAACCAAAATCTAGAAAAAGCAAGAATCAAGAGACAAAAAGTCTGATACTTCAGCCCTGATATTACCTGGAAATAATGTTTAATATCTCTGGACATCATCTCATTCCCATCCATAGGGTGAAAGAGTTTGATTAGATTACAAGATCTCAAAGACTATGATAACGATAACAAGTTGGCCACAGGGCAAGTGATTTTCAGATGAATGAAGAGGTAAATAAACATATAGATACATAGCAAAGGAACAAATTCAGAATAAAAAGATGTCCTCATTTAGCAACTTATTACACAAGTTGAGATCTCTAAAAAGAAAATTCATTTTACTGAGGAAATTTGTAGAAAATCTGCTCAGGGAGGTAAAGAATACGAATTCTGTAATTTATACTGAAGTTTAAAACATGTTTATTGGATAGGAGCAATGGCTCATGCCTGTAATCACAACACTTTGAGACCAAGGAGGGAGGATCTCTTGAGCCCAAAAGTTCAAGACCAGCCTGGCAAAATAAAAAACCCATCTCTACAGAAAAAAAAAAAAATAGTTGGATATGATGGCACATCCCCATGGCCCCAGATACTCAAGAGGCTGAGGTAGGAGAATAACTTGAGCTCAAAAACTCAGGGCTGCAGTGAGCCATGATCGCACAACTGCACTTCAGGCTGGGTGAGAGTGAGATTCTGTCTCAAAAAGAATAAAAAATAAAAATAAAGTTTATGCAAAATTTTTCTGTAAAATAAAGAGAATTTTGAAATTCACAGATGAATTACATGTGATTCTCTTTTGGAGAAGGGTAGAATCAGGAAAGCCAGTACAGTGTGGCGTGATGGGTGGTGGGAGAAGAAATCCTCCAGTAGGCAGAGGAAGAAGATGGACCAGTGCTTTGTCTAATGGTTCTGTCTCAAAATAAATGCCACATGCTGTGAAATGTGAACCCTCTCCAGAACCTGCACAGTTTTAGGCTATACTTCCACAAACATAAGAAGCTTAAACAGGATGAAAATCTTATAGATAATCCAGTTAATGGAGCTGCGTTCTTTTCTCTAGTTGAGTCTGGAAAAATGTCAGGCCACACAGACTAAAGAACAATTGAACCCAGAGTCATAAACACCCAATTAACCTTAGTCAACGTAAATGAGAATAAATGTGTAGTATCTTTAAAATGTAACACTCATCTCCAGTGTTTTAACCCCCAAAACTGACTCATGTAAAAATATCAGGCAATGAGACCGCCTCACATAATTTAATAAGGGCTTAACTAGGGAAAATTCACAAAAATCAAACAAATCTCTTACTTTACAATTTTAGAGTGCCCACAGATCGAATTCTGATGGCCCAAAGGTTTTGGCAACTCCAAGGTGAAAGATGTAAAATATGTTTGACTGTTATGCTTCAGCCAAAATACATTTATCATTATCAGGGAATCACCGAAATCCATTAGTGCAACCTTCATTTCATAGGCTTCAAGTACTTTTTATGTTTAACTGCTGATTTTCTGAGGTTCCATTTAATATTCTTCTGTCTGTTGAAAACTGCATCCAAACTAGCTGAAAAAATATGCTAGCAATAAAAATAATAAGAATACAAGGAGAGAATAAGTAGAAGTGAAAAGAATAAACTAAGAAGCCTGGTTGAAATGGCCTCCTTAGGAAGTGTGAGACTCCGTGTAAATATTAATGATCTGTGGGCAGGACAGAATGGGGCCAGAAAAGCATAATTGGCATAGCTTGTTAGAACAGGAACTGAAACTTTATATGGCCTGTTAAAATAAAGTTAATTCATAGTGCAGTATAAATATGTACGTTAGAAGAAGACTATTAGGGGAGGGGCCAAGGTGGCCAGTTAGAAGCAGTTGCAGTCTGTGGCACTCACAGAGAGGAATGAAAAGGGGCAAGTGAATATAGCACCTTCAACTGAAATATCCAGGTTCTTGCATAGAGACTGGTTTTGGAAACAGTTCAACCCACAGAGAACGATGAAAAGCAGGGTGGAGCAAAGGCCCACACAGAAGCAATGTGAAGCCAAGAGAACCCCCACCCCCAGCCAAGGAAAATGGTAAGTAATTATGTCACCCCAGGAATCCATGCTGCTCCCACAGAACTTTGCAACCCATGAATAAGGAGATCCCCTTGTAGCCCATGCCACCAGGACCTTGGGGCCAACACACAGAGCAGTGTGAAGTCTTGGCAGAACAGATGCTCAGGCAGATACAAAGAACCAGGAACTTTATATACTCCAGCTCTGGGAGCTCCAACAAACATGTCTAAACTTACGCAAGGTGAGAGGTCTGCACATACTCCTAGGAAGGGGTTGCTGAATCCAGGGAGCCAGGCAGCATCACTCTGCAGGCCCCACTTCCACTGCACCTCATAAGACCCACTGGCTTGGAATTCCAGCCAGCCACCAGCAATAAGGTGGACCCTTCTTGAGACCCAGCCACCAGCAACAGGGTGGAGCCTGCTTGAGATGGGATGGGGCTCGCAGCGGGAGGGGCAAGCACCATCTCTGATGTTTGGTCAATTCCGCCATTCTAGCCTGTGAGCTTTGGAGAGTCCAAACAGTCTGAATGAGAAAGGGTCCCCTGAGCAGCACAGCACAACGGCTTCGCCAGATCAAGGCCAAACTGCTTCTTTAAGTAGGGCCTGATCTATTCACAGGGTGGGACCTCCTAGCTGGGCTCTCCAGCTATGCCTGCCCACACATAAGAAGAACAAGGCTCTGATCTCTCCCTGGGATGAAGTGCCCAAGGGAGGGAGGGCTACCACCTGAGTTGGTTGGATGACTCAGCCATTCCAGCCTTCAAGCTCTGGAGAGTCCAAGCTGACAAAGGCTAACGTTGTTCCCCACCATAACACAGTTGTTTTGTCGAGGCATGGCCAGACTGCTTCTTTAAGCAGAACCTCAATCCACTCCTCCTGGTGGAGTGGATCCTCCCAGCCAGGTCCTCCAAGACAGGCCTCCGGCCAACCCCACCCATGTTCTATGGGTGGACAGAGTTCTAATTTCTCCCTGGGATGAAGTACCTGAGGGGTGAGGCAGGACACCACCTTGGCCTTTTGGGCTTCTCAGCCAGTACAGGTTGTGGGCATTGGAGAGCCCAAACCAACTGGAAGCTGAAGGGATACCCAACACAGCACAGCTGCTCTATCCAAAAGCAGCCAGACTGTTTCTTTAAATGGGTCCATGAAACCATTCCTCTTGACTGGGTGAGACCTCCTAACGGGGTTCTCCGGCCATCCCCTACAGGCACACTGGGGCCAGCAATATGTCAGTACCTCCCTGGGACAGAAGGAGCAGGCTGCAATCTTTGCTGTTTTGCACTTTTCACTGGCAATACCTCCAGGAATGGGAAAAAAATGAGGCAACTAGGGTCCAGAGTGGCCCCCCAGCATACCACAGCAGCCCCATGGAAGAATAGCCTGTTTAAAAAAAAACAAAAAGAGATCCAAGATGGCTGATCACTAGCAGCTCGGGCCCGTAGCTCCCAGTGAAAGCACAGAGAACGAGATGAAGCCACACTTTCAGACGAATATTTGTTGCTCACGGACCAAGAGATTCCCAGCAGAGGAGCCCCACGGGTCGCCAGGGCGACTCTTGTGGCCGGCACGGCGGTTTTACTGGTGCCTTAGTGTGGCAATTCTTGGTGCAGAGTCCGGAGATTCCCAGGCAGAAAAGCATCATCAATCTTAACACCGCTGTTTTGGCTGGTGCAGTGGATTGCTCAGATTTTGGCGCTGGGAATCAACAAGTTGGACGTCTGCTCAGAGACCTAGTTAGAAAGTCGGTAATTACAAAGGCGACAGAGGGATAAATATATAATGAAGGGAAGAAACCAGCCTAAAAAGGCAGAGAATACTCAAAATCAGAATGCCTCTCCCTCTACAGGGGATCACAGTTCTTCATCAGTAACGGAACAAGGCTTAATGGAGAAAGAGTGTGTTCCAATAACAGAAGCAGGTTTCAAAAGGTGGGTGATAAGAAACTTCTGTGAATTAAAAGAACTTGTTCTAACCCAATGCAAAGAAACTAAGAACATTGAAAAAAGGTTTGATGAAATGTTAACAAGAATGGACAATTTAGAGAGGAATATAAGTGAATTGATGGAGCTGAAAAACACAACACGAGAACTTCACGAAGTATGCACAAGTTTAAACAGTCGAATTGATCAAGCAGAAGGAAGGATATCAGAGGTCGAGGACCAGCTCAGTGAAATGAAACGAGAAGACAAGATTGGAGAAAAAAGGATAAAAAGGAATGAGCAAAGTCTCCAGGAAATATGGGACTATGTGAAAAGACCTAATTTACGTTTGATAGGTGTACCTGAATGTGACGAAGAGAATGAATCCAAGTTGGAAAATACTCTTCAGGATATCATTCAGGAAAACTTTCCCAACCTGACAAAGCAGGGTAATATTCAACTCCAGGTAATACAGAGAACACCACAAAGATATTCTTCAAGAAGACCAACCCCAAGGCACATAATCGCCAGATTTATTAGAGTTGAAATGAAGGAGAAAATACTAAGGGCAGCCAGAGAGAAAGGTCAGGTTACCCATAAAGGGAAACCTATCAGACTTACAGCAGATCTCTCAGCAGAAACCCTACAAGCCAGAAAAGAGTGGGGACCAATATTTAACATCCTTAAAGAAAAGAACTTTCAACCCAGAATTTCACAATCCAGCCAAACTAAGCTTTATAAGCAAAGGAAAAATTAAATCTTTTGTGAACAAACAAGTACTTAGAGACTTTACCACCACCAGGCCTGCTTTACAAGAGCTTCTGAAAGAAGCACTATACATATAAAGGAACAACCAATATCAGCCTTTACAAAAATATATCAAAAAGCGAAGAGTATTAATACAATGAAAAATCTACACTAACTAATGGGCAAAACAGCCAGCTAGCATCAAATGCCAGTATTAAACTTATATATATTCTAATTGGATAAAAAGCCAAAACCCATTGGTATGCTGCATCCAGACCCATCTCACATGCAACGATACACAAAGACTCAAAACAAAGAGAAGGAGGAAGATTGACCAATCAGAGAGTAAAAATAAACAAATAAACAAAACACAGGAAATGCAATTCTCGCCTCTGATAAAGTAGACTTTAAAGCAATAAAGATCAAAAGAGGCAAAGAAAGACATTACATAATAGCAAAAGGATCAATGTAACAAGAAGAGCTAATGATTCTATAGATCAACGAGACAGAAAATTAACAAGGACATCCAGGACTTGAACTCAGATCCGGAACAAGTAAACTTAATAAACATTTATAGAACTCTCCACTTCAAATACACAAAACATACATTACCACCTCATACCTATTCCAAAAGTGACTACATAATTGGAAGTAAATCACTCCTCAGTAATCACATAGCATTTCATAGGTTTAAATGAAATATTGGTTGGCTGCTTGTTTGTTATTTTCTTCCCTTATTCCTTCCTGTCTACATCATTAAGTATAATTATTGGTATAAAAGAGGTTTTCAATACCCATTACTAAACTGCATTTTAGCCTGGGCAAGAAAGCAATACTCCCATTCTCTCTCTCTCTTTCTCTTCCTTTTTCTTCCTCTTCTTCATTCTTTTTTTCTTTCTTTCTTTCTAAAAGAAAAAAAAAACAAAAAAACAGAAAATAATAGCAACAACAACAAAACCCACACAAAACTCATGTAAAGGTCAGCAGCCTTGAAGTTTGAAGGTAGATAAGCCCACAAAGATGAGACATAATCAATGCAAAAATGCCAAAAGCTCAAAAAGCCAGAGTGCCCCTTTTCCTTAAAATGACTCCACCAACTCTCCAGCAAAAGATCTCAACAGGACTGAGACTAAGATGGCTGAAATGACAGTAGTAGGCTTCAGAAGGTGGGTTATGATGAACTTTGCTGAGCTAAGGATCATGCAGTAACCCAATGCAAAAAAGCTAAGAATCATGATAAAATAATACAGGAGCTGACAGCTGAAATAGGCAGTTTAGAGAGGAACATGACCAACCTGTTAGAGCTGAAAAACACACTACAGGAACTTCACAATGCAATCACAAGTATTGACCCATTTATGCCAGAGGTTACAAATTTTTTATGTGAAAAATCAGACCTTGGTGATGGCCTTGAGCAATAGGATATAAATAACTCCCACAAGCTTAGTGTTCCAATAATGGAACAGTAGGCATAAGTAGGTTAATAACACAATGGACCAAGCAGAGGAAAGAATCTCAAAGCTTGAAGACTCTTTCTGAAAAAAAGACAAGCAGTCAAGAATAAAGAAAATAGAATCAAAAGGAATGAATAAAACCTCCAAGAACTATGGGATTATGTAAAGATACCAAATTCGTAACTGATTAGGGTACCTGAAAGAGATAGAGAGAATGGAAACAAGTTGGAAAACACACTTCAAGATATCATCCAGGTGAATTTCCCCAACCTAAAGAGACAGGCCAACATTCAAATTCAGGAAATGCAGAGAACCCCGGTAAGATACTCCACGAGAAGATCATCCTCAAGACACATAATAATCATATTCTCCAAGGTTGAAATGAAGGAGAAAATGTTAAGAGCAACTAGAGAAAAAGGCCAGGTCGTTTACAAAGGGAAGACATCAGAATAACAGCAGATCTCTCATCAGAAACTTTATAAGCCAGAAGTGATTAGGGACCAATATTCAACAATCTTAAAGAAAATAATTTAAAACTAAGAATTTCATATCCTGCCAAACTAAGCTTCATAAGTGAAGGAGAAATAAGATCCTTTTCAGACAAGCAAATGCTGAAGGAATTCATTACCACCAGACTCGCCTTGCAAGAGTTCTCAAAGGAAGCACTAAATGTGGGAAAGAAATACTGTTACTAGTCACTTCAAAAACACACTGAAGTACACAGACCAGTGACACTATGAAGCAACCACATAAACAAGTCTGCAAAATGACCACCTAGCATTATGATGGCAGGATCAAATCCATATATAATCATACTAATCTTAAATATAAATATGCTAAGTGTCCCAATTAAAAGACACAGAGTGGCAAGCTGCATAAAGAACCAGGAACCACTGATCTGCTGTCTTCAAGAGAACAATCTCACATGCAAAGACACACATAGGCTCAAAATAAAGACTTGAGAAACATTTACCAAGCAAATGGAAAACAAACAAACAAACAAAAAAAGCAGAGGTTGCAATCCTAGTTTCTGACAAAACAGACCTTTAACCAACAAAGATCAAAAAATACAAAGAAGGACATTACATAATGTACAAAAAACCCTTCAAAATATCAATGAATCCAGGAGCTGATTTTTTGGAAAATAAAATAAAATAAAATAGATACAACACTAGCTAGAATAATAAAGAATAAAAAAGATTCAAATAAAAACAATCAGAAATGTGAAGGGGGATATCACCACTGACCCCACAGAAATGCAAACCGCCATAAAAGAATACTATAAACACCTCTATGCACATGAACTAGAACATCTAGAAGAAATGGACAATTCCTGGACACATACACCTGCCCAAGAATGAACCAGGAAGAAATTGAATCCCTGAACAGATCAATAACAAGTTCTGAAATTTAGGCAGTAATAAATAGCCTACTAACCAAAAACAAAACAAAACAAAACAAAACAAAGCCCAGAACAAGAAGAATTCATAGCTGAATTCTACCAGAGGTACAAAGAAGAGCTGGTACCATTCTTTCTAAAACTATTCCAAAAAACTGAATAGGAAGGACTTCTCCCTAAGTCAATCTATGAGCATCATGCTGATACTAAAACCTGGTGGAGATACAAAAAAAAAAAAGAAAATAAACAGAAAATTTCAGGCCAGTATCTTTGATGAATATTGATGCAAAAATCCTCAATAAAATATTGGCAAACCAATTCTAGCAGCACATCAAAAAGCTTACCCATTATAACCAAGTAGGCTTCATTCCTGGGATATGAGGTTGGTTCAACATATGCAAAACAATAAATATGATTCATCACATACACAGAACTAAAGACAAAAAACACATGATTCTTTTAATAGATACAGAAAAGACCTTCAATAAAATTCAATATCCCTTCAGGTTAAAACTCTCAATAAACTAGGTATTAAAGAAACATACCTCAAAATAATATGAGCTATATATGACAGACCCACAGCCAATATCATACTGAATGGGCAAAAGGTGGAAAGCATGCCCCTTGAAAACCAGCACAAGACAAAGATGCCCTCTCTCACCACTCTTACTCAACACAGTATTGGAAGTTTGGACAGGGCAATCAGGCAAGAGAAATAAATAAAGAGTATTTGAACAAGAATAGAGAAAGTCAAACTATCTTTGTTTGCAGATGACATGACCCTATATCCAGAAAACCCCATTGCCTCAGCGCAAAATCTTCTTAAGCTGATAAGTGACTTCATCAATGTCTCAGGATACAAAATTTAACGTGCAAAAATCACTAGCATTCCTCTACACCAACAACAGGAAAGCCAAGAGCCAAATCATGAATGAATTCCCATTCACAATTACCACACAAAGAATAAAACACCTAGGAATACAGCTAACAAGGGAAGTGAAGGACATCTTCAAAGAGAACTACAAATTTCTGCTCAAAGAACTCAGAGATGACATAAACAAATGGAAAAAAGTTTCTTGCTCATGAATAGGAAGAATCAATATTGTGAAAATGGCCATACTGCTCCCAAAGCAATTTATATATTCAATGCTACTCCCCTTAAACTACCATTAACATTCTTCACAGAATTTGAAAAAAAAAAAATTAAATTCACGTGAAACCAAAAAGGAGCCCAAAGAGCCAAGGCAATCCTAAGCAAAAAGAACAAGGCTGGAGGCATCACACTACCCAACTTCCAACTATGCTACAAGGCTACGGTAACCAAAGCAGCATGGTAATGGTACAAGAACAGACAGGTAGATCAATGAAACAGGATAAGAACCAAGAAATAAGACGGCACACCTACAACCATGTGATCTTTGACAAACCTGACAAAAATAAGCAATGAGGAAAGACTGCCTACTTAATAAATGGTACTGGGAAAACTGGCTAGCCATATGCAGAAAATTGAAACTGGACCCCTTCCTTATACCATATACAAAATCAACTTAAAATGGATTAAAGACTTAAATGTAAACCCTAAAATTATAAAAACCCTAGAGGAAAATTTAGGCAATTCCAATCAAGACATAGGCACAGGCAAGTATTTCATGATAAAGATGTCAAAACCAATTGCAACAAAAGCGAAAATTGGCAAATGGGATCTAATTAAACTAAAGAGCTTCTGCACAGTGAAAGAAACTATCAACAGAATATACAGACTACCTACAGAGTAGGAGAAAATTTTTGCAAACTATGCATCTAACAAGGTCAAATATCCAGCATCTAAAAGGAACTTAAACAAATATATATTAAAAAAAAATTTAAGTAGACAAAGGAAACGAACAGACACTTCTCAAAAGAAGACATACCTGCAGCCAACAAACATGAAAAAAAGCTGACATCATTGATCATTAGAGAAATGCAAATCAAAACCACATTGAGATACTGTCTCATGCCAGTCAAAAGGGTTATTATTAAAAGTCAAAAAGCAATAGATTCTGGCAAGGTTGTGAAGAAAAAGTGCTTTTACACTGTTGGTGGGAGTAGAGAAATAAGAAAGCTTTTACTGTGTTGGTGGAAATGTAAATTAGTTCAACCACCGTAGAAAACAGTATGGTGATTCCTCAATGACCTAAAGGCAGAAATACTACTTGACCCAATAATCCCATTACGGGGTATATACCCAAAGGAATACAAATCATCTATGATAAAAATAAATGCATGTGTACATTCATTGCAGCACTATTCACAGTAGCAAAGATATGAAATGAACCTAAATGCCCATCAGTGATAGACTGGATAAAGAAAATGTGGTACATATACATAATGGAATTCTATGCAGCCATAAAAAGGAATGAGATTATTTCCTTTGCAGGGACATGGATGGCACTGGAAGTCATTATCCTTAGCAAACTAATACAGGAACAGAAAACCAAATACTGCATATTCTCATGTATAAGTGGGAGCTAAATTATGAGAACACAGAAACACATGAGGGGAACGACACATACTGGGGCCTGTCAGAGGGTCGGGTGGAAGGAGAAAGAGCATCAGAATAGCTAATGCATACTGGGCTTAACACCTACATGGTGGGATGATCTGTGTAGCAAACCACCATGACACATGTTTACATGTGTAACAAACCTGTATATCCTGCGCATGTACGGCACTTAAAAGTTAAAAATTAAGAAAAAAAATGTATGTTAGTTGGGCACAGTGGCTCATGCCTGTAATCCCAGCACTTTGGAAGGCTGAGGTGGTCAGATCATGAGGTCAGGAGTTCAAGATCAGCCTGACCAACATGGTGAAACTCTGTCTCTACTAAAAATGCAAAAATTAGCCAGGCTTGGTGGCACGTGCCTGTAGTCCCAGCTACTTGGGAGGCTGAGGCAGGAGAGTCACTTGAACCCAGGAGGCAGAGGCTGCAGTAAGCCAAGATCGTGCCACTGCACTCCAGCCTGGGTGACAGAGTAAGTCTCTGTCTCACATACACACACACAAATATACTCTATGTTAAGATTGTTTACTAAGAGTGTGTGAACACTAAGTTATGGTCAAATAGAAATGAAGTTAAATTATTATTGCTATAAAAGTTTCCTAATCAAAATTACAATTAAGCTAATATTGTTTCTGTACATAAATATTATACCATATAAATAATACATATTGTTTCAAAATTTACAAACAATGCAAAAATGAGAAGTTCAAGATAGGTTACAAATAAGAGGAGGAATACTATTGTCCTACACGGAGCCTCAGAATAATTTGTAATTGATTCAAATATTATACACTTGAAAAAATCTATCATAAGAGAATTAAGAAAAACACAGATTATTTAGTTCTTAACATGTATAGTCATTTTATTTTTAAAATTAAATAATACAGTATCTTCAGTATGGAAAGCATTTTACACAAATAAAAACATAATGTAATGAAATAGGATTTTATGCACTTTAAGTAAAGCTAAGGGAATATAAAAATAAAGAAGGATTGGTGAGGCAAGACAAAGGAGAGAGGAAGGGAATAAAGGAGGAAATGCTCTGTTAAAGGAGAACATGAGATCACAATGTCATTACATTTGTTCGACACTAACCCAGAGTGAAAATAAGTAATGAGGCAACACCAACAATATACTACTAATCTTAACAAGATTTGTTTCTTTTTTTTCTTTTTAATGATTTTTCAGCATTTCAGGAGAGTATACAGACACTAGTTTCTACCTGGGGAGATACTGTGAAACTAAATAGTAAGCAAGACCAACTAGATAATTTTCAGGGCGCAGTGCAAAATAAAACTGCAGAGCCCCCGCCAGGCGCAGTGACTCATGCCTATAATCCCAGCACTTTGGGAGGCCGAGGCGGGCAGACTGCCTAAGGTCAGGAGTTCCAGACCAGCCTGTCCAACATGGTGAAACCTCGTCTCTACTAAAAATGCAAAAATTAGCCGGTCATGGTGGTAGGTGCCTGTAACCCCAGCTACTTGGGAGGCTGAGGAAGGAGAATTACTTGAACCTAGGAGATGGAGGATGCAGTGAGCAGAGATCGTGCCACTGCACTCTGGCCTGGGTGACAGAGTGAAACTCTGTTTCAAAAACAAACAAACAAATAAACAAACAAAAACTGCAGAGCCCTCTGTTCAAAAATTATTAAGAATTTGAGAATGGAAATGGCTGGACATTCAACCAAGCACAGGACCATTCTAAACAAGGAGCCCCGTGCTAGTGTACACTCATATGTCCAAGAGGCCAGTTCTGATGGTGAGTTTAGGAGTATGATTTATTAAGGATCAAGTATATTCTAATCTAGTTTGGATCATTATGTGTATTTTGGAGTAGGTTATTTTAAAATAATTTTTACCAAGTAACAAGTATAACAGTAAAAACTTAAGCCTCAATTTTTCAAGGAGCAAACTCAGAATCCTGTTACTGTACTATTTGTGAGCTTGGCTGCCTGCAGAAATATATATTGTCAAGGTTTTTTTTTTTTTTCTGTAGCAATAGAGAGAGTTAATGAATTTATGGCTAAATTCACCTCACTTCCCTACCTTGGTAAATAACCTTTTTCCTCCTATATTAAAGAATTTTCTTGCTTCCAACATTCAGTATTTAGTGAATTTTATGGAATTTAACTGCCAACCACTTAATTAAAGACTTAATTTTATTCTCTGTGTGGTGCTCCCTAACCTCCCTGACTCCTGCAAATCACTCTGCATTTTTTTCCTTAGAAAAGGACCTGAAGAAAGACTTATCTAAGCAGTCCAATTCGTATTTAAAAGGTTGTCTCGTGTCATATGATATATAACATGAAAAGCACATTTCACTGCAAAATAAAGATCAGATAGAAAAAAAAAGAAAGCTAACTCACAAAGTCACACTCTCCATTCTTCCTGTGTCATAGAGATGTCCTTGAGGTGAAAGGCTCTGAGGTTTTACCACTTGGTTTATAGAGAGATGTACGCGTACAAATACATTTATCTAAATTTATCCCAGGCACATTATAGTGATTACTTAAGAAAAGAAAGGTAAAAGTATACGTCTGTCTTGTCTCTTACTACATAGCACTGCTATTCCTTGTGTCTGTCTCTGTCATCCAAAGGAGGCAGTGCCAAATGAACTGCTAAGTACAGCATAAGATGAGAATCATTACAATGCCTGATTCATTGTCTTATTCTGAAAGTATCACTGTTATGATATTACTTATGATATTATACACTAGAATTTTGGTCTTTAAAAATCTATCTCCTGTTAAAAAAAAAAAAAGAAAAAAGAAAAAGTCATGTTTGACCCTTGAAGCTACCACAGTTTAGGCTACCCACTGTCCCTGAAGGTACTTTTTGAGTTTAAATTTGAAATAAGTTCTGTCTATTGAATCTACTATCTCTTAACATGATCTAGAATAAAATGGGATTTTTTTCATTTTTATCCTATCTTTCACAGTTCTAAGCCTCAATTAAGACCAAGTAATTGCAAAATACTGCAGTTTTTCAAGGACACTTGTTAGAATATCAACCACTTCCTTGGTCTCTCTAGAGGGTAGCTTCTCAACTTCTTTTTCTCTAAAAGGTTTAACTTATTACATTTCATTGAATATATTTTTCAAAAAATATCTATATACTTCTTAAATTCTTTATAAAATAGTAGATCCCATTTTCATTGCAAAACTACTCAACAATAATTGAGCACCTACTACATGCTGTAGTAGAAGACAGAAAAGCTGTTGTTAGATCCGGCAGCTGCTGTCCATGAACCTAAGTCAAAAAAGAGAACTAAGACTCCTACCCATATAATCAGATTTGCTGGCTCTTGTCCTTGCTACTTGCTAATCAAGAACTTCTAGCTTCCAAACAAGCCTCCTGAAACTAGGTAGAAGACCATTTATTACACAATCTTCAGGAAACCAAAGCTTATGCTTCTCTTGCTAATTGTTACATTCACAGATTCTGTCACATGCCTACTATATAGCTGATGCTTACTAAATGTTTATTAAAAATTTTTATAACATTTACTAACATTTTACTAAAATGTGATTTTTATAAAGCTGACAAAAAGTAAAAATATATGTCTCTTTAAAAACACTAACAATTGAAAATACATAAAAATATCAGTCAAGTTCTATCTATCTCTGATTTTATTTTAGACATCATTCATATGCTATCAATTAACTTTGTCTGTGGCATTATTTAGTAAACAAAAGTTTCTTATTTTGATGTGACCAAATTGAACTTTTTAAACCTAAATGTTTGTGTTTCTGAAATGTTGTTTTTTTCCATAGATTGCAAAGTATTTTCCTACATTTTCATTTATTAATTTTATATTTTTACCTGTCACATTTTGGTCTTTTATTCACCTAGATTCTACCTTGGTTTATAATGTTAACCCCAATCCAGTTTTACTTTTATCTGCAGATAGATCTAGCTTTCCCAACATCATCCTAAACAAGCTCACTTCATCATTTACTACTCAGTTCATTATTTCATGGTACAATGAAGAAATCCACAGAAAAGGATCCTAAGTGCTTCCAGAGAGTGGGAGAACAAGTTATATACAAATAAATGAGACTAATAATAATAGACTTCTAAATAGCTACATATGTGCTAAAAGAAATAGGATAAATGCTCTCAAATTTCCTAGGAAAAATAATTTTCCACTTAGGATATCAATATATCGAATGAGTTGAGTATATAATACAGATAATTTCAATTTTCAAGCAAGCAGAATATATACTTCACATCCACACTTTCCTGGATAGAACTGGGGAACATGTCCCGTAAAACAAGGGAGTTAACCAAAAATTTAAACGTCATAGATTCCAGATAATGGCAGCATTTTCAACCCAGAATAGCAGCAAGTAGAAGCCTCAGGATGCTATGCATATCTAGAAAGCAACAATTTCAATTAGAGCATAAGCAAGAGTGCTAAAAACAAAAAAATAAAAAAGATGGGGAGAGGGGAAGGCGATTGGTAGAAGAGATAATACAATCATATTTGGAAAGTGAAGAAAGGTGATGTATTTTACTCTAAAACATAGCTAAAAACATTTTTTTAAAATGAGTTCACAGGTTGGCTAATTCTGTTAATACCAACTGGATTTACTCAAGTGTATTCAGTCAGTTGTCAGCTCAGCTAAGGGCTGGAAGGTCCAGAATGATTGCAGCTAGGACCACTCAGTTGCTATCACCCAAGTCTCTGATCCTTCAGTAGGTTGGAATAGACTTGTTCTCATTCTCAGCAAAATGACACAAGAACCGAAAACTAAACACCGAATGTTATCACTCATTGGCGGGTGTTGAACAATTAGAACACGTGGACACAGGGAGGGGAGCACCACACACTGCAGTCAGTAGGTGGGGGGAGCGGGGCCGGGGCAGGGGAGGCTAGGGGAGAGACAGCGGGGGTTGGGGAGGGATAACAAGGGGAGAAATACCAGATATAGGTGACAGGGGGGATGGAGGCAGCAAACCACGTTGCCATGTATGTACCTATGCAACAGTCCTGCATGATCTGTACATGCACCCCAGAACCTAAAGTACAATTAAAAAAATAAAATAAAATAAAACAAAATTTTAAAAAGCCACCCCCACAAAAAAAAAAAGAAAAAAAAAGAAAAAGAAAATCCTGACGGGTGCAGTGGCTCACACCTGTAATCCCAATATTTTAGGAGGCCAAGGAGGGCGGATCCCCTAAGGTCAGGAGCTCAAGACCAGCCTGGCAAACATGGTGAAACCTCGTCTCTACTGAAAATACAAAAATTAGCCGGACGTGGTGGCGGGTGTCTGTAATCCCAGCTACTCGGGAGGCTAAGGCAGGAGAATGGCTTGAATTCTGGAGGCGGAGTTTACAGTGAGCAGAGACAACAGCGTCACTGCACTCCAGCCTGAGCAAAAAGAGGGAGACTCCGCCTCAAAAAAAAAAAAGGAAAAATAAATAAAAAGAAAAAAGATCCAAGAGAGAAAGTAAAAATGCCCCAATGTTTTTGGAAGCTTCTCCTTGCATCACTTCTGCCAAGGTGTCAGTGTAAAACCAAACCCATATGACAAACCTCAGGGAAGATACTTTAAAGGGTGTGAACGTAGCGAGGTGTAAAAATTGAACCCAGTAATATAATAAATCTACCACAAAATGTGCAGGTGTAGGAATTTAATCTTCAACTATTGTAGGTAGAAAACAGAATATGGTCATAAAATTGATAAATCAAGAAGTAACACAAGCATTTTACTTAGAAATAGAGAAAGTGACTAGAAGAAGCCAGTAAGAGTTAATAGAATTTGCTTCAGAAGAAGGATTCGAAGAATGAAAAGGTTGCAGAAGAGGACAACTACTTTTCATTACAGGACTTTAAGCCCTGTGATTTAAAAGAAAAATGTGCTTTGTTACTTTAAAATATATAAATTAAGAGTAAATAATAGAATTTCATAGTTATAAATTATGAATAAAATAAACCACTCTCAAGAAAATGCTCATTTGCATCAAAAAAGCTAGGAAGAAAGTATTTCAAGAGAAGGACTTTGGTTTTTTTTTTGTTTGTTTTTCTTTTTGTTTTGACAGTCTCACTCTGTCACCCAGGCCGTAGTGCAGTAGTGTGATCTCAGCTCACTGCAACCTCCACCTCCTGGATTCAAGCAAATCTCCTGCCTCAGCCTCCCAAGTAGCTGGGATTACAGATGCCTGAAACCTTGCCTGGCTAATTTTTATATTTTTAGTAGAGATGAGGTTCACCATGTTTGCCAGGCTGGTCTCCAACTACTGACCTCAGGTGATCTACCTGCCTCAGCCTCCCAGAGTACTGGGATTACAGGTGTGAACCACTGTGCCTGGCTCTATGGCAAGATGTTTTGTTGTTGTTTTTTGGCACAAGTCAGGAAAGCAATACCTTGAAAAGAGTATAAATAGTATGTCTGAATTATTTTAAAAGAATATCTATAAAAATGCCTGTGGAAAAAAGTAGAATTTTGTGAAGAAAGAAGATAAATCAAAACTAAATTTTCTATTCTGCTAAAACCAAAAGGGCCAGGACATTGTATTCCTTATATCACACAGTAGCAAACAACTTGAAGCTTCGTAAAAGAAACAACAGTAGAAAAAATTATTTTAACCCCAAGAGAATCATCTACAACATAGAATGTTCCGCTAAGAACACAGATTTGTGTGGATTTCTTTTATTCACCATTGTTGGTGCTGCTAATAGAAATCACTAACAGAGTACAGAATACTATTCTTTTTTCCATAAATATACTTAAGCAATTTGGGATATTTCATTTACGATATTAACAGAACGTAAGATAACTGGGTTAAGTAAATATCTCATCTCTAAAATTATCTGATAGTTTGGAAAACAGAGTTACATTCTGATTTCTATATTTCTTTTTTTCCTGAGTTATTCTTTTTTTATTTTTTATTATTTATATATAGATATATTTTTTATTGCACTTTAGGTTCTGTGGTACATGTACAGAACATACAGGATTGTTGCATAGGTACATACATGGCAATATGGTTTGCTGCCTCCATCCTCCTGTCACCTATATCTGGCATTTCTCCCTATGTTCTCCCTCCCCAACCTCCCTACCCACTGCTGTCCCTCCCCTTTCCCCCCAACACACTCCAGTGTGTGATGCTCCCCTCCCTGTGTCCATGAGTCCTCACTGTTTAACACCCACGTATGAGTGAGGACATGTGGTGTTTGATTTTCTGTTCTTGTGTCAGTTTGCCGAGAATGATGGTTTCCATATTCATTCATGTCCCTACAAAGGACTCAAAGTCATCATTTTTATGGCTGCATAGTATTCCATGGTGTATATGTGCCACATATGTCTCGTCCAATCTATCATCGATGGGCATTTGGGTTGATTCCAGGTCTTTGCTACTGTAAACAGTGCCACAATGAACATACCTGTGCATGTGTCTTTATAATAAAATGATTTTTAATCATTTGGACATACACCCTGTAATGGGATTGCTGGGTCAAATGGAATTTCCATATCTAGGACCTTGAGGGATTGTCACACTATCTTCCACGATGGTTGAACTAATTTACACTCTCATCAACAGTGTAAAACTGTTCCTATTTCTCCACATCATCTCCAGCATCTGTCTCCAGATTTTTTAATGATCAGCATTCTAACTGGTGTGAGATGGTATCTCAATATGGTTTTGATTTGCATTTCTCTAATGACAAGTGATGATAAGCTTTTTTTCATATGTTTGTTGGCCTCATGAATGTCTTCTTTTGAAAAGTGTCTGTTCATATCCTTCATCCACTTTTGAATGGGTTTGTTTGTTTTTTTCTTGTTATTCTGTTTTTCTTCTTTGTATATTCTGGATATTAGCTCTTTGTCAGATGGGAAGATTGCAAAAATTTTTCCCATTCTTTTGCTTGCTGGTTAACTCTAATGATTGTTTCTTTTCCTGTGCAGAAGCTCTGGAGTTTAATTAGATCCAATTTGTCTATTTTGCCTTTTGTTGCCAATGCTTTTGGTGTTTCAGTCATGACATACTTGCCTATGCCTGTGTCCTAAATGGTGTTGCCTAGGTTTTCTTCTAGGGTTTTTATGGTGTTAGGTCTTATGTTTAAGTCTTTAATACATCTTGAGTTAATTTTAGTGTAAGGTGTCAGGAAGGGGTCCAGTTTCTGCTTTCTACACATGGCTAGTCAGTTTTCCCAACACCATTTATTAAACAGGGAATCCTTTCCCCATTGCCTGTTTTTGTCAGGTTTGTCAAAGATCAGATGGTTGTAGATGTGTGGCATTGCCTCCAAGGCCTCTTTTCTGTTCCATTGGTCTATATCTCTGTTTTGGTAACAGTACCATGCTATTTTGATTACTGTAGAATTGTAGTATACTTTGAAGTCTGGTAGCATGATGCCTCCAGCTTTGTTCCTTTTGCTTAGGATTATCTTGGCTATGTGGACTCTCTTTTGGTTCCATATGAAGTTTAAGGTGATCTTTTCCAGTTCTGTGAAGAGGGTCATAGGTACCTTGATGGGAATAGCATTGATTCTATAAATTACTTTGGGCAGTATGGCCATTTTCACAATGTTGATTTTTCCTAACCATGAGCATGGAATGTTTTTCCATCTGTTTGTGTCCTCTCTTACTTCCCTGAGCAGTGGTTTGTAGTTCTCCTTGAAGAGGTCCTTTACGTTCCTTGTTAGTTGTATTCCTAGGTATTTATTCTCTTTGTAGCAATTGTGAATGGCAGTTGGTTCTTGATTTGGCTGTCTTTAAGTCTGTTATTGGTGTATAGGAATGCTTGTGATTTCTGCACATTGATTTTGTATCCTGGGATTTTGCTGAAGTTGCTTATCAATTTCAGAAGATTTTGGGCTGAAATGATGTGGTCTTGTAAATGTACAATCATGTCATCTGCAAATAGAGACAATTTAACTTCCTCTTTTCCTAATTGAATCCCTTTATTTCTTTTTCTTGCCTGATTGCTCTGGATAGAACTTCCAGTATGACATGGAATAGGAGTGGTGAGAGAGGGCATCCTTGTCTAGTGCCAGATTTCAAGGGAATATTTCCAGTTTTTGCCCATTCAGTATGATACTGACTGTGAGTTTGTTGTAAATAACTTTTATCATTTTGAGATATGTTCTGTTGATACCTAGTTTCTTGAGAGTTTTTAGCATAAAATGCTGTTGAAATTTGCCAAAGGCCTTCTCTGCATCTCTTGAGATAATCATGTGGTTTTTGTCTTTGGTCTGTTTATGTGGTAGATTACATTTATAGATTTGCATATGTTGAACCAGCCTTGCATCCATGGGATGAAGCCTACTTGATCATGATGGATAAGTTTTTGATATGCTGTTGTGATTGGTTTGCCAGTATTTTACTGAAGATTTTTGCATCGATGTTCATCATGGATATTGGCCTGAAGTTTTTCTTTCTTGTTGAGTCTCTGTGGGGTTTTGGTATCAGGATGATGTTGGTCTCATAAAATGACTTGGGAAGGATTCTCTCTTTTTGGATTGTTTGGAATAGTTTCAGAAGGAGTGGTACCAGCTCCTCTTTGTATGTCTGGTAGAACTTGGCTGTGAACCCATCTGGACCTGGGTTTTTTTTGGTTGTTGGGCTATTAATCACTGCCTCAACTTCAGCCCTTGTTATTGGTCTATTCAGGGTTTTGACTTCTTCCTGGTTTAGGCTTGGGAGGGTGCAAATGTCCAGGAATTTATCCATTTCTTCCAGGTTTACTGGTTTATGTGCATAAAGTTGTTTGTAGTAATCTATGATGGTAGTTTGTATTCTTGTGGAATCACTAGTGATATCCCCTTTATTGTTTTTTATTGCATCTATTTGATTCTTCTGTCTTTTCTTTTTTATTAATCTGGCTAGCGGTCTGACTATATTGTTGATCTTGGCAAAAAACCAGTTCCTGAATTCACTGATTTTTTTGAAGGGTGTTTTGTGTCTCTGTCTCCTTCAGTTCTGATCTGATCTTAGTTATTGCTTGTCTTCTGCTAGCTTTTGAGTTTTTTGAATCTTGCCTCTCTACCTCTTTCAATTTTGATGATATGGTGTTGATTTTAGATCTTTCCTTGCTTCTCATGTGGACATTTATTGCTATAAATTTTCCTCTAGAAACTGCTTTAAATGTGTCCCAGAGATTCTGTTATGTTATGTCTTCATTCTCATTAGTTTTGAAGAAAATCTTTATTTCTGCCTTCATTTCGTTGTTTATCCAGTAAACATTCAAGAGCCAGTTGTTCAGTTTCCATGAAGTTGTGCAGTTCTGAGTTAGTTTCTTAATCCTGAGTTGTAATTTGATTGCACTGTGGTCTGAGAGACTGTTTGTTATGATTTCCGTTCTTTTGCATTTGCTAAGGAGTGATTTACTTCCAATTATGTGGTCAATTTTAGAATAGGTGTGATGTGGTGCTAAGAAGAATGTATATTCTGTGGATTTGGGGTGGAGACTTCTGTAGATGTCCATTAGGTTTGTTTGGTCCAGATCTGAGTTCAAGTCCTGGATATCCTTGTTAATTTTCTGTCTTGTTGATCTGTCTAATAGTGACAGTAGAGTGTTAAAGTCTCCCACTATTATTGTGTGGGAGTCTAAGTCTTTTGGTAGGTCATTAAGAACTTGCTTTATGTATCTGGGTGCTCTTGTATTGGGCGGGTATAGATTTAGGATTGCTAGCTCTTCTTGTTGCATTGATCCTTTTACCATTATGTAATGCCCTTCTTTGTCTCTTTTGATCTTTGTTGGTTTAACGTCTATTTTATAGGAGACTAGGATTGCAACTCCTGATTTTTTTTACTCTCCATTTCCTTGGTAAAACTTCCTCCATCCATTTATTTTGAGCCTATGTGTCTCTCTGCATGTGAGATGGGTTTCCTGGATACAGCACACCAATGAGTTTTGACTTTTTATCCAATTTGCTAGTCTGTGTCTTTTGATTGGGGCATTGAACCCATTTACTTTTAAGATTAATATTGTTATGTGTGCATGTGACCTGCCATTTTGATGTTAGCTGGTTGTTTTGCTCATTAGTTGACTCAGTGTCTTCATTGTGTTGATGCTCTTTACCATTTGGTATGTTTTTGGAGTGGCTGGTACTGGTTGTTCCTTTCTATGACTAGTGCTTCTTTCAGGAGCTCTTTTAAGGCAGGCCTGGTATCGACAAAATCTCTCAGTAACTGCTTGGTCGTAAAGGATTTTATGAAGCTTAGTTTGGCTGGATATGAAATTCTAGGTTGAAAGTTATTTTCTTTAAGGATGTTAAATATTGGCCCCCACACTCTTCTGGTTTGTAGGGTTTCTGTGGAGAGATCTGCTGTGAGTCTGATGGACTACCCTTTGTGGGTAACCTGACCTTTCTTTCTGGCTGCCCTTAGCATTTTTTCCTCATTTCAACCCTGGTGAATTTGACAATTATATGCCTTGGGGTTGCTCTTCTTGAGGAGTATCTTTGTGCTGTTCTCTGTATTTCCTGTATTTGAATATTGGCCTGCCTTGCTAGGTTGGGGAAGTTCTCCTGGATAATATCCTGAAGAGTGTTTGCCAGCTTTTCTCTGTCACATTCAGGTACAACTATCAAAGGTAGATTAGGTCTTCTCACATAATCCCGTATTTCTTGGAGGCTTTGTTCATTTCTTTTCACTTCTTTTTCCTCTAATCTTGCCTTCTTGTTTTATTTCATTGAGCTGATCTTCAATCTCTGATATCCTTTCTTCTGCTTGGTCGATTTGCCTATTGAAACTTGTTTATGCTTCGCGAAGTTCTTGTGTTGTGTTTTTCAGCTCCATCAAGTCTTATATTCTTCTCTAAGCTGATTATTCTCTTTAGCATTTCATTAAACCATTTTTTAAGGCTCTTAGTTTCTTTGCATTGGGTTAGAAAGTGTTCTTTCAGATCAGAAAAGTTTGTTATTACCCACCTTCTGAAGTCTGTTTCTGTCAATTCATCAGACTCATTATCCATCTAGCTTTGTTCCCTTGCTGGTGAGGAGTTGTGATCCCTTGGAGGAGAGGCATTCTGGTTTTGGGTATTTTCATCCTTTTTGCACTGGTTTCTTCCCATCTTTGTGGATTTATCTACCTGTGGTCTTTGTAGTTGTGGCATTCAGATGAGGTCTCTGAATGGACATTCTCTTTGTTGATGATGAAGTTATTTCTTTCTGTTTTTTAGTTTTCCTTCTAACAGTCAGGCACCTCTGATGCAGGACTATGGGAGGTCCACTCCAGACCATGCTTGCCTGGGGATCACCTGCGGCAGCTGCAGAACAGTAAGGGTTTCTGCCAGTTTCTTCTTCTGTTATCTCCATCCCAGAAGGAAACCCACCAGATATCAGCCTGAGCTCTCCTTTATGAGGTGTCTCTTTAGATATACAGGGGTCAGGGAGCTGCTTGAGGAGACAGTGTGTCCCTTGTAGGAGCTCAAGTACTGAGCTGCAAGCTCTGTTGTTCCGTTCAGAGCTGCTGGGTAGGTAGATTTAAGTCTGATGCAGTGGAACTCATAACCGCCTCTTTTCCCAGGTGCTCTGTCCTGGGAAGGTGGGGCTTTATTTATAATTTCCTGACATACTGTTGCCTTTATTCAAAGATGCCGTACCCAGCAAGGAGTTAGACTAGTCATAGTCTGCCAGCAGAGGTGTTGTTGAGCTGCCATGGGCTCTGTCCAGCTGCTGTGTGAACTTCCTTGCCGTTTTGTTTACAGAGGTATAATTAGAAATGCCTCAGTAATGGTGGAATGCCTGGGTAATGGTGGACTGCCTCTGTAATGGCGGACTGCCTCAGTAATGGCAGACGCCCTTCCCCCCACAGAGCTGGACCATCCTGGGTCCAGTTGCGCTTCTTGTGAAGTCCTCAATCCAGAGCCTTTCAGATTGCTGGTCTTTGTGGGGGTGGGACCTGCCAAGCCAAATCACCTGGCTCCCTGTTTCAGCCCCCTTTTTTTCAGTTGAATGAGCAGCTCTGTCTCCCAGGTATTCCAGGTGCCAGATGAAACAGCCCAGATTTGTGTGAGCTTTTGTGTGGAAACCCACTGCACCAGCTGAAACAGTTGTGCTGGAAACCCTTGGTGCTTTTCAGCCTGGGAATCTCCTAGTCTGTGGGCAGTAATAACTCATTTGGAAATGTGGTAATCACTCACCCTCTGCATTGTTCTCACTGGGAACTGCTTTCCAGAGCTGTTCCTATTTGGCCATCTTGGATTTTCACTGAGTTATTTTCTGATTTTTATATTTCTATCATTATTCCCTCCATGTGTCCTATTTGAAATGATGTTAGACCCTAACAACCTAGAGTGCATTGCAATTATTTATGCAGCCAGATGCTCCCACAACTAGGTTCTTATTTATGTAAAGATGGGAACTCTATTTTGTCATATTCATTTAGATAGCATCTCTAACATGTAGCACAATACCTGTCACACAGTAGGTGCTTAATGCAGCTTGACTGAATAAATAATGAAGAAATGAATTATCCTGCCTGAACAACTATATTTAATAGCAAATAAACTACAATTGTTAGGAAACTGATATTCATCATCTACTGTATATAAGGCACTATGTTTGAGAAGCAGAGAGCAAAACCATAACCCTTCTTCACAAGCAGTGTATATTCTCAAGGAAGCAACATACATCTATTGAGTAGCTACTATGTGGCAAGAACATGTAGATGTTTGTATTTATTATCTCATTACATCAATATACAATCCTTCAAGTTATCATTATTATCCTTGAGATGATAGATACTGCTGAAATCAAAATTCTATTACAATATTTACCTATGTATCCCACTATGTGCATTTCCAGTTTTTCAAACAAATTCTTCCTCTTTGTTGTAGCTGCCTGCTAAAGATTTTCTTCATTCAGAAATTCCAGTATACAACATAGTGGGCTGTCTTTCTAAAACATTTCACCCAATTTTTGGTTCCATTTTGTATGCAAGTTTGAAGTCCTAAAACTTTTAATAAACCAAATAATCTACTTCTTAACTTCTAAAACTTAAGATTAACATATTGTAAACTTATATAATCTGTTACTGTTTATAAATTTGTTAATATGTTATATATAAATATTAACTGCTATTATTTAGCTATTATCTTATGGCCAGGCACTTTGCTAAGCATTCTATAAACATCATATTTAATCCCCTCCATGATGATGTGGGAAGGTGTTTAACTGCATTAGCTTATCCATGGTGACTGTGGCTCACATGGATTTAACAGTTTGCAAGGTCATATATCTAGAAAGTTATCTGTCTAACTGAAGAATGTGCTTGACCACTATATTATACTATCTATTATATCCGAGAAGTGAACAGTATTATTTGTCCCCATTTTAATGATGAAGAAACTGATACATTGAGAGACCAAATGCTCCACAGGTAATAAGGAGAAACTTTGTCTTTCTATTTAATTGTAGTATAGAGGAATTAATATTACACCAGTAAGTAGAAAAGGCAAATAAACAATTGCTTTCTGTATTTCACTTTTCAACGGAGAAAGAAAAAATTCAAAACAGTCATCATTATTAGTGATAACTTTTATGAACACCTTTCTGAGGCTGCCCAAATGTATTTTAAAACCCTAAGCATGAAAGTATACTTCATAAAGAGTAGACAGTAATTTAATATAAATTTCAAAGAAACTTATATGATTATCTATATATATATTTTTAGATGTATATATTGTATTTATATGAGCCTCCAAAGAGATTATCAAAACTATGCAAGGCATCTGTAATTCCTGTGTTCCAAGGCCAATTTAGATCTCAAAGTCTTCTCATACTTATGGTCCTGAAGGACTTTCTTGGACCATAAAGTATGAGAAGACTTTGAGATCTAAATTGGCCTTGGAAGGCACTTGAAAGCTAATATTTACACGTCCCTATTATATTTATGCCCCTATTTTTTATTATTTATCACAAGTGTTTATAATAGTTCAAATTACTAAAAAACCAAAATAAATTTAGAAAAAAAGTTTGTCTTCTGTATCTTTGGAAAATAAAGGATCTGATACTTGCAAGGTCATTTAGATTTTAAAGTACTTTGCCTCATTACATCATATTCCATAAAATCGATCTCTCTCTCATTACTGGTTTTAGCCACAACATAATTAAAACCCAAACTATTTATAATTTTTAATACATTAAATAGCATCATGGAGCTACTTGTAACCCACAGACCTGGTCTGGCAGAAGGAGAAAGTCGGCCAAGCTGGTTGAGAATTTTAAGCAAGCCAGAATTATCAGTGGCAAAATCCCAAGTAGGAGTAACTACACTGTCAAAATAGCAAGATCCTGCCAGGTGTTCCTTTTACAGCAGAAAAATCAACCCAACATGAGGCTGGCTAGTCAATCTTCCTTCTGTTTCAGAGAGGCCCCTACGATGTGGCTGGCTCTCAGAGAAATTCAAGTTAAGACAGAAAGAACTGCTTCTGAGAAAGTGCCAAAATAACTTTTTAGAACAAAAGTGGGGGACACTGGTCATTAAGAGGCTCTGGACTCAAGCAACAAACAAGGATTCCAGTTTCATCACTTAGCAGCCAGAGGACCGTGGGCAGCACACTCATTGTTTTTAAATACAAAGTGGAACAAAAATAATTACTTTGCAGAGATGTTGTAAGGATTAAAGATAATGTACACAAAGTGCCTAGCACAGTGTCTGGCTCAAACTAGCTTTACAAATTACAGACATTTTTCACTACATGATAGAATTCTAGGAGTTCCTGGAATAGCAGATGAAAGGTTATTAATCAGGGTGATTAAAGAACACTGATGTTAAGTGGTGAACAAGATTCTGAATCATTTGTTACAGCTAAAAAATATAAAACAACCTGTTTTCTTCTGTCTATACCCTACTCCTACAGTCCTAGAAAAAAAGAGAGTAAGAATTCAAAAAGCTGAGTGATAAAAGTAATAATGATTTAAAAACAAGTAACTTCAACAATTTCTTTAAAGTGAACAAATTCAGCAATGAGTATATAACATATGTAGGGATAAAACTCTGAAATTAGATCATACTAAACTGTGGACTGAGACATTAAATAAATTCATTAATTCAAAATACAAGGTATTACATATTCAAAATATATGCTTTTGCTAATTATTATTTTAGCAATATAAGTAATTGAGCTCTTGATAACTATTATTTGATGTATAACTTAGCTCTACTTTTATTCACAAATATCTTAGAGACCATTCTATATGTCAAACACATGGTTAAGCATTGGGAAACCAATGGGAAGAAAAGTAGGTAAGTCCCTTATCCACATTAAGTCAAAATTCCAACCAACACCTTTAAAAGAATTTTTTGCATTTGGTCTTGTAAATATATTACTAGCTTGTTAATTTTTGTGTCATTAAAACAAGAGTTGTTCTCCTGATACTTGAAATGTACAGTATGAGGAATAACTATGAGGAATTCTAGCTCTTGCCCAGAGATTAAATATAAATAGCAATACATCATTACATGTGCCAACTATTGATGGCAATACTACTGATTTTTAAAGGGGTCAGACATCTTAGTTTCACTATAGTTAGCAGCTTTTGATGACCATTTCAATTGTCATGGAGGATGTTTTCTTTTTAATAGATTCGTTGAAAACTTCCTTTATGAATGCCTTGTGTAACAGAAATCTTAGATAAACATGCATAATATCCTACTAACTCATAATGTGATCACTGCTTTGAATTGATATTGGTAGGCTCCACCGCCACAAGAAAAGCATATAACATTCTGAATTCCTTCTCACTGAATTGAATATATATTGAAATTCAGTGCAACAAGAAGGGTTAGCTGCCTTGCATTATGCATAATGAAAATTCCCACTCTTCAGTCTGTGGGCCGAAGGGCTGATGACACTTTGTGACAGCTTTGCTTCATAACTTTGCCTCATGACTAAAGAAAAATGACCTTCCATCTGGTTCACAGAAATGACTGAAATTTCAACTCCTGTGCACAGTATCTGTAATATTGATATGGGACTTAAAATTAAATATTCCTGAGGTTATAATGTCTGTCAAATATTGTACTTCTGTTTTAATTGTATTTTAATATTTATTTGAATGTAAATTATTGGCATGATATAAATTATCCCAAGCAGTTTAATTAAAATCAATTCAAAGTAAGATATGTAACAAAAACTAAAATACATTCAAATCAAATAAAGAAAATTTATAATCGCAGGCCTTAGAAACAATATTCCAGAGCTTTAACAAACTCTCGAAATTTGTTATTGATCAGGTAGATCAATACTTTAGTATTTGCATTTATATTTAAAATACATTCATCTACAACATATTTTTTTAATTTTAAGCAAAGCAAAAATTAACCAGAATGATGTATTGATCTCTCAAATATCGAATGACACCAAGAGGAATGTAAGTTTTAAAAAACAAATTTTCACTTTTCTCTGTGACTTTCCTACAAACACAATATATGGAATGGCAGAGGCATCCAAAGAAATGTGTAGAAATTAGGAGATATATTTATTTTCAATTGAAATATAGACTATTTAAAAAACTTTTTTGTATTTCTTATTTTCCTTCTTTGGTCATCTTTCTTCCTGTATCATTCATCTAGCAGAAACCCAAATCTTGATGAATTCATCCGTCTACCTCTCAATAACTGCATCTGGACAGGTAAGTACAATTCAACCAGGGAAAGCATGACTATGAATTACTTAACCAGGTCCCTGGCAATTTTACTACAATTTTCAAGTTAATTGATTTTCACACACTCTGTAACTACTGTTGGATACTCTCTCCACATTTCTCAATCCACCCACTCTGTGGCTTAATCAGTTTATTTTTACTTATGGAGGTCCAGGTAGAGCAGCTGTCCTAAGTAACTTCTGTTCAACCAGTGACTCAGAGATCAGGCTCCTTATATTTTGTAAATTCATCTTAGAGTCAATGTCCAATCGGAATAAGCCCCATTAGAAATTCAGAAAGAACATTTAGTACAAGGAATAAGTTAAATAGATTCTAGAATATAGAAAAAGTGAACAATGAAACACTGAGGAAATACTATCTCTAGTGAGACAGTATCACCAGAAAGCACATACTGTCCGTAGGTTGAAGATCAAAGGTAATAGGTAGGAGTTACAGAATCAAGACATTTGGGCAAGACGCCATGGATCTGGGAATCAGATAGTTGAAGAGGGCCATTATCTGGCTGTTACCTCTGAGATATAATACAATACATATTATGGAACAATGAGATTTGTTTTATAACTGCCAAAATAAAAGCTGGAGGCTGGCACCAAATGCTACTACTAAGGTGAAGGGCCAGAATTACTGTAATACCGACATGGACAAAAAGCAGACATAAAGGAGGAGGACCCTTCTTCCATCTTCCTCTCTTTTTAACTCTTTTTTATTGTTCCCTATTGGCAGAGCCTGAGTCACCTGGCAAAGAAGAAATGCAATTTGCTAAGACTCCACTGCAAAATGACCATGCAGTACATAGAAAGGCAGGTTTGGAAATGACAGCCAATAGCTTAGCAATTACCACCACTTCCTCTAAATGCTCAGGAACCTCTTAACTCCATTGTAATTTAGAAAAAGAGAGAATTCAGAGATGTTCCCATGGGTTAAATGGGCCAGCATACATTGCCTCCACCAATATTTACTTTGGTCAAAACTCAGATACCTGGAGACACCTAACTACAAGAGACGTTGGGACCTGTATGTCGGGGAAGAACAGGAGAACATGAGCATTATGAAGCACTAGCAGTTGCTACTACTTCTCCACATCAGCCTCCTCATCCATGTACCTTGATTTGTATTTCACAGAGAAACTGTAAGCCATCACACAGAAACTCCCTCAATTCTGCAACTGAACAGAATCTTATCTTCTTTTTATTAGGTAGAATGGAGGAAGAGTGTGTACTGTTATCAGAGAGCAGTCTGATGATACATGCGAGAGCATTAACAACACAAACGTGTACAGAACAAAGATAACTGGTGAAAGATTTCATAAGTAAGGGATTAAGAAGTAAGGGATCTGTGGACCTGTATAGGACAGGGCACATAGCATACACATTATACCAAAACATTCATTTATTTAATTCAATACATATTCATTGAGCACTTATTATTTGCTACACATTGAGGAAAAATCAGTAAACAAAAAACAAAAGTATTTTGCCTCATCAAACTTACATTTAGTGGATAATGACAGCTAACGTATACCAAGAACCCTCTATGTGCATTCCTGAGTGCTTTACATATATTAATTCATTTAATTCTCACAAGAATCCTATAAGTATTGTCTCTATCTCATTAATCAGATGAGAAAACTGAAGCACCCAAGCATTAAGTAACCAGTGTAAGTAACAGAGCTGAAATTCAAACACAGATAAACTGGCTCAAGTCAGGAGCCCATGGCCGGCTGGGCACGGTGGTTCATACCTGTTATCCCAGCACTTTGGGATGCCAAAGCAGGCAGATCACAAGGTCAGGAGATCGAGACCATCCTAGCTAACATGGTGAAACCCAGTCTTTACTAAAATACAAAAAATTGACTGTGTGTGGTGATGCACCTGTAGTCCCAGCTACTCAGGGACTGAGGCAGGAGAATCAGTTGAAACTAGAAGGTGAAGGTTGCATTGAGCCTAGATCATGCCACTGCACGTCAGCCTGGCTACAGAGCAAGACTCCATCTCAAAAAAAAAAAAAATGAGTTAGGGAGGATTCCCTTTTTCTATTGTTTGGAATCATTTCAGAAGGAATGGTACCAGCACCTCTTTGTAGCTCTGGTAGAATTCTTCTGTGAAGCCATCTGGTCCCGAACTTTTTTAGTTGGTAGATTATTAACTGCTACCTCAATTTCAGACCTTGCTATTGGACTATTGAGGGATTCAACCTCTTCCTGGTTTAGTCTTGGGAGGGTGTAAGTGTCCAGGAATTTATTAATTGATTCTAGATTTACTAGTTTATTTGCAGAGAGGTGTTTGTAGTATTCTCTGATGTTAGTATGTATTTCTGTGGGATCAGTGGTGATATCCCCTTTATCATTTTTACTGTATCTATTTGATTCTTCTCTCTTTTCTTCTATATTAGTCTGGCTAGTGGTCTATGTATTTTGATGATCTTTTCAAAGCACCAGCTCCTGGATTCACTGATTTTTTTGAAGGGTTTTTAATGTCTATGTCTTCTTCAGTTCTGCTCTGATTTTAGTTACTTCTTGTCTCCTGCTAGCTTTTGAACTTGTTTGATGTTGCTTTTCTTCTTCTTTTAATCACGGTGTTAGGGTGTTGATTTTAGATCTTTCCTTGCTTCTCTTGTGGGCATTTAGTGCTATAAATTTCCCTCTAGATACTGCTTTAAATGTTTCCCAGAGATGCTGGTATGTTGTGTCTTTGTTCTCATTGGTTTCAAAGAATATCTTTATTTCTACCTTCATTTCATTATTTATCCAGTAGTCACTCAGGAGCAGGTTGTTTACTTTCCATGCAGTTGTGCAGCTTTGAGTGAGTTTCATAATCCTGAGTTGTAATTTGATTGCACAGTGGTCTGAGAGACTGTTATTATTTCCATTCTTTTGCATTTGCTGAGGAGTGTTTTACTTCCAATTATGTGATCAATTTTAGAATAAGTGTGATGTGGTGCTGAGAAGAATGCATATTCTGTGGATTTGGGGTGGAGAGTTCTGTAGATGCCTATTAGGTCCGCTTGGTCCAGATCTGAGTTCAAGTCCTAAATATCCTTGTTAATTTTCTGTTTTGTTGATCTGTCTAGTATTGACAAAGGGGTGTTAAAGTCTCCCACTATTATTGTGTGGTAGTCTAAGTCTCTTTGTAGGTCATTAAAACTTGTGTTATGTATCTGGGTGCTTCTGTACTGGGTGCATATATATTTAGGATAGTTAATTCTTGCTGCACTCATCCCTTTACCATTATGTAATGCCCTTCTTTGTCTCTTTTGATCTTTGTTGGTTTAATGTCTGTTTTATCAGAGACTAGGACTGCAACTCTTGCTTTTTCTTTGCTCTCCATTTGCTTGGTAAATCTTCCTCCATCCCTCCTATTTTGAGCAAATGTGTTTCTCTGCACTTGAGATGGGTCTCCTGAATACATCACACCCATGGGTCTTGACTCTTTATACAATTTGCCAGTCTGTGTCTTTTGATTGGGGCATTTAGCCCATTTACATTTAAGATTAATATTGTTATGTGTGAATTTGATCCTGCCATTTTGATGCTAGCTGGTTGTTTTGCCCATTACTTGAAGCAGTTTCTTCACAGTGTTGATGGTCTTTACAATTTGGTATGCTTTTGCAGTGGCTGGTACAGGTTGTTCCTTTTCATGTTTAATACTTCCTTCAGGAGTTCTTGTAAAGCATACCTGGTAGTGACAAAATCTCTCACCAGTAATCTGTAAAAGATTTTATTTCTCCTTTGCTTATGAAGCAAAACCTGGCAGAGACACAACTAAAAAAGAAAATTGCATGCCAATATCCATAATGAACATTGATGCAAAAATCCTCAATAAAATACTGGCAAACCAAATCCAACAGCATATGAAAAAGCTTATCCATCATGATCAAGTTGGATTCATCCCTAGGATGCAAGGCTGTTTCAATATATGCAAATCTATAAATGTAATCCATCACATAAACAGAACCAAAGACAAAAACCACATGATTACTTAATAGATGCAGAGAAGGCAAGGCATTTGACAAAATTCAACAGCCCTTTATGCTAAAAAGTCTCAATAAACTAGGTAGCCATGGAACGTATCTCAAAATAATAAGAGCTATTTATGACAAACCCACAGCCAATATCATACTGAATGGGCAAAAACTAGAAACATTCCCTCTGAAAATCAGCACAAGACAAAGATGCCATCTCTCATAACTCCTATTCAACATAGTACTGGAAGTTCTGGCAAGGGCAATCGGCCAAGAAAAAGAAAAAAAGGGAATTCAATTCGGAAAAGAGGAAGTCAAATTGTCTCCATTTGGAAACAACATTATTATATATTTAGAAGACCTCATAGTCTCAGCCCAAAATCTCCTGAAGCTGATAAGCAACTTCAGCAAAGTCTCAGGATACAAAATCAATGTGCAGAAATCACAAGCATTCCTATACGTGAATAACAGACTTAAAGAGAGCCAAATCAAGAATGAACTGCCATTCACAATTGCTACAAAGAGAATAAAATATCTATGAATACAACTAACAAAGGATATAAAGAACCTCTTCAAGGAGAACCACAAACTACTGCTCAAGGAAGTAAGAGAGGACACAAACAGATGGAAAAACATTCCATACACATGGTTAGGAAGATCAATATTGTGAAAATGGCCATACTGCCCAAAGTAATGTATAGAATCAATGCTATCCCCATCAAGCTGCCTATGACCCTCTTCACAGAAATGGAAAAAACCAACTTAAACTTCATATGGAACCAAAAGAGAGCCTGCATAGCCAAGACAATCCTAAGCAAGAAAAACAAAGCTGGAGGCATCAGGCTACCTGACTTCAAACTATACTACAAGGCTACAGTAATCAAAACAGCATGGTACTGCTACCAAAACAGAGATATTGACCAATGGAACAAAACAGAGGACTTGGAGGCAATGCCACACATCTACAACAATCTGATCTTTGACAAACCTGACAAAAACAAGCAATGAGGAAAGAATCCCCTGTTTAATAAATGGCGTTGGGAAAACTGGCTAGCTATGTGCAGAAAGCAGAAACTGGACCCCTTTCTGACACCTCAAACCAAAATTAACTCCAGATGGATTAAAGGCTTAAACATAATACCTAACACCATAAAAACCCTAGAAGAAAACCTAGGCAAAACCGTTCAGGACATAGGCATAGGCAAGGATTTCATGATTAAAACACCAAAAGCATTGACAACAAAAGCCAAAACAGACAAATTGGATCTAATTAAACTCCAGAGCTTCTGTACAACAAAAGAAACAATCATTAGAGTGAACTGGCAACCAATAGAATGGGAAAAAATGTTTGCAACCTACCCATCTGGCAAAGGGCTAATATCCAGAATCTACAAAGAACTGAAACAGATTTACAACAAAAAAAACAAACCCATTCAAAAGTGGGTGAAGGACATGAACAGACACTTTTCAAAAGAAGACATATACGAGGCCAACAAACATATGAAAAAAATGCTCATCATCACTGGTCATTAGAGAAATGCAAATCAAAACCACATTGAGATACCATCTCACACCAGTTAGAATGCTGATCATTAAAAAATCTGGAGACAAGAGACGCTGGAGAGGATGTGGAGAAACAGGAACACTTTTACACTGTTGGTGGGAGAGTAAATTAGTTCAACCATTGTGGAAGACAGTGTGGCAATCCCTCCAGGACCTAGAAATAGAAATTTCTATTACCATTACTGGGTATATATCAAAAGGATAAATCATTCTATTATAAAGACAAATGCACAGGTATGTTCATTCTGGCACTGTTTACCATAGCAGAGACTTGGAACCAACCCAAATGCCCATCAGTGATAGACTGGACAAGGAAAATGTGGCACATATACACCATGGAATACTGTGCAGCCATAAAAACAATGAGTTTGTGTCCTTTGTAGGGACATGGATGAATCTGGAAACCATCATCTTCAGCAAACTGATGCAAGAACAGAAAATCAAACACTATATGTTCTCACTCATTGGCGGGTGTTGAACAATGAGAACACATGGACACAAGGAGGGGAGCATCACACACTGGGGTCTGTTGTGGGGAAATAGAGGAGAGACAGTGGGGGGTAGGGAGGTTGGGGAGGGATAACATGGGGAGAAATGCCAGATATAGGTGACGGGAGATGGAGGCAGCAAACCACCTTGCCATGAATGTACCTATGCAACAATCCTGCATGTTCTACACATGTACCCCAGAAACCAAAGTGCCTTTATATATATATATATATATATATATATATATATATATATATATATATATGAATGTTAGGTTATAATCCAATAGTAACAGTACTTTTAATTCTATTGCTCAAATCATTATAGCTTTGGCCATTAGAATCTCATTTAGTCTTTTGTATTGTGCGTGTGTGTGTTTAGCACTACAAAATGCTCCAGGTCTTCTTGCATATTCTGTGCTTTAAACATAGAATCAGCCATTTCCCAAAAAGACCTGGCTTCTTTTTTTGGAGAATAATATTATAAACCAACATCTAGGTGTTGGATGCTCATTGTTATTGGGGTATCTTAGCTTCTAAGAACTTTCAAATGACTTAATAAAGAAAAATCTGTATGTGTACTAATCTGTGTATATATACAAATGCATAAATATTTCTATGTGTAACAATCTGTATCTATATTCAATTTATTTATGTCTCAAATTATAATTCATTACTGTGTTTCATTCCAGCCTTCTTGCCTTGCTTGTCTATAATTCTAACTCCAGAAGTAAGAAACTGGATCCTACCTTTCTTTACCTATTTATATAATTGCTCAATTCCAGTATGCATGTATAGCAATTTCAAAATTATTAGCTGTACCTCCACGAGAAGCTATTTTGTCAACCAGAATACGGTGTTTATGTTCATTTATTTTGTCTTTACTCTTATAGTCTCCACTCATTTCCAGGTTACTTGGATCAGCATATTTTTTACCACTCTTTTCAGCAAGATTATTCCATACATTTGTAAATAGTTGGACTCTTTTGTTATGCTCTGTGTGATATTAAATTTTGTCAACTTGACCAGACCATCAGATGCCCAGACATTTGATCAAACATTATCCGGGGTATGTTTATTAGGGTGTTTCTGGAGAATATTAATATTTGCATTGGTAGATTGAGCAAAGCAGACTTCCTTTTCTAAGGGACATAGACCTCATCGAAGACCTCATTAGAAGAAAAAGGATGAGCATGAGGGAACATCTCCTGCCTGATTATTTGAGCTAGAACATTGGTCTTTTTTTTTTTTTTTTTTTTGCCTGAAATATTGTCTTTTGTTAGGTCTTGAGCCTGCCAGCATTTTTCACTGGAACTTAGGCCATTAGCTCTCTTGTTTCTTGGACCTTCAAATTCAGACTGGAAATTATACCACTGATTCTTGGGTTTCTCATTTGCTGACTGCAGATCTTGGGACTTCTCTGTCCTCATAATCATGTGAGCAAATAATTCCTTAAAATAAATCTCTCTCTTTTTCTCTTTACATAAATATATTCTATTGGTCTATTTCTCTGGAAAATTATGAGCAACACAGTCTGAATTTCATTCTGGAATTTTCCAACTTCCTAAATGATTACTCTATTTGCATACATTAAGATTTGCTCTTTGTGCTATAAGGGTCTACAAGTTTTGACAAATACATAATGTCATGTCGCCATTACAGTATCATACACAACAATTGAAACATCCCTAAAACCATCGCCTGTTGCTTTATCTATTTGAACCTCCCCCCTCCCTAAACCCCTGGCAATCACTGATCTGTTTACTATCTCTATGGTTTTGCCTTTTCAAGATTGTCATAGAAATGGAATCACGTGTCATGTAGCCTGTTCAGATTGGCTTCTTTCAGTTAGCATTATGCCTTAAAAATTCATCTATATGTTTGCATAGCTTAATAGTGCATTCCTTTTTATTGTACTAGAATAACATTTTCTGAATGTATCACTGTTTATCTACTCACATATTGAATGACATCTTAGTTGCTACCAGTTTTTGGTGATTTTGAATAAAGATTCTACAATGATTTGTGTACAGATTTCAGTGTGAAAATAATTTTTCAAATCATTTAATAAATACTAATAGCACAATTACTTGATTGTATGATATGACTATGTTTAGCTTTCTAGGAACTACCAAATTCTCTTCCAAAGTGGCTGTACCATTTTTTATATTACTACCAGCAAGGATTCAAAGTTTTTATGTTATTTTGGGAAGAAAATTCTGGTAAATTAAATCACTGATATCATTTTCACTAATGAAAAATAAATATAAATGCTGTTACAGTTTCTCAACCTTGCAAACATGACAATATCATGAACAAATAAATTAAAAAAACAACAACTACATCTATTCCTAAGATTAAAATTGGGATTTCATTCAAAGCAATATGCGGAGTTAAATCAGCATACTGAATTATGTATAGGCCTTAGTAATGACATTTTTGAGCACTGAGTCACTTCAGAAAGTAGGATTGGTTCTGTAAATGACTTCTAGTCCCAAAACATAATTTTCTCTTGGTGTTGATTCATTTTCCTTTAAAGATCCAAATCTGCATCTGTTTAGCCATCACTTCATTTAAGACACTGAATCCCATGAATTCCCTCTTTAATGCACTTTGGTTTCAGGTGCTATAATGCATCCTTTTTATAAAAAATTTAGGAGGAAGAAATGCATGGTCATAATGTATTTTCAAGTCAGTTTTCGATTGGTGGAGAGGCTAAATCAATCATCATTTAATGTGGGTGCAGTACCTTGAGCATCTTTTTTAAGGTCAATATTTATGCATAATCAATTATTGACATTAATGTGACAGAGATTATTAAAATACACATATATCATATTTCTAATATTTAACATAATATCGACAGATATATTAAATATACCATATATTTATATGGTATATATATTAAATATTAATATATATATTAAATATACCATCCATATTTCTTGCATGTTTCTGACCTCAACATTGGTTTGAACTCCTGAAAGTAAACAGTAGCATCAATTCATTATTTTGTTTCTATGACTACCTTACATTACGATATAAAATAACTCATTCTACTCCACCTACTTATTGTTAATAAATATTGGAAATACCCAAACTGCATAACTCCAGTCTACTTAGTGTTAATGCTACAGAAAAAGTATTACATAGCACTTAGAAAAAAAAAATGTTCACTTGTTTAATGACAAAAACATGTTTATTAGTTTCATGACATTTACTCAAATGGATATGGACTATTTGTATTTTAACATATATTAAAAACTTATAATGTCCCAAACAGGTGCCTCAATGGTACATTACTTCATATAATTAAACTTATTCCTCATAATAATCTTTTGCAATAAATGCTATAGATACCAGATATATAGCAGGTAAAGTCTGCTTAATTGAGGCTCAGCTTTTAAAGGAGAAATAGAAATAGTAATGAAATTATGATTTATAAAATTTAGGGTTTTTTTTTAAGTCTGAAGCATGCACTTAAAGGGCTTTACTAAATTCCATTTATGTGACAACTATTTATTGAGTACCTGCTCTGTGCCGGCACTATTTTATGTGCTAACAAATTAAAACCTTTGTTTTCATGTAGCTTTACATTTTAGTGAATTTTGGGTGTGGTGCCTAAGAGCTCTGGGAAGTGAAAAAGTGACAGATGTCAGATTTCCTTATGAATTACACATAAGCCTTTCTTCCCTCTTCCCCTGTTGAAAGCCTCAAATCATTAATATTATCTTCTCTCAAGGCTAGACTATGTAAGTTTTTAAAAATAGATATATATTTGAGCTTATAATTTATATTAAAAGGAGTAAATTACTTATTAAATTCTAAGTTATTACCAGTGACTACAGCTGGAAAAGTCTAGAAGGACCCACAGGAAGAAGCTATGAAATTAGGAATTAATATTTCACTTGAAAATAACCTCATAAAATGTAAACATTACAAACAAGAAAAGCTTAATAAAGGAAAACCTGACTTTTAAAATTACGTCTATAAGATTTTACTCAAGATAAAATTATATCAAATTGTAAGTAGAAATTGCAAAATCCTAATTTATTTTGTATTATTAAGAAGCAAAATATCAATTAGCAATTTTATTACCTCAGCCAACTCTGGGGGCAGAGTCATCATTAGTATATAAAACACCTTTGCATAAATTAGCAAAAGGTGTCATCTCTGAGTGGATGAATCACAGAAGGACTGTGATTCATTCTCTTTCTTTAGACTGACACAATAACAAGACAAGGTTCATGAAGGATTCCAGCCCCCAAGGGCTCCTTCTTCACAAGCCCGTATTCAGGGAACTACCTGATAAAAACCTATGCAGCCGCCCTGATTGATGTTACTGGCAGAGGAAAGAGCAAACAGTTCAAAAGACGATCATCAGAAATAAGCCAAATTAACGTTATCAGTAATGAAGACGCCAAATACTGGAAAAATATCCCGTCATTCCACAAAGAGGAAAAAAATGTCATAGATAATAAAGGTCATAACAAGGCGACTCTAACTGAAGAAAAAATACAAGTTGCCCACTATGCTTGCAGCTCAAATGTTCAGTCATAGAATAAATGACAGATGTCAGATTCCCTTATGATTAGCAGATGTAAGCCCTGTGGTCTCCATCAAAAGCCTCTAACTGTTCAGTTATCCTTTGGCTCCCATCCTGCAGGAAGCACATTGTGTTAGCATAACATTTTCCTTAATACTATAGAGAAATGCATTCAAATAATAATGTAATATACATGTAAGTCAGTCTAACAAAAAATGCTGAAAGAAAACTGGATGCACCTGATAACTTATAAATTACTTGGGATTCATTTTTTTCTAACAGCTTAGTACTGATAGGTCATGCATGCTTCATTGCATAAATAACAATGCCCAGAAACTCTGAACTGGGTGTGAATAACTAGCTTTTAACAGAAAGCCTGGATGTATATATGTGTCAATGTGAGAGAAGGATTATCTATATACACATTATATATACATACACACATACATATGTGTATATATGCATAAATATATGCACACATATAAATTGGAAGCCATACTTACTTAAAAAAAAAAAAAAACTCTAGACTACACTTGTCTTAGCTTCCCCTGTGAAATGAGAATACAAACTGCCAGATTCCACAATCTCTCTCTCTCTGCTTCCTGCTGCAAGTTTGGCTTCTCTAGAAGCAGAGGCTGAGATTAAATGTAAAGCCATATTGCTCTGTTCTAGCAAAAATATCCTATCTGCCACAGCAGCTGGACTTATGACTATTATGCCGTTGAACTTGTGGTTGTAGAGTTGTTTTCCAGGATCCACCTGTTCCTGCACGGGATATTCTAGTGAATTAAGCATAGATATGATGAGGAAAAATCACCATTGTATGCTTAGATCCTTAAAAGCACTAATTTCCAACTCCCAGCTCCAACTCCCAAGATGCAGTATTGATTTTTATTTACTTCACAGCCTGTGCAAGGGAAGAATTTCAAAGGTTTCCACTCTCTCCCACAATGATAGCTAATACCTCACAAGTGGAAGACCCAATGTGGGAGTTGCACTACCCACTGTCAAGTTTGTCGATCCCAATTATATATTTGAGGACTGATGGGATTACAGTGAGATAGTCTAGTGGACAACGGGATGCATTTTAAGCTGGGGTTTTTCTTAACTTCATTCATTACCCCAGCTCCATATGCCCTCACACTAACAAGAGGGTGATGATGTTGCTTCAGCTCTCTGGATATCAGAATTAGCATAGACCCCAGTGTACAACCATCCTTAAAATGACTACTAGGTATTTCCTTTTCCCCATTGAGTAATTGCCTGAATAGCAGACTTGCTTCCTTTGAGGAAAACTGGAAAAAGAAAAACATTACTATTTGTAGTTGCTGTGGTATTGCAGGGATTTTTCCCCTGGGCGCACAGCATCTTCTTTAGTCTATGGGTTTCAGGCCCAAAAACTAGCCAATGTTTGAAAACTTGGCAAGAGATTTTGGCTTTTCATTTAGGAAACTGCCCTCAGCCATTCAGTCATCTATCCTTGATTTTATCTGCTGTTACAAGGTAAGTAAGAACCTGGCTGCTGCCCATCTATTCTGCTCTAGGGAAGCTATGTTCTGTTAACCATCTTTATAATTCTTTGTAGATCAGCCCGCTCACTTGCTATTTTGACTCTGAGGCTTATTAGAATTATGGACCTCTGGCTTCTTACAGTCAAGTGCCAATACTTGGCATCTATTGTTTCAGAGTCCTATCTTCTCCCTTCTCTCAAGTGATCTAAAACGTGTAATAGACTGATCTGCTATTAGCCCCCATCTATGGAATGTGACCACTGAATAACTGTAGAGTGCTTATGCTTTTTTCACCAGAATATTCCTTCCAGCCTTGTGACATGCTATGTTCTCTTTATCCCTAAAATATAATCATCTGGAAGGTCTTCTGGCCATACACAGTTTGCCTCTCCCAACATGTCCACTTCCCAACACCTTTAATCTCTTCTTCCACTTTCTTCCATGACTATTCCCACGTTCAACTCCCCGAGGGCTATTGTTAATTGAGTGCCCCAGGAACCATACCAGTAGCATGTTTGCATCCCCACACAAGTGATGCTATAATTTAACCCTATTTGTGGGACACAGAGATGTATCTGGAAAGGACATATGTTGCCTTTCAAGAAAAAGGGCTCCCCTTTGTCCTCCTGCAAGGGTGTGGGGGGTGAGTTATGCAACGAGGTACAGAGGTGGTCATCTAGGACAATGAGCCAAACTGGAAGTACTAGTCTGGCTTTTATTCACCTACTACAGTAATGAAAGCAAGAAGCCTGAGAGAGAATAGGCTACTCCATCATGGACTGAACATGGAAGGGCTGTGATCATAGCCAGTTAATCTAAAGCAAGAGGAGACCAGGTCCATATCAGAGCCACCACATGCAGTATGATTAGCCCTTCCTTGCCAAATCATAGCCACGATCCTTAACCATTACTAATCCAAGGAAAGATGTCCTGTATCCCATTAGGATCTACTCTAGAGAGCCAGGAGGCCTCCTGTCTAATTCTCATAATGCACTGTTCTACTTTGCCAGTTTCAGTGACACAGGAGAAACACAGGTATTGGCAACTTCATACCCCTCCTTGGAGGGCCAACAAAACGAAGAGTTATGCAGTCATCCAACAGTACTGAGGCCAAGAAGTTTTGGGTACTCTCTTGTGCCTCCAATGAGTATTACTAATATCCTCAGCAAGGGTCAAGGGGAGGCTTCTCACAACTTTTCTAATTGTGTTCCCAAACCAAACTGACGGTTGGGCTGCTATTTCCTGTGGCCCAAAAATGAGATGTAGATGAAATGGGGCGGAAGAGAGTTTTTATTTTCTGCAGTCAATTACTGGGATAAGATCTGGAAATTATCACCAAACCAACTCAAAATTACAAAGTTTACCAGAGTTTATATGCCTTCTGAGCTGTATGTCTATGTGTCAGTGTGCATTCATCCAAAGAAGTAAGTGGTTAACTTCTTTTAATCTATAACTCTGGTCTGGGTCCTGAAGATCTTACTGTAGAGCCTCAGTCAATTTACTCAACTTAAATGATTCCAGGTGCTGGGATGATTACCCTTATCTTGTCTCCTGCTAAATCACAGAGGTTTGGGGAGTTCTTTCAGACCCCCAATAAACTTGTTTGTGGAGGCCTGGGGAGTTTCTTCAGACCCATAAAAAAACTTGTATAAACCTAAATGAGTCCTGTTAAGAATTCCTTTGTTATTTTGCCATGCTTTAAGGCCCAGGAAAAACCTAGATAAAACACTTGGTGGGCTCTTCGTTACATTCCAGCCTTTGTATAAGGGCACTGGCTTTTAATATTTCATTTAACCACTCAGTACTGAAACAGTTGTTATGGAGGCCTGCATTACTGAGACCTGGCCCGTCACAATCGGACAACTCAGACAATGGGAATCACTGTATCTGAATAGGGCAGGGGTGAGTGTAGGGAAGTAGGCTACCACTACCGTGGCCAAAATAATCCCAGTGGCAGATCTTATGCTACTTCTGCCAGATGTTTGGTTGCTCCCATCTTTAACATAACTGAGTTGACACTTAGGGAGGTGTTTTACTCTGTGATATCGAAGTGTGGTTATGGTAATGCATTGAGTCCGGATAAATAACGTTGGAGTGCTTGAGGTGCCAGAAAGGTCCATGGCTAGAGAAACATCCGTCTTATCAAACATTTATCTGTGAGGTCAAGTAATGGGTGACATATTCAACAGATCATAAAACTCACAGAGACAGCAACTCTCTGGGACAGATGTACCAGTGAATTCAATGAAGCATGATTCTCATAGGCTACCCAGTAAGACAGAGAGAATAGAAGTTAAATATCTTCCCCGCTCCATACTCCATATGCAGGCTTTTAGGTCTTACGAGGTCATTGAGGGACACTATTCCTCAGAGACTGAGACTTAGATAGTCTGTCCTGTACATGGGCAGCGATAGCACCCTTTATTCATCCATTAGGGTAAACTCAAAACTGCTGGCTTGGATCCTCTTGTGGCTAAATATAAAATAAATCTTTATTTTATATATAGATAGTCATCATGTGGGCTACCTGGAGCAAAATGACAGGGCTATATTAAAGAAAATGATGAGTTAAAGAAAACATTGAACTAGAGACCTCAAAGTGATGGTCATTATCTTCCTGATCTTTTTAGTGAAAAAGAAAAAAAGCTCTGCCCCCAGAGATAGATAAGGTTACTTTATTTTAACCTTTGCTGTTTAAAAATCATCCTGATCTCCCATCAATTTGATGCCTTGGGAAAGGGTCAAGGGGAGAGAAGGCCATTGCTGAGTCTCTCATGGAGACAAAGGTGTTAACTTATAAAAGAGTTACTATTGAAGGAAGGGAATGGAAAACATAGGCAGAGATGTGGTGTAAATGAGCAGTGCCCGTTCGGGGAATTGCTGCCTTAAGGCCTCAGGTTGCTTATCTGAGATATGTAGTCTATGCTGGGGTTACCTAATCCACTCCCAGCCACTATTTAAGTCTGTCCTATAATTGACCATTAAAATGTTCAACCACTCCTGCAGCCTGGGGTAAATACAGAGCAGGGAGAGTTATCTTATGTCCCATGTACAGGCCCATCGGTACGTAGCATGGGCCACAAATCTAGGTTTGTTACCAGATACAATGTGCTCAGGGAAGCCAAACATGGAAAAATGTTGCCTTGCAGGCCTAGACAGTGTAGCATGAATCAGTGGAACCTGTGAGGATGGCTAGAACAAATCCTGAGAACTTACCAACTACAGTTTGAATTCAGCAGAATCCCCTGGATCTATCTGCCAAGAATGCCCTGTCCCATTGGCTGGAAAGATCTTCCCCTGGGAAGTATTTTTAGCCTTGGCTAGGGTCTGGCAGATAGGACATATTTTCCATGTAGTTTTCAGCATCTGCTAATGAACAGTGGCAGTCTATGCATGTAGGCTCTGTCGCTCATGTATCCAGGAGGCAATTGCTCATACACCTGTTGGATCTGGGGCAGAAAACAATTTACTCTTCACATTTAGCGGACAAGTTGGATCTGCTCATTAGTTATGTTCTCCTTCAACGAAACAGTGGTCTTTTTGGTGACATAAGTAACAAAATGCTTATTAGGAACAGAGTTAAGTTTTATCTACATGTCTCATCCAGAGAGGGGTTTTATTTGCTAATCCAGGGCTTCCCAGTGTCCTGACTGAACCAGGATAGTAGTCACAGCCCATGACTCAGTGAAAATGCAGCACAACTCAGTTTCTGGGATGACCTGGATAGCCATCCAAAGCACATGAAGCTCTACCTATTGTGCCTTCTTTACAATGCTCGGAAAGGGACATGTGTCTCTAAGGTAGGGTAGCAGCTACACCTCAATTCATTGCAGAAGTTAACCAGGAAGAACCATCAGCGAACCAGCCCTATGCATCCTCCAGGAGGTTCCTGTATATTGGTTCCCATTGGACCAGTGGAGGCAGCAACACCTGAGTGATATGCCTGAGGGGCATTCCTAAGAACTTTTTATCATCTCAGAAATCATCTAATGGTTCCAAGACTCCAGATAGGCTGGGTTTTGCCTGCTTTTATATATGCCATTCTCATTTCACTAGGAAGGGGATTCCTCTCTGAGCCCTCCCACCTAGAAATTTGAGGCCTGACAAGATGGCCGCTTAGGAGGAAGTTGGGATTGCAGCTCCAAGAGAAGGCGCAGAGGGTGAGTGGACGCCGCATTTCCAGACAGATTTTTACTGCCCACAGACCAGGAGATTCACAGGAGGAGAAGCCCCATGGGTCGCCAGCACCGCTGGTTTGAGCGGTGTGGCCACTCAGCCTATGCCCTGGGGCGAGGGGCAGCAGCTTCTTATGCAGAGGGAGAGAGACAGAGTTCCCTCTGAGCCAGCAAGGGGAGCTGAAGCAGGCAGTCAAGCAAGGAGACTCCCAGGCAAGGGCATGCCACGAATCTCAGAGCCGCTGCTTCGGCTGACGCAGCGGCACACAGGGCAGTGGATTTTAACTGCCCACAGACCAGGAGATTCACAGGCAGAGAAGCTCCATGGGTTCCCAGCGCCTCTGGTTGGACCGGAGCAGTCGCTCGGCCTGCACCAGGGGCAGGGAGCAGCGGCTCCTTGAGCAAAGTGAACAAGACTGTGTCCCCTCTGGGCCAGCAAGGGGAGCTGAGGCAAGGAGTCAAGCCAAGAGATTCCCGGGCAAAGAGGGCGCCACTGGAAACATGGCTGAACTCGGGAAGGTCCAGAACTGTGGGGGAGGGGCGTCCTCCATCGGGAAACACCCTGCAGTTCCCGGGGCAATTTGCCGTAACCAAGAAAACCCGCCACTACAGAGACTCCGTCACTACAGGGGCGGGCCAGCATAGCGGAAGCAGTTCTAACTACACCCATATAAACAGGACTGCAGGGAAGCTCACACGGAAGCTGGGCGGAGCCCACAGCAGCTCAGCAAAGCCTCTGCAGGCTGAGTGTGACTAGACTGCCACCTTGTGGGCAGGGAAAACGGTAGCAAGACAGCTGAAAAGCATAAAGCCCTAACTCCCTGGGCCAGAACACCTGGGGGGAAGAAAAGGGGGTTTGTGAGTTCAGCTGCTGCAGACTTAAAATTACCAAAATCAGAAAGACAGCAACTACAAACTCAATAGGTGGATAAATCCACAAAGACGGGAAGAAACCAGTGCAAAAAGGATGAAAACACCCAAAACCAGAACACTTCTCCTCCTACAAGGGAGCACAACTCCTCACCAGCAAGGGAACAAGACTGGATGGAGAATGAGTGTGATGAAATGACAGAATCAGCTTTCAGAAAGTGGATAATAAGAAACTTCCGTGACCTAAAAGAACATGTTCTAACCCAATGCAAAGAAACTAAGAACCTTGAAAAAAGACTCGATGAAATGCTAACGAGAATGGACAACTTAGAGAGGAATATGAATGAATTGATGGAGCTGAAAAACACAACATGAGAACTTCGCGAAGCATGCACAAGTTTCAACAGCAGAATTGACCAAGCAGAAGAAAGGATATCAGAAGTCAAAGATCAATTCAATGAAATAAAACGAGAAGGGAAGATTAGAGAAAACAAGGTAAAAAGGAATGAACAGAGTCAACAAGAAATATGGGACTACGTGAAAAGACCTAATCTACGTTTGATAGGTGTACCTGAATGTGACTAAGAGAATGCATCCAAGCTGGAAAATACTCTTCAGGATATTATCCAGGAAAACTTCCCCAACCTAGCAAGGCCAACCAATATTCAAGTCCAGGAAATACAGAGAACACCACAAAGATATACCTCTAGAAGAGCAACCCCAAGGCACATAATCATCAGATTCACCAGGGTTGAAATGAAGGAGAAAATACTAAGGGCAGCCAGAGAGAAAGGTCGGGTTACCCACAAAGGGAAACCCATCAGACTCACAGCAGATCTCTCAGCAGAAACCCTACAGGCCAGAAGAGAGTGGGGGCCGATAGTCAACATCCTTAAAGAAAAGAACTTTCAACCCAGAATTTCATATCCAGCCAAACTAAGCTTCATAAGTGAAGGAAAAATAAAATCCTTTGTGAACAAGCAAGTACTCACAGATTTCATCACCACCAGGCCAGCTTTACAAGAGCTCCTGAAGGAGACACTACACATAGAAAAAAAAACCAGCACCAGCCACTCCAAAAATGCACGAAAGTGTAAAGAGCATCAACACAATGAAGAATCTGCATCAACCAACGGGCAAAACAGCCAGCTAGCATCAAAATGACAGGATCAAATTCACACATAACAATATTAACCCTAAATGTAAACGGACTAAATGCCCCAATCAAAAGACACAGACTGGCAAATTGGATAAAAAGCCAAAACTAATCAGTGTGCTGTATCCAGGAAGCCCACCTCACATGCAAGGATACACAAAGGCTCAAAATAAAGGGATGGAGGAAGATTTACCAAGCAAATAGAGAGCAAAAAAAGGGAGGAGTTGCAATTCTCATCTCTCATAAAATAGACTTTAAAGCAACAAAGATCAAAAGAGACAAAGAAGGACATTACATAATGGTAAAAGGATCAATGCAACAAGAAGAGCTAACGATCCTAAATATAAATGCACCTAATACAGGAGCACCCAGATACATAAGGCAAGTTCTTAAAGACTTGCAAAGAGACTTAGACTCCCACACAATAATAGTGGGAGACTTCAACACACCATTGTCAATATTAGACAGATCAACGAGACAGAAAATTAATAAGGATATCCAGGACATGAACTCAGACCTGGAACAAGCAAACCTAATAGACATTTACAGAACTCTCCACCCCAAATCCACAGAATATACATTCTTCTCAGCACCACATCACACCTACTCTAAAATTGACCACATAATTGGAAGTAAATCACTCCTCAGCAAATGCAAAACAACGGAAACCATAACAAACAGTCTCTCAGACCACAGTGCAATCAAGTTAGAACTCAGAATTCAGAAGCCAACCCAGAACTGCACAGCCTCATGGAAAATGAACAACTTTCTCCTGAATGTTGACTGGATAAACACTGAAATGAAGGCAGAAATAAAGATGTTCTTCGAAACCAATGAGAACGAAGACACCACATACCAGAATCTCTGGGACACATTTAAAGCAGTCTCTAGAGGAAAATATATAGCAATAAGTGCCCACATGAGAAGAAAGGAGAGAACTAAAATTGACACCCTATTGTCAAAATTGAAAGAGCTAGAGAAGCAAGATCAAAAAAACTCAAAACCTAGCAGAAGACAAGAAATAACTAAGATCAAAGCAGAATTGAAGGAGATAGAGACATGAAAAACCCTACAAAAAATCAATAAATCCAAGAGCTGGTTTTTTGAAAAGATCAACAAAATAGACAGACCACTAGCCAGACTAATAAAAAAGAAAAGAGAGAATAACCAAATAGATGCAATAAAAAATGATAAAGGGGATATCACCACAGATGCCACAGAAATTCAAACCATCATCAGAGATTATTACAAACAACTCTATGCACATAAATTAGAAAACCTGAAAGAAATGGATAAATCCCTGGACAGTAGCCTCCTCCCATGCCTAAACCAGGAAGAAGTCGAAAACCTGAATAGACCAATAACAAAGTCTGAAGTCGAGGCAGCAATTAAGAGCCTACCACCCAAAAAAAGCCCAGGCCCAGATGGGATCACAGCCGAATTCTACCAGACATACAAAGAGGAACTGGTACCATTCCTACTGAAACTATTCCAAATAATCCAAAAAGAGGGAATCCTTCCCAAATCATTTTATGAGACCAACATCATCCTAATACCAAAACCCGGCAGGGACTCAACAAAAAAAGAAAACTACAGGCCAATATCCATGATGAACATAGACGCAAAAATCTTCAATAAAATACTGGCAAGCCGATTACAACAGCACATCAAAAAGGTTATCCACCATGATCAAGTAGGATTCATCCCGGGGATGCAAGGCTGGTTCAATATATGCAAGTCTATAAATGTAATTCACCACATAAACAGAACCAAAAACAAAAACCACATGATTATCTCAATTGATGCAGAGAAGGCCTTCAACAAAATTCAACAGCCCTTTATGCTAAAAACTCTCAATAAACTAGGTATCGACGGAACGTATCTCAAAATAATAAAAGCTATTTATGACAAACTGACAGCCAATATCATACTGAATGGGCAAAAACTGGAAGCATTCCCTTTGAAATCTGGCACTAGACAAGGATGCCCTCTCTCACCACTCCTATTCAATATAGTACTGGAAGTTCTAGCCAGAGCAATCAGGCAAGAAAAAGAAATAAAGGGTATTCAATTAGGAAAGGAGGAAATCAAATTGTCTCTATTTGCAGACAACATGATTGTATATCTAGAAGACCCTATCACCTCAGCCCAAAATCTCCTGAAACTGATAAGCAACTTCAGCAAAGTCTCAGGATACAAAATCAATGTGCAAAAATCACAAGCATTCCTATACACCAATAACAGACTTAAAGAGAGCCAAATCAAGAACGAACTGCCATTCACAATTGCTACAAAGAGAATAAATTACCTAGGAATACAACTAACAAGGAACGTAAAGGACCTCTTCAAGGAGAACTACAAATCACTGCTCAATGAAAAAACAGAAGACACAAACAGATGGAGAAACATTCCATGTTCATGGTTAGGAAGAATTAATATCGTGAAAATGGCCATACTGCCCAAAGTAATTTACAGATTCAACGCTATCCCCATCAAGCTACCAATGACCTTCCTCACAGAACTGGAAAAAACCACCTTAAACTTCATATGGAACCAAAAGAGAGCCTGTATAGCCAAGTCAATTCTAAGCAAAAAGAACAAAGCGGGAGGCATCACACTACCGGATATCAAACTCTACTACAAGGCTACAGTAATCAAAACAGCATGGTACTGGTACCAAAACAGAGATATAGACCAATGGAACAGAACAGAGGAGTCAGAGGCGACACAACATATCTACAACCACCCGATCTTGGATAAACCTGAAAAAAACAAGCAATGGGGAAAGGATTCCCTGTTCAATAAGTGGTGTTGGGAAAACTGGCTAGCCATATGCAGAAAGCAGAAACTCGACCCCTTCCTGACACCTTACACTAAAATTGACTCCAGATGGATTAAAGACTTAAACATAAGACCTAACACCATAAAAACACTAGAAGGAAACCTAGGCAAAACCATTCAGGACATAGGCGTAGGCAAGGACTTTATGACCAAAACACCAAAAGCATTGGCAACAAAAGCCAAAATAGACAAATGGGACCTAATAAACTCCACAGCTTCTGCACAGCAAAAGAAACAGTCAATAGAGTGAATCGGCAACCAACAGAATGGGAAAAAATTTTTGCAGCCTACCCGTCTGACAAAGGGCTGATATCCAGAATTTACAACGAGCTAAAAAAGATTTACAAGAAAAAAACAAACAAGCCCATTCAAAAATGGGCGAAGGATATGAACAGATACTTTACAAAAGAAGACATACAAGAGGCCAACAAACATATGAAAAAATGCTCATCATCACTGGTCATTAGAGAAATGCAAATCAAAACTACATTGAGATACCATCTCACGCCAGTTAGAATGGCGATCATTAAAAAATCTGGAGAAAACAGATGCTGGAGAGGATGTGGAGAAATAGGAACACTTTTACACTGTTGGTGGGAGTGTAAATTAGTTCAACAACTGTGGAAAACAGTGTGGCGATTCCTCAAGGACCTAGAAATAGAAATTCCATTTGACCCAGCAATTCCATTACTGGGCATATATCCAAAGGATTATAAATTGTTCTACTATAAGGACACATGCACACGAATGTTCATTGCAGCACAGTTTACAATAGCAAAGACCTGGAACCAACCCAAATGCCCATCGATGATAGACTAGACAGGAAAAATGTGGCACATATACACCATGGAATATTATGCAGCCATTAAAAACGAGGAGTTCTCGTCCTTTGTAGGGACATGGATGAACCTGGAAACCATCATTCTCAGCAAACTGACACAAGAACACAAAATCAAACACCACATGTTCTCACTCATAGGCAGGTGTTGAACAAGGAGAACACATGGACACAGGGAGGGGAGCACTATACACGGGGGTCTGTTGAGGGGGAGGGGGGGGACAGTGGGGGGGTGGGGAGTTGGGCAGGGATAGCATGGGGAGAAATGCCAGATATAGGTGAAGGGGAGGGAGGCAGCAAATCACACTGCCACATATGCACCTATGCAACAACCTTGCATGTTTTTCACATGTACCCCAAAACCTAAAATGCAATAAAAAAAAAAAAAAGAAAGAAATTTGAGGCCTTTGCTCAGACCCATAACATGATTGAAATTTCTAGTTGTAAAACAAATTCACAGCCACAGGTCAGGAGCTCAGTAACCACCAAGACCCATAGCAAGCCAACTATTGCCTCTCAAAATGTTCATACATTTTAGCTGAATTCAATGGCTTACAGGTCCAAAAGACCAACAGATACTCTTCACCCATCGTGGTATCCTTCTGCTGTAACCCCACCTAGTAAACTAAGAGGTCACCAAAACCTGTAACTTACATGGCAAATGTGGATCACTGCGGGCCAGGGAATGAGGACCCTTGTTTATTATTGAAAGCTAAAAGACCCAGGTAATATGGCGGGCCACTCCAATTTATCTCCAGACTCACTAGGAGTGGTGAAAGTGATAGCCCTTGTGTCAATCACGGGGACTATTATGATGCAGAACCTGCAGGCCTCCTGTCAGGCACCCCCATGGCTGGATAACTATGCCATTAATACCTTGGTAAAGAGCCCATTAATCTCCTTTCCTGAGACTCCATTATTGAGTAACCAAACCCAGTATCTTTTTGAAAATGCTTCTGCCTAGGATGTCCAAGAAAGGATACCCACTTACTACTCCTATGCTGTTCTTTAAGCTGGTCAATCTTTGCTCTCTTGGCATGGCTGCTTTTTCCATGCCTGAAAATTTGTCAGATAAGATTCAAATTGTGTCATGGACTGACTGACCTAACCTACTAAGGAGGTTTAACTGCGCTCAGTAACTAGCAGAAGCAGTATGGACAAACCTAGAAATCTGAGTCTGGTAATTAGTCTCATCATCTACTGTTCCCACTCATTGTAGACCCAAGAGACTAATTGAATGGCTAGAAGAGCCACTATAGCCTCCATGAGGATGATCCAACATGTTTTCAGTGGCGGAAAACACATCATAAGTGAACCAAACTTTTCAGACCCCAAGTAGTACCAAGCTATGGAAGGAGAGGGTCTCGGGTGTTCATGCTCTCTTTCTCCCATCCCTTCCTTTTCTTCTTTAGTGACCTGTATTAGGTCACTCTATAGAAGGGAGTCTGTAGTAGCACACACCATTAAGCACTACTCTGCCTCATTAACTTTAACAAGAGTACCTCCTTCATTGCCAAAGTGAACCAGCCAAGTCTTTAAGTTTCCTTTTGCTGCTGGGCAAAACAATCCTAAAAAGCTCTATATTCTTTTTCACCAAAGTCACAAATGTCAATACTTCCTGTGTTCACAGGACATCCATTAGCACCAGGACTAGAAACAACAATAGCCATCGGACACAACTCAGAATTAGGAGTTTCTGGCACTTTTGGGTCTTATTATACGAGGACCATGAGCAGCAGCTAAGAACTGATTCCCTAGCTTTCTTTGAAACCTGTGGTTGGACTTGTAATTTAACTCACTGGGGGGACCTCAGCTGAAGAGTCAGGACCTAAAGAGAAAGGCCAGTGGTCCTTCTGGAAACTGAAAAGTTGCTACAAACAACCCACCAGCACTTCTCAAGAAAGACCCATTGGCATGGCTTGAAAAACACCAGTAGGATGCTCAGGTTTTCCCTATTAGAGAATGACACTGTATGTAACTAAACACTCTTTGCACTGCGCCCATTTGTCATGTATTCAGTTATTGAGATCATTAATTAGGACACTAAGCCAAACTGAAAGTAAAAAAAATATAAAAATAAAAATAAAGTCTTTATTCTCTTTTTGCAACAGTGCAAGCAAGAGGAAAAAAATATGCTGGCTCCCAAGTGCTGATTTCCCCCCAGAAGATTGCAGCAGGTATCAGGTGGATGTAATGCAGATAGAGGATGGGGAATCATCTCATTACCCACCGAGACATGGACAAAAGGTACCTACAACTGTAGGGACTCACTGGCCAGAGGAAAGAAGAGGGGGAAAGGCCAGAAGTGGAAAGGTACTTAGCCAATGTGGAAAACATGCCTCAGCCAAGAATTCCCTCCCTCTGCTTCTCCATAAATAAGTCTTAGTAGAGGTACCTTGGTTCAAATGCAGATATGTGTATGAGCATGGCCTTCCCAGGGTGCCTGGATTCTTGACTACAATTCTTTCTGGAAAACCACCATACACTGGCTACACACTAAGTCTGTGGTGAGAAACGCAGCTGCCCCCAGTGAAATATGCCAGGAAAACCTTTGAAACACAGAATTTTTGTCTAGAGCCAGACTCCTCAGTGGATGAGAAGGTTCAGAGTAGCAGTCCCCAATCTTTTCAGCACCAGGGAACCAGTCCCACAGAAGATAAGTTTCTCATGGAGTGAAGGGACAAGAGGACATGATTTGGGGATGAAACATTTCCATTTAAGATCATTAGGCATTAGATTCTCATAAGGAGTGCACAACCTAGATCCCTCCCATGTGTAGTTCACAATGGGGTTCGTGCTCCTTCGAGAATCTAACGCTGCTGCTGATCTGACAGGAGGCGGAGCTTAGCTGTTAATGCTGGCTTGTTCAATGCTCACCCTTTGCTGTGCAGCCCAATTCCTAACAAGCCACTGATCAGTGCCAGTCCATGGCCTAGGGATTGAGGACACCTGATTCAGTGGATTCTAAGGTATCAAAATATTAAAAAGCATTCTCACAAAAATTCTATCCCATATATTAGGATTCTAGATTTTCTCAACCATGTCCTTCATCTTAACATAAGAAACCTGCCTTGGTTGGGCATTTAACTGTCTTTTAGGGCTATCTATTCTGTAAAGTTCTAGGATTAGTCTTTGGCTTTCTTCACTCCCTTGATGATGGAGATAAGAACTTCATTTATTTGTGCAGCCAAAAAAATCTTCTGGCTGTTAACAGCAGGTTACTCAGTTCTTACCATTTTTCTGTAACACATCAATAACACAACAGCCATAAATATCATTATCCTTATAGCTACTATTTCCTCCATACCTCTAAAATACCTAATACATCACATTCACAAGTACATTTCCTTCTACAGGCACAGCATCACAACACACCACTGGTGAGAATCAAAGTGCCATCTTATGCTAGGGGCTGTCTGTGCTCTACCTGTTATAAGTGATAGGGTCTTCATTGCCAAAGAAGCTGAGACTACTACCAAAATTACTACTACTGTTTGCCTGCTTGGACCAGTCCTGGCATAAAATGTAACAAGATGAGTTCTCCAGAAGCAGATGCTGAGACAGAGTTTGAGGTGCACTCCAGACAGGGAGACAAGAGTGAGACTCTGTTTAGAAGACATATATATTGGAGCAAGTGTCATTCAACCTCCTTAAAACTAAATTTCCTCATTTACAAAATGCAGATTTAGTAGCCAACATAAAGTTCAGTAAAGATGTAATAAAGTTAAAGATGAAACATACGCTAAATCCTTTCCCATTTTTCATTTGTTTTTCCCATATATTTTTGTTTGATTTTGGCATACATTGCTTGTTTTCAATTATATTATTACAACCTTAATATTGCTCCAGGAAAGTACTTCATAAACACTGAGGTTCATAAAAATGTAAGGCTATTTTGTTAATTTTTGTGCAAAGGCAATGTGATAGAACAGATGGCAAAATTTCTAGTTTCACGCCCTACTTGTGAAACACACCAAGTGTGTGGTCAAAGCATGTTGTGTAGTTGCTTAGAGACAGTGTCCACATTTCCAAACGTAAAGTAAAATTTGTATATGCATGAATCTCAATACAGTTTTGAGAAATAAATGGGTTAATATAAGTGAGAGGGCTCAACACATTTTAAAGCACTGAGCAAATATAAAATAACATTGTTATCACAATTCTGATAGCCTCCGAAATGGGTTACCATTCAACACACAGCAGCTAAATAAGTTTTCTAACAGCAGAACTCAAATTATATTATTTCTCTGCTCAAAATTCATCAGTAACACCTCTTTCCTTCTCAAATAAAGGTCATGTTCTTACCCTGGCATTTTGTGTTCTCTTACTTTTAAAGGTTCGTCATCATTATTCATGAACAAAAATAATAAATGCTACTGGCAAACTATACAATTTTTTTTAAATAATAATAAAGTTAAAGAAGTAATATATACTTTTTGTAATAGGAATACTAACATGATACAAAAATTTATAACAACAAAGTTAATCATTTCCCCCTTTGCCTTACTATATCCCAATCATATAAAATACCGAGAGTGAACAATCTTGTGAGCATAAAATCACACTAGTCTTCTTACTCAGAGAAAATATGCAAGCATATATTAAGAGATTTTTTTTCTCAGCATTTTTGTCCTTTTTATTCCAAGATAAATTCTCTCTATAAAATTGAAATTTGCATTTTTCACTTTTAAAAATATCTTGAGAGCTCTCATATAAAGAGGTTGCAAGTTGTTAATTCAGTCTTTACAAGAAACAGTGAAGAAAAGTAAAAATTAATGATGTGTTTGAACCTATCAGAGAACTGCTACTCTGGAATCTGAAAAGACAGGCACATCCAGAGAGACAGCACGCTTACCTGGAACAAAAGCTGCTGGAGTTATTACGTGGTAGAAACATTCAAATAGAAATTTTGATGAAATAATGGAGATGAGAAGACTAGCTTAAGAGTGAGAAACAAACCCCCGGAGCCTCAGTGTTAGAGATGCCCATCGTAATTTTATTGGCTTTCTTGTTAGAAACCTACCAGGTTCTCAGAGTGAGAATCTGAGAAAAATCCCCTCAGAAACTTGAATCTACATTAAAAACAAAGGTTAATCAGAGAAGAAATACATGAAGATAAAATAATCTTTGACTTTTATTAATCATAATTGGTCTAAAAGATAACTCTTTATTTAAATCAATAAACGTTAAAATATATTGAGTGATTACAGCATATGGGTACAGGAAGTGACTGATGACAATACCACAAAGATGGGTGGGAGGGATCTGGAATCTTCTAAGTTACCTGCAATACCTGTGAAGCAGATAGTGTTATTTGGAGTGGGATTTGATTAGATGTAAATATATCATAAACTGTACAGAGAATTACTAAAAATTTTTACCAAAAAGATAAATGATATGGTCAGGAATCAGATAAAATGGAGTCATAAAATGCCCAAATCAAACCAAGGAAGACTGAAGAGAGAAGGATGGGAAAACAAAGAGAAGATTCAATAAATAGAAAAAAGTTACAAAATAGATACCTATTCACCCAACCATGTAAATAAGTATATGTTAATGGTCTAAATGCATCAAGTGGAAGACAAAGATTATTAAAGTGGGAAAAAATAGAAATATCTTGTCATAAGAAGACAATTTTAAACAGGAAGATGGATAGGTTCAAAGTAAAAGGATATACAATACTATCATTAACCAAGAAAAAACTAGATTAGCTGTATTAATTTCAGACAAAGAAGACTTCAGAACAAGGAATACTATCATGGATAAAGTCTTCACTCTCCAAGAAGACATAATCTCCAACATGCATTCACTGACAACAGAGAGTTAGAATATATGAGGGAAACAGAACTGAAACAAGAAAGAGACAAATCTGGTATAATAGTTGGAGGCTTCAATACACATCCCTCTTTCACTAATTGACAGATCCAGCATGTAGAAATAGCTATAAAAAAATGAATTTTATAAAGAGCACTATCATCATCCACTTAATCTCACTGGTATTTATAGAATGCTCCATACTTTAATTATTTTACTATTATTATCATTAATATTTTGAGACAGGGTTTTGCTCTCTTGCCAAACTGAAGTGCTGTGGCATGATCTTGGCTTATAGTAGCCTCAACTTGGCTCACGGTAGGCTCACGGAAGGAGGCTCAAGCATTCCTTCCACCTCAGCCTCCTGAGTAGCTTGGACTAAAGGCATGCCAAGACACTCAGCTAATTTTGTTAATTTTTTGTAGAGATAAGGTCTTGCTGTGCTGCCGAGTCTGGTCTCAAACTTCTGGGCTCAAGTGATACACCCGCCTTAGCTTCCCAAAGTGCTGGGATTACAGGTGTGAGCCACCATACTTCATTTAACAGCAGCAACGGAAGACATTCTTTCCAAGCTGTCAGGTAGCATTCAACCAAAATAGGTAACAGTCTATGTCATACCTTAGTATGCCTTAACAACAACAAAAATTTAGCTACACTTGCTGGAATGGGAAACAAAATTTAAAAATAGAAGTCATTTAAATTATCCTCCTAGAACAGGATGAAATTATGTTCTAAACTAAAAATACTTGAAAAAATCTCCAAATATTTAGAAATTACAGTAAACAGTAAACTTCTAAATGTTTCCAGTTTTTTGACTCCAAGAGCAAAAATTCTAGAACGTCTCCAAACTGTAATTTTATATGATATATTTTTATTTTTATGGGGTTGATTCCTAGGAATGGGGTAGTTTTGTAGAAGAATATTAATTTCTTAAATAGATGGTACTCAATTGTTTTCTAAGGGAACAATAAAATTATAAAAGTCTTCTACCAATGATAAAATTGCTCCACCATATTTGCTAGAATAGATTTCACAGTATATTTCAATTCTAGCAATTTAGTAAAATGAGTAATATTTCCTTTTTTCTTCACCATTCAGTTTTTTGACAAGTGAGTTTGACCACGTTTTCTGATTTCTGTTAGACATGTAAAACTATTCATCTGTTAGTTGTCTGCTTCTATCCTCTGTCCATTTTATAATTGAAAAATACATACTATTTTCTTTAAAGTCTGTTTCAGATTTTTCTAGATTCCTTTTTTCTCTGATCTATTTTTTGTTTTATGCCAATATCATATTCATTTATTATTGTGGCCTTATAATTTGTCCTGATATTTGTTCATGATTTTCATAATTTTTTATATTTAATGTTATACATAAACTTCACAATAAGCTATTTAATTTTTTTTAATTACATGAGAATTCAAATTGTCATTGCATTAAATATCTAACAATTTTGGGAGAGTAGTCACTTTCATGATGTTACACTTTCCCATTCAGAAATGACATCTGATTTTCCATGAGATTTATTTGCTTCGATGAGATTTTGTAGTTTTCTTTAGCATGCCTCTGATCGCCTTTGTTAACCTGATTCCTAAGCATTGTATATATTTCTGTTTCTATTCAGAATGGAATTTTTCCTAATTCCTCTTCTAGTTACTTATTGGTAAAATAGATACTAGTTATTATTTATCCCTATCATATATATAACTTTTCCTAATTTTCTTAATATTGTTCTCAGAATATCTTTGAGTTTTTATTTAGTCATTCTAGGTTTTTTAGTTATCTAATCATCTAATCAGCAAAAATAAATAATTTCATCTTTCTTTTTCAAAATTTATAGCTATTATTTAATTTTTTTCTCTTATTAAATATATGGCATCCTTCAATCTAATATCAAATAATCATGGAACAGGTATGCTTTTCTGGTTTCTAATTAAATTTAAAAAGGTATTTATTAATATTTTATAATTCATATATATAATTTATATATATATATTTATGTATATATTTGCTTTTGGAATTTATAACGTCTTACTCATGTTTAAGTAATTTTCTAATACTTCAATTTACCTGGAGTTCTTATTAGGCATGATTCCTGAATATTTTTTTCAAACACATTTTTAGCATTTTAATAAAATATGTGTAAATTTTGCTCTAATTTTTTAAGTTAATGAACTATACTAATAGATCAATCAATATAAAATAATCTCAGTATTTCTACAATAAACTGCATTGGGGCCTGCCATAATTTTTTGAAATAATGATTGTTCTATGTGGCAACATATTTTTTTAGAAAACTTACTTTCATAATGATAAATGAGGTGGTATTATCTTTGTAAGTTTTGATATTAAAATTATAATGGTTTCATAAAATGAATATAGACAGCATTGGAATCATCTTTTATTTATATGTTAGACAGATTCCATTTTTAATGATGTTTTCTTAATCACCATTTCAATTCTCTTTTTTTGTTTTTGTTTTTTTGACAGTCTATCAATTTTTTCACTTCCCTTAGATGGATTTTGTTAATTATATTCTGCTAGGAAAAAAGTTCATTTCCTATATGTTCTCAAATGTTTGCCATAGTTTCATGTAACATTTCTTATGGTTATCTGCATAAATTTTATTTGTATTGTGATTTGTAAATGAGAATATATTAGCACATTAAAATTGATAAAGAGCATTATAAACCTCTCCGATTTGCTTGCAAACCAGAAAACACAGAAAAAAGTGTTCAAGTGTTACCATTTCATGTTTTGTTAAACAGACATTTTTAGAGAACTTAAAGAGGACTATTTGGCCCTCTTGCTAACTTTTTTCTAGAAAAATAATTATATTTTGGATCCTTTAATCAGAAAATTTATAAGCACAAGAAACCATTAAAACATTAATCATTAAACAATTTTTACACATTTACAGAAGTATATGTGTGCAATTATTTGAAACAAAAAGTAAATTTGCTGTTATGCTAAGGCATAAACATGTTTCTTTTCTAAATTTAGCAGGAAAATATTTTTCTAAGGCTTATGTGAAAATAATGCATCATGGCATTTTGGAAAGATTTAATACATAGCTCTCTAATTTTCTACCTGATTTCTAAACCAAATGATACATAAGATGTAAGAGCCAGTAAATGGAGCTCAAAATATCACCTTTACTACTGATAAAGATGATACTGCAAAATATGCCAAAAACATACTGTCAAGAAGGTATTCTAATAACAAACTCCCAAACCAGATAAATGTGGGTACCCAGACACAGAAGCATTGGAACAGGGAAAGCCTTTCCTAATGTGGCCCTGCCCATTCCCTCCCCCTAACAAAAAGCCTGCCCAAGGTATATGAGAGAGGATGATTTGCTCCTTCGTGGCAACTGAATCCAAGAGCTGTAAAGAAAATTGATTGGGCAATGCATATCTTGTCCTTCCTCCAAAACTCACCAATAAGTCACCTGCCCTTTCTAATAAGGAGCAGAACAGATTAGATAAAGATGCTGGGAGTGGTTAGATCAGTAAGGTTTCCCCATTGATAAAGAAATATCAAGAAAAGAGAAAAAGGTCGGGCATAGTGACTCAGGTTTCTGGTCTCTTCACTTTGGGAGGCCAAGGCTAATGGATTGCTTAAATCCAGGAGTATGAGACCAGCCTGGGAAAAATGGTGAAACCTCATCTTTACAAAAAATACAAAAATTAGCTGGGTGCGATGGCGCGTGCCTGTGGTCCCAGTAACTTGGGAGGTTGAGGTGGGAGGATCACTTGAGCCTGAGAGGTAGAGGTTGCAGAGAGCTGAGATCATCATGTCACTGCACTCCAACCTGAGCAACAGAGCAAGACCCTGTCTCCAAAAAAAAAAAAAAGGAAAAACATAATACCACCTTGTACCACCTCATATTTGAGGATTATTGAGGGTTATCACCTCTCAATCATTTATTCATTGATCAACTTTTCCATCCATTAAAGATTTATTACACACACTCCTAATATTGAGGCCCTTAAAAAGATCAGTCTTCAAACTTCACTCTAGACAGTTCTTACTCTAGACAGTTTTCTCCCCAAAATGGTATTAATACCACATTCGAAATGGCTAAAATGTAAAGATAATTTATTGTCCACTTTCAAGATGCCAGCTAACTTTCCTTCTGTCATGATTAATAGAATGGGAAGAGAGACCCAACAGTGGTATACTGTAATTTGTTTGGTATTAAAGTAGATATTGATTCTTCTAGCACACCCTAGAAAAAACTGAATAAGGAAAGTAACCAGTCCTAACTTACCACATCATTTTTGGTACACATATCACAAGTAGCAGATGCCTGTACAAAGCTGATATCTAGGCTTTTCTGTATTATTTTGTCTAGAATGTTTAACACCACTAAAACACAGTAGTTCCATCTTCAGAAATATACAAACAATAGCAGTATAAATGACTTAACCTTTACTGTAAAGCACTTTGTTATCTGTGTCCTGTCCACTTCCCTAGAATTTTCTCCCACCACTTCCCTCCTACCACTCACTGCTACAGTTCTACTAAACCATTCTCAGTTTCTTAAATATACCTACTGCTTTCTCACCAATGGACCTTTGTGTACATTGATTTGTCTAGAACACTATTTCATCTTCTCTAACACTTTTACCTTCACTCCTAATATCTTTTATATTTCAGTGTTCCAAAAGGGAGTCCATGTACCAGGGGTGATATTCAAAATATTTAATAATTGTGGCACAGCTACCCAGGACTAATCAGAACAGGCATAAACTCCAGTGCTAGAACTGAATTTTGGAAGGCTTGTCATGTCCAGAGATTATCCCTCAGTTGCAGTGTAATGGCTAGGTGTGGGAAAGAGATCTCTGGCGAGAAACCCAGGTAGCCAAGGTATTTGCAGAAGCACTTGGGAGCACAAGCAGAGTCCATTTACCAACCAGGACAAAGTACTTTACTGTTTTAATAAGTGGTTTGGCCATTCTGCTGTAAACTAGTTGACTGTCTCCCTTTTATAAACTCTATGAGAAGGTCAGGTGTCCCTTCTGTGTCCTCCCACAGTATTTATCACCATGGTACCACATTTTGCACTGTATTATAATTTCCAATTCACTTGTTTATCTCTCTCACTAAATTAAAAAGCTCATTAAAGTCAAAGTTCTTTTCTTGTCATTGTGCTGTCAGCATTCATTATCGGAATTTGGTAGAAAAACTTCATAAATATTTGTAAAAAGAGAAAGAAGAATGGTAAGAAAACAGGAAAGAAGAAAGGAAGGAAGAGAACAGAGGTGAGGGAGGAATTGTAGTAGACAAGATATTCAAAGTCTTGTTACTATACTACAGAATATTGCTTACAAATGTGTGTTAAGAATAGAAAAACCGCAAGGCTCACGCTTGTAACCCCAGCACTTTGGGAGGTCAAGGCAGGTGGATCACAAGGTCAGGAATTCAAGACCAGCCTGGCCAAGATGGTAGGACCCTGTCTCTACTAAAAAAAGACCCTGTCTTTACTAAATAATTAGCTAGAGGTAGTGGTGGGCATCTGTAATCCCAACTACTCAGGAGGGTGAGGCAGGAGAATCTCCTGAACCCTGGAGGCGGAGGTTGCAGTGAACCAAGATCACGCCACTGCACTCCAGCCTGGGTAACATCATCTCAAAAAAAGAAAAAAGCAAAGATTATTTAGTCCAACCTCCTCCTTTTATAAGCAAAGACAAAAAAACCTCAGAGAGGTTAGTATCTTACCCAGTATCATGTAGCTTGGGAAAGTACTCTCAAGTATCCTCAGCCAAGTTTGGTGCTCTTATCTTTTTACTTCACCGAGTCTTTTTAAATCAATATTAAACTCTACTAGAAAAATATTCCTCATTCATTTATAAGGTTTCCTCACTTTGGAATTGAAACTTTGTAAAGACATGCTATAACTATTGCAGATACTTTCAGTATATTTCAGGAAGGCTGGTGTCTTCTTTTGATATTCACATAAAATAAAAATGCCCATGTACGTAAATGTTAATATTTATCAGGACTAGACTCTGAAATGCTGTGGCTCCAGTTTTGAAGATGGAAATTCATGCTGTTATTTCTTGCAGCATGCTTCATGATCACATCATATGTCTCTGCCTGGGTGCCTCAGATGAAACACCTGTGCTCTTGCAACTAAAATTCTCCATGAGATTCAGTTTTAAGAGAGGACATATAGACTCTATGTGACTTCCTGCTGCACACTCCCACATTCCAGAAAAAGTAAGCAAACCTTCCCTTAAAGTGCCTACCAACTGTAAGTGAGTGATAAATTAGGTGCTTAGGCCTCTAAGTCACCTAAATTGTTCATTTGTATTAGCGAAGTATCAAGTGAGACACATGGTACACTGTCAGGGAGTTGTGGTAGACAGGAGAGTAGCATATACAGGAGAGTAGCATATATTTTGAATGCTTGAATCCTTTTGCTGACTTCAATAAAGCAGAGCCCAGGAAGGTTTTCACCCATTTAATAATATGGGCCATAGTTGTTTCAGAACAGCATCTTCCAGAATGAGTCAGTTGCAATGCCAGTAAATACCAGCAAAAACCGAATACTCAGGGGTGGAACAGAGGATTTGGGGGGCAGTGAACCGATTCTGTATAGACTGTAATGGTGGCTACATGTTATTTTACATTTGTTAAAACTGACAGAAGAAATAAACCTAACCAAATTTACACAAAGAAACCCACAGAATATACAACACTATGAGTGCAACAAATATACCACTCTGGTGCGGATGTTAATTTCTGGCAGGCTGTGCTGTGCCTGTGTGTGTTGAGAGTGCAGGGGAGGGGATACATGAGAATCCTGTACTTTAAGCTCAATTTTGCTGCGAACCTGAAGCTGCTCTGAGAAAGTCTAAGAAGGGAGAATTATCTCTCCCTCTCTTCCTCCCTCTCATGCACGTGTGCACACACACACACACACACACACACGAATAGAGAAGGATGTGCTCAAATATACTCGGGAATTACTACATATTCTATCTACTTTTCAAAGACACAGTTATCCTAACTATGGCACTTCTGCTGACCTCAGTAAGAAGAAACTAAACTCTTCCATCTTAAGTTCCATTTTCATTTACTAGTCCAAGAACCAACACAGAACAAATCAATTAATTTGAAAACATTATGTCCTTCTACCTCTCAAATCCCTCAAGGGAAAGGAAGAGGAAGCTTGGGCCTCCAGTCATTTGAGTTATCAGGCTCCTATGGGTTCAGAACTGGCTTGCCTAAGTTAAGTCCCTACCCCTCCCACTGCCCCCATGCCAACCAAGGGAGTGGGCAAGTAACAAGGAAAGATTAGGTGAGAGCTTTCAAAGCACCCGAGAATTTCTACATTCTTGCAAGCTGTCATATGACTTTAAGAACAGAGGTCTTATCCTACATAAAATCAAGATAATTGAGAACACTGAAATATTTTATTCTCTCCTGGATTCCTATCTCCTTGACCCCACTTAAGATTAACTTTTATTTGAAAATTTTTAATCTATTTAAAATGACATTACTTAAACTGTTTAAAATGTTCTTGGCAACCAATTTTGTAGAGCACAGAGAACAAGTGTATCTATTCTAATAAAACAACTGTTGTACAAATTGAGAAGTAGGGGTTGAAGACACTGGTGTTCCATCAGAAGAAAAGGAGAATGCACCTGTACCATGTGTCCGTATCTTCCATGATATGCACTGGCTTACCAAAAGGCTCATGGAAGTCCTACCTTAAAGTAATTTCCTCAATTTCCTGAATTGTTATCACCTCAGAATTCTTTCTGGGCAATACCTTCTGGTGTCTCACATACACCAGTGTTCTTAGGAATAATTTGGAAAGCACAGCTCTGGGAAGCATTCTAGGTCTAATTGCCTATAAATAAGATGATTCATGACAGCAAATGACTTATGGTTATATGACCTATTCTCCTATTTTGGGGAATTCCCTAAACATAAAATTTTATTTAGGAAAACTTTACAGATTTTCAGTTCAACTCTTTTATTTTATGTATAGGACTAAAATGGTTTTACAGTGCACCAATGGCCACACAGAAAAGGAATGGCCCAGATAGAGCTAGATCCCAGGTCATGAATTCTCTCTCTGAAACTTCATCAACTTGACATGCATGTTTGTTATGTGTTCAATTGTGCCTTCCCAAAATGTGTAAGTCCTAATACCCCTGCAACTCAAAATGTTACTGTAGTTGGAGAGAAAGTCTTTAAAGAAGCAATTAAATAAAAATTACACCATTAGGTGGACCCTAATCCAGTCTGAATGGTGTACTTATAAGAAGAGGAAACTTGGATTTGCAAAGGACACACCAGGGATGAGCATGCACAGAGGAAACACCATATGAGGACACAATAAAGAAATGGTCATCTGCAAGCCAAGGAAAGCAGCCTCAGAAGAAACGAAACCTGCTGACACCTTGATCTTGGACTTCCAACCTTCAGAACGCTGAGAAAATAAATTGATGCCCTTTTAGCCATCCAATCTGTGGCATTTTGTTATGCCAGCCATAGTAAAGTAATACAACATCCTTCTACTATCTGATTCTCTTACTTTTTCAATTTATTTTCCTCTTCAACCCCAGTGCAAAAAGTGTATTTCAACTAGAGTACATGCCTTGAACATTACTCCTCCGTCTTTCCTCACAGAATGATCTCTTTGCCTAGAATGTTGTTTATCTCTTCCCCTGGATATTGTATGAATTCTATGCAGTGAAGCCCCACTTCCATTACACTATTCTTAATCAGACAAGCTCATGGTGTTCATTGCTTTTGCTAACTCCTCAAAAACCACAACAAAGGTCACATCATTCCTTTCATACAATTATTCATTACTAGTCATCTTTTTCTCATTGTGTGCCTTGCATCACAAACCAGATCCTCAAACATCATTTCTGTGGTGTTTCTGTGACTTGTTTTTAAATACAATCTTGATTTTTCTCAACTTTTAGTAAATTAGCCAGAACATACTTTTCCTAAGATTATGTATGGCCACATCGGTTTAAGCATAATGAAATTCAATGTAATTATAATGCTCACAGGAATTTCTATGGTGACACCACAAAAATATCATAAAAACAGGCATAACTGGACTGTTCTCTTATAATGACAAACTGCTGTCATTATTAATATTGGGGTATACATGGAATCACTAAACATATATTCAAGGCCTAATGTTTAGAACAAACTGTCAGTTTAAAAACAGATATTTGCTGGTCACTTCTGCTTGTTTTTCTTCATTCTTGTCTTCAAATTACTTCAGTAAACTCATAGTTGTTGTCTGTAATTATGCTTGGTATTAAAGTATCAATCTGAACTGGGGAGTATGTCTGAAGAGTTTAAATAAGCCCTAAGCTGCTTGGCAGTGTTTGTGCCCAGATCACTGAACTCAGCCAAGATTTGGACTCTTGACAATGATCAGCTTTGGGGACAAAGGAAGAGGACAAAGAAGGACTTGACAGAAAATGAGCTTTAACTACCTTGAGTTACTGCTATTCAATTATAGTGATTCAAGACCCATTTTCATCAGTATCTTATCAAATCAAATAACAGAATATTTAAGGATAGGGTTTCTAGACAAATATGTTTAAAAATCACATCTAAATATGTCCAGAATTTGTCAAATATTTAACTATACATGTGCTACTTTTTATTTTGCTTCTTAAAAATCAAAATTTGTTTATTTTTAAAAGACAAAAATACTGTGACATAAATTTTCTGATATCTTTAGACAAAATACCTCTGTAGGGAAAGGAATCATATATTTTTTTCAAGCAACCTCAATAGAAATCATTAGAACAATAAAGCTAATCTTATTAGAATTCAAAACAAGCAAGCATCTTTTTTTCTCGTTACCTCGGTTCTCTGATTCCCCTGGATATTTTAGCTAAATGCCAGTGATCCTTAGTTATTTCAATTCTATCAACTGTACCTCTCAAAAATAAATTGTACTATGACAACATCCCCCTCAAAATCACCTGGGAGCTTTCCATTTGAGATTTGATCTTAGAACAAAATGCTCCTTAGATTAATGCAAGGCTGTCTAATTTGCTCTTGAGGATTATTAAACTTTGATTCACTCAATATCAACCCATCGCCTCTAACTTTGACTAGATGTAAAACACCAAGTAATTTTGGCATAAGAATTTTCAGGCTGAAAGAGCCTTGTGTAACTGAGTTATAAATGTGCTAAAGGTCTATGTTAATGTTCTAGCCAGAAAATAAAAGCTAAGAAAAGATACACCCTGAAGATTATGAGTGTTGATCTTATGGGACGGTGGAAGTCCTGATACTTTTTGTCATATTGCCCTTTTATTTTAGAACATTTATTTCCTTAGAGAGTGGCCATTATAATAAAGATCACATACCTCAAAGGTTCCAAGTGGTGGCACTTCAAATAGATGCTAGGGGACAAATAAAACATAGGAATCTAAAGGTGACTTGCCAAAAAGGACTCTTAATTAGATATTCTCCACAATTATGCTCAATGTCAGCAATAAAGATGTGAGCAAGAAAAGGTAGGTGACTATGAGCAACTAAAAACGACCTTTCACAAATTCACTTTAGGTTCCCAAAGTCCTTCAATTAGGAAATGTTGCGCTAAAATGCAAATTCCCGGGACACTGCCTATGACACAATATAGGAGCAGTCTTATGATATTAGAAGCAAGAGTTGTTTTACCTCCCACACCTCTTATTTTTTTCTCTCTATCTACACTTCTTATATTTTTTCCTCTATTCTAAAATTATTCACCATTAGTTATGCACCTGTCATTATCGTTGGCAGCACAGAGTTGAGTATACAATCCTGATGCAATATCAAAGCACAGGCATTAACATCAAAAACTACAGTAGCTGGGCATGATGGCTCACACCTGTAATCCCAGCACTTTGGGAGGCTGAGGCGGGCAGATCACCTAAGGTCAGGAGTTCAAGACAAGCCTTACCAATATGATGAAACCCTGTCTCCACTAAAAATACAAAAATTAGCCAGGCATAGCAGCATGAACCTGTGATCCCAGCTACTCAGGATGCTGAGACAGGAGAATCACTTGAACCCGGAGGCAGGGGTTGCAATGAGCCAAGACCACACCATTACACACTAGACTGGGCAACAAGAGCAAAACTCCAGCTCGAAAAAAAAACAAACACTTACAGTATTAGTTGGGGAGACAAATTATGCAACTTATAAAATAGTTAAACGACTATTTTTAGAAAATTAGATATTCGTTAAAATATAATATACACTTTATTTCTGAATGCTTAAATTAAAGTAGCAATAATATTAGAGAACCAATCAAAGGTTTTCAGCCATAAAGTGGCATGATTAGGCTTAGGAAGATGAGTCTGCAGAGAAATTTTGAAGAATTTGGAGGCGACTCTAGGAAACAGCAGGTAGATGAAGCATGATGTTACATATGGGAAATGCTCATCTTTCCTTTCTGAGAGATGACAGGGAATGAAAAAGAGAACAGAAGATAATATGCAGGTAAAATACACAAGATTTGGCCCCTGATTCACTGGGGAAAGCTAAGGAAAAATTTAAATGATACTGAGTTGTAAAACTTATACAGATAAACTAAGGAAAAATGTGTTCTAACATTACACTCATCTGCAGTATTTTTCACTAAATATTAAAAAATATTAGTACTATTGATAGCAATTTTCCTTCAATAGTTAAAACTTTTGTTTATATAAGCATACCCATTTTTCTGTAAATTCAATATGTAAAAATATAATACTACCCACTTTTCTGCCAAGCTCTGCAACCCTCAACTCTCCTAAACATCAATAAACTTAAATATTAGTGAAAAGTACCTCTAAACCCCTACAAACATTCTGACATAGAAAAGCAATAAATGTTCCCCCCGAAAAATTTTTAACTTTAAGATTATATTTAAAATTCAAGTTGCTTGCTTAATAACCTTGGACATCTTGTTTCATTTGGTAGCTTTTATTGTTACTATGCTACCACAGGGAATTAAATAAATTATAGCTAAAAGCTCCATTCTTCATGTGCATTTTTAATTTGGTTCTCACCACAGTCCCTGAAGGAGATACTACTATTAGCCTCCCAAAATAAGAGTTAAAGAGGTCATGTAACAGCTACATGAATATTGAAATCCAGGAGTTTGTCACTGTAAAGTTATAGAGTAACAGAGCATCAGTGAGAAAGTGAGGGGTGGAGGAGTGTGGGGGGAAGGTTGCTAAAAGCAGCAGCACTGAGCTGGACAACTGCTTTTAAGGAGTGAGACAAGAGAATTAAGGCACAATACAGCAATTTAGGATAATTTAATCTAGGGGCAAGAAGCTCAATAGCACTGATGACAATTCTGCCTTAAACAATTTTATACCATCAGATGTCAAAATGATGACTCTAGGTCATGGAGAAAGTTTATATTCTATGCAGTATGCTCTCTTTAATTGAGCAAAGGAATGCACAATACATTTTAAACATACCTCTGTGAAACATAAAATACAGTTCACGATTTAAAGGAATAAGTTTTAATTTTTTGAGAATGGAGTTGATCCTATGTAAAATGATTAAATGGACAAGTTGGTTGTTTTGCAAAGTCTTAATTGGTCATTGTATTTATTTTTTCACTCTCTTCCCCAGAAACACCAATTTGAGTGACTCTTACACTTTAGGAAGCTCTCTCTAAAAAGCCCTTGGGTTTTCTACAAGTCTGGCAATGGTCATACTCACAAAACTGAAACTCTAACATCATTGATTTTATGGCATTGTTTCTTAATGAACCCTTTTAGAATGTAGGCAGCTAAAAAGTACATAAGGTACCTGTACTTAAGCTTTGAAGTAGAAAAGATAAAAGAGAAGGTCTTCCAAATCCTTCTTGGCTCCAGTAAACTGTAGCTTAGTAAATGATCACAGTTCAGCTCCTAATACAAAAGGTCTTTATGATTAAATAGAAAAGGACTATTAACAGTCACACAGTTTTATCTGGATGAAGCATCCTGTTAAGCAGAAATGTTCTTAACCTTTTTTGAAAGAATATTTCTTAGGTGTACATAAAGGAAACTTGTTTTCATTGTTGCAGTACACAGGTTAATGAAAACTCTTTTATGGGACAATGTTTAAAGCTTAAAAAAAAGTGTGAAGTTTAGAAACAAGTAATGAAATATTTACACTTCTAGGAGGTTGTTAAAATAAGCGTAAAGCAAAGATGGCCGATTAGGAGCAGCTCAGGATTGCAGCTCCCAGCGAAAGTGCAGAGGGTGAGTGGATGCTGAATTTCCAGACAGATTTTTATTGCCCACAGACCAGGAGATTCCCAGGTGGAGGAGCCCCGTGGGTTGCCAGCACGGCTGTTTTGGCCAACGCGGCTGTTCTGGCTGGTGCAGTGGGTCTCTGCACAAAATACACGGGTCCAGATGCCATTTTAGCTGGCAATTGGAACTCCTGGGAGACAGAGTTGCCCATTCAAGTGATAAAAAAGGGGACTGAAACAGGGAGCCAGGCCAGGAGATACCCAGGCAAAAAAGCACCACGAATCTCAGCGCGGCTGTTTCAGCCAGCGCAGTGAGTCACTGCATGGGAAATCACACAGATCCCGGCACCTTTTCAAAAGGCAACTGGAACACCTGGGAGATAGAGTAGCCAGTTCAAATGAAAAAAAAAAGGCGGGGGTCTGAGGCAGGGAGCCAGGTGATCAGGCTCAGTTGATCCCATCCCCACAAAAAAACAGCAATCTGAAATGCTCTGGATTGAGAGTGTCACAGCAAGCACAGCTGAACCTGGGACAGTCCAGCTCTGTGGTGGAGAGGCATCCGCCATTACCGAGGCAGTCCACCACTACGGAGGTAGGCCGCCATTGCTGAGGCAGCCTGCCATCGTCGAGGCAGCCCGCCATTACAGAGACAGTCGGCCATTACAGAGGTGGGCCGCCATTGCTGAGGCAGTTCTAACTATACCCATATAAACAGGACTGCAGGAAGTTCACACAGCAGCTGGGCGGAGCCCATAGCAGCTCAGCAAAGCCTCTGCAGGCTGAGAGTGACTAGGCTGCCTCCTCGCTGGGCAGGGCAGCCCTGAAAAAAGGCAGCAGCATGATAGAAACTTATAAATAAAGCCCTAACTCCCTGGGACAGAGCACCTGGGGGAAAAAAAGGCATTTATGAGTTCTGCTGCAGCAGACTTAAACGTACCTGCCCAGCAGCTCTCAATGAACAATGGAGCTCACAGCTCAGCACTTGAGCTCCTATAAAGGACAGACTGTCTCCTCAAGCAGCTTCCTGACCCCTGTATATCCAAAGAGTTACCTCATAAAAGAGAGCTCAGACTGACATCTGGTGGGTATCCTTCTGGGACAAAGATAGCAAAAGAAGAAACTGGCAGCAACCCTTAATATTCTGCAGCTGCTGCAGGTGATCCCCAGGCAAGCAGGGCCTGGAGTGGACCTCAGCAGTCCTACAGCAGAGGGGCCTGAATGTTAGAAGGAAAACTAAGAAACAGAAAGAAATAACTTCATCATCAACAAACTGGATGTCCACTCAGAGACCCAATCTAAAAGTCAACAACTACAAAGACGACAGGTCCATAAATCCACCAAGATGGGAAGAATCAGCACAAAAGGAATGAAAACACCTGAAACCAGAATGCCTCTCCTCGTCCAAGGGATCACAATTCCTCAACAGCAAGTGAACAAGGCTGAATGGAGAATGAGTGTGATGAATTGACAGAAACAGGCTTCAGAAGGTGGGTAATAAGAACTTCTCTGAGCTAAAAGAATATGTTCTAATCCAATGCAAAGAAACTAAGAACCTTGAAAAAAGATTTGATGAAATGCTAATGAGAATAAACAACTTAGAGAGGAATATAAGTGAATTGATGGAGCTGAAAAATACAACACGAGAACTTTGCGAAGCATACACAAGTTTAAACAGCCGAATTGACCAAGAAGAAGAAAGGATATCAGAGACTGAAGACCAATTCAATTAAATAAAACGAGAAGGCAAGGTTAGAGAAAAAAGAGTAAAAAGGAATGAACGAAGTCAACAAGAAATATGTGACTATGTGAAAAGACCTAATCTACGTTTGATAGGTGTACCTGAATGTGACGAAAAGAATGAATCCAAGCTGGAAAATACTCTTCAGCATATTATCCAGGAAAACTTCCCCAACCTAGCAAGGCAGGCCAATATTCAAGTCCAGGAAATACAGAGAACACCACAAAGATATTCCTCAAGAAGAGCAACCCCAAGGCACATAATCGTCAGATTCAACAGGGTTGAAATGAAGGAGAAAATGCTAAGGGCAGCCAGAGAGAAAGGTCGGGTTACCCACAAAGGGAAGCCCATCAGACTCACAGCAGATCTCTCAGCAGAAACCCTACAAGCCAGAAGAGAGTGGGGGCCAGTATTCAACATCTTAAAGAAAAGAACTTTCAACCCAGAATTTCATATCCAGTCAAACTAAGCTTCATAAGTGAAGGAGAAATAAAATCCTTTACGAACAAGAAAGTACTCAGAGATTTCATCACCACCAGACCTGCTTTACAAGAGCTCCTGAAAGAAGCACTAAACATAGAAAGGAACAACTTGTACCAGCCACTCAAAAAACATAACAAATGATAAAGAGCATCAACACAATGAAGAAACTGCATCAACTAATGGGCAAAACAGCCGGCTAGCATCAAAATGACAGGATCAAATTTACACATAACAATATTAACCCTAAATGTAATTGGGCTAAACGCCCCAATCAAAAGACTCACACTGGGAAATTGGATAAAAGCCAAAACCCATCAGTGTGCTGTATCCAGGAAACCCATCTCACATGCAAGGATACACAAAGGCTCAAAATAAAGGGATGGAGGAAGATTTACCAAGCAAATGGACAGCAAAAAAAAAAAAAGCAGGAGTTGCAATTCTCTTCTCTGATAAAATAGACTTTAAAGCAATAAAGATCAAGAGACAAAGAAGGACATTACATAATGGTAAAAGGATCAATGCAACAAGAAGACCTAATGATCCTAAATATATATGCACCCAATACAGGAGCACCCAGATACATAAGGCAAGTTCTTAATGACTTACAAAGAGACTTACACTCCCACACAATAACAATGGGAGACTTTAACACCCCATTGTCAATATTAGACAGATCAATGGGACAGAAAATTAACAAGAATATCCAGGACTTGAATTCAGACCTGGACCAAGTAAACCTAATAGACATTTACAGAACTCTCCACCCCAAATCCACAGAATATACATTCTTCTCAGCACCACATCACACCTACTCTAAAATTGACCACATAATTGGAAGTAAATCACTCCTCAGCAAATGCAAAAGAAGGGAAATGATAACAAACAGTCTCTCAGACCACAGTGCAATCAAGTTAGAACTCGCAATTGAGAAACTAACTCAGAACCACATAGCTTCATGGAAACTGAACAACTGGCTCCTGAATGTTGACTGGATAAACACTGAAATGAAGGCAGAAATAAAGATGTTCTTCGAAACCAATGAGAACAAAGACACAACATACCAGAATCTCTGGGACACATTTAAAGCAGTGTCTAGAGGAAAATATATAGCAATAAATGCCCACATGAGAAGCAAGGAAAGATCTAAAATTGACACCTTATCATCAAAATTGAAAGAGCTAGAGGAGCAAGATCAAAAAAACTCAAAACCTAGCAGAAGACAAGAAATAACTAAGATCAGAGCAGAACTGAAGGAGATAGAGACACAAAAAACCCTTCAGAAAATCAATAAATCCAGGAACTGGTTTGTCGAAAAGATCAACAAAATAGACCACTAGCCAGATTAACAAAACAGAAAAGAGAGAATAACCAAATAGATGCAATAAAAAACGTTAAAGGGGATATCACCACAGATTCTGCAGAAATACAAACCATCATCAGAGATTATTACAAACAACTCTATGCAAATAAACTAGAAAACCTGGAAGAAATGGATAAATTCCTGGACACTTGCATCCTCCCAAGCCTAAATCAGGAAGAAGTCGAAACCCTGAATAGACCAATAACCAGGGAAGAAGTTGAGGCAGCAATTAAGAGCCTACCACCCTAAAAAAGCCCAGGTCCAGATGGGTTCACAGCCGAATTCTACCAGACATACAAAGAGGAGATGGTACCATTCCTTCTGAAACTATTCCAAACAATCCAAAAAGAGGGAATCCTTCCCAAATCATTTTATGAGACCAACATCATCCTGATACCAAAACCTGGCAGAGACTCAGCAAGAAAAGAAAACTTCAGGCCAATATCCATGATGAACATGGATGCAAAAATCTTCAATAAAAGACTGTCAAAGCAATCGCAATAGCATATCAAAAAGCTTATCCACCATGATCAAGTAGGCTTCATCCTGGGGATGCAAGGCTGGTTCAACACATGCAAGTCTATATACGTAATTCACCACATAAACAGAACCAAAGACAAAAACCACATGATTAAGTCAATTCATGCAGAGAAGGCCTTTGACAAAATTCAACAGCCCTTTATGCTAAAAACCCTCAATAAACTAGGTATTGATGGAATGTATCTCAAAATAATAAAAGCTATTTATGAAAACCAACAGCCAAAATCATACTGAATGGGCAAATACTGGAAGCATTCCCTTTGAAATCAGGCACTAGACAAGGATGCCCTCTCACACCACTCCTATTCAATATAGTATTGGAAGTTCTAGCCAGAGCAATCAGGCGAGAAAAAGAAATAAAGCGTATTCAATTAGGAAAGGAGGAAGTCAAATTGTCTCTATTTGCAGACGACATGATTGTATATTTAGAAGACCCCATCATCTCAGCCCAAAATCTTCTGAAACTGATAAGCAACTTCAGCAAAGTCTCAGGATACAAAATCAATGTGCAAAAATCACAAGCATTCCTATACAGCAATAATAGACTTAAAGAGAGCCAAATCAAGAACGAACTGCCATTCACAATTGCTACAAAGAGAATAAAATACCTAGGAATACAACTAACAAGGAATGTAAAGGACCTCTTCAAGAAGAATTACAAACCACTGCTCAATGAAATAAAAGAGGACACAAACAGATGGAGAAACATTCCATGCTCATGGTTACGAAGAATCAATATCGTGAAAATGGCCATACTGTCCAAAGTAATTTACAGATTCAATGCTATCCCCATCAAGCTACCAATGACCTTCTTCACAGAACTGGAAAAAACCACCTTAAACTTCATATGGAACCAAAAGAGAGCCTGCATAGCCAAGTCAATTCTAAGCAAAAAGAACAAAGCGGGAGGCATCACAATACCAGACTTCAAACTATACTGCAAGGCTACAGTAATCAAAACAGCATGGTACTGGTACCAAAACAGAGATATTGATCAATGGAACAGAACAGAGGACTTGGAGGCAACACCACACATCTACAATCATCTGATCTTTGACAAACCTGACAAAAACAAGCAATGAGGAAAGAATCCCCTGTTTAATAAATGGCATTGGGAAAACTGGCTAGCTATGTGTAGAAAGCAGAAACTAGACCCCTTTCTGATACCTTACACTAAAATTAACTACAAATGGATTAAAGACTTAAACGTAAGACCTAACACCATAAAAACCCTAGAAAAAAATCTAGGCAAAACCATTCAAGACACAGGCATAGGCAAGGACTTCATGACCAAAACACCAAAAGCATTGGCAACAAAAGCCAAAATAGACAAATGGGACCTAATCAAACTCCACAGCTTCTCCACAGCAAAAGAAACAGTCATTAGAGTGAATCGGCAACCAACAGAATGGGAAAAAATTTTTGCAATCTACCCATCTGACAAAGGGCTGATATCCAGAATCTACAAAGAACTAAAACAGATTTACAAGAAAGAAAAAGAAAAGCCCATTCAAAAGTGGGTGTAGGATATGAACAGACACTTTAAAAAGACATACATGAGGCCAAAAAACATATGAAAAAATGCTCAACATCACTGGTCATTAGAGAAATGCAAATCAAAACTATGTTGAGATACCATCTCATTCCAGTTAAAATGGCAATCACTAAAAATTCTGGAGACAACAGATGCTGGAGAGGATGTGGACAAACAGGAACACTTTTACACTGTTGGTGGGAGTGCAAATTAGTTCAACCATTGTGGAAGACAGTGTGGTGATTCCTCAAGGACCTAGAAACAAAAATTCCATTTGACCCAGCAATCCCATTACTGGGTATATATCCAAGGGATTATACATCATTTTTCTATAAGGACACATGCACACGAATGTTCATTGCAGCACAGTTTATAATAGCAAAGGCCTGGAACCAACTCAAATGCCCATTGATGATAGATTGGATATGGAAAATGTGGCACATATACATCATGGAATACTATGCAGCCATAAAAAATGATGAGTTCGTGTCCTTCGTAGGGACATGGATGAACCTGGAAACCATTATTCTCAGCAAACTGACACAAGAACACGAAATCAAACACTGCATGTTCTCACTCATAGGTAGGTGTTGAACAATGAGAACACATGGACACAGGGAGGGGAGCACTACACACTGGGGTCTGTTGAGGGGAATAGGGGAGGGAGAGCAGGGTGTGGGGAGTTGGGGAGAGATAGCATGGAGAGAAATGCCACATATAGGTGATGGGGAGGAAGGCAGCAAATCACACTGCCACGTATGCACCTATGCAACAATCTTGCATGTTCTTCACATGTACCCCAAAACCTAAAATGCAATTAAAAAAAGAAGAGTAAAGTTGATTATAGTCAAAAGCTGTACCTTACAGGTACATGGTGATATCTATGAAATGTGTTCATTATTTCAGCTCAGTACTAGCAAATGACATAATTTTTATTATGTGTGCAACAGTAGTCTCATATAAAAGATTAAAAATGGTAAAAATTTAGAAATCAGAAAATACAGTGCTTAATCAATAAATATCTTTTAACAATATTTGACCATTATGTACCATGAAACTAATATGTTCCTGACACTGTGGTACAAACTGCAGGAGATTCATTGATAGAAAGACATTTGTACTTAACCTCCAAGAACTTAAGATCCCGTGGAGGAGTTAGGCTAAAATGGAGAATTATAATTCTTTGTAAGATCTATAACAAAGATATGTATAATGCTCTGAATATAAGAAAGATACAGCAACTACCAGTGAAGTAAAGAAAAGCTTCACAGTAAAGCTGACACCTGAACTGGTTCTAGAAGGGAGTCGAAGTCCTTCCAGAGACTTCTGTTAGAATTTGAGAAAGGTATTCTGATCAAAAGAACAGTATGTGCAAAAATATACAGCTGAGAAAACATAGCATATTCAGAGAAAACTAGTCTCCAGCAAAACGACTAGCACATGGTAGATATTCAATAAATATCTCTGGAATGAACATGCAAAAAGTAAAGGTGAGAAGTTATGTTTCACTACAATATAAACGGTACATGTAAAAAAAAAAGGTCGGGGGGCAATGAGCTTGGAGTGATAAATAAACGTAGGCAAGAACTAGTGGTCAATTTCCAAGAAACAATGTTCTCTCATTATACCAAATTATAAAAAATATTTTTACAAACCAAAGTTGATATGGAGACACTCTGTCGCAACTATATATTTCTGCACATACACACACAAGATCTCCAAACTTAATGGCTTCAAATTCTAAAAGCATTTATTTTGCTCCAAATGTGCAATTTGGGCAGGTCTACTAACGGGATAGCTGACCTCTGGCTCACTAAGCATGAATTGAGGTGGCTTGAAGGTTGATGTCTATAATTATCTGAAGCTTGCTTACTCATACATCTCAGAGTTGATACTAGCTATCAGCACAGTCTTTCTACGAGGCTGACAACCGAAACATGTACACATGACCCTCCATTTGGCCTGGGCTTCCTCACAACATGGTGGCAGGGTTCCAATGGCAAACAACCCAAGAGAGAGCCATTTGGAAACTGTGTAACCTTTAGATCTAGCCCTAGAAGTTCCATAGTATCATTTCTGCTATACTTTTTTGGTCAGAGAAGATATAACCCCTTCCAAGTTCACAGGGAGAGAAAATAGACTCCTCTTTTTGATAGTGGTATGGCAAGGATTAAGAGAAAAAGATATCAGAATAACAACAGTGAACATTTTTTGAAAATACCATATACCACAAATCTATTTTTCCTATCAACATAAGAATAAAAATTATATCCACAAAAGTCTAAACAATGTTTAATAAACTTAACAGTAGAGATCACAAAACTCACAGTTTTAGTTAACTCAGGACTTATCAATTATCTTTCTATAATTTTTTATAATATAAATATAAAATTTTGCCTATCTGAAATTTAAACTTCATTAGAGGAGAAAATAAGTCTGTTTTTTAATCATTGTTTTCCAATACATAGTAAAATCCTGGCATATTAGCTGTTTTATTAATATTTATTAATAAATGATCACACAGTATATATGAACTTAATATTAAAAAATCACTCATATAACTGGATTCAATGGTAAAGTCTTTTAACATAAATATATTTAGGAAGCATGATATGAATTTTGTTATCAATGTAATTTCTAGTAGATGATCCACTCAAAGATGGAGATAATTGATCTTCTTGAAGGATTATAATTTTGTCACGGTTGGAGGTGAAGGTCAGTCAATAGCAAGTATCCAGTAGTTTTTATTTCTTAATAAGAGAAATTGGCCATTAGAAACCAAAACAAGTTTTTTTTTTTTTTTTTGAGACGGAGTCTCGCTCTTGTTACCCAGGCTGGAGTGCAATGGCGCGATCTCGGCTCACCACAACCTCCGCCTCCTGGGTTCAGGCAATTCTCCTGCCTCAGCCTCCTGAGTAGCTGGGATTACAGGCACGCGCCACCATGCCCAGCTAATTTTTTTGTATTAGTAGAGACGGGGTTTCACAATGTTGACCAGGATGGTCTCGATCTCTTGACCTCGTGATCCACCTAAATAAGATAAATCATAAAAATTTGAACTTCTCTTCAAAAAAATGTTACCCATTGTTTTCCAAGAACAAATGTATTCCATGAAGCTAAACCAAAGTAGTCTGATGTAGTTACAAAACAATTATATATTAGTAATTTCCTTTAAGTATATTTAGGATAAAAGTCTCCAAAAGTCTATTATTCACCTGTTTTATAGCTGCTGGACAAACGTCCAATCTGTATTAAGTAGGCCTCTATTCTCCTTTCTCCCCTCAGCCCGGTGAAAACCCAGAAATTGACAAAAACTTGAATTCTAACGTAAGAAAGAAAATTCAGTTTTGTTATTTGTAAGATGAAGATGCATCATGTTTTGATCTTCTCATATGTTTAAGTGTAGAATACATGAATTAGGGGATTCATGTGTCTAGACTACATTTAACAGTTCTAAGACTATAGAATGATTTATTTTGAAATCATGCACACAGTTTGCTTTGCTAATCAATAAATGCTTAATCAAGTTTCATAAACTATTGTCAAGGAGACTTGTCAGTTTCAATTCCCTTTAATAATATTTATAGCTAAAAGAGATAAAATCACATCGTAAGTTAATGTAGAAGAAGCATGTGACAAGGTGTAGAATGCTTTCCTTTCTCAATATAAAAACACTGTTTTGTTATCAGTAAACTTTCCACAGTCCCTTAGCTGTGACATAATTGTTGACCATATGTACATGAGTTAGTCCTAAAATGACAGTGATTAAATATGATTTTTAATCTATTAACTTGTCAAATTTCTGGTACATTCTCATGAAAACAGCACTTAGCACAAGGGTAATAGGAAGAATGGAAGCAACCAGAACTTACTCTGATTTTGTCATTTAGGGTTTTGCTCTGGACAAGCCATTTGACTTAATTTTATTATTTTTGATAAGTTGAAGTCAATCAGATCATTCTTGCTTTCCCTTTTAGCTTTTAAATTTGTATGCCTCTATTGCACAAAATAGAAACTCACTAAGTACATATTTGGTGATCAAAGACTAAATGAATAAGCAAACATACTTAGTCTAACATCTTTTGATAGTTCCCCAAAACAACCAGTTGTTTTATCAAATATAACTTTACATTTTTAACTGATATGCAAATATGAACATATGCAAATACCAAGTCAAGTCCTCCATGCAAACATTTCAGAAAAGATTTCTTTTCTGAAATTATAGAACAGAGTTCCCTAATGTAGTAGACAGTGTCTAACATTTATAAATACCCAGAAAAAAAAAGAAGTGATTACTATTTATGCTAGAAAAATAATTAAACTACATATACATTCTAATGCAAGAAAGATTTTAATTTGACCATACTGTTGCCTATAAATTATAGTGAGAACTAATAAAACTCCATTTTTGATGCCTGAAAAATCACAGCTACAGGCTAGCCTTCGTTGTCTACCCAATTAACTTTTCCCTTTTCTTCTTCCTCGACATGACAAAAACCCACCTCTATTAAAATTTAAAAATTACGTGGGCCTGGTGGCACATGCCAGTAGTCCCAGCTACTTGGGAGGCTGAGGCAGGATAATCACTTGAATCAGGAGGCGAAGGTTGCAGTGAGCTGAGATCATGCCATTGTTCTCTAGCCTGGGTGACAGAGTGAGACTCAGTCTCTCCAAGAAAATGTTTCTTAATTTTCAAGTAGCTAATTTTTCAGCACTTCTAGATTATTAATTATGACAGAATGTGATCTCTAAAATCTCTAAAATATTCTAATTTATTCTTTGTTGGCAAGCAAAGAATTTTAATCTAATCCACAGACATTAAAAAATAAGTTTCCACTAAGGCCTGGAACATGACAAGGATGTTCACTTTCCACACTCTTATTCAATATAGTACTGGAAGTCTTAGCTACAGCAATCAGACAAGAGGAAGAAGGACATCCAAATTGGAAAGAAAGAACTCAAATTATCCTTGTTTGCAGATCATATATTATATTTGTGATAACCTAAATACTCCATTAAAAAATTATTAGAACTAATAAATTCAGTAAAACTGTAGAATATAAAAATCAACATACAAAAATCAGTGGCATATCTATATGTCAACAGTGAACAAACTGAAAAAGAAATAAGGTAGTTCCATTTACAATAGCTATTAGTTGGTACAATAATACTTGCAATTTTGCCAATATTTCTAATAGCAAAATCCATAATTACTTTTATACCAACATAATACAAATATTATTAAATACCTAGGAATTAACCAAAGAAGTGAAAGAACTCCATAATGAAAATTACAAAATGTTGATAAGAAATTGAAGAGAACACCAAAAAATGGAAAAAGATTCTATGTTCCTGAATTGGAAGAATCAATATTTTAAAAATATCCATACTACCCAAAACAATCTACAGATTCAATGCAATCTCTGTGTAAGTACCAATGACATTCTTCACAGAAATAGAAAAAAGTTTCTGGCCGGGCGCGGTGGCTCACGCCTGTAATCCCAGCTCTTTGGGAGGCCGAGGCGGGTGGATCACGAGGTCAAGAGATCGAGACCATGCCGGTCAACATGGTGAAACCCCGTCTCTACTAAAAATACAAAAAAATTAGCTGCACACGGTGGCACGTGCCTGTAATCCGAGCTACTCAGGAGACTGAGGCAGGAGAATTGCCTGAACCCAGGAGGCGGAGGTTGCGGTGAGCCGAGATCGTGCCATTGCACTCCAGCCCGGGTAACAAGAGCAAAACTCCGTATCAAAAAAAAAAAAAAAAAAAAGTTTCCTAAAATGTATATGGAACCACAAAACACAGAGAATAGCCAAAGCTATCTTAAGCAAAAAGAATAAAAGTGAAGGAACCACATTACCTGACTTCGAATTATACTATAGCACAAGAAAAACCAAAACAGCATAATAATGGCATAAAAACAGACATGTAGACCAATGGAACAGAATAAAGAACGCAGAAACAAATCCACACACCTACAGTGAACTCATTTTCAACAAAGGTGCCGAGAATATACACTGGGGAAAAAACAGTCTCTTCAAAAAATGGTGCAGGAAAAATGGATATCCATATGCAGAAGAATGAAACTAGACCCCTACCTACCTCTCACCATATACAAAAATGAAATCAAAATCGGTTCAAGACTTAAAATCTAATACCTCAAACTATGAAACTGTTACCAGAAAACTTTGTGTAAAATCTTCAGAACATTGATCTGGGCAAAAATTTCTTGAACAATACCCCACAAGCACAGACAACCAAAGCAAAAATGGAAAAATAGGATTGCATCAAGTTAAAACATTTCTACACAGCAAAGGATGCAACAAAGTGTAGAGACAATTCACAGAATGGGATAAAATATTTGCAAACTACCCATCTGACAAGGGATTAATAAGTAGAATATATAAGGAACTTAACTCCATGGGAAAACAAAATCCTATAATCCAATTTAAAAAAGGACATAAGACGTGCATAGGCATTTCTTAAAATAAGACATACAAATGACAAACAGGCTTATGAAAAGGTTCTCAACATCACTCATCATCAGAGAAATACTAATCAAAATTACAATACCATCTCACCCCAGTTAAAACGGCTTATATCCAAAAGACAGGCAATAACAAACGCTGGAGAGGATGTGGAGGAAAGGGAACCTTTGTACACTGGTGGAGGGAATGTAAACTGTACAACCACTATGGAGAACAGTTTGGAGATTCTCTAAAAAACTAAAAATTGAGCTACCACATGACTCAGCAACCCAAATGCTGGGCATATACCCAAAAGAAAAGAAATCGGTATATTGAAGAGCTAGCTGCATCCTATGTTTGTTGCAGCACTGTTTACAATAGCTAAGATTTGGAAGCAACCTAAGTGTCCATTAACAGATTAAAAACTGTGGATTTTAAAAATGTGGAATATATTCAGTCATTAAAAAAAATGACATCTAGTCATTTACAACAACTTGGATGAAACTGGAAACCATTATGTTAACTGAAATAAACCAGACACCGAAAGACAAAACACTGCATGTTCTCACTTACTTATGGGACTCAAAATTTAAAACAATTGAACTCATGGACATAAACAGTAGAAGGATAGTTACTAGAGGCTGGAAAGGGTAGTGGGTGCGGAAGGTGGAGACTGTTGATGACAGGGACAGGCGACAGGGAAATACTGGGTAGAAGAGCACAATTACCTGGCAAAGGCCCCATCCTCAAGCCTGAAGACCCAGGGCCCTAAATGAGGACCTGCATTCCTATTTTCCCACCCAAACAGTTGCCTTTGGGCCTGCCATGCCCCCTGTCCTGCATCCATATAAACCCCAAATCTCAAGCTCCAGGAGACCAACAAATCAGCGGACTAGCAGACCAACAAGCCAGCTGAACAGCAGACAGACGGTGGAACAAGAAGGAGAAGAGGAAGAACATCCGAATGCTGAGGAGTTCGCCTAGGGGCAGTTGGAGAGGAGTCCGGCTGCTGGGTGGTCTGACTCCAAAGAAGATCACCTTCCCACTCGATTCCCCACTTCCAGCTCCCCATCCATTTGCTGCAAACCACCTCCACCACTCGATAAAACCTTGCATTCATTCTTCAAGTCCTTATATGACCCAATGTTTCAGGATGCTGGGCAAGAGCTCAAGATTCAGAAAAGCTGTCACACTATCCCTCTCCCCTTGTGAAAAGGCAGAGGGTCCATTAAGCTGGTTAACACTCAAGGCATCTGCAGAAGGCAAAGTTGAAAGTGCTTTGTGACACTGGGGTTGCAGGCACCCATCCCTAGACACTACCACGGAAGCTGGAGCCCAAGGCACTCACCCCAGCCTCAGTACCTGCCCATCTGCATCCTCCCCCTCCCTCAAGGGGTTTGAGCAGCAAGGCAAACTGGTAAGCAGAGACAGAACAGGCAAGCCACACCCCTGTTGCACGTTCTGTGACGGGGATCAGCCTACTCTCCCATTTCAATAATAGATACAAAAAAAAAAAAATAGTTAGAAAACATAAATAAGACCTACTATTTGAGAGCACAACAGGATTACTGTAGTCAATAAATAATTTAATGGTACATTTTAAAATAACTTAAAAAGGATAACTGGATTGTGTATAACTCAAAGGATAAATGCTTGAGGGAATGGATACCCCATTCTCCATGATGTGTTCATTTTACATTGAATGCCTGTATTAAAACATCTCATGTACCCTATAAACACATATACCTACTATGTACCCACAAAAAAAAAGCAATTAGAAACAAAAAATAACTAAGTGATATATGTTTCCCAATGCCAGAGTTAAAGACGTTTAAACACGGAGTTATATGCTGTTGATATTGACTCCCGACCATTTCATTACTTTATACTGGAGCTGAGTTCTTGACCTAGGTATACTTCCATCCACCAGATTATAGGTGGAAAGGACTGCAATATTCATGTTTATATGTCCTAATAAATCCTGAAATATACAAAGTGTACAATAAATATTGTTAAAAGAAAAACTTTAGACAAATCATACTTAACAGAGTTTAACTGAGCAAAGAATAATTTGCGAATCTGGTAGTCTCCCATCCACCGCAACCTGAATAGGTTCAGAGGTCCTCAGCACTGCTGAAAGATCGATTGGAGAGGATTTATGGACAGAAAAAGGGACGTGACTAACAGTAACAGCCAGATTGATTACAGTTCAGTGTTTGCCTTATTTGAAGGGGGTTTGAGCAGCTGGCTGCCTGTCAGTGGTTGAAGCATGCCTTCTGTGATTGGCTGAGACTCAAGTTACTTGTAACAAGAGTAGGTTACAGTCCGTTTACACATCCAGTTAGGTTACAGTACTAAGGAGAAACATTTAGGCTGAACTAAAATATGTTAGGAGGCAGCTTTAGGCTAAACTTAATTTACAATACTATTGTACTGTACTTGCATTTACTTGCTTTTAGGATTTTTCTGTGCATGACAGAGCATACTGTCAAGAGTTCATAATGAGAGAGTGAAGTGGGGAGAAGAGAGATTGGGAAAAAGACCGACAGAAGACAAACAAGGTGTGGGAGGAGGGAGAGAGAAAGAATTAGGTTAAATGGTCTATATTTTGTTCTTGTAAAGACTTAATACTCAAACTACTCCTACAATGGAATGTGTAAGTTTGTTGCAGTTAAATTCAACACACATTCGTTACATTAAGCTCAGTGCTAGGTTCTGAGCCGTATGTAAGGGAGTCAGACAAAATTTTGTCACTCATTTTACATTTGCTCCTGTTAAGTTCCAGTAATTGTGTTGATCTCTGTAAACAAAATGCAAGGAGGGGGAATGCTAAATAAGTAAGTAGAAAAAAATAACTCAGTTTTTTCTGTTGTACTCACAACATGCCTCTGACACTGGATATGTGGAGATTTCTTTCAGCAAACAAGCAGTCAGTTCTGCAGTGGAAGCCACCTGGTTGTACTCTCATTCAATTCCATTCTGACACTATTTGCCTGGAGATAGCATCAGATTACACAGGTTGATCCCACAAGACTGAGCCCCATTTCCAATGCAAGTTGAGAGCCCCAGGTTATTTTGCCTGTGCTTCTGACCAACTGGCTATAAATCGGAGTTTTCACAGCCCCCTCCTTGGGTTCAATTAATGTTCTTGAGAAGCTCAAAGAACTCCAAGAAATGCATTTACTTGCTTATTGCAAGAAACATTTGAAAGGATACAAATAGCCAGAAGAAGAGATACACAGGGCAAGGTCTGGAAGGGTCTAGAGCACAGGAGCTTCTCTCCTGGTGGAGGTGAGGTGCACCACCCTCCTGACATGTGGCTGTGTTCTTGTTCACCTTCCCAGAATCTCACATGTATGCAGCTATCTGCAAGCTCCCTGAACCTAGTTCTTTGGGATTTTTGTGGAAGCTTCCTTTTGTAGGTATGACTGATTAAATCATTGGCCATTAGTAATCAACTTAACCTTCAGCCTCTCTCTGCTACCCAGAGGTTGTGGGGTGGGGCTGAAAGTCCCAACCTTTTAATCCTGCTCTTATCTTTCCAGTGATCAGTCCCGATCCTGAAGCTAACTAGGGGCCGCCAGCCATCAATCAACTTATTAGCACACAAAAAGACACATTGTTTAGAAGATTCTGAGGATTTTAGGAGTTATATGCCAGGAAACGATGAAGACCTAATATGTATTTCACAATATCACACAAATACAAACATGATTCCCTCCATCAAGTAGCATAGAGTCTAGTTGAGGATACAAACAAGTAAAGAAGTGGAACACAGAATGGTATTATGATGAGGCAAGGGCACATGTACAATGAATTCACCAGAGGCACGCCTAACCTACACATGGTCTTCTAGAAAGACTTCCTGGAAAACAAACAGACTACTTAGATCTAAAGGACAAATAGGAATTATCCAGGCAATGGGATTATAACTGCTTGATGGGTTCTTCCTGCTCATTGCACAAAGACCATTGCGTTGCAGTAAAGAGTGAGTTTAATTGATGTGAGGCCAGCCACACCACATGGGAAACAGTACTCCAGTCAATCACCTCAAAGGCTTGTAGGTTAGGGATTTTTCAAAGGCAGTTTGGGGGAAGAAGTGGGGGTGGCTAGGCAATAAATGTTTGCTGCTGATTGGTTATGTCAGAGATGAAATCATAGCAAATTAAAGTCATTCTCTTGCAATGAGTTGCTTCTGGGTGGACCACAGGAGCAGTTCGCAGGTCCAGGTGGAGCCAGGTGTTAGACATGCCAAAAAAAACAAAAACAAAAAAACCCTGAAAAGATATCTCAAAAGGCCAATTTTAGTTTATATAATAGTTATATTATCTGCAGGAGTAATTGGGCAAATTGCATATCTTGGGTTCTCACAAATAATAGTTGGTGATCGTTTACGTCTACACATTAGCAGAATTCAGGCTCTTCTCCCCTTAGTCTGGTGGTCTCGCTAACTTTACAAAGAGAATTGAGTTTTAGGAAAGGGCTATTATCATTTAAACTACAAACTAAATGTCTCCCAAAGCTAGCCCAGAAACAACTAAGGTAGTTTGAAGGCTAAAGGCAAAAGGGAAATTGCTAGATCAGCTCTCCCCCACTGCCATAGTTTTCCCAGTGTTATAATTTTTGCAAAGGCAGTTTCAGGATTAAGGTGGGAGGAGATGTTCTAGGAAGAGAGGATAGGATATTCAAAGGCAATCAGGCAAGAGACAGCACAGCTCATCTCAGAAATTAAATGTAGTATAGTATAGACAGAATCAAGAGAAACAGGGCAGGGATTGGGCAGAGATCGTTACCGGCAAACCCATATGGGTCTGCAGCAACCTCAATTCTTGCCTACTCTGAAGAAAGAATCTGAGGAGAAGAAGGAGAGACTGAGGTAAGTTTTAGAGCAGGAATGAAAGTTTATTAAAAAGTTTTAGAGCAGGAATTAAAGGAAGTAAAGTACACTTAGAAGAGGGCCCAGCAGGCAACTTGAGAGATTCAAGTGTGTGGTTTGACTTTTGACTTGGGGTTTTACATGGTGGCCTACTTCCACAGTCTTGCATCCCTTCTCCCCTGATTCTTCTCTTGGGGTGGGCTGTCTGCATGCTTAGTTGTCTGCTAGTGCTTGGAAAGGGCCACATGCACAGTGTGTTTACTGGAGTTGCATGCATGCTCACTTGAGGTGTTTTTCCCATACCAGTTGAATATTCCTAGAAGGTCATATACCAGTTAAACTCCACCATTTTGCCTCTTAATGCTCATGCTTGAGCCCACTTGACCAACTCTTGAGTTATCTGGAAGCAGCTGATCACCAGTTTCAGCTGTTTCTGTTTATTGGAAGATTGCCTTTCCCCAGTACTGGCTGTAACCAATTATTATTAATATTTTAGAGAGACAGTTAACAACTGCCTGAACATCACCTGATTGTCACCTGCCATTCCTGGGGTATGTGTTGGGTAGGTGGGGGCCCTCTCCTGCCCTGCTCACATCCGACTAGCTACCTACTATAAGAAGATGAGTCCAAATACAAAGCCACGTCTAGATCTTATGGAAAGTTTTTTTAATGCCATTTTAGAAATTTAGAGTTTACCATGAGGGCAATAAAGAGACACCAGAGGGTTTTAAACACCAGAGTAATATAAGTGACAGTTTTCAAAGAGCTGTCACAGTACTGAAGGAAATATAGACATGCAAACAAACAATACAGAATAACTAATGACATTCTAGACACATGTTGGTGGTACAGAAGTGTAGACCATTGCTCCCCTTGGGTGAAGTGACCAAAGAAGGTGTAAAATGTGATATACAAAATGGCATTGTCGGAGCTGTTCAAACCAGAGTGACTCCATCTTGAATAGGGTCTGCGTAAAATGAGGCTGAGACCTGCTGCACTGAATTTCCAGGAGGTTAGGGATCCTTAGTCATCGGATGAGATAGGAAATTGGCACAAGATACAGGTCACAAAGACCCTATCAATAAAATCGAATGTGGTAAAGAAGCCAACCAAAATCCACCAGAACCAATATGGTGACAAAAATTACCTCTGATCATCTCTATTGCTCACTATATACTAATTAGGTTGCATTAGCATGCTAAAAAAACACTCCCACCAGCACCATGACAGTTTACAAATGCCATGGCAACATCCAGATGTTACCCTATATTATCTAAAAATGGGTGGAACTCTCACTTCTGGGAATTTCCCATCCCTTTTACAAAAGATTCATGAAAAATCCACTCCACCCCTTGTTTAGCTATGATCAAGCAATAATCATAAAAATAGCCAATCAGAAGTCTTTGGGGTTGCTCGGCCTATGCAACAGCCATTCTTTTGTTTCTTTACATCTCGAATAAACTTGCTTTCACTTTGCTCTGTGGGTCAAGACCCCTTTCTGGTAGCAGCCTCGCTTTTGTTCAGAGCTCTAACACGGAGTTGGCAAGCCATTCTAAGGAGGACTACACCTCACAGCCTTATGAAACAGGAACTTTTAACGGGGCCAAATTGCCATGACCACAACGTCTTGGAAAACCAGCACTACAACTTTTGAACAATGACAACCAATGAACTGTGGACTCAGGTACTAAGCCAGCTACCTCCACTAATGATCATTCCTTCGAAATAACTAGTGTAATCACCTTCGTATTCCTTTTAAAAATTCCTACTACCTTTCCTCTATTCAGAACACAATTTGGCTTCTAGCTGAGTATGTGTCTCCAGAATTGCAATTCCGAAGACTCGAGTAAATGCCTTGTCTTACTGCTTTGCAGTCTGCTCTTTGACTTCTTTATTGACAAAGGTGAGCAACAGTGAATAAGAAGGAATAATGAAAAAAAATCCCTGTAATGGTGATTAATCAGGTAAGTTTTAAAGCAGAAAAGCTAAATTTATCATGTTATGTAGGAAGAATAGAGGCAAAGGCAATGAGACATGAAATAAAACAAAACTTTTGGACAGTTACCTATTGCTAAAGAGAAAAATATGAACAGGGCTGTGATAGAAAATAAGACTGGAAAGTAGACATAGTTTAGGACATGGAAGGCTTTGAATGACCGGTTAAACTGTACTTTGTCCTGAATGTACTCAGAAAAGGCTTCCAAAAATTTCAAAACCACCAAGAGATGCTCTATATGAAAAAACATATTACTTATTTTTCTTTCTTATATTTCTTTCTTTTTTTATATATTCTATAAAATCTGATTAATACTGGCCTACTATGATTTAGAAACTGGAAAAGTAAAATCAAAACACAATTTCAGTACAAGTTCAAGTCCCCATCTGCCAATTTTACTCACATGTGCCTTTTAAAAAAACACATGATCTCCTCTTAGATTGCCTTTGATTTCACATTGAAAAAGGTTGAATAACAGAGTTAATGGAACCAGACTCATGAAATGTGAAATGAAATGAACATCGCAAAAGCATATTGTTACAACATCTCTTACTGAACTACTGAACTTGTCTGCTTGATTCCACTCATTTCTATTCAATCTCTTCTTTCTACAACACAGTCCAATCTTTTTAAAACATAAATCATATTATGCCACTTTCCTATTCAAAATCCTTCAAAAATATTAATCAACCTTAAGCTAAAATGCAAACTCCTTGCCATCACCTCCAAAGTCCTCCATGAGCTGGCCTCAGTCTAGCTTTCTGACTTCCAGCCACTGTCCTCTTCAATCCATGTTAGCCTTCTTCCTATGTCTCAAGAATTTGAATCTTGTTTTTACCTTAGGGTCTTTGTTTATTGTTCCTGCTGTTTTGAAACATTCTGTCACTGGATCCCCCTTGGCTTGTTCCTCACTTTATTCAGATCTCTACTCAAATGTCACCACCTCACAGAGGCCTTCTCTACCCATCATGTCTTAAAAATGGGATGCAGTAACACGGCTCCCTTGTATTTTTGGGGTCTATTCTTTTTCAGTTTGCTTTAGTGGTGTTGTTCATGGCATTCATCATCACCTGATACCAGATTACAGATTGATTTGTTTTCTTATGTATTTTATCTATCCTCTACCCTCTACTAAGCTCAACTATAGGGATTTTACTCACCAACAGTAGGCACACAAAAATGTTTGGCTGAACAAATAAATGGGTGGATACATTAGAACAATGTGGGGAAACATTATACTAAACCTTCCTAAAGTCATGCAGGATTGTTGAGGCAGAAACTGCTTTTCAATAAGAGATTTTTAGGATTAGCCTTAATGCATAACTTCATGATTTCAAATTTTATTCTCATTGTAGAATCCTGTATTATCAGTATAAGGCAGGAGAAATAAAATTTATTTCCTGTGCCAGGTGAAAAAACATTGACTAAGAAAATTAGTAGAACAAAGAAAATTTCTAATGGAAGATATTGTGAAAGATATCATTTTGAAGGAATGATTTGCATGTATATATGAGGATACCTGACATGTTAGATACACATCATTTTTTATTAAGGTGTGACCTCTAGATATATCTGACATGTACTTTGTGAGCCTAGTTTTGCTATTGAACTTATTAGAAAATAATGTTTTATTTCATTTGATATTCTATTAGTCTATTTAGTTATGCAGAGCAGCCTTTATCTAGATAGACGTAACTTCCACTATTAGCTTCACTAAGTGATTAATACATGATTTGTTATCCTCTTTAAATATTGGGGTTAAATATATCCAAGTTTTTAGCCCTGGTTCTAACAATTATCAGAATAATGGTTACAAGAGCATAAGAAGTTGTGCATGTGTGTGTTTACATAAGGCTAAAATTTGAATTTTATCAGTCTCTAAATAACTGAATAACACTCTCAAGAGGTGACATATGTTTCAGCTCAACAGTGAAGATATCTATACAGTCTACCGCTAGAACCAAGCAGTACGTCACTAGAACAATCATTCACATGCCTCTGGGCTCCTTTCTATTCCTACTGCTACCACTTCTAGTTCATCAGCTCATTTTTCTCAATGGATTATTTTTTAAGTCTTATATATTATATCCCTACCTTCAGAATTTCTCACTCCAAGATATCACACATGTAGTTGCTAGATTTGTCTTGTATCCATTCAAATTACTGCTCCATTTAAATCCTTCAACAACTTACTTTTCTTTCCAAAACTCTTCAGCTTGTCAGTCAAGGCTTTCCACAAACTCAACTTGCAAGCGAATCTTCCCCTACTTACTCATTCAAAACCCAAATTTCAGCTGCTGTCCAAACTCCATGTTTTAACACCTTGGGAAATTTACTCCCCATCTCTGCGTATCGCATCCTTATTGATATCTTTAAGAAACATGTCAAATGTCACCTCCTATATATTTATTTATTTATTTATTTATTTATTTAAAGACTGGGTTTTGGTTTTTTGCCCAGGTTGGAGGGCAGTGGTGTGATCTCAGCTCACTGCAACCTCCGACTCCTGGGATCAAGTGATTTGTCCACCTCAGCCTCCTGAGTAGCTGGGACCATAAGTGCATACTACCATGCCCAGCTAATTTTTGTAGAGACAGGGTTTCCACACATTGCCCAGGCTAGTGTTGAACTCCTGGGCTCAAGTGATCCACCTGTCTCAGCCTTTCAAAGTGCTGTGATTATAGGTTTGGGCCACTGTGCCCTGCCTAAATGTCACCTTCTTTATTATTTTATCTGGTGCTCAGCAGATCCCTCAATCAGAGGAGATCTATTCTTTGAATTCTATCACCACTTTGATCCATATTCTAAAAAACTGTTTCTGAACATCTTATCCAAATTTCCTATCAACATAAAGAACATTGATTTCAGGAATTAAAGGAACAATGTCTGAAACAGTATCTTCACAACATTTTCTTTGTGTAACATTGAGCAAATAGCATCAGTAGGCAAATAACTTAATGTTGATATCCTCCTCTGCAACAGAAAGATAATACCTACTTTCAGATCAATAGAAAGATTTAATATGAAAATTATCTGGCTGGTTATAATACTTTTTATTATCTTTCATTTCTTTTTTGATTTTAATAATTCCCACAAGGAATAAATTCACAAATTTAATAAATTTGCTACTGACTGGCCAAAGAAATAGGACCACAGATGTTATCATCAAATTTCATCAAGGTACAGGCACATTGGAGGAGCCTGCTTGTTGACTCTGGCCCTTACTAACTCATTCATAAATCCTGTATGAGTCCCTACAACTTGGCAATTATCTTTACTACTTGTGGCCAATGCAGTGAACATACTACAAAATGCTACCACTGCTTAGGGAATATTTATATATAAGAAAGAGCAGAAGTAGTGTTAAAAATGTACTTTGTAAACCCTACTAAAGAACATGTAATATATAGTATAGGAAAGCTATTTGTAGATTTTTAATGTTAATAAGCATTTCTGTCACCAGCCAGACTTAAAACCACTTTATCATTGACAATATTACTCTATAGCACTGCACTCCACACATTCTACAGCTTCTGATGCTGTTACTGGCAATTCAATTCCCATCCTTAGATTCTCATGTGGATAAAACAAATTCCAAAGGAACACACTATTCTGCCTACCAGTAGCTATATTCCTGTTGATAACACAGGAAATACCTAAAAATACCTATCTCAATTTCTACTATAAGAAATTAAAACTGGTAATAAATTTCCCCTGGTAATCAACGCAGAGGCAGATACCAAAAGAATTAAAAACAGGTGTTCAAATGAAAACTTGCACACAAATATTCACAGCAGCCCTATTCACAATACTGAAAAGGTGAAAACAACTCAAATATCCATTGATTAATGAATAAACAAAATGTAATATATCTATATGATGGAATATTCACCTATAAAAACTAATGACAGCTGGGTGCAGTGGCTCATGCCTGTAATTTCAACATGCTGGGAGGCCAAAGCAGGAGGCTCTCTTGAGCTCAGGAATTTAAGACCAGCGTGAGCACCATGGTGAAGTCTCATCTCTACAAAAACTTAGGTATGGTGGCACATGCCTGTAGTCTCAGCTACTCAGGAGGCTGAGGTGTGAGGATCACTTGAGCCTGGGAGGTGGAGGTTGCAGTGATCATACCACTGCACTCCAGCCTAGGTGACAGAGCAAGTTCCTGTCATAAAATGAAGTAATGAGATGCTGATACATAGTACAAAATGGCATATCTATATAACAATGGAATGTTACTCTTAAACTAGATTAGTGAGTTGTTGCACAACAAGGTGAATGTACTAGATGTCATTGATTTGTATACTTTAAAATGGTTAAGATGGTAAATTCCATGTTATGTGTATTTTATCACAATAAAAAAAGCTCTCATTCACACACAAAAAAGATAAATATCAATTGTATTAAAATTGATGTATCCAGTGTAGCTTCTTAAAGAAGCTCTTTGTTGACCAAAAAGGACACAAAGGGAAATATACTTTTGTTGAAAAGTATGACATTGCTTTCTAATAATTTAACTACTAAGTTGGGGAGAGTGAAGATTTCACCACAATATAACCAGTTGCAGTAATTTAAGAAAAGATTTATGAAGAACTACTGTATCCTTAGGAAGAGACATTTATGTTTTTCAAAATAAATTTAACTATTTGTTGATGATAAAAGGGTACGAACCTGCAATTATAAGACGAATAAATTCTGGAGATCTATTGTGACTACAGTTAACAATAATGTATTGTATACTTGTAATTTGCAGGAAGAGTAGATCTTAAATATTCTAACCACAAAAGAAAAAGAAAAGGTAACTATGTGAGGTAATAGATATGTTAATTAGCTTTATTGTGGTAATTATTTCATAATGCATGAATAAATCAAAACATCACATTATACACTTTAAATACATACAATTTTTATATGCAATTATACCTCAAACATAAGTAAATAGAATGAAATAATATGCTTCAGATATGTTTAAAATGAATACTTTAAATAGCTTCCTTTGCAAACTAAATTATAAAATACATAAATATCTTCCACTGAGAGAATTCTAGCAACCTTATAGTCAGCATAGATCTCCAAATTGTCAATGGACTTTCAGATCCTGAAGATCTGCAGAAAGAGAAATTGTGCATTTTCATATCATCTTGGTGTTGTCTGAATTGAATAGGATCATTTTAGAATTAAAAATAAGAACAACAATGCCATCTTCAGAGCAAAAGTTCAAATATAATTGATTACTGAGACTTAAGCTAATACAAAGACACTTGAGGACTAGTCGCTTATGTTGGGGCACATATGTCTTGTTCTACTAAACCAAAATCTGAAGAAGTATTATGAGTGGAGAAAGCAAACAAAGGGAACAAGAAAAGCACATAAGATAGAGATACACTGGAAAATAGAGTAGGCAACAGAGACAGGTTACAACAGTGAAAGCGATTTCTAGTTTGACATCTGTATTCTGTATTCTGTGTTTCCTGGAGTAAGACATGTGTCTTGAGATCTGATCAATTACAGGAGACCATCTGATTATAGACAATAAGGAATTAACACAGAAAAGCTACATTCCTAGATAGAAAATTCAAGAAGAAAAATGTTACCTCACAGCCTGTTAGTGCCAACTTCAGATAATTATTACATTGAGTTGCTTATATTTCCACTTATTTCTCTTGTCTAATAATGCTAGTGAAAAAGTCTGTCTTGTCCATTTAAACAAATTTCCTTGTTAATTTAATGAAGAAATATTCAGATCATATTTCATTTCTTATTCTGTAAATGTAAGTAGAAATCTGTAAGGAAAAGTCTAGGAAGCATGAAAAGACGTTAATTAAAACTGATGATTTCAAAAATCAATAAAGAAAACTCAAGGAGTAATTTGTTGCTTTTAGTGTTTAACCGTCCATATGGTTGCTTTTTCTTAAGAATTATAAACACACCTGAGAAGATTAAAAAGTATTTAGGTTTTTCTGTATGATTGTTCACCGAGGTCATATGTTCATATATTCACCTCTGTGGACCTTGCCATCTCCTGACACTCCCAATTGTAGTGATATATCTACATCTTTCAGACTCTGCTTTACCCATTTATTAAACAAACTCTACAACCATGGGGTCCAGAATTGGTCTCTTTGCTGTAATTACACTATCTCGTAAGTCCACAGTGAGGCCTATGTACCTGTGTTCATTGGGTTGCATGCTTACCCGGTCTCCTGCTAAGTTGGACCAATCCACTCAACTTGACTTCTCCCTAACATTTTAATTCTATACTGAAGCTACAACTCTATGCTGAATTCCCATTTGCTTGATAAGGGGCAAAATCACTCAATCTCCCTAATGCCCTCATCGTAGGGGCTGTGTTTTGCTGCTGGGAGTCATTCTATAAATAGACTGATTATCTAGTTACATTATTAGAAATGGTCCCTGAGAAAATACATTGGATGTCTCCTCAATTTTATGTAGCAGAAAAACAAATCAAAGTAGATATTTTAAGAATTATCTGTTAGGCTAGATAGCTATACTAGCTTCATTGTCCACAGCAGGATTTAATAATTGGTTCCAAATGCAGAGAAATCTTCAGCTGCCCATGATTTTCTTAGGTTCATCTGAAAATCTCAAACTGCTTAAAGCTCCTAATTTATTTTTATAGCACTTTTTATTGCCTTTTGTACAGATAAAGTAAGATAAAATTTCTTATTCTATATTGAAAGGAATTTACCTATGAACAACGTAATACATTGGATTAGAATTTTTATCATCTGCATGATCAGTATAGAAATGAATGATTTGAGATTAACATCATCTTGATATAAACAACATAAAGTGAAATGGCTTTATTCCCAGTACAGATAAATTTGACTTTATATAAACTATCTTGGTACTTTGAATGATGAATAACTCAACCAAGATCCAAAATGTCTTTTCGTATCTATAGCCTGTATCTAAAAGTACCATACCATGGTAGAATATAATGCTTCTTTTTTCTATTAGAGTTGCAGAAGTGGATCGTAACTCTCTGTGCTTGTTACATATATGAATCCTTGCTTTCTTTCCTAAAAATGAAATATTTCTTTAAATTTTAGATTTGAGTTAAATTTATTTTGTATATTATCTAAATTCTTTAACACCTTTTGTGATTATCTGAAATGCCAAATGAGGGTCAAGACACTGAAAGTAGGATCTCAATACATTGACTATAAACAAGAAAGAGTAAAATAATTTCAACATAGGTTAGTTACATTTCAGGCTTGAGTGCATAAACAGAAATGCCTTTTTGTCACTTTGTGGAATTCTTTCATTCATCCACTTAGTTATTTATTTAAGAAACATTAATTGAATGTCTACTATGGTCCAGATACCAGGTATCTGCATATAAGATACGATAGTCTTGTAGGTGGATGGTAGTGGAGAAAGATTGTAGAGACTGTAGAAGATGTAGGAAATGGGATATTTAGAGGGCCAAAGCCAGAAAAAGTAAGGCATGTTTAAGAGCAAGAATTTCCGTAAGATTAGGACATGGGAGGAGAAGGGTAATTGAAAAACAGTGAAATGTAAGGCTGGAGAATTAAGCCTCATACAGCAAAGGTACAAGCTGTGGAACGTCTCCCATATTGCAAACAGTTCTTACAAACTATAATTTGTGAAATTTAAATTTCTCTTTTGGCATCCATAATTTTAACTCACTTGCAAATGTGTATTTTTAAATAATAAAGCTATCATAATTGAAAAGCTGTATTTGACTGAACTACATAAAAAGTTCAAATAAACCACAATTATTTATAAGGGGAATGAAAATATATGACTTATGTGTTTTGTATACTGGACACCAAATAACTAGTTTATATCCCAAACTTATAATTGACTAAGTGCTCTCAGAACCCCATATAGATTTTCTTCTAATATTCATGACAGTGTCTAATTTTCCAGTTTATACATTTACTAGTTGTTTTCTTTCACTATTCACACAACCACACTTTGAATTCTGAGGACAGACACCTCGTCTCTTGTTTACTAGTGACACTTTCAAGATACAGCTCAATACCGCCACATGGCAAGTGTTCAGCAAAAACTGTTCAGTGAAATATGAATTGTGAGCAAAATATGTCACTAAGTTGACAAAAAAACTTGGAAAATATTATCAGATAATGTGATACAACATAGTAGAAAATGTATAAAAGTGGAGTAGTTTGTGCTAAGTATATAGTTACTGTAACTCAAAGATAAAACAAATAGGAGTCATGAATAAGAGGGAAAGTATACAAAGGACAAAGAAAAGAATGTGAATTTGATATATGAAGAAGCAAAATAAATAGCATAAGAAAGTATCAACATTCTTTTAACAATCAATCACTAATAATATGTCAGCAAGCATGAGGCCGTCTTCAACTGGCAGCTCGACGGAAATAGATAATTTAAGTAAAGAAGGAGTGTTACTAAATTCAACACACCAATCAACATTTGCTTGATTGCTTCATGAACCTGAAAGACAGCTACATAAAATAAACACATAAGAAAAACCTACAGCAGACAAATTAAAGTACTAGTCTTTCAAAATGGCTTTGGTCTGAATCTTCAATAAGATTTAACTAATGAATTTTTGATAAGCTATCATATTTTATTTTTCAAAGTAAAAAATTTGTCTTTAAATGGAAGAAACATTCTTAGTCTCCTTAGAAGTGGGCTTTTTTTAAAGGAAGAGGAATTATTTTCATTCTGCACACTATAAAATGCATATTAACAGAAATTGTTTTAGGCAGGAATTATACATAAATGAAATCTCTTTTTGCATTAAACATGCATACACTCAGTTTGTCTATGAGAAAAAGAGAAGACCTATAATTTTCCAACCATTTAAATACTAACCATAATAATATTTACAATAATAGAACTTGTTCATTGACTATAACGTAATCATAGATTTCTAAAAATAGAGAATTTTAGAAAAGCTATGTAAATAAATAATTTTATCAATAATCTGATAAAAAAGGATTTGGATTTTAAGCTACAGATGAGTCTTCAGCAAGTTCAAACAGAGAAATCATGGAATACAAATGATTCCAAAATCTTAAATATTCTATCAAAGAACGGTGCCTTCCTTTGAATGATTTATTGTATCTGAAAATATGGGGAGGGTGGATGAAAAAATGCATTGGAATAAAAAGTACTCCCGCAAATCTCCAGCTCAATATACATGTAATCAATTGTGAATTTCACTTTTCCTGATGCTTTAGATTTGCATCCAAGTACCACCACAGGCATTTTAAAGAGAGCATTCAGGAGGGATTTATTAAAAGAAGTAGATACTGTCAATCTCACCAGCACCCCTCAAGATGCATGAAAGAAGAAAGGAAATACAGGGGTTCTTGAAAAGAGTTGTAGGAATTTCAGATAGTCTGGTAAAATGTTACATCTTACCTTTACAAAGGGAGAATCAGAGTTGTTCCTCCCATCCAAATAATTAGACACCAAGAAAATTACTTATAAAAATAGAGCCTGCAAGAAGATGACATAGCACCCCCGTTGTCTAGGTGTACATTTATTAGTGGCCCCTGTGAACATTTGTGCAGGAGGAAAAGAGAAGTGGAGAGGCAATGCAAAGTGAAGAGACAGTGTGAGACACAGAACATTCAAACTGTTCCAAATTATAAGGATGTAAGAGTGCCACTTGAGCCTGATAAGCCCAGATGAGAAGGTAACTGGCTTGGGCTGCCACTTCAAAAGCAGATTCCAGCAGAAGGGAAATGATTGACATACGGCTTGGGGAGAGAGCTGAAGGAAAGTGTGACCAGAATGGTTTCCATACTATGAAACCATTTAGTCAGAAAACCTCTTTCAAAATTCCCAACAGCTTCACACATGTTCCACATGAGAGAGTTGCCATTTAGATGGCTTTCTTGCCCGTGTCATTGACAGCGAGGAGGATTACAATTAAATGAAAAGATTTCTGCCCCTTTTCCCTACCTCTGACCCTAGATCCAATTTACTAAAGGAGAAAGAAGCAGAAGAGGAAAAAGGCAGAAGAGGAGTAAAAGATTTGATTATGCCTTCTTCACACTAAGACCCTGAGGCTGAGTTTAAACCATCATTATGCAGAGACAAAGATCTGAACTTAAAATGTCCAACTCATGTAAATGGTATTGGACTGAACTCTGGACTTTTTTATACTCAAAAGTGGCCAGAAAGTTAGGGGACTGCCTGAGACGTAATTAAAACAGGAAAAGAAGATTCTGCAGAGCATGTTTGAGCATGCACATATTTTAAGTTAGTAGTTTTTTTTAAACTGATGTTCATATCATCATTTGAGAATATTTAATAAATTACTTACATATTCCAAATTTCCAGTACTAGCAATAATAATTAATTTTATTTAATGCAATTAACACTTCCTTGATGGTAGCATCTAAATACGTTTTGGTAAAGAAGTGGAGGAATCTGCACTAATAAAATCTCAAAAAGTATAGTGATATTCCTTTACATTGGCTTCATCTTTCATTAATTTGACTAAAATCTTCTTGAATTAATTCATGTTTAAGTCTTTATCATCTCTTAGTATTTATGTAAATACTCTCATTGTCTCACATTTATTCCTTCAAGTTTGAAAGAGTTATTCCAGACAAATAAATCAATGTTGGCCGGGCATGGTGGCTCGCTTCTGTAATCCCCGCACTTTGGGAGGCCGAGGCAGGTAGTAGATCCATTGAGGCCAAGAGTTCAAGACCAATCTGGCCAACACAGAGAAACTCCATCTCTACTGAAATACAAAAAAAATTAGCCGGGTGTTGTGGTGGATGCCTGTGATCCCAGTTATTTGGGAAGCTGAGGCAGGAAAAAGCACTTGAACCCAGGAGACAGAGGCTGCAGTGTGCCAAGATCAAACCTCTGCACTCCAGCATGAGCAACAGAGCAAGACCCTGTCTCAAAAAATAATAATAAATAATAAGTTAATGATAATATTATCCACAGTCTTCATAACTTCTTAATTCTAGGTGATTAAAATTCCCAGATTTGATTTTTTCTAACTGAAAATCCTTTATTTTAAGCTGTTATCACACATGTGAAAGATAGTAGATATCATATTGTATTTGAATTAAATCTGTCAAAGGCAACACCGAGTTAGTTAAAATATTTTTAATCTGAAAACCCACACATGGTGTTGAATTGATTACATGATGGCAGAATCTTTTATACAGCAGTGAGTTAGTTTTCCCAAGACTGGTAAATTTATTTGCAGATTAAGTAGATAAATTCAATTTTCTACAAAAAAAAAAAAAAAAAGCATTTTGTAGGTTGATAGGCTAAGTGAACAAATAAATATCCTGTAACAAACATTTTATAAGTTTTGTGGTCATCACATACCTCATATGTAAATTGGAGATTAACCAATAAATGTTTAGTGAAATAGTTGAATATATTGGCCTGCCCTTTTACCACAAACATAGAGAAGGTCATGTGATTGTAAGACGTGGAGAACTTTCAGATTTTTAATATGCAACCCCATTTCTATTTGGCTGTCTTTCCAACATGACTCTTAATTGTAAGATAGCTATAAGCATAGAATTGTAAATATTTTCTTATTGTCTTTCCTTTACATTGCTTCAAAAGGCAATTTTACATATCACTTAAGTACTTAGGTCAGGAGAAGAAAATAAGGTCAAAATTGTTTTCTTCTCAAGCCCTCTTACTGAGAACAAATAGTTTTTGATCCTAATTGGACATAGTGTCAATCTGACAAAATATCATCAGTGGTTACCTTTTTAGGATTTTAGACTCTTTCCTGTGTCACAACTAAAACCCCAGAGTGTCAAGTCCAATATTTTTGTAAATATGTGCTATTTATTACGTGCAAAGAAGCATGCTGAAGATTCAAAGATGAACAAACTGAGTCCTTGAAATTGAGAAGTTCAGAGCTGAATGTATACATAGTGTTTTATAAACGCTCTGGATAATTATAAATAAATCGGCTTTTAAAAAATATATTAATAAGTCTGTTATTAAATTTTGCATACTTTTAAAGAATGATGGATAACAAAACAGAGGTCAAAATATTCTGATTATATATTTTCAATGTTTAAGAAGACTTGACAGGGACTTGGTAATTATTGAAGTTACTTAATAAATGTTAATTTTTTAAGTTCCAAAATAATAGCGTCTAGTGAAAGCAGCGATTCCCACCTACCCGTCCTCACCACCCAGTTTAAAAAAGAGACTCTTATTTGTTTAAATTGTTGATATGGAAATAAATTAGTATATTTCTTAAATCTAAATGTATATTTGGAGGCTGAATTTTTCTGACTTTCTTTTCAACATAAACGGTCAAATATGATTTTTTTCATCTGACAGAAAAAAGATCAACACAGATAATGGGTACTCATTTCTATATGTGTAAGAGTGCTGGTAGCAGACTTTCCAGATGACAGGGTGAGACAAAGAGAAAGCATATTATTATGGAAAGAACTCTAAAAACAGTTCTGGAAATTCTGGATACACATGGACAGAATGGTCAGGTGTTCTACATTAGTTTCACCTCTGAACTGATGAAATCAGTGGCTTTTAAATTGTATTCCAGTAAGAAAGAAAAAACTACGCATGAATTTCAAAATTTTTTGCTCCAAAATCAGTTTATACTAACTTGTTATAACATGGCTGAATAGGATCTTGTTTACAGCACTAAGAAAGTTAAGACATTAGTTTGAAAGCTCCTCTATGAAAGCAACATGAATTCTGACAAAACAAACATCAAATTTTTGGTAAAGCTTGCATGGAAATATGGTGAAATCATTAGTGCTTTTTTCAAGAAAAGCTTATGGGGAAAATGCCTCAAAGAAATCAGCAGTTTACAAATTGGTAATTTGTTTCATGAATGGACAAAATGATGGTGACAATAAAGCCCAAAGTGGCAGACCATCCACATTAATTTTCAAGGAAAAAAGTTCGTCTTGTCTTGAACTTTGAAGAGGACCAACAATTAACAGCAGAAACAATAGCTGACACCACAGACATCTCAACTAGTTCAGTTCACACAATTCTGAGTGAAAGATTCAAGTTGAGCAAAGTTTCCACTTAATAGGTGCCTAAACCTTTGTACCCAGATCCGAGCTTTCAAAGGAAACTCTAAATAAGTGACATCAAGATCCAAAAGTATTCTGTATAGTTTGTTCTCATAATGCTAATAAAGACATACCTGAGACTGGGTAATTTAAAAAGAAAAGAGGCTTAATTGATTCACTGAAGGTGAATGAGGAGCAAAGTCACATCTTACATGGTAGCAGGTAAGAAAGTATGTGCACGGTTTATAAAACCATCAGATTTCATGAAACCCATTCACTATCACAAGAACAGCATGGGAAAGCCTGCCACCATGATTTCATTACCTCCCACTGGATCCCTCCCATGACACGTGGGGATTATTACAATTCAAGGTGAGAATTAGATGGGTACACAGAGTCAAACCATGGCACATTTTTTTTTTATATTTGCAACAGGAGATGAAACATGGCTTCACCAGTATGATCTCCAAGACAAAGCACAATCAAAGCAATGGCCACCAATAGGAGCAAGTGGTCCAGTCAAAGCACAAGCAGGCTGGTCAAGAGCAATAGTCATAGCAACAGTGTTTTTAGATGCTCAAGGCATTTTGCTTGTTGTTTTCCAGAGAGCCAAAGTATGATAACATCTGCTTATCATAAGAGTGTTTTGAGAAACTTAGATAAAGCTTTAGCAGAAATTTATTTGGGAAAACTTCATGAGAGAGTCCTTTTTGACCATGACAATCCTCCTGCTCATTCTTTTCATGAAATAAGAGCAATTTTGTGAGATTTTTAATGAGAAATAATTAGCAATCCATTTTACAGTCCTAATTTGGCTCATTCTGACTTCTTTTTGTTTCCTAATCTTAAAAAATCTAAAAGGAGCAACCACTTTTCTTAACTTAATAATGTAAAAAAGACTGCATTGATATAGTTAAGTTCCAAGACTCTCTATTTTCTAGGGATGGACAAAATAGCTGGTATCATCACTTAGAAAAGTGTCTTAAACCTGATGAAGGTTATACGGAGAACATTTAACAATTTTTTCATTTTTATCTTGTTTTTTAATTACACTTTAAGTTCTGGGGTACATGTGCAGAACGTGCAGTTTTGTTACATAGGTATACATGTGCCATGGCAGGGGTTTGCTGCATCCATCACTCCATCATCTACATTAGGTATTTCTCCTAATACTATCCCTCCCCAATCCCCCAAACCCTGCTGTTCCTCCCCTAGACCCCCACCCCCTAGGCCCCAGTGTGTGATGTTCCCCTCCCTGTGCTCGTGATGAAATACTGTAGCTTGAGCTTGGCTTTAACGAATACATTTTAAACAATCCTGCTAACTCCATTTTGCCCACCCTGAGCTATGTTTGCCCACGCTGAGTTATGTAGGGCATTCTGTTCCGAAAGTTTGCGGTCTGAGGTACCTGGCATCTTTGTAACCAATTTTCTGAGAAACAGGGCCCACCGGCCCTGTACATCCTGTATCCTGTAACTGTGTAACTGCTACCCCACACTGCTACCCTATATCCTGAGTAAAAAAAACAATCTTAAGTAGAACTTTTTGTGAGGCAACTCCCTGCTCCTTCCCTTAACCTGCTCCTTCTGCTTCTGTAATAATCTGCTTACTGCCCCCTGACCCTAAACTGGTATAAAAATGTGGACCACCCTTTGTTCTTGGCCAAGAGGTTTGCGCTCCATCTGACTCTCGGACGCCAGCATAAAGGTAGACTCTCAACAAACTCAGTGCGTGGTGCTTCTGTTTAAACTCACTTGGTTGTAACATTTGGAGGCCCCAGAGAGAATATACCACCGGGCTCACTCCAGACCTCCTTGGACGAACGGTGAACTATGGAGGAGGTGCCCCCTGAGACGTTCCAGGGCCCCACAGGTCACCATCTCCAAAGAAGAATGGACCAACTGCCGCCGATGCCCACAAAATTTGACCCCGAGTCTATTGTCTCAGGTCCCGGGAAGGTAAGTCAGATCTGACTCTGGTTTCTGGTTTCTGACTTCTGGAAGGGACACGCCCTGACAAGTCACCCCTTCATTGATCCTGTCCGAAATCCAGGATGCTGGAGGACAGAACCACAGGTCACTGAATTGGTTTTGTTAATAACAACTGTATTCGCCTCTGAATGAATGTGTGTGTGTGTGCATGCGTAGAGTGAATGAGGAGGCCAAGGGCCTGCCCTTGGATCTCCAATTTGTGGCTCCACGGTAAACAACTATGGAGCCCGGGAGGGCCCCCACCTGTGGGTCAGTGGTGATGTCATATGGCTTAGGGCGATTTCGGGTTCCACTCAGACCCGATGCTTGTCGTGGGATTATACTGACCCGCTGATGCTAAGAGGCACCTAAATTCCCATAAGGGAAGCAGCCAGGAGGGCATCTGAGTGGTCCCTCATGGGGCACCCCATTCCCCATCTCTGTGTGTCTTCTGTCTTGGTGTCATATCTCTGGCTGCTGCTATTGGCCCAGGCAACTGTGGAAAAACTTTTTCTCTACCATCAGTAGACACCTCCTGCCCCCTGGACAGTGGCTCTTGTCTGGCATCTAGGATGGTCACCCAAAAACTGTCTGTACTATTTCAAAACTATTAAGTGCTGCTATGGATTAGATTGTGAACCTCACCCCCTTATTGACTGGACGTTCTGGCACCACAGAGACTGCTGGCAAGTGGACTGTCAGGTTTCCTGGCCAAACATCTGGCTGACCCCCACTGTGATTAGATGGTAGATCCAAAACAGCCACCTTGCTGACTTACTGGCACACCTGTTCTGTCACCCAAACACTTTCCCCAGCCTTCTCAGGCCTTCTGAGTCATATATGAGGCGAGTTTTCGCTCTTCAAAACTCCTTCCAAGCCTTTATTGCTCTCCTCTCTCCCCTCACTGAGAAGCAAAATTTGAACTCAAGGCTTTCGATGAGTGGAGGCACCAGAGGTACCCTGGTTACAGATGCAGCAGAAGACAGACATCAGCCCAGTATTTCATCTGATTCTTCCATGTTGCAAGCAGCTTTAGCCCTGACCCTTTTTGTTTTCTTTTTAATTGTAATCCTTCTGGCCAGTAGGTTCTCTCAAACTTCCCCTCCTGGCCGAGAATATTTCTGCTCATGTTGGGTATAATTTTCTATTTGAGCCAAGATGGGAAACGCACCCTCCTGTTCCCATCCTCAGCCACCTACTCCTTTACAATGTATGCTTAAAAACTTTTCCCTGGGTTTCACGGGTGATTATGGAGTTCACCTCTCCAAAGGCCGACTCAGCACTCTGTGTAAACTGGAATGGCCAACTTTTAATGTGGAGTGGCCGGACACAGGGTCACTGGACCCTGATGTCTTCCGGGCTGTTTGGAGGGTAGTTACAGGAAATCCAGGTCAGCCTGACCAGTTCCTGTATAGTGATCAGTGGCTAAACTTGGTTCTTAACCCACCACCATGGCTCCGATCCTGCGCAGCTCAAGATGCTTCTAAAATACTCCTTAACTGCACCACTGGGTCGCCACCCTCAGCCCCTCCAGTTCTGCCTCCATCTGAAGAGGATGAAGTTCTTCCCCTCCTTCCGCCACCTTACAACCCACTGGCCCCAGCAGGGTCACCTACTATTACTTCTTCTGTTCCCCCTGCTGTGTCACCGCCTGTGGCTTCCAGGCTCCGGCCACGACAGAGAGAGGAGGCTACCCACTCCTCTCCCTAAGGGAAGCACTGCCTCCGGCTGGTGGTGAGTGGTCAACCCCATTTTTGGTTTATGTCCCATTTTCCACCTCTGACTTGTATAATTGGAAAGCGCAGAACCCGCCATTTTCCAAAAAACCCCAGGCTCTGAACTCTCTGGTAGAATCCATACTTCAGACAGACTCATTGTCCTACCTGGGACGACTGTCAGCAAATCCCCCTCACCCTTTTTACTGCGGAGGAGAGAGACCGTATCCACAGAAAAGTGCAAAAGCATTTCCTCTCCTCCACCGGTCAGCCTGAAGAGGAGGCCAGAGACTGGTTGGAGGAAGTCTTCCCTATTAGCAGACCAAACTGGGAACCCAATTCCTTGGTAGGGGTTGGGGGGAGGCAGGATTTGAACAACTTTCACCTGCATCTACTAGCGGGCATTAAGGGAGCTGCACGAAAACCCATGAATTTATCCAAGACCACGGAAGTGGTCCAGGGGGCTAATAAGTCTCCCGGGGCATTCTTGGAATGCCTCCAGGAGGCCTTTCATATTTCCACCCCATTTGATCTGACTGCTCCCAAAAATAGCCACACTTTAAATGTGGCTTTTGTGGCTCAGGCAGCCCCAGATATCCAGAAGAAAATTACAAAAATTAGAAGGATTTAGTGGCATAAACATCACACAACTTTTAAAAATAGCCCAGAAGGTGTCTAATAATAGAGAAAATGCCACTGACAAAGCTTCCAAGAGACAGACAAAAATTTTGGTGGCCGTCCTCCAGGAGACACAGGGGAAACCCCCTTCCCAACCCCCACCACAAAAAGCATGTACAGAAATTCCTGGAGGCCACAGGATACTGCTGCCTCTGGATTCTGGGGTTCGCAGAGATTGCCAAGCCCCTCTACACTGCAACCAGTGGGAGTGGGGAATTGATCTGGGCTGAAACAGAGGAACAGGTCTTTCAAAACCTAAAAAAGGCTCTCACTGAAGCATGAACTTTGGCACTCCCAGACGTGCCAAAACCTTTCCACCTGTTTGTCCATGAAAGCAAGGGCATAACCAAGGGGGTCCTCACCCAGACCCTGGGACCATGGTGATGGCCAGTTGTCTATCTGTCAAAGAGATTGAACCCAGTGGCCTCAGGGTAGCCAAGCTGCGTGCAGACAGTGGCAGCTACTGCAAGCCTGGTCCAGGAAGCCAGTAAGTTAACCCTGGGCCAAGAATTGGCCCTTACGGCACCCTATGCAGTAGAAATCCTGCTCAGAAGTGCCTCAGGAAAATGGATGTCAAACTCACAGATCCTACAGTACCAGAGCCTGCTACTGGAGCAGCCTAGGCTAACTTTCCATCCTGCGCAGTGTCTAAATCCAGCAACTTGTCTCCCAGACATGGACCTCTCTGCTCCCATCCATGACTGCCAAGAAATACTGGAGATCACAGAAACTGGCAGGCCGGACTTGCAGGATACCCCTCTGAAACAAGTGTATGCCACTTCGTTCACCGACCGAAGCAGCTTCATCAACCAGTGGGTGCACAAGGCCAGCGCAGCTGTCACAACTGAGACCAATATTATTTGGGCTCAAGCACTACCGGATGGCACCTCTGCACAAAAGGCTGAATTAATAGCCCTCACCTAGGCCCTTCGTTGGGCAAAAGACAAGCGGGTAAACATCTACACTGACAGCCGGTATGACTTTGCTACCGTGTATGTACATGGGGCCATATACCAGGAAAGGGAACTACTTACTTCTGCAGGAAAAACTATCAAAAACAAAGAAGAAATTCTGGCCATGCTCGAGGCTGTGTGGCTTCCCTGTCAAGTCACTGTGATCCATTGCAAAGGACACCAGGAAGACGAAATGACCATCGCCCGGGGAAATCAGAAAGCAGACTCTGCAGCCCAAAAAGCAGCTGTCCTTCCTGTCACCCCACTGACTATGTTGCCAGTCATATCTGATCCGCAGCCAGATGTGCCCGATCGTCCGACATATTCTCCAGGGGAAGAAAGACAAGCATAAGATCTTCAGGCCAGCAAAAACCAAAATGGATGGCGGATCCTCCCAGACTCAAGAATCTTCCTACCTGAGCCTCTAGGGAGGGCTCTAGTGGGCCAACTTCATTCCAACACGCATCTAGGAGGAACCAAGTTGGCACAACTTCTACGGGACCACTTCAAAATCCCCCGCCTCCAAGACTTGACTGTACAGGCAGCTAGCAGCTGCATGGCCTGCACACAGGTAAATGCCAGGCAAGGTCCAAAATCTGAACTGGGCCACCACCTCTCGGGGTGCAGCCTGGGAGAGAGGTGGGAAGTAGACTTTACAAAAATAAAACCACACTGGGCTTGATATAAGTATCTCCTGGTAATGGTAGACACTTTTTCTGGATGGACTGAGGCATTTGCCACTCAAAATGAAACTGCCTCTACAGTCATAAAAGTTTTATTAAATGAAATCATTCCCCGGTATGGGCTGCCAGCTGCCGTTGGGTCAGATAAGGGTCTGGCCTTCGCCGCGTCCATCACTCAGGTGGTCAGTAGAGCACTTAATGTTAAGTGGAAACTACCTTGTGCCTACAGGCCCCAGAGCTCTGGACAGGTTGAATGCATGAACCAAACTTTAAAGGACACCCTTACAAAACTCATTGTAGAGACTGGTGGAAGTTGGACAAATCTCCTTCCCCTCATGCTCCTTAGAACCAGATGCTCCCCTTATAGGGCAGAATTCACCCCATATGAAATTATGTTTGGCAGAGCACCCCCTATTTTACCAAAGTTAAAGGATATTCATTTGGCAGAAATCTCTCGGGCTAACCTGTTACAGTACTTACAGTCTCTCCAACAGGTACAAGACCTTATCCAGACACTTGTTCAAGAAACTCAACCTCTGCTCCTAACCCACCATCATCTGACAATCCCTTCCACCCAGGAGACCTTGTATATGTCAAAAAGTTCCAGAAGGAAGGACTTACCCCATCATGGAAGGGACCTTACACCGTGATCCTGACAACCCCCACTGCCTTAAAGGTTGACAGTATTCCAACCTGGATCCACTGCTCCCATGCAAAGCCCACCACCAAGACTCAACAAGCAATGTGGGCCTCCGAGTCAGAATCCACTCCTTTAAGCTTGCGCTTAAAAAGAGTGAAAACCCCCGAGTAACCCTCGCTGTTTGCTTTTTCCTCTCCCTCTTTTTTACTCCTGTCACCACGTGCCAACCCCGATAAACACACCTATTCCTTCCTCATTACTTCTTTCCAAACAGGACAAGGAGTTAGTAATAGGACTTGAAAAGGGATGCTATCCCCTGTGGAGTTAATCCTCCAAGCTGACCTGTGTGCCCTATTCCCAGAGGCAAAACTCCCGTACTATATAAAAGTGGAGGTAGAAAAGCCTATCTCACTCAAGTCCCCTCCCTGCAATAAGCCTTCCCGTTCACTCACTCTGGGTAATATTGCTAGAAATGCTTCCCGCTTAATCAGTTCTAAATATAACCTGTCTGCCTCTCCATTTCAAACCACGTGTAATAAATCTTTACTCACTGTTATGAATTCTTCATTGTCTTAGAGAGCTCCCAACGGCACTTGGTTGGCCTGCACCTCCAGTCTTGCCCACTGCATAAATGGAACAGCTCCAGAAAAAAAGCCTGAACTGTGTGTCTTAGCCCACGTACTTCCCGAAGTATATGCAAACAAAGGAAGGACAACACCTCCTCGCCTCCCCGCCCCTAGGACTATGCTCCAGTTACAGCTGCACAGCCCCACTGCTGGTGCCCCTCTCGGTAGGACTTGGCGTAGCAGGCTCCACCGCCCTGTGAATTGCAAGTCTAGTTAGAGGGAAAAAAAAAACTAAACTAGTGTCAATCTCCCAATGTATTGACTCTGATATAGAAGGGATTCAGTCTGCCATAGACATGTTAGATGCCCAATTGGACTCTGGCTGAGATGGTCCTTCAAAACCGCTGGGGCTTCGATCTGTTACTTATGTCCCAAGGAGGACTCTGTACTGCCTTAGAGGAAAGCTGTTGTTTCTATGCCAACAAGTCTTAAGTTATTAGAAACACCCTCCAGAAAGTCAGAAATAATATAGACAAATATCTCAGAGAGCGAGAAAGTAACACTCCCTGGTATCAGGGATTGCTTAATTGAAAGCCCTGGCTCACCACCCTAATCAATGGGTGGGCAGGTCCCCTACTCTTCCTTCTTTTAGGTCTAACTTTTGGGCCATACATATTAAATTGGCTCCTAAAATTCATCAAACAGCGTATAGCCTCTGTCAGCCTCATGTATCTCAGAATCCACTATTATCCCTTGGATACCACTGAGGAATCCATGATTTGATTCTGACAAAACATCAGTGGGGAATGAAATACCCTAGCTTGAGCTTGGCTATAATTAATACATTTTAAACAATCCTGATAACTCCATTTGGCCCACCCTGAGCTATGTTTGCCCACCCTGAGTTATGTAGGGCATTCTGTTTTGAAAGCTTGCAGTCTGAGACACCTGGCACCTTTGTAAATAATTTTCTGAGAAACAGGGCCCACTAGCCCTATACATCCTGTGTCTGTAACTGTGTAGCTGCTACCCCAAACTGCCACCCCACATCCTGAGTAAAAGAAACAATTTTAAGTAAAACTTTTTGTTAGGCAACTCCCCCCACCTTCCCTTAACCTGCTCCTTCAGCTTCTGTAATAATCTGCTTACCACCTCCTGACCCTAAACTGATATAAAAACGTGGATAGCCCTTTGTTCTTGGCCAAGAAGTTTGAGCTCTAGCTGACTTCTAGATGCCAGCATAAAGGTGGACCTCTCAACAAACTCAGTGAGTGGTGCTTCTGTTTAAACTCACTCGGGCATAACAGTGTGTTCTCATTGTTTAACACCCTCTTATAGTGAGAACATGCAGTGTTCGGTGTTCTGTTCTTCTGTCAGTTTGCTGAGAATGATGGTTTCCAGATTCATCCATGTCCCTACAAAGGACATGAACTCATCCTTTTTAATGGCTGCATAGTATTCCATGATGTGTATGTGCCACATTTTCTTTATCCAGTCTATCATTGATGGGTATTTGGGTTGGTTCCAAGTCTTTGCTATTGTTAACAGTGCTGCAATAAACATACCTGTACATGTGTCTTTATAACAGAACGATTTATAATCCTTTAGGTATATACCCAGTAATGGGATTGCTGGGTCAAATGGTATTTCTATTTCTCGATCTTTGAGGAATCACTACACTGTCTTCCACAATGGCTGAATTAATTTACACTCCCACCAACAGTGTAAAAGTGTTTCCATATCTCCACATCCTCTCCAGCATCTGTGGTCTCCAGATTTTTCAGTGATTGCCATTTTAACTGGCATGAAATGGTATCTCAATGTGGTTTTGATTTGCATTTCTCTAATGACCAGTGATGATGAGCTTGTTTTCATATGTTTGTTGACCATATAAATGTCTTCTTTTGAAAATTGTCTATTCATATCCTTTGCCCACTTTTTGATGGGGTTGTTTTTTCATGTAAATTTGTTTAAGTTCTTTGTAGATTCTGGATATTAGCCCTTTGTCAGATGGGTAGATTGCAAAAATTTTTTCCCATTCTGTTGGTTGCTGATTCACTCTAATGATTGTTTCTTTTGCTGTGCAGAAACTCCATTTGTCTATTTTGGCTTTTGTTGTCATTGCTTTTGGTGTTTTAGTCATGAAGTCCTTGCCCATGCCTATGTCCTGAATGGTATTGCCTTGGTTTTCTACTAGAGTTTTTATGGTGTTAGGCCTCATGTTTAAATCTTTAATCCATCTAGAGTGAATTTTGTATAAGGTGTAAGGAAGGGATTCAGTTTCAGCTTTCTGCATATGGCTAGCCAATTTTCCCAACACCATTTATGAAATAGGGAATCCTTTCCCCATTGCTTGTTTTTGTCAGATTTGTCAAAGATCAGATGGTTGTAGTTCTGTGGCATTTCTTCTGAGGCCTCTGCTCTACTCCACTGGTCTATATCTCTGTTTTGGCACAAGTACCATGCTGTTTTCGTTACAGTAGACTTGTAATATAGTTTGAAATCAGGTAGCATGATGCCTCCAACTTGGTTTTTAGTTTTTGGTTGTTTTTTTGTTTTTTCTTAGTATTGTCTTGGCTATGCAGACTCTTTTTTGGTTCCATGTAAACTTTAAGGTGGTTTTTTTCAATTATGTGAAGAAACTCATTGGTAGCTTGATGGAGATAGTACTGAATCTATAAATTACTTTGGGCAGTATGGCCATTTTCATGATATTGATTCTTTCTAACCATGAGCAGGGGATGTTTTTCCATCTGTTTGTGTCCTCTTTTATTTCTGTGAGCAGTGGTTTGTAGTTCTGCTTGAAGAGGTCCTTCACATCCCTTGTAATTGTGTTCCTAGGTATTTCATTCTCTGTGTAGCAATTGTGAATGGGAGTTCACTCATGATTTGGCTGTTTGTTTATTATCGGTGTATAGGAATCCTTGCGATTTTTGCACATTGATTTTGTATCCTGAGACTTTGCTGAAGTTGCTTATTAGCTTAAGGAGATTTTGGGCTGAGACAATGGGGTTTTCTAAATATACAATCATGTTATATGCAGAGAGGAACAATTTGATGTCCTCTCTTCCAATTTGAATATCCTTTATTTCATTCTCTTGCCTGATGGCCCCAGCCAGAACTTCCAATACTATGTTGAATAGGAGTGGTGAGACAGGTCATCCTTGTCTTGTGCCAGTTTTCAAAGGGAATTCTTCCAGTTTTTGCCCATTCAATATGATATTGGCTGTGGGGTTGTCATAAAAAGTTCTTATTATTTTGAGATACCATCCATCGATGCCTAGTTTATTGAGATTTCTTAGCATAAAGGGCTGTTGAATTTTGTTGAAGGCCTTCTCTGCATCTATTGAGATAATCATGTGGTTTTTGTCTTTGGTTCTGTTTATGTAATGGATTATGTTTATAGATTTGCGGATGTTGAACCAGTCTTGCATCCCTGGGATAAAGCTGACTTGATCATGATGGATAAGCTTTTGATAAGCTATTGGATTCCGTTTGCCAGTATTTTATTAAAGATTTTTGCATCAATATTGATTATGGATATTGACCTGAAATTCTAAAATTTTCTTTTTTAGCTGTATCACTGCCAGGTTTTGATATCAGGATGATGTTGGTCTCATAAAATGAGTTAGAGAGGATTCCCTCTTTTTGCATTGTTTGGAATGGTTTCAGAAGGAATGGTACCAGCTCTTCTTTGTACCTCTGGTAGAATTCGGCTATGAACCCATCTGCTCCTGGATGTTTTTTGGTTGATAGGCTATTCATTGCTGCCTCAACTTTAGACCTTGGAGAACTTCCCCAAACTAGCAAGGAGGCCAACATTCAAATACAGGAAATACAGAGTGTAAGGTCTGTTTTCGCCGAAGATGAAACGGAGAAACTGAGGCCAGCACGAAAATAATCCAATGCAAGGGAATTTATTCAGGCTCCCGGACGAGGTTCTGCGGTCCGGACAGGAAGGGCCGGAGAAGTCGCCCAGACTCCTCTCAGGCACGGGGTTTTATAGGGAGTGGAGGCATCCGATTGGCTGTGGCCAAGGTGGGTGGGACAAAATGGAGGGGAGTGGGACCCGGATGGAAGGGAGTGGGGCCTGGATGGTATCAGGTAAGTCCTGATGGGGCTTTTTTCCCCGGGCTCCCGGCGGGGGGAGGAGGCGTATCTGAGCTCCCGGCAAGGGAAGGAGGCGTGTCTGAGCTCCCGGCAAGGGGAGGAGGCGTGCCCGAACTCTCCACGACGCAGCCAACCTTACACAGAGACCACCACAAAGATATTCCTCGAGAAGAGCAACCCCAAGACACATAATCATCAGATTCACCAAGGTTGAAATGAAGGAAAAAATGCTAAGGGCAGTCAGAGAGAAAGGTCAGGTTACTTACAAAGGGAAGCCTGTCAGACTCACAGCCGATCTCTTGGCAGAAACCCTACAAACCAGAAGAGAGTTGGGGCCCATACTCAACATCCTACAAGAATTTTAAACCCAAACCCACAATTTCACATCTGGCCAAACTAAGCTTCATAAGTGAAGGAGAAATAAAATCCTTTAAGAACAAGCAACTGCTGAGAGCTTTCATCATCACCAGGCCTGCCCTACAAGAGATCCTGAAGGAAGCACTAAATATGGAAAGGAAAAACCAGTACCAGTCACTGCAAAAACATACCAAACCATAAAGACCATGACACTATGAAGAAACTGCATTAACTAATGGGCAAAACAACCAGGTAGCATCAAATGGGCAGGATCAAATTCACACATAACAATATTAACCTTAAATGTAAATGGCTAAATTCCCCAATCAAAAGACACAGACTGGCAAATCGGATAAAATATCAAGACCCATTGGTGTGCTGTATTCAGGAAACCCACCTCACATGCAAAGACACATATAAACTCAAAATAAAGGGATGGAGGAAGATTTATCAAGCAAATGGAGAGCCAAAAAAAAGAAGGGATTGTATTGAGTACCAGCCCAACCCCGTACGTGGATGCCCTTAGTCCCAGCAGTGACGAGGGACTGAAAAAAGGAAATAAGCACAAAGACACAAAAGTAGAGTTTACAGCATGGGTCCAGGGGATGGATGCAAGCATGGGAAATGCATTGGCCCTGAGCTCTGGGCTCCAAACACTTTTAGTATGTGCATAATCTCATTGATCTTTTGGTCATGAAAGGGGAGGGTGAAGGGGTATGTAAGAAAGCAGGGGGGTAGGGTGGCCGGGAAGAACATGTTTAATCCTTCTAAGCATGCTAAACTAGTGTTCTGAAGATTTAACAGCACTTGAGATCCTTCTAAGACATGCTAAACTAGTACTCTGAGTTTATCACCAATAGTTATCAGGGTGTGGCAGCATCAGAAATATAGGGATGAGGAGCCAAGGGGTCTGACCACACCCAATGCATCAAGGAGCTTTTATCTTCCCATCACTGAGGACATAGAGCAATTAAAATCACTCCATATTCAGAGAACCTAGGCAGAGCCTGAGGTGTTCCTTGATTTTTGCCCTGCAAGGCTTTTCTACTCCTTTGGAGCTCCCATCTGAAAGACTCTCCCGGATCTTGTGAGCAGAGCTCGCCTCCCTTCTCAGAGATCTTTGCATAAGCCCTCCTTAAGAGACTCTCATGCAGTCTCCATGTTGAGAAGGCATTCATGGGACCCAAGCAGTATTGGCTGTTCTGTAACCACCCCAAGGTGTTCCCTGGTGTTACTGTGCTCTTGGATAGTCTTTACCTTAGGCTCCTGTTGCTGCTTGATTTCTAATTAACTGCACCAATAATACAGTTTAGTTCAGTGTATAAACTTCATTGTACTCTGAGCCAAGCAAGCTTATAATTATTTAGCTAGAATTAACATAGGTCTCCCCCTGGCCATCTTGACCCACAGAGTTGCAATTCTAGTCTCTGATAAAACAGACTTTAAATGAACAAAGATCAAAAGAGACAAAGAAGGGCATTACATAATGGTAAAGGGATTAACGCAACAAGAAAAGCTATCCTAAATATATATGCACCCTATACAGGAGGACCCAGATACATAAATCAAGTTCTTAATGACCTACAAAGAGGCTTAGACTACAACACAATAATAGTGGGAGACTTTAACACCCCACTGTCAATACTAGACAGATCAATGAGACACAAAATTAACAAGGATGTCTAGGACTTGAACTCAGATCTGGACCAAGCAGACCTAATAGACATTTACAGAACTCTCCACCCCAAAACCACAGAAGATACATTCTTCTCAGCACCACATCACACTTATTCTAAAATTGACCACATAATTGGAAGTAAAACACTCCTCAGCAAATGCAAAAGAACGGAAATCATAACAGTCTCTCAGGCAACAATGCAATCAAATTAGAACTCAGAATTTAAAAACTCACTCAAAATCACACAACTACATGGAAACTAAATAACCTGCTCCTGAATGACTACTGGATAAATAATAAAATGAAGGCAGAAATAAAGATTTTCTTTGAAACCAATGAGTACGAAGACACAACATACCAGAATCTCTGGGACACATTTAAAGCAGTGTCTAGAGGGAAATATAGAGCACTAAATGCCCACATAAAGCGAGATCTAAAATCAACACTCTAATTTTACAATTAAAGAACTAGAGGAGCAAGATGAAACAAATTCAAAAGCTAGCAAAAGACAAGAAATAACTAAGATCAGAGCAGAACTGAAGGAGATAGAGACACAAAAAAAAACTCATCAAAAAATCAATGAATCCAGGAGCTGGTTTTTTGAAAAGATCAACAAAATAGACCACTAGCCAGACAAATAAAAAAGAGAAAAGAATCAAATAGATGCAATAAAAGATGATAAAGGGGATATCACCACTGATCCCACAGAAATACAAACTACCATCAGAGATTACTACAAACACTTCTATGCAGATAAACCAGTAAATCTAGAAGAAATGGATAATATCCTGGACACTTACACCCTCCAAGACTAAACCAGGAAGAAGCTGAATTCCTGAATAGATCATTTTTTAACTTTTAATTTCATTTTCCACAAGCTCTTGAGATCCCTCTATAATCTGTACAAGTAGATGCATAATACATCATATTGGATAATATCATAAAATGGTCTAATGATTGCTATATAAGAATTGGTTGTTTGTTGATTCACTTTTGTATATCTGACAAGAATTCCAGCAATTGTTACATAATGGAAGACTTTTACAATTACTTACACAAAATATCTTTTATCACCTAATCATATTCTAACTTTCTCAACCTAGTAAACACCTATACACTCTTCACAAAAGTACAAATGTCACCTCTGTGAAGTTGCATATAATTCTCCTCGGCAATCTCAGATAGATCTGCTTTATTTCTTGTTTCTTCACTGCAGACTTTACATTACTGCATGCTTCTATTGTTCCATCTTTCATTTTTTATTCCATGTTTAATTTTCCATCTTTATTGAAACATTTCTGTGTCTTAAAGACACAGACTGAGACTTTATTCATCTTTGTATGTGTATTCCATTGTAGAATAATCATTCAATAAAAGATTTATAGAAGGGTGAGTCTTTATTCAGTTAAATCTAAACCTCGAATTGCAGTACATTTAGCAGGTGCTTCATAATAGTCTTAACTATGACCATGGATGAACACACAAACATTAAAAGTCCCTATCATTCTTGATAGTTTATTTGATAAGTGACCTAAGATTTCATAATAATCTGTTTTTAAAAGTAGTTGCTCTTTTAAAAAATTAACTTGTATGATTCAGGATTTTCTCTGACCAGTACAACCGAAGCAAAATACAGAAATAAATTGGATGCTGAGACTAACATAATTGCAACTGTCATCTCTAGCAACCGAATTTAAATTTTTAGACAATTGTGTTCATAAAAACAGACTCATTGTTTTATGTTCAAAATATTTAACAGTTATAAAAATATATAGCATAAATTTATATTGTCTTACACTGTCAGTATTCTGTATTCAGATTACACATACTAATGTGTGTAGTAAAAGGAGATTCTATTAAGAAAACAAAAATAAGGTTTTGGATAACTTGTAGTCAGAGATCTCTGAAGACTCACAGTTTCCACAATCTATGAATTAATAATTTCTCTTCACTTTCAGCTAGTCTTCACATTTTCAGTCCTCCTTTAGATGGCCCATGAAATTATCCTGCTCACAACCTGTAGCATCAAACTAAGACAAGGAAAAACCCCACCTATCTGGTGAGCTTGAAGAGAATTCTTAAAGGTAGAGCTACAAATTCCACTCTGCTTCCCCTTACAAGACCGTAAGGTTTAACCTTTCACTAAACTACACACTAGTTGTTTTACATGATCACACAGGTTTATATCCTAAATCTCACATCTAGTACAGAACATGAATATTTCTGGTGTTACACTGGATCACATTTACATCTTCAAATAACACCGTAGCGATGACAAAGTGTACTTGATAAATTCAATTCCACAAATGTATATTAACATTCTCAGTGTTAGGTCCTGTGCTACACGCTGGTGATAGTTCTTTCTTCTTCCCTTCATACAGAAACTCTTTGAAAGAAAAATCTACATATTTATCTTCTCTTCCTTCTCTCTTTCCATTTCTTTTCAACCTTCAACCACCTGACTTCTACCCTAACACTCTATATAAACCACTCAGGAAAAGATCCTTACTACTTGCCAATTACCAAATGTCATGGACTCCAGTCAATGTTTACCCTGCTGTGCCTCTTTCCCACATCTGATATGTTGACTGCTTGTTCCTATTTTGGCTTCTCTATGTCCATTCTATCCTTCTTCTGTTGCTGCCATTTTCATATTTTTAATCTCAGAGCTCCTTTTTATCTTACTTATACCTTAAGTGTTACATTTTTCAATGTCTTGTCCTTTCTTCCTTTTTCTTTTCTCTTCTCACCCTCACTAGATGATCTCATACATATCCAAGGCTCCAGTTGCCATTCATATGCTGATAGAGCTCAAGGCCACAGTTGTAATTTAGAGCTTTTTCTTGATCACAAATGCTCTCATCTATCTCTTTTCGGAAGTCCAACAGATACCTCAATCTAAACGTATCTAAAACTCAGCTTGTTATTATTTCTTAGGGATTCATCTCATCCTACTAAAGTCCTGCCCTTCATTATCTCTTGCCTAAAATACTGCAAAGTCTCCAAGCTGATCCTGTTGCCAAATCCCCACCCCTCCGTCTATCTACTACACCTCCGACAGTGAAATTTCGAAAAGGTAAGTGAGATCTTGTCACAGCCCTGCATAAAACGTATTTCTGACTCCAAGTACCCAGACAATAAAGTTCAAATTCCTTGATATGACATACATAGCTTCTTTGACAACATCTCTACATTTAGAGACCTATCGTTTGAACTACTCCACATCAACTAATTTTAGTTTTCAAATAAAACATGCCATGTATAGCCTTCTGTAATTCTCATATTGGTCCTTCTGTATAGAAAATTCTACCTCGCAGTCTACCTAATGACTCTTGTACACCTTTCAAAGGAGTTCAAGTGTCTCTCCCTAATAAAGCTTTCCATCACTCCTCCTTACATCCCAAAAGATAGACAGGCTCGTATTATCTTTTGCTCTCTCACTATAGCCAATTCATATTTTCATCATGGAGTCTAATTTACTGACCTTATTCTTTATGTGTCTGCTTTACGTTTACGTATTTTAAGTTTTATAAAGACAGAGTCTTTTTCTTACTGTTTTATCCCAAGGTTGTCATATGTTAAGTATGCAATAAATGATTAGCAAAAGCATGCTTTCATAAATAAATTAATTTGAAAGCTTTTCTGCCCTCACCTGTCTCAAAGCCTAATGGGAAAACACAAAGAAAACATGCAGCTTCAATGGTTGAATTGTGTGCATTCTGTTAGTTCCAGTTAAGTCAAAGAAGACATATATAATCACAGTAAACATAAAGTATCTTCCTGTGTCTTTTGCAGTTTGTGTGTATATATACACATATATAAAAATATAGATAGATAGTTTTATGCATTCCCAAATACTGAAGCAAAATAAAAATACAGAGCCTGAGTAGAATATAAAGTTAGTCAAAGTATCCATAGAGCAATTTATTTTTAGAGAAATAAATTTCTTGAGAAATATGTGAGAAGCTACTCCTATACAAGGAACCTGTGTCTTTATCATGACCTAAATTCTGTAGTTAACAATGGCTGTAGATTAGAACTCATTTAAGGTTGTTGTTCTTTAAGTTGCCAGCAAATTGTAGAACAGACTAATAAGAGAATACAAAAAAAAAAAAAAAAAAATCCACTGGAAACTAGACCCAGTATTTGGAATTCTGAATTGTTCCCTGGGCTTTAGTCATGTTTTTTTCTCACTGGAATAGGGTCAGTGTGACAGGGCTGAAGTGGATGGAAGAATGATGAATTTAATGAGGGGAAGAGGTTGAGGAAATTATTCTGGAACCCATGATTTAAGTTTCAAATAAAGATACTTTCTAAAGGAAATGAAATTGGTGGTCTCAGTTTGCTCCCTAGCAACTACTGTAGTGGAGACGCAATTTGAATGCATCAGCGTATTTCACATATTGGGAATCTCTGTGGAAATGTATAATGAGCTCCTATTGGGGTGGTTTTCTATCCTATGCTTCAGTGCTAGGGGATGCAATTGTCCACATATCTGCAGCATTCTGAGCTGCTCAACAAATTTCAAACGTTTTGGAGATGAAAATAGTTTGAGGCTTTTCCTAAACACTCTCCAAGGTACCAGGCTGATAACAAAGTGGAGCCCCCAAACCTAAACAACTGAAGCCTGCATCATTTGAGTGCCCGCTTGGCAAGAAACTGACTGACATTTACGTTGAAAATCACACAGGCCATGTGGCTATTGATAAGCTTATTTCAGAAAGAAATACACAGTGACATTTAATCAAAATGTAATTCATTGGTATGAAATTTGATGAGTTAGCACAAAGTCAATTGTGTTTGATGGTATATTTCCAATTAACTTAAGACACATTTTAACTTTCCCTGCTTCTTAACAATTATTTTTTTAATCCATTCATAAAAATTAAACACAATGTGCTGAATTTAAAAATCTATCTTTATCAGTTTCCATTTTCATGTCTTTCTTTTGCAATCTCTTCTGTCCTTTTCTTTTGAAGATAGGACATGAAGAAGGAGTGCCATCTACTGGTATACAGGAAACATTTCTGAAATAGATGAACAGCACCAGATAGATATCCTGGTGGCTTTGTGAAAAACATTCCTTGACACAAAAGAAAAGGTTATTATGCTTTATGCTCTTTAAATGAAACAATGGTTAAAATATTCATTTGCTCTCACTCACTCACTTCAACAAAATTGAATTTAGCACCTACCAGTATTGGCAAGCACTGAGCTAAACCCATAGAGAACACAGGAATGACTAAATCATGGTACGTGATAGAAAAATCATTTCATTTTCTTTCCTTCCTCTTTTCATGTACTGTCAATAGTATACAAATATGTTTTTGTAGCATGCACTTGAGTTAATGGATTGAGGCTCTGAAGATAATATCTGGAAAATATTAAATATTTACAGGCTATGCTACCAGCAAAAAATTCCCAGGAGGATGCCAGAAGCATACAAATCTCATAAATACCTCTTTTCTCACTCATTCAATATTCAGTCTACTTATTTTAATATCTGTAATAATCCCTTTATATATTACCATTCAGAAAGGAATAAAGAAAGAATGGAAAAGTGCCTCTCTTAAATGCTTTTCTTAATAGGAGACATAGAAAAGGAATATTGGAAGTGGTACATAATACACAGAGATATTGATTTTACAACATTAATACTGATAAATACATCAAGAATATTCAGCACATACCTGAGGACGTTAGCAAGCCTGCCCTAATACCTATGCTACTTACTTTATCAAGCCAGAAACACTCAGGCATTGAAAAAAGCTTACAACGCATATGACCATAAAAGATGAGTAAATAACAAAAACAATTTGTACAAACATTACCGATTAAAAGTGTTTCAGTAATTTAAAAAATCTTACTTTTTCATGAAAACTTGATTTTCCCAGGACACATCAACTTTGAAGATGATATAATGATATTTGTGGATTAGCCTCCAACCCGATTTTATTATCACAAATACAAACTCTCTCAGTCTCACTCTACCTGTGGATATAACGCTCATAAACCCCCTTGACAACTGAAAGAGCATGTATCATTCATTTACTTCTATAACCTAGTCATAGTATAATACTTGGTTCATGAGAGGTCCCCAATATTGTTAAATTATGAGATCAAATGAATATCATTGGTTTTCTTGTCCTGTGGGAAATTAGAGAGGCTCCCACCAGTAATACATCAATGCTCTGCTCTATTGCTTCTGAAGTCTCAACATAGCTTTATTAAAGAAAAAAATCACGGTGAAGTAGTTTTAGACTTACAGAAAAGTTACAAAGATAGTCGAGAAAATTCTCATATACTCTTCGTCCAGTTTCCACTCAATGTTAATATCTCATATAACCAAAGTATAATTATTAAAAGTAAGAATATAACAACCTTACACTACCATTAACTAAACCAGGGTCCTCCAACCCCTGGGTCATGGACTGGTACCTATCCATGGCCTGTTAGAAACTGGGACACAAGGCAGGAGGTGAGCAGCAGAGTCCAGCAGGCAAAGCTTCATCTGTATTTATGGCCATTCCTCACCTCTGGCATTACTGCCTGAGCTCCACCTCCCGTCAGATCAGTGGTGGCATTAGATTCACATACCAGTGCAAATGCTATTGCAAAATGCACATGCAAGAGATCTAGGTGGCATGGTCCTGAGATTCTAATGCTTGATGATCTGTCACTGTCTCCCATCACCTCCAGATAAAACCAACTATTTGCAGGAAAACAAGTTTAGGGCTCCTAATGATTCTACATTATGGTGAGATATATAATTATTCCATTATATATTATTATGTAATAATAGAAATAAAGTATACAATAAACATAATGCACTTGAGTCACTCCAAAACCATCCACCCCTACCTCAGTCTGTAGAAAAAATGTCTTCCAGTCCCTGGTGCCAAAAGGTTGTGGACCACTGAACCAAACCACAAAACTTCAGTTTCTCCACCTTTCCCACTGAAGTACATTTTTATATTCTAGCCACACCTCGTTTGGTTGTGCTTCACTTCGTTGTGCTGCACAGACACTGGGTATTTTACAAATTGAGGGCTTGTGGCAACCCTGCCTTGAGCAACTCTAACGGCTCTATTTTCTCCAACAGCATGTGCTCAATTCATGTGTCTGTATCACATTTTGGTAATTTTCTAAATATTTCAAGCGTTATTATTATTATATCTGTTATGGTGGCCTGTGATCTGTAATTTTGATGTTACTATCATAATTGTTTGGGGGCACCGTGAACTACGCCCACGAAAGGTAGTGAACTTAACAGATAAATGTTATGTATGGTCTGACTGGTTCCACCAACCAGCCGTTCCTTCATTTCTCTCCCTCTCTTCAGGCCTCCCTGTTCCCCAAGATACAATATTAAAATCAGGTCAACAAATAACCCTACAAAGGCCTCCAAGTGTTCAAGTGAGAGTCACCTAACTCTCATTTTAGATCAAAAGCTAGAAATTATTACGCTTATAAGAAGGCATCTTAGAGACAGGACAAAAGCTTGGCCTCTCATGCCAAAGAGTTTAGCCAAGTTATGAAAGGAGAAGTTATTGAAGGAAATTAGTGAACACATGAATGATAAGAAAACAATACAGCCTTATTGCTGATAAGTAGAAACTTTTAATGGTCTAAATAGGAGACTGAACCAGCCACAACATTCCTTTAATTCAAAACTTAATCCAGAGCAAGGCACAAACTCTCTTTTAATTCTGAGAAGGCAGAGAGAAGTGAGAAAGCTGCAGGAGAAAGGTTGGAAGTTAGCAAAGATTGATTAATGAGATATAAGTAAAGACGTCATCATTATAACATAAAAACGCAAGGTAAACCAGCAAGTGCTGATGGAGAAGCTTCAGCAAGATATTCAGTAGATCTGTCTACAATTATTGATGAAGATGGCTACACTGAACAAAAAATTTTCAATGTAGACCAAACAGCCTTATAATGGAAGAGGATGCCATCTAGGACTTTCATAGCTAGAGAAAAGTTAATCCCTAACTTCAAAGCTTCGAAAGACAGGCTGACTCTTTTGTTAGGGGCCGATGCAGTTGGTGACTTTAAGTTGATACTAATCCTCATTTATCATCTTGAAAATCCTAGAGCCCTTAAGAATTATGCTAAATTTACTCTACTTGTACTCTATAAATGAAAAAACAAAGCATAGATAATATCACATCTGCTTACAGCATTATTTACTAAATGTTTTAAGCCCATTGTTGAGACTTACTGCTCATAAAAAAAGTTTGCTTTCAAAATATTACTGCTCATTGACAATGCACCTAGTCAAACAAGAGCTCTGATGGAGAGATACAAGATTAATGTTGTTTTCATAACTACAAACTCAGTATCCACTCTGTGGATCGAAGAGAAATTTCAACTCTCAAGTTTCATTTGTTCAGCAGTACATTTAAAAGGCCATAGCTGCCATAAAATGTGATTCTTCTGACGGACCTGGACAAAACAAGTTGAAAAACTTTGGGAAAGAATTTACCATTTTAAGAAGTCATTAAGAACATTAGTGATTTCTGAGAGAAGGTCAAAATGCCAGCAGTAACAGGAGTTTGAAAGAAGTTGATTCCAACCCTCATAGGTGATTTTGAGGGTTCAAGACATTAGTGGAGGAAGTAACTGCAGATGTGGAAGTAGACAGGACAAGGAAAATGTGGCACATATACACCATGGAATACTATGCAGCCATAAAAAGGATGAGTTCATATCCTTTGCAGGGACATGGATGAAGCTGGAAACCATCATTCTCAGCAAACTGACACAAGAACAGAAAAACACTGCATGTTCTCTCTCATAGGCAGGTGTTGAACAATGAGAACACATGGACACAGGAAGGGGAATATCACACACTGGGGTCTGTCGGGGGGGACTAGTGGAGGGAGAGCAAGGGTTAGGGAGGTTAGGGAGGGATAACGTGGGGAGAAATGCCAGATATAGGTGACGGGGGGATGGAGGCAGCAAACCACCTTGCTATGTATGTACCTATGCAACAATCCTGCATATTTTGCATATGTACCCTAGAACCTAAAGTGCAATCAAATAAAAAATAAAAGGAAGTGGAGCCTGAAGATGTAACTGAATTGCTGCAATCTCATAATAAAGAATGAATGAGAAAAGTTTTCTTTTATGGATAAGCAAAGAAAGTGGTTTCTTGAGACGAAATCTACTCTTAGTGAGGATGCTGTGAACAATATTGAAATGCCAACAAAGGATCTAGAGTATTTCACAAACTTAGTGATAAAGCAGCAGCAGACTTTGAGAGGATTAACTCCAATTTTGAAAAAAAGTCCTACTTGGGTAAAGTGCTATCAAACAGCATCACATCCAACAGAGAAATTTTTCATGAAAGGAAGAATCAGTCAATGAGGCAAACTTCATTGTTGTCTTGCTGTTAAAAATTGCCACGGCCACCCCAACCTTTAGCAATCACCACGCTGATCAGTCAGTAGCCATCAGCATTGAGACAAGCCCCCACATCGGTAAAGGCTCAAATAATCGTTAACATTTTTAGCAATATAGTATTTTTTATTATGCTATATATGATTTTTTTAAACATCATGCTATTACATACTTAATAGATTATAACTTTTACATGCACTGGGAAACCCAAAAAATTTTATGACTCACTTATTGTGAAATTCACTTTATGTAGTGGTCTGGAACCAAACCCACAGTATCTTTCAAGTATGCCTGTACCACAGTGAATTTAGTTGTTATGTCTGTTTAATCTCCTCCCATCTGTGACAGTTCCTCAGTGTTTCCTTGTCTTTCATGACTTTGACAATTCTGAAGAATACAGATGATGAATTTTGTAAAATGGTCTTCACTGCAAGTTTGTCTGATGTCTTATCATGGTTACACTGTGTTATAGAATTTGGGGAATACTCCTACAAAGAGTAAGTGCCCTACTCATCACATCATATCAGGAGGTACATGATATCAACATGTCTTAGTACTTATGATGTTAACTTCAATCACTTGATTAAGATGGTATCTGCCAGGTTTAGCCACTGTAAGCCCTATCTCCTGGAGAAATAAATATCAAAGAATTTGTGGCTATTTCTTCAGCCTCAGGTAGTTTCCTCACATATGAGCACTAATAGGTATTGAGCTAAAGACTCAGGAAGAAAACCTTTGCCAATTTCTATAGCTCTTTCTCTTCACCTCACTTCTCTTCAGTATGCTGCTCAATAAATTTCTCTCTGCATTCTCAACTTAGCTTTCTTGACTCAGGGAAACTGCCTGGCTCTGTTTGAATTTCTCCTCCCTGCACTGCATCCTAAAAATTTTCGTAAGACAGTAAGCTGTATGAATTATAGAATTCACCTTATTTGATTTCCTTCTCTCAGAAGCCAGATGTCTAATTTCTTTAAACCATTGTTTCACGTGTATTTTTATTTGTTTACGTTGGATGGGCAAATGCAGAAGTAGTTGCCTGGTCCAAAGTTTTAAATACCATCTGTGTGGTGATATCACCAAAAATTAAAATTTAGCTCAGAACTCTTCCCTGAACTACAAATACATATTCCATTTCCTACTTTATATTTCCCCTTAAATTCTCATTGGCATTCTAAACTCAACTTATCCAAAGCAGAACTCTTTATTTATTATACTGCCATCCATTTCTCTCTTGCTCCTCTTAATCTTAATACGTTATTACAAGTCACTCAGATACTCAATTAAAAATCTGAGCATTATCTTTGACTCTTCTCTTCCTCTGACTGCTATATCCAATACATTAGCAATTCCTATTTTTCTATTTCCAAAATTCTTATCAAATCCAACTTCTCTCTGTCTGCACTATAACTGTCCTCATTATCTTATCTGAGCCACTGTGGAAACTTGTAAACTACTTACTTACATCCTTGCCTCTCCCCTTTCTTTCTTTATCCAGCAGCCAAATAATATTTTTTAAAAACTTATACAGAATAGTATCAGCAAGATGACAGAGTAGAAAACTCTGGACTGTCTTTCCCCCATTAATACAACAATTCAGCAACAATTCACAGACAGATCCCCTTTGTGAAAAACTAATTAAAAGGCTCTTTACCCTGAGCAAACACAAAACCAGACTCATGGAAGCTAGTAGAAAGATTCAAAACACCCTCCCACCAGAATTCCCATACCTGACATACGGCCATAGATTGATTGGAAAGAGATCACCTCCCCAGTCCCCTAGCTCCTAACTTCTCTCAGGTAAGGAAAAGAATTGATTCACATATAAGCGCCCCAACTTTTCCATAGAGGCACCAAAAGGACTGGCTTCTGTCTTGCCAATCTTGAAGCACTGATGGGACCAGAATAATCTAGCCAACTGGGGAAGAACAAAAACAGCAGTGTGGGGCATAGTCATCATAGCTTTGCCCCTCAGCTCAGAACAGCGTGAGCAGAGGGAAAATTCCAGCTCCCAACATCTTCCACAGGAGATGCATCCAGCATCCCAACTTTCCTTCAAAGACATCACAGTGGACTGGTTTCTGTTTTGCCGGCCTCAGAGCACTGACCTGGCAAAATGTAGCTGCGTGGGGGCGAGTGACAACAGAGATGGAGGTATGGGTTGGCAGTCACCATGGCCTGTCTTCCAAAAATTTAAAGAGGGAGAACACTTCCGAACTCATTTTATGAGGCCAGCATTACCTTGATATCAAAGCCACACAAAAATAACTCAAGAAAAGAAAACTAGAGGCCAATATCTCTAATCAATACAGACAAGAAAATTATTTTAAAATACTAGCAAACTGAATTCAACAGCATATTAAAAGGGTCATATACCATGGAGGATTTATTCCTGAGATCCATGGATGGTTCAACACATGAAAATCAAGTAATGTGATATATTATATAAATAGAATAAAAAATAAAAATCATATGATCATTTCAACAGATGCAGAAAAAGCATTTTACAAAATTGAGTAAGTTCCCATGATAAAAACTCTCAACAAACTAGAAGCAGAAGAAAATTATTCCAACATAATAATGGCCATATATGAAAAGTCCACAGCTAACATCACAATTAACAGCAAAGTATCTGAAAGTTGTTTTAAGATCAAGATCAGGAACAAAGCAAGAATGTCCACGCTTGTTACTTCTGTTCAACATAGTACTAGACATCTTAGGTAGACTTTCCTGCAATTGGGCAAGAAAAAGAAATAAAAGGCATCCAAATCAGAAAAGAAGTAAAATGTTCCCCATTCGCATATGACATAATCTTACACCTACAAAACTCTAAAGACTCAACCAAAACAAAGAGAAAAAATGGTTAGAACTAATAAACAAATTTAGTAAAGCTGCAGGATACAGAATCAACATACACTGTAGTCTCAGCTACTCAGGAGGCTGAGTGGGAAGGATGACTTGAGCCCAAGAGGTTAAGTCCAGCCTGGGCAACATAGATAGACTCCCAGCTCTATTATTTTTGAAATAAATATACAAAAATTAATTATACATCTACAGCGTAAAAATAAATTATCTGAAAATTCAGGAAGCAATTCCATTTACAATAGCATAAAAAGAATAAAACACTTAGGAATAAACTTAACTAAGGCAATGAAAGACTTATACACACTGAAGACTACAAAATATTGATGAATAACATTAAAGAAGACACAAACAAATGAAAAGATATTTTATGTTCATATATTGGAATAATTAATATTGTTAAAATGTTCATACAACCCGAAGTAATCTACAGATTCAATGTAACTGCCATGAAAATCCCAATACTACAGAAATGGAAAAAGACACTCTAAATTTCATAACAAACACAAAAGACCCCAAAGAGCCAAATCCATCTTGAGAAAGAAGAGCAAGGCTGGAGGCATCACACATCGTGATCTCAAAATGTATTACAATGCTACAGTAAGAAAACAGTGTGGTGCTGGCATAAAGACAGCTATGTAAGCCACATGAAAGAGAATACAGAACTCAAAAATAAATCTATAAATATATAGTTTTCAACAATAGTGCCAGGCATACACAATGGGGAAAGGATGGTCTCCTCAACAAATGATATTGGGAAAACTGGATATTCTCATAGAAAAGAACAAAATTTGAACAATATCTTACACTATACACAAAAGCAACTCACAATGGTTTAAAAACCTACACATAAGATCTGAAACTGTAAAATTTATTTACATGATAATATAGGGGGAAACCTTCATGACATTAATCTTGGCAATGATTTCATGAACATGGCACCAAAAGCACAGGCAAAAACAGACAGGTGGGACTACATTGAACAAAAATCATCTGCACATCAAAGGATGCATTTTACAGAATGAAAAGACAATCTATAAAATGGGAGAAAATATTTGCAAACTGTGCATCTGATGAGGGGTTACTATCTGAAATGTGCAAGTAGTTTCTACAACTCAATAGCAGAAAAACTAATAACCTGATTTAAAAATGGGATTAAGACTTGAATAGAATTTCCTCCAAAAAGACATACACATGCCTAACAGGTAGATGAAAAGATGCTCAGTGTCACTAATCATCAGAGAAATGAAAATATAAACCACAATGAGGTATCATCTCATACCTGTCAGAATGTCTATTATCTAAAATAAATAAATAAAAGTGTTGGTGAGGATTTGGAGAAATCAGAACGCTTGTACACTGTTGATGGGAACACAAACTCATGCAGTCATTATGGAAACAGTATGGAGTTTTCTCAAAAATCAAAAATAGTATCACCATATGATCCGCAATCCCACTTCTGGGTATTTATCCAAAAGAATTGAAATCAAGATCTCAAAGATATATTTATACTCCCATGTTCACTGCAGCGCTATTCACAACAGGCAAGATGTGGAAACAACCTAAGTCCCCCTTAACAGATGCAAAGACAAAGAATATATATATATATATATACATGTAATGGATGTTATTCAGCCTTTAAAAAGAAGGAAATTCTGCAATATGCAGTAACATGGATAAACCTCGAGGGCATTATACTAAGTTAAATAAACCAGTCTCAGAAGAACAAATGGTGCAGCATTCCAGTTATATGAGTACCTAAAATCATCAAATTTATCAAGTAAACAGTGGAATGGTGGTTTCCAGAGGCTGGGAGAAGGGGAAATGGGGAGTTACTCATCAACAAGCATAGAGTTTCATTTAGGAAAATTAATAAGTGCCAGAAATCTGCTGTACAACACCATGCCTAGAGTTAACAATACTGTGTTATGCACTTAACATTTGGTTACGAGAATAATGTACTAGTTAGGGTTCTCGGAGAAACAGAGCCCTTTCCTGAAGGGCTCTTCCCCTGGCTTGTAATATGGCTTGCTTATTTTTCATCCTTCAGGTTTCAGCTTAAATGTCACTTTCTTTAGGAATCATTCCTTGACCACCCTATTTAAAGTTGTGCTCCTACCTCCGTGACCCTCTTTTACATCATAATATTTAATTCCTTTATACACTTTAAATGATTTATCATTAACTTATTTACTTACTTATTTACTTACTTATTCACCTGTGTCATAGACAAAAACTCCTAAGGGAAAAGTCATCTTTTTTTGTCACCGTATCCACAAGACGTGATTGTACCTGGTATTCATTAGATATTACATAAAAATTATTGAATATATTAATGAAGATATAAAGATATTTTTCGGGCTGGGCGCGGTGGCTCATGCCTGTAATCCCAGCACTTTGGAAGGCCGAGGTGGGTGGATCACGAGGTCAACAGATCGAGACCATCCTGGTCAACATGGTGAAACCCCGTCTCTACTAAAAATACAAAAAATTAGCTGGGCATGGTGGTGCGTGCCTGTAATCCCAGCTACTCAGGAGGCTGAGGCAGGAGAATTGCCTGAACCCAGGAGGTGGAGGTTGCAGTGAGCCGAGATCACGCCATTGCACTCCAGCCTGGGTAACAAGAGTAAAACTCCGTCTCAAAAAAATTAATAAATAAAAATAAAGATATTTTTCATAGATAAGAAGGAAGCTAATGTTATGGTCCAGGCAAGATCTGACTTTGTAAGATCTTGTTAGGAATCTAGACAATAGGGCAGCAAACAAGTGTCTGCAGGTCAAATAAAACCTGCTTTTGAAAGTAAAGTCATGTTGAAAAACAGCCATATGCATTTGATGCCATATTGTCTAAGGCTACAGTGGCAGAGTTAAATAATTACAACAGAGACTATTTGTCCCAGAAAGCTTAAAAGGTTTACTATCTGTTCCTTCCTAAAAAATGCTTGCCAACTCCTAATCTAGACATATGTAGAGATAAGGGGAATAACACAGAGGGAAGAGAATATAGCAAGCATTACTCTCAGACCAGAAGTCTGTGTTCCTTGGTAATACATATGCAGTTCATCTCCTACTTCACGGTCCGAAATTCTTACCTTCTTCTCTACCACTATCACCCAAGGAATAGGATAACATTTTTCATAGTGTAGATTCCATGTTTCCAAGACTCTAACTATAAATCTTTAAACCACCTCCATTATTACCATAACATTAAAGACAGGAACCATTTCTACTTTCTGTATCTTGTCACAATGTTCCAGAACTTCCATGTTTCATATGCTGAGTTAAATACTATCATCATTCTTGCTATTTCTTTTGCATTTTGAAAATGTTGCCATTTTGTGAAACTTATTAAAATGTATATTGTTTTTGTTGAAATTCTATTAAAATGTAATTTCAGCCAGAAACAGTGATCCATCTTTCTAGGACCATTAGTTCCTTTTAAATGGGCATTCAATGCGTTCAACCTTTCAGACCATAGAACTATCAACAAGGCCACTAAAAATGTAATGTACATCTCCAGTGTTTTCCAGAGTTCCTAAAATCGACTTGAAGAAAATATGTTACTCAGCTAGCAATGAGCGTTTGTAGCGTAAGGTGAAATTATGCCTTTTTCCTACCTTCCAGCATCCTTACACTTAGAGGCAGATGACAATGAAAGACTTACTTTGTCTACCACGGAAGTCTTAGATTGTCCCAATGACCTATTACTTTGTCACCATTCCAGCTGATAGGATGTGATAACTTGATTTCATATAACTTTAGTCAAATATACAATGACAGTGCCTTATAAACATAATGATGTTACAACAACACTATTTTGTGCTCCAATATGAAAAATTAGAGAGGTCACCAGGTCACTATGGAAAACATGCTGAATTTGGGAAAAAGACTATTATGAGTTCATGTACCTTGCTACTCTGCTTTTTCCTCTTCAGTTTTAACCTTTATTATAACCACAGCATGAGAAATTAGAAAGGATACTGATAAAAAAAAAACAAAAAACTAAATTATAGTTTCATTGGTAACCACAGATCAAAGTGGAGAGATATTAGGAAGCTGTGAATGCTTTTATTAGTAGCTATCTTAGCTACTTTATGTCTGTGGAAAAGCAGCCAGCATAATTATTCGAATGCCTTGGAATCCTCCAAGCTCACACTTAAAAAACAAAATAAAATGATCTACTTGCCTATCTTCTATAATTCATTCATTCATTACTTAATATGTTCTGCAATAAAAGTTTCTGAGTGATTTTAAGTAAATGGAGTCAAAATCAAAGCAAATCAAAATAAAAACAAAAGACTGAGAAAGCAATTATAAAACACAATAAACTTATTCAGTGTGTAGCTTAATAGGCGAGCATCTCACATTAACATGATAACATGTAAAGGATATGTATTAAGTTACAAGAGCCAAGATATGGAGACTATCAGAGTTTCCTCTAAAAGTAGAGTTAGGTATCAGTTTATTATTAAGAAATCAGTTTGTATTGTTTTGTGTGCTACACTTCTGTTAAACAGAAAATAACCTACTTTCACATTATTTACTCTACACTCTTTTCATTCCCAAATTTAAGAATTTGTTTTTATAAGTATTGAATTTCATGTATTTTTACTTCTTTAAATCTTTTACAGTTCAACATGAATCAGACACCAGCATCTCAAGAAAGAAAAAAATTCCAAATGATATGAGTAATAGGTTAGATGTAATAACTGACAATATTTATAATACAAATATATAAAGAAATAGTTTATTCATCTATTCAGCCAAATGAAATACAATCTGATATGTAAGACACGAAAAGTTGGTTCCTGTTGTTCTTCAGTTTGTGTAGTTTTATTTACTTGTTTTGCTAAATGCCTTCAAATACTCTAATTCTTTTCTTCTTTTGACCAATATTTTTAAACCTTCTTAAAAAGGAAGGTTGCTACTGAAAGAGAAATTCTTTTTTTTTTTTTTTTTTTTTTTTTTTTTTTTTTTTGCAGCAGAGTCTAGCTTTATTGCCCAGGCTGGAGTGTAGTGGCACTACCTCGGCTAATTTTTGTACTTTTAATAGAGATGGAATTTCACCATGTGATCTTCCCACCTCAGACTCCCAAAGTGCTGGGATTACAGGTGTGAACCACCATGCTCAGCCAGAAAAATTATTTTAAAACATCCCTTCAAAAAGATTTTTTTCCACATAAGCAGTTTCACTTTTTCCCTACTAAAGGAATAGTCATCTAATGCTCCCCACATGGTGTGAGCAATTTCCTCTATTGTTAAATTAGTAAATCTTCTGCACACATATATTTCCACTCTCTGAAACTTTGGTCATTTTATCCATTGAAATGTTCTTCTCTCATCTTCATTTGCATCAGGGAACAATTCAGCTAAAGCTGATATACTGCTAGGTATCCTAATCAACCATTAAGAATCTCAAGTGAATTCAGTTTTATCTTCAACCTTAAAGATATTCTACATGCTTAGAATCCCTCAAAATTCTTTATTTATTTTGCCCAATTTCTCTCCTCTAAATAGTATCCATCATGATCAACAATAAATATTTTTTGAGTTATATTTAGTATTACATACTATTCAAAATGATGGCAGTATAGTCAGTTACAAAAAAATTATAATTAGTTTACTAGGTACTATCCCAGATGCTGGAATTACACAATGAAGTTCTCAAATGATTAGCAATTAAGTTTGAGGCTCAGCTTATACACATTAAGATAAAAATAAATGAATATAGCCCAGAATATAGATGAGAAAAAAATTCAGAGAAAGGAGAGATTTTTATCAGCAGACACAGTTGGAAAATACATATCGGAGGTAGGTATATATGAACTGGTTTCACCGAGACAGAAAATTTACATTAGAAACAGAAGAGAATAATAAAGTAAAGGCCGTGAATGCCAAAGTAAAATGCCTAGATTCATTTTGTAGAATGACAAAGAGTAAATGAAAACTTTTGAACTATGAGTGACATAAATAAAGAATTGCTTTACAAAGATTAACCTGGCATTAAGAGTGCTATATGAGTTTGGGGTAGAAAGATGTATCAGAAGACTTTGGCAGAAGACTAAAGATAATCGTGCCGTGCAATGCAGCAGTGCCTGTGGGATTCAGAGGAAAATTATTTAACAATATCACAAAGAAAAATATAATCAAAATTCACGACTGACATGAAATGGAGAAAAATTTGGAAACAGACTAAGACTAGGGAAGAATAACGTTGGTTCATGAAACTGACACAGGCAAGATCAAAGTCAGTACCTGGAAGATATAAGAGAAGAAGCGTTATTTATGGGTCATGTTTTAAAAAATTAAGTGAACAACACTTTTGCTTTGGCTTGTTGCCTCATATTCTCCCTTCTGAGGTGGCTACATCTTGTCTCTCTCTGTGTATGAGCTACCTTTGACAAACAGAATAATTCAGTAAGTCTTATTCTTCTGTAATGCTTTTTATGATTCACTTATTTAATATACATTTATTGAGTTCATGGTAAATGTTATGCATTAGGTTCGGCAGTGAGGTAACAATGATGAATAAAAGAAACGCAGTACCCTCCCTCATTGTAGATACAGAGTAATAGAGAAGACAGATACTTAACAAACAATTGCTCAAATAACGACTTAATATGATTGCTACACATATTGCTAAGCAAGCGTAGGGATAGGGTTTATAGCAGGAGGAAATAGCTTAATCTGGCAAGAGATTCTGGGAATAATGCTCTGACAAATCAAACTAATATTTAATAATTGAAAGATGAGTAGGGGTTAGCTAAATCAGAAAGGAGAGCAAGTGGGCCTGGGCAACATGGAGAAAACCTCTCTCTACAAAAAAAAAAAAAAAGAAAAAAATATTAGCCAATCATAGTGGTGTAAGACTGTAGTCCCAGCTACTTGGGAGGCTGAAGTGGGAAGATCACTTGAACCCAGGAGGTGAAGGCTGCAGTGAGTTCTGATTGCACCACTGCACTCCAGCCTGTGTGACAGAGACCCAATTACCGAGAGAGAGAGAGAGAGAGAGAGAGGAGAAAGGGAGAAAGTATGTATGTTTATATTAGAGGTGAAAAGAATAGCTGACATACAGAAAGCAGTAAAAGCAAGGGTTATGAGGACAACAGATCTCAGTACATTTTAGGGATAGAAAAGGTTGGTGTGAATGGAGCAAAGTGAGCAAGAGAGGGAGATGGTAAGTGAAGGGTGAGTGTCTTCACTCGTTTGTTGCTACAAAGGAACACATAAGGCTAGGTTTTATTTTTTTTCAGTTTTATTTGGCTCATGGATAAAAAGTTTTATTTGGTACATGTGTGGCACTGGCATCTGCCTCTGGTGAGGGCCACAGGCTGCTTCCATTCGTGGTGGCAAAAAGGAGCCGATCTGTAGAGAGATTATGCGGCAAAAAAAAAAAAAAAAAAAAAAACAGAGACAGAGGGGAGGTTTCTGGCCCTTTTTAACAACCAACTCTCATGGGAACTAGTAGAGTGAGGACTCACTCATTACCATGAGGACCACATCAAGCCATGTATAAAGGACCTGCCCTCATCACCCCAACACCTCGCATTAGGCTCCACATGCAACAGGGGATTAAGTTTCAACATGAAGTTTGGGGGAGTCAAATATCTAAACCATAGCCATGAGGACGGAGAAACAGCCAGGAACCATATTATCTGAATCCTGGAGAATGTATACATTTATCCAAAGAGCAATGGAAAGATATTAAAGGCCTATAACAAGGGTTTTTTTTTTTTTTTCTTTTAACAGTATGGTGAAAGTGTGAGTACTGGAATGGAGAAAGGCAAGATTAGAAACAGGAAAACCAGTTTAGAGGCTATTTGTCTAAGTCTAGGCAATTTATCATGGTAGCTTCAAGTAGCAGCAATATAGTTTGAAAGACACAAACACACTCAAGACACAGTTTGCACATTTGGGAAGTCAAATTGGCAAGATTTAATAATGAAGTGGATGTGAGGAGTAAGGCAGAAGGATTGTTAAGGATGGCTCCTAGGTTTCTAAAAAGAGCAACTCTGAATTAAAAAATCATTTGCTGACACACTGTGGTGTTGTCCTGACCCAAATATCATGTTGAAACGTAAGCCCCAGTGTGGAAGGTGGGGTCTGGAAGGAGGTGACTGGACCACAAGGTGAATTTTCCATGAACGGTTTAGCACTACCCACTTGGTACTGTCCTCTAACAGTAGTGAGTGAGTTCTCATTAGATCCAGTCATTATTTAAGTGTGTGACACCTCCCCTCTCTATCTTGTTTCTGCTTTCACCATGTGACATGCTTGCTCCCCCTTTGCCTTCTGTCAATATTGTAAGCTTCCTGAAGCCTCCCCAGAAGCCCAGCAGACGTCAGCAGCATGCTTCCTGTAAGGCCTGAGAATGTGAGCCAATTAAGCCTCTTTTCTTTATTAATTATCCAAGGTCAGGTATTCTTGTATAGAAATCCAAGTATGATTTAACACAATTGTCAAGACAGTTAACATTAGAGGGGAAACTGGTTTGATAGGAGCAGATCATGGGTTCAGTTTTTTACCATGAGGCACCTGTGTAGATTATTCCAATAAACCATAGTATATATGAGTTTGGAGATCAGTGTGCATCGAATGCTTCAGTGAAACATTATCGGGGAAAAGATTTCTTCTAACAAAGTGATGCAGAAATACTTTTCATTATCTATAACTTAATATAGTAGGTAAAATAAAACCTTCATCTAAAATGAATATGTAAGCGTAAAAATTATATACATTTTATTCATTTAATTAACATTCTGATGAGGAGAAATTATCTTTTCAAAGGAAGTGCAATTAATTTATCTAATAATAGTGTTGTTACTTTTTTTCATTTAAATAAAAGTCGTAACTGTCTAAGGTCTAATTTCTTCCTATACAGAAGAATAACATTTGGCAGGTTAATGTGCCATTACAACCACGTTGTACTTTTCTTTTTACTTTCTAGGCAAATAACATTTTTCCATGAAATAACTGCAGATGACAAAAGATATGTAGTTAATAAAAAGCCATTTTAAAAAACACCATCCATGTCAAAGGATCGAATATTCAAGAAATAAATGAATTGTTAAAATATAAGTTGGCTTGTAACGTATTGCAGCCATCACTTCTCTAATGCATGAGTTCTTGCCATAGCTGAACATCTTCTGCTAAGTTTTGTTTGAAATCTTCTAACAAAAAAGAAACTATATTTCAAGAGCAATAATTTTATACAATAATTCTATCATGTGTTTATTTCCTTATTTGTGCATTTATTATTCATATATTCTAATTTCACAAACATTGTGCTAGATGCCACAGAGGGGAAAGTTGAATAAAATTATAAACCAAATATGGGTACTTGCTCCTCAAGTCACTTAAAACCTGGCCAATATGAAAGAAAATTGCTATAATACAAGAAAAACAAGTGATTAAAAAACCCATGGAATATTATGCAGCCGTCAAAAACGATGAGTTCACGTCCTTTGTAGGAACATGGATGAACCTGGAAACTATCATTCTCAGCAAACTGACACAAGAACACAAAATCAAACACCACATGTTCTCACTCATAGGCAGGTGTTGAACAATGAGAACACATGGACACAGGGAGGGGAGCACTACACACTGGGGTCTGTTGGGGGGAAATAGGGGAGGGACAGCAGGGGGTGGGGAGTTGGGGAGAGACAGCATGGGGAGAAATGCCAGATATAGGTGAAGGGGAGGAAGGCAGCAAATCACACTGCCACGTATGCACCTATGCAACAATCTTGCACATTCTTCACATGTACCCCAAAACCTAAAATGCAATAAAAAATAAAAATAAAAATAAAAAAATAAAAAATAAAAAAAGGATATAAATAACATATCATAGTATTGAGGAGATGAAGAGTCTTCTTTTAGCTAGTAAACAGCTTAAGGCTTATAGTAGATATTGTGCTTTGCCTCCCTAGCAATTTTTTTTTTTTATCAATTACAAACAGCCACGAAATTGATGACCTGCACACTCCAAGGCAGGACGCTGTTCAATATAGCTCAGAGCTAAGCTCTAATCATGTAATCTAATCTAATGAGCATTTCTCAGGCCATATGAGTGAGAATGTCACCTAAGCTATTTCAGTATGAAGCCGAGAACTTTTACTGAATTGGAGGTTAGTACGTGGAGAGGGTGGGGAGATGCTTTCTTTTTCTTGTTCTGTGTAATGTGGGATATTAATGTAAGACTTTGAATTACTCCAACGTTGTGCAATCCTAAAGGAAATCAACCAAGGAAAGAGAGCACATGAAGGAATAAAGAGACAAAGGAATTGTATATAAATGAATCTGGCTCCTCATGAAATTATACATGAATCTTTTTCTTTATCTTAACTTTCCTGTGTCATAAACCTATACATTTCCTTTATTAATTATACCAACTTGAGTGGCTCTCTGCTACTTATAATCAACACTATTCTAACTACAAAAATATTCATAAAGGAAATAGCATCTGACCTAGAGTTTGAAAAATAGTTAAGATTTTAGCATAAAAGGATGAAGGGAAACATTCCAGACAGAGGGAATAAACACTTAGGGAAGTAGGAAATTTCTGTGGCACCTCAGTTTGACTCTAATAGAGACTGAATATAGATGTAGCCTGAAAGCAATGGTTAGGTGGAAGGTTGCAGAGTAAATGAATGTCTGGCTAACTAATTACAGTTTCATTCTATATACCAGTGATTCCAAGAGTTAATAATCATGCACCTTTACTAGAAAAAGATCTCACTCCACACCTTTCTATTTTTTCACTCATTTATAAAATATATACTCTTAATTATTATGAAAATGCAAATAAAGTTTTAATATATTATACCCATCTCTTAGTGTATCATCTTGTATCTTCACTTAAATATGTTCACTCCTACTTAGAATTATTGTAACAGACAATGACAAACCAATGAACATTAAACAAGAGCATAACGGGGTAAGAACTACAGCTTAGAAGCATCTACCTGAGAGCAACGTCTAAAATGGATTAAAATAGATATTACTGGAAATAGGGGGCTTTGAGTATTTTTTGCGACAAGTCAGTAATTAAAGAATAAGTGGAAACTTTAATCTAAGTTAAGGCTTTGGAACATTCTAACAAGATTAACTTTTTCTATTCTCCAATCAGTTAACTGTTGGATCATATTTTTTAAGTGTTTGTTTAGTGAGTTGCATAATTTCTTCAATACCGAACATTTAATGTCTGATAAAAATGTAAAATTAAAAGCATTCATACAGGTAAAACATGTACTATATGTTTTTATAAAAATCAGCTAATTTTTGGAAAATTTAAAAAAAATTAATCTTATTAAGATGGTCCAAAGCCTTACTTTTAACAGGGAATTTCCAGTCAGAGAAGCAAATAAATCTTAAGCATGAATAAAAGACCTGTATATCAATATATTTAAGACAGTGGGCCAAGGCTACTAAATCCTCTCATGTAGAATCTTCCCCTTCACCTTAGAAGACATGCAAAGACAGAAAATCTATTAGACAGCAACTATGAGTGACCACTCTTCAAATGTTACCAGCACCTATAAAAGATTTCTCTTGAAAAACATTTTTTAATTTTATGTTTGTAGGGGACATGTGAAAGTTTGTCACATAGGTAAACTCATGTCATCGGAGTTTATTGTACAGATTATTTCATGACCCAGGTATTAAGCCCAGTACCCAATAGTTATCTTTTCTCTTCCTCTCCCTCCTTCTTCCCTTCACCCTCAAATGGATCCTAGTGTCTTTCATTTCTTTCTTTGTATTCATAAGTTCTCATCATTTGGCTCCCAGTTATATGCGAGAATATGCGGTATTTGATTTCTGTTCCCAAATCATTCTGCCAAAAAGACACATGCACGTGAATGTTTACTCCAGCACTATGCAAAGTAGCAAAGACAAGGAATCAACCTAAATGCCCATCAATGACAGATTGGATAAAGGAAATGCGGTATGTATACATCATGGAATACTAGGCAGCCATACATAAGTAGGAATGAGATGTCTTTCACAGGAAGATGGATGGAGCTGGAGACTTATCCTCTTGAAAAAATTGTTTACTTAAATCATAATGTTTGCTATATAGCTATTGTTTGGTATGTCACCACATAGACATCCTAATACTACTTTTCATCACAGAGTCCTGAGAAGAACATTCAGCTGGGAAACCTTAGTTTCCCTACAAGCTTTGTCATTAAGGGTTATAAAATGTAGAGCAACACTTTAACCTACCTAAAACTCAGTGTCTTATTTGTCCTTAAAATCTCTCCAAGCTTACATTTTATACCATTTCATACCTTAGTGCTCTTTGAAATACACATATATAGTAAACATTTTTTACTTTTTTGAGATGGAGTCTTGCTCTGTTGCCAGGCTGGAGTGCAGTGGTACAATCTTGGCTCATTGAAACCTCCAACTCCCTGGTTCAAGTGATTCTTCTGCCTCAGCCTCCCGAATATTGGGGATCACAGGTGCATGCCATTACATCCAGCTAATTTTTGTATTTTTAGTAGAGATAGGGTTTCACCATGTTGTCCAGGATGGTCTTGATATCCTGACCTCTTGATCTGCCCTCCTCAGCCTCCCAAAGTGCTGGGATTACAGGCATTGAGCCCAGCCCAGACATTTTTATTATACTTTAAGTTCTGGGATTCATGTGCAGAATGTGAGATTTGTCACATAGGTATACATGTGTCATGGTGGTTTGCTGCACCCATCAACTCATCATCTACATTAGGTATTTATCCTAATGCCATCCCTCCCCTAGCACCCCACCTCCTGCCAGGCCTTGGTGTCCAATGTTCTCCTCCCTGTGCCCAGGTATTATCATTGTCCAGCTCCCACTTATGAGTGAGAATATATGGCGTTTGGTTCTCTGTTCCTGTGTTAGTTTGCTGAGAACGATGGTTTCCAGCTTCATCCATGTTCCTGCAAAGGACATGAACTCACCCTTTTTTGTGGCTGCATAGTATTCTATGGTATATAAGTGTCAAATTTTCTTATCCAGTCTATCATTGATGGCCATTTGAGTTGGTTCCAAGCTTTTGCTATTGTGAACAGTGCTGCAATAAACATACATATGCATGTGTCTTTATAGTAGAATGATTTACAATCCTTTGGGTATACATCCAGTAATGAGATTGCTGGGTCAAATGGTATTTCTGGTTCTAGATCCTTGAAGGACCGTCACAGTCTTCCACAATAGTTAAACTAATTTACACGCCCACCAACCGTGTAAAAGTGTTCCTATCTCTCCACATCCTCTTCAGCATCTGTTGTTTCCTGACTTTTTAATGATCGCCATTCTAACTGGTGTGAGTTGGTATTATGTGGTTTTGATTTGCATTTTTCTAATGACTAATGATGATGAGCTTTCTTTCATATGTTTGTTGGCTGCATAAATGTCTCCTTTTGAAAAGTGTCTGTTCATATCCTTCACCCACATTTTGATGGGATTGTTTGTTTCTTTCTTGTAAATTTGTTTAAGTTCTTTGTAGATTCAGGATATTAGCCCTTTGTCAAATGGGTAGATTGCAAAATTTTTCCCATTGTGTAGGTTGCCTGTTAACTTTAATGATAGATTCTTTTGTTGTGTGGAAGCTTTTTAGTTTAATTAGATCCCACTTGTCAATTTTGGCTTTTATTGCCATTGCTTTTGGTGTTTTACTCACGAAGTCTTTGCCCATGCCTATGTGCTGAATGGTATCGCCTAGGTTTTCTTCTAGGGTTTTTATTGATTTGGGTCTTATGTTTAAGTCTTTAATGCATCTTGAGTTAATTTTTGTAAAAGGTGTAACGAAGGAGTCCAGTTTCAGCTTTCTGCATATGGCTAGCCAGTTTTCCCAACACCATTTATTAAGTAGGGAATCTTTTCTCCATTTTTGTCAGGTTTGTCAAAGATCAGATGGTTGTAGATGTGTGGTGTTATTTCTGAGGCCTCTGTTCTGTCCCATTGGTCTATTAATCTGTTTTGGTACCAGTACCATGCTGCACTCCTATTCAACATAATATTGGAAGTTCTGGCCAGGGCAATCAGGCAAGAGAAAGAAATAAAGGGTATTCAAATAGGAAGAAAAGCAGTCAAATTGTCTCTGTTTGCAGATGACATGATTATATATTTAGAAAACCCCATTGTCTCAGCTCAAAATTTCCTTAAGCTGATATGCAACTTCAGAAAAGTCTCAGGATACAAAATCAATGTGCAGAAATCACAAGCATTCCTATACACCAATAACAGACTTAAAGAGAGCCAAATCAAGAAAGAACTGCCATTCACAATTGCTACAAAGAGAATAAAATACTTAGGAATACAACTAACAAGGGATTTGAAGGACCTCTTCAAGGAGAAATACAAATCACTGCTCCAGGAAATAAGAGAGGACACAAAGAAATGGAAGAACATTCCATTCTCATGGATAGAAAGAATCAATATCATGAAAACGGACATACTGCCCAAAGTAATTTATAGATTCAATGCTATCCCCATCAAGCTACCATTGACTGTCTTCACAGAATTCAAAAAAACTACTTTAAATTTCATATGGAAAAGAAAGAGCCTATATAGCTAAGACAATCCTAAGCAAAAAGAACAAAGTTGGAGGCGTCATGCTCCTTGAAGTCAAATATTTTTATTAAAAATGTTAAATTACTTTGGATCCCTTAGGGAAAAAAAAATTGCTTATTGCTTTGTTAATCACTAGCCAGAAATTTATTTCCCTTAAATATTGGCCTGTGAAATACGTACCTTCTACTTTCCTAAGAGCATAAAGTTTCCAAGAAATATGATGTCAAAGATACCACATGTATGCACACTTTTCATTCCTAGCTAGGCCCCTGCTCACAAACTCTATCTACTTTCTTCTCCTACAAAGCAACAGTCTTTTTAACTCTTACTTGTAAATATTGGAGCAGGACCAACTTTACAAATTCATTTCCTATTTCCTTTACCCTTAGCCCCACCATACATATTTGCCTGACCTTTCCAAGTGGAGGGCCTCCCAACAAGAACACACACTGGCTTTTTTAACATTGCAAAACACAGAAGAAAAACTTTCTACTATAAGGGAGAAGATAAGCTTGACCTCTTTACTTCCAATAAAAGTCCATCTCTTGTATGGAACCTACATTGTTTGCCTTTTAGATGTCATGCCAAAGCTTTGTATGTATACATATACACATATATCATTTACATATAATCACCTCATTTGGCAGACTGTCATAATAAATAGTTTATAGCTAAGCTATTAAAGCATAGAAAGGCTGGACAAGTAGGCCAACATCACCCAACTAACTGTGGAGCCCTTCGAATTTAGAGTGAAAAGAGTAAGGTATATTCCAACACAACAGCTTATGCAGAGATGTGGCCATGAGAGACGTGGCCATGTTTGTTTACCTATGACATCTCAGTAAAGTCATGTATGATAAAATCATAACTAGAAATCCGTTGGGAGCTTCATATTGAGGTAACTTTTGGCACAGAAACTTGTGAAAAGTTTTGTTGAATTCAAATCAACTAAATAGTTCACACTTACCATATTTATATTTTATCATCTCGCACACCCAGAAAAGAATAAATATGCATGTTCCTTATGGGAGCACATATACTTTGACCATTTATGTTAAACATACTTTGGGAGATGTTTTACATAGATCATCTCATTTAATTCTAAAAATATAAAATAAATAAAACTATTTTATAAACTGTTTTCATTTTTAAATTGAAAAAAAAAATAGACCAGTGAATTTAAACAACATGTCTAAAGTCACACAGTTTTTATGTAGTGATATAGGGATTCAAGCAGTTTCACTCTGAAGCCCATGCTCTTTTTTTGTACTGTATTATTTTTCCTTTCTGTCATAAATTACATTTCCTTAAGTGTTCCTTAAATCCACACCATTTCTTGGGAAAAATAAATGGTGACATTATTTTTATTACACAAAAATAATGCTATCTTCTTATTAAGACAGAAATTGAATCAATGCTGTAGTTATATAATCTCACTTAATCCTCATATCAACAATGTAGGCCAGGCATGGTGGCTCACACCTGTAATCCTAGAACTTTGGGAGGCTGAGGCAGGAAGATCGTTTGAGCTCAGGAATTTGAGATCAGCTTGGGCAACATGGTGAAAGCTTGTCTCTACAAAAAAATACAAAAATTAGGCAGGCATGGTGGCGTGTGTCTGTAGTCTCAGCTACTTCAGAAGGCTGAATTGGGAGGATCATTTGAACCCAGGAGCTCCAGTCATCAGTGAGTTGTGATTGCACCGCTGCACTCTAGCATGGGCAACAGAGCAAGACCCTGTCTGGAAAGAAAGAAAGAAAGAAAGAAAGAAAGAAAGAAAGAAAGAAAGAAAGAAAGAGAGAGAGAGAGAGAGAGAGAAAGAAAGAAAGAAGGAAGAGAGAGAGAAAGAAAGAAGGAAAAGAAAAGAAGAGAGAGAGAAGGAAGGAAGGAGAGAGAGAAAGAAAAAGAAAAGAAAAATATCAAAAATAATGTGAGGTAGATATTATTATTCCCACATCACAGACAAAGGAATTGAGACCCAAAGATAACAAACTTACTGAAGGCTCCATGGCAAGCAAGCAAGAACCAGAATTTGATCATAAATGCAGCCATTTGACACAAAAGATTATACTTTTAACCATTATACTAGTATGTGCAGATCTAAAGTTGCTTAGAAATAATTTTATTTATGGAAGTTATACCGGAATTCTGCCAGTTCTCCAGTACAAAAATTAAGGAAGCATTAAAAATAATAAAAGATAACAATGGAGGAAACTATACAGTATAGGGTAAGAGGGAAAGAGAAGGAGTATATGAGAGTTCTCTATACATTCTGCTAAAGTTTTCAATGCACCTAATACTGCCTTTTTCAAAAGTCCATTGAGGCTTTAAAAAATAAAAATTATATGATTTTACCTTCAAAATTCCTTAAAATCATTAAGTGAAGGCTTTGTGGAACTAAGTTGTTGATAATATCTAAAACATTGTAATCACAGCTCTATGAACTGTAAGGAACCAAGTAGAACGACCACAAATAGGTGATTTTCCCCATAAGAAACATCTAACTAGTTTTGAAAGGTGTGGAGAGGTGCTTTAAACAAAACATACCTGGGCAAAATCTACCATTAAAAGTCATTTTTAATATTAATGAAGCTGAACACTTTTTTCCCTCCTGACAAGATCTATTTCCTTGACTCCCGTCCCTGCCTTTACTCAGGTCTTGATGCCTTGTTCACAATACTAGTTATTGGTCTCTCCACAGTATCATGCCACTAGACCTTGTTTGCACTATTGCATAAGTCCTACCAAAAATTAAGTCAAAAAATTATAAACTGAAACATAATCCACTTCTAAAAAGTAATGAATATATTATAGCTCCTTTTAAATTTTCGAATGCCAACTTACTTAATCCTCATTCAAATATATCATTTAATTTTTACTAATAATTATATTGTTACCACATAATCTTGCTATTTAGTTCAGTAAATATATCACTAGCCACTTTTTCTGATATATTTATGGATAAATAATGTTTGTGAATTGAACACTGCTACACTACACGCTTCTTAGTTGATTTTATTTCAAAGCACAAATGGAAACGCATATTTAGTTTCTTCCACAATTGTTATTTTAAAATAGGTACCGTCACTTATCTTACATTTTCATGAGTTACAGTCTAGATTCTAAACGTCGCCTAATCAGAACTTGTTTTATTAAAAATGTAAATAAACAAAAAAATTAAACTTACATGATATAGTAACAGAAAGATACATTGATTTTAAAATGGACAAACTAGATGTATATTGTTGCAGGCAGGGAATTTTAGGGAGAGACAAGAATAATATACTTTTTAAAAGATTTTTTACTAATAATCGTTGTGCATACTTGGAGGCGTACATGTAGTATTTTGATACAATGCATAATGAACAAGTCAGGGGAAATGGGACATCCATCACCCCAACCATTCACTCCTTCTTTATGCTGAGAACATTCCAATTTCTCTCTTCCAGCAATTTTGAACTATACAAAAAATTATTGTTAACTATAGTTGCCCTACTCTACTATTAAACACTAGATATTATTCCTTCTAACTAAATGTGGTTTTGTTCTCTTTAACTAATGACTTTTCTCTCCTCCTCAACTCTTCCTGGTCTCTGGTAGCCATGAATCAACTCTGTATCTCCATGAGCTCCAATATTTTAGCTTCCACATATGAGCAAGAGCATGTGGTATTTGTCTTTCCATGCCTGGTTTATTTCACTTAACATAATGACCTCCACTTCCATCCACATTGCTGTAAATAAAAGGACTATATTATTTTTTATGGCTTAGTAATAGGCCACTGTGTATATGTACCATATTTTTCTTATCTATTAATTTGTTGATGGACACAGATTGATTCCAAAATTTGACTATAAGGGAATAATGCTGCAATGAACACGGAAGTGCGGGTATCTCTTTGATATACTGACTTCCTTTCTTCTAGATGTATACTCAGCAGTGAGGTTGCTGGATCATATGGTAGTTCTGTTTTTAGTTTTTTGAGGAACCTTCATACTCTTTTCTATAGTGGCCTTACTAATTTACATTACCACCAACAGCGTATGAGCATTCCTCTTTCTCTGTGTCCTTGCCAGGCATCCACTATATTTTGGTAAAAGCCATTTTAACTGGAGTGAGATAATATCTCTTATGGTCTCGATTTGCATTTCCCTGATGATTAGTGATGTTGAGCATTTTTTCATATAACTGTTGGATATTTGTGTGTCTTTTTTCTGATAAATATCTTTTTAAGATATTTGCTCTTTTTTAATCTGATTATTTGAAAATATTTTTCTATTGAGTTGCTTGAGTTCCTTATATGTTCTTCTTATTAATCCCTCATTGGATGGAGAGTTTGCAAATATTTTCTCCCATTCTGTAAGTTGTCTCTTCATTCTGTTGCTTATTTCATTTGCTATGCAGAGGCATTTTAGCTTGACATGATCCCATTGTTTATTCTTGCTTTTGTTGGCTTGTGCATTTGAGGACTTAGCTTAAAAAAATGGTTGCACAGACCAATGTCCTGAAACATTTCTCCATTTCTTCTAGTAGTTGCATGGTCTCAGTTCTCATGTTTAAGTCTAATTCATTTTGATATGATTTTTGCATAAGGTAACAGATAGGAATCCAGCTTTATTCTTATGTGTATAGTTATCCAGTTTTCCCAGCACCATTTATTGAAGAGACTTTCCTTTCCTCCATGTATGTTTTTGGGATCTTTGTTAAAAATGAATTGATTGTAAATGCGTGGATTCATTTATGGGTTCTCTAAGGAATAATGTGCATTTTTAAAGAGACATATTTTTTAAAGACAGGAAAAGAATTATTTGATTGACTAAAGAACTTTCTTAATGCTAATATAGAATAAGTATTATAGAGCACTAATAGTAAAAGCAAGTAGATATTATATTAGCTCAAATGTTGCAGTTATCCAGGAATGTGTAAGTAAATATCACAAATGAACAATGGCTGAAGCAGCCCTTAAGAATTCAGTAATTGAAACTATACTGATTGAGAGAGATTGTGTCAGTTCTAGATATATGTTTTAAAAGACTAACATAGTCCTTCTCCTCGTGGAGCTTATATGCTATATGGGAGAATAATCAATAACAAATGATGATTAGAGCTTGTGATAATCATAAGCAAGAAAGAAACAGGTGCCAGAATTCTTTCAAATTTAAGTGTAGGAATAGGTATACAGAGAAAGCCTCTCTGGGGAAGTGACATTTGAGCTGAGATATGGAGGAACAGGATAGCATAAATAGGCAAAAGTGCTCTCCAAGGAGAGGAGACAGCAAGTGTAAATGCCCTAAGGATTTTGCTCTCATTTAAGAGGATAGTAGGTGAGAGGGAAAGAGGCATGAGATGAGGCTGAACGGTAGGAATGATACAGATGATTCACAGCCTTATAACTATTAAAAGGTATTTGAAATGTATTATAAATGCTTAAGAACCATTAGGAGGATTTTACAAAGTAGTAGCATGATATAACTTAAGTTTTCAAATAATCACACCATGTGATGTGTAAAGAATGTGTCATAGAAGGGTATCATAGTCTAGATGAGCTGCTATGACAAAATACCATACTCTGGGTGGCTTAAAAAATAAGCATTTAAAAGTTACCTCCCAAAGGCCCCAACTTCAAATACAATCACACTGAGGGGTTTGGGTTTTAATATATTTATTTTGGGAGACACAACTTAGTCTATAGCAGAGGACAAAATGGAAGTGATAGATATCTATTATTTTTGCCTTCTCAATATCCATTGCCCTTTTTCTTGGAAAAAAAAAAAAAAAATGCCCTGAAAGTCCCCTAGGGATTGATCTACTGATCTTTTCCATTTTTTTTGTTGTTGTTGTTGTTGTTGTTGTTCTCATGGTTTCAGTGTGGATGACTCCCAAGAGTAATGTTTCCCTCCGGTCCCACAGATGGTTCTGGGATGCCCATATGAGCCAAGTCAGCTTAGACTTTTACTAATGCAAATAATATAAATGGTCTTTCTCTAAGAAGGAAAGCTTAACTCTGAAATCAATGTCCTTGTGAGATTCTTGTAATCTATACAGGGATGATGGTGACTTGATTTTGAAGGTGAAAGGAGATAAAGAAAAATTGTCAGTGGTAAACATATCTTTAAAGTAAACTTGATTGACTTTTCTAATGCAACAGATGGACATAATGAAGAAAAACACTTCAACTTTTGCTTTATGAGATAGAGTAAATGAATAGTGGTGCCAAATAGTATTAGGAAGAAATTAATTTGTTTGGTGAATAAGAAAATCAATAAATCTTGTCTTGCACTTGTTAAATTTAAGACATTGTTGGCACTCTCTTTTTTTTTGAGACAGAGTCTCACTCTGTCATCCAGGCTGGAGTGCAGTGACGTGATCTCAGCTCACTGCAACCTCTGCCTCCCAGGTTCTAGCAATTCTCCTGCCTCAGCCTCCAGAGGACCTGGGATTACAGGTGCATGCCACCACTCCCGAATAATTTTTTGTGTTTTAGTAGAGACGTGGTATCACCATGTTGCCCAGTCTGGTCTCAAAATCCTGAGCTCTGGCAATCCACTCACCTCGGCCTCCCAAACTGCTAGGATAATAGGCATGAGCCACCATGCCCAGCCTGTTGGCAATTTTGAGTGGATATGTCAAGAAATCAACTGTATACATAAATTTTAATCTTAAGAGAGAAGTACAAACTATATACATGTGGGTCAAAACTAGATCAGGTATGAAGGTAATATAAACAGAGATTTTAAGACTTTCCAGATCAAAGGATCTTAAGGCACTTCAACAAAATAGACAGAAGGAGCAGAGTTGAAGACAAAAATAAGGATTGTCATTATTCATTACTGTGAATCATAAAGAATAATATTAGAATATGCTTAATAAAAAATACTAAGTATTGTCTTTGCTATCAAAAAAAATCTGCTATCCCTTGGGGCTATCAAAGCAAATATCTATATGAAGCTACTATGTTGTTTTGAGAAAATGTCTACTTACTGGCACTGAAAAAAAGTTTTCAGAGTTAATTGTTGGATAAGTCTTCCAGAAAAAATAAATGCTACAGATTCTGAATACTTCATGAAGCTACTGGGTTTTTCCAACCTTGAAACTAATTTCAATTCATTTTGAGAGCTGTGAGAGAAAGTTACAAGAGCTGTTACTGAGCAAAGGCCAATTTAGTGAGGAAAGCGTCAATAACTTGTCATACTTCCTCTGCCTTTTTTAAGTGCAGAGTCAAATATTCTGCCTTGCTGAGGGCTTAATAAAATAAACACAATATATAAAGTTTTATATAAATAGTTCTAAATTTAGGCAAAATATTATTTATACTATTGTACAACAAAATTACTAGTTTGTACTGAGTGGCAAACCATTATTTCATTTTTAATAAGATAAACAGACAAATTCAAAATGATGAATTAAACCAAATAGTAGGTACTTAACAGTAATAGAGAGAGAGAGAGCAGTGGTGAAAGTCTCACTGCCATCCAGAAGGGAGTGCAGTAGCCCAATCACGGCTCATTCTATCCCACCCTCTCAGGCTCAAGCAGTGCTTCCACCTCAGCCTCCTGAGTAGCTGGTACCAGAGGCAGATAACACCATGCCTGGCTAATTTTTTTTTTTAAGAAACAGAATCTCACTATGTTGCCTAGGCTGATCTCAAATTCCTGGGATCAAGCAATCCTCCCACCTAGCCTCCCAATGTACTGGGATTGCAGGCATGAGCCACCTTATCCATCCACAATATGTTTTTATAAGGCAAAGTAATTCCATATATTAGATCAAGGTGCATCATCCTGAACATAAGATAAATGTCCTGAATTGAAAAATAGAGGATATTTATTTAACAAATAACAGTGGTTGTCTAGGCACTGGAGACACTATCTAAACTACAGGGATAGAATCATAGTTCTTAGTGATTTCACTTTCATCAGTAAACAAACAATAAGTGAACAAGTAAATGGTAGTTTAAGATAATGATAATGACCTTGATGAAAACAGAGAAACAATAGTGACTGGGGTGAAGGATAGCTCTACCAACTGGATGTGTATGGAAACTGTGGCCAATGTGCATCCCCTCCTACTTTCAACGGAGAACTTGTGGCTTGTACTCATTTACTCACAGTTGCCAATCACAACTCCTTGTATTGTAGCTGTTGACAACAGAAAGAAAAAAAGTAACCTACCCCATCCCACACCAACAGGACCTCCTTTCCAGATCATGTATGTATGAATTGTGTAAGGCCAAAGCATTTCCCTTCACCAAATGACTATTGGGACTAAATTCCTATATGCCTCACGCCCTTCATTTCTACCTCTTCTGTGTGTAGTCTGTGTCAATCGCATGCCATTGTGGCCATTGCGTTACACATATACAAGCTTTTGAACCTATCCCTAGCTCTATTCTCATCTCCATGGTTCTAAGTATGTCTGTTCCCTGACCTGTCATCCCACTCCCTTCTCCTTTCCCTCCAAAACCATTCCACTGGACTTTTTGAAACTCTTCCTGAAAAACTAGCAAATCCCTACAACCCTACCAGCTTCCTCAAACATTCCTTTTTAATAAAAAAGAAGAAAAAAAGGATTACTACTAAGAAAAATTCTAAAGCTCTCTCAAGTAGAGGCAATTTATTCTCTATCATTCTAGAAAATAACACTAATAATAGCTAACATTTATCATACACTTCCTATGTTCATCCGCTATACCAATGATATATACAAACTTATTTCACAAATAAATTTTATGAACTTAATTCATTAAATGATCACGACAATGTGATGGGTTCGGTAATTAAATCCACATTTTACAGTTGTGACACTGAGACAAAGAGAGATTACGTAACTTTCTCAGGTCACAGAAATAAAGAGAGATGAAATTAACAATGGCATCCAGGCAGTCTCAATCCAGAGCTGGTATTCTTAGGCAGTATCTTCATGTTAGGTAGCTCACGGTTAGAAATAGGACTAGAGTTCTCATTGCTGCCTTACTCTACAAAAGCTCCTCCAACTTCTCAAAAGACGCCTTTCCCTTTGTGTTTCCATCTATAAAACTATCTCATTTATTGCAATTTTTAGTATCCAAACTCAGGGCATTTCTCTACTTTTCTAGTCTTGCTGTCATTTTAGGAAATTCAATGTCCACATGGACAATCTATCCAATATCATATTTTAATGGTTCTCTGACTTCCTCATCATTAATGCTATATTTACATCATCTCTGCTGATCTTTTATAACTTGTCACTGAAAAAAAATCCGCTTCCAAAGTCACAAACATTCCCCTCTTATGAAAATTTCTATTTACTGCTCAAGAGCCCATTTGTTCTTCAATCTCTTTGACACTTTAGCTCCATTGACTTCTGTGCTTTCTTTCAAAATATCAGACTCCTTGTATTTTCCATTAACCCTACAGTACTTAATTTCAATCACTTTGTTACTAATAAACTAGCCTTCCTTGTCAATTTGTTCTTTCAAGCCTCCACCTAGAATCCAACAGTCACTGTGGTCTGTGCCTACCTATCCTTAGACAGCAGAACACTCCTAAATCGACTGACATTTCTAGAAATTTTTTAGAAATGACATTTCTAAAAAAAAAACCTCACCTACCCCCAATCTTAATATAATATCTTATCATTGTTATCAACTTCTATGTAAAGTGTTTCAAAATTCCTCCATTCTTACATACCATGATATCCCCTCTATGCCTTTTACTCTCAACAGATGATTGTACTATACTTAACTAAAATAATTAGAGCCATCAGACAAGGAATTCCTTAAACATTTTGCTGCCAAATCTGATAGTCACATCTGAACCCATCTTTTCCTTCTGATCCCTGACACAAATATATATATATTTCCATATATATGAGTCTCTACTTTTTTTTTTTTTTTTGAGATGGAGTCTCACTCTGTCACCCAGGTTGGAGTACACTACCTGATCTCAGTTCACTGCAACCTCCGCCTCCTGGGTTCAAGCTATTCTGCTTCAGCCTCCCGAGTAGCTGGGATTACAGGCACCTGCCACCACACCCCTCCTAATTTTTGTACTTTTTAGTAGAGACAGGTTTTCATCATGTTGGCCAACTGGTCTCAAACTCCTGACCTCAGGTGATCCACCTGCCTCGGCCTCCCAAAGTGCTGGGATTACAGGCATGAGCCATTGCACCCAGCTGTCTCTCTTCCTCTTAAAGACTAATTCTTCTACATGTAATCTAAGTCCAAGTCCCTCCCACATTCTCCAGAATCTAAGCCGACACTTAGTTCTTTTGCTGTCAAAGATTATTTTTTTTTTTACTGTGACCAACAAGAAATATATGTTATATTGCAACCCAATATATGCATATTACACATCTATATTACATATGTGTCACACATATAAGTATCATGTATAAACATAAAAAATGCATTTCTTACTGTTTGTAGTAGATAATTTATACAAATAACCAAAACAAAGATTCATAATATAACATTACCTTACTGTGCATGATATACTGATATTTTCTGTTTCTTTTTTGTTTTGTTTTATGCTGGTCACCACTCACTAAATTAATGTTACAACACACAAATGAGTTAGGACCTGTAGTTTGAACCAGAGTGGTTTACTATATTCTTCCCTAACTTTATCTTTGAATTTTTTCATCTTTTTAGATGAAATTTTTTAGATTAATTTTTTAATTAAAAATAAAATACACTTACTTCCAAGTGCTCCTTCAGCTCATATCCTCTGCACATTTAGACATATCAGAAAAGTTATTTAAATTAAGTCTCCACTTTTTTTGTCCCATTAACTATTTAGGACAATCTAATGTGTCTTTGGCCAAACTATTCCATGAAAACCACTTTCCTCAAGTTTCAGTTAGTTACCTATATGCAAATTCAGTGGGCTTATTTCAACCTTCATTGTATTTAATATTTCAGCACCAGCATTTGACAAGAGTTGATTACTACCTCCTTTCAAAAGAAGATTTGAGATATGAGTTATTGAAAACATGCCAGAGAAATACTGCTTTTTACACCCCATGTTCATAATCCTGACTACTTGAGCACATTAGAATTGACCATATAGTTTTTGGCATATCAAATAATATCAAGATTTCATTTACATTTTCTATTTATTTAAATTCAAAGTTTCCTTTTCTCCTTATAGGACTTATGCATCCCTGGTAGTTAACAGTTTCTGTTAGAAGTCAGCTGGACGCCTTTAAAACTTACATGCTCAGCATCTGAGGGATAGATTTGCATGATGTAAGAATTATCACATCAACCTTTCCTAGTTTTGAAAATTCTGTGATCTGTTCCAAGAGATCTGGCAATTTATTCTCTCTTTAATTGCACTGCCTGGAGTGTGACCAGAAATTCTTTTTAAGTGTCCCAATAACAAAATAAAATTCAGCTTTATCTTTTTGTGTATTTATCTCTAATTAAGTACAAAAATTACTTGGTTCATAGTATAAAAATAAGGATATAATGCTCCATTAACAAATATTTGCTCTATTTAAATTTTCATTTTGTAAATCTATATTATGCTCTTCTGAACCCAATGCTTTTCATTTTAATGTTGCATTCCAACGTAATAGTTTTTATGAATTTGGTGCTGCAATTAGGATTCCAAATTAAATTAAAATTCAATCTTCTCTTTCATTACCAATAGCAAATAATCTAGCTAAGCTGACGATCAGATAAATATGCACGTGTGCATTGTTAAGACTGCAAGCAATGGGGACCACAAGGCTACTCATTGCTTTATCAAAGTTTTGGCAATGAGGCTGCAATGTTAACATAGATTAAACAATATATTTTGATTTCAAAATGTTAAAATTTGAGGACAAGGTATTTTTGAATCAAATAAAAATAGTGGTAGACATTCATTAAAACTTGCCAACTAAATTAATACAATTACAAAGAATCAATAAACATTTTTGAACAATTGCTTGCTTAAACTATGTAACTTAAAATACTTACATATATTTTCACTGTTTATGCACCCATGTAATTAAAATTTTGATATATAACAAGGCAGCAAACATATATTAATAAATATTCATGTTATATTAAAACTCATTCCATTTCTCCTCCCATTTTAACACTCTGATTATTTCTGCTGCCTCCAGAAATGCCTTTATTTTTTGTTTTAAAACTACTGGAAGAAGCCACTCATTTAAAAAGTCAATTCTCTATCATTTTGTCCCTGAGAATTATAACCAAAAACATCATATTTGTATACTTTCACTGTTACAGTAACAGGGAATGAGACACAAAAATCAGTAACACCATATAATTTTTATTAGAGTTATTAAGATATTACTTTATAAGCATTTGGACTCTATAGCTTTAATTGTTATAGAGACAAACAATTGCTGAAATATGATATGCTGTCAATTAAGTGACTTTGACTTGCTGAAATAAAAAGCCTGCCTCACAAGAGCTCCTGAAGGAAGCACTAAATATGGAAAGGAAAAATCAATACTAGTCACTGCAAAAACAAACAAAAATATAAAGATAGTCAACACTATGAAGAAACTGCATCAACTAATGGGCAAAACAACCAGCCAGCATCATAATGACAGGATCAAGTTCACACATAATAATGTTAACTTTAAATTAAAACAGGATAAATGCCAAGATTAAAAGTCACAAACAAGCAAATTGGATAAAGAGTCAAAACTCATCAGTGTGCTGTATTCAGGAGACCCATCTCATGGGTCTCATGTGCAAAGACACATACAGGCTCAAAATAAAGGAATGGAGGAATATTTACCAAGCAAATGGAAAGAAAAAAAAAAAATCCAGGAGTTGCAACCCTAGTGTCTTATAAAGAAACAGACTTTAAACCAACAAAGATCAAAAAAGACAAAGATGGGTATTATATAATGGTAAAAGGATCAATGCAACAGGAAGAGCTAACTGTCTCAAATATATATGAACCCAAAACAGGAACACCAAGATTCATAAATCCAGTTCTTAGAGACATACAAGGAGACCTAGACTCCCACACAATAGCAGTGGGAGATTTTAACACCCCACTGTCAATATTAGACAGATTGAGAGACAGAAAATTGACAAGGATATCCAGGACTTGAACTCAGCTCTGGACCAAGAGAAACTAAAGGAGAGAACTCTGTACCCCAAATCAACAGAATATACGTTCTTTTCAGGAATACACAGCACTTATTCTAAAATTGACCACATGTGAAATACTCCTCAGCAAATGCAGAAGAACAGAAATCATAACAAATAGTCTCTCAGACCACAGTGCAATCAAATTAGAACTCACAATTAAGAAACTCACTCAACACTGCACAACTACATGTAAACTGAACAACCTGCTCCTGAATAACTACTGGGTAAATAATGAAATCGAGGCAGAAATAAATAAGTAATTTGAAACAAATGAGAACACACGATGTACCAATCTCAGGGACACAGCTAAAGCAGTGTTTAGAGAGAAATTTATAGCACTACATGACCACAGGAGAAAATGGGATCTAAAATCGACACCCTAACATCACAATTAAAAGAACCAGAGAGGCAATAGCAAACAAATTCAAAAGCTAGCAGAAGACAAGAAATAACTAAGAACAGAGCAGAACTGAAGACACACAAAACCCCTTCAGAAAAATCAATGAATCCAGGAGATGGTTTATTGAAAAGACTAACAAAATAGATAGACCACTAGCCAGACTAATAAAGAAGAAAAGAGAGAAGAATCAAATGGATATAATAAAAAAATGATAAATGGGAGATCATCACTGATCTCACAGAAATACAAACTACCATTGGAGAATACTACAAATACCTCTCTGCAAATAAACTAGAAAATCTAGAAGAAATGGAAAAGTTCCTGGACACATACACTCTCCCAAGACTAAAGCAGGAAGAAGTCAAATCCCTGAAGAGACCAATAACAAGTTCTAAAATTGAGGCAGTAATTAATAGCCTATCAACCAAAAAAAGACCAGGACCAGATGGATTCACAATCGAATTCTACCAGAGGTACAAAAAAGAGCTGGTACCATTTCTTCTGAAACTATTGCAAACAATAGACAAAGCGGGACTCCTCCCTAATTCATTTTATGAGGCCAGCATCATCTGGATATCAAAACCTGGCAGATATACAAAAACAGAAAATTTCAGGCCAATATCCTTGATGAACATCGATGCAAAAATCCTCAATATAATACTGGCAAACTGAATCCAGCAGCACATTAAAAAGCTTATCCACCTCGATCACCTCGGCTTCATCCCTGTGATGCAAGACTGGTTCAACATACACAAGTCAATAAACATAATTTATCACGTAAACAGAACCAATGAAAAAAACCATGATTATTTCAATAGATGTAGAAAAGGCCTTCAATAAAATTCAACACATCTTTATACAAGCACACAATAAACTAGGTACTGATGGAACTTATCTCAAAAATAATAAGAGCTATTTATGACAAACCCACAGCTGATATCACACTGAATGGGCAAAAGTGGAAGCATTCTTTTTGAAAACCTGACTTCAAACTATACTACAAGGCTACTGCAAGCAAAACAGCATGGTACTGGTACCAAAACATATATACAGACCAATGGAACAGAACAGAGGCCTCAGAAATAACACCACACATCTACAACCATCTGATATTTGACAAACCTGACAAAAACAAGCAATGGGGAAAGGATTCCTTATTTAATAAATGGTGTTAGGAAAACTGGCTAGCCATATGCAGAAAGCTGAAACTGGACCCCTTTCTTACACCATACATAAAAATTAACTCCAGATGGATTAAAGATTTAAAAGTAAGTCCTAAAACCATAAAAACCATAGAAGAAAACCTAAGCAATACCATTCAGGACATAGGCATGGGCAAAGACTTTATGACTAAAACACCAAAAGCAATTGCAACAAAAGCCCAATTGACAAATGGGATCTAATTAAACTAAAGAGCTTCTGCATAGCAAAAGAAACTATCGTCAGAGTGAACGGGTGACCTACAGAATGGGAAAAATGTTTTGCAATCTATTCATCTGACAAAGGGCTAATATCCAGAATCTACAAGAAACTTAAACAAATTTACAAGAAAAAAAAACAAACAACCCCATCAAAAAGTGGGCAAAGGACATCGATGAAGATAGAAACCTTCATTCTCAGCAAATTAACACAGGAACTAACACAGGAATAGAAAACGAAACACTGCATATTTTCACTCACAAATGGAAGTTTAACAATGAGAACATATGGGCACAGTGAGGGGAACATCACATACCATAGGCCTGTCAGGGGTGAGGGGTAAGGGGAGAAATATGTGTGGGGAAACACCTAATATAGGTGAGTGCAGCAAACCACCATGACACATGTATTCCTATGTAACAAACCTGCACATTCTGCACACGTGTCCCAGAACTTAAAGTATAATAAAAATAATCACATTAAATTTTAAAAAACCAAAATTATTGAGCCATAACTGAAAAAAGGTTAAACTTATTTAGAAAATCTATACACAATAAGTAAAATACATTTACTAAAAAAATTTTTCACACCGAAGTTAAGTTCCGTTATTATTATTGAAGTTTCTGGGAGAAAGAATTTCACTCATTCCTGACTAGAGTAATTCAGGAATGTTGAAAGTATCAACAATTAAAATTGCCTTACCTATAGAAACATCCTTCAGAATACATCATTATAATCCAAACGATTTCCAACTCTAGTATGCTTATTTGATCATAATACATTATTTTCTTCATTGTTTTTGTGTGTCTACATAACAGTCAGGAAATGAAATCTCCACTTTAAATGCAACTCTCTTTCCAGTCCAATCTAGGGCAATTATTCAGAAAGTCTCCTAAGATAAAGTTAAAGATATTTAAGTAGAAAAAGGTTTTCCTAAATATGTCATCAAATATGGCATTATAATGGCAAATACTTTCTCCAAGTATATAATGACCAAAAATGGTTGCACTGACGTACTGATTGTATTGGCAAATGGATTTAATAAAATGGTAAAAATGGAACTTTTAAAATAATGTGACTTAAAGCTTGACCCTGAACAATCAACCTGATGATATTACCTCCTTCTAGGAGAAGCAATATTAAGTAAGAGTTAAAGGCCAAGGCTACTTAATCACATTGACTAGTTTCAGTGGTACCCCTTATCATTTGTGGAATCTTGGGCAAGTTATTTAAATTTTCTGTGATTTAGTAACTTCCTCTATAAAAAAAGGAAATATGTCAGTACCTGCCTTACAAAGCTTTGTATATGATTACATGATTTAACTTATGTAAAGAACTTAGAATAAAAACTAAAATATGTTAAGAATCTGATAAGTGTTAACTACTATTACCATTTAATGTGAATATCTTGTTTCGTAAGCTAGATAATAAATGATTCCAGGGCAAGTATCAATTATTACATTTATTTTTACTTCAAATATTAGCATGTAGTAGGTATCCAATGAAAACTTGTTAAATAATATAAAAATGCACTAAGTTATATCTTACAAGAACATTAGAGCATTAACTAAAACATTGTTACAAAGGCACTACTAAAGTGATTCAGCAGATGAGTAACCAGTTGAAAGAAAGTATCCTAGGGAGGTGCCACTGTTTCATTATTGTTGTTGTGTGTTTCTTTTTTGAGACAGAGTCATGCTTTGTCACCCAGGCTGGAGTGCAGTAGCATGATCTCAGCTCACCACAACTTCTGCCTTCTGGGTTCAAGTGATTCTCCTGCCTGAGCCTCCCAAGTAGCTGGGACTGCAAGTGCATGCTACTATACCTGGTTAATTTTTGTATTTTTACTGGAGACAGGATTTCATCATGTTGCCCAAGGTGGTCTCAAACTCCTGACTGACCTCAAGGGATGCAACTACCTCGGCCTCTCAAAGTGCTGAGATTACAGACATGAGACACCACACCTGGCCATGATGCTGGTTTTCAACAACATGCTCACAGAACTCCTGAAGTGGAGATCAAGTGTCAACCCAATCAACACAATGTTTTCATTAAATTTATTTTTTGAAATTTATGTGGTGATGGTGTGGCTTTCTGAAATGGGCAATATTCAAAAGATCTTTTGTATTTTCTGCTGCCAGGAATTGGGGAGAGGAAGTAGGGGAACAATCTAAAAAGGGACAAGTGTGCTATGCTGGGCATCACTGTCAGGTTTTTGGGAAAAGTTAGGAAAGGATAAGTAGGTTTGCTTGGCATTGCCCTGTGCTGCTTGAGAGGACCTGGGAGATGTGAGAGAAATGTGGGTGACAGGGTCCCCAGGCTATGGCCCCTCATTTCTATGCTGGGTTCCCACAAGCTGTCATGTTTCCCTTGGCAATGTAAATGAAGATGGAGGGGCTAACTCATGATTTCCTGCTGCAGAGAATAAATGTCTAAAAAAAAAAAAAGGAATTCTATGTGTGAACATATTAGCTAAAATTAAAGGGGCATTATTCAGTTTATCTACAAATTGAACATTAGAATAAAAGCACAAAAGACTTGTATTAGAGCACTAATCTGCTCTTTAACCAAAAATAAATTATAAACAAAAATTACAAAAGGTTTATGAGAACTTTACTTTATGGCCAAACTGATTAAGATTGGATAAATTTGTCTATAAGATTTTATTAAGAAACGGGTTTAACGTCAATAGTAAACTAATGCAGAGGTAAAATTTGGCTTCCTTTGGACTATATTTGTACAAATATATTGTTGGTATGTGTTCCAAAATTGTGCAAAACTCCTGTAATTCTGATATGACTTAGTATACATTATAAGTAATAATTATAATTCTTATGTAAAATTATTGTGTGCCACAAAGGTAACAAAATTTCATATCTATTGTGTTTTTTACTGTGGCTACCCTAAGACTTTTTGTCATCTATTCTCTTGTTTTGATCCTCTTTAAAAAATGGTTTTATAATCAGCTATAGGACTCTAAAAGGTGCTTTGGAATGCAGGTTTCAGATAACTTTGGAGACTATGACATTAAAATGGAGAGAAAATTCCAAAACTCTCTTGAGTTCCAAAACTCATAAATATCAAGCAAAACAGGAATTAATTGCATAGACCAACCTAATCAAAGACCAAAGTAATCTTTTTTGATGTTTTGCTTAAAATTTTACTGATTCTTTGTTTTTCAGAGTCAAGAAAACTTTTCTTTTGAGATAGGTACAGTTTTTAAAATTTGTGTAAGGTACATTCCTACTGGCAAAATTTGGAGCATATTTCTCTCTAGCAGATTTCTCCAAAGTTTGGAAACTATTTGTGAGTATTTTTAACTTATGGCAATATAGCATCAGCACATGTGCAATAAGAATCTGCATTCTTTTGCAAAAGGACACAATTGCAAAAAATGGTTATTTTATCAAGGCTTTAACTGGGATGGCATGCTTTCTTTTTAAGGCAGGGGTGCCCAATCCCTGGGTCAAGGACCAGTACCAATCCATGGCCTGTTAGGAACGGGGTTGCACAGCAGGATGTGAGCACTGGGCAAGCAAGAAAAACTTTATCTGTATTTACAGCCACTCCCCATAAGTCACATCCTCACCTAAGTTCTGCCTCCTGTCTGACCACTGGCAGCATTAGATTCTCATAGGAGTGCAAATTGTATTGTTAACTGCACATGCAAGGGATCTAGGTTGCACACCCTTTATTAGAATCTAATGCCTGATGATCTGTCACTGTTTCCCATCACCCCCAGATGGAACCATCTAGTTATGAAATAACAAGCTCAAGTATCCCACTGATTCTACATTATGGTGAGCTGTATAATTATTTAATTATAGATTATAATATAATAATAATAGAAATAAAATATACAATAAATGTAATGTGCTTGAATTATCCCAAAATCATCCCCCTTAACCTGGTCCATGGAAGAATTGTCTTCCACAAAACTGGTCCTTGGTGCCAGAAAGATGAAAGACCGCTGCTTTAAGGAATCCAAATTGACCTATAGAGCCAATAAAATCCCTTTGGGAAAACTGGCCTCATACCCTGTCTACACAGTCCCTGTGCAGGGTTCCTGATTTGTAGTAAGTATAAAAAGTCACTTTCTGACAGGCTCAGGAGCCCCAAGTTATCTTGGGAACTCAAAAGGAGAGGAATTTGCCTGACTTGCTCAAGTATTCGATGGTACATACCTATGTGTGGGCATAAGGCTATAAAAAGTCTTATCTGAGATGTCTTAAAGAACAAAGTTTCATCAAAGCCAATTTTCAACAGAGCCTATGTAGCAAATAACTATTCTTCTTGTGCTTTATGCAAATAATCAGGCCAAGTATAATAAGACTAAAGCTTATTTTGCAAATAAATCAATCCTATCATGATTTGTTTTTAATAAAAGTCAGAAGTAAAGAGAAAAAATAGGTTTCAAGAATAATGGTACACCTGTTATTAAATTCCAGTCTCATTAGATGTTTTTAAGTTTTTGTCTGCAATTTAGACTAAGTCTACTTATTCCTCTTATATAGGTGAACTCTGGCTGCAGCTCAGAAGAAATAAGAGGGATGGGCCACTAAGCTCCAGATGATTCTCAGTGAGAGATATCATCCTCTCAATATTCAAGAGTTATCCTTCACTTACCGTCAGAGGGACACAAGAGACCCACAAAACAACCATCACTCCCACTCTGTCAGCAAGAAGCAGTTACAGAATAACTCTCACTCATTTCTTCACAGAATTGAGGTCTTGGACTCTTGAGTAGTAAATGTTAGAATAGGTAGGTAGTCAGAAATAAGCAGGACAAGAGAGGGTTCCCCACCATACCAGGAAAGTTAGGCAGTCATCAGGTGATAGGTGATAGTTGAACTATCTCTCTAAAATAAGAATTGGTTTCAGTTAGCACAGGGAAAGGCAATCTTCTAACAGGTAGAAAAAACCTGAAACTGGTGATCAGCAGCTTCCTGATAAGATCTCAGGATTTGGGCAAGTGGGTTCAAGCACGTACACCAAGAAGCAAAATGGCAGAGTTTAACTGGTTTATGACCTTCCTCTAGGAACACATAACGGGAAAAGGCCTCAAGTGAGGATGCATGCAACTTCAGTAAACACACTGCACATGTGGCCCCTCCCAAGTGCTGGTAAGCCGCTGTGCATGTGGACAACCCACCACAAGGGAAGTATTGGGGGAGAAGACCTGCAATTCTCTGGAGGCATGCCAGTGTATAAAACTCCAAGTCAAAGCATGCACTTAAATCTCTCAAGTCACCCCCTTGGCCCTCTTCCAAGTATACTTTACTTCCTTTCATTTCTGCTCTAAAACTCTTTAATATACTTTCACTCCTGCTGAGAATACTGGCAAGGATTCAGAGACACTAGATCCTTTATACCTTGCTGGTAGAAATGCAAAACAAAATAGTCATTGTGAATTTTTTTGGCAGGTTTTTTTTCCCATTTTTTTCTTAGACACAGAATCTCACTCTGTTTCCCAGGCTGGAGGGCAGTGATTCCATCATAGTTCACTGCACTCTCAGCCTCCTGGGCTCAAGCAATCTTCCTGAGTAGCTGGGACTACAGATGCATGCCACCATGTCCAGCTAACTTTTTTATTTTTATTTTTGTAGAGAGAGGTCCTAGGTATGTTGCCCAGGCTGGTTTCAAACTCCTGGCCTAATGTAATCCTCCTGCCTCAGCCTCCCAAAGTGCTGGGATTACAGACATGAGGCACCATGCCCAATCTCAGTTTGGCAATTTCTTACAAAATATGCAATTACCATATGGCCTAGCAATTGCAATCCTGGACATTTATCCCAAAGAAATAATAGTTATGCTCATGTAAAATCTACAGACAAATGTTCCTACCAGCTTTATTTCTAATGGCTAGATACTGAAAAACCTCAGATGACCTTTAGTAAATGAAAGGTTAAACACACAGTGGCACATTCATACCATGGAATACTATTTAGTAATAAAAAGGATTTAAGTATTAATATATGCAATAAATTTGATGTGCTTCCAGGGATTATACCCAGTTTTTTTAAATGCCAATCCTACAAGGTGATATACTATACTATTCTACCCACATAACATTCCAAATGGCAAAAGTATAGAGATGGAGAACTGATTAGTGTTGTCAGAGGTTAAAGAAGTAGGGCGGAGTGGAAGAAAATGAGTCTGGTTCTAAAAGTGCAATAGAAACCTTTGTAGTGATAAAACTATTTTATCTTGACTGTGATGGTAGTGACATGAACCTATACATGCATTGAATAAAACTACAGATACACAAATGTATACATCTAAAACTGGGAAATCTAAACATGAGCAGATTGGATCAATGTCAATTTCTTTCCTATGATTTTTCTCTATAGTTTAGAAGATGGTATCACATTGGGAGAAACCAGGTAAAGAGTGTATGTTACATGATTATCATTATTATCATATGTTACCACGGTTATCATTATTATCATATGTTACATGATTATCATTATTATTATAGCAATTACTTTTCCCTCTGCATGTCAGTATTCAAACATCACAAAATTAAAAGTTCAATTTTTTAAAACTATTCTCCACAAAATAAAATTAGCTCTCAAATATTGCTCCCCCTTCTTTTCTTTGAGCAAATTTTACTGAGAAATTTCAATGCATAATTTATTCAACATCTATTAGGTATTCACAGTATCAGATAATGATATTGTATAATGAAGAATTTATTCAACATACTTGTATTAGGTATTTATAGTATTAAATATTACATTGCCCTAGGCACTTCGGAATAAAAGAAAGACTAAACTATGGCTACAATAGAACTTAAACCTTACTGAAAAGATAATCTTAACCCATTCCACCTGAAAGTATCCTCCAATTAATTATACAAATCACCACAAAATATACTACTATTCTGTTGTGTTAATTCTATATATCCCAGATACAATAGAATTACCACATTTAAAATGGTTTGGCCATTCATAATTAAGAAAATGAGCTCTGGATTCAGGATTCCTAGGTTTCAGTTATGTGTTTGCAACTTACTATGATAACTTCGGCAAGTTAATTGACTGTTTTATGTCTCATCTTGTGCTATAGTTTGGATGTCTGTCCCTTCGGATTTTATGTTGACGTATTATTCTATTAATAGTGAAGTTGGAAGCCTAATGGAAGTTTTTTGAGATGTGGGGGAGGATCCTTTGAGTACATCAATGCCCTCTCTTGTGTTGGGCGGGAGGATTTGAGTGAGTTCTCACTATTAGTTCCCTTGAGAGCTGGTTGTTTAAAAGAGCCTGGCACCTCCCTACCCACTCTTTCTTATTTCCTGTCTTGCCACGTGATCTCTCCATACACTGTCTCTCCTCCATCTTCTTCCATGAATGGAAGCAACAGGAGGCCAGAAACAGATGCTGGCACCATGTTTTTGTACAGCCTGCAGAACACTGAGCAAAATAATTCTCTTTTCTTTATAAATTACTCAGCCTCAGGTATTCCTATACAGCAACACAAATGAACTAAGGCACCTTCCTAACTTGAATAAAATTGAGATAATAAAGTACCCATCTCAGTTTTTGTGATAATTAAATAAAAAGAGCCTAGAACAGAGTAATAACTAAATTAACTTTGTTGTCTTACATAGTAATGATCATAAAAGAACAGAATGATTCCATGTTGTGAGCTATTTTTAGCAATTAAAGAATCAGATGACTCAAGTGAATCATAAAAATGCACAAATGTAGACATTTTGTGGGGTTTTGTTTTTAAAGTATGCTGTACTTCTAGTTTTTAAGAAATATGGTATAACAAATATCATGGAAATATATGTGATTAAATATTAACTATTAACTTTTAAAGTTGTGGTTTACATCATTTCAGATGTTTACTTATTTTCAGTGATAAAAACTGAAATATTATGAGGCAGGTATTAAAAGTTCAACCAATGAAGTATTTATTACATGAGATATTCAAAATTACAATGCTACCAGTATTCATTTTAAAAAGAGAGTAATTTTACTGCTTTAACACATTTGAAACAGAAACATCTGGATTTTTTTAATTTTAATGTTAGTAAAGATAGAACTGGTCCTATTAAAGCCTGATGCCATTTAAAGGGCTTAGCAGATGTTTTCTGCTTTCCCTCTTATTTTTTTCATTTTCATTATTAACCCTCTTTCTTTCCCACTTTTTATTTTCCAAAATTATTTTCACAGAAAAGTAATATGTGTGAATAAAAACATGTAATAGAGACTAACACTTTATAACACTTTTTATTTTCAAAATTCTTTGAAAGTCCTCATTACTCTTACTACTTAATAGACTAGTAAAATATGACTGTATTTTATTAAAAGAATCATGTTACCTGCACTAGTCACATTGCTTTTAAATTTTACTTTCCAATGGCAAATACTATGTAAAAGTTGCCATTTTATTTAAGTCACACAAAGTAGACATGGTAAGAGCCTATCAGGCTCCTAGTCAACTCAACCACTGTATAAAATGACTCCCAGGGGTAGATTTTTAATGCTGTTTCCAGGCTGGTTTTGAATAACTGAAGTTTTCATACTTCCCATGGGAGAGTATTTAATAGCATGATTTTAGTATTAGAATATTTTCCCTGAAACCCTATTTAAAATTTCTTTTTTTACATTATAATATAACATCTATTCAGTTCTCTAAACACACTGCACACTGAGTTTTATGAATTCCTTATTTGGCTATCTCATGACCAACTGAGTACTTTCTCATTAATATTTCATATAATATAATTTAGATTAACAGCTATTCAAAGAAATGGAGAAAGGCCTAAGCATGTATTATTCAGAATCACAGATAACTTACCAAATATATGATTTTTAAATGTCTATTAAAATGATATTTATTAAGCTGACAAGTTTTGCAGGGTTTCAAAAAAGAAAAGGTACATTATAAACACATAATGAAATAAAAATGAATTGGAAAGATTGCCAGGTCACAGAGGGATTAAAAGAATAAGGAATAGGCCAGGAGTGAGCCACTCCTGTAATCTCAGCACTTTGGGAGACCGAGGCAGGTGGATCACCTGAGGTCAGGAGTTTGAGATCAGCCTGGCCAACATGGCGAAACCCCAACTCTACTAAAAATACAAAAATTAGCTGAGTATAGTGGCGGGTGCCAGCAATCCCAGCTACTCAGGAAGCTGAGGCAGGAGAATTGCTTGAACCCGGGAGGTGGAAGTTGCAATGAGCCAAGATTGCACCACTACACTCCAGCCTCAGTGACAGAGTGACACTTCGTCTCGAAAAAAAAAAAAAAAAAAGAATAAGGAATAATTGGCTTATCAATACAAGAAACCAGCCTGGATATTAGCTCAACCTTAAACTAACTGAAGGCAATTTCTCTGTATATTTTTTCTAAGATCAGCTGAGAGATAAACATAAACATTCATTCCTTAAGTTTTTTATGACTATAATAAAAATAAGCAAGAAAAAAATAAAATTGTAAATAGTTAAAATTTTATGTATAACATTATAATATATAAAATGTGGTGCAAGTATATTGGATTTGGTAGAAATAACAGCCAAAGAAAAATATAATAGCAGCAGTTTTAACTAATTATAATTTATAGAAACAAGAAAACAGTGTATCAAAATCTCAGTTAAAAACTTTACAAGAAAAAATATATTTTGATGAAAATTTTAGTAAATATAAAGTGAATAGCAAAGTTGTAAACAGATAACTATACAGAAATTGATTAATAGATTAAACTGATTGATGTTTATAATCCAAAATATTTTTATTTTCTTCCAAATATTTTTATAAAAACACACAATTTTGTCATAATTCTAACTTAAATGTGTTAGACTTCTGACAAAATGCAAAATTACTTTAGGGTCAAAATCTAAACTTAAATATTCATTATCTAACACCAGTCAACCCAAAATATTCTGTACCTGTATTTAAAATATGCAAAAAAGACATTCAAATGTTTAAAAACAAGATAAATTATTTTTATAGGATCCGCTATTCACTAAATATTCACTTTACAAACATTTACTGAAGGACTTTTAATTGTCAAATAGTGGTTAGTAATAAGAACCAAATTGCTGTCAATATGAATATCAAAATCTGTGAAATATATAATTACATACTATAATTATAATAAAGCTTCTTAAATAAAAGTATAATATGCTTTAATATGAATGTTTCTTTAAAACATTTACCAATATTTTTTACAACCATTTGTAGTTCACAACACATTTTCACAACAAAAACTTCTTTATTGATACTCCTAATAACCTTTTAATAGATTAGAAGCATATGGGCCCAAAAAATAAACTATATATTCAAGATTATACACCTGTACTCATTACCAGGTCTTCTTACTCCAGATCCTCACTCTTCTCATTACATGATTTATTTTCTTATAGTTATAAAGCACAGCTACTTTTATTGTTTTTCTTCATTCGATTCTTTTATACTGCTAAAAAGTCACATAATACAAATTTAACAAGATTTTAGCAGTACAATTTGGAAACTTAAGCAAAAACAAAAATCAAATAAACATTTTCTTAATGGGAAATATATTTTGCTTTTAATAGTAAGAATAAAGACATTGGCAGGATGGAAGAAAAGATCTTAGACTTTGTATACCCATAAGAACAACAATTAGACAGCTATCCACTAATGGAAATACCTTTGGAAGCTCTCAGGAGTTCAGTTAAGAAGATACAGCAATGTGGTGGGGAAGAAAAATGAGAATAATTTACAGAAAGGGTAGAAAGAACAGTTTCATTTTTGCCTGCATCATCCTATCCCCCAGGTCCACACAGCTCAGCACTGAAAGGGATCTCCTGAGCCCTTAAGTTTCCTTCATGAGGGAAAAGGAGAGCAGGGTGAGCTTTTCAGAGCACTGCCTGAAGGACTACTATGGTTTAATCCCACCCAGATCACTAAGGAGATAGGTAGGAATAGCCAAGACATCTGGAAACAGCTAGGAATAAAGAAGGTCGTGCACTATAAGTATCGGCAATACTGCAGGTACCACTGTGGTCCCCAGTGGTGTGCTCTACAGAGGATCCCGGAAGACTTCACAACTGAGGACATCAACAACCATCACACCCACTAAGACTCACTATGTTCACCAACAAAGACCTCACAGGGTGGGCTGTCAAGAACTCCAGAAGTATGCTCCATACAGAAAGCAACAGTTCTCACCACTGAGAAATCCAAGAACCAGGACAGCTGCCACAGACACCTACATCTTTTGCCACAAAGGTCCTTGCAGTTTTTCACCTCTGCAGAGCCCAGCTGCCTGAGATGCTGTCCCTACTCCTCTACGAGAGCCTCTCCAGTCAGCATACTATGAGTGCCCTGGTCTCAGATGTAGTACAGCCACCCCAGGTGCTCCCACAACCAATCCCAGTCCCATCAGTAGTCCCATCTATGCCACCACCATGTGCATATCTACTGCCAACCCCAACCACCAGTCCTCATTGCCTTGCACACACACTGTGAGTCCAGAACCCACAGCCAAGCATACATACAACCAGCTCTGACCAATATTGCCAACCTTCACTTCTACATACACACACACTGCAGCCCTGGTCCTCACAACAGCATATGCACATGCGGCCAGCCCTGACCTTAGTTGCTGGTCCCACCATAGTACATATACCTGCAGCAGACCCCTGCAACCACAATCACCGGGCGCCAGCTCCAACCTCTGTCAGTGGCATGGTAGCAGATCTGCTACCATAGTGTGCTCCATCATACACACCATAGTCACCACCCCACAACTCCTTCCTACCCCCACCTTCCTATAAGTGAAGGTCTTTCCTTAGCAAAGCCAGTCCATAAAATCTGTAGCCTCATGCATTCACCACTGATTTTGTCACTGCAACCACACCAACAATCAGCCCTAACCCCTCTGACTGACCCCAACCCTTGCCACTGGGTGCATACCTACAGATCATTCCCATCACTGTACACACACTTTGCACATACCAGCGCCTACTGCCACATACTTGCCCACTGCTGCCCCTGGTTTTCACCAACATGGATGTTCATCACTGGCCCTCACTGCCATGCATGCCCCTTCACACTGCCAGCTCCACTGCCAGCACCTGCTGCGACCTGCCTCAGCCCATGCCTACCTAGGTATATCCACAATTAGAACTGGAGGCACTGCTGAGGACTCCAACAGCCCTCAAAGCCACCAGAGATTTACTACAGTGGGTCTCTTCTCATTGAGGACCACAAAGTTGCTAATGCCACTGACACTAACTGACTGAGCCCCCTAGCTACCATGCCTTTCTAAACCTAGAATCACTGCACATTCCCACACTTGGCACCCCATGCCACCAGACTGCTACCATAATGTGCTCCACCATACACCCCATAGCCACCACCCCATACCTCCTTCCTATCCCCACCTTTCTATAAGTGAAGGTCTTTTCTTAGCAAAGCCAGTCCATAAAACCTGGAAGAAGTAATTACTTCTTCAAATGTGCAGACATCTATGAAGAGCTACAAGATTCATGAAGAATCAGGAAAACATGACAACATGAAAGGGACACAATTAATTTCCAGTAGGTACATGAAAGATGACATGAAATGAATCAAACCAAACCACCACAAACGTCTTCAAATACCAAAATAAAACAATAAAAAGGAAAAAACAGAACTGGAAGACAAAAAAAAAACGAACAAAATGGCAACAGCAAGTCCCTACATATCAATGATCACTTTAAATGTAAATGAATAAACTATCAATCAAAATGAATAAAAATATAATATCCAGCAATATGCAACATACATGAAACTAAGAGTAGATATAGGACATACATAGACTAAAAGTAAATGGATGGGAAAAGATAGTTCATGCAAATGGTAACAAAAAGAGATCAGGGTGACTATACTTACATCAGACAAAATAGACTTTAAGTCAAAAAAATGTCGCAAAACAAGGTTTTATGTAATAATAAAAACGTTAATTCAACAGGAAGGTATGACAATTATAAATATATAGGCATTCAGCATCAGAGCACATAAATATATTAAGCAAACATGAACAGAGCTGAAGGGAGAAATTGACAAACGATAAGAGACTTCAATACTCTCACTTTCAATAATGGATAAAACATCTAGGCAGAATTATAATAAGAAAACAGCTAATTTAAACAAAATTACGCCAAAGGGACCTAACAGAGATACACAGACCTTCTTCCTCAACAGCAGCAGAATACAAATTATTCTCAAGCACACAAAGGACAGTATCCTAAATAGGTCATATGTTAAGTCACAAAACAAGTCAACAAGTTTTAAAAGATATAAACCATACTAAGTGTCTTCTCAGATCACAGTGAAATAAAATGAGAAATAACAAAAACATAACTGGAAAATGCTCAAACACATGGAAATTAAACCACAGCGTTTGAACAACCACTGGGTAAAAGAAAATCAAATGAGGAATTTTTTAAATATCTTGAGACAAACAAAAATGAAAATAAAATGTACTTAAACTTATGAAATTCAGCAAAAGCCACATACTAAGAGGGAAGTTTGTTGTGTTAAATGCCTACATTAAAAATGAAATATCTTAACTAAACAACCTAACTTTATAACTGAAGGAACAAACTCAACCCAAAGGCAAGAGAAGGAAGAAAATAATCATGAGCAGGGCAGAAAGAAATAAAATACAGAATAGAGAAACAATAGAAAAAATAATATAACAGAGTTGGTTTTTAAAAAAATAAACAAAATTAACAAACTCTTAGCTACACTAACAAAGAAAGAAAGAAGACTCAAATTATAAAAACAGAAATGAAAGGAGACTTTACAATTGATGCCACAGAAATAAAAAGAATAAACAACTATAATGAATAATAATACACCAATAAATTTGATAATCTAAAAGAAATAAGTAAATTCCGAGAAATACATCACCTACTAATGCTGAACTAAGAAGTAATAGAAAGTCAGAGTAGACCAACAACAAATAAGGAGATTGAATCAGGGAAAAAAAAAAAAAAAAAAAAAAAAAAACTTCCAAAAAGGAAAAGCCAAGGACCAGAAGGCTTCGTGAGTGAATTCAACCAAATATTCAAAGAATACAAACCCTTATTTAATTCTTGAACAAAAAATAGAAGAGATGATACTCCCAAATTCATTTTATGAGGCTAACACTATGATTCTAAAGCCAGGGGAAAAAATACAAAAAAAGAAAACTGCAGGCCAATATTCCCAATGACCATAAATGTGAAAATCTTTAATAAAAGCAAAAGAATTAAAAGAATCATACATCATGACTGAGCAGATTTTATTCCTGACAAACAAAGACAGTTCAAAATATAGTAACAAATCAATGTGATATACTAAATTAACAGAAGAATAAACTACATGATAAACTCAATAGATGCAAGAAAAAATATTGGACCAAATTCAACATTATGATAAAAACCATTAACAAAACAGATATAAAACAAACTTTCCTTAGCAGAATAAATGACATATATGAAAGAGGCACAGCTAACCTCATAATCAACAGGGAAAAACTGAAAGCTTTTTCTCTAAGATCTATAAAGTGGCAAGAATGCCAACTCTCATCACAGCTATTCAGCCTAATACTTGAAGTCCTAGCCAGGGCAATCAGGCAAGAAAGAGAAATAAGTACCCAAACTGAAAGGGAAAAAGAAAAATCATCTCTCTGCAGATGACATAATCATATACCTGGAAATCCCTCAAGACTTTTATAACTATTATAACTAACTATTATAACTAACTTTAAATAAAATTACAGGATACAAAATTAACATAAAAAATTGGTGATATTTCTATATACTAACAACAAACTTCCCAAAAGGAAAACCAAGAAACAAGCTCATTTAAATTAGCAACAATAACAGTAAGGAAATAATTAGAAAACTAAGAAATGAAAGAGCTGTATCCTGAAAACATTACCAAAAGAAATTTTTCAAAAGACACAAATAGACATTCCGTGTTCATGGATTGGAAAAATTAAAATTGTTAAAATGTTCACACTACCCAAAGCAATCTACAGATTCAATGTCATCCTTATCAAAACTCTAATGGCAATTTTTACAGAAATAGAAAAAAAAATCATAAAATTCACATGGAACCACAAAAGACCCTGAAACAATCTCAAGAAGAAAGAATAAAGCTGGAAGCATCACACTGCTTGACTTTATATCCCATTACAAAGTTATAGTAATCAAAACAGTATGGTATTGTCATAAAAACAAACATCTAAATCAGTGGAACAGAATAGAAAGCCCAGAAATAAACCCATACATTTATGGTCAATTTATCCTCTACTACAGTGCCAAGAATGCTTAATGGGTATAGTTTCTTAAAAAAAAAAAAAAAGAAAAAGAAAGAAAGAAAGAAAGATAAAAACTAACGGTATTTGGAAAACTCATTACCCACATGCAAAAAAAAAAAAAAATTTAATTGAACCCCTATCACACACATGAAAAACAAAATCTAAAATGAATTAGAGATTTAAACACAACATGAAACTGTAAAATTCCTAGAAGAAAACAGAGAAAAGCTTTTTGACAGCGGTCTTGGTGATATAAAATAGATATCTGGTACTACATGAAACTAAAAAGTTCTGCACAGCAAAGGAAGTAATCACCTAAATGAAAAGGCATCTGATGGAATAGGAAAAAGCATTTTCAAACCATACATCTAATAAGAAGTTAATATCGAAAATATATAAAGAACTTATACAACTCAGTACCACAAATACAAATAACTGAATTAAAAATTGGGCAAAGCACTTAAACACATCTCAAAAGAAGAAATTCAGATGGTGAACAGGCATATGAGCAAGTACTTAATATCTCTAATTATCAGGGAAATGCAAATCAAAACCACAATATCACCTCACACCTTTACGATGACTGTTATTAAAAAGACAAAAAATAACAGACATTGATGAAGCTGTGGAGAAAAAAGAGTATTTTTTCCTTGTCTTTTCAAAGGGACCTTCTCATAGAAACAGTTCATAATTACTGCCACCCCTTCTTTGCTTCTCAACACAGCAATGCCATGCCACTGAAGCTGTTCTGGCAGAGGTCACATGCAGTCTAATTGCCAAATTCAGCCAACAGTTCTTAGTTCTTGTTTCAGTTCTTAATTCTACAGCATTTGACAATAAATTACCCATTCCTAAAAGTCTTTTAATTCTTGCCTTACATGACCTTATTCTCTAGATTCTCATTACCTTCCTGGCCACGCTTTTTGAGTCTTACTTGCTGTGTCCTCCACCTCCCTCTTCCTGAGTTACTGTTAAGTGAATTGCAGTTACAAAAATAGGATGCATATTATGGCACTATTTATGATGTATCATGTATACATAAATATGTTACTGGATAGAGTTGTCCAGGTTCTTGGCCTGTTGAACAAAGAATTGAACAAAATGCAGAAACAAAGTGAGAGAAAAGCAAGGAAAGACAAAGGAACTGAGAATGGAATAAGGAAAGCACAGATTTATCGAAGACAATTCACAGAGTGGGAGAGAGCTGTAGCAAGTGGATCAAGAGCCTCTCCAATTAGGGTTTTTAGAAAGTCAAAATAACATGGCAACACCCCTAGGTGCCCTTTAGAGGCCTCCAATTGGTTACATCCTATGAAGGATGGGCCTGCAACCAAGCAGAGGCTCAAGTGGAAATTTCTGTCTTGTTACCACAGGAGTGAAGATGTGGCCTGTATGCTGCCTAATCTTGCCTAGAACTGGCTGCACCTGCTATTCCTTTGCCTAGAACCGGCTGTACTTGATAGTCATTTTCCCGGAATTGGCTACACCTGCTATTCCTTTGCTTATTCCCCAACCTCTGGCTATCCTAATTCTCTATTTTCTGTTTCAGATATATTATACACAGATAGTTACAGTGTACACATAGAATTTGTGTCTATGTGTAAGACAAGTCTGAAATATAAATATGTATATATGATACATATGTGTGTTAAAATGTTAACAGGCAAAGCAAATAATCTGTGTGAATTTCACTTTACTCATTTCTGTAGCTCTTGAATATGTTTGTAATTACCAATTATAACTCTAAGAGTCAGTGTTATTACTCCGTTTTCACACTGCTATAAAGAAATACCGGAGACTGGATGATTTATGAAGCAAATAGGTTAATTGACTCACAGTTCTGCAGGCTTAACAGGAAGCATGACTGGGAGTCCTCGGGAAACGTATTCGTGGTGGAAGGCGAAGAAGAAACAGGCACTCCCCCACCATGGCAGGACCGGAAAGAGAGGCGGAGATGGGCGAAGTGCAACACACTTTTAAACCACCAAATCTCGTGAGAACTCACTCACTATCACAAGCACAGCAAGGGGGAAGTCGGCCCCATGATTCAATCGCCTCCCGTCAGGCCCCTCCCCAAACACGTGTTAATTATAATTCGCGACGAGATATGGGTGGGGACACAGAGCCAAACGATATCAGTTAATAGTAAATTACCCATAATGCTTATTGCTCTTTAATTGAACTTCCATGCTGATGATTTCTAAACTGCCCTCTGAAGCCCAGATTTCTCCGAGTTCCAGACCTGGATGATCCATCGTCAAACTTACCCTTCGCCTTATCATTTTGTGCCTTTGCAGTCCCCAAACCATTCTCTGGGCAATTGCTTTCTTGCAGCTATATCTTTACAAGTTTATAATGTTCAAAATAGAAAGCTTCGTGAATTATTCGTGTTTCTATTCCCAGTGCCCATGATACATAGTGCCATGTAAACAGAACATGGGTACTGATATTGGTTGAGTAAATAAGAGGATTATTTTTTATTCCTTGTGGTTTAAGGAATTATCAAAGTATTCTTAGTTAGAGAGTAACATGTTCAGATTTCTAATTTAAGATTAATTTGGATGTAAATTTAAAAATGAAATAAGGTCGGGTGCTGTGGTTTCTCCCTGCAATTCCAGCACTTTGAGAGGCGGAGGCAGACGAATCACTTGAAGTCAGGAGCTCGAGACCAGGTTGGCCAACATAGTGAAATACCGTCTCTACTAAAAATACAAAAATTAGCCAGGACTAGTGGAGCGCCTGTAGTCCCAGATACTCAGGAGGCTGAGGCCCGGAGAATTCCTTGAACCCGGGAGGCAGAGGTTGCAGTGAGCCGAGATCGCGCCACTGCACTGCAGCCTGGGCAAGAGAAAGACTGCCTCTTAAAAAAAAAAAAAAAAAGAAAGAATGGAGGGTTTAGAAGAGAGAAGTCAAGTATAAAAAGTCGCAGAAACTCTAGGCACCAGTGATAGAGTCTTTCTGATTAAGCTGAAACTCTAAGGAATAGCAACAAGAAGAAAATGTGCATTTTTTACACAGTAGTTTTTTAAGATACACATTATTCGGTATAATGACAGGTTGTTTACTGGTTCTAAAATAAATCTTTGCTGCCATCTAGTGGACAGAAACAATATTTATTTATCTTTTTACAGCCGTGTTTAAGCTTTGCAGTATTTACTGAATCTATAATTATCCATAATTGTTATTCATTATTTTAAAAGAATCTTCAATTTAACCCTTAAAAATCAAAACGCATTTCCTCTGCTGCATTCATGCACACTTATTTTTAACTTTACATGGACTTATTTGTATGTATTTATAGACACGCCGTTTTGTTAATTGTATGATAAATATTTCTAATTTCTTTATTGAAACTTGTTTTTGTTCAATTTTGCTCCAAATTCTGTAGGCTAAAGAAAAACCTCAGTGGTGATTTAATTGTGAATATACCGACTGAGCTTCTTTTCTATTAAGTTCTTATATATTAATCTGTTCAATTTAACAAATATTTACTGAGTACCTACCTTATGTCAGCCATTGCTCTAAACACTGAGGATACAATAGTTTTAAAAAGAGACAAAAATTCCTTCCTTCCAGGAATTCACATTTTAGTTAGATATATGGAGTGAATTTATATGTTCTGATGTTCCTTAAAAACTCATTTCCCTCTATAACAAACTATGTAACTCTCTGATTTGGAAGGAAAAAAGATACAGGAGAAATTACCTCTAAAATAGGCTTTTTTGAGAAATATGGTCTAGAATACTCCAAAGTTAGAGTCATGCATATAAAATTTTGTATAAATTACAAGTCTTAGTAACTTTCTGTATTGATAGGAGTATTGAAAATTATACTACAATTCTTCGGGAGGCCGAGGCGGGTGGATCACGAGGTCAAGAGATCGAGACCATCCTGGTCAACATGGTGAAACCCCGTCTCTACTAAAAATACAAAAAATTAGCTGGGCATGGTGGCGCGTGCCTGTAATCCCAGCTACTCAGGAGGCTGAGGCAGGAGAATTGCCTGAACCCAGGAGGCGGAGGTTGCAGTGAGCCGAGATCGCGCCATTGCACTCCAGCCTGGGTAACAAGAGCGAAACTCCGTCTCAAAAAAAAAAAAAAAGAAAAAAGAAAATTATACTACAATTATATAAGGATTCAGTCAAAAATTTCAAAATTTTAGGTAGTGTATTCAAATATGAACAAAGCAATTCATTTAGCACTTGTATGCACTATTTAAAGAACTAAAGTTTAATAAAAATTGAAATGGTTTAGAAAAGCTGGCATTTTAGACAATGGAAATGTAATTTTTTTTGAAATGTCAGCTGTTGTTGCACAAAAAATTATTCTTCCTAATCAACAACAGTTCCAAACACTCTGCCTGTAAAGTTGTCCTTTTTTTATTAGTAGAGAAGGTAGTCCATAAAATTCTGAAATATAATGAATTTCATTTTCTGAATCTTTAATTTAAAAAAAAGATGCTCAGTAAGAATGCATATACCTCAAAATATTTCAGTTTGTCTCATGCCTCTCCAAAAGTGGAGCTGAATACAAAGGCTTATAAGCAGATAGATTTTTGTTTGATTTTAAATTATCTCAAAGAAGGAAAGTGGGAAACAGGGAAGAGACAGAAACGAAGGAAGAAAATTAAACTACAATATTCTGTTGCACTAATTATTGGAGTATTACTTGGGGCTCAATCCTTCTAAGAATCCTTGTAGAAATCATCTCAGGTGTATTATACACTGGAGATAGAATCAAGGAGAATTTACACACCAGTTCCCATTTCTAAGTTGGACAAGTGTTGCGCTATTTTGCGATTACTCCCTTCACTTCCAGGTTTTGTACGCCTCACAAAAGCTGATTGGATCCTACCAGGAATTCTACACACTGACAACAGGGAAACTTGGAAATAGAACGATAAAAGGTACATGATGCAGACGAAATGAGATGTTTTCAGATTACTTTGCACAATGACTGGAGGAAAACAATTGCCAAGAGAATGTGAGGTGGGGCACAAAATTATATGCTTCTCACCTTTTTTGGGAAGCTATTAAAACTAATTAAGGGAATTTTAAAGGTAAAAATGTATGTAAGATTTTATCATAAGAAAGTATATTTCACAGTATTGATATAAAAATTTAATAAATTACTTCCACCAAGATTACTGTTTATAGAGGAAACTCAAATATGGGTAACATTGGAAAAGTTGTATTCCTCAAATAACTGTGTGTATGCTTGCATGAGTGCACAGAGGCATGTGCTAAAGAGTAAAAATATATATGTATTTTTTTAATATACAGCTTTATCACCTCTAGTTCCTCTACGCTTTGTTTCCATTTCAGGTTTTTTCCTTGCTTTGTAGGGATAAAGTTCAATAGATTCTTATTTGCAACCTTTATTTTTAGAAATCACAACTCTAATTTCCAAAGCTGAAGATTTTTCTGTCAATCTAAATATATTAACTGTTTTGTTTAAAGATGTTCAGCTCCTTTTGAAAAGAAAATGCAACCGAATTTTGGAAGAACCATTTATAAAATATGCAACAGCATTTTGTTGATTCGCAAAGTAGTGAAATAAATTTAGGACATTTCTAAAAATGTGATTGCTGCTAGGAACAAAGAGTAGAAAACATCCTGCCATACCGAGGTTTTGTTTGTTTGTTTCTCAGGAAGGGAAGGAATTCAAAATAGTCTTCATCACAAAAAAAGTTCAGTTTATGTAATCCCAGCACTTTGGGAGGCCGAGGCGGGTGGATCACGAGGGCAAGAGATCGAGACCATCCTGGTCAACATGGTGAAACCCCGTCTCTACTAATACAAAAAATTAGCTGGGCACGGTGGCGCGTGCCTGTAATCCCAGCTACTCAGGAGGCTGAGGCAGGAGAATTGCCTGAACCCAGGAGGCAGAGGTTGCGGTGAGCCGAGATCGCGCCATCGCGCTCCAGCCTGGGTAACAAGAGCGAAACTCCGTCTCAAAAAAAAAAAAAAAAAAAAAAAGTTCAGTTTAGTCATTCTATGGTATACAAAAGTATTTGTAAATTTTGACAATTAGAGTTATATTTTACATAATATACTATCACAGTTTAAACAAAATTATAATGCACCAACACTAATCTCAAGTATATTCTGCTTCATAAATTTCTTAATTTCATAATAACATTGTACCATCCTGCTGTGCTCCAACAAAACTGGTATTCATATTATGTTCATGTTCATAAAACAATTTTATTTTCAATGTAAAATTACTTAACTGAATTTATAATAGCATTCGCCATATCTCAGATGTACAACCTTTACAGAAAGCAATACAGAAAACAAAATAATCGAAAGATTCTTTCACCGCAGGTTACTATGAGAAAGATTCTTTGACCACAGTAGGTTACCATGAGAAACGTTGAAGTAGGTATGGAAAGCAGAGGAAAATGATATCACATGAAATCCATACAGGAAAATAAATGAAACACAGAAAGATAAATACTGCATTAACTCACATGTGGAATCTTAAATGGTTGAACTCAGAAGCAAAAAGTAGAATGGACCGGGGTGAGAGAAATAGCAAAATGTTGATCAAACAGTGTAAAGTTTCACATAGGTAAGGTTAATAAATTCTTGAGATGTAATGTACAGGATGGTGGCTATAGTTAATGATATTGTACTGTGTACTTGAAATTTGCTAAGAAAAGTATAAATTGTTATCACAGAAAAATGATAACTAGGTAAGGTTATAGATATATTAATTAAGTCGATGGTGGTAAATATTTACATTTTAAATGTACATTAAAACATTATGTTGTACATATTAAATATATACAATTTTTGTTTGTCAATTATATCTCAACAAAGGTGAGAAAAAAATGCCCTCAAAGAAAAGTTTAGGCTCAGAAGGCTTCACTATGGAATGAAAACAAAACTCTTCAGAAAAAAATAATTTTTTTTCACAAAGTCTTTTAATATTGAAGATGAGGGGATACTTTCCAATACATTCTATATGTCCACTATTACCCTGTTGGGAAAACCAAAACAAAAAGGATATTAACAGAAAAAAAGTTACAGATCAATATCCCTCATGAACATAAATCCAATAATTTTTCAGAACATGTTACCAAATCTAATTCAACAATATATGGAAAAGGTAACATATCATGACCAAGTGGAGTTTATCCTAGAAACGTAAGGTAGGGACAACTTTCAAAATTCCATCAGTGTAATTCACCATACTAACAAATTAGAAAAGCAAATTCATATGATCATTTCAATACATGCAGAAAAGGCATTTAACAAAATTGAATATTTTTTCATGATAGTCTCTCAGCAAACTCGGATGAGAGAAAAATTCTTCATCTTATTAAGGAGTAACTCATGAAAACCTATAGTAAACATGACATTTAATGGTAAAAGACTAAGTGTTTTTCCGAAGATCAATAACAAAGCAAACATATCAGCCCTCACCACTTCTATTCAGCCTTCAAGTAGAGATTCTAGTCAGCAAAATATAGCAAGAAAAGAAATAAAACACTACACTGGAAAGAAATAAGTTAAACTGTCTCTATTCTCAGATGACATGATTATCTATTCAAAAAATCCAATGGCGTCTATAAGGAGTAACTGCCCTAATGAGTGAGTTTAGGTTTCAGGATCAAAATATGAACATCAATTGTGTTTCTATATACAAGCAACAAACAATTGGAAATAGAAATTTCCTGAAGTCCCAGATGTTCAGGAGGCTGTTTAAGTACAACCTGGGCAACATAGCAAGACTTTGTCTCTGAATTTGTTTTTAATTTAAAAAATTGTATCTGTACAATCACATTCAAAGTTTTGGAATATTCAAGTATAAAGTATTTTTTGTATACTTGAATATTCCAAGTATATGGAATATTCAAGTTTTGCAACATATGCAAAATACGCAAAACTTATAAACTGAAAACTTTCAAGTGATAAGAGTAATTAAAGACCACTAAATGGAGAGATATACCATGTTATAGATGGGAAGTCTCGATGTTGTCATGTCAATTCTCCCCAAATTGATTCAAGATTCAACACAATGCCAATCAAATCTCAGCAGTCTTTTTGTGAACAATCAACATATAAGATTTCTGTGACCAAATATGGGGGTTTCTCCCAACCACAAAGCAAGCAATCAGCAATACAAGCAGATTCTAAAATTTATATGAAAATGCAAGTGAACCTAGAACAGGCAAAACAACTTGATAAAGAAGAATGATTTTTAAGGACTAACATCTGATTCAAAATTTATTATTACTGCATGCCTATCAGAATGGCTAAAATTTTTTAAATATCGTGAGGATATAAGATGCTGGGAAGGATTTGGAGAAACTAAAGTTCTAACATATTGCTAATGGGAATATAAATGGTACAGTATTTTGGAAAAGAGTATAGCACTTTCTTAATTAAACATGTAATTCACCATACTAACTCACCATATGACTAACTTACCAAATGACCCAGCAATTATACTCTTTCACTCCTCTTTATTCAAGATAAATGAAAATTTATGTTCCACAAAAGCTTGTATATGAATTGTCTTTTTAAAATGTTGTATCTGATTCTTAAGTTCTGTTGTGAATTTCTGTTATTTAATTCTGATTTGTGTTGCTCTTTTGTGTCTTGAATCATTTTCTTAAAGTTTTTCTTAAATCATTTTCTTAAAAATAATTTAGAAACATTATATTAAAGTTGTGTTTATTTCTTGAATATATCTTCCCAGTTATTCTGTAGGATTATTATTCTGCTACTTATCCACTTTTTTTCTCATGTTAGATTCATATGGGATTTTATTTTGTGTCTCTCATTTTCATGTGAAATTATTCTTCCTTGACTATGTGAAGAGATTTTGATTTAGATAGCTTTTATAATTTTTTTTTTTTTTTTTTGAGACGGAGTTTCGCGCTCGTTACCCAGGCTGGAGTGCAATGGCGCGATCTCGGCTCACCGCAACCTCCGCCTCCTGGGTTCAGGCAATTCTCCTGCCTCAGCCTCCTGAGTAGCTGGGATTACAGGCACACGCCACCATACCCAGCTAATTTTTTGTATTTTTAGTAGAGACGGGGTTTCACCATGTTGACCAGGATGGTCTCGATCTCTTGACCTCGTGATCCACCCGCCTCGGCCTCCCAAAGTGCTGGGATTACAGGCCTGAGCCACCGCACCTGGCCCGCTTTTATAACTTAATAGTTTCCATTCAACCATTGTTTGTGTGTGTGTGTGTGTGTGTGTCTTTGTTAAAAAAAAAAAAATGACTGTTTGTTTTCTGAGATTATCCAGTTCTTTCTCTCCAGCACTTTTATCCAGCGCATCCACTTTTTGCTCTATCATCCTTATTGTGATTTCACTCCAAGCAGTTCCTCCTCAGATTTGAGCCCCGCCCTGGAAGGAAGGCCTGTTGGTTCAGTTTGAAAGTTAATAGGAAATAATCAGTTTCAGCTCCCTGGGGCCTTACTATGGGTCCCTCGCACTCAGCCACTATTACCGTGAACTAAACCCACCAGTTGTGTTACATGAGCACACTGTGCTTTCTAGTGGATGCATGCTGCCTGTTTTGGGGTTCTTCTATTCGCAGGTCTGTCAGTGCTCTGCTGCTTCACTCTGCTTTCGTCTGCACAGTTGCAGATAACACACAAATCTTCTGGGTCTTAATGGTTTATCTTATTCCCCCTTGTATTTTGGGGTTCATAAGGATACATCATCACCTAAGCTTTTGTTTTGCTTTTGTAAATGTCATCCATAGGCTTTGGTTTTGATAACTACCCTGCTCCCATGCAGTGACTCGGACAGAACCAAAATCTATAGTTCCACTGATGTTACTGTATTTCCCAAATACCTCTCACCTTCATTTTTGATATTTCCCCTCCCTCGACCTTTGATCACTTTAAAGATTTTATTCTATTGTTTTCTGGCTTCCATTGTTCTACTAAAAGCTACGTGAGTTTAGACGTAGCTTAAAATGTTAAAAACACACACTGCAACTATCAACACATAAGGTTTCTGTGACCAAATACGTGGGTTTCTCCCAACTACCAAGCAAGCCATCAGCTCTACAGCAGACACCACCTGGGTGTCCTCCAATTCAATTCTTTTTTTTTGTTGCATTTTAGGTTTTGGGGTACATGTGAAGAACATGCAAGATTGTTGCATAGGTACACACATGGCAGTGTGATATTCTGCCTTCCTCCCCTTCACCTGTATCTGGCATTTCTCCCCATGCTCTCTCCCCCCAACTCCCCACCCCCCACTGTCCCTCCCCTATTTCCCCCCAACAGACCCCAGTGTATAGTGCTCCCCTCCCTGTGTCCATGTGTTCTCATTGTTCAACACCCACCTATGAATGAGAACATGCGGTGATACATTTTCTGTTCTTGTGTCAGTTTGCTGAGAATGACAGTTTCCAGGTTCATCCATGTCCCTATAAAGGACACGAACTCATTGTATTCAATGCTATCGCCAACAAGCTACCAATGACCTTCTTCACAGAACTGGAAAAAATCACCTTAAACTTCATATGGAACCAAAAGAGAGCCCAAATAGCCAAGTCAATTCTAAGCAAAAAAAAAAAAAAAAACAAAGCAGGAGGCCTCCAATTCAGTTCTCACACTATCTTCCTTTTGACGGCCTCAGATCCCACAGAGAACTGCTTCAAATTGAGCTTCCCACAACAGCCTTTCTGGGTTTGATTAATTTTCTAACATGGCCCACAGAACTCAGAGAAACACTTGTTACCTTTACCAGTTTACTGAAGAAAGAAAACAGATGAAGAGATGCACAGGGTGGGGTATGGGGGAGGGGGCAGGAGCTTCCATGAGTGTGCCACTCTCTAGGATCCTCCACGTTTAGTTATCTAAAAGCTCTCCAACCCCAGTTCTTCTGGGGTTTTATGGAACCTTCATTACATAGGCATGATTGATTAAGCCATTGGCCTTTCATGATTGACTTAACCTTCAACCACTCCGTCCTCACTGGAAGTTGGAGATGGGGCTGAAAGTCCCAATCCGCTAATCATGCCTTGGTTTTTTTCTATGACCAGCTTTCATCCAAAGTTACATAAGGGCTACTAATAAGTCAACTTGTTAGCATACAAAACAATATTTCTTTGGAGATTCAAAGATTTTAAGAATTATATGCCAGGAAACAGAGACAAAAGCCAAGTATATAATTTATACAATAAAATACATAGTGTGCTATGTTAAACACTAAATAGCAAAGTGCTGACTGCCTTAATCACATTATGAATTTAGCTGGTTCAGGGATATGGATAGACTCAATCTTCTTTACTGTCAAACGTTTCAAGGATAAGTCTTGTCTTGTGTGACCATGTGTGTGCGTGCGTGTGTGTGTTTGTGATCCTTCTTCTAGCAGGACTTTAAATTGCAAGCGCAGTGACACTGAGGGAGATCTTCAATCCACTTTTTCGGTCTAGCTCCCATATTCCTGTGCCAATCTTTCACTTAAAAAATGTCCCTTAGGGAAAACTGGATGTGTGTTGTGAGACAAAGTAGCAAATGTAAGAAGCCATGTTTGTTTTTCTGCCTGCCAGCAAAATTTAACAAAGCCTCTAACTTTCTAATGACAGGCAGCTCTCTGGAAGGATGAAGATAAAACAAGCATAGGGCACATGGACACCCACATCTCTTACCTGAGTCACTACATTCCTTAAAAGATAAATGAACCTAGTCCTTGCCTTTTCCTACACATAACCTCTGACAGGATTAGTGATGATGCCTCTATAATCCATAACCAGATATATTCTTGCACCTAAACTGTGATGTGATTTCGCTTTAATGTAGGTAACATCTGAGCACATACTTGTAACTGGCTGAAACACGGCTGCTTGCTGCCCAGAGGCCGAAAACTCAAGAAGTGAGGTGTGGTGAAAGGAAAGCAGTTTTATTCATCAAATGCCAGCAACTGGGAAATGGCCAGGCTTATCTCTTTAAAAGACCATTTTAGGTGCTTGGATGAGGGGAGGGGTTTAAAAATGGAGGTTTGGTAGGAGAAACACACAGAAGTAGCACAGGGTGCAGCTCTCCGTGTCTTTCTAGAAGTGTTATCTTGAATTATTGTCCACTTGGAGTTCCAGCTGCTCATATCCAGCTGGTACCATGTCAGTTGTAGCCAGGTTGAGGTAATTTCCGAGTGGAAGAGAATCCCACAGCTGGGCTTCCATGCCCAGTTTGTTATAAAATATGTCCCTGGAATTTTTTTAAAAAGCATACAGTTAGATAAGTGTGCATAGTGTAAGGGAGTGTCTGGTGGGAAAGAGAGAAGAGCAGAATTTCAAAGTACATTTCAAGGCTATATTTTAAGTCTAAGAAAAAATGTTTCTACAGTCTATTTCAGCGTCACATCTTAAGAGTAGAGAGAAAGGAGAAAAAAGTTTTAAAATGCATTTCATACATACTGAACTTTCACAACCTGTATATATGAACTGAAACACTGTTTTGCAGAAGTCTGAAAGAATCTCCCTGAGAGACTCCTCTCAGGCTATAATCATCTACAGTCCTCAGTAAGACTTCTGAATAAAACTAAGTTTAATTCTTTAAAAGCTTTATTTTTCTTTCTTTAGTTAACAATGTCTTTGGGTTCTCTGGATTTCAGTTTGTCATGCCAGCCCATGTAGCAGCTTTTAGAAAGCTCACTTTGTTTATTCATTTAGTTAAATCTAGTAGAGCTTTTCTACCTATGGCAAACCAAGTCTTCATCCAGTAACCCCAGAAAGGAAAGACTGCTTAACAATTCGGCTCGGAAGAATTGTTCTCTTTCGAAATTTTAGTTGATATACAAGCTTCTTTGCCTCTACATCTATGCAATGTCTTTAAAAATATAATCTTATAATGTATTATTTTTACAGTTGTTTAAATAGAGGAAAGAAATAGCTTCCCGCTACCTACTATATTTTAATACAAAATAAAATTCTCTATGAGGCTATCTTGTCTTTTCTTTTCTTTTTGGAGTGGAGCATTCTACTTATTCTGTCAACAGCTGAAGGGTGTTCTAACATAACACATTATTACTGTATTTCTACCACTGTCATATATTTATATACATTTTTGTTTCATTTTATATATTATTGAGCACATAACGTTTAATGAGATGGTAAACACCTGTATCTTGGCTACTGACAGTATAATGCCACTCTTTTCAGGTTTCCATGGTCAATTGCTGGATACTTGGTCATTTCTCTACAGCTTCTTTTAAGGTTCCTTCTGTTTTTGCTACTTTACATTGTAATTTTAAGAAGTATTGTAATTTTTTTCTCTCTGCTTGAGATTCATTGAGATTCCTGAATCTGTACATACTCATCTATTGTTTCTGGAAAATTCTTGTCAATTATCTTCTTACATATTATCTCTATTTCATTCTGCCCTGTTCCTTCTCTGATTAGACAAATATTTGATTTTCTCCATCTCCTCCTCTCTTTAGCTTTTTTCTGTATTTTCCATTTCTTTTTCTCTCTCTCTTGCATTCTACGTATTTTTTCAATTCTATCTTCCAGTTCAAAAATCCTTCTTTTGGGTGGATCTATCAGCTATTAAGTTCATTCATAAATTTTTAACTATATATATTTTTATATCTGGTTGTTCTCCATTTCTGGTTCATTTTTGAAGCTTGTTATTGTTATTTACATTGTCAGTCCCTTTTATTTCTTTAAAACTATTGTATTTGATAAATTTCAACCCTTTAGGGGTCTAATTCCACTGTTGTTTTGTTGGCTTTCCTTCATATTATTGTATACCTTTTTTTTTTTTTCCTGAGAGGTCACATTTCCTGCAACTTTATCTATTGGTATCCTTTGAGGCCTAGGTTGAAGTAGATGTATGTATGTATGTATGCTTTTATCAGGCAATTTTAAAAGAGCACTTTACATTAAATTCTTACTTTAGACTTTTAAAATTTTTCTTAACAATCTCTAGAGTGTGAATCTTGACTACCAAACTGAGTAAAGGCTGGCTTTTTTGCTTCTTTACTTACACCTGAGACTTGAAGCAAGCAATTGTCCTGGCAGTCCTGGCAGTATACACACACACACATACATACACATATACACACACACACACACACACACACACACACATTTTGAAATGGAGTCTAGCTCTGTCACCCAGGCTGGAGTGTAGTGGCATGATCTCAGCTCACTGCAACCTCCACCTCCCAGATTCAAGTGATTCTCCCGCTTCAGCATCCCGAGCAGCTGGGATTACAGGCACCTGCCACAACACCCAGCTAATTTTCATATTTTTAGTAGAGACAAGGTTTCACTGTGTTGGCCAGGCTGGTCTCAAACTCCTGACCTCATGATCCACCAGCCTCAGCATCCCAAAGTGCTGGGATTACAAGTGTGAACCACTGCACCCAGTCAGTTCATAATATTTTTTATCATTTCACTATGTAGAGAACACGAACTTCCTAAATTCTTCATTTTACAATGGGTGGTTTACAGGGTGTTAATCCACTGGGAAATAAATAAATCAGATATTGAAAAAGGCTTTAAATATTTATATTTCTATCATCTAGAAGAAGTTTAAGTCAAGGATAGATGGATAAGACCAAACTGATGGGACCCATTTTCAGGTGCTTTGGAGAACCTTATGATACTGATATCATGGTAGGCTAAATAATGCCTCACTCTGACAAGATGCTGACATACTAATACTTGAAATCTATAAATATTATTATTCTTAGTTTTTGAAGTATAGTTTTGCCAAATAAAGACTTCTTAGTTGATGATCTTGTTCTTTTACTACTTTGAATGTGTCATCCTATTTCTGTTTGGATTACAGAGTTTTGGAAACAAAATCATGTGTGAATCTTACAGAGGATCCCTTGGACGTAGAGAGCCATTTTTCTCTTGCTGCTTTCAAAATTCTCTCATTGTTTTTGGCTTTTGACAATTTTATTATTTTGTATATGTTAATTGCTTTTGAGTTTGTCTTACAGGGAGTTCTTGAATTTTTCAGATGTGTACATTAATGTTTTAATTAAATATGGGAAGTTTCTGGTTATTGTATCTTCAAATACTGTTTCTTTCCCTTTTTCCTAACTCCTCCTTCCAAGTCTGTGGAACCTCCCCTCCCCAATTCTTTCTCTCTTTCCCTGCTTTTGCCATGTGAAGTGGAACCTCCTGCTTTGCCTTCCACCATGAGTAAAACTTCCTGAAGCCTCACCAGACATTATGCTTCCTGGACAGCTTGCAGAACCATGAGCCAAATAAACCTCTTTTCTTATAAATCGCTCAGTCTCAGGCATTTCTTTATAGCAAAACAAGAATGACCCTATACAGAGAATTAGTACTGAGAGTGGATTATTACCATAAAGATATCTGAAAATGTGGAAGCAGCTGTGGAATTGGATAACAGCCAGAGAGTAGGATCATGTGGAGTATGTCTTTTTAAAGAAGACAGGAAGATGAGAGAGAGTTTGCAACTTTTTAGAGACTGATTAAATGATTATGACCAAAATGCTGATAGTGATATGGAAAATGAAATCCAGGCTGTCAAGATCTGAGATGAAAATGAGGAACTCGTTGGGAACTGGAACAAAGGTCACACATGTTACGCCATGAGAAAGAGGTTGGCTGCATTCTGTTCATGCCCTGGGGATCTGAGGAAATTTGAACTTCAGAGTGAAAACCTAGGGTATTTGGCAGAAGAGATTTCAAAGTAGCAAAGTGCTCAAGATGTGGCCTGGCTGTTCCTAACAAGTTGTGCTCAGATACAGGAGCAAAGAAATGGCTTAAAGTAGAAATTTATATTTAAATGGGAAGCAGAGCATAAAAGTTTGAAAATTTTGCAGCCTAGCCATATGGCAGAAAAAGAAAAAGAAAAAGCTATTTTTTTGTGGAAAGGAATTCAAGCAGGCTGTGGAACAACCACCTGCTAGATACATTTGCATAACTAAAAGGGAGCCAAGTGATACTATCCAAGACAACGGGGAAAACAACTGGAAGGCATTTCAGAGAACTTCAGGCAGCCCCTCCCATCAGAGGCCTTAGGAGGGAAGAATGGCTTCATGAGCCAGGACCTTGGCAAACTGCTCTCCCCACATCCCAGCCACTCCAGTTCCAGCTATGGTTCAACAGGGCCTAGGTAGAGCTCACGCTGCTACTTTGGAGGATGCAAGCCATAAGCTCACATGATTTACATGAGATGTTAAGCCTGTGGGTATACAGAGTGCAGGAGTTGAGGCTTGGAAGCCTCTGAGTAGGTTTCAGAGGATGCATGAAAAAGCCTGATGTCCAGGCAGATGCCTGCTGCAGGGAGAGAGCCTCTACAGACAACTTCTACTAGGGCAATGTGAAGAGGAGCTATGGGGCTTGAGCCCCCACACTAAGTCCCTAATAGGGCACTGTCAAGTGGAACTGTGAGAAGAAGGCCACCATCCTTCAAACCTGAGAATGGTAGTTCTACCAGCAGCCTGTACTCTGTACCTGGAAAATCCACAGGCACTCAATGCCAGCCCATGAGAGTTGTGGGAGTTGCACTCTGCAAAGTATAGGGGCAGAGCTGCCCAAGGCCTTAAGAGGCTTTCCCCTGTACCAGTGTGCCCTGGATGTGCAACACGGAGTCAAATGGGATTATTTTGGAGCTTTAAGTTTAATGACTGACCACTTGGGTTTTAACTTGCATGGAGCCTATAGCCCCTTTCTTTTGGCCAATTTCTCCCTTTTGGAATGGGAATGTTTACCCAATGCCTATACACCCATTGTATCTTGGAAGTAACTAACTTGTTTTTTTTATTTTACAGGCTCATAAACAGAAGGGATTTGTATTGTCTCAGATGAAACTTTGGACTTTGGAGCTAAATCTGGAAAAGTCAAGATTTTGGGGGACTGTTGAGAAGGTATAATTGTATTTTGCAATGTAAGAAGAACATGAGATTTGGGAGGGGCCAGGAACAGAATTACATAGTTTGGATATTTGTTCCTGCCCAAATCTCATGTTGAAATGTAATCCCTAATCATGGAGATGAGATCTGGTGGGAGGTATTTGGGTCATGGGGGTGGATCGCTCATGAACAGCATGGGCCATAGCTCTCCAGTTGAGTTCACATGAAATCTGGTTATTTAAAAATAGGTGTGGGCACCACCCCTACCACTTGCTCCTGCTTGTAACACATGAAGTACAAGCTCCCACTCTGCCTTCTACCATGAGTTAAAGCTTCCTGAGTCCTTCCTGTACAGCCTGCAGAAATGTGAGCCAATTAAACCTCTTTTCTTATAAATACCAGTCTGAGAAATACCAGTCTCAGGTATTTCTTTATAGCAATGAAAGAACGTCCTAATACGTCCTGGCATTCTGAGCACTGGTTTACCTCAATGACATCGTGGTTTCTTTAATGATACACTACCTTCTATTGCAGGATTTCTATCTAGACTATCACCTATGCCTGCACTCCAACTCAAGATTAGGAAAATTCCCATCTCCACTAACTTAGCCTAATGTACTTTCCATTCATAGCAATTATGGCAATTATCAGAGATTGCATTCATAATTGGGAATATTTTATTCCCATCCATCTTTCTTATAAAATTCACATATAATGAAGACAGGTAAAATGTCACTTTGGTTCACTGCTGTATCCTGCATTTAATGTAGCATCAACACACATTAACTACTTAATACATGCTGAAATGAATTAAAACCAACATATATTTTTTTAAAATCATGGACAAAATAAAAAAGCAAGCATACACTTTAGAAAACAGTATAAAATAAAAACAAGGAAGAAGACATACAACTGCACACACAAAAGGAAAACAAAGTGAAATAACAAAATTGGGCTAAACATCTGAACTCTATGTTGACAATTTTCATTCCTAAACTTTTGTGGAATTATTATTCAGTGCTTACACTATACTATATGTTTTATGTGTATTGTGTAATCTTCACAGCACTCTGTTATCCATGTTTTACAGATAAGAAAACTCAGGCTTATGGGCCACTTTGGCAACTGAACTTTGAAACATTAATCAGAAATAAAAAGGTTAAGCATCTCTGCAAAATAAAAAGATTCTCAGATTTGAGTTAAGAAAAGAAAAACAAGATGCAATCTATCTGCTGTTTAGTATAGAAATGCCCAAACAAGATGGCACGGGTTAAAGATGAATGGATAGGATGAGGTTTATTAGGCAGAAACAAAGAGAAACATGGCAAAAGTTGAAGCATTAATGTCAAGGTAGATTTCAAAACTAAAATACAAAATGATACAAATAAATTCTTTTTATATTAAAAGCATAAATTATGTAAATATAAGACATGCATCTTTATAGGATGCAAATATACATTCACAATACACAAACTGCTGAAAACACAATCATAATGGATGAAATTAACATATCTTTCTAAGGATAAAGTAGACCAAATAAAAATAGTCATTGAAAAGCTGGTTTTTTGTCCTCTTCATGATGTTAGGTATACCAAAAATGAATATGTATTTACTACATTTTTAAAAAATATGTAAGAGTATAAAGTAAAATACTAACTTTACTCTTTTAAACTCATCTGTCTTTATACATAGCCATTATTATAAAAGATTAATGGACTGTCTTTTTAAATATTATTTTATTTTATACACTTACATAGATACATACACACCATATCTATAATCTTTTTTAAGATAATGGAACTTAATTATTATTATTATTTATTTATTTATTTGAGATACAATTTCGCTCGTTACCCAGGCTGGAGTGCAATGGCATGATCTCAGCTCATCGCAACCTCCTCCTCCTGGGTTCAAGCGATTCTTTTGCCTCAGCCTCCCGAGTAGCTGGGGTTACAGGAATGCACCACCATACCCGGCTAATTTTTTTGTATTTTTAGTAGAGACAGGGTTTTGCCATGTTGGTCAGGCTGGTCTCGAAATCCTGATCGCAAGTGATCCACCTGCTTTGGCCTCTCAAAGTACTGGGATTACAGGCACAAGCCATTATGCCTGGCCCAAAATAAGGGAGCTTAATTAAACTTATGTGAATGTTTTTATTTTAAGAAATATTTTTAAATGCAGAAAAAGAGAGTGCTATGATAAACGTTCATTTTGTACCAAAAATAATTGACAATTGTTTTATGTTAACATACTTATTTAAGTCTTTTGTTAACAACAAATAAGATCGTCAAAGTTAAAGTATATTTTGGTTTATGTATGGGGGTAAAGAAGGAAGGTAAGATATATTCAACGTCTATATAAAATATACATGTAAATGCCAGAAAGTTTTTCAAACAGTGGGTGGTAGCACTGAAGTGTTGGAATGGAAATGCAAGTGGAGTTGGGATTGAAACAGGCTGTTTGTATATCACTGTTTTTCTGATTCATAAGAATGATTTATTTTTACAGTTTCTCAAAATATCCAAGGGAGGAACATAAATTCCTATATTTAATATGACTCTGTTTTTTAACAAATATAAACATATGTTCTGGGTGACAGGAAATACTGAAAATAAATTTACCAAAGAGTTATTTTAGCCATTCAGTGCTTATTGCTGGGTGGTAGAATTATTGTTGACTTTGTTATTAATATTCTTCTGCATTTTCCAAATTATATACCACATTCTGATTATAAATGGTACAGATGAAAAACTAGAAACAACCATTAAAATTATTTAAAAGATTTAGTTCACTAACAATCCTGGTAATGTTGCATTGATACTAGGATGATCAACACAACAGATTTGGTCACAACTAAAACTTTTTAGAGCTTTCCACTTCTTCATTTCCAATTGTATGTGAAAATTTTTTCTGGTATGTTACTTAATTACCATATTGTAAATTGGTACCACCTTTTGGAAAGCAATTGGCTCTATATAGCTCTAAAATCTTAAAGTTATTTAAAAAGGCTGATGCCCTTTACCCCAGAACTGTTGCTTTCCAGACATTTTTCTAAAGGAGGAAATTTGAAATAAGGAAAATAATATACAAGCTGATCATTGTAACTTACATATAATAAAGTTGGGGAAATTCGAGAAAGGTTATATTACAGTGGATTCATTCAAGAGAATACTCTGTCATTTGTAATAATGATTACGAAACAAAATAGAAAAATATTCATGTTAAGTTAAATGAAGAAGAAAACATTTATCTATGTTGGGATTACAATATAATTTAATACTTCTAGGTAGAAGAAGAGAACGTAATATGAAAAACTAAAAAGCCTTTTTTCAGGGGTAGGAGGATGTGACCTAGATCTCTAAATAACCTTGAGACCAATGGAAGCTGTGTATAGATTTTTAGGTTTACTTACAAGCTGCTTATCTTATTTTAAGATCCTTCAGTGAATGTTATCAAAAAGTGTTTGCTTTTCTTTCAAACGCCCCATATTTGGGAAATATGCAAGTTGGAGCCAATGCATTACTGTAATTTTTATAATGCACTTGAAGTTTTACCAGCTGTTCCAAGAGTGGAGTACTGAGTATTGAGAAATCGTTTAAGTGGGAACTCATATGAAATATTAACAATTACCCCAGGGCCTTAGAGCAATTGTGATCATTTCTGGCAGAGTATCAAATCCATAATTTTGTTCTTCAGATTTTTACGTGTTTTGTATTTCCAAAGTAATGTGAACGCAACTGTTCAGTGATTAAAAATGCTCCCGAGAGGAGGGCACTGGAGACACAGACACGCGGAGAGGTTCCACTATTCCTCTCCTCATTTACTAAGCTCACACCTCTATCCTGAGGATTTGGAAACACTGTACGATTGCACACTTATTGTGCACAGCTAAGGGGTCAGAAGATACCCACCGGGCTGTCAAAGGCGCAGCCTCAAGGCAAGGAAGAAGGATGCCGGGCCGCAGAGGATGAGAGGAGATGCCCATTGCCAGTGAGGACTGGGGAAGTCAGGAGACAGCTGTCAGTCTCTTGGACGCCTTCAGTTTCTGCCCAGTACATTTCTCTTCCGCTGTTGTCTGGGTTCCACCTCCGACCCCCAGCTGCTACCAGATGCAGCAGTCCGACCTATGGTGGCCGGGGCTAGTGCCGGCCTCCTGCCGCTTCCTCCGCCGCTTTCCTTCTCCGCTGCGCCTGCGCGACCGGAAAATTCGCGAAGGTTCCTGAAACGCAACGGATCGTTTCCGGAAGCCGGCAGCCGCCTCGGTCGTCAGACCGGTGCTAGGGACACGGGAGTGGCCACGGCATCCTCTTGCCGTTCCCGGTGTTTGGGCCTTGCCTGTGACGGTGGGAACAGAAAATGTCCTTGCTGTGCTACAACCGGGGCTGCGGTCAGCGCTTTGATCCTGAGACCAATTCCGACGGTAAGAGGAACGCGCCGCCGGCCCTCCCACCCCTCTCCACCTCATCGGCGGGGGAGGCCCATTGGGCCGCAGGGTGTCCGCGGACCTCCCGCAGCCGTCCTCGCGCGGCCCCAGGTCCAGGCCCCTGCTGGGCCTCCCTGGGCTGCGCGCACAGCCCGCCGGCCCCCCGCCTGGTGCGCCGCGTTCGCTTGGCTATGGCCCGGCCCCGGCGCGAGAGGGACGCTCCCCTGGATCCACGTGTTTCCCCCGTCGTCCCCGCGCTCCTTTTAAGTCGCCTGGAATTTAGAACAAACACCTTTCTCCTCGGGCCCCCTAGTCTCTGGGGAAGCAAAAGTTAACGAGGTACTGGTGAGCTTGCTTTGCAGTTAGTTCCACAAATAGTGTTGGCTGCGATTGCCTGCGCGAGAGGGAGGCGGGGGTCGGGACTTGTCCCAGGGTGTAAGCCCTGCCTCGTAGAAGTTTGTGTTCAGTCGATCCGCTGTTACAAACCTCTTGCAAGTGTTCTAGGTGAGGGACATAACTCTGTATCTTTACACTGTTGTGATAGGTGCATCCTCGTGGTACGTTAATTATCTTTGTCTTACTGGCGGCCTTTGTTGGGTATTCTTGTTGTGGTCTCCACGTTTTAATATCATTGCTGACTCCGGTATAAAATGATCGAATGTCCACTACAGCATCTAGATGTCGAGTTAAGGATCCAAAGCGAAAGTGACTACTAGGTGAAGGACGGGAAATGATCAATGAATTGAGATTTTGATTGACGAAGAAGTGAGATGATTCCTTGCGTATTGTGGGAAGTGACAGCACGTTTTCAGATTGAACTAGCATTTAGTTTATGTCTTCCGCATGTTAGACAGTATCGCTTTATCATCTTATTTAATCTTCATAACAACCGTGGGAAGCATGCGGTATTAATTAGATCCATTTGATTGAGAAGCTCAGTTCAGTGAGGTAGTATTAATAACATCCTTCATCAATTTGGGGGAGATGAAAACTGATGCCTTTTAAACTCTTCACCTCTGAGATGTTTGAAATACTTTGGCACACAGGTAAATTGATGGCGTTATTAAAAATAAGACCATTGATACAGGGTTTTAAGGAAAAGGTAAATCCAACCTATGCAATACTTAAGTTACGGACACTGACATTTTTATGATGCAGATACGGTGCTACTCAAGAGAAAAGTTGTGATTTCAGTGGATGACAAACTTGAGAAATGATTTGAAAGCCCTTTGATTTTGGTAGCCTACGTAAAAAAATAATTGCATTTATGTCTGCAGATATTCTACTTTAATATCGAATATAGGGGAAAGGCTGATGTTTTGCTGTATGAGACAATAAAGCTCAGGGGAGATAGCCATTTGTTGGAAGTCTGTATCCTTGTGTGATTTGGTGCAGTGCCTAGGAAAGAGAAAATGACCAGGAGAAACAAAGAATAAACATTCTCAAGAATTGGGTTGTCAGCAGTACCCGATACAGCAGAGAAATTCCAGTAAGATCGCTGAAACTTCAATAAGATCGCTAAAAGTATATTTACTTAAGCGAAATGAGGGCTTTTTTTAGAGACTTAGAATACATTTTTCAAGTAAGTTGGTTAAGTGAATGGAAGGAGAAGAAAATGGAGATACGGAGTAGGAGACAAGAACTAAATAGTAAGGTTGGCTGGTTTTATGGGAAGAGGTTTGACGTACAGTTGACAGAAATAAGTTAAACAAGTAAATACACAAGCAAGTTCCATTTTGCATGATGCCAGATGCTGGATCTGCCATCTTAAATATCTTTTGAAATCTACCCTAAATGCTTTTTTTCTTGGTGCTATGGCATAATTACCATGCTTCTTGACTTAGAGTCTCATGATTTTTTTCCCCTTATAGACAGAAATTAGACTCCCTTTTAAGCTGATAGAACGTTTTAACTTGTAACACAAGTTAAAGGGTGTTTGAGGGAGACACAGTTGGCAACTTGCATATGTAAACACTTATTCTAGAATAAACACAGCTTCACAAACAGTATTTTATTTAATCCACGTATATGAGGAAAACTGAAGGAACTAGTAGCAAGCAGCAGTGAGGAATTTAGCCAGGGTCAGACCCAATGTTAGAAGCCCTGGATAGTTAATAACTACTACTGTGTTGTGGCTTCTTACCCACAAAATATTAATTTTATCAAAACTCTTAAAACTGATAAAGGATAAAGAATGTCCAGCTGCTTATTACTTCTCGTTTTTGAAAGCACTGGTTTTCTAATTGTGTTCTTACTAGTTGTATGGTTTGGATCTGACTCATTCCTGCTCCCATGCTGCCAAAATTGACTAGTATTGTGACATTTTATGCCTCTGACTGTGTTAAACATTGTACATTTTATGTCTCTGACTACCTTAAATTTGGTATTTGAAAATACTGTATCTATTCTCTATTTCCATTCCCCTCTCAACTTCATGGCCTTCTGCATATCCATTTCTACTTCCAATCTCCTTTTTCAGCCCTTAATTCCACAACTACCCTTTATTAGTAGCATCTTTCTGATCCATGGGTTTACTTACTGTATCAGGAAGTTACCTAACAATTTGTTTCTACAGTAGCTAGTATCTGCGCAGCACATGGTTACTAAGGAAGCAATACTGGCTAGTAATACAGGGTAGGGAGACACCTGTGAGCACCAGGAATTACTTATTTTGAGGCAACACCAGGAATCAGGTGGTAGAGCAGGGGTGTCCAATCTTGGCTTCCCTGGGCCACACTGGAAGAAGAATTGGGCCACACGTGAAGTATACTAACACTAGTGATAGCTAATGAGCTTAAAAATATATTTTTTATAATGTTTTAAGAAAGTTTACATCAGGAGGCTGAGGCAGGAGAATTGCCCGAACCCAGGAGGCGGAGGTTGCGGTGAGCCGAGATCGCGCCATTGCACTCCAGCCTGGGTAACAAGAGTGAAACTCTGTCTCAAAAAAAAAAATAAAAATAAGAAAGTTTACAATTTTGTGTTGGGCTACATGCAGAGTCATTCTAGGTGGCATGTTGGACAGCATTGTAGAGCATCGAAAGCTCAATAGACTTGAAAGGTTGAAAGATGTTTTATAAGCAGACTGCAGAGGCATGAAGCTGTTACCTGATTTTAATTAAAAAAAAAAATACTCCATCTTGCAAGTTATAATAAACCCATTTATATAAAAGAATTAAGTAAAGATTGATGGTGTAATGGGGAGGGAAGTCTAGAATAACACCCAGTGAGAATCCTGAAAATAGACTGTAGAACTTTAGACCTTTTTTTTGGAATGTGGGGACAGCAGCTTGCTCTGTTGCTCGGGCTGGAGTGCAGTGGCGTGATCTCAGCTGACTGCAACCTCGGCCTCCCAGGTTCAAGCTATTCTCCTGCCTCAGCCTCCCAAATAACTGGGACTACAGGCATTCACTACCACACCTCACTAATTTTTGTATGTTTAGTAGAGATGGGGTTTCACCTTGTAGGCCAGGCTGATCTCTATCTCCTGACCTCAGGTGATCCGCCCACCTCAGCCTCCCAAAGTGCTGGGATTACAGGCATGAGCCACTGGGCGCCAGCCTAGACGTCTTTTTAGTGAGGTTTTTACCTAGGAATTAACTGCTGTCTAGGAAAGTTAAATTAGCAATTAGATACTCTGAAAAAATTTTACAATATTTAAAAGGCTAAGCCTGTTCTTACAAAATATCTTTTAGAGAATCTCTTGTGAAACCTTTATGGATTAATGCATGCAAGAATACTTAGAGTTTGATAGTACATCTGTAAAAGCAGATTTGAAAAATGAAGGTCAAAATTTGGGGGTTTCAAGTTTTGTTACTAAGCAAATTTTACTACCAAGATTAGAGGAATATAAAATATAATTGTTAAACAATTCTGTATTGTTTTTATCCATAGCCATCATACTCTTGAATGAGAATTTTTAATACATTGCACTTCGTGCTGCACATCAAACTCAGTCATTTGTACCTTTTTAACATACCTGTGTTTGGAAAAGGATTAAAGATGAACACCTTCAGGAGATAATCATGTATACGTTTTTCTTCATTATAATGAGTGGTACTTTTTTTCTTCTCTGTTTTCTCCAGAGGCTTGCACATACCACCCAGGTGTTCCAGTCTTTCATGATGCCTTAAAGGTAGGAACTATATTTTCATTTCCTTCATATCTGTGTGGTAAATTGAGAGATGTAATACTAAATCTTTTTTCTCAGCTAGTGACTTTGTTCTTAATGACCTTTGGGGAGGTGCTTTAAGCGTATACTCCACTAAAGGCAAAGAAGACAGTAGATGGTGATCTTAAGGTCTTTTCCAGTAATAAAATTGTATTATTTATATTTTAATTTTTTTTTTTTTTTTTTGAGATGGAGTCTCACTATGTCGCCCGGGTTGGAGTGCAGTGGTGCAGTCTTGGCTCCCTGCAACCTCCGCCTCCCAGGTTCAAGTGATTCTGCCTCAGCCTCCCGAGGAGCTGGGATTACAGGAGTCCACCACCACGTCTAGCTAACTTTTGTATTTTCAGTAGAGATGGGGTTTCACCATGTTGGCCAGGCTCGTCTTGAACTCCTGACCTCAAATGATCCACCTGCCTCAGCCTCCCAAAGTGCCGGGATTACAGGTGTGAACCACCATGCCTGACCTTAATTCTCGTTTTCAACACCTCTTTCTTCCCTTTTGTAATATTTTGGAAAAATAGAGTGGTTGTATTGAATCTCAGTCTGTCACTGCTGACTATAACAGCTCTGAAGTTCAGAAAAGATATGCCAGTCTCAGGACAAACACGTAAGTTTAGAGTGTTTTTTTCCTTAAAAGAAATGTTACCTATTTTCCAGCTATACTTCTTTGATGTTCTGGAGAATTAGTCGAATGTTGCTTGACTAGATTTTTGCTGGTCATCTTTTTAAAATTCATGATAATATGATAAAGAGTTTCCTTTGTATATCTCAAAAGAAAATGCTATAGTGGAGCTGCCACGCTTTTAGGTACTGTTACTTTGGTTCTCAGGAACATAAGTAGTATTAACTTGTTTAAATATTGCTAGTGCCCTTCAAGTGTCTAGTTATACCTTCCAGAGAGTAGTTAGACTCTTTTGGCTTCACTGTTATGCCACCAAACCTAACCAAAGATGTATTAGTCTGGTTAGTTCTGAATGAGGAAAACAGAGCAGGCATTCAGTAGGGCAAGTTGAGACCTTACTCCTCCTTACATATTGTTAGTTTTACAGATCTTTGTGGTGGTGGAAACTGTGGTGCTGTGGTGCCATTGCTCTTTTTTTCTCTCACCCGCACTGTTAATCATTTCAAGTCTTAATGATTTCACTTTGAAGTATTTTTGCTTCTCTTCTGCAGTTGCAGTGTTTATTATTGTCTCTATTTTATAACCATATCTTAAAGTCCTAGACTTTCCAAGATTATTGGATTTCACAGCCCAGAAGATTTCAGATAAAATGTATATATACGTCAATATAGGGAGACTAGTTTTCTATTTGACCAAGTAAGAAGTTAAACATTGCATTGACAAAAGAAAGACTATTTTAATATTAGAAGGGACATATTCATAGAAAGGGCAGTTTTGCTGAAAAAAGACAGCTAGCAACCTTATATCACATAACTTAAATTTATCTTTCCTTTTCTCATTGTACTGAGGACTAGCATAGAATCCAGATTGGCATTTGGGAACAGCTGGCCTACCTATGTCATGTTTTACATCTATGTATCATAGTATCTGACATAATTCAGTACATGATTAAGACAGTAAAACTTTTTCTCTGTAGAATAACTTTTCTGTTGACTGTATTATTGATGCTGTTTAAACCCTGTATTTAATGTAGTAATTGACCTACATCTCAATTCACAGTAAAAGAGAACTAAATTTGAAAATAAAGGAAAATTTGAATTACAGGATATTTGAAATTTCCTTTAAAGAAAAGGAACCTACAAGTGCATATTGTGGAAAAAAATACTGCCAAATTTTTATGCAGTCTATTGGAAAATCAGAGAGGTCCAGGTGGATATGTGCAAAGTTGCTTCTTAATCTGCATTAAGGCGCAAATCTTAATCTGAAGTTCCAAGTTTTGAGATTTTGCATTTTTGTTTCTCTTTTCTCTATAATACATTGGAATTAAGAGATGGTAATTATTAAAGCCATTTTTTGGTGAGCCACTTGATAGTTTGTTCAGAAATTACTAATAGTAATACAATTTCTGTGCCTTTATCCTTCTCACTGAAAAGATCACTTCACCGTCAGAGACTTAATAGTGCTTTGGTTGCTGTGTTAATGTGTTGTTCTGAAAATAGAATGCTTATTGTGAAACTAAAATGGATTTTGTTTAAAAACTAAATTATAGTTATTATCTTTAATGTAACAGATTCAAAAGTAAAATACCTATACTTACTTTGAATATTCCTTAAATATGTTATAATTTTAGGAATTATACAGTGTTTTTCTTCTAAAAAGCCAGACATGATTGTTGAAAACAGAAGCAGTTTTTGTTTTATAAACGTGCTTCCTTTGATGATAGGCCACAGCACAAATCACTTAAACATTGGTTAATTGGCTTTTTAAAAATCAAAGACTAAAGTTCATTTCACTTGATTAAGTGAATTATATACAACACCAAAATTTTACACTCTGTTTACATGCAAGTTACTGCAGGATACAAGTAGATCAGTGCAAGTAGAATGTGTTAGTGGGTCATGGTTCCCATGCAAATAGAGTTTTTAGTGCCTTTCTCATATTTTTCATAGGGTTGGTCGTGCTGTAAGAGAAGAACAACTGATTTTTCTGATTTCTTAAGTATTGTTGTAAGTACTAATTTTTTTTTTTCTAGATTATCTCCCTAAAAGTACACATTATAGAAAGCTTCAGATTTGAGGAGTCTGATTTCTGATATTGATTGATTGGTCTTCATCAGCTTGCAGATAACACCTTTTAAAAAGCAGCTCATCTCCCTTCCACAGCTTCTGAAATAAAGAATCTGTTTTGGAAGTTAACATTTTAAGGTATTAGTTCCTCGCTTGTGATTTTAGATTTGTTCTTTCTGTTATATTGAAAGAACATCAAGAAGGAAAAAGTGATAAGCAACAAGTTAAAGCCTTTTCAGTTAGGAATGATAAAGTTTTATCTAATATAAGATGCTATTGAAATACATCATTTTGTATACCACTAAGAAAGAAAACGAAAGCTGCTAACAAACTGATAAGCTATTGATTGTACCATTTCAGAGGTGTTAAAAGTGTATATGATCATTCAATAGAACGTAGTAGAAAAGTAGCTAACATTTGTTGAAGGTTATCACCTGCCAAATGTGCCAGGCATTTTATTATTCAACCCTCTCAGAAAATATCTTATGTGACATTGCCTCCATTTTACAAATGAGGAAATGGAGGTTTAAAAAGATGATCTTGCTTAAGGTCATATAAGTAATAACTAGGTTGAGAACTGAGTCTCACATTGAGGACTTTTTGAGTAACAGATATTTCTGTATAACTAGTTTTTACGGTTCTTTGTGAGGTTCTCCAGAATTATTCTAATGTAAACAAGAAGTTTATGCTATATAATAGAATAAGTAGATGTTTATGAAGTGTAATTCAAAGGCTTTTTAAAAAGCCTTCATTCATACAGGACATTTGGTATTCTGTTTTTAATTTCTTAAAATCAGTATAATGAAACTGGAGAAAATGTGAAATAGAATTTATCAATAAAGAACTGAAAAGATAGTGTCTCTGTCATCACGTGTAAAATAGATAGCTCTTAATATCTTTCACTAACAGGGCTGTACAAAAGGTAGACATAATAGTGAGAAGCCACCTGAGCCAGTCAAACCTGAAGTCAAGACTACTGAGAAGAAGGAACTATCTGAATTGAAACCGAAATTTCGGGAACACATCATTCAAGCCCCTAAGCCAGTAGAAGCTATAAAGAGGCCAAGGTATATTTTATACAGTTACCTATTTTTGTCACACTTGAATAATAGTATTTGTTCATGGTACTTTGTGATTTAGCATGATACCATTTGTAGCTACTATGTAGGCCATCAGGCATTGAATCATTTGGCTTCTCCCTTAAATCTGCCTTAAATTTTTATTTCTCTTCAACTTGAGAGCACGTGCACAATACAGCTTCATAGCAGATTCGCATATTGTGCTGTCATAATTACAGAGACATGTATCATCAGGGTGGGGGAGTCACGCATTTTTCTTGTGCCTTGGAGTACATCTTTTTCACTGTGGCATGGTGAAATTCTTTGAAGCAGTTTTCCTTGTCATGGAATGAGTTTGAAGTGGAACAGAATGCAGAGGCCTAATAACGCATCTTTACTTTCAGATGCCTGAAAATTGCTGTTCTTCTCATTACCACTGGTGAATTTTTAATGCATTTGATTTGGATGGCATATTTGTGAAAGTAGTCTTAAAACAACTTTTGCTCATTGTACAATAGAATTGTACAGATTCTTCATACTTGCCTTCTGATAACCAGACTCTCTATTCCCACACATGTATATTGAGTACCTGTGTTGAACCAGGTCTTCTTCATGCTACACTTGTGCTACAATTGCTTTAGAATCAAACTACAGAACTTAAAAAAAACAGGTGATTTTTTGAGGGGGCTGCAAATAGGCACCTATTGAAATTTTTATTCGTGGTATGAACTCATGCTTTTCCCCTTATTGTCTATTGATCCTACTTAAATTCGTAGAGTATTGAATAATATAGAACCAAGATAAGAACCCTAAGAGACTTTAGACATTAATTTGTTCATTAGCACTCTGAAGATTACTGCTAAGTAAACTACTCAGGATGAGTTTATTCTCTCTCCATCTTATTCATAGTCAGAAGAGACTATTGAATGCCATGTTGGCCAATTTAGCAGAAAAATAATTGGGAAAAGACAAAACTTCTGTCATGACTCATTCTTAATCTAGTAATATAATAGTGTCTTTACTATGATACTATGAGTTAATTTTTTCTTTAATGGGCTATTATTTTACTTAAAGTGCAGTGAGAGGCCAGGCACTATGGCTCAAGCCCATAATCCAGCACTTTGGGAAGCTGAGGAGGGAGGATCCTTTGAGCCCAGGAGTTTAAGAACAACCTGAACGAGAGCCTCTCTCCAAAAAAAAAAAAAGAAAAGAAAAGAAAAATTAGCTGGGTTTGGTGGTGTGCTCATGTAGTTGCAGCTGCTCAGGCTGAGGCAGAAGGATCTTGAGATTCACTCTTAGGAGAAAAATTAAATATTTTATCCTAAATTCATTTGGTGGTATTATAAAAATTATGAGGATATAGGTTTTTACATACTTTTTCTTTTTTAAGAGACAAAGTCTCTTTCTTACCCAGGCTTTAATAAAGTGGCTATAGCTCACTGCAGTCTTGAACTCTTGGGCTCAAACCATCCTTCCGCCTAAGCCTCCCAGACTGTAGGTGTATCCTACTATGACTGTGTTAGTCCATTTTCACACTGCTTTGAGGAAACATGCGAGACTGAGTAATTGATAAAGACAAAGAGGTTTAATGGATTCCTAGTGCCATATGGCTGGGGAGGCCTCAGAATCATGGCAGAAGGCAAAGGCGGAACAAAGGAATATCTTACAGGGTGGCAGGCAAGAAAAAACCATCAGATTTTCTGAGACTTATGGACCATCATGAGAACAGCATGGGAAAAAGCTACCCCCATGATTCAGTTACCTCCCACCAGGTCCCTCCCCACAACATGTGGGGATTATGGGAGCAAGAATTTAGGATGAGGATTGGGGTGGAACACAGGGAAACCATATCAGTGACTAATACTTTTTGTTTTGTGGAGATAGGGTTCTATTATGTTGCACAGCCTTCAAGCAGTCCTCCTGCCTCAACCTCCCAAAATACTGGGATTGTGGGCATAAGGGACCATGCCTTGCCTGTGTACTTTTAAAATGCCTCGTCAGTTTTTTCATTGTGGATATAGGATGAATAGCCTACAATTTCTATTTTTATTGCTTTGTTTATTCGTATGCTTAATACTTATTTATTGAATGGACTTAAATTGTGTATACAATACTTAGCCATTATGAAATGTTAGAAGATATTTTTTTAACCCTACTGAACTTGCCTTGCAATACGATTATAGCTGATTCATAGATGCATATGCCATTGTCCACATGAATTATCTCCACTGGTAGAAGTGAGTACAGATTCGCTTAGAACTTACTTATATTTCCTGTTTATTATGTGCTCGGCATTTAGCTTGGGCATGGGATGTAAAACTACTTTATGTTCCTTTCCTCAGCATTAGTCATCTTGAAAAACTTGGATTCTTAGTCTTTATTCCCTTCTCATTAGTGCAACTGATTAATAAATATGCTGGCAACAGTGTGATTATTTGAGACTTAACTATTCTAATATAAAGAGCTTTTCTGTTCAGACAGAATGTAGATACATTGTAACAATTATTTGTAAAATATTTTAAACTTTTTAATGGGAATCATTTGATTCACAAAGCATTTGGTTTCTCAAAAAGCTTTTAAAGTTATTAATTTGGAGCACAAATAAATATTTTGGTATATTAATAATGGTAATAAGGTTTCAAAATTCTTCAGCCCAGATGAGCCAATGACAAATTTGGAATTAAAAATATCTGCCTCCCTAAAACAAGCACTTGATAAACTTAAACTGTCATCAGGGAATGAAGAAGATAAGAAAGGTAAGATTTTATTTTGTTTTATTGTAATTTGTTTTCTGGTACAGTTAAGCAGTTATTTAAAAGTGAGAGCAGCAGTTTACTGAATATAAATAGGGAAAAGTAGCACATTGTAGTTAAAAAATGTATTTTCTTATAAATGTCAGGTACAATATGCTACAAATACTCCAGAACTAATAGGTTAATTCCATATGTCTTTATTGAAAATGAGAACCCATGGTAATTTTTTTTTCTTTTATGGTTCATTACTTTTTAAAGAATGAGCTAAGTGTCTTTGATAATTTAAAATATTTTCTTGCACATTCAGTATTCTCTAACCTTACACCTGGTACCATGGGAGGGAAACACCCTTTCATGATTTCTTTTACAAAGTTAAGATATTGGATATAACATTTTGTTATGGAACAAAACTGCATTGTTGAAGACATCATGTCCTCAAAAAAAAAAAAAAAAAGAAGAAATGTGTCATATATCATTTTGAAGATATAGGCAAAACCTGGTCACAGTTGTTTTTTTAAAAGTATTGTTTTCTGGAAGAACCTACTTTTTAAGAATGATGCTCCAGCAAAGTTCTATTTTAACTTTTTAATTTGATTTTCTTTCTTTGTTTCAGAAGAAGACAATGATGAAATTAAGATTGGGACCTCATGTAAGAATGGAGGGTGTTCAAAGGTATATATTAAAAAATTTGTGATGTGCTATGAAGTAAAATTTTAATTTTGAGGAAAGTGCAGTTCACTGACTCAATTCAACAAATACTTGCATGTGATTATATATTGGACATGATGCTGGAGACTAGGGCTACAGTATGGATAAGAGACTCAGTCTGAGTAGCATCATGTCCAATAGAATAATGGAAATAAGTAATTCCAATTTACTTATTAACATTTACTAAGTACTTATTATGTGCCAGACATTTTACGGGCTGGAGACATAGTATCAATTAAAGCAAAAATCTCTGTCCTTACAGAGCTGATATTCTAGAATGGGGAGAAGAGCAACAAATAAGTAATTAGATATCACAAATCAAGATGATTGGAATAAAATAGAACCTACGGAGGAGGGCTTGGGAGCTGTTTCCTAAGATTATCGGCAAAGTCCTTTTTGACATGGTAACACTAAATCAGAAATCTTCATGTTGTACTGGATGGACTATGTAAACCTGGGGGAAGAGTGTTTTGGATGGAGAAGCTTGAGCAGAGGCTTTAGAACTTGGCTATTCAAGAAATAACAAGGTCTGTAGAGCTTGGGCAAGGATAGCAGTTAGGGGAGGTAGACAAGATTATGGAGGTTCTTAGAAGCCATGATGAGGTATTTTGGCTTTATTCTAAGTATTATGAGAAGCTATCACTTGCTTTAGGGAAGGGTTTTAAAAAGATTCTGTGGATGGTGAATGGTAAATACATGGTGATGGAACAGGAGTGGAATTGGAAGAAGAGAAACCAGCTAGGATGCTGTTATGGAGGACCAGGCAGTGGGATTGGAGAGTAGTTGTGTTGAGAAGTGATTAAATATGGGATGCAGTCAAACATATCAATAAGGCCTTTCCCTGCCTCTCCTACTTGATGTAAAATTTGCATATCCTCCAATGTTTCTTCTCCCTCTCCTTTTTTCTCCATTGCTCTTAATCACTTTATATTACTTATTTGGCATGTTTGTTTTGCTTATGAGCTATACAATCTAATTCCCCCTGCTGATGTAAAAGTTGTGAGGATAGGGATTTTTGTTGTTGTTCTTTGTTGCATCTTGAATGCTTAGAATAGTGCTTGTAGAATGAATGATACATTTTGGAAGTACAGTGTACAGATGGTTCCCAACTTAACATGGTTAACAGTGGTATCATCAGGATATAACCACATTGCAAGCAAAGGAGCTTCTGTCTGTGTTAGCCGGATTTGCTAATGGACTGGATAGAAGGGAACTCAAGCATCTGGGTAATTGGTGACATCATCAGCCAACAAGGTGAAAATGGGGTGGGGGCAGGTTTGCGCTTGTTCCTCATGTTAAGTTTTAAATCATTTAAGGAATGGAGATCTAATTGTATTTACATGTATATGAGGTAGAAGAAGTAGATAAAAGGGAATGAGTAATTACTGGAGTGGGGAAGGCTGTACAAATGGTGGGATAATGAAGATCAAGGAGAAGGCATCAGATGAGTTTTGAAAAGTGAATGACAGGGAAAACAGAAAAAGGGTATTTCAAGCATAAATAATAGCAGAAGTATAGAGAAAATTATGTGATGATACAAATTTGCTGCTGTGGAGTTGAGATGAACACAGATAAGTAGGCCTGGCCAGATCCTAAAGGGTTTAGTAGTACAGGGAACTTAGATTGTATGTTAGATTGTGGAGGCCATTGTAATTGGAGAAATTTTGAATATTTTTATTGAAATATAACATTGAAGTTTGTTAAAGGATATACAAATATAAGTTTGTAGCTCAAGGGATTTTCACAAAGTGAAACACATCAGTGCAGACCACTCCTTAGACATTTTATTACTATCTCAAATGTTTTCCTGTCAACATAGGTTAGTTTTTTTCTGTTTCTGAATTTAATGTAAAAGTAATCATAGAATATGTACTCATGTTCATCTTCTTTTGAATAATAATGCTTGCTTTATTAATCTTTGTTGCATGTAGCTGTAGTTTTGTTTTTTTATTCCTTTTAGATATGTCATTATTTATATGTGCCACAAATAATTTTTGCTTTATATTGTCCTGTAATTTTAAAAAATCGTTATGAATAATGCTATTATGAACATTCTTTTTGAAATAGAGTTTCACTCTTGTTGCCCAGGCTGGAGTGTAATGGCATGATCTCGGCTCACTGCGACCTCTGCCTCCCAGGTTCAAGTGATTCTCCTGCCTCAGCCTCCTGAGTAGCTGGGTTTACAGGCGCCCGCCACCATGCCTGGCTAATTTTTGTATTTTTACTAGAGACAGGGTTTCACCATGCTGGCCAGGCTGGTCTCAAACTCCTGACCTCAGGTAATCCCACCTCCCAAAGTTCTGGGATAACAGGTGTGAGCCACTGCACCCGGTCTGTTATGAACATTCTTGTCAATGACTTGTGACACATGTACACATTTCCATTTCTAGTATTTTGGAGATTTTTTTTTAATTTTGGCATATGTGCATTGTACTTACCAGTTAGTTCAACATCGCTAATCTGAAATGCTCCAATGAGCATTTCCTTTAACCATCATGTTGGCTGTCAAACAGTTACAGATTTTGGAGCATTTTGGAATTTTAGATTAGGTATGCCCACATGTAGATCTTTAGCATTAACAGATACTTCCACGTAGTTTCCAAAGTGATTGTATTTCTTTACATTTCTACCAGCAGTATGTGAGGCTGGTTCAACTTGTCCTACAGTTCGTTAAAATTTTGTTACGCCAGTTCTGCTTTTTTAAATTTTAACCATTCTAGTGTGTGTGTGTAGTATTTTCATCATGGTTTTGATTTGTACTTCCCTAATGATAAGTGCTTTCACATGTTTATTAGCCATTTTTATATCTTTTTGTGAAGTGTGCAGAATCTTTTACCTATCCCTCTAATGTCTCTTTCTTACCAATTTGTAGGAATTCTTTTTTTTTTTGAGACGGAGTTTCGCTCTCGTTACCCAGGCTGGAGTGCAATGGTGTGATCTCGGCTGACTGCAACCTCCGCTTCCTGGGTTCGGGCAATTCTCCTGCCTCAGCCTCCTGGTTAACTTGGGATTACAGGCACGCGCCACCATGCCCAGCTAATTTTTTGTATTATTAGAGACGAGGTTTCACCATGTTGACCAGGATGGTCTCGATCTCTTGACCTCATGATCCACCAGCCTTGGCCTCCCTAAGTGCTGGGATTACAGGCTTGAGCCACCGCGCCCGGCCTGTAGGAATTCTTTAAATGTTTTAGCTTTGAGTCTTTTGTCAGAAATTCTGTGCTTTTTCACTCGCTTAATCACTTTAATAAACACAGGCTTTTTAATTTTAACGAAATCCAATTTGTCCATTTTCTTTATGACTAGTGCTTTCTATGTCTTATTTAAGAAATTGTTGCTTACTTCAGGGCTGTGAGTGTTTTCTCATGTATAGGCATATTTAAATATGTGAATGACCTGGAACTGCTTATTTTATAATTAGGTGTGACTCTGATGTAATTAAAGAACTTTAAACAAGAGGGTGATAGTAATTTGATAATTAATAGAGAACAGAAATTGAAGGCTAAGTAATGAATTAGTAGAAACCTGTTAGTATAGTCTGATTGCTTAAAATCTGCTAGCTTATGAGGAAGATTAACAAATTAAATTGATATATTCAAATCAAATTGATGAGATTTCATTATAGATTACCTATGGGTAGAGGGAGAGGAGAAGCTGAAGAACTACAGGATTTTGCTTTGAGAAACTGAGTTTGGTGCCATCAAATAATATGGGGAAAAGAATAGACTTTGGGGGCAGTAGCATTAAGTTTAGATGCTAACATACTGAGTTTTATGTTTTTATGAAATATCTTGAGATATACACATCTAGTACTGTACTTTGGATTTATAAAAGATAAACACAGAATTTTATTTTCTGTTTGTAGGTAGTCGCTATAAATACAAAAATAGAAAATATACTACTGGCTACATCCATGTTTTATTAACATAATTTTTTGTGAATTCATCTGTAGAGCCTCCATCTACAGCAGCAATGGGGCCCGGATCTTCCAGACAAACCCTGGATATATATATAGGTCTGCAGCTCATTTTACCCTTTATAGGGATAAGAAATCACCATCACTCAGGACTTCCAGAATTGCTTATTAGATTTCTCATATTATTTGCTAATACCTACATGGAGTTTATTGTACACATAAGTCATGCCGTAACTGTATTTCTGTTGAGAGTATTAATCTGTTGGCTTCAACATTGTTTTCTAAATTTAAGTACTTGAATATGATTGGATGGGATCTCATACTCCGAAGGCTGAAAGTACCTTAATATGACTTTCTCACAGGGCCCTAAAACTTAACCAAGTCCAAAAGGGAATCATTTTTCATTTTTTAACAGAATGGCATGGGATGGATTTATGAATTTTGTAGGTAATTGTCATTTAAGTATTTTGCAAAGTTCGTAGAGGTCATCAGTACTGCAAATATGTATGAGATGTAACTGTGAGATATGCAGCTAATTTTTTTTCCTCTGTTTCTCTTTTAGACGTATCGGGGTCTAGAGAGTCTAGAAGAAGTCTGTGTATATCATTCTGGAGTACCTATTTTCCATGAGGGGTAACTTATGCATGACTTACTAAAATACTCTGTGGTAGAATTTACAAAGTTAAACAGGTCTGTCTTTAAACATCGTTTGCTAATGCGCTGTGTTATCAGGCATTTTACTTACATTGTCATTAACATCTTCACAATAACCTACAAATCACAGGGGTTTGTATGTTTCTACATGAGAAAACAGAAACAAGGTTAACAGTTCTTAAGTGGTCATTGTGATATAAACCCCCTGTTTTTCTTTATACCCTATGTTTAAAAGTGATAACTCTCTATTTGGGCTAAATTTTTTGTTTGAAGGACTGTCCTACACATTGCAGGGCATTTAGAATTTTGGGTCGTGGGGCACTAAGATACCATTTTCCCAAGAAGACCCATACTCTTCCACATTCCTCAGTTGAGAGGAACCTCTCCTGTATTATGTTCTAGTTTATAGAAATGCACCATTGTAAGAATCTTCCACTCTGTTTCCACATTCTTCAGGATCCAAAACCTGAAGTTTTGCCTTGAGTTTTGTCTTCCTCTTTTCAGTTTATCTCAAATAAATAATAGTGGGTATAACCTACTTTGAGGTATGTTGTATAATCATTAAATTTTAATTTGTTTATATTGACTTATTGAAATAGGTTATAATTCTTTGGTCATAAAAGTTTTTGGTAGCTTCATGAGGAAACTGGAGTGTGAGCCATACTGAAAAGCTGACTTGGAGTATGTGATGGTTTTAAGTGACTTCATTCAGGAAGACTATACTTGCAGGGATCTTTTCTATAGTTTGTTAAGTGTCTACTCAGGAGCTTCAAGATTACTATAATAAACAGCATCCTGGTTTTAAAATATAGTCTCCCTGATAGATACTTTACATTTATATTTAGCTGTTCAGTAACTTAGATACTTGAGTTGCACTTACTGACTTCTTAAAAAGTCAGATTTATCCATAAAATACTTCTAGATTTAATTGGTTGTGAGATTTTATTTCTGAAATTTTTCTGTAATTTAAAGGATGAAATACTGGAGCTGTTGTAGAAGAAAAACTTCTGATTTTAATACATTCTTAGCCCAGGAGGGCTGTACAACAGGGAAACACATGTGGACTAAGAAGGATGCCGTAAGTAACCCTTGAAAAGTAACACACTGGGTTTATATTCATCTGAGTCATTTTTTAAAGATTTGAAATTATTCTGTCTTTAGATTAAAAAAAAAGTTTTCTTTTTTTGCACCATAAAGCTTTGATATGACTACAAAATAAAATGAATCTGAGTCAAGCCACTGCCTTTTGAGCAAAATAGCCATTGTCTATTTTGATGCAAGCATGTGGGGTTTTATGAAATACTTACACCTGACAAAATTGAAGCATTATTTTTTGTCTTTTTTATTTAATAAAATTAGCTCCAGGGCCTGTTCTTACTTTTTGTTTTTAAAAATTACTTTTCTATGAATTTGATGATGTTAAACATTTAGACCTCTGATTATTCTTTTGGCCACTTAAAACTTCATTCAGTCATTTACAGATGCACAGACACTTCACCTAGTGGCCAGAGAGGAGGATAAGCAGTCTTGTTTCAGTGGAATTCTTTTGAATGCCTCTGCTTGCTAATGGGATATTTATCAAAAGGAAGAAAAGAAGCATCAGTTCTACTTCCCTGGAAAGCTTTTTGAAAAGACTTGGGGCTATGCAAACACTTTCCCAAAACCCCATTAAATTGTAAGAGGATGGGCAACTTATTGCTTAATAAGTTTTTGTCTGTTAGTTATTGTTAATGTAGTTTATAATGTATTAAATTTTCAAATTAATTTAGAGATTTCAATATTTGAATATTCTATAGTTGCTGCTTCTTAACAACACATGGTTGGATACTATAAAAATACCCCTGAAGTTATAAAAATTCATCTACCACAAAACTATCAGAAATGTTTTTAATAAAGTGAGAGAATCTGTCTATATTTTGTATAGTCCAGAAATTTGAAAATTTTAGTTTGAAAAAATAAAATGTTGTTTTCTATTATGTTAAGTTTGAGAGTATAATCCTAGATAAAATGATGTATTTTTTCTCGTTTTTTAATGCATGCAGTTTTCAGGTATTAAGTATCTAAACTAATAGCTAAGGGCAGAATTGTGAGTGATATATGTAATTTAAATTTAATGTAATTGTATCAAAACGAAAATAGTGCCTCTTACAACAGTAGTGTCTCAGAATTCTTGAATTATGTAACTAAATTGTTCCCATTTAGATAACAAATCACGATTTGCCTCTAATAAAAAAATAAAATTACTGACAGGGCAGTATACTATTGGTGTGTAGGATTATTTCCATAATCAGAAAATCCAGAAGTTGTTTGTTCTTTATTAAAATGGGAAGAAAGTAATAACTGGTCAGTTTTTTGTTTTGTTCCTAGATTCTGATTTGTAGAAAATAAGTAAGTTTTCTAGTGCACGAGGCTAAGGTGTTGTCTGATTTATCCCACTAAGCAAATGTCTTTCATTTCAGTCTTTAAAGAATGTTTTGATGACAGTACTTAGATTATAGAATGTTAAAATTGGATTAAATTTAGTAGAAGTTCTTAAATTGTCTTTTTAAATGTGTATTAATACTATGGCCCTAAAAGAAAAAACAAAGTGTAGGAATAAGTGTGTTCTCAAATCATACAATTTTTGAAGAATCTTTGTATCATGATATATTTTGTTGTTTAAGCCACTTGGAAAATTTAGAAGTTTTTTGCCCTTAAACATTAAGTGCTTAGTTGTGCATGGTAATTTTTTCTAAGTTAGATGGATTGAATTCCTCTTTTTAAGAAATTAATTATGTGGCACTTTTTTTTTTTAGACAGAGTCTTGCACTGTTGCCCAGGCTGTAGGGCAGTGGTGCGATCTCGGCTCACTGCAATCTCCGCCTCCTGCATTCAAGCAATTCTCCTGCCTCAGCCTCCTGAGTAGCTGGGACTACAGGCGTGTGTCACTATGCCCAGCTAATTTTTTTGTATTTTTAGTAGAGATGGGGTTTCACCATGTTGGCCAGGATGGTCTCAATCTCCTGACCTCATGATCCACCCACCTCAGCTTCCCAAAGTGCTGGGATTAACAGGCATGAGCCACCGTGCCCAGCCCCTATGCAGCACTTTTTAAACTTACAGAGTTTCTCTTATATTACAGGGGAAAAAAGTTGTTCCATGTAGGCATGACTGGCATCAGACTGGAGGTGAAGTTACCATTTCAGTATATGCTAAAAATTCACTTCCAGAACTTAGTCGAGTAGAAGCAAATAGCACATTGGTAAGTACACCTAATAATTTTGAGTAAAAATTCTTTTCTCAACATCATTATTTGTTACTGTATTTTCAAGTATTGTTCATATCTCAGCTGATTTAGGTGTAAGATTTTATGATGACTCCCACATGAAAATAATTTAAATTACTTCCATGAAACTATTTTAAATGAAAATTTCTGCATAACAGAGTTACTGAAACATTCTGGAGATTGTGTAGTAGATTTATCAAGTAACATAGTTCTTAGTTCCCAGTATGAAACTTGAAGCCAATTATTCTTTTTTGTCAATGGCTTTTCTCATATGAAACAAACAATATAGTATTGACCCTTTCTTAAAACAGCTTAATTTATTTTTGTCCATCTTATTTTTATAATCAGTGTTTGGTACCATAAACCTGTGTATATCTTTTTCAGTTAAATGTGCACATTGTATTTGAAGGAGAGAAGGAATTCGATCAAAATGTGAAATTATGGGGTGTAAGTATTACCAATTTATTATAAGAATTTCTTTCCGATAACTTAAGATATCATTTGTAGAATAAAAGACAGTTCTTTAGTAAACATTGATGCAAAGTATAGATATATAACTTAATAGTGTATCCTCCCAAAAAGTTTAAGTCTATATACAAAAGAGGCCTTTAGAAGCTTGGATTTGGGATTATTGGCATAAGCAAGTCTGATGTTTTCCTCTGAGGTTAATAAAACCACCCAGGTTTCTTGTAATTCTCTTTGATATGTTACAGGTGATTGATGTAAAGCGAAGTTATGTAACTATGACCGCAACAAAGATTGAGATCACTATGAGAAAAGCTGAACCGATGCAGTGGGCAAGCCTTGAACTGCCTGCAGCGAAAAAGCAGGAAAAACAAAAAGACGACCCAACAGATTGAGTGGGAGATGGGAGGAAGGCTATTACATATTTCAGAATTCTTAATACTGTGTGAAGTGGTGGCTTGCTGCTGTAATCTTTTGTTGTTGTGTTACTGAATCTGGCATTTCAGGGTTAACGTTAGGTTCTTAAAAGCCAAAGTTAGAGTCTGTCTTTTTGTGCCTCTCATCTTTATTTTGTATAATTTAAGATTGATTATTCATTTCTCCTTAATGGTAGGAACCACAGTTGTGTCCTGTACTTGAAGAGGCTGGAAAATAGCCCATAACCATAATTACAGTATTTCTTTGTATTTCTTTGTTAAGCAGAGAAATATTAAGGAACATGTTTTTTACATCTTTCTATTCCATAATTAGTAAAGCAAGATGAAATGTCTAATTTTAATCAGTTTTTTTCATGGATTTGTGTTTTTACAGTACTTGAAAATATTTAAGGAAGAGATGATGCTCTGCAGTTTTTTTCTATGTGGGATGATCACTTTTTTAAGGAGGATTAAATCTGGGATAGTGTAGTAAGTAAAGGGGAATATATGAATAGTTTAACAAATTAGAATTTGTTTACAACTACTTGAATTTTTAAATTACATCAAAACTTAAATTACTTGCCAAGCAGTATGATGTAAGAGTATAGGAAACATAAATAAGAACACAAAGGTATCCATCTGGTTAAAATTCACCATTTTATAACACTAAGCAATAATCTTAAAAACTTCTTTCCTGAATATTTAAATGTGTTTGTATAGTGTTATGACTAAATTGTTACTGATTATAGAGTAAACCCTCTTAAAACCTTTAATTAGTTAAATATAAAAAGAAATTATATAATTGTCTCCCTGATGGAAAACTATATAAAATTGTAGACTTAAAAAGTTTGTGAAAATGCGTTAGGATATCAGAAAACTAAATATATGGACTTGCTTTATGACTGTCTATTACATGTTAAATAAAATAGCTCAATTCTTTTGGAGTTTTTTTTTAAAGTAATTCATGAAGAGCTTCACAATTCTAGTGATACAATGTTGATTATATATTGTACTTTATTTATATTAAATATACGTAACAGAATTAGATTTGTTTGGAAAGATTTTGAGGCAGTGCAGAGCTCAAGAAGAAAAATTAGGAAATACTACGAAGGCCAAAAGTCTGGAAGAACTTAGAAAGTTTGGGAATAAATTAAACTTATATATATTTAAAATGAAAATAAAAGGGGTTTATTTCCCAAACCCCTCAAGTCTTTTCTGTTTTTTTTTGTATTTATGGAATTCTTAGAAAAAGTTACAAAAGTACTGTTTTCGTTAATAAAGCATATATATCATTCTGCTACCATTAAAAAATAACTTAGATGTAGTTAATATAATTGCTGAAAGGTTACAAATAAAAACTAAAAGATCTGGCAACCAGACTTTCATGACGTTACGCCACCATGACAAGAAACTCTGGGCAGTAAAAGGTGGACTCCCCTAGAGTGCATAAGCATCTAATGCCTTGAGATATATTTAAATTTTTCAAGTTACCTTTCATGATGCAGGAACTATTTAGAGACATGAAGTCTTTATGGGTTGGGGGAAAGGTTGATACTTAGTTTGATTAAAGTTAAGGATTAATATGCCTTTTTTAATACTTCTTTCTGAGGCTGTTTTCCCCTAAACAGTATCTTAATTTGTTATATGTGATTGAAATACTATTTAAAGTAGTGAGTTATTGTAACCTCAGATTAGTTGCATTGATCAAAACGTTGATTTTTTTAATATGTGTATCTATGTATATAGATACACATATATACACACACACACATTATATATATATAGCTTTTATATTTAGTCGGGTTACATTAGTGACCATGGTATTTCATTTCTTGTTTCTTAAGGAGCCTTTGAATTTGTTGTCCAGATAAAAATCTGAATGACATTTATCTTAAGACTCACACATAAAGGGAAGGGACACAGTTATTAGGTAGCATATGTTTTACTGTTGGTTTGTCAAAAAAGTTAATAAAAAATGCTTTACTGATTCATTTCTCTAGAAATTTGCTTTCTTCTTTAGCATTAAAAATAATTATTATAGTAAAGCAGTCAAGGCTGGGTGTATTATATGTATACTTGGTAACTAAACATGGGAAACCTAAAATGCCATTTTTCTTTCATAGCACATTTACTAGTATAAAGTAAGGTCCTGTTAAGTTGAGCCTTTTTATAACCTCTTACTTTGACCTAGTTTTAGGTTGACAGAAAAGTTGTAAAAATATAATACAAGAGTTTTTTATATCTTATATTAATGTTAAAATCTTACAATATCATACAACATCTACAAAACTTAAGAAGTTAACCTTGGTACAGTACTACTAACTAAAGTAGAACATTTAATTTTTACTATGTGTTTTTAGTGAAATTCTTCAAGGTCTTAAGACCTGTCCTACTTTCTTGGTAATAATTTAACCTAGTAATTTATAAGCAATTATGATATGATCAGGAATCCACAAGCGTTTATTGGTTGAAGATGTAACTTCTTGATGTAACTGTATACTGGCAAAGGACTGTAATTATTTTACTTTATTATAATTTATATTTTATACAAGGGAATTTAAGAATTTTCTTCAGAAAATTACTCAACCATTGAAGTGAAGAGAAACTTAAAGAGTTTTGCGAATATTTTAAAGGGACTTTGAGTTATTTCCCTTCTCCAAACTCTTGACTTTTTAACAAAACGTTTTTTAGTCAGTTATTCCCCAGCCTGAAAGTTTATGTCATGCATATATAGTAAGTAAACTCTTAAAAGCTCATTTATGAGGACTGGTATCCCTTTTAGGATATTTGGGTATGTACTCTGTAAATTGTTTTTGTTTTAGCACTCAGGTACTTTTAAATTATGTATTGTAATATTAACAGTTTATTTTGTTGTTGTTTTATTGCAAATTTATTTGACCTGGCATTCATATTTGGTATTTACTTTGTTTTTGCCAGTATCATCATTCTGTGGCCTCAGTTCTGAAATGCAAGCTATTAAATCCAGCTTGTCTTTGGGTTTTGTTAATAGGTTTTTCTGTTTATTTTGATTAGTAGATAGGGTTTTTGTTTGTTTGTTTGTTTGTTTTCCCTGACTGCTTCCCTACTGCCCAGGTATCTTACAACTTGACCTGGTGTTGGATGGTTTGCCTTCTTTAGTTTTGTATATGCCTACGGCTTTACACCTGTGGCACTCTCTCTAAAATACCAGGCTTGCAGAGGTTTTCTTCTTCATAGTTATTGTTTGATTTTAACTTTTTAACAGAATTCTTCATTGCGAAGAGTATCTTTAAAAACAGTTTTTCTGAAGACTGTTTTCATTAAAAACTGATTAGTGACTTGACTTAGTTTTTCCATTTAGTGGGCCACCTTTAATGTCCATTGAAATGGAATAAAACTTCCAGCCCTAAACATTTTTATGTTGCTTAAAGGGTGTGTGTCAAAATAATTCAATTTTCCATTCCTTTTTGATTAGGCAGAGATGCTATTTAAATGTTTAAAATTTTTTTTAAGACATTGCTATGAAAGTAACATTAGTGATTGAGTCTTGAAAAGGGAAACCTTCCTGAACTTGAGGTACTTTTCCCTCCTTCAGTAAAGAGGTTAGATGGGTGTATTAATATTTTTAAACCTCTTGATCCTTCATTTTGCTTATTTCATTTTGCAGTTTCATATTTATTCAGATTTTATTTTTATGATTAACTTGTTAATGTCTGTATCCTGTTTGCTTTGGCCAGCAATTGTATCCCCATTCTCTAGTATTTAGTATTTTCATTGGCTCTTGTAAATGTCAGCCATGCATCACTTAAAGGCTAGTACCTGTTCATTGGTTAGTCAGTGTTCTAAGAACTTTAATGACTATTGACTTAATCTTACCACCCTATGAGGTAGGTTTTTTAATTCTTATATTACAGATGATGAAACTGATTGATGATATTGGTTAAGTAGCTTACCGAGAGTTCAAACTAGTGAGTATAAAGATTTAAAACTCATGCATCCTGACTTTGTGCTGTTTCATGCTCTTAACCACTATTCTATTCTGTTTTTGTCAATTGAGTGAATAGGCTTTATATGAGATGGGCTTATAGCATAGAAAACTATTAATAACAGCCTCCAAAGAAGTTTCAGAATCCTTACTGCACAAAGCACAAAAGTTTTCATTGCCATTTTGATAGTGATATGTAGCTTGTAAATAGTAATTCTTACCTGTGTTAGATAACACATGCAATAAAGCAGCATCAAGTTTAGCTTTGATAGAAGGGAACAATTAGAGTTAGTGTAGAGACAGACCAGTTAGGATGAGGGCGTCAAATACAGCAGCAGCAGTAGGAAGAAAAGAGATTTAGGATCTTGAAAGGTCCTAGGTTTGTGAATTGAGGGAGAGCTTAAACAAGATAGAGAATATAGACAGATTTTGGACGAAACGATTTTCTTGAGGGACTGCTAAGTCCCAGGAATGTTTACAAATCCTCAGGAAGTACTCCAGGCTATTGGTGAGATGTGAAGCTCACAGTGAGGCCTCGTCTGGCTCTCAGGATTTGGAATCATAATAGGCAGTAGTGTAAATTCACTATTTAGCTAACTTTGAGGATGCAACATTGATAGCACTCTGAACTTTGAGAGCATCTTGTTTTTATTTAAAAAAACTGGCAATCCCTGCTTTTGATTATGTTGTTAGTAGGAGTGCACAAGCCTGGGAATAAGTAAATCCAGTAAAGGAGTATTTAGGCTCACCTGCTAAATAATTCTGTGTGCCACCCAAACCATCTGTAATGGATCCCTCCCCTTATGAAAACATTCTTTTGCCAGAATGGGCAAGGAAGGCTGGATGGGCAAAAGCAAAATAAATCTACCACAGACCCTTGATTCTGTTAGTATCAGTGATAAAATATGATTGATAAAACTAGGCATGATATATTCTTAAGGTACAGAAAATGTAGAAGTCTGTGTCAAGAAAACCCATAAGTTTTAAATGGTACTTTAGGTTGATTGTAATGAATGGGATCATTATAATTTTATGTAAAACCTTAAAAGGCTTCCTACTAAAGAAAGCTGAATTCCAGTAACAGATTGAGCCGAGACTACTCAGTTCATATTAGAGGACAACCTAGACTATTTTTGATGCCTTAAAGATTCCTTCAAGTCCACCACCTACCACACCCCCAGTAAATCTACTTAAAATCATCTGTGGGAAAGTGCTGAATGGGGGTGGAGGTGACAAACAAATTTAAGGGAACAGAGAGCCAGTGGCAAGACAATGAAAACCAGAATCTGAAGATAATTTAAAACCTTCAGGGAGAGTCGGTGTCTAATCATCAGACTTAATAATTCACTTCAGTAAAAACTGACTAGGAATTTAGGAAGTATTAGTTACAAGAGGTAACTGAAGCTGTGGACGTAATGATAGCTCTCTCTTTTTATTCGCGTAATTAGAATGTGGCAGACACTGCTAAGATGTTAAGATAGCTTTTCTCTTCAGAGCATCACCATGATTATTTACAGTATAGTTCCACCTGTATTTTACAGATGGAGAAATGGAGGCAAAGGAATGGTGTGTAACTTGCCTCGGGTCACACAGATAGCAAATGGTGAAATTTAATTTTAAAATTAGAAACTGACTCCAAAGTTCTTAAACTCTTAATCATGACACTGAAGCCATCTAAGTCAACATGTAAAACCCAGAATCTAAATGGCCATTTGCTTATTAGTGCTTATTCCTTTCTTTCCTAGTATTAAATAACTAAATTACCATGAAGATAATGTGCTTTCAGTTTTTGCAAGAGTTGAGCCATTGATTCTTACTAAGAACCTCTAAAGGACTAATGGGTAGTTGACAAAAATTAGGGATGGATTTTGCAGCTACAAGACTGAGTCAAAGTAAAAGGCCCATGGCGGTAAATTTGTCCCTTGCAGTCAGTTTGTTCTAAATGCTTGTGCATAGAAATAAAACCTTAGCCTTATTATCATCTGGACTCTGAACAATTTTTGCATCTCGGTATTCGTGTATGTGGACTATTAAAAGGCCACATGCATAGACAGCTAACATAAGTCACTTTGTGGGGGTGAGAGAAACAATTCATTAATATTAAGTATTAGTGTATTAGGCAAACAAGTTCACTCATTTCAATTATGTAAAGCTAGCTGGGTTCCCAGTTCCATCAAGTTAGGGACGATATCCCGTCACATTACAGGAGAAAGACAATCTCTAAAGGTTCTGAAGTTTCAGAATGTTTTAGTGGATTAAGAACCACTTGTAAAATGTTACAAATTGTAGGATACTTCTCCCAAAGAGATCGTCTAGCATACATGGGTGATCTACTTTTCATATTGGTGATTTGCCAGGAAATACTGAGTTCACTTGAAGTTAGTTTTTTAATGGTTTTTCCTCCCAGTGCATTGTTCAGACCTGATAGGTATAAAGTTTATAGATTTTATTGATAATTTTAATAAGATAAAAGTTTGTAAGCATCTTTAATATTATAGTGATTCCTTTGCTTAATTATTTTGTTTTTCATCAAATAAAATCTCCTATGTGCTGGAGATAATTAAACAGACTCTGCTTCCAAGAAAGGGTACAACAAGGATAATAAGAGGTTGTTAAATAAAAATTATGCCAAAGATAGGCCTGTAGAAAGTGTCTGTCGCACATATTTGGTAGATTTTATAGATGAATTTTGTGAAGGATAAATACAGTTCTGAGGGGGAAAAAAGGAGTAGGAGGTAGGCCAAATACAAGAGAGGGGAAGGGAGAAAGAATAATAGGATATGAAGAAGCCTGGCATTGACAGATGGTATTGGCCTGTTCAGAAGCCTTGTTTTTCTAACTTCTAAGCACTAGTCTCACTCAGCATTGGGTTTGGGGCTCTTCTAGATTCTGGCACACCATGATAGATCATGCGGTCAGTAACTAAGTCCTGCTGATTTTCCCCAGTAAAGTGCTTTAGTCTACACCAAGCCTGATCTTTATAGCCCATGCCTAGAATTGGCAACTCCTCCCAAGAAAGAAAACAGTTGGTAGTCTCAGATAGCTAGAAAAGACTTTTTTAGTACATTAGTCTGCAGCACTTCCACAGCTCTTTGATATCTCTAATGTCTTTTGCATCTGATGCATTTTTTCCTATTTACTGCACCTGGGAGCGATTGCCAGTACTACCACATCATTTCTGGTAGTGGAGGTCCCCATTGAAGGGTTTTTTCATAGCCTGTAGCATGATCACATTTAGGAAGATCATTCTGGCTCTAATTAGTATAATTGTGATACAAAGGGGGAAAGGAAATGAGATGATCTGAAAGGAAGTTTTGCATCATTTGATTGAAAGATACTGTTCTTCTGAATTTAGAATAATCACATTGGGGATTGGAAAAAGTAGATGAATAAAAGTTATTAAAAGGGTAGAAAAAAGATCAAATGAGTGCATAAAGTTAAAAAGCAATTATAAGAAAAAAAACAGTACAGTACTGTAATTATTTCAAATGTTACTATTTTACCCTAAACTCATTTCTATACTTGAAAGCTCAAGGATTGATTGATATTTTTGAAATTCTGAACTACATGGAAATCTTAAGATGTCCCATGTATATGTATATGTATATAAATGAGTGTTATTTGTATCCTCAGAATAGGATAAACTAATAAATTTCAAGGGTACAAAATAGGATTACTATTTGTGAACTGTATTGCATCCCATTACTCTGTACTTTTGTGCGTTCAAAATGAAAACAGTAGTTATCATTTTACCCTTTTACAAAAGGGAATATACTCATGTAAAAAATTTAAGCAATTCAGAAAAATACAGAGTACAGGTCACATAAAGTTCTACCACTGAAATGCAAGCACTGTTGATATTTTGTTTTAATATTTATATATTTAGCTTTGTCCCTTTTTTTAAACCAGCAAATCATGGACAACTTACCATATAAATGAAAATGTGTATATATCCCAGCACTTTGGGAGGCCCAGGCGGGTGGATCACGAGGTCAAGAGATTGAGACCATCCCGGTCAACATGGTGAAACACCGTCTCTACTAAAAATACAAAAAATTAGCTGGGCACGGTGGCGCGTGCCTGTAATCCCAGCTACAAAGGAGGCTGAGGCAGGAGAATTGCCTGAACCCAGGAGGCAGAGGTTGCGGTGAGCCGAGATCGCGCCATTGCACTCCAGTCTGGAGTGAAACTCCGTCTCAAAAAACAAAAAGAAAAAAAAAAGTGTATATAATCATTTTATGATCATTTTTATACTACAATCAATTCCCCATTGGTATTTAGCTTGTGACTTATTTTTTACTATGATTTAAAAAATGCTGTAGTAAACACCCTTGTATCACATATATTGTCATTCTGTCCAGTTTTCTCTATAGAAACCAATTTTTAGAATTTCTGGGTAAAGTATATACAACATACATTTCACATGCTTTTTACTTACTAGTTTTTATGTTAGACAACTTCTGATTAACCATATTTTGGTTTGATAAATGATTAAAAGTATTACATTATAATAATTTATGGCTTATTTGATTTTAAAAGTATGTTTTAAAACAGGCAATATACTGTAACAAAATATTTCCTTATTTCCTAAGTATTCTTAGGAGAAACAGTATCTCAGCACTTGGATGAAGGAATGAGATAAAAGGGGAATAATGATTAACAGCTTAATTCAGTTGATCTCAAATGCTTAGGGGGAAAGTTTTTTTAAAAAGTTCAAACATATGCTCTGTTTAGCATGTGATAACACATGTCCTATATTCAATGTCCTGAACTGATGATAGTGCATGCCACACAATCACTTGTTCTGTTGCTAACAACCAGATATTGATTACGAATGATAAAAGCAGAATGAGAATTAAAAGAAAAATAAGTTGCAGTGATTTACTATTTTACCCCAAACTTGTATTTCAAACTACATATGCTGTTTTGTCTTCAGGAAAACTACCAGTAGGAAGAACATCCAAGAGATTTCTAAACCTTTGTGCTTTGTCTCCTTTAGAAATCACAGAGTTAGAGGGAACTGCTGCCCAGAGATACGTAGTGATGTACTCAGTTGGGTAGTAGACAGGATAATTCATGGGTCTTAATGCTGTATTTTTTCTACAACACAATGCTTCAAAGCAAAAGTTAAAGTGTTATACTAAGGTAGTGTAGCATGGTAGTGAAGCTGACTCCCTAGATTTGAGAAAAACTTACAAAAGTCATAAGTAACACAACTTACTGCCTCCTTAAGCAGAAGAAATGGAACATACTTAAAAGTTACCTTGATGACAGAGTCATTGCTATACTTGCAACTTATTTTATTGTAGGAGATCAGTGAAATACCTTCTAGTAATACTGAGATGTAGAGAAAATGTCCCTAAACTAAATACCCCACTGTTTTAAGTTAAACTGTATTGTTGGCCTGGGAGCAAGGGTAACGGGTAGTTTTTCCTTGTAGTTAAGCTTTGAGCTGTCACTTCCTATTTTAGTTTTTGTGCCTTCCTGTGACAGCTCTTCTGATTTTTAATTCTTAATTCGTTTTGGTGTAGTAGATAAACAGCCAAGTTTACTGAAGTTTTAATCATAGTTTACCTGTAATTGAGTCATTGGGATCTGCATGAAAGTTTGCAGATTCTGACATATATTCTTCATAGGAGTTAGAGCATGAAAATTGTAGTAGCTATTCTCATCACCCATCAGACTTAGTGTTTATTAAGTAAAGCTGAAATTATTAAATATGTGAATATTACTGGCTTTTTCCTGACCACACTTAATGGTGATTTCACAAGAGAAGGTACATTATTCTGGTTTCCTTGCTAGACTTTTGTTTTTTTTTTAATTACATTTATTGAGGCCTAATTTTCATACGGTAAATCATGTATACATTTTAAGTTTACAATTTACCACTCAGATCAAGATAGGGAAAATTCTCATCTATTGGAGAAAGTTTTCTTATACTTCTCTGCAGCCATCCTCCCCAACCTGTCACTTGCCCACGCAATCATTCATCTAATGTCTAACACCATGGATTAGTTTGCCACTTCATCTAAATAGAAGCATATACTATGTAGTTATTTGTGTCTGGCGTTTTTCCTTCAACAATGTCTGCCAGTAATATTGCATTTACTGAAAGTTACATTGTTTTTATTGCTCAGTGGTAGTCTATTGTGGATATACCACAGTTTATCCATTCATCCGTTATTGGACATTTAGGTTGTTTCCACTTTTAAGTTGCAATGAACATGCATTCAAGTATTGCTGTGATCATTGTTTTCCTTCTCGAATAAATACCTAGAAGTGGAATTCTGGAGTTATAAAGTAAAAGTATATGTTTAACTTTACAGGAAACTGCCAAACTGTTTTCAAAAGTGGTTTTACCATTGTACATTCCCACACTCACCATATCTGAGAATTCAAGTTCCTTGCTGTAATTTAGGGGATTTTACTTTCTCATTCTGCCACAAGAGGAATTTTTAATTTTATTAGATTAACACTTTGCTAATATAATTATTATCTTTTAAGAGGAAAGAAACACTTTGCAGATGAGCAAGATCAAAGCCTATAATCAAAACATGACAGCAAGATTATAGAACAGCCTGGCTTCATAAGTTAACAGAAAGGTGAATTTTATCCTCAGACTTTGAGCAATACCTTTAATGGCTACCCACGTGAGAGCTTCCTATAACACTTCTTTCAGAGTTCCTGCTGCTGCTTGAATTGTAAAAGCTGCAATAGAAATATGTTTCTTTACTTCTTTCCAGGCCAAACGAGAGTCGACTTTATTTTCAATATCAAAGATAGCATCATAGATGCCAGGAAATGATTCTCCAGCATATTTGTTGTGGCTACTTGGAGCAAATATGATGTGCCTAAAACAAACAAAAAAAACAGGCAAATTGAACGAAAGTGTATACATATATTTCAAATGCTTTTTGTTTCCTTTTGTTAGACCACATTATGTTTCCATGTGACATTCACTTTTGTAACTACAACAGGAAGACAATTGATTTGAGATACTTATGCAAATTATAATTTTAAGCCAAGAAAGGAGCTAAAATATGCATTCGCTAAGACATATCTCACCAATCATATACCATGTTGCAAACCCAAAACGGTTGGAAGGAAGTAGGTTCTTGTAAGTTGTGCAGAATAATCATTCAGCTGCCTGTGAACACTCACAAGCATGATAATATGTAAGTATATGGATGTTTTTAATAAGAGGAGATTGAGAGATTATTTTTGTGTTGCTTTTAAGAAACAGATTAAACAAGAATGACAGTTGTTCCCAATACTTTTTAAACATTAAAAAGCAATTCTTTATAGAAGCCTGTATTCCAAAATGTCACAAATGGTAAGGATAAGGAAGTCCATTCCACAAAGGTAGAACAGTTATATGTGGGTTGCCCACAAAGACACCCAACTTTTGATCTAGAAAGAAAGTTTTATAATTGCTTTTCTACTTCAACGTTAAGTAGCTCAAGGGAGCAAGCAACTTCTTTCCCCAATAAATATGTAGAATTGTGCTTTCCAGAAAGGGATATATTTTATTAAATACATCAGGAATTAGGTCCAATAGTCCAACTCCAGAGCTTATTCTAGCATAAATCTACTGTATGAAGCAATATAGAGCTCCATATAAGTCAGTATTAATAGTCAATGACAAATCTATAATACTCATTCTGCTTTACCAAAGTATATCAGGATTTATTATCTTGGCTTTTAAATCTTAATATGGCCTCAGATGGATATTTTTTATTAAAATCAGTATAAGTGCTAAGCTGTTGATAAGCATTGGTATCCTGACCTGTATATGAGTCAAGAAATTAGAGGTACAAGTCATAGGTATGCCTTAGTATACTTACCCTCTTCTGGAGAATTGTAAAGGAAGAGCATAGCAAAAAAAAAAAAAAAAAAAAAGACTGACATAGGAATAGAATAACCTTTAAATCATTGATCTGGCATTTAATATCTCAATGACCTCTGGAAAATTGCCTAGCTTATCTAAACTTGTCCCAGATGTGTTAAATAATTGAAATAATGGATAAGACTCTGCATAGAGGAGTGACTGAGTGGGTTGTAGAGTGAGACTGCAGAATACTAGCATATTTACTATCACCAGAATACTGTCCACTATCATTCTTGTGGCCTTGCACTGTTTGTTTAACCTCCCTGTGCCTGTTATCTTAAAAATGGTGGTGATAAAAGTACTGTCCTCAAAGACTGTTGTGAAAATCATTAGCTATTATTCTGAAGCTAAATCCTTCTCATAATTCTCAGATAAGAAGCAGGCAGTGAGCTAAAAGAAATGATCGACAATTGGTAATGCTTAAGCAATTCAAACACCCTTCTGTGAAATGGTGGACTCAAATAGCTATTCTGGTCCCATAACAATTCAAACTCTGGTCTAGTTCTCAAGGTTTCAAGTATATGATGATTTAATTACCCTCCACAATGAACATTTCTGAATTTTTAAGAGGTATCAAGAACTACTGTAGCAGACTATAGAATATAGTCAACACCTCATGGTCTTTCTTTTTTCCTCAACCTTTCCCTCAGTACATAGTAATTATTCACTGATGAGTTATGATAATGCAAATGTTTTTAGAATTTCATCATCAAGTGCTTTACAGTTTTTAAGGACTTTTACTGTATTTCACTTGATGTTTGCAAGAAAAGTAAGCTTTATTTAATCCTTTTTAGATTACATTACAGAGTGTGTTCATTTTATATTCCTGCTGTGCAAATTACCACAAACTTAATGACTTAAAAAACACGATTTTATCTTACAGTTTAAGATTAGAAGTCTGACTTAAGTCTCACTGAGCTAAAATCAAAGTATGATCAGGGCCACATTCCTTCCTGGAGGAAGGACGGGGAGAATCCTTTTCCTTGCTTTTCCAGCTTCTAGAGGCCTCCCACATTCCTTCACCATCAAAATCCACAACTGCATTTCAGACTGAGTCTTCCTCAATGGCATCGCCCTAACTTTCTCCCCTGCCTCTCATAGGAAAACTTTTAAGGACCTTTGTGATTACATCATGGGGGCCACCAGTATAATTCAGAATACTGTCCCTATTTTAAAGTCAGCTGATTAGTAACTTTAAATTCCATCCACCACCTTAAGTACTCTTCGTCATGTTATGTAACATATTCAAAGGTTCTGGGGTTTAGAAAATAGACATCTTTGGGAGGCCATTATTATGCTTGCCACACAGAACAATTAATTTATGTGGAACTTTCATTAGGGAAAAAACAAGGGGAGTAAGAGAATATAGAAAATGAGCTCAGTGGTAGATAAGGAAGGATTTATTACTTATTTGTCATTGTTGTGACAGTTTCAATGTATTACCCACAACTCAAAAATAATCAAGTTTGCAAAATTTATCAAGCATGCTGCTACGGTCTGAATGTGTTCATTCCCCAAATTTATATGTTGAAACTTAATCTCCAGTGTGACAGTATTAAGGGATTACAGCCCTTATAAAAGACAATGAAGGAAGCTAGCTAGCCCTTCCATCTGTTCTGCCAACTAAGGACACCTTGAAAATAATGCCATGTATGGGACAGGCACTCATCAAACACTGAATTGGCTGACACTGATCTTGTACTTCCCAGCCTCCCTAGAACTGTGAGTCATAAATTTTTGTTTGTTATAAATTACCCAGTCTCAGGTATTTTGATATAGCAGCAGGAATAGACTAAGACACATGTTTTTTATTCACAATAAATATTTAGTTATGCTTCTAAATTTTAAGATGAATATTTTACATATTCCACACTAAAAACATTTTATTTTAAAATATGTACAATGTTTTCTGATTTATTCATTACTGAATCTCAACTGTTAAATCGAGTTTAACTTAAAGCTGCCTCCTTAAATATTTTAAGCTCAGCCTAAAGGTTTCTCTGTACATAGTGAACAATAACCTAAATGGAGTTGTCAACAAACTGAATCTACTCTTGTGCCAATCACCAAGTTTTGGCCAATCAAAGGGGGGCAGTTCAAACTGTGTTCAAATAAGGTAAACTCTGAGCTATAACCAATCTGGCTGTTTCTGTAACTCATTTCCGTTTTCTGTATTTCGCTTTCCTTTTGCTGTCTATAAATCCTCATCCATCACGTGGCTGCACTGGGGTCTCTCTGAGTCTACCATTCTTTGCTCAATTAAATGCTGTTAAATATAATTTGGCTAAGGTTTTTCTTTTAGTACATATATAATGCATATACACATATATAATGGCTATACATATATACATCAGATTAGTCTAATTTTCTTAGTCTAATTATCAAATTCTACATGCTAGAACAATTTTATTACACAACATATTTGGTAATCTCTCCTTTCTCGAGGTTCATGAAATAGCGGATCTTAAAAATGTCATTGATCCATCATAAATACTGAAAATTTTTACTTTCAGATTTTATTAGATTTATAAGATCATTTTTAATCTGATCTACATTGCCCGATGAGAAAAAAATTATTTTGAATTAAATTCTTTAAGACAAATGAGAAATTCTGGGTAGCTGGAATTGGTATTATAGCTACATTTCTCTCAGCAGTTATTGGGAAAAGTGTGCATGTGCAGTATGTCGTATCAATCCATAAAGTAATCCTTATGATCATTAAGGAAGAACTTGATTTCCATACTACTGCAGTAGACTAAAACAAAAATAATAATTAGCATTAGAATATAATCTTAATATTCAGCTAATAGTCCAGAATGCATTTTTGAAAATACGGTAGTCCTTGGAGGACAGTTTGGCAGTAACCTAATTAAATTTGAAAATGTGTTTACCTTTTACCCTGCAATCCCAGGTGATTATAAGGATATTAACAAATGTTCAAATAGGACACAAGGACATCCATACTGTGTCAATACTTTTCATTATAGTAAGTAATTGGGAAAAAAAACTAAAAAAAAGGGATGTGTGTGTGTGTGTGTGTGTGTGTGTGTGTGTCTGTGTGTGTGGCAGAGATGGGTTCTAAAAGCCTGTGCTTGTAATTATCTAAATGTTAATATTAATCATTAACATGTATAAGAAAGGTAACATATAAACCTTTATTATTATTATTATTTGCATGTTATTTGATTATAGCCTTGTAAAGTAGCAATTATCATCATCTTAATTCAGATGGGAAAACCCTAGAAGTTACTTGCTCTAAATCACGTATCTGCAAGTGAATTGGAATATAGATTTTCTGGCTTTGAATTTTAGGACCTTTCTAATTTCTACTAGAGAACCACTGTTTAAAAAGGACCTTGACCAAATAGAGATCATCCAAAGGCATGGAGCCAAGACACTGAAAGAGAGCATGATGCAGAGATACAGAGGCTTCCCGGCTTAACAGTGGGTTGTGTCCTGATAAAACCATCATAAACTGAAAATGTCACAGGTCAAAAATACATTTAATATGCCTCATCAACCAAAGATAATAGCTTGGCCTAGCCTACCTTAAGTGTGCTCAGAACACTTACATCAGCCTACAGCTGGGCAAAATCATCTAACGCAAAGCCTATTCTATAATGAAGTGTTGAGTATCTCATGTAGTTTATTGAATACTACACTGAATATGAAAACCACAATGGTTGTATGGGTACTTGAAGTATGTTTTCTGCTTAATGCGTATTGCCTTTGCACCATTATAAAGTCAAGAAATGAAATCAAAGCATCGTTGAGAACCATCTCAAAAACCTAAAATATTATATGGAAACAGAGCTAGACTTATTTTATTTGACTTTGAATAACAGAACAAACTCAAAGAGAAAAATATTACAGGAAAATAGACGTTAGATCTTTATGAAGAAAACTTTCTAATAATTAGACCTTTCATAAAGTGAAATGGGCTTCCTCATGAAGCAGTAAGCTTCCCATCACTGGAAGATTCAGAGACTGGATAACTATTTATCTGAGATTCTACAGAAAGGATTCATGTAGAAGGTTGAACTAGACGAGCTCTAAAATTCCCTTTAAGATTATACAGTTTGAAGATTTTGTTAGAGTTCTTTTTTAACTAGCCTTCACCATTTTCACTCACAGCACGGCAATAAACAATATGAAATTTATTTTTCTAGTATGTATCGTACTATTATTAGATGCACAATCTTACCCAAATTCCCTTCAGTGTACATATCTGCCTTTCACCCATCTAATGGCATTAAAGCTGACCTCAGGCATGCTGGTTTTGGTCACAGTGATGTAACTGGTGCCCTTTAGTGGATCACCTGTTGTTTCCTTACCTATAGAATGGCTTTTCTGGTAAACCAAGGGGATCAATGAATGCTCTTTCCAGGAGCATCAATTGGTCATTCATCATTCTCACTGCAATGGGACTTTGAGAAGAACATATATATAATTATAAACCAAACTACAGAATCATGTTTCAAAATAATATTAAATAAAAACAAGGCTTGGGAAAATACATTTCTAAAAGTGGTAAATTTTTAACAAAATGAATATTAACACAGTAATGCTTTACGTGGTGAGCTACAAACAATAGCAGGGTCATCTTTGTAATATTTACAGTCAGGAGAGAGACCTAATGGGAAATTGTTTGTTATATTTTTCTAGATCACACACCAATCAAAAAGAACTCAAAGATATTCTTTACTTCTTTCTAGGAAGATAGCCAGGCCTCCTGGAAAGGTAGACAGAGTGAACTCTTAAGTTATTCCTGATAAGTCTTTCAGTTCTACTGCATTAAAAAGGAGCAGATAAAGGTGGTTAACAAAGAGTGAATGGTTTCAGAAGTCTGTAAGGTGGGTAAGAGATAGCTGAACACAATGGATAGGGAATCCCTTTTTACACTCAGACTATCCCTTTGGGGAGCTGAATAAGTTCCCTGGGCTCCCCCACAATCCAAAGGAGAATGAGGTCCCTTAAAATAACTGATACAGCTTTCTTCCAATATGGGAAGTGCCAAAGTTTATTCTGATTAAGTCTGAAAAAATAAACGTGACATGGACTCTACTGTGGATAAATTTATGCTTGTTACATGGTATTTACTTTGAATGTACTTTAAAAACTATTTTCAATTTAAAAGTGGAAAGAAAGAAAATGCAAAAAAAATTATCAATGATAAAAGAATTTTTAAATGGGTACATAGGAGTACTGGACAAAGGACTAGTAAAATATATTACAAATGCACTTAAACCCATAAAGCTATGAATTTCCGGCTATAGTCAGAACTGTCATCATGCAAACTCCTAACGATGGGTCCTTTTGGCTCTTGTCTCTTTGGGATGAGATTTTAGTCTACCATTGAGAGCAATGCTCCCCAAACTTTATTGTTACTTTAAATCACTGGATGTGGGGGGTGGGGTGTTAAAACGCAGAATTCTAATTCATCATGTCTTGGGTGGGGACTGATATCCTACCTTTCTAACGAGTTACCAGGTACTACTGCTATTGCTGGTTTGCAGACTGTAATTTGAATAGCAATGATTTAGGAGTTAATGCTGATATGAGTGAAAACAGTTCATTCTAGTAACCAGATTGCTTTAAAAAAAAAGGTAGATATTTGAAACTTACTTGTTAAGATCAACTTGTATAAGTCGTCTATGAAAGTCTGAAGCAGCCTCGGAGAAGTTTTTCACAGCAGAAAATAAAGAGTCTTTTTTAAAAACAGAAAGGCAGAAGAGAAATTAGCACACATGCTACACATTTCAGGGCTTTGCTTTCCCACCCTCCCCCTTCCAGATTGACATGACCACATAGATGCCAAAGCCATTTTTCTACTGAGTCTTCTTGCAGATCCATGAAAATTAGCAGAAAATATAAGAAAGAAATATTGTATGAAAACAAAATATGGCAAACTTGGTTCTTAAAGGAAATAACTTTCAAAAATCTAGGACACAAATAATTCCTTAACCCATAGTTTACCAGAAACCCAGCATTCTTAATTTATTCATTCATTCAAATACACACTGGGAGAACAACTATATGCTAGACACGGGACACAGCTATGCACCAGCTATGATTCTGTAATTACTACAGGGCAAAAAAATACCAATTCTTGTTTTCAAATAGTGTATTTAAGATCTTGTTCAACAGCTAAGCTGTGACAAACTGATATATCCAAATGCTGAGAAAGGGGATCAGATTTGGTCTGGTCAAAGTCTTCTTTAATTCACAATGCTTCTAGTGAAAGTGATTAGGTTCTCAGTACAGTCATACCTCAGTTTCAATGGGGCCTGGGTTCCAGGAACCCCTGCAGATACCATATTCCATGGAAGCAACTCCCTTATATAAAATGGCATACTATTTGCCTGTTACCTACACACATCCTCCCCTATACTTTAAATCATCTCTAGATTACTTATAATACAATGTCTATAAATCACTTCCTTCATGTACATTCAATGTAGTGCTCAGAGCACAACAAATTCAAGTTTTGCTTTTTTGGAACTTAGTGGATTTTTTTTTTTTCTGAATATTTGTGGTTTGCAGTTCATTGAATACACGGATGCAAAACTCAGCAATAGAGAGGGCTGACTGTATATCATATTTTTATTACAACAATGTAGTTATCATTTTCCATATTTTCTACACAGGACTTTAAACATACATTATTGATTTGTTGCTTGCGTCAGTCCTGTGGTATAAATAAAGCAGGAAATATGATATTCATTTTATAGATACAGCACTTACAGCTCAGGATCTATTAGGTCGCACCTAATAGAAAGGATTTTTATTTCTATTTCTATGACCTAATTTGTATTAGGTCTGACCTCATAGAAATCCTGAGCTGTAAGTGCTTTAGCTAGTAAGTGGTACATTCAGTATTAGTATGATCACTATTTTATAAAAGCAATCTTTTAGTTCTAGATTTTCCTTGTTTTAATTGTTATTTTAAAGGCATGTTCAAACCAAATAATGTAATAATAGATGCAATGGAAACTATGAGAAAAGAATGCTGAAGACAGAATTTTAAATGTCAAATGCAGGACAGAAGTCAAGATAGAGAACTGAAACATATTCTTGGGATTTAGTGACACATGTCAATGACAACTTTGGCAAGAGCAGTTTTACTAGAGTAGAAAGGACATAAGAGCACAGTGGATTGGCTATTAAGAGGTAAAGAACTATAGACAGAGAGTGCAGATTATGTATTCATTCATTCATTTCATCAATCATACCTTCATTCCTACACTAATAGGTGTTTCCTCAGGAACCATTTTTGCCTGGCATTAAATGAGGAATTTTGATTGTGAAGAAAGTGGGACACATCAGGCAGAAGAAATTTTTTTTTTAAATAGAAAAGCTGTAAGAATAATTAATCTAATGGATAGCCACCAATAGTAATGGTGATTTTTGAAAATATGACAGGGAAACCAGGCCTCTAAGAAGGTAAGTAGGTGGAGGAATTAACCTTGTATGAAGAAAGCCCTTCCACTGTTACTGTGTAGTTTCTGTCTCTTAACTGGACCCTGACTTATACAAACTGGTAAGAGATCATTCACCAAAAGGAAATCAGGGCATTTAGGAAGACAACTTGATGCTGAATAGCCACAAAACTATGAATGTCCATTTTGCTGTAGGCTCTGCTCATTTTTTGGTTTTCTCTCTCCTTATTTCCCCCATCATTGCAGAGATACTCCAATTGTATTGATATAAACACATTTTCTTTGCTTCATTTTTTTCTAGACCATAGTACCTGCTGTTATTTATAACCTCATAAAGATTACTAATACTAATCCTTTATATAATCATATTCAGAAGTCATTACTATTTCACACCCATTCTCTGTGTTCTTACAGCACTCTCTACATAACCCCATAATAACCTAATCTCTGCATATTGCCTTCTCCCCCACATGAGACTTCAAGCTGTTTTAGGACTATGACTGTGCCTTATACATACTTCTATCTCCCAGGCAAAAACATAGTACTTGATACACAGTAGAAACTCAGTGCATATTTGATAATTTAGGCATATACTAAAAATATGTTCCCCTTGAATAAAAAACAAAGGTTGTAATAAAACAGCAATAATAGGTAACATTTAATGAGCACTAAGTGCCACCTGCCACAGCTTCTATATGTTACCTACCTGAATCTCCACAATGATCTTTGAAACTTAATATATTCTTTTTTATCTTTTCATTGTATGAAAGCTAACACATAGAGAAGTTAAGTAACTTTCCCAAGGTCACACAGTGAAGAAATGGTAAAGCTAGTGTCTGAAGCAGGCAAACCGCTTCCAAACCCAACCCTGAATTCTACTACATACACTACTTTATGATTCATCCCTGCTGTATAGGAGATGCACAGTGCAGAACAGCAACCACTAAACAGTCATTAATAAAAGGAGATAATGCTTATGACCACGTAAAAAATGTCTCATATAGACAAACGCTAAAAGATATGTGCAGTAATAATCATGATGTTGACAATAATTAATAATATGTATGCAACAGAATTTATGGCTTTCTCTACTTCTCGATATTTAAAAATAACGTGACATTTTTCTAATGTTATTCCTATAAAAGTAAAAATTTTTGAAGGCCATAATATAGGAAAAATGTTTACCATCCCAATGTTTGTGGTAATAACTCAGCCATAATGGATTCATTCGATACATGCCAGATTAAAATAGACTCTTCAATAGGTGTTTGTTTAAAGTTTTTGTGTAGAAGTCAAAATAAGTAAGGCAAATATGTATTCTAGGATGAAACAATATGCATTGTTCATGATAGGAGATAACATCTTAAAGCTCTACCTTAAAGACTAAAATATCAGCCCAACTATTTCTTACCAAATGATACTCCATGGTCTCTCAATTGTTGGTCATGTTTCTTGGATAGATTATAGATACTCACTGCATAGTTTTTCAAAGCTTCTGCATAGTCTTGAATATTGAAAGGAATGATTTTAGAATCCACAAGCTCATATACCAGTGCTCCTCGTAACTGAGCCACAGAAAGTTGTTTTTTAAATGTGGGGTCATAAAATTTCTCTACCAAGTCAAATGTCTCATAAATTGTGTGGTACACTGGGTAGCTGCTGTACTTATCTGTTTTCTAAAAAAAAAAAAATATGGAGGGAGGAAAGTATAAATAAACATTAAATATTCAAGTTATAATATTTTTATGTAAACATAAAAATAACTATAGAAAAAATGCAACCAGCCAAGCATGGTGGCTCACACCTGTAATCCTAACACTTTGGGAGGCTGAAGCGGGCCGACTGCCTGAGCTCAGGAGTTCGACACCAGCCTGGGCAACATGGAGAAACCCCATCTCTACTAAAAATAAAAAAAATTAGCTGGGCATGGTGGTGCGTGCCTGTAATCCCAGCTACTCAGGAGGCTGAGGCAGGAGAATTGCCTGAACCCAGGAGGCGGAGGTTGCGGTGAGCTAAGATCGCGTCATTGCACTCCAGCCTGGGTAACAAGAGCAAAACCCCGTCTCAAAAAAAAAAGAAAAAGAAAAAGAAAAAAATATAACAATATAACACCCTGAGTTTTATCACAATGAGGCAAAATGTTAATAACTAAAACACTGTAATATTCACTGATTTCAAAAATTTTCTCGTATTTATTTTATAATGTACATAACCTTCATTCAAAATGCTACACCTTGAATATTTTCCTTGTTATATCTTCAATAAGTAAAATTAGGGAATACATATTCAAATTGCACCTCAGCACAGCTGAAAATTACCTATCAATTGATTAGTAAAAAAAAGGTTCTAGGCAGCTAAGTATAGAGCTTAATGATGATTTATTTCAGTACCTTCTCTTCCTTCCCAAGCAGTATACATCTAAATGTCATTTAAGCTTTATTACATAATTAAGAGTACCATTATGAATATGAATTACTACATAGTAGTATATTGTATAAATTTTTTTTGGTTCTACGGTCTGCCTATTCTAATTTTAGTTTTTACCATTTGCTATCTTGTTATAGGGCTATTGTTCTTACTGCTTTTAATATCACTAAAAAGCAATCCCTGTGTCAGTCCTTCTTCTATCTAATTGTCTGTTTCTAATCTAAAGTGGTCTTAGAAAACAGATACTTTGATCAAATTATAGAAGACAGTATAAAAGTGAACAGGCCTTGAAAAAGAGTTAAAACACATCTTTTATGTATTAAATGTAATGAACATTATAGTTTACTGAGTTTAGCTCTCTATTTTGGGTTGAGTTGCTTTCATTTCTTTGTTCTTTGTTGTATTCTGAATAGTCAAATTTGCAAGATAAATATATATAATGGGCAAGCAAGATTTAGGTGTACTGCAATTATGATTTGAAGACTGATTAAAATCTGTGACGAATCTGTGTCTGCTACTGTAATCTTCCATTTGGTTTATGAAATAATTTATAACATTGATGAGCAAACATGGGATATGTTGGTTATATTCAAGTACTTGTATAGCATCAGGATGTCTGTGTGGCGGTGGTGCAAACCAGTCAGTGCAGAACAGAAAAGAGGATCAAGTTAAAAAGAGGAACTTGCTTTATTTCCCAACCAATAGTCCTTGACTCAGGTGACAGGCAGAAGTGGGAATATGAAGAGGAGCTACCAACAATAACGAATCCTATCCTAATACTTCTCTTGACTAAAATATGTTCTCCAACCGCATTTTTCCTCATGAAAAGCACAGCAGAGCCTGCAAGACTAGGCTAGAGAATGAGATTTTTCTGACGAATTAAGAAAATGATGTGAACTACTTAGTACTGATAACCAGCTAAGTGTCTGGCATTACCTTGTGAATCACCATTTCTTTGATTAACCATAACAATGAAATGTTCACAAAATTACTCAAATTACTTCCTTGTCCATCTGCAAAGGGACATGCAGTCTATCTCTATCCCTGGGACCTCTTCCCAGGCCACATCCACCAGGTGTCTGGTGCCCAACAACTCAGTGACATTCCTCGCCAAAGGACTGTAGATGAAATGTCATGTATTCAAACTGATAAAATGGCTTACCTTATTCTTAGTGTAACGGGCTCTGCCTGAAGCAATTCCAAGTCTCTGAAAATAAGCTTCAAAGTCACTTCCAGATCCCAACTTACTGATTCTAAATGTAGAATGCAATACACACACAGAAATAAATAAATGATACAAAATTAAATAGATGGGACAAGGAATTCTGTCCTGAGAATGGCAAGAAATTACATGTTACATTTACAAGAATTTTAAAAAGGTCAACCACCCTCAAGACATTTTTTCATAATCTTCTGGAAAATTGCTGTAAAATTAAAAGTAATGGCAAAAATGGCAAATACTTTTGCACCAACCTATAATAAGAATTGGGCTGTGCCACCAAAGACTGCAGCCTGGTGATGATACTTTCTATCATGTTTTCAGCATTTACATTTTTGTTTAGAGGGGAAAACAACAAAGACATGGGCCCTGCTCTCAGAGATGACCATCCCAGCACTTTGTGAGGCCAAGGGAGGCAGGTCACAAGGTCAGGAGTTGTGGTGAAACCCTGTCTCTACTAAAAACACAAAAATTAGCCGGGCTTGGTGGCGGGCAACTGTAGTCCCAGCCACTCAGGAGGCTGAGGCAGAAGAATCGCTTGAACCTGGGAGGTGGAGGTTGCAGTGAGCCGAGATCGCATCACCGCACTCCAGCCTGGGCAACAGAGCAAGACTCCATCTCAAAATAAAAAAAAATAAAAAGAAAATTGCCATTAAAAAGTCTACATTTAAGATCATAAAGAATCTAAATATGCCTTATTTCATTTTAGAAATAAATTTAATTATAATTTATTTATTTGCATATGATTAAGAAACTTCTATTGCTCTATCACACATATATACATACATAAGATGTAAGACATGACACATTTTTTGTAAAATAGTGGTAAGTCATGAAAGCAGAATATAAAATTGCATGTGCATTAAAAACATAACCATATATTTCCCAATGATTAGATTATTAGATGTGTTTTTGAAACTGAGCTCTTCAATGTTTTAAAAATCACTTTTGTATTTTACTATTTTTGTTGAATTGGCATGTGAAACTTTTATAGTGGACCCACATTCAAACTTTCACAAGACCAATTTGAAATGAGGAATAAAGCTATAAACTGTTACTATTATTTGCTTGTACATGTTCAGTATCACATATGAAATGCTTGAGACCAGAAGTATTTTGGATTTCAGATTTTTTCAGACTATGACTATTTACATATATGTAATGAGATATCTTGGGGATGGGGCCCAAGTCTACACTCAAAATTCATTTATGTTCCATATATATCTTATATCCATAGCCTAAACTTAATTTTATATAATATTTGAAATAATTTTGTGCACGAAACAAAGTTTGCCTTAAGTACTATAATGTGTGGAATTTTCCACTTGTGACATCATGTTGGTGCTCAAAAAGTTTTGGACTTTGGACCACTTCAGATTTCAGATTTTTGAATTAGGAACGCTCAATCTGTATTAGAAATGGCATTGCAGTAGAAAACAAATATATACTTTTTAGTACATAATGTTTAGAAAAAAAGAAAACAAACAAATTAAAATAAATTTAAGAAAGCTGCTGTAGCATGAATAAGAGGCAAAAAATAATATTTATATAAATTCTAAATTAATCACAAAATTCAGTGGTTATTGATAATGCTCCTTAATAAATTTATAAGCAAATAATCCAGCATGTTTTTTAACTTCATTATCATAATCTGAAGTTATATTATATATTAATACACCTAATACATACCTAAATGAAATTTTATGCCAGAATGCCAACTCGTGGCTAATAATGTAGCAAAACTATCTGGACTAAAAATTTGCAAAACTAGATCTATTTGTGCTCTAATATAGGCTGAAAGACTTCATGTGCTGGCTTACCTGCAAAACAAAGGCTGGATGGAGGCTTTTTTTTTTTTAATTTGAGATGGAGTTTCACTCTTGCCCAGGCTGCAGTGCAACGGTGCAGTCTTGGCTCAGTGCAACCTCTGCCTCCCGGGTTCAACCAATTCTCCTGTCTCAGCCTCCTGAGTGACTGGGATTACAGGCGCCCGCCACCATGCCCGGCTAATTTTGTATTTTTATTAGAGACAGGGTTTTACCATGTAGGCCAGGCTGATCTTGAATGCCTGACCTTAGGTAATCCATTCACCTCAGCCTCCCAAAGTGCTGAGATTATAGGTGTGAGTCACCGCACCAGGCCAAGAATTCTTTATTATCTTTTCTGGACTCAAATTATTGATGAGACATTTGAGAATTTCATGTTTGGAGAAACAGGAGGCAGAGGGGAATTTATAATTTATCCTATGGTAGGAAAGGTGCATACAAGTAACTTACCTAGGCAAATTTTTATTTTCAGGTGAAGGGTCTTTTTCCAACCAGCTTTCATACAATGATTTACTCTCAAACCCACCATCAGGGCTGGGGATCTAGAAAGATAAATCAAATACTGGAAATTAGGGATAGAAACAACTATATTTATGTCAAAAGAAAACTATATGTGATTTGTCATCAATTTCTACTTTTAATGACATGTACATATATATTTATATACATGTATATATAAGTTCCTTTATAGAACAATTATTTTTGCAAAAGGCACGAAATAAATCTAGCCCAAATTATTGTTCATTCATGATGCCTACCTGTGTTGGGAATTTTGCCATATACCTAAGATGTAATTTCCTGCTTATTTTGGTGAACTTTTAAATAGCATTTAAAATTTTACAATGTCATCATTTTAATGTTTGGCAGCTTAGATTTCTGTTAGTGGGAAGACATTGGAGAATACTTCAGATATAATATTTGCTTTTGTAAATTATTTTTGCCTAATAAGACCTACAAAGCAGTCTCAGAACAACAGGGGTGACATAATTTGAAGCTCATCTTAACCTTTAAGTCTTGGTTTTACAGGGCAGGCGGGGGTTAGTGGGGGCATTATTCTTTTAGAAAGTCTTATACAAAGTTAAAATTTTATGGATTTTTTTTTAAAAGGTCTACATTACCTCAGATTACTACTTGGGAATTTTAAGAGCTCCTATGTTTGTGTGCACATATATAAACATTTTTATTTCTTTCATTAAAGTACATTTACAAACTTATACTTGCTTTGTCTTTTGACACTCTTAAGAAGAGCCGGGCCATGTGATGAAAACATTGTGGGCCGTGGACTGTGGAGTCCAACTGGTCTATTTTAAATCTCGACTACTACACATATTGGTCGTATTTTATTTGCTTGTTTGTTTATAACCCTGATTTGCTCAAAAATAGATCCAAGGCAGACTCTACTTAACTAACTGTGAAAGGATCATAACTTTGTGAATCACTTCCTCTCTTTGAACCTTAGTCTTCTCACCTGTGAAAATGGGGATAATGGTTCCTTTCTTAAGAGAAGCAGCTGATATTTTCTCTGGCCTTCAGACAGAGTTGGTTATTCTAACTTCTGTGCCACTATTCTTAAAATGTTTTCTATAGATATTTACTAAGCTCTGAACTCAGAAGAGAAATGTAGAAAAAGAGACATAGTTTCTACCCTCTTGGACCTCACAATTAAATTGGGATACACACATCAAATACAATTTTTAACACAAAATTATAATAAGCATTTGAAAATAAAATATCAAAGTGCTATACAGAGATGTGGATAAGGGATGGGAGATAGATGTGTCTCTAGGTAAGGCCTTTCTGAGAAAATGGCAATTAAATTTAAGAGCATCTAATAAAGATGTTGGATACTGCCACGTGTTTTTGAACAATTTCCCTGTTTCAATCTCATCCCACTTATTTAGAGGCACAAATGTGTTGTGTTTACTGATAACACAAGCTCACGTCAGCCTTCAAGTAGAAAGTAACAGTGGTAAATCTGCCTTCTTCCATAGAATAATGGTAGGGCTGGGAAGTGGTCACTTGCCCTTAGCTTAATATGAATGAGATGGTACTTTATCACTGCATATAGGATCCACAGCTTAGAAATAGCTTTGGCACTGCACATCCTTCCCTACCAACATGCAGCAGCTGCAGAGATGTTCTGCTCATTTCCAGCCAGCTAACTGGGTTCTATTCTTCACTCTGCTCCTGCCAATTTACAATAGTTGAAAGAGATTCTGTTCCAGTTTCTACATCCTGCTTGGATGGAATTCCCAGTAAAATCCTCTTCATTTTCTTAATCATACTGTCTCCATCTAGTACTAATCAGAAATCACATCCCTTTGACCTAGACAATCAAGATTAGTTTCCCCAACCCCGAGAGTCAGGGTTTTGCTATGGCTTGCACTCCTGGGCTCAGATAATCCTGCTGCCTCAGTTGGAACTATAGGCATGTGCCACCATACTCGGCAAGGTCGGTCTTATCTCAGCTATATGCGTTGTCAGAATTGATAGCCCTCCTCTCATTTAGCAACACTTCGTCCCATTTCTTGCTCCATCAGGCAGCCACCTTTCTCTCCAAGCTCAGTCTTGTCTCTCATTCCTACCCTATCCTCACGTCACTAATATGGCTTGACTATTTGTGCTAATACACACTAGGAATTAATAAAATTATAATAATCAGTTTATAGGAGAGTAAAAACAAGTCTCCTTTGTCTACCGGGTCTTAGTATGCCCATAGATAAGCATTTATCTTTGTACAAAGAGGCACAGACATCAACTTCTATCAACCACCAAATTCTTATCATTCCTGACATCAAGGGCAGGAATCATCTCTCTAGGACAGCACAAACCATAAACTGTTCCAAAAAGTGTGCTCTCAGTAAAGATTTTCTTTTCAGCTGGCTTCTATGTAAGATGCTTTTATGGAACATTTCAATGAAAGGATTAAAGACATTAGCTACCCAAGATGGTTAGAGCATTGTGATTAGGAAAATAAGAGGAGTTTCATTTGGAAAACTAGTTTTTAAAGACATTAATGTAAAAAGAGACGGGTAAGATTAAGAGATTAGGAAATATTAATAGTACCCAGAGAGAAGTGATAGCTACTTCATATTGTTATCTAAGGCTGACCTTGAAGCAAACATTTTGACAGGTCAATTCTTTCACAAGGAACTATTTAAATGATGCTCACAGATATTAAATGAGTAGATTATAGAAGTTTTAGAGATTCAGAGTGCTTTAGATTTTGGAGGTTTTTTTATATCTATAACTCACTTAATATTTATAAAATTATTTATAAATTACCGGGAGATTAGCAAGCTTGCAGAATTATTTCCCTTTTGCCTTTAGACTTGCAACTACTTAATGTATTCACTATACTGATATAAAACAATGAACAACTTTGTTAGAAATTCTTTAATGATTTTTTCATAACACATTTCTGAACTCCTTGGCCCATTTGTTATGCCCCATTTCTTACCATCTTTCCCACTATCACCTTTTGCTTGGCAATGCTGAGCTATCTACAGATCAGGAAATACGTTCTTTCATACTTCCACGTCTTTTTTAGATACTGTGTCCTCTGCGTAGAATACCCTCTCCCTTACTTCTACATCCCTTCATTTGACAGTCCAAGCATCAGTGACTCTGTAAACCTCTTCTTATGTTCCTCACCTTCCCCCAGCCACCCTAGGATTTCATATTCTCTATTCCCTAACTTTTCTCCATCATACATGGTATCAAATATTCTAGTGAACTCTAATTCCTCATTTACCAGTCTGTGTCCTCTCTAGACTACGAAGTCTTTGAATTCAGTGACCTTGTCCTTTTATCACTACTGCTGCTATAATTCATTTTATAGAGCCTGACATATAGTGACCACTCAATGAATCTTGAATGAGTTGAATGGGTAGCTAAGATAGTTTTTGAACCCCAGGCCATTGTATTCCAGCTCAGTGATCTTTCTGCTATATCAAATACCTCTACCAGATAAATACATATTGTAACTATTTACACAGTTATTAATAAAGACTATTACTAGAACAAAGAAACTGGTGATACTGCCTTCTTAGTTATGTCATATAAGTAAACAGCATATTAAAGATTTTGTTTTGACTTGTTTATATGATTCATTCATGTTCTCTCACCAGCTTAAAAATACCATTCATTTAGGAGAGAACACATATTACTCATTTATCCATTCAAAAGAAAACATACAAAGACACATCTCCTAATATACCTGTTTTGTCAGTTCATACACTAATTGGTAAAGAAGGGGTGTACAGTCAACTCTGAGAGTATAATTGCCTGAAAAATAAATAAAACACAGAATATTATTTCATACTTCTAAGTGAGATTCCATTTATGTTTAATTCTAAATTTATTTTCTAATTTTAAACAAGATATAATGATCTTCAAATCAAAGACTTCATTCCCAAGGAATAAAACAGGGTGGAAATAGTTCTTCAGGAGCAAGAGAGGCTGCACCACATATGTGAATAGAAGAAGGTCCTGGTGGACTTCAGTTGCCAAGGCAGCAGCTCCCATAGTGATTTTAAGAGTCATTCTTATGGCAGCATGTCTTAGGGGTACTTTGGCAAAGGAAGTGGTAAGGCCATAGCATTAGTTTTTTACTTGTTTCATTCATGCAATAGTATATACCAAGGCATTAGACAAAACCATGTCAGTAATTATTATGTTCTAACATTTATTTAAAAATAATTACAATGCAATGAAACCCTAGAGACAGAAATCTCACATGTCAGATTCAAAAGGAGTTTGCAGTTCAAAAGGAATAAGTACAATTATTTCAATTTTTTTTTTACAACAAATACAGGAAATATTTCTAGACAAAATATCTGTAAAATCTTTCTTCTGAACTATTTCAGCCAAATTCGATTAATATCTCCATAGTGAAAAATATGTGGTTAATACTAGAGTTTTAAGTAGTAATTTAATATAGGCAAATAGTAAATACATTAAAGAAGTTAAAAGCAATAGCTTAGTTATGAATCATATCAGTTCTTATGAATCCTAATTATTTTCTTTGTGGTAAAATGAAAAATAAAGGTATTACTGAGGCATCTCATAGGAAGGGGATATCTGAGGTGGTTAGTAAGTTAGAATTTATAGGCTTAATGGATGGTCTACTACTCAACAATAAATAAAAATTACTTGAAATAAAATTTACATTCTGAAAATTGTACTATAAATTGAAAGAAAATTTACCTTCTATAGATGAATCTGAGTTGATGTAAGCAATGCTTCTCTCCTGGAGTACTTTGGCATTCTCCTATAGTTGAAGCGAAGTTGTTACTTAATTCACATTACATACAATTGTGAAAACGTAAACAAAATAAGCAAATTAATTTTGTGGAAAAGTGGTTTACAAATACCTTTCAGAATTAAATATCTATGTCTGCCTGTGACCATAATTTCTGAGAAAATGCAGAAAATCAGTTGGTTAACAACAATTATGCAATTAATATAAGAAATAAGGATACTATGAAGCAATAGCTACTGTTTATAGCAAAAGCAGACAGCCCTCAGGGAAAAAAATATTTTCAAAGTGTGGTTCCTTGATTCCCTGAATCAGAATATGTAGGGATGTGGCTCCCACACTCTAGGGCCCTGCCCTACATCTACTGAATCAGAACTGCTACAAGTGAGGCCTGGAAATTAGTTATTTTAAAATTATTTTTTATTTTTTATGAGACAGAGTCTTACTCTGTTGCCCAGGCTGGAGTACAGTAGCATGATCTCAGCTCACTTCAACCTCTGCCTTTCAGGTTCAAGTGATTCTCCTGCCTCAGTCTCCCGAGTAGCCAGGACTACAGGCACATGCCACCTACGTCCAGCTAATTTTTGTATTTTTAGTAGAGACGGGGTTTCACCATGTTAGCTAGGCTGGTCTCCTGACCTCAGGTGATCCGCCCACCTTGGCCTCCCAAAGTGCTAAGATTACAGGCGTGAGTCACCGTGCCCAACCAAAAATCTGTATTTTCTAATGGATATAACTAGTAATTGATTCTTACATACCCTGAAGTTTGAGATCCATTTAGAGTGGATACCCAAATAAATTTATCATTTCAAAAGTGAGAAATAGAAAATTTCCATTTGTTTATATTTACTATGTATATGGAGAAGTGAAAGAATAAAAATGAAAGACAAAAAATTACAGTGGAGGCACAGATAAAGACAAAACAAGACACAAACATACACAAACACACACACACACACACACACACACATACACGCACACACACAAATAGATGGATCGAAGAAAGATAAAGTAAAGCAAGACTAATTCACTTACACACAGATGGGAACATGCTGAGAGAGCCCTTCACCTCTCTCTCTCTAGCTTGTTAGCTTTCTAAAATACATTATAGTAAAAACATTTAAATCTGTGTGTGGTTATGGCAAAAATAAAAACTGTCACCTCTTTGCACTTGCTTGCTCAGCCAGGTGATAGTTGACTCCATTATAGAGAAATATAAAATCAAAGGTTCTATTATAACAGATTTATAGTGGAAATAAAGAAAATTCCTTATGTGTATTTAAAGAAGGTAAATATGCTGATGAATATAATCAAGAACCTGGCACAAAACTGGAAACTGTATTGAAATTGTCTTTTAATGCACATGTTTATAAATCAATGTAAAGCATGTTTATTATTTTATATATTGGATTTCTTTATGTTCAGCTGCTGAAATTTAAAAAACAGAAGCACATATTTATATATATTATGTATCACAAGAAATTACACGTTTCCAAAAGCCAATGACCTTCACCCACCACAGGAGCAGGAGGAAAAACAGATCTGAACTAATAAAATTTGATTCATCAAATTAATGTTATAGGTTCAAAATGCATATTAATAATATCAATGTGAAAATAACAATTCGCAGTGTAAATGTAATCAACAAAGGGTAAATGATACCAGACAAGTAACTGAGTGAGAATTTTACCCCTCTATATTTGTTTGATTCATATTTCTTATTATAGTATTTTAAACTAATGTAAGAGAAAATGAATCAGGAGGAAAGCATTTTTAAAACTAAACACAGTGGCAAGACAGGTATGCCATATTTTAAAGCAGCTCTGTAAAATCTGGACTTTAAATGATAAACAGCAGATGGTGGAGGGAAGGTAAGTACTTACGCACTGCACCTACCTAGAAATAGCACTGGACCCAGCGATCCCATTACTGGGTATATAACTAAAGGAATATACCATTTTATTAAACCAAAGGAATATACCATTTTATTATAAAGACACATACACATATATGTTCACTGCAGCACTATTCATAACAGCAAAGACATGAATTCAACCTAAATGTCCATCAACGATTGACCTGATAAAGAAAATGTGTTACATACACCCCTTGGAATACTGCACGGTCATTAAAAGAATGAGACTATATTTTTCTCAGGGATATGGATGGAGTTGAAGACCATTATCCTTGGCAAAGTAATGCAGAAACAGAAAAGTAAGTATCACATGTTCTCACTAATAAGTGGGAGCTAAATGATGAGAACACATGGACATATAGAGGAAGAACAACACAAACTGGGGACTTTCAAAGGGTGGAAGGTGGGAGAAAGGAGAGGGTCAGGACAAATAACTAGTGAGTACTGGGCTTAATAAATTAAAATTGGGTGATGAAATAGTCTTTCACTAGTAACATCACAATATTAGTTTCATAGAATCTCAAAAATTACTACATTTGAGTTATAGGTTTAACATTTCAAACTAGGTTTTTCCAAGTCCTCTCTTCACCTAGTTTTTAAAATAGCTTTTCCAATAAATTTCAAAATGCTATACATGTGAAAAACTAGGTGAAGTTAAGGTAGAGGTAAAGATGAAGAGAGAAGGGAGCCAACATTTATTGATCACTTACTGCATGGGTTAAATGAGTTAAAATGGATAAATCACATAGCTACTGTAAGACTCAACAGAATTATTATTACAATTATTATTATTATTATTATTATTATTTTTGAGACGGAGTTTTGCTCTTGTTACCCAGGCTGGAGTGCAATGGCGCAATCTCGGCTCACCGCAACCTCCGCCTCCTGGGTTCAGGTAATTCTCCTGCCTCAGCCTCCTGAGTAGCTGGGATTACAGGCACGCGCCACCATGCCCAGGTAATTTTTTGTATTTTTAGTAGAGATGGGGTTTCACCATGTTGACCAGGATGGTCTCGATCTCTTGACCTCGTGATCCACCAGCCTTGGCCTCCCAAAGTGCTGGGATTACAGGCGTGAGCCACCACGCCCGGCACAATTATTTTTCTTATTAATACATGATAACACTCTTCTAGAAGAGATGTGATCACAAATTGTGTGTTTATGGAGCTTAGTCTTGCAGAAAGAGTAAAAGTTTACCACTGGGTCAAGGCAGGCAGGAAATGCCAACTAAAGAAATCAGCTCGTGCAGAGTTGTTGAACAGTATGGCAAATCCCCACCACACAGTTGACCTGTGTAACATACCTGCAATTGTACCCCTGAACTTAAAAGTTTTTTTAAAAAGTATACGCTTACCTTTTACAATTAAGAACTTAGAGATTACTTTACAGAGAGACTAAAGGAAGAAGATGAAAGAAAAGGGGCCTAGGAGAGATCCTTAAATATAAATAATTAAGAGCTAGTGACAAATGACAATCAATCATATCTGAAGAAAATAAACCCCACCTCTGAAATGGTAAAGCAGGCCAATTTATTAAAGTAATTTAATTCACAGAATTATCACTTTATACTTAAAAATGAAGCACATATCTGTTGCAAATGCTAAAGTATACTTCTGGTTGCCATTTTACATGGAATCTGTAAATGTGAAAATATCATCAACATATGGCCATCTTAATAGAACATCTTTTGTTTTCTCAGATGGAAGAAGTCTAAAGAAACTTAAAAACTTAAAAATTAGCTCCAAGCATCTGTATCTGTTTTTAGATAATTCCCTTATCAAAAACATCTTGCCAATTTTGATTACTTTCTGAGCTTACTGATTTTACTTATTTTTTATAAAACAAATACAAATGGCAACTATAATATTCTGACAAGAGACAGTAAGTTTGTTTGTAGCCTAGTAATAAGAGGTTATTGCCAAACTGATGTGAAAGTAAAAACAACCCATTTCTTAAATTCTTGAGTCATTCTCCAAACCAAAACTATATTAGGTAATGGAATGTATTTTTGATCATCCTGAGATACGTGTGTGTGTGTGTGTGTGTGTGTGTGTGTGTATTTATATATACATATATACATGGTCCCTGTTGACCAAGAAAATAGTAAGAACCTTCTTTGTCTTATTTACCTCAGCCCATTCTGTGGAACCCAGAAGTCCAAATTCTTCTGCATCCCAGCTGGCAAAAATGATAGTTCTTCTAGGTCTCCAGCCTGGAAGTATTGTCAACACACATGGTTAGGTACAGCTGCCTAAAAATAAAAGAAAATTAAGTAAGTCACTTTTTGTCATCACCTAGGAAAAAAAAGTTGTTTACCTTTACTCATCAGTTTTCCAAAACTCCGGACAATTTCTTGCAAAACAGCAACCCCACTGGTTGGGTCAATAGCTCCAAATACCCAGGCGTCCCGGTGACCTCCCAGAATAACATACCTGTCTGGAAAATAGTATATTAAAAAAAAAAAAAAAATCCTACAACTTTGAATACATTATAAATATTTGTAATTTATGTTTTTAAATAAACATCCTCTTGCTTGAGTTTTCTGTATAAAAGACAAGAAACACTATAAAGTCTTTATTTAGAGTTGTACAATTTTCCCCAAAATTTAGTAGTTTCAAATCAGCCAAGAAAACACCTACATCAATTGTTGATTACAGTTTATCTTTACTTACTCTTTAATTTTTGTAAAAACAAAATGTTTTTAAAAGATTATCTGACTCACCAGGCTCCAGAGATCCTCTGATAGTTCCAATTACATTGTAAATCCTTGTAATTTTATTGATGTTATGAACATGCATTCTAACCTTCCTAGAATTTGAAAAGGAATAAATTACTCACTACAGTGAATTATAGAGTTTTTTACAGTGTTTTATTATTAAAAAAACTATTTTCATAATAGTGCTTTATCATGAAAAGCTGTGCAATAGCATCCTACCACCTAAATTCAATAATTGTTGACACTGTTGAACCATTTGCAAGTAAAGTACAGACATTACGCAAATTTACTTCTAAGCACGTAAGTATGCACCTTGAAGTCAAATTGTAAAAGCTGTTTTATATTATTTTCTCATAGCTATATTGTTATTTATTTGAAATTCAAAATATTTTATTATTCAAAATATCTTAGATATTTATTCTAAATTTTAAAAATAGACCTTACAGAAACAAATAAGACAGTCCACTATGTAATAAAGAAAAAAAGTATAAGCATGTTATTTGCATATATCTATTTATATTTATATTATATCCTAGATTCAGTAATTATCTTCATGATTATGGAAATGGTATGTAAGTTTAAGAGCTGGCTTAGTGTCACCTATAAAAAACAGAAAATTCTGTTGTTAAATGAGAATTTGGGAAGCTCCTGCTAAAATGCACAACTACATAATGACATGTTTCTAGGCCATCCTTGTTGATTCTGATTTGGGTCAGTCTTTTAATATTCATTCATGAGTTACAATCAGCCAAATTAGAAAACTAGGGAAAATATAATCAAGCTCAGCCAGACAGGAAAAAAAAACTGTTACTCACATTTTATGAATCCAAAATGACATGGGAAATTGCCACTTTCCCCAAGAGAACAAAATTAATCTTCATTTATTCGAAGGGCAGGGAGAGCTCAGTTGTTTCTGGTTTGTAATCATTTTTTAATGGAACAATGAATGAGCTGTCAAACCTTGTATATTGTTAAGAACAAATTCTGGCTTCCCCCACCCCACCAAAATACACTGTGCTTCTGATCTTTAATCCATTTGCAATATTCAACTAAAAGTACCTTAGAGTAAAACTAATCGATGGGTATTCTCATTTTTCATTTTAAGGCATTAAGTACATGATTTCTTTTTGCTAGCAACAGATAAAAATTTATAGCAGAAAAGTAGAAATATTGTTTAGCATGTGTCTCTAAAAATATAAGCCTTGGATACGTGATTAGGAAGAAACCCAAATTCATTGGTGTTGTGTCATTAAATGAAGAAAATTAAGTAAAGAAAAATGTAACATATGAGGAAGAAAAAGTTGGTATTAGTCTGAACAAAATATATAGGCTATCTGCTAAGATTCTCAAAGTGGCACATTCACATCTTTAATCCTATGTCTTTCTCGTTTTTAGTATTTTTGAGCTCCAGAAGAATATTTATTTGTCATATTATTACTTCAAACTCATCATGCTTCAAATAAACTGAACTCTAGAATGCAGGCTCCACAGGGAGGAGATTTTTGTCTGCTTTGTTCACTGCTGAATCCCCAGAACCCAGAATGGTGTCTACGGTATAGGAAATGCTCAATAAGTATTCACGAAATAAATGAATATGATCCTGTAAGGAAAACTGGGAAAAAATTTGGCTCATCCTTTATTGTCACCTCTACCTGTCAGTATCCTTAACTAGACTATTTTACAGCTCTGTAGACGAAGAAGTTAACTTGTAGAAACATGACAGTAATGCAAATAATTCAAATCACTGAAATGCACAATCTGTCTAGTGAAGGTTTGCGTTCCTTTCCTCATCGAGGAAGATTTTTGGGGGTTGCACTTAGAGGTACAATGGATTCATTTTGCAGAACCAGGTACGGGCAGCTTAAACCCATTCTTCATATCTTCTTTTGGCTCTCACACATAAATTCTAAGCAACAGTAGAAATTTAACTTTGCTGATACTCTGTATCTCTAGCTTTTATTTTTTCACTACTGATTTTGTGTTTTATGTTTCTGCTTTGCTTAGGGCAGATTAAGTTATTCCTCACTGGTGGCAGCAATGATTGGGAATTTGCCCTTATGTCTTGTCATTTGATAATATCGGTAAATGAATTAATGGACTATCAAGATTTCTGTGAGGTAAGACGTGAGGGAAACTAGTTTTTAGTTTTGTGGTTGTTTGTGTATTTGTCCACTTTGAGTTAAAACCAATAGAGAATTCTGTGCTCACAGTGAAGGAGCACAGCTTTTTTATACCTAGACCTAGGAATGTTTATAATTTTGAGTTTACTCTTTGTGACTAAACTTGTAGAACTGAAGTTACATGTTTTCTCTGTCTGTATGTTTCTGTTTGTAAATCAAAAAGCCTTTACTTTTCATTGACTAAGTTATGTTTTCCTTTGTCTGGAGGATATATGCAAATTAGATAATATAGTCTCTTAAATTAAAAGAATACTGTTCGATTGAATTTTAAATAAACACATATAAATCAAACATTTCTAAACTTATTATAAAACAAGGAAATTGGACTTCTAATACTTTAAACTTTCTGGAATAAGAGAAATCCTACAGAAACTACAAAAATATTCTGAGAATCCAAATTCACATAGTTAGGGTAAACTGTTAGCAAACAAGACTGGTTTAATAATTTTGGTTTAATAAAAGCAGCCATATGATTCATCAGTGCTACATTTCCCTCTCCTATTACATTTCAGGCAAATCAAACTTCTTAAAGTTCTGATCATGTCATGCTATTCAACAACCCTGTACAAGCTGATTTCTCTAGCTGGCATTTCCTGTCTGCCTTGACCCAGTGGTAAACTTTTACTCTTTCTGTAAGAATAAGTTCGATAACACATAATTTGTGATCACATCTCTTCTAGAAGAGTGTTACCCTGTATTAATAAGAATAATAATTGTAATAATAATTCCATTGAGCCTTACAGTACCTATGTGATTTACCCATTTTAATTCACTGAACCCACACGGTAAGTGATCAACAAATGTTGGCTCCCTTCTCTCTTCATCTTTATCTCTCCCTTAGCTTCTCCTAGTTTTTCACATGTATAGCATTTTGAAAGTTATTTGAAACACTATTTTAAAAACTAGGTGAAGAGAGAATTTTGAAAAACTTAGTTTGAAATGTTAAACCTGTAACTCAAATGTAGTAATTTTTGAGACTCTATGAAACTAATATTGTGATATTACTAGTGAAAGAATTCAATTTTTCATTTAGTAAGTACTTCTTAAGTAATGTAAAATGATCAGGTGTTGAGTAGTGAAAATGAGAAAAAGAGATAAGCAAAATGTACCTAGTAGAATAGTTATCTTGACATGTTTTCATTAAAAATATAAAACTTTTACAGGCTATTAAAGTAATGCAAAATTACCTGGAAGAATGACTCCCTGTAAAGCCAGGTCCGATACTGTAACTCACATTAAGGGCTCCCTTCCAGCTCTCAACTGGTGGAGCGATTCCTCCCAAGTGGCTGTCAAAATAAAATGAAAATGGCAGAAAAAGGCTGAGTATCACAGTTTCTAAGGACAAATTATAAAGTTTGATGACAATATTTTATTCATATATATAAGAATTATTTGTCATTTACTAAGTGCCAGGTACTGTCAAAAATCTCTCCCCTTGTGGCGCTCATATTCTAGTGAGAGAGTCATATTGAAATCAGTAAGTACAATATATAATATGATAGTGATAAGAACAAAGAAAAAATAAAATAGTGATGGCAAATGGCAAGCCCATCTCCTTATGTTTGACGTTAATTATGTGGGAACTTACTGAATCCAAGAAATCTTAAATATAGGAAATTAATGGCTGCATTAATGAGAAGAAATTAATTTGTAAAGAAGCTGCTGATTACACAGTAGGCACTCACACAATTATTAAGTTGTAATACTCATACAGGCATTTAAAAAATGAGAGTTGGGAGATATGTAAAGAAATATCAGTTATAATTCAGAATACAATAATTGTTTGCTATATTCTAAATATGGTGCTACGTATTTTATACATATGATCTCATAATAATTCTATCAAGGAGAAATAGTTACTAGCCTCATCTTACAAATAAAGAAACTGAGTCAGAGAAAGTTTAAGTAACTGGTCCAAGGTCATACCTCTGGTAAGTGGGGGACACTGTCATATTCTTATACTGCACGTCGAGCATAAATATCCAATTAATACCTATGAAAATTCAATTGCTTGAGAAATCTCCAATCAGAATTATCTTTGGACATAGTTTGGTATTTGAGAATTTCATTTGTAGCAAACAGAGCAGTATTTTAGTTTTATTTCTTAGTCACTAAGCTGACTACTTTTCTAAAATAAAAATACACTTTACTCTGTTATTCCTACTTCAGGACTTATTTAGTTATAAAACTTTATGTTTAACATAAGAATGCCATATAAGTTTGTGATGAGAAAACAGACACCTAGTGCAAAATATCTTAATCTCATATCCAACAAGAAAACTATACCGTAATAATATTTCTGCATCATTATATCCAATGGGATGTACAGGTATTTTGGGGATTCCCACTCCTTCTTCAACATCAAGTCTGAAAGTGTATTCTAAAACATCAAACGCATGAATGAAAACAATTTAAAAATCTAAGCAAAAGATATACAGGAATATTTTGCATTACTATTGCTTTGCTATTCATTTCCAATTATGCCAAAATTAAAAGTTCCCCCCAAAGTCAAACAATTGTTTTACTTAATACATTCTATTTAATAAATCATTTACATTTTAAGGTAGAGATGATCGTTTCTCAAAATTGTTTTGACATTTCACATAATTCTCTTGACGTTTACAAGAATATTTTAGTTCCTCAAGGATCTCCTGAATCCTTCTTAGAGAAACTTTATTAACCAGATGCTTAGAAAGTGTGACCCAGATTCTGAAACCATAAATAAATGGAAAAAAAAAAAAAAAACAAGGGAACATATGCACTCTTGGGAATAAATGAGAAACATCGTATTCAAATAGTAATGTAATATATTATTATTCAAGGAAGATTGAAAAATATTGCCAGCCTTAAAACCTCATTGGAATTGTGGCTTTTAGACAGTGTTAAAGGGACCAAATTTACCTTCATGCTTGAAACACCTTATTTTTTATTCATCTTATTTTATGTAAATGAAACACTTCAAAAATAATAAAATGTATAAAACAATAGTTCTATCATGAGATTTTTATTATTTAAGTAGCTTCACAAGATAACTGATGCTGAAACAAAAATTTTAGCAATATAATTACACAGTAAATCAGTAAGTATATAAGACTTTAATAACACTACTAACTTGACCTAGTTGACATTTACAGAATACTCCAACCAAAAACAGAACACACATTCTTTTCAAGTGCATATAGAATATATTAGATAGACCATATTCTTGGCCATAAAACACGTATCAGTAAACAAAAAAATCATACAAAGTATGTTTTCTGACCTAAATGGAATAAAATTAGAAATCAATATTAGAATGATACCTAGAACATCCTAAAATATTTTTAAATTAAATAACACATTTATAAATAAACAATGGGTCAAAGTAGAAGTGAAAAGTGAAATAGAAAGTATTTGGAACCAAATAAAAATAAAAACACTAAGCCTAGGCAACACAGCAAGATCTATCTCTAAAAATAAACATTAAAAAATTAGCTAAGCATGGTAGCACATGTCTATAGTTCCAGCTACTTGGGAAGCTGGGGCAGGAGAATCACTTGAGCCTGGGAGTTTATGGTTACAGTGAGCTATGGTTAGACCACTGCACTCCAGCCTGGGTGACAAAGTGGAATCCTTGTCTCCAAAATAAAATAAAACCACAATAAATTAAAATCTGTAGTATGGAGCTGAAGTAGTGCTTATAGGGAGAGGTATAGCACTAAATAATCCATCCTAGGAAAAAAGTTATGCTTCCAACAAATGACATCAGATTCCACTTTCGGAAACTAGAAAAAAGAACAAATAAAGGCCAAAATAAGCAGGAGAAAGGACGTGATAAATATCACAGCAGAAATCTAAGAAATAGAAATTGGCTGGGTTCCTGGTGGCTCATGTGTGTAATCCCAGCACTTTGGGAGGCCAAGGCAGGAGGATTGCTTGAGTCCAGGAGTTTGAGACCAGCCTGGGTGGCATAGCAAGACCCATGTCTATTAAATTTAAAAAAAGAAACAGGAAACAAAAATAATAATAATGATAATCAATGAAACCCAAAGCTAGTTATTTGAGATCAATGAAACTAACAAACTTCCAACAAGACAGATCAGGACAAAAGGAGAAAAGATTAAATTGCTAAGAAATGAAGAATGAATCCATCAAGAATGAAGGAGAGAATATCACTCTAGTACCTGCAGACAGAAGAATAGTAAGAAAATATTATAAACCACTCTATGCTCATAAATTAACAACTTAGATGAAATGAACAAAAATCCTTGAAAAATGCAAACTACCAAGGTTCACTTGAGAATAAACAGATAACCTGCATAGCCATATATATATAAGAAATTCAATTTGTAGTGAAAAACAGTTCTACATGAAAAACTTCAGGCCCAGAGAGACTCCTGAGGAATTCTACCAAATATTTATAGATAACATTGAACCCAGTCTTTATAAACTCTTGCGGAAAAGTGAAGATAAAATAGTAACCAACTCATTCTAAGAGGCCAGCATTTCTGTGATACCAAATGACACAAAGATATTGCAAGAAACTAAATCTACTAGTTAATATCCTTATGACCATAGAAAGAAACACACTTAAGAAAAACATACCAAAAATTCAACAAAATATAAAAGGATAACACATTGTTAACAAATAGGTTTTAGGATGAGAGGGTTGGATTAACATTAAATACAATCATATACTTTAACAAAAGTAAATAATAACATATGATCATCTCCACGTACATAGAAAAAGCATTTGGCAAAATCCAATAAACATTCCTAATGAAAACCCTCAGCATATCAGGATAGAAGTAAACTTCCTCAGTGTGACAAAAGGAATCTGTTAAAAAACTAGAGCTAGCATAATATTTAACAGAGAAAGACTGGATACTTTCCCAGTTGAAATGAATAAAGCAAAGATGTCTGCTGTAACAACTCCTATTTAACATTGCACTGGAGTACCTCTATCAATTGTATGTGAAAAGAAAGAAAGAAGAAAACATGTCCTGGGGTTCTAGCCAGTACAATCAGCCAAAAGAAAGACAGAAAGAAAGAGAAAAGAAAAAAAAGAACGAGAGAGAGAGAAAATGAAAGAAAGAAAGAAAGAGAAAGAAAAGAGAAGAGAGAAAAAAAAGAAGAGAGAGAGAGGAGGGAGGCAGGGAGGGACGGAGGAAGGAAAGAAGGAAATGCATCCAGATTGAAAACCAAGAAATAAAATTATCTTCATCTGCAGATGACATAATCATTTATATAACAGTGCTGATAGAAGCTACAAAAACCTAGCAGAATCGATGAATTTTACAAGTTTGCAGGATACAAGACCAATGTATTTCTTTTAGAAATAGAATAGTGCTTCTGTTTCCTAGTAATGAAAAATGGGAATTGAAACTTTACAATAGCATAAAACTGTGAAATGTTTGTGAATAAATCTGACAAAACGTGTGCATGATTCATACAGTGAAACTATAAAACTTTCCTGAAAGAAATTAAATGTAGAGTTATATTTTATTTATGGATCAGAAAATTCAATATTGTTAAGATATCAAGCCTCCCCGGATTTACCTACAGATTTCATTCGATCTCAGTCAAACTTTCAAGAGGCTTTTTGGTGGAAATTGTAAATTAATTACAAAACTCATATGGAAAGGACCAAAATTAGACACAACTTTTTGAAAAATAGAAGAGTTGTAACCTGGAAGACTTACACATCTGTTAGAATGTAGAATTAAAAAAACTGACATACTAAATGTTAGTGAGGACATAGCAAATAGAACACTCATACATTGCTGTTGAAATACAAAATGAAACAACTTCAGAAAACAATTTTATAATTTCTGCAAAAGTTAAATATCTAACTACCATATTATTCAGGCAGTCCACTTCCAAATATTTGCCCAAGAGAAATAAAAGAATATGTACATGCAAAGTCTTGTACAACTGTTCATTACACCTTTATGTGTAATAGCTCCCACACTGAAAACAATCCAAATGTCTATCTACAAGTAAAGGAATAAACTGTGGTATAGCCATTCAAAGGAATACTACTCAGCAAACAACAACAACAACCACAAAACAACTACTGACACATATGCCAACATGGACAGATCTCAAAATAATCCCGCTGACAGCAGAAAGCAGTATCAGTGGTTGCCTAGCAATTGGCATGAAGAGGGCAGGAAGAGTTGGGAGGGTGAAAATATAAAGAGATAAGAAGAAGCTTTTTTGGGGATAATGGTTGTGCTCATTATTTTGATTGTAGAGATATTTCACATATGTAAGTCTTCAAATTTTATGTTTTAAATAACACAAAAACTCATTTTTTAAAAAAATAGAAATGTATGATACAAAGAAGGATACAACCCCTGGGTTATTCAGCATACCTAAATTATCGTTTGTTAAGGAAGCATTACTTTAGGTATGAGGATCAGCAGTTCTGAACTCTAATAAAGGAAGAAGGAGAATATGAACTGACTGTTCCCTCCCCATGCCCACATCTCATGAAAATTTAAAACTAAAATAATACAAGAGCAAATGTTTTAAAATTCCTAGCAACAGTAATCCAAAATGACGTAAGTGTACCCCATTTTAGTTTAATATTATTCTGAACATGCTTGCTTTTACTCCTTCTAAAAGGGCAAGGGGTATTTTTCAAAAATTGGAGGACTGATAGGCTCATCCTTTACCTTTTGCTGGATAGCCTGGAGTGAGTGGGTCACCAGCACCATTCAAATTTAACACATTTCCTCTCTGGGCTGCAGTTCCAGGAAGATTCCATCCTTTGGGATACGGCTGTACATCAGGAGCAAAATAGTCAGCTGGATCTGAGTACAAGATGATTCCTATGGCTCCTGCTAACATGGCATTTTTAACCTGCGAGGGCAATGTGCAATTCATAATGCAGATATGGCAAACAATTGGCTTATTCATATAAGAAAGACATTAATTTAATAATGGAAGGATATTTAGACACTGCCTTTTATTATACCATTGCACATTCAGTTCTCTTGGCTTTGAACACAATTTACCACCTGTTAAATCTCACAGACTTCCATTAGTTTATGGTATTCTAAACAAGTTATGATTTTTTTCTGTGAAACATTTATGTTATTCCCCACAACTGTAGAATTAATGTCCCTTCTTTGTAGTTCTATATTGTCTATATTATAGGATGGCTCATAATGCATTAAAATATCTTTTAAATGTCTATCTCCCTATTAGACTGAGGATGTTTTTGAAAACATGAACCATGTCTTCTTACCTTTAAACACTGCCCTCTAAAAGCTTGCACATCATAGAGTAAGCACTCTACAAATATTTGTGGAACTACACTGATGTAAAATTCTATGCAGAGCAGTCGTATTTTTGTGAAAAATGGCCCAGGGTTTTTGTAAACATCTAACTATCTAAACTGGTCAAGAATAGGAAAATGAACCCTGTGAGATAATAAATTCTGCTTCTCCAAAAGTGTTGTATCAGAAGATGAATAATGGTCTTGATTCATAAAAATGTATTCCAATATTTAGAAAGCACTCTGTTTTGTCACTAAGAGTATAATCTGTCATAACTTTTTTGATGGAAAATTGATGTCTATCAAAATTTTGAAAGAATATAAGCTATTATTTAGCAATCTAACTTCTGGAAATCTATACTACAATAATCTTCACACAAATTTTTGAAGAATATATGAACAAGGATGTTCACAATGAAATTATTTGTAATAGTAACAAATTCAAGATAAGACAAACATTATCAGTAGTAGAATGGTTAGTTTATCAATTCTGTGAAATATGATGCCATCATTTAAAATAGTGAGGTAATTAATAAGCAGTTATGTAGAAGTTACTAAGTACCAGCCACTATCCTAAGTGCTTTCAAACAGTCATTCGATAAAGACTCTATGAGATTGGTGCTATCATTGGCATTTGCATTTTATACATGAGGAAGCTTTGCAACAGAGAAGTAAAGTCACATGCTCACAGTAAAAGATCTAGAATAAATAGAAGGCAGACTAGACCAGAACCCAAGTGATACGGATCTAGGGGTTCTATACTCTTAGCCGGTGTATTACATAACTCTCAATATGGGGACATGAAGAATATGAGTCATGGCTGAATGAAAAAAATAAAGCCACGTAATAGACAGTGTATAATGCCCTCTTTGTAAAAGTAGATAAATAAATACATGTAAAATGGGCATATAGGGACAGAGGTATTTATATTTCACAGAATTAGGTTTGAAAAAGCTATTAAGATTAATTATATTTGGACAATGAAGTGGGTAATGCAGGGGAGCTTTTCATTTTTTACTGTATACAAATTTTCTTCAATTAAATTTCCAAAAGCAAACATTACTTTTGTAATAAAAATGATTAAAAAATAATTTTCTTTTCCAGGTATGTGAGAAAACATAAAAACATGAGTTTCTGTGTACCCATGGCAAATAGGAAAAAAAAGAAAATTAATATTTGAAAGCTATTTTGGTAACTGAGAAGCAAGTTGGTCATTTATACTTACAGAACATATATATATATAATATATATATAAAATATATATTATATATATATTATATCTATATATATCCTCTTATTCTCTCTAGAAAAATAATACTGTACTTTATTTCCTCTGAAGATTTTTCCGTATCTGGCAATAACAATCTTCCCAGTACAGTTGATGCTCATCTCTCTTTCTAGTTTGAAGAAGTCTTCAGTGCGAGCATAGTTCACATATACAAGATCTCCCTATAGGGAAAAGAAAATATATACAATACTGCTAAAATTAAAGAAAAAAATAAGTTTGCTTCACAATATTACATCATCAAAAGTGTCTCCTTTCTTTATTTGGGGAATAATAAACAGACTCATGGTAATTATGCAGAAGTCATTAGAGAATCTTATAAAATGCTGAAAAAATTTAAAAAATGACAATGTTTAACATTTATTTATTATTTGGGGGACGGAATTTCACACTCTCTCTCAGGCTGGAGTGCAGTGCGCTATCTCTGCTCACTGCAACCTACTTCACCTCCTTAGTTCAAGTGATTCTGCCTCAGCCACCAGAGTAGCTGTGATTACAGACATGCATAACTACACCCAGGTAATTTTTGTATTTTTTAAGAGTAGAGACAGGGTTTCACCATGTTTGCCAGTCTGGTCTTGAACTCCTGACCTCCAATGATCCACCCACCTCAGCCTCCCAACGTGCTGGGATTGCAGGCGTGAACCACCACACCCAGCCAGACATATTTAAACAGTGTGTTCTGTTTTGAAGAACTCAGTGTATACTAAGCCACAGGAAATGGAGTAAACAAATGTCATTTTAAAGATCCTAACTATATTTAATTTCCAACTATTGTATTAATTTAAGAAATTCTTTGATATGATCTATAAGATTATGTCTATGAATCCATAAAAAATTGACATTATGAACAATGGAAAGAAGCTTGTAAAAACACCTACTGCCCTCACTAAATTAAAGGTGTTTTCATCAGTTTCTTTGTTATTTCAAAGAGTCGTATCTGCTTCAGCAGGGTCTGTTTTTAATGTATTTGTTTTCTTTCTTTTTTCTCTGTCTGGCGTTTTTTTCTATTTTATTTTATTACTATTTTTTAAATTTGGGGATGAGGTGTGGATAGTACAGAATATCAAACAATTGGTTTTAGTGCTCTATACAGCTTTTAGATAGCAAAAGAACCATTTACAAACTTGAATTAAAGTGTATTTTATTTTACCTCTGGCATGCCCTGGGCTGAGAAAGCATTATATGGTGGCACAATATTTGTAACATTCTCATATCCATCTGGTGGTGGTTCAAGGTATGATGTTTTGAAAATCTAGTAAGAATTAGAACATGTCATGTGGGAGAGAAAAATCCCAGATTATTATTAAGGTATAATTCATTTGGCCTGCAAGTATATGCTTCACATTAAGCATCCTGGAACTAGGTTCTATAATTAAATAGATAAATTACACTGACAACACTGAGGAAGAGCCTTATCATTATCACTGTTTTCCTAATAATAGAAACTTTTACAAATGCATGCAATCCCAGATAACCAAAAATATCCTTATAAAGTGTAACAGCAGGGCCGATCCTCTTTCTTTGACTATGTCTTTTCAGTTTCCTTTGTGGGCTCCTTTTCTTTCATCTTTATTTAAATAATATTAACCAAAGTTTTATCCCCAGCCCATCGCCTGCCTCTATACTCCCTCCCTGTGAGACTTGACTATCAAAATTTTACCCATAGCTATTATGCTTATGATGTTTACCTTAGCTAATATGTTTACCTTAGCTTATGATGTTTACCTTTCCAGATTCATTTAAATGTTTGATGGTTATTTCATCTTGGATGTCCAAACTCAACATGTCAAAATTCATATTTATCATCTCCCACCCCTGAGCCTGCTTTTGGTCTGCATTTCCTACCTCTATTAATAGCTTCAGTCATTAGTCACCCACATCAGACCGTCTAGGAGTCATCCTGAACTCTATCTTCCCCTCCTTCCCCAAGTCAATCACTAATCAAGTCCTGCTAATACATTTCTTTACTATTTCTGAAATCCATCCCTCGTCCTCATTCTTACTAACTTCCTAACTTAAAACTTTATTATCTTTTACCTGGACAATTGTCTTAAGACTACAAATTTAACCCCTTGCCTAGTCTAGGTGTAATCTACAGATGGCCCCGTCTATCAGAAATGACCCTCCAGCAACATCCTTCCCCTGCTCAAGACTGGTCATTGGCTCCCACGAACTGAAGCTGAAGTTTAAGCTCCTTAGGACAGCAGACAAGCCCTTCTGTGATCTGTTCCCAGAACCTAACTACTGGTTTATCTCATATCATGGCCCACTTTGTATTTTACACTTTTGAAATACAGAAAATCATTACATTCTCCCAATAATACTAAGCTAGTACATGCCTCCAAGCCTTTGCCAAAAGTTTGTCTTTTGTTGAGAATTCTCTTAGCTTATTTTGTCATGTGGTTAACTCCTTATGCCCTTCCATGACTCACATGTCAAGACTTCAGGAAACCTTCTTTAACTCCCAGGCTGGGCTGAGTGACCCTTTTCTGGGTAAATAATGAACTCTGATCATACCCTTCATAGCACTTATCAGACAAATTTGAAGTCTGAAATATTCCATTGTCTGCCTCACCTTACTTAGACAAAGGAACCATGTCCTAGTCTTCATTCTGGCCTCAGGACTTAACACCATGTCTAAACACATAGTGGACACAGAATAATTCACTATTAACAAATTTCTACTTTTACTTCACCCTACATTACAATCCACACAAAGCAGTTGGACTGTAAAATACAAAAAGTACCAACAATTTCACATTACCTCAATGCCATGTTCATTCACAATCGATATATAGTTGGCATTTGTCTCATTGGGGTAAGATAGCAGGACATCGTAATGAACCAACTTGGCTGAATCTAGTCCAAATTTCTTCCACTGGGTTTGGATTTTCTTGGCAAGCAAGAAATTTTCTTCTGTTCCTGCCAGATGAGGAAGCTTTGTAAAAGAACTAAAATGAAAATAAAATATAAGAGGGAGTTAAAGACTATGCTCAGACGATGTGCCTAAAAACTGTTCTAAATGCACTACTTACGCTTTGGGCATTATCGTTTCTATATGACAGATACAAGAAAATCAGCTAGTATTATCAGTTTTTAGATAGGCCAATTTTTAAGTTATTTATATACAACTATAGTGTTCCTATTACACTTCCTCAGAAAAGAACGCATTCCATGGTAAACACCATATCAGAGGCTCAGATATGAGAAGACACCCTGGAAGAATGTCATACTTCTATACCAATAATGTTCCTTTTTGCCGTTTATCAGAAAACAAAGTCATTTTGGGAAAAGAAAATAGATCTTAATATCTCACAGGGAGCACGTGGGCACTTCCACGTTTAACTTAAATAGTTCTGTAACCGGGTTTTTGGGGTGCTGGTGAGGCACAGCTCCCCCTAGAGAATGTTGTAGGTTCTTGGTCTCCATGAGGGCGCGGTAAGCTCATAAAGGTGCGTGGTAACCTTGCAAAGTAAATACCGGACCCAAGAAGTGTTGCAGAAAGGTGATTTTATTTAGGTAGAGAAAAGAGGGAAAAAAAGGAGGAGAAGACAGAAAAACTTCCAAGAAGAGTGTGGAAGGGGACTCCAGAGGGGAAATCCAGGAGGGGAAACAGAGCTCCCACTCTGTGGGAAGGGATTCCAGAGAGCTGGAAATCGGGTGTGGGTGAAGGAGCAGGGGAATTTATCCTGGGAGACGAAAGGAGTGCCTTTAAACTTTGGCTGGGGTGATTGAATATTCGTTTCTTCCCGTGCCCGTGAAATTCAAACATAAATAGTTAAATCTCGCGGATGGAGAGAGATGGGAGGGGGTCATGGCACTGGGAAGTTCTTGCACTTAAAACTACGCCCCCTTGTGGACCCGGAAAGAGAACACATTCCCTCACTTCTACTGTTGATTGTATCATGTGTTCAGATGCTTTTTTTATCTTATTGATGTCAAAGTCCATGCATTTTTATTTTTAATATCCCCTAGTGCTTAGTTCTTGCCTTTACCCAAAAAGTACAGGCTTGCTGAATTTAATTTGGGCAGTGTACTCTTGGTTCTGGATGTAAATAAGTTGAAACATTTAAGTGACCTCACAAACATAGTTCTTAGGGAGATTTATTTTACTTGAGGTGAATAATATTTTTAAAAACCCTAGCTGGGCACCGTGGCTCACGCCTGTAATCCCATCACTTTGTGAGGCCAAGGAGGGTGGATCAACTAAGCTCAGGAGTTCAAGATCAGCCTGGCCAACATGGTGAAACCCCATCTCTACCAAAAAATTAGCCAGGCATCGTGGTGGGCGCTTGTAACCCCAGCTACTTGGGAGGCTGAGGCAGGAGAATCACTTGTACCCAGGAGGTGGAGGTTGCAGTGTGCTGCGATCAAGCCACTGCCCTCCAGCCTGAGGGTACAGAATAAGACTGTCTGGAAAAAAAAAGGAAAAAATTAAAGTCCCCCAACCATCAGTAGAGCAAAAAGAAAAAATAAATCCCTTAAAAAATTTTTTTTTAGTTAACCAGATGGCAGCCACAAAATATATGGCAGTAGAAGGAAATTAACATTTACTAAAAACCTGCTGTATGACAAGCGCTCTATGGTCACTCTCACATATGTTTCTCATTTAATCATCACAATCCTTCTTCCATCATCCCCATTTTGCAAATGAGGAAACTGACAGAGTGGCTGAATAATAATCTACTCATAATTTCGCAGCTAATAAATGCTGGAACTGGAATCCAAAACTGTAGTTATCTGATCTTGAGAAATAGTGATATTTCTAAATAATTCATCTGCTCTTATTATCCATGTGTTTAAAATTATTCTGCAACTCCCTATACCCTGGCGTTGGAAAGTTCACACACCAACATATCATCTACGGCACTTTTAGGTCAGGTTCTCTCTTCTGTCTTTTCAGATTAATTCTCCATCACTCTCTTGTAAACGTCTCTGCTCTCTGTCATTGAGTATATTATTTTTCTCATAAAATTATCATGATCTTTAATACCTTTTAGCCTTTGCACAATGTCTTATCTCAGACAAAAATATTGTCCTATGTACTAGAATCTCCCTCTATCACCACTTCTACTCATTCTCCTTTCTCACTTGCAAAGTATTAATCATTCATAAGGACTCTTCAAGCATCATCTTCTCTGAGATGTCTTTCTCTATGTCCTAAAGTGAAAACTGCAGGTAGCAGATGTTTAATTTCTTACCATATTTGTTTTTAAAAAGTACAAATGTGTTCAGACAGAAGTTATTTTATATGTGCAGGAATAAGAAAGCAAAAAGGCTAGCGATATATAATTTCTACTTTATACAATTCACTATTTTAGTTCATACAAAAAGCAGATACGATTAGAAAAATCATACATATTTCCTTAAATTAGGAGGGAGGATTAGCCATGAATTTTTTTGGTCTCCCATCTTAAGAACCCCCTGAAATGAAACAGAAAAGTACAGAAAAGGAGTAGGAAGGTATAACATCCTAGAGTTTCTCTGTATGATCCCAAGATGAGTATTACAGCTCCAGACATACAAACTCACCCAGTAACTTCAGGAGAAGGAAGTACAAACTAGAACAACTATTCCTTCTTTTGTGCTTAACAAAGGAACATTTTTGTAGATGATCTTGGCTAAGTTTTTCTCCCATTTTATTAGGCAAAATCGGGTCATTTACCCCTTCTCAAACCAGTCATTGCCAGACTGTAGATAATTATAATGATTGGCTTATGGACTAATCACGAGACTCAGGTAACCGTCACTGAATACATCCCCTCCCAAGGGAGGGACAACACTCCAAGTTGAGGTTCTGTTAATAAGAAGGTGCCTGGGAGGAATAAAATCATTCCCACCATTAAGGCCTTTAACCCAATCATCAAGCCCCTCTTTGCCTTCTAAACTCTTCTGCTGTGCTCATTAACCCTTTAGATCTACACTCAACAATTCACCTACATCTGCAGCACCGTCTCTGAATATTTCATTGACCTCCTTGTCTTAACTGGTTTCCTCTGAGGACCCTGCTCACCTGCAGGGTGTTTTATTTTCCATGACCCCACATATCTCGTGGCTAAAGTTCAGCTAGGAGGCCTTCTTACTCTCCATTGGCTCTTTCAAATATATCTTTTCTTTCTTTCAAAACTAGCAGCCTTTTTTTTTTTTTTGAGACAGAGTCTTACTCTGTCACCAGGCGCCAGGCTGGAGTGCAGTGGCACAATCTCGGCTCACTGCAACCTCTGCCTCCCAAGTTCAGGAAATTCTCCTGCCCAGGCCCACACCACCACGCCCAGCTAATTTTTGTATTTTTAGTAGAGACGGGGTTTCACCATGTTGCTCAGGATGGTCTCGATCTCTTGACCTCGTGATCCACCCGCCTCGGCCTCCCAAAGTGCTGGGATTACAGGCTTGAGCCACCGCGCCGGCGAGCAGCTTTTTTGAAGCTTACAGCAAAAGTTACCACCCACTACGCCTTCTAGGTACTGTCATCTACAAAACTGTGGGTCATGCCTCTTCATTCATTAAACGTTGGGGGCCCCTAATATGCTGTATTTCCCTCTATCCCCTCTATCCCTATTCTTGTAATCATTCTTGGTGTATAATTTTTGTATTTGGTTGGATTCAAAAGAAAGAAAAAGCAACACCAACAAGATATTTAATCATCATGAAAACTATTCAACGATTGCTTATCAACTTATGCATATTATACACTAAAGCATAATACTAGTAATATAAATCGATTATTTTAATGTTTAGTCAAGAGCATTATCGTATTTTACTTCTGATGCCTCATGTCATTTTCTAGGACCTTTCTTTTGGACACTTGATGATACGCTGCAAACAGAGTTCAATAGTGTTAACATCTTACCTGGCCTTTTAAGTTAAGCTAATTTAAACGTAAGCACTCTGTCTCGCTTGGTAAGACATTCTTGGATGGGCGTGGTGACTCACACCTCTAATCCCAGCACTTTGGGAGGCTGAGGCAGGTGGATCACCTGAGGTCAGGAGTTCAAGATCAGCCTGGCCAACATGGTGAAACCTTGTCTCTACTTAAAGTACAAAAACTAGCTAGGTGTGGTGGTGGGTGCCTGTAATCCCAGCTCCTCAGGAAGCTGAGGCAGGAGAATCACTTGAACGGGAGGCGGAGGTTGCAGTGAGCCGAGATTGTGCCACTGCACTTAAGCCTGGGCAACAGAGCAAAACTGTCTCAAAACAAACAAACAAACAAACAAAACCCTAAACACTGCCATTCTATCCCATTGCATGAACTATGTATATAGACTGAGTCTCTCTTCAAGTGATGTTCATCCCACTACCTACTCATTCTTTTCCTGTATCATCAAAAAAGCACCTCAAAACAGGTATTTTGGATTAACCTCTTAAATCTGATGTGCCTTGATGATAAATAAGCTCAAATTTTATAAGAACAGTATAGCTGTTTTTATTCCTCATTATAATAGCTCACTCTAGTTTATCCATAGACACTAACATGGAACCTTGTGATCTCAGCAAACCACAGCACAGACGGGCAGAAAATAGAGATTGTACTCAGCTTATGATGAGGTTATGTCCCTATAAACTCATTGAAAGTCAAAAGTATTACTAAATTGAAAATGCATTTAATATTCTGATAAATCCATCATAAAGTTGAAAAATTCTAAATCAAATCATCATAAGTCAAGGATTATCTCTTAACCGTAGTGTATGCATTTTCCTGGGTATATTTGTCTCCAGGGTTTAACTGGAGTATTAGAAGAAGAGAAAGAATGGTGCAGAAAAATATTTTAAGAAATAATAAACAAGACTTTCCTAAATTAATGGAAGACATAAATTTACCTCATCAGGAAACTCAGAGAGCCCAAACAGGCTAAATTTAAAGATAACTATGCCTAGACACATAGTAAAACTACTGAAAATCAAAGACAAAAACGATACATGTTACATGATTTAACGACTGTAAACTTCTCATCAGATGATACAGCAGCTAGAAGACAGTGAAACGTTTAAAGTTCTAAACACTTCATGTGTGTTAGTGCAGTCAATCCAGAATTCTATAACCAGGAAAAATATGTTTAGAGAATAAAGTTGAAATAAAGAATTTTATAGATGAAGAAAAACTAAGAATTTGTCACCATCAGATTCCACATTAAAGGAAATACTTAACAAAGTTATTCAGGCTCAACAGAAATAGCACAGGGCAACCTAAATCGTCAGAAACAAATGAAAAGCATTAAAAATGAAAAATACCTAAGAAACATGAAATACCAATTTTAACTTTAGTTGGTTTACAATACATATAAGTGTTCAAAAAATATATAACATTAATACAGCATTATTTTTGTGGTTCATATTTCGTGTATGTACGATGCTTGCGACAGCTACTGTATAAAGGATGGTGAGGGAGAGAGTAAATGGACATAGAAATGTGAGTTTTCTCCATTTTATATTAAGTGACATAGTAGTAAACTTAAGAATACAGTGAAACATTATAAATGTATAATACAATCTTTAGAGTATCCACTAAAAAGTACAATGAGGTGTAGCCAAAAGATAAATTGAAATAAAATTTCATGTATTTTACTCACTATCAAAAAAGTCAGGAAATGCATAAGGTACAGAAAGAAAACAGAAAACAAACCATAACGTGGCTGATTTAAGTTTAATTATATCAATCAATAACTATATTATATGTTAACGGACTAAATACTCAAAAGGCAGAGATTACCAGAATGGACAAAAAAGCAAATATCTATTATATGCTGCCTACAGAGGGCATACTTAAATTAAAATTACAAAAATGGATAAAACAGCAATGACAACTGTGTTCTCTCTATAGAGGGTACATTTTAATTCTAATGAAAGTGATAGGTTAAAAGTAAGTAGACGGAAGAAGACATCCTATGTAAACATAAGTATTAGAAAGCATAGCAAAAATGTCAAAAATTCCATTCATATGACATGAAATAGACTTAAATAGATTATTACTAAAGATAATGAAGCATATTTCATAAAAATAAAACGTCATTCTGTTTTGAAGACATAACAACATCCATGTGTATATGTCTAATTAATGAGCTTCAGAATACATAGAGCAAAAACTGACCAAATTAGTGGGACAAATAGGCAATTTCACATTCCTGGAGAAAATTATAACATCCTTCTGGATTAAATTTGACCTCCTCCCAAATTAGTAAAGAAATAAAGGAATTACCCTATCAACCAGCTAAAAAAGAAAAATCATCTGATTATATTAATTGATACAGAAAAAGCACCTGACAAAATTCAACACCCATTCAGGATAAAAAACCTCTCAGCAGTCTTGGAACAGAGGGGAGCTTCTTAACTTGACAAAGAGCATCAACAAAATACCTACAGCTACATCATACTTAATGGTGAAACTAAATCTTTCTCCTTAAGATTACAAAAAAGAAAAGAATGTCCATTCTCACTACTTTTATTCAACATAGTAATGGAAGTTCCAGTCAGCAAAAAGAGGCAATTTTTCTTTAAAAAAGTAAAAGCCATACAGATTAGAAAGCAAGAAGGAATGAAACGTTCCCTATTTGAAGATGACATTACTGTCTACATAGAAAATTCCAATGACTCTAAAAGAAACAAACGAAGCTCTTTCCCACCTTCCAGCCAAGTGCAAGGGCAGTGACTCACATCTGTAATCCCAGCATGTCTGGAGGCCAAGGTGGGAGGATTGCTCAACCCCAGGAGTTTGAAACCAGCCTGGGAAATATAGCAAGATTCTGTCTCAGAAAACTTCCCCAAAACCATACCAAACCAACCAATCAAACAAAACCTTCTTAGAATTCAGCAAGGCCACAGGATGCAACATCAATACACAAATGTGTGGAAATTGAAATTAAAACACAATATAATTTGCATTTGCTCCAAAGAAAATGACATACTTAGATGTAAATCTAGCAAAGCATATAAAGCATCTGCTTGATGCAAGTTACCAAATGCTGATAAAAGAAAAGATGATCTACAATTGGAAACATATTATGTTCATGTAACAGAAGACTGGACATAGCGAAAATGTCAAAAATTCCAAAATTCCTCTACAGGATTAATGTAATTCCTATCACAACTCCAGCAATAGTTTTTTAGACAAATATGTGTTTATTCTATATTTTAAATGAAAAGTTAAGGGACATAGTATAGCTACAGTAATTGTTTAAAAGAATAAGGTAAGAGGAATCATTCTATGTGTTGTTAAAATCTATGACACCACTTTTATAATCAGGACAGTGCTGTACTGGTTCAATATGGCAGAATATAAAACTCAGCAATAGAATAAGACTCTGTCTCTACAAAAGACAGAATCTAGAAATAGACTCACACAGACACGCCTAACCAATTTTTAACAATGGTGCAAAAGCAATTACATGAAAAAAGGATAACATTTTAGCAAATGGTGATAGAGCAACTTGACATTCACAAGCAAAACAATTTACTCAACCTAAACCTTACACCTTATGCACACATTAACTCAAAATGGGTCAGAAACTGTAATGTAAAAGGTAAATTGTAAATCTTTGGGAAAAAAAAGACAAAAGTGATCAAAGGCCAAATCAAAGAGTTCTTAGATATGAACCCGAAAACATGATCCAAAAAGAGAAAAACTGATAAACTAAACCTCATCATAATAAGGTTTTAACTTCTGATCTGCTCATGAGGGTGGGTGAATAGAAAAATTACAGATTAGAAAAAAATATTTGTTCACTGCATTTCCAAGAAAAGACTTGTATCTAGAATACAGTTGACCCTTGAAACAACATAGGTTTGAACAGCATGGCTCCACTTATATATGAATTTTTTTAATGAATGTATTAGAAAATTTTTTTCAATGAGTATGTTAAAAAAATCACTTATATATATATATATATGTTTTTTATGAATATATTACAAAATGTTTTGGAGATTTACAACTTTTTGAAAAAAACTCATGAACCACATAGCCTAAAACATTTTTTAAAAAAATAAGGTTTGTCATGAATGCGTGAAGTATATGTAAATAGTATCTATTTTATCATTTACTACTTTTAAATACAGATTCTATTATGAAAAGTTAAAATGTATCAAAACTTATGCATGCACTTACAGACCACATGGTGCCATTTGCAGTCTAGAGAAATGTAAACAAACATAAAGATACATTATAAAATCATAATTATGTGAAATTAACTACAGTACATTGTGTACTACAGTAATACTTTTGTAGTCACAGCTTATCGCTCTTGCAGTGAGCTCATGTTGTGAGCATCTGCTTAAACCTCTGTGTGATGCTAATCATCTCCCTAATCATCTCTACATGAACAGTTTGTCTCTCCAGTAAATTGCTTATGGCAGTAAAGAAAAATGATCTCTCATGGATCTCATGTAGTTCTCACCATGTTTAGTACAATACTATAAACCTTGAATAACACCATGGGATCTATACAAAGTACCACTAATGATACACTGTAAGAAAAAGATGAATTGCTTGGTGTACCATAGACGGAGGTCTGCAGCTGTGATTGCCCTCCATTTTCAGGATAAACAAATCCAGCATAAGGAATATTGTTAAAAAAATAAAAAGAAGAAAAAATTTGTGAAGCTGTCACTGCAGCTATGCTAGCAAGTGTGAAAACCTTGTACTTTTGAAAATTACCTTTTTCTCTTGGATTAAAAATGTAACTTTTATGTGGGTGTAGGATTGCTATAAGAAAGGCAGACCTTGGGAGGCTGAGGCGGGTGGATCACGAGGTCAAGAGATCGAGACCATCCTGGTCAACATGGTGAAACCTTGTCTCTACTAAAAATACAAAAATTAGCTGGGCATGGTGGCGCGTGCCTGTAATTCCAGCTACTCAGGAGGCTGAGGCAGGAGAATTGCCTGAACCCAGGAGGTGGAGGTTGCGGTGAGCCGAGATCGCGCCATTGCACTCCAGCCTGGGTACCAAGAGCAAAACTCCGTCTCAAAAAAAAAAAAAAAAAAAAAAAAAAAAAAAGGCAGACCTATAGACTCTAATTAATACGATATGAGAAAAAGCAAAGCCATTCTATGACAACTTAAAGCAAAAAGAATGTAAAAGTAGGGAATAATAGGCCTGCAAAACATGGTTTGATAAATTTAGGAAGAGGCTTGTCTTTAAAAGTATCAAGGTAACAGGAGGCGCAGCTTCTGTTCACCAAGAGGCAGTAGACAAGTTCTGCAAACGACATTAAGTAAAGTACTGAGTTCTACCAGACATACAAAGAGGAGCTGGTACCACTCCTTCTGACACTATTCCAAACAATCCAAAAAGAAGGAATCCTTCCTAAATCATTTTATGACACGAACATCATCCTGATACCAAAACCCGGCAGAGACTCCACAAAAAAAAGAAAACTTTAGGCCAATATTCATGATGAACATAGAAGCAAAAATCTTCAATAAAATACTGGTAAACCGATCACAGCAGCATAAAATGATAACATCAAAAAGCTTATCCATTATGATCAAGTAGGCTTCATCCCAGGGATGCAAGGCTGGTTCAACATAGGCAAATCTATAAACGTAATCCACCATATAAACAGAATCAAAGACAAAAACAACATGATTATCTGAATAGATGCAGAGAAGGCCTTCGACACAATTCAACAGACCTTTATGCTAAAAACTCTCAAAAACCTACGTATCGACGGAACGTATCTCAAAATAATAAAAGCTATTTATGATAAACCCACAGCCAATATCATACTGAATGGGCAAAAACTGGAAGCATTCCCTTTGATATCTGGCACTAGACAAGGATACCCTCTCTCACCACTTCCAACATAATATTGGAAGTTCTATCCAGAGCAATCAGGCAAGAAAAATAAATGAAGGGTATTCAATTAGGAAAGGAGGAAGTCAAATTGTCTCTATTTGCAGACGACATGATTGTATATTTAGAAGACCCCATCGTCTCAGCCCAAAATCTCCTGAAACTGATAAGCAACTTCAGCAAAGTCTCAGGATGTGAAATCCATGTGCAGAAATCACAAGCATTCCTATACACCAATAACAGACTTAAAGAGAGCCAAATCAAGAAAGAACTGCCATTCACAACTACTACAAAGAGAATAAAATACCTAGGAGTACAACTAACAAAGAATTGAGGGAATGTGTTCTCTTTCCGGGTCCACAGCGGGGCACAGCTTTAAGGGCAAGAACTTCCCAGCGCCATGCCCCTCTCCCATCTCTCTCCTGCCTGGAGGGGTACACCAGAAAAAGGGGTACAGCTAGAAAAAGAGGTACAGCTGGAGAAGAAGACTTCAAAATCTTAAGTAAAACCAGCCTCATTCTGCCTGTCTCTTTAAGAATACCTGAAGTGGCTGCAGCCAGGCAGGTCTGTGGGGAACCGGAGCAGCTGCACGGCCATACCCGTCTTAAGTGGTGCGGGCCACCCAGAATTAAAAATGCAGTTTTTGGGCTGGGCGCGGTGGCTTAGGCCTGTAATCCCAGCACTTTGGGAGGCCAAGGTGGGTGGATCACGAGGTCAACAGATCGAGACCATCCTGGTCAACATGGTGAAACCCCGTCTCTACTAAAAATACAAAAAATTAGCTGGGCACGGTGGCGCGTGCCTGTAATCCCAGCTACTCAGGAGGCTGAGGCAGGAGAATTGCCTGAACCCAGGAGGCGGAGGTTGCGGTGAGCCGAGATCGCGCCGTTGCACTCCAGCCTGGGTAACAAGGGCGAAACTCTGTCTCAAAAAAAAAAAAAAAAAAAAGCAGTTTTTTGTTTTTTGTTTTTTTGTTTTTTTGTTTTTTTGTTTTTTACCTCCAAGCTCTCTCTCTGCTTTCGCTCTTCTTCTCTATCCTTCGGATATTATCTCTGGGACCAAAACCTGCGGAAGCCTGTGGTGCAGAGCAGGAGAGCACTGGCCCCAGGGCCTTTCGCTCCTTGCTGGCTGGGAACAGCCCAGCCCTCAAACGGGAACTGGGACCTCCTGCCAGGCTGGAGGAAACAGCGGGGAGGGGCGAGGTACAGCCTGAGCCTGCAGGGGACTGGGGAGCCTGGCGGCCTAGTGCATGGCTCCGGTAGGCCTCTTTGGCCTTTCCCAGTCCCAGGCAGCAGTGTAAAAAATGCTTCCCCAGGGCATTTGCCTGCTGGCTGCAGGTCCCCGTGTGGGCAGCAGCTTGGGTAGTGGCCCAGGCGCTCACGTGGTTCTGGCAGGGTCAACAGGGCAACCGAAAGCCATGGAGGTGGGGAACTCACGGCAGGCCCAGAAGCTGCTTCAAGGCATCTTTTAAACTGAAGCAGCAAGCGGCTTTTTTCCTCTTCCGGTGGGTGTGGGTGGGAGAAAGGAAGTGGCTGCGGGCTGTCAGCCCCGCCCAGCTTTTAGGCAAGCCACACCGCCTCAGGGCGCAGCATTCGCATTCAAAACAGGGCTCAAGAAAGCTTTCCGCCTTCCCTTACTGCAAGTGGCTTGTTTGCACAGTTGGTTAAGGTTACTGGTTCAAATCCGTGGTGGAACCAGTCTTGAATCGGTGGAACCTTTTGGGGAAGTTCAGAGGCTGAAGGCTATGAGACTTGGTATTTGGTGTATAATTTGTCTTGCTTAGGATTGGCTCTCTCTACGGCAGAACTTTTCCATCTAGGAGAGCATAGTTAAACTGGTTCCAGGGCCCAAATAGTCAATGGCAGGTCTCACAACCTTAAAAGCATTTTCCTACAATGGAAGATGGGTTAGGGGAGAGGTGGCCCAGGTCCTGAGGGTATTCCAGTTAGAATGGCAATCATTAAAACATCTGGAGACAACAGATGCTGGAGCTGATGTGGAGAAATAGGAACACTTTTACACTGTTAATGGAAGTGTAAACTAGTTCAACCACTGTGGAAGACAGTGTGGCTCTTCCTCAAGGACCTAAAAATAGAAATTCCATTTGACCCAGCAATCCCATTACTGGGTATATATCCAAAGGATTATAAATCATTCTATTATAAAGACACATGCACACGAATGTTCATTGCAGCACTGTTTACAATAGCAAAGACCTGGAACCAACCCAAACGCCCATAGATGATAGACTGGACAGGGAAAATGTGGCAGATATACACCATGGAATACTATGCAGCCATAAAAAATGATGAGTTCATGTCCTTTGTAGGGACATGGATGAATCTGGAAACCATCCTCAGCAAACTGACACAAGAACAGTAAAACAAACACCACATGTTCTCACTCATAGGCGGGTGTTAAACAATGAGAACACATGGACACAGGGTGGGGAGCATTACACACTGGGGTCTGTTGTGGGGGAATAGAGGAGGGACAGCAGGAGGTAGGGATTGGGGAGGGATAATGGGGGGAGAAATGCCAGATAAAGGTGATGGGGGATGGAGTCAGCAAACCACATTGCCATGTACGTACCTATGCAACAATCCTGCATGTTGTGCACATGTACCCCAGAACCTAAAGTGCAATAAAATCTATATATTAAAAAAAAAATTATCACAGATTTCTTAGCAGAAAATATAAGCAAGCCAGAAGGCAATGGAATAACATCTTCAAAGTAAAGTGAAAAACTGTACATTTAGAATTCTATATATTCAATACTGAGAAGAAAGGATATCTGCCTGAAAATGTTTTTTAATGCAAATTAAAGTTCCCTATTCTCAAGGCGGAGGGATGCTACAAAGGATATTTATGAGTAAGAAAGAGATGTAAGCACTGAGATTTAAGGCAGGAAGGGATAGGCGAATTCTACTGTTTTGTGCAAAGGCAGTTGGGTTTATGATCAGCATTGCCCTTATCTATGAAGCTGCTAATCCCCAAGCCTTGAAGGAAAAAGATAAACACCAGCTTTCAGTCTTTTTGGTTGTACAACAAGAAGGATTGGACAACAGAAACCCATTTTCTAGATTGGCTCCACCCATACTTTGTTCCTTCAGTCAGAAAATACCTTGCCAGGAAAGGGCTGCCTTTTAAAGTTCTTTTCGTATTGGAAAACGCCTCTGCTACCCAAAAACCCTGAGTTCTGGTAGTGTACTTGCCCCCAAACACGTATCTCTAATTTGACCTCTAGATCAAGGGGTCATAATAGGAATCTTTAAGGCTCGTTGCACTCTATGGAAAGGATTGTCAGTACTATGGAAGAGAACCCCGGCAGAACATCATGAAATTCTGAAAGAATTACACCTTTGAAGATGCCATCATTGTTATAGAAAATGCTGTGAAAGCCATCAAGCCCAACACAATAAATTCCTGCTAGAGAAACCCGTGTGCAGACATTGTATATTACTTCACCGGATTTATGACAGAGCCAAATAAGGTAACCATGAAAGAGATTGTGAATATGGCAAAAAAAAAAGGTTGAGGGATGAAGTGTTTCAAGATATTTATCTTGGAAAAAAATCAAAAGGTAGCAGATACTAGAGAAATTAACAGAAGATGATTTGATGGAGATGAATACTTCTAAACCAGTACTAGATAATGAGGAAGAAGACACAGAAGAAGCAATACCAGAAAACAAGTTGATATTAGACAATCTGGCAGAAGGGTTTCCATTATTCAAAATTGCTTTTCCCTTCTTTTACATACGGTCTTTCTATGATACAGGCACTAACACTAAAGCAAATGATGGAAGAAGAACTGGTACTGTATAAAAATATTTTTAGAGAAACAAAAAAGTAAAAAACAGACATGATGTATAAGAGTTAAAAGGAATGTGCCTGCCTTTCCTGCCTCCCCTTCTCCAACTTCTCTGCCTCTGCCATCCTTGAGACAGCAAGACCAACCCCTCCTCTTCCTTCTTCTCCTCAGCCTACTCACTGTGAAGACCACTAGAATCAAGAGCTTTATGATAATCTGCATTCACTTAATGAATAGTAAATGTGCAAATGCTTCTCTTTCTTATGATTTTCTTAATATCATTGTCTTTTCTAACTTACTTTATTTTAAAAATACAGCAAATAATACATGTAACATACAAAATACATGTTGTCTATGATATTGCTAAGGTGACTAGTAGTCTATTAATAGTTAAGTTTGGGGATAGTCAAAAGTTGTATGTGGATTTCTGATGGCATGGGGTGTCAGCACTCTATGCCCACATTATTCAAGAGTGAACTCTATACAAAGAAATCAAAAAACTCCACAGAGGGTTGGACATGGTGGCTCATGCTTGTAATCCTAGTGCTTTGGCAGAGTGAGGTGGGTGGGTTATTTGAGCTTAGGAGTTCAAGCCCAGCCTGGGAAAAATAATGAAACCCTGTCTCTATCAAAAACAAAACAAACAAACAAAAAAATTAGCTTGGTGTGGTGGTGTGTGCCTGTAGTCCCAGCTACTCAGGAGGCTGAAGTGGGAGAATCCCTTGCACCTAGGATATGGAGGCTGCATCGAGCTGAGATCGCACCACTATACTCCAGTCTGGGTGATGGAGTGAGATTCTGTCTCAAAACAACAACAAAAACAAAAACAACAGCAAACAAAAAACTCCACAGGGGGAAAAGAACATATATCTAAATAGAAAATAGGCCAAAGTTGTGAGTAGACTTCTAAAATTATTCCTTTATTTTTAAATTTTATGGATACCTACTACTTGTACACGTTGATGGGATATATGTAATATCTTGATACAAGCATACAATAAGTAATAATTAAATCAGAGTAATTAGGATATCTATCACTTCAAACACATCATTTCTTTGAGTTTGGAACATTTCAAATACACTCTAGTTGTTTTGAAATATACAATAAGTCATTAACTATAGTTCTTCTATTGTGCTCTGTAATACTAGACCTTATTCTTTCTACCTACTGTATTTTTGTACCCATTGAACCAATCTCTCTGTATCCCCACCCTCCTCACTACCCTTTCAGTTTCTGGTAACCATCATTCTATTCTCTATCTCCATGAGATCAATGTTTTTAGCTCCCACATATGAGTGAGATCTTGCAACATGTGTCTTTCTGTGCCTGGCTTATTTCACTTAACATAATGACCATCCATGCTGCTGCAAATGACAGGATTTCTTTCTTTTTTGGGGGCTGAGTAATAATTCATCCTGTATATACACCATAGTATCTGTTGATGGATACAAGTTACTTCTATATCTTGGCTATTGTGAATACTGCCACCATAAACATCAGAGTGCAGATATCTCTTTGGAATACCGATTTCTTTATTTTGGGGTAGAAATGCAAAATTGTACAACCACTTTTCAATTATCTTTGGCATTTTCTTAAAAAGTTAAACTTATGCTTATCATCAAAGCCAACCATTTCAAAAGAAATAAGACCACATACCCACAGAAAGACTTGTAAACATCTGTTCATAGCAGCTTTATTCACAATAGTCAAAAACTATAATCAACCCAAATTTCCACCAACTACACATTGTAGTACATCCATACAATGGAATTCTACTCAGCGATAAAAATAATGAACTACTAATACATACAACAATCTAGATGAATCTCAAAATCATTATTCTGAGTAAAAGAAGCTAGATACAAAAGAACATATATTATTCCACTTATATAGTAATCTATATGAATCACCAATGACAGCAAATGAATCACCAGTGACATTAAAATTGATCAGTGATTGCCTAGTGCCAGGGATGGAAGGTGGTGGGTAATAAACCGCAAAGGGCATGATGGAATATTTTCGTAGCATGATGGAGGAGGTGGTTTGTTCAGCATAACATACATCTGTCACAACTCTCAAATTAAATTATAGGCTTTGTAGGGATGCAGTCTATTTTATGTAAATTATACTTCACTAAAGCTGATTTTTAAAAATAACACTCATTTGAAAGAGTCTGAATACAGAAATAAATGCCATGGTCATTGCTCTTAAGGAGTTTTTATAATCACTCCCCTGATTGCCACTGCTTTTCATGCTTAGAAGCTAGCAGATTTGCAATGATTCTTTTTGGTTTCATTTTGTCTTATCTGTAAACAATAAATTTATACTTGCAAGATGGGATAAAGGTTTAACTTTTGGCAAACAGAATGAGAGACTTTGATCACTTTTCCACTAAATCACTTAGTCAACAAGCATCTAACTTTCTTTGGCAGAATACGATATCTAAAAAAAAATTGCTGATTAAAACCCAGGCACTGATGAACAAAGGGTAACCTTCAGTTAGATCCAAAGTTACATGAAGTTGAAACATCTCTCAATAAGCCAGTCAGGTACTTTTTGTTAGATAAAGTTAGGAAAGAAAGACCTACTTTTGTAACATTCTAATGGATTTCACCCCAAGAATAGTTTAAAGAGGCGTTAAAAAAATAAGTTAATGACTAATATGTAATTTCACACAGAGAAGACTGTCCTCATGTATATAACAAGTTATAATACGCTTCTCACTCTGCAACATTTTAAACATGATTTTTAAGATCAAATATGCCAAATAAACTTACCGAAGAAATGATTTGATATTTTCAGCTTTCATTTCGGATACCAGTTCCCACCGTATACTTTGATGAGAGCGCACAGAAGTGGCTGTTTCTTTGAGAGGCTTAATAAACCAGCCTGAGGGGAAAAAAATACACAAACATACACACATATACACAAACTCATTTTGACTTTATTAAAACTAGAAGTGAAGCCACCCTTGTCTCCTTACCCCAAAAGAGCCTGTATCTGACAGATCATGGTGAGCTTTAAAAAATAATGTTCACATTAAATGCAGAAAACCTGTAAATTCTGATATGTAATGTAATTTTGAGCTGCTTAAAAGAGTTTCATTTAAGGGAAATACTTCCATTTTCTTACATTATGCATCAAGGCGTGGCCTTTCCTGTTCCCTGGACATTTAGTCCCTGACACATAGGGGACATTCCACAAATATTTGTTTAAATGAAGAGCAGGGGTTTTTGTTTTTTGTTTTGCTTTTGATGCTGCTCATACCAGTTGAAAGTTTTAACTCATTAATATTGCTTGGAAATAAAACGAGTTTTTTCACCCCTGCACATAGTGACAGCTGTAGGTTGTCTTTTCAGCGGCCCAGAACTCAGTGAACATTTAATAAATTCAAATTTCAAACACACTTTGTCTATTAGGAAGCCCAAAAATACATTCCGTCTGGTTTTGCTGAAATCTGCAGAGTTCATCAGATCTAGCCCAGCCGGCCAGGGCTACCGCACAGCCCAGCCCCTTCGAGCTCCAGAACTTCTCCCTTCATTTCTGCGGAGGATCGCGAGCCCCGGAGTCAGGGGAAGGTGTTTCACTCACTTACCCACCATAAATCCCACCAGGAAAGATGCCAGCGCAGCAGCCAAGCACATCCAAAGGTACAGACGTCCCCGGGACTTCGCCATGGCTTCCTGATGAGCCTCGGGCGCCAGCTGTCTTCGTGAGCCTCGGGGCTGTAGAGCAATAGAGAGCGCGCGCGCAGGAGGCGGTGAGAGCCGGGTGGCCCCAGCTGCCCTTCGCGAAGCCGCGCCTCCGCCCTCCCCGCCAGTCCCCTGACGAAGGAAACCAGGCAGCGCCGAGCTGTGGTCCCCTGCAGGGGAGGGAGCGAGCCCTGCAGAGCGGGGAGGGATTCTTGGACTACTGTCTCTTTGCCAGGTCCATCCCCCGAAATGCCCAATTTCGGCTCAGAAGTGGATTTAAATATTGCTTTTCCTGCTCTATTGGTTGTTATTCTTTCAGATCCTCTGCTGTAATTTCCCACTCGTCAAACTCGGGAAGAATTTCTGGTCCTGGGTGCTCCGCTGTTAAAACCGTTAACACCACTAATACCTCAAACATAGGTCAGCATCAAAATTGATGAGATTGCGTTCTTTTGTTCCCCCTTATTTAAACAAAACACCGTATTTCTGTAATTCTGTTTCCACTCATTTAACTGAGGTTTTTACCTACCTCACTAGAATGTTATAGGTTTGCATTAGTACAATTAACCATTGGAAGGACCTTGCACTGCCAGTAGGTACTGAGAGTAGTTTCTTAATGTTTGGGAGACCACAGTCTCCCGAAATATGGTGCTTTGATATGCTAGACTGAAGAAGCCAGAAGGTCTCTCTGACCATACCCCTCTCTTCCAGCTCCTCCCTCTCAACCCTTTTTCTCTCCGAAAGCACAGGAAACAAAAGTTTCTTTTCTGAGTTTTCATTAACTGAACTCATATCTTAGAAAGAAGGACTGTAGTCTGTCAGAGCAACCGGCAGACTTCTGTCACAAACCATTGGCTGCTCGGTAGGGCCAATGGACTTTGTCCCAGGCCGTGATACATTCTTCAAGCCCATCGAATTCATTTACTACCCTCCTAAAATTACACACACATTCTCATCTTCCTTTCCTCTAAAAAGATGGGTATATTATCATCTGTACCTCATTGGGGTAATTATTCTACTATGATTTCCTCGTGCTATGTTGTTTAAAAAAATTGTAAGCCTTTCCAATTAGTCTGCCTTTTGTGCCTTGATTTTCCAGCAATACTTCAGAGAGTGAAGGGAAAGCTTTCCATTGACCCCTACATCACCAATGGCCCCTGTCATTCCCCCGTCCTCACCATATTACGTTTATGAAGCATTTCTCTTTAAAGATGGGTTTGCAAAATAGTGGTCATTATAAATAGAATGCCTGCATCCAACTATCTCACCTCAGAGAAAAATTTTAGCAATTTGTGATTGGCTTCACCTATCTAACCAAAATTTTGTAGTTTTTTCTGCCAAAGCAAAACTGCTGAGTTGACTTTGAAGAGGGTGCTATATCTAGGGATATATCCTAAACTTCACAGCATTGTCTGCAGAATTATGTATCACCTGATTATGTAATTACCCTGATGGCCTTAGGTAATGCACCTTTGCTTCTAACAAGTGACTAGAAGAGTCAAATTTATTTGGGGGAGACAAAATTGTTTTTTTGGTCCTTGTATTTCAATGGCTATGAATTGAACATAATTGTTGGTAGCTATGCCTACTGACGTTTTTCTTGAAATGTTTGTAGCACACTCGATACTTAACTTTGAAACACACCACTTTAATGAACTATTGATTTTTAGATGTCTGCATGTCATTTAAGTCCCATCTAACTTCAGCTTTTTCAGCTACTAGCCTGATAGACATTCCTTGACTGATTCCTCCAGTGTTTTCTGTTTTAGAGAGAAACATCTTTCCAAAAACATTTTCATAACAAAGTAAGTTTGTTCCTCCTTATACGCATACACACAGAATCATAAATAGGGAATCAGAATGGAATTATTAAGAAGGTTCAATATCCAGTGAAGTAACTAAACCCCTCAAATATGGCTTGAGAAACATTTTCCAAGAGCACTCAGAATTATTTTTATGTGTTGCATTATGAAATAATACTGGGATTTTAATAACTCTCCAGTGATTAACAGGTGACTCACGAAGGTCTCAAACAACCAAATGCTACTTTTCTACATATAATAAACATTTTGGGGATTGATTGTGTAGTTTGTTAATTTGTAGACTCTTGGCTTTGTCTATTTGCTACTCATGGGACCATTTGCGGTTGACTACATATCCCTCAAGAGACAGATCAGAATTATCTCCAGAAAAAGGTTTATTGAAGAAAGAGAAGGTAGAAACTAATGAATAAAATTGCTAAGCTATTTGTGAAATTTGTTTTTTCCGACTCATCTTGTATTTTTTATAGTTAATTGAAGTTTGACTAATAGAAAAAAATCAATCATTATTTGGCACAGTTTGCCAGTTTGAGTAATCTTCCTAAATAAAAATTATTCATTCAACCAACATTTATTGAGAGGCCATAATATGCCACACATTATGCAAAATTCTGAGAATACGATCGTTGTTTTTATGAATCCTATAATTCAATGAGAAGGCAAAGATTGAATACAAAATTAAATGTAACGAGTTCCAAGAATAAAAAATGTTACCTCAAATAAGACTGTTGTCTCCGCAGGCGGCATCTGCAATCTTGAAAAGCCATTGTAAAAAGCCACTTAGCTGGCTCAACAAGCCTTTGGCCTTTTGTCGATACAGACACTGCAAACATTCAAAATTCTATGTTAATTAAGTTTTTAACAGACGGCTGCTATCAAAAGTAATTTCTAATTGTTACCATCTTGGCAGATATTTGTACTTTGCAAATCACACTTAACAGAGCAACACTGCTGATGTGGGGCAATCCTTTTCAAATTCTCCATCAAAACTAATGGTATATAAAAACTTTTAGTATTGAAAGCCAGTCTCTCAATGAAACTATTTGACACATTTGACCTGCTCATGATTCAGTCAGCCTCTAACGTGACAAAACTCACCACCTCCTCCATTCACTATGAATTGCTCTTATCTAAGCATTTCTTCCTCCTCCATCATAGCAGAGGCAATTTTGTAACTCTGAAGTTCAAGTCCTGTTACATGGGCTATGGTAAGGTTTGAAAACAAAGTGTGATATGTATACTAATAAAGCAGTATGTATAAATTTCCCTTGTAAAATTAAGCTTTAATTATTAAGCTTTAATAAAAAAGAATAATGTTTAGCTTGACAGTAAAGTGGAAAAATATATATCAAACTCACAGTCTCTCCAGGTGCTGTGTCACAAAATTTCATGCTTTGCTTAAAAATGTTGCCTTATCCTGTGTATGAGAGGCTCATTGTATAGATAGACATTAGTGATATCACAAGGTGGCATTACTAGGGAAATGATAATAGGCCTACGTGATGTGGTCATCCAGAAAACAGTGTTCACTTTCCAAAAATGTGAATAGTTGATGTTATGATATTTGTGATTCAGCACAAGAAATATATTCCAGCTGGGCATTTGTTTCTTTTCTGTTTCATAGGACGGGGTCTCACTATGTTACCTCGGCTGGTCTCGAACTCCTGGGCTCAAGCAGTCCTCCAAGCTTGGCCTCCCAAAGAGCTGAGATTATAGGTGTGAGCCACTTTGCCCAGCCTGGTTAAGTATTTTTAAGATTCTGGGCCCCAAAATTGTAAAAAATTAGTTTCAAATATAAAATAAGATGTTAGAAAGTTAGTACATTAAGCAATATACCAGAAACTATATAACGGAGGAGAGGTGAGACGAAGGAAGAAGTGTAGATAGTGAGAAAAGGTAAAAGACTAATGAAAATGAGAAGAAATTTTAAAAGAAAAGCAGAAATCATGATTGGATGATTTCCTTCTGATGTCATAATTACTCTACTAAAAATAAATGTAGAAATTAGAAAAGACCTACCAGGTTAAAGTGTAAAATAGACCATCCGTACCGTCTCATCAACACAGGATATGCCTCCTATCATGCTAACATTGTAGTTGGAATCTTGACACTGGTAAGTTGTATAACTTGGCCTTTAAACCAGATTTTCCAACTCAACATTGCTCCTCCCTTATCATTAACATGTACCTTCAAGCTGTGTTCCATGATACCTTTAACTAATAGTGCCCTGATTAGGGTAACTCCTGTGCTATTTCTTCGCAAACTCATCCTATAGCCTCATTTACAGCTTCGGTCCCTGTATCACTTTAGTGCCACTTTATTGTGAATAATTCCCTTTAGATTTCGAATCCTCTCTCTAACATGCCTTTTTCTACCTGCTCTTGTCTGATACCTATTTTCGCTTGATACCACTTTTTTTCTGAAAACCAGTTAAATGGATGTTTTCTTTTCTTGCCTCTCCATTGACTCATGGGGTCAGAGAGGAAGGACAGATCTTTGCTTTGCCACCATTATTCCCTGTGCATTCTCTTCTGAAGTCACTTCCATCTGATTATATAATTTGCTTCATTTTTAATCATGGTCCCCACCAAGATATTCTCCTACTTTCACCTGTGGTTTTAATGGCTACCTTGTAGAATTCTTTGGCACTTCAGTCCATTTCTTTCACACCTCACATCGAATTCTTTAGTATGTTCTATTGGCTCTGTAATAAAAATGCGTCTTGAATCTAGCTCCTTACCGTCTTCACTAGTATTATTCTAATCTTAGCTACAGTAATCTCCCACCTAAAGCCTTTTAACTGGTTTCTCTTTCTCCACCTTTGCAGACCATCTCACTCAATAGAAAGTTCCTCCTAAGGCAACATTCAGATCATGTCATAACTTAAAATTTTCCAAAGCTTTGTCTTTAATGTTAAAAATAAAATTTACTAGAACAAAGGTCTTAGAGGAAAAAGAAGAAAATAAACCAAAACCAACCCCCAATCTCCCCCAAATTTAGACTTATTAGAGTGGCTACCAAAAACCCACATGATCTAGCTTTTGAGTCTCACCTCCCCTCAAAGGAAAACTCCACCAAGGAAATAGATGCAAACCAAATACCTGGAGACCGGGCAACCATGAAATCAACAAAGAGCACCAGCATCATAAAGAAACAGACAAACCCAAAGGAGGCTTGTGGCACTTTGCCCTCCTAGTGATAAATGGAACAAATTCATATGTCTATAGATTAAGGAGCTTTGTTATATGGCAAATGGCTAAGAAAGCCCCAACCTTCTTTAATATTTTCCAAATATCCCTAACAAGGTAAAATATCAGAAGGGGGTGTCTAACAATTTTACAGTTGGAGGCAACTATGGAGAAACTAAAATTATTTCATATTTTTATTGTGGTGAGTTGAGATTCATTTATTATTTTAAAAGACAATTATTTTTATTAACTGATTACTTTTCTTGACCAGCTAACCTGACCAAGGACAGTCTAATTCATAACAAGAGAAATATCTGCAAGCCACATCCATCACCTCATATTGCCATTATTTGGGACTGAGCGCCTATTTCCTGCCAAGTCTCAGATCACTCTGAGAAAGGCTGCCACACATTTGCCAGCCCTGCTCACTACTATCCTACCTTCCATGCAAAATGCCCTTTTCTTTCCCTAGGCTCAGAAAAGCAAGGTTATTAGTGAATGAGTGAAAGGTGTTTTTAGATGATCTAGTGATGCAGTTATGGCACACTTTGGTTTGTACAGATTGATACGGTTTGTCTGTGTCCCCACTCTAATCTCAACTTGAATTGTGTCTCCCAGAATTTCCACATGTTGTAGGAGGACCTAGAGGGAAGTAACTGAATCATGGCAGCCAGTCTTTCCCACGTAATTCTCATGATAGTAAGTCTCGGAAGATCTGATGGGTTTATCAGGGGTTTCTGCTTTTGCTTCTTCATCATTTTCTCTTGCTACTGCCCTATAAGAAGTACCTTCTACCACCTGCCATGAGTCTGAGGCCTCCCTAGCTATGTGGAACTGTAAGTCCAATTAAACCTCTTTTTCTTTCCTGTCTTAGGTATGCCTTTATTGGAAGCATGAAAATGGACTAATACAGTAAACTGGTACCAGTAGAGTGGGGTGCTGCTGAAAAGATACCCAAAAATATGGAAGTGACTTTGAAACTGGGTAACACACAGAGATTGGAATGGTTTAGGCGGCTCAGAAGAAGACAGGGAAATGTGGGAAAGGTTGGAACTTCCTAGAGACTTGTTGAATGGCTTTGCCCAAAATGCTGATAGAGATATGAACAATAAAATCCAGGCTGAGGTGGTCTCAGATGGAGATGAGGAACTTGTTGGGAACTGGAGCAAAGGTGACTCTTGCTGTATTTTAGCAAAGAGATTGATGTCATTTTGCCTCTGCCCTAGAGATTTGTGGAAATTTAAACTTGAGAGAGATGATTTAGGATATCTGGTGGAAGAAATTTCTAGACAGCAAAGCATTCAAGTGGTGACTTAGGTCTTGTTAAAGGCGTTCAGGTTTAAAAGGGAAGCAGAGCCTAAAACCTTGGAAAATTTGCACACTGACTATGCAATAGAAAAGAAAAACCCATTTTCTGGAAATAAATTCAAGCCACCTGCAGAAATTTGCATAAGTAGCAAGGAGCCAAATGTTAATCCCCAAGACCATGGGGAAAATATCTCTAGGCCATGTCAGAGACCTTCACTGCAGCCCCTTCCATCACTGGCTGGGAGGCGCAGGAGGATAAAGTGGTTGTGTCAGCTGAGCCCAGGGTCCCTGTGCTGTGTGCAACCTAGGTACTTGGTGTCCTGTGTCCCAGCCACTCCAGCCGTGGCTGAAAGGGGCCAATATAGAGCTTGAGCTATGACAACAGAGGGTGGAAGTCTCAAGTCTTGGCAGCTTCCACATGGTGTTGAGCCTGCGGGTGCACAGAAATCAAGAATTGAGATTTGGAGAGGCCACCAGTGGAATGATATGGTTTGGCTGTGTCCCCACCCAAATCTCGACTAGAATTGTATCTCCCAGAATCCCCATGTGTTGTGGAAGAGACCCAGGGGGAGGTAATTGAATCACGGGGGCTGGCCTTTCCTGGGCTATTCTCATGATAGTGCATAAGTCTCACGACATCTGATGGGTTTGTCAGGGGTTTCCGCTTTTGCTTCTTCCTCATTTTCCCTTGCTGCCACTACATAAGAAGTGCCTTTTGCCTCCCACCATGATTCTGAGGCCTCCCCAGCCACGAAGAAGTGTAAATCCAATTAAACCTCTTTTTCTTCCCAGTCTCGGGTATGTCTTTATCGGCAGCATGAAAATGGACTAATACAAAGGTAAAAAAGATTTTAAAAGAGTCAGAGAGTAAGAGAATCATAGTGGGGCCCAAGAAGATGTAAAATAGTTGGTTCAGTGAATGGTCTCTGGCCTTCACAAAGACCAAACCTCACCTGGCTATCTATCCTAAGTCCCAAAACACACACAAGTCATCTGTCCACAACAAAAGTAAGTAACCAACACAAATTGTTGTTTTACTTCTCCTTAAAATCTCATTTCATTAAAAAAGCCTGGAATCTGGAAAACATTATGCTAGGTGAAATAAGCCAGACACAGAAAGGAAAATACTTCATGAGCTTACTTTTATGTGAAATGTAAAACAAATCAAACACATAGAAACAGAGAGAAAAAGACCAGGCGTGGTGGCTCATGCCTGTTATCCCAGCACTTTGGGAGACTGAGGCAGGCAGGTCACCTGAGGTCAGGATTTTGAGACCAGCCTGACCAATATGACGAAACTCCATCTCTACTAAAAATACAAAATGTAGCCAGGCATTGTGGCATATACCTGTAATCCCAGCTACTCGGGAAGCAGAGGTTGCAGTGAGCCGAGATCGCGCCATTGCACTCCAGCCTGGGCAACAAGAGCGACACTCCATTTCAAAAAAAAAAAAAAAGAAAAAAAGAAAGGAAACAGATAGAAGAATGGTGGTTTTCAGGAGGAGCAGGAAGAAGAAGGAAATGGAAAGTAGTAGGTCGAGGAGAAGAAAATTGCAGTTTTATAGGATAAATTAGTCTAAAGATCTAATATAGAGCATAAGAACTGTAGTTAATAATATTGTATTGCATATAAAAATTTGTTGAGGGTAGAGTTTAGGTGCTCTCACCACCACCACTCCACACCCCCTGCACACACACACACACAAACACACACGAGAGTAATTACAGCAAGTCATAGATAGTTTAATTTGCTGGACTGTTGTGGCCATTTCATTATGCATACATACATCAAAACACCATGTTGCGCACCATAAATATATACAATAGACATTTTATTGGACTACTTCATAGAATCTTTTTTACTGCCCTATTGAGAAATAGGATAAAATCCCCTCAAGCTAAATATATAAAGCAGAGTTTTAAATATTTAATTTTAAATATTTAGTGTAATAATCAGAGGACAATTATAGTCAAATGAAAACACGGTTACAAATTTTTCTTTAAAAATATTTAAAAAGCGTTTAACTTTAGGCAACAGTGAAGGATAGAGAGACCCTAGGACTATTATTTTTGTCACACTTGTCATCTTTGGCATGGTGAGCAGGCATACTACAAAACTGATATCGCAGCATCAAAATGTGCATTTTGTGTATTGCTTAGAGAATTAATTAGCCAGAGGAGGTCCCACCTCCACCTCAGCAAAATACAGTGAGAGAGATTCTACCCTATTAGACATTCAGCTTTCCTGCATTATATACTTTCATCCCATTTGATTAGTTTTGGTGAAGCCAAATCTAAGACCCATCTATGAGTACAGAATTTAGAGGAAGGTGATTCTTGTTTACCTCTCATGTTAAAAAATGCTTGGATACTTGATCTCTAAGCATTGAGAAGTGACATTTCACTTAAGTGAAATAATGTTTTGCCTATCATTAAAATAACTTCATTGTGAGTGGTATTGCATGGAATCTGTACCATTCTTGGCCTGTGCTTTGGTGTCTGTTAGCTTCTATTTTGCAAGAAATATACATTATTCTAACTTGAACAGAAAAGAAATAGTAGCTCATAGAATCTCTGGCAAGATTAGCGAATCACTTTTTTACAGTGGACAGCAGGATTAAGGTGGCCAGTCAACCATAACGATGGCAAAAATGATGACAGAGGAACAATCTAGTGAGGCTAGTGTGGCTGCATCAGCAGGACGCTGGATGAGCCGCCTTGTTTTATAGACAATCACCCTGATCACCACCACCCCAGAAACACTGAGATCATGGGCCTGTGCTCCAGCACCAGGGACAGAGAAAACAGATGTCTAGACTTTATAGCTTCTCTGAGACCATGAAGAATCACACAGCAGAACATTCCACAAACATAGAAAGGGTGTTGAAATGCTGTACAGCCAAAAATACACCAGCAAACAATTTTATAGTCTCTTTTTTCTTGCCCATCCAATATCTGTAAAGGTTGTTCTTCCAATAAACTTTCAAAAAACGCATCCCCAGTGACATTTTTGTAATTTTCATTTTGTTTATCAAGGATTACACTCACCGCTTCTCTAAACAGATGGGAAAAAAATGCGTTTGGGTGTTATTTAAAGAAGCAGTTCTCAAAGTGAGGTCCCCAGACATCAGCATCAATATTACCTGGCAATTTGTTAGAAGTTCAGTCTCAGGACAATTTTGGAGCTATTGAATCAGAAACTTTTCTTCAGAAATCAAGGTAACTATTACTTTTAGAGTTGCTTTAATACAATGGGAAAAATTGACCCAAAGTCTTGTGGTTATTTCATCTAGTTGCAAATCTAGCCTTCTAGCAGATGCGCATTCTTATAGTTCTGTCATGATTCCCCCTCAGTTGTCTCATCCTGTGGACAAAATTAAACAGCTAACTACTACTTTCACATCCCGTTTACATCTATATGCAATAGGAGGCTGGGTGCAGTGACTCGTGCCTGTAATTCCAGTTACTTGAGAGGCTGAGGCAGGAGGATTGCGTGAGCCCAGGAGTTGGAGACTGCAGTGAGCCATGATCATGTCACTGCACTCCAGCCTGGGCAACGTAATGAGACTCTGTCTCTTAAAACTAAAAATTTAGCCAAGATGATGTCACATACCTGTACTCCCAAACACTTTGGAGGCTGAGGCTTGAGCCAAGGAGTCTGAGTCCAGCCTGGGCAACATAATGAGATGCCATCTCCATTTAAAAAATAATAACAAAATTTAAATATATATATATATATATATATATATATATATGCAACAGGGAGAGAAAAAAGAAATTTAAGATAAACTATAAGAATATATACATGTTACAGTAAGAAATGAGACAGATTAGATTAAAGTCCTTGTTTCAGCATTTTATTATAAAGTAACCTATAACTTCCTTCCACCACCATTCTCCTGTATTCCTTTTGCTTTCAGCAAGTATCTCAACTGTTCAGAATTATTTGCCTTCATTTCTAAGGGACCTGAGCCCTTGCTCTTGCCTCTTGTTTAGTAAACTCAGTGAACCTTTTATACTGAATGTAGATTTGAGGAGGAGATTCAGGTTATTATCTCACTTTAATGGCTACTCTTCTTTATCTCCATATGACAAGAATCTCAGTTCTTTTTTACCATCAGGATTTTCCATCTCAGCCAACAGCAGACTCATTTTCTGCCCACAGTGTTGTGTTCTATTCAGTGTCATGAGAGGCTCAAGATAGCCAGGTGGCAGCTTTAAACTCCATATCTATGTAATTCTTATTTCCCTTGATAGAAGCATTTGCTCTGTAGGGACTGGAACCTCTAAATCATCAGTCCAGAGTGGTGGGACTACAATTGGATCATCAAATGTAGTCGTGAGAAGTACTACCTTTTCTCCATGCTTGGTTTCCTGAGATTCTGGTTGTGGGAGAAATGGCACTACATACATGTTAGTTCCTGCTAAGCTCATAAGGTGTCCTTCAGGACAGGATTTCAAACTCACAAAATGTTTTCTAGAAAACGCTACTGTGTCTGAGTCATCAAAAAGCATTCCAGTGTTCTAAAAGGCTAGGTTTTTGTGACTGAAGAAGTACATACAGAGGCCAGTGATGCTCAGTTAACTAAGACTACTTTCCAGGTTCCTGAGCTAGCACCTTGAACATACAATGTTTGGTAAACACTTTGCATTGGTAAATTCAACCTAATCTAAAATGTTCATTTTTGTCATGTATCACCAGAATCTATAATCCATGCATTTGCAAGAGAGTTGCCAACATAAATTGCTAAAGTCTGTAATTCTTGCAATGTGGTAAGCATTGTTTATAAGGATATGATAAGGATTGCTTCCATTTTAACCTGATTACTGTTTGGGAGACAATGAGTTGTGAAGACTATGGACCTTTTCTTTAGAAATAGGAGAATTCCTCTGAGTGAGAGTAGGAGGCTCATTTTCCTCAGGAAAGGAGGGGCCACACAAGCTAGAAAGCTGGACTCTAAATCCTCTAAGTACATCTATATATTCACATTCCAGCGTTTCATATCTCTCTCTTTTAAAATCAGTGCTCAGACTTCCAGTTAAGAGATTCCAAAACATGGATTCAGCCAACCATGGAGTTTGTCAAGTGACAGAAAGAAACTTGGCATTTGTTTATAACAACTTCAACCTTTCACTTGCAAGAAATAAGAATTTGTGTGAGGGAAAAGGAGGACGTTAGTCTCAAAGTTTTAGAACGTTACTGAATGATAATTCAGAGAGTCGAGTCTATTTATATCTATCCATGAGATACCCTTTGCTGTTAGAGGCAGCTACCCTCAATTATCATTCTTTGAATTTCTCTAGTCTTTTATTCTGTCCTAAATCGACAAATATCTTACTCATATGATTTAAGAAATGGACGCATATTATTGTAGTGAATATAGACAAGAAATAGATGTATATTTTTGCCATATACATGTAGATAAGAAATGGATGTATACTGTTGTAAAGTGCTTATACTATACATGAAGTGGTATAATATCACCTGTAGGTAGACTGATAATTTAAAAATGTATGCCCTAAAGCAGTCACTAAAATAACAAAGCATACAGCTAACAAGGAAAAAAGCAGATAAGATTTAATCAAAAAATACTCAAGCCAAAAGAAGTTAGAACAAGAGGAAAAGAATACTTGTAACAAATAGAAAACATATATGCACCTACTAACAAACTTTCTGTATGCGTAAAGCAGCCACTGATAGAACTGCAAGAAGAATTGAACACGTTCCTAATTATAGTGGATTTTTAAACTCCTCTGTCAACAGTTGATGGAAAAAGTAGACATAAAATCAATAGAAGCATATAAGATGGTGCAACACTGTCAACCAACAACAGCAGATTGTGCATTTTTTTCAGAATTACAGGAAGCATTTAACAGGATAGTTCCTATTCTGGGCCATAAAACTAAACAAGTTTGAAGTGGCTCAAATTACACAAAATAATTTTCTTTTTTCTTTTCTTTTTTTTTATTAATAAGCAATATGACTTTATTTAGTTACTTTGGAAACAAAACCCCCCAAATAAGGCCTGAACCCAAAGGTACATAAAAATGGCCCAAAATAGTTTAAAATAGATTTGAACGTCATTTGTAGTTTCTTCCTCATTACATGAGTGCTTTCAGCTGGACGGTAGATTATAAAACATCTCTGATCCTGTTAAGGCAGATGATCAACCTGTGGCTGCATCTGGAACTACTCCTGGGAAAATGATCCTGTTGGAGTTGGGGGCTCTTCCCAGTTGTTTGGTCAGTTGGCCCAGGAAGGGGCAGACCTGGAGCTGGCGGGTGGGGAGCCAGGCCCCACCTGTCTTGTCACTGCTCATTCTGCTGGCCCTCTGTGACTGATGCCGACACGGAGCCCTGGCCCTTGTTGATGTCACTGATGCACACCCACTGCCCATCAACCGGCTCCTTCCACAGGGTCACCTTATTGTCTCCACCAGGGACCACCAGGATGTTGGCTGTGATGCACCAGCTCACATACCACACGAAATCGTTGAACTTGTGTGGCAATTTGAGGGACCACGTATTGCCTGAGGCACCATCACAGGTCCAATGAAGATACAGCCGTCCCGGGAGCAGCTGGCGATGGTGCTGGTGGGCAGGCCGACGGAGGAGGCCCAGGCCACGTCTTGAACCCAGTCAGTCTGCGCTTCCAGCTTCTGCTCCTCCTTCCACTGGCCATCCTCCTTCTCCTTCCACAGCTTGATGAGATTGTCACAGCCACCTGATGCAAACTTCTTCATGTAATTGGGTTTCTGCCCCATGGCTGGTCTATGAAGCTTCCAGGTACAATAGCCGGGGCCCAGCTGACGGCATTGCAGCCGATGGTGTGAGCGTTGTTGATCTTCTTTACTTCCCATTGGCCTTCCCCTGTGTAAGTCAGCAGGGAGATGGCCCCAGCCGAGCTCCCACAGGCCAGGATCAGGCCGTAGTCATGGGGGGCCCAGCACACAGACTTCACTGAGGAGTTGAGTCCCGCATGATCATGGCTCTTCTCCCAGGTGCCATTTTCCTCTCTCCAGTTAATGACTTTCTGGTCACAGGAGCACGATGCCTGGATGCTGCCATGCATGGGGTGAGCCCAGGCCACTTGCCACACAGGACCCTCATGACCCCTGAGGTCGGCGATGAGGATCTGCCCTCCACTTGCGCACACCGAAGATTCTGACGGACCCGTCTGATGAGCAGGTTGCCAGGGTGGTGACACAGTAGTCCATCTGGGCGTCGTGAATCATGTCCTCGTGGGAGGTATCCACAGTGTTAATTACCGACACCATGATTGAGGCAGTGGTTGCTCCGGGTTTCGGACGTGGCAGCCCAAAATAATTTTCTGAGCACAGTGAAATAAAATTAGAAATAGTAACAGAAAGATATCTGAAAAATTCTCAATTATTTGAAAATTTTAAAATAACATATTTTAAATAGCCTATGACTCAGAGGGGAAATCTAAGGAGAAATCAGGAAATGTTTTAAACTCAAAGTGAAAATACAACATACAAAACTGTACCCAATACCAGTAAAGTGGTATTTAAGGGAAAATTTTTTAGCACTAAAAGCCTACATATTAGAAAAGAGAAAAAGATCTCAAATCAATAACTTTATATTTTATCCTAAGAACTAGAAAAAGAATAGGAATACAACCTAAAGTACACAGGATCACAGAGGTAATAATCTCAGCAAAACTCAGTCATACAGAAACAAAAAACAATTGCGATCAAACGTACTGGTCTTTGGGAAGATGAATAAACTTGATAAAACACTAGCCAGACTGATAAGGAAATGAAGAGAAGACACAAATTACCAATATCAGGAATGAATAAGGTGATATGGCTGTAGATTTTACAGATATTAAAAGAATAGTAAGAAAATATTTTGAAGAACTTTATGCCAATATATCAGATGATTTAAGTAAAATAGAAAAAAAACTCTAGAAAATAATTTCAGGCAAAGCCCTCTAGAAACACACCCATAATTAATTTGGATTTGCTATAACTTTTTTTTTTTCTATATAGAGTCTCTCTCTGTCACTCAGGCTGGAGTGCAATGGCGTGATCTCAGGCTCACTGCAGCTTCTGCCTTCTGAGTTCAAGCGATTTTCCTGCCTCAGCCTTACAGGCGCCCACCACCATGCCTGGTTAACTTTTGTATTTTTAGTGGAGATGGAGTTTCACCATGTTGGCCAGGCTGGTCTCAAACTCCTGACCTCAAGTGATCCGCCCACCTCGGCCTCCCAAAGTGCTGCAATTGCAGGCATGAGCCACTGCGCCAGGTCAGCTACAAGAAGAACACATACCAAGAGAAACTGATGAGTGTCTTAGTAATAGGATGTTACTAGGAACCTATTACAGGACATAACCTTTGGTTGGGAGTGGAGTGAATGTCTAAGAAAGAAAGGGTTTGCTTTAATTGGATGCTGTCAGAAAACAGGCAGATGGTCCAACCATTTCGTTCTTAGGTATCACCCAAGAGAAACAAAAGCATATGTCCATATAAAGACTTGTATATGAGTGTTCACAGCAGCTTTTTAAAAATTATACCCTCAAGCAGGGCGCGGTGGCTCACGCCACCTCACACTTTGAGAGGCTGAGTCGGGCGGATCACCTGAGGTCAGGAGTTCGAGACCAGCCTGGCCAACATGGTGAAACCTGTCTCCGTTAAAAATTAGCAGGGCATGGTGGTGCATGCTTGTAATCCCAGCAACTTGGGAGCCTGAGGCAGGAGAATTGCTTGAACTCGGGAGGTGGAGGTTGCACTGAGCTGAGATTGTGCCATTGTACTCCAGCTTGGGTGACAGAGTGAAACTCTGTCTTAAAACAAACACACACACACAAATAATACCCTCCAACTGGAAACAACAAAGATTTCCATTAACAAGTACTATAAAAGGTTAAACAAACTGTGATATAGTCACTCAATCAGACACTATTTTGCAATAAAAATGTATGCATATAGCAAGAATAAATCTCACAACAAATATTGAGTGAAAGAAGCCAGGCAAAAACAAGTGTATACTCTATGACTCATTTATATAAAATTCCAGACAATGCAAACTTATCCATAGTGACAGAAAGCAGACCAGAGATTTCTTGGAGAGGAGCATCAGGGAAGGTCAGAAGGGTGAGATGACAAAATGCCATAAAGAGGCCTAGCACAGCAGCTCACACCTGTAATTCCAGCACTGTGGGAGGCTGAGGAAGGAGGATTACTTGCACCCAGGAGTTTGAGAACAGCCTGGGCAACATGACATGACCCCGTCTTAAGCAAAACAAAACAAAAAGTGGCACAGGGAAGTTTTTAGGCGATTGATGTTCATCATTTTGATCATGGTGGTGGTCTTACACACATACATGTATTTATGTCAAAATTTCTCAAATTATGCAGTTTTAAATATGTGCAGTTTATTGTATGTCATCTATACCTCGACAAAGCTATTTAGAAAAAAGGAAAGAACGTAGTTGACTTTCTTAAGCTTCATGCAGAGTCATTTGGACCAGAAGAAAATAGACTCATCCAAGATCCTCCTTCCTCTATGGGTGCTCAGTGTAATAGCTGGATTAGCATACAGATATTTTTAAAACATTGTATTTAAGAAATTGGGAAAGTAGAAAATGCTTCTTTTTTTTTTTTCTGGAGTTGAATAATGAGAACATATGGACACATGGAGGCGACCATCATACACGGGGCCTGTAGGTGGGTGGGGGCTAGGGGAGGGATAGCATTAGGAGAAATATCTGATGTGATGACGGGTTGATGGGTGAAGCAAAACACCATGGCACATGTATACCTACATAACAAACCTCCACATTCTGTACATGTATCCCAGAACTTAAAGTATGATAAGGAAAAGAAATAAGGACAAAAAAAAAAAAAAAAGAAAATGGTTCTTGTTACAACAGATTACATACCCTGGTTGTTTTTTATAATAGCCTGTGCTAAGAGAATATTTACACAAGGTGGCAGTAATGTATCAGTATCATCGTCAGAAATTAAAACTTTTCCTGTTCAGTAATACAGTGGACCTTTCTGAACTCACTCTAACACATAAAATACAGCAATTTGACTTAACAATTGGTCTTTAAAATTACTAAATGCCTAGTGCAGTTAAACATACTCTTAAACGTTTAAGAGCGTGTTGCTAAATTTTTTTACTGTCATTACTAAATAATCTGTGTGGCAAAATGTGTGTCAGCACTTTTCCCTCCCTTTTTAATCTTCTATTTTCAGGAGTCCCTTTTTATCTCCTATTTTCTGGGTCCAGATCCTAAGCTCTCCAATCCAATTTTCCCCCCCAATTTGCCCTTGCATTTATTTATCTTGATTAATGTCTGCCTGTCCCAAAGAATAAAAGCTTTATCACAGCAGGGACTTTGTTCAAAAAAAATTAACTATATTTTTAGGATCCATGACACTATCCAGCATATCATTGGTATCTGATAAAAATTGTTTGTTGAATGAATGAACAAATATATTATTCACAATGTCATATCATCCTGAACTAACCATAAAATTAAATATCTGTATCAGTATTGGCAAACATTGTAAAGTAAATATAATACTGTATCAGAATTATATTTATAGAAATTCCTGCTATAAATTTTTATAGCAGGAATAGAAAACTGATACAACTATGAGATGCTCGTTTTAGAAAATATTTTCTTGTAGGTTTGAAATTGTTTAATTTTCATGAACTAGTTGTACATCCGCAAGTTGTGCATCTTAGGGTTAGGCAGAAAATTGCCCCCACTAAAGGCAGTCACATCCCAGTCTTCAGATAAGGTGAACATGCTAACTTAGATGCTAAAAGATATTTCGCAGATGGGATTACAATTAAGGGCATTGAGATGGGGAAATTACCTTGAATTATCTTGGTAAATCCAATCTAATCTCATAATTCCTTGAGAGCAGATAATTTTTTCTGGATGCAGAGATTCGGACAGATGGCAGTATGAGAAAGACGTGACCTGCCATTACTGACTTTGAAAACAGTGGAAGGGGGCCACAAGCCAAGGAAAGCCAGTGACCCTCAGAAGCTGGGAATGACCCAAAGTTTACAACCGGGAAGAAACCCAGGATCTCAATCCCACAACCACAAGGCACTGAATACTTCCAACAACCCAAATTCTCTCCTAGAGCCTTCAGAAAGAAATGCAGCCTGACGACATCTTGATGTTAGTTCAGTAAGAGCCCTACCAAATTTCTAAACAAAACAACTCTAAGATAGTAAGTTTGTGTGTAAAACACAAACTTTAAACAGACTCAAAGCTTACAAAAATTTGTGTTCTTTTAAGCCACTAAGTTTGTGGTAAATTGCTATAGCAGGAATAGAAAACTGATACAACCCTAGAGAAAGTCTTTCACATGTGCTCTATAAACATACAGCAGAATGCTTTTAATTTATTTTTTATTGAGGTAAAATATACATATATAATTTACCATCTGTAGCATTTATAGAGGACCATTTAGTGGTAATATATACATTTATATTTGTTTCTCTTCGTCTCCTCTTCCAACTCCCCTTGCTAGCCTCTAGTAACCACCAATTTACTTAGTATCTTCAAGAGATCCACTTTTTTAACCCCCACGTATGAGTGAGAACATGCCGTATTTGACTTTCTGTCATTTCACTTAACATAACGGCCTATGCTCATTATGTTAAGCACAATGGCCAGCGCCCGCTATGTTGCTGTAAATGACAGGATTTTACTCTTTTTCGTACCTGAATAGTATTCCGTTACGTATATATACAACTTCTAAAATCCATTCATTTGTTGATGAGCACTTAGGTTGATTCCATATTTTAGCTATTGCAAATAGTGCTGCAATAAACATGGGCATGTAGACATGTCTTTGATACATTGCTTTCCTTTATTTTGGATATATACCTAGTAGTGAAATTGCTGGATCACATGGTAATTCTATTTTTACTTTTTTTGAGGAACCTTTGTACTATTCTCCATAGTGGCTTTTTAAATGTAGATTCCCACCAACAACGTATGCGTGTTCTCCTTTCTCCACATCCTTGCCAGCATCTATTATTGCCTGTTTTTTTTTTTTGATACAACCCAGTTCAATCAAGGTGAGACAATATTGCATTGTGGTTTGGATTTGCATCTCTTTGATGATTAGTGATATTGAACATTTTTTAATCTACCTGTTGACCATTTGTATGTCTTTCTTTTGAGAAATTTCTGTTCAGATCTTTTGTTCATTTTTAAAATTTTTATTTATTTATGTTTAACTATTATTATTTTTAGCTTTAGAAGCAGGTTCTTGCTCGGTCACACAAGCTAAAGGGCAGTAGCATAATCATAGCTCACTGTAATCTCAAACTCCTGGGTTCAAGCAATCCTCCTACCTCAGCCTCTTCAACAGCCCATTTCTCAATCAGATTTTTTGTTTGTTTATTATTGAGTCATTTGAGCTCTTTATACATTCTAGTTGTTAATTCTTAATCAGATGGATAGTTTGAAAATCGTTTGTTCCATTCTGTGGTTGGCTCTTCACTGTGTTGGTTGTTTTCTTTGCTGGAGGCTTTTTAGCTTCATACGATCGCATTGTCTATTTTCGTTTTGTTGCCTGTGCTTTTGAGGTCATACGAAAAACGTTCTTTGTCCAGATCAATGTCCTGGAGCATTTCTCTTATGCTTTCTTTTAGTAGCTTCATAGTTTCAGATCTTACATTCAAGTCTTTAACCCATTTTGATTTGATTTTTGTGTATGGTAAGGGACAGGGGTTTAATTTTATCCTTCTGCATATAGTTATTCAGTTTTCCCAGGATCATTTATTGAAAAGACTGTTCTTTGCCCAGTGTATGTTCTTGATGCCTTTGTCAGAGAGGAATTGTTTGTAAATGTGTAGATGTATGTCTGAGATCTCTATTCTGTTCCATTGGTCTGTGTGTCTGGTTTTATGCCAGAAGAAATTTTATATTTGCAATAATTAGTGCACAAAAGCTGAAACTATGAAATGGCAAAAGTGTCACTGATATAATTCATTATGCTTACTAACTGTGATAGCATACAACTAGGAAAAAAGAGTGTAGTGCACACGGTATTAAAATAAAATACAATTCTTTTTAATTAATTTATTTTTTTATTATATTTTAAGTTCTGGGGTACATGTGCAGATTATGCAGGTTTGTTACATAGGTATACACGTGCCGTGGTGGTTTGCTGCATCCATCCCCCATCATCTACATTAAGTATTTTTTTTTTTATTGCATTTTAGGTTTTGGGGTACATGTGAAAAACATGCAAGGTTGTTGCATAGGTGCATACGTGGCAGTGTGATTTGCTGCCTTCCTCCCCTTCACCTATATCTGGCATTTCTCCCCATGCTATCCCTCCCCAACTCCCCACCCCCCTCTGTCCCCCCCCTCTCCCCCCCAACAGACCCCCGTGTATAGTGCTCCCCTCCCTGTGTCCATGTGTTCTCCTTGTTCAACACCCGCCTATGAGTGAGAACATGTGGTGTTTGATTTTCTGTTCTTGTGTCAGTTTGCTGAGAATGATGGTTCCTTTCCTCTTGTTCTTCCAAAAAGGCTGGTGATTTGCTTGGGTCTTTGTGGTTTAACCTCACAAGAGCCTCATGATGACACCCTGTCACTTTAAAGTACAAGAATTATGTACTTTAAAGGAAAAGAGAAAACTACATCACAGTCCCATTCTCCGGTGTCCATACAATGAATTGTTGAGCATTTGGGAAGCAGCACCAAGTGTATCACAGGCATGAAGTGAAACTGTTGATCTTTGACTTGTGATCAAAATTGAACCATTGTTCAGTTTGACATTGTTCAGTCTATTTGCTACAAAATATGTAGAATGTTGGTTGACAATTCATTTGTAAGACTAACTTTAAGAGTATAACAGTTTTGAAGAAAACATTGAGTGTTTTTCAAATGAAGGGGCTTACAGAATGTTACAATGTAATTAATATAATTTGCCTTTTGTTATGCAAGTTGTTAACACCAGCTATTAAAATCTATTTTAGTAGAAATGCTTTAATTCATATTTTTTTCCTCTACATTGTGAATCTTTAAGCCTTGGTGGACTAGAGCAACATCGTGCTGCCCAAAGGACTAACCTATGCAAACTAGTTCACATTTTAGTGGCTGTCACAGTTAATGTGTAATAAGACATTATTTCCCCTGCATAATGTACAACAGCATTGAAATGACACATTAAGCCTAGCATCACATTGTATAGTATAGTCACTTACAAACCCTTCAAGGCTACCCTAATCATTAATATTTGTTTGAAAGCAAATCACCGATTTATCTATTGAAACTACTTGAATGACAGCAAACAAGGAACGACAGGTGGGTGTGTCAGCCATGGATATCATGTGTTCCCTGCAAGTGGTCTCCTATGATAAAACTGTGTTCTCAAATGCACTGTCTTCAAGGTCTTAATATTCTGTGTCTTCTGTCTGTATTTGTAAAACATTATAGCCCATTAATTTCCTGTCTCAACAAAAGAATACAATTATGTAGTATAGAATAATATAGAATGCAAATTCCATGTGTTTCCTTATACGAGTCCTTACCTGAGTGTTTAAGTGGGGGATATTGAATCAATTTTGTCAGGAGTTGATGTGGTTTGGGGACTTGTTCCTGTTTGAGCTACTTCCAAGGAACTGCAGTTTTGATGCTGATCTAGTGTTACTTTGTGTTTGGGGTTGGACTGGCTTGCCAGATTTTGTCATTATCTGCTTTTTCCTCAACTTTAAGTCTTCCTCTAAACTCTGTTCAGTCTCCCAGAAGACACTGTTTTGATCTGTTACTCAACAACAGTTAACCTAGTTGTGGGTGGGAGAGGATGGGGAAGCATCCTCCATCATTCTGATGAAGTCCCAGTCTTAGGTTGATGCTGTTTCTGGGTGTTCAGGGTTGGAGCCTTTTTAGTGATCCTGTCCCACCTTCAGGTATAGGTCTAAATCCAACACATACTTGTTTTTCCTTTTTTCTTTTTTCCTTTGCAAAGTTCAATGAGTTTCACCAAAGCCCTGAGAACAGTGCCATTTCTTGTATTTCCCTTTGTGATATAAAGGATGGAGAGGTTGTCAAACAAATGTAATTCTCTATGAAAAAAATGAGTATCACTTTAACTCGATTGTAATGTTTTCTGTGTATTACCTTAGTGATTTCTCAGGCTTTCTAACCATTACCTTCCTAAAATGTTATCCAATGTTCTAACTTGTAATACTATTTTAAGGAGTTGGCAATTTATATAAATAAGCCACTGTAATATAATCTTCATGTGTTTCCATTCTTCTGCTTAAACTTGTTTCTGAGATTCTTCAACTGTTGCATTCAGGAAATTTTTTATTCTGTTTTATAGGATTATTTTGCATAAATACACCAACTGTATTTAGCCATTCTAGTGTTGAAGAATATTTTGGCTCTAATTTGGAGGTCCAATAAAAATTGATTCAGTGAAAAATATTGTGCATATCTTGAAGTATATGTAGGAAATCAGTTGATTATATTTTAGAATTAGAACATCTAGCCCATAAAGAATGCTAATAGTCAGTTTGCCAAAAAAGGATTTCCATTTCCATTTTCCCAGCCATGAATAAATTTCATTTATTCTCTATCTTTGACAACATATGACATTGTGTCTTTAAATTTTGGTATTTTTATGGGTGCCTATGGGACAACTGGTAGATTAACTCTTACTTTTAAAGACTAATGAAAGTGAGCACTTTTTAATATTTGGCCAGTTATTTATGAATCAAATTTTGTAAAGTGCATGTTCAGGTATTTTACCCAAACTTCTATTGAATTCCCTGTCTTTTTTAAGTATTCATCACACATCTATATTGTATTTTATTTTATGTATGTTGAGGTGAGTATCTTTCTCCACTATTTGTTTGCATTTCAATTCTTGTATCATGTTTTTTGAAACACAGAAGTCATCATTATTAAAACAAACCAACTTTTTGTCCTGATTAAAAAATTCTTATGAGAATATTGTACATGCTCCCTTTACCTTCAGAACTTGAATCTATCAGGAAATGACTGTGTATGGTTTCAGTATTATACTTCTTTTCCAGAATTTAATTAATCCAGCATTGGTCTGATCAACTCGTGTATTTCAATGTAGAAGAGCACACTAATAATGCAGGATTATTTATATATGTGGTGAGAATTGCAAAATAAAACCCAGCGTAGGTCAAATAATATTACCTCAAAGGATATATTAATACAATGAAACATGATAGATAAGTGCAGTATGGTTAGATAAAGAAAAACATTTCCCAGTTATCACTGAGCATTCACTCTAAGTTTTTGCATGAAGCAAAGGATCCTAACTCTCTTCCATTGATTTTAACTCCATTCACACATGTCTGTCATCTATTCTTTCACTCAGTGACAGTCAGCAATAAAGAAAAAAAAGTATAATTTATGCCATAATCATGAATAATTTTTCAAAAATTATTTAATAAAGAACCAATACATATACTTTTAGTGTTTTCATCATATTTAATAGTAACACAATAAATGAGTTTTGATAACATTAGAAGGCAATTTAAGGCATAAAATAGAACCTATTTGTCCTGTTTGATAAGGAAAAGGGCTTCCTGGGATAAACGGGTTCCCCCAGCATATGAACCTAGGTTTGATTTCGCTCTGTTCAGAAGTGAATACAGCAAAAAACAGGCCAGAGGGGAGGTGAGAAGGAGCAATTAGGGATGGTGTATATAAGGGAACTGTGATTAACATCAACAAAGCTTACAGTTCTAGCTTCATAATCCAGGAATAATCCTACTGGACTGGTAGGTCTTGGGACATATTGCAGCATAAGCGGGGATGTGGTAAAGAGAGTGCAGTGAACGTTATTCTTAACACATCCAAGAAGAAAGAGTCCCTCCTCTCCATGTATATTGCCATTGTGATTCTTCTCTTTCCAGTACTCATCACAGACACCAAAAGCCCAATTCCAAGAATTCCCCACATGGGCCTCCCAGTAATATTTGCCAGAGGTGAAAGTCTGAGCACCCCATGCAAGAAAACTTTCAGATGCATTGATATGGGGCGCATCTTGACGGTGACATCCAATACACAGGCTTCCCAAATCTCCACATAGGAAGAGACGACTGTTGGCTTCTTCATGATGCAAAGTAATATCCACTGCAAAAAAAAAAAAGCATACACGTGTAAATAAGAAAAAAAGTCATAAAGAGAATTTTGCTTGTAATTTCTAATAAAATATAGCGATGATTAATATTACCTATAAGACAAACAAAACCCTAACCATGGATATGAATTTTTTTAAAAAAAAACTTACATATTGAGAGTTAAATGTGAGACTAACTTCTTTCAATCCAATTTTCAAAGCAAAATATACACATTGTATTCTCTAAATCCTATTTTGTTATCAAGGTAATTATTTAGAAATCTTTCTTATTCTTAAAAATTATTGCTATCATTTTGGAAAGAATGTGAAGATTTTCAGTTACTCAAAACTCACTCTAGATAACTGATAGAAATCCATATGTCCATGTTATATGTGGTAATTTAAAGCAGATTTCTTCAAAATCTTTTACCATTCTCTCTGTGGTCCGCCATGCTAGCTCTGGGATGAAGCTGGATTTTAGACTTAACACATATGACTTCATACTGCAATTAAACTGAACTTAGTTTTGTTTGTAATTTTACTTGTATTCACAAAATGATTTTTTATTTTTATACATTAACTCAAATTTTTGTAATATATGAATATATATCCATTTAAAAAATACAAACCCCCAAGAATCTACAGTAAACTATATTCCCCAAAAGAACAGTTCTTAGCAGTTCAAGTGAATAAAGAAATGTGTAATTTTGTATTTAACATTAAATAACTCACCTTCATTCTGAGCACTGTTCCATTTGCTCCTTTTTAAAATTTGCTACCCTACTCCTTTTTCCCATTATATAACTCAGTGCGTAGAAGACCAGAATGTGTTTGTTTTTCACTATCTTTCAAATCTGACTATATGTTAATGTTGTAAATCTGACTATAAATACATACACAGATAAAGGGTTGCACGGCTGTATTGTTCACTTATGTTTATAAAGAAGAAAAATATCTGATAAAGTGTGAAATACTACCTATGTGATCCTAACAACAAATAATATTTAGACAGTGGGAGTGCTGCCAATGGGTGGAGACTTACCTCGGAATTGGTTGAGCCTGCCCATCAGTCCAGTGATGGGCTCTGCATTGAGCTCTGGATTGACAGGCTGGGGCACGTGCAGCAGCACAGACTCACTCCTGCAAGGAGAAAGATGTGGTTACAACATCTACAGCCAAAAAGTAAATAAAAATCACTATTTGTATTTAAAAGACATTTCATAAGAATCCTTTGAACCCACAAATTTGATTATTCAAAAATTATTACTTCCTTTTTGAAATTTATTCTTATTTACTGTTTCTGAATTTTAAAGCATGATGGAAGAGTCTGAATCGGAATTCAATCTGATTTTCCTTTCTTTTTTTTTTTTTTGTGTGTGTCCTAAATTCCTAAGGTTTCTTAGCCTTATGGCCTTGAAAGTATTAAGAAATGAAATTCTGAGTTTCACTTCTTGGCAGACTCCCCTGAAATCTTCTTCTGAAATAGCGGGATTCTGGCAAGACTGCTGCATCTGCGGCTCCCTTTCAAGATAAAGGATGCAAAACTTGTTCTAGGTAGGGAGATCTGCCTTTTAGCAACAAGCTTCCCTAGAGACTCACACAGTTCTAATTCTCCACAGTTTTTTCAATCTATTTTTCAGACTTGCTAACCGATATGTATATATGTATAAACAACAAATCATCAACACTTCCTCCCTGCTAAAATACTTCCCCCTCTTCTCTCCTGCTTCCTCTCAGGACTTTCTCACCACCCAGAAACAAAACTTTATCTTTCACCTATGCAAGCTTTTAAGCGACAAAAAAGAAATCGGGAATAAACATGCTTGCTTTATTTCACTCTTCTTTTATGCATTTATTTATTTTGTGGTTTGTCTCTTTTTGTGTGGGAACAAAAGTAGATCCAGAAAAATTAGTATCAATATCTTAATCACTTATGCCATGACTTTAGTAGAGTCTGCTTTGATGTTTGTGGAAACTGAAAGAACATATGCTAAAATCTAGGTACACACTCACTGGTGTAATATAGCTCCAAAACCCTGTAAAACAAAAATAGAATGATTTCGTGCATTTCACAAGGCACATCTTTTACTAAGTTCATTGTGAGATTTGGAGTTAGTTTCTGAAGATGTTATTTCCCTACCATCCTCCCTTCTGGAAAGCATTTTCTGTTTCTTCTCTAATGAAGAACCCAGTTACTGGTACTGTCATGAATTAATGTCCTGGGAAAGTCTGAGTCTTGAAGATATTCCCTAAACAAGTCAAGGAAGAAGAGGCCCAGAGAGTCTATGCTCTGTGGTAACCAGCAAGAACCCCTACTCAGTCACCTTTCCCAGAACCTATCACCAAAATGAATGGACCCAAAAATAATATTAATGCAAGCCTAGATTCCCAAAACTCCAGATCTTGCCATGTCCCCAAAGTAACCTAAATGTAAACGAATCATTCACCATTTCACTATTTTATACATGTCCAATGATCCAAAATATATTATTGACTTAGATGGGGAATATTTATTGGGGATGTTACCTTGACCATTCCACAAAATTTTGTGGCTAGTGGATAAAGTAGGAGGTACATTTGGTCTGGTAGAATCCCGTGGCGGGGCTATACTCTCCCAACAAAGTAGCATTAGTTATGGGAATGTGTTTTTGGAAACAAATCATGGAAATAAAGGTAGGGAGATGGATTTCAGCCATGAGAAAAATACCTATGCATGTGAATATTCAAAAACCTGAAACCACATTGTGAGTTTGTACCTGAAGTAGCTCCACATCTGGTTTATGGCACATTTCCTTCAGCTCCTCATACATTCCTCTTAAAATCTCCCACTTGTGAACCATTTTGGCTTTACTTTCAGTAAGTTGACGAAAAATATCTTTGCCCTGCTTTTTCAGCATCTCCAAATTACGTTGTCCTTCTTCATGGAGAAATACAGACATCTTCTGATATTCAGCTCTGATTGCTTCCAGTCTTAAACTCACATAATTCTGCAGTGACAATAGGTTATTCAAAATAGAAATGTGTTTAATCATCTCTTATTACATCTCACTGATTCCTTTTGTCTCTTGAACATCCAATAGTTTAAAACTCAGTCTTGCCAGCTCTCAGAATGCACAAACTTTTGTTCATTTCCTTTCTTTCTACATAAAGATCAACATAGATATATCTGACAGATTACATTAAATTTATTCAAGATAATGTGTTTTCTAAGACAGTCAGAAATTTTAAAAAACCCAAAATTCGGATTTCTCTATTCCAACCCACATTTATGGAAAAGTAATAACAGTTCATGCTTAAGAGTTGCAGTACTGAGCTATGTTTACTAGGAAAGAAATAGATATTTCTATTTCTGAGATATGCAACAAGTTGTTTAAACTCATTATATGTGAAATGATGTTAGACTAGCATGCCCGGCTAAATGCATTTCATCCAGCAAAACCTATCGTAATAGGGCTACATTTATGATCTGGCCCTCTTTGTCTCTCTGAATTCACTTCCTTCCATTCTTTTACTAACTCATCCCAATCTGAAACATAGACTTCCTTGTGGTCCCTCAGGCCTTCAAAGATACACAACTTCAAAATTACTGTCTATGCTCTTCTCTCCAACTATAATTTTTTTATATATGCATATATATATAATGCATATATTTATACACTCATGTTTTGCATGTATATCCATAGGCACATTAGTGTTCCCCTTCCTCTTCAAAACTTTGTTTCAATTTGAATTTTTCAGTGAGGCTTTTTTCTGACCACCCTATTTAAAACTCAGACACTCATCTCCAGTTTCTGGCCACTATTGTCCTTTTCTACTTCCCTGCTCGACTATTCTTCAACAAAGAACTTACCACACTGTAACACATCACGTATTGCACAGATTTGCATGTTGACCATTTCCCTCTCTCATTTGGATTGCATGATTTATGAGGACAGAGGTGCTTCATTTCTTTTTTATCAGTAAATTTTCTAATTTAATAGTCGATATAGACTGGGTCTCATGAAATACTTTCCAACAAACTAATATTACTTATCATGCCCTCATAGTATACATCCACAAAGAGAAAATCATTTTTAATATTTTGGAAGTCCTCAGAGTTCTCCTTATATTTAGATACTAGTTCCCAATATTCTGGCATGTTTATATGTCTCCCTCAAGACACGAATCCACATTTGTTACCACTTTTCTCATCATATATATTATTCAACATGAAATAGTTAAGATTCTTAATGTCATGGTTTCCGTAGATCTGCTCTGTCACTTTTTCTGCATCAAATTTTTCATATATTCCCAAATACTACTTGCATATCAACATTCAGATTAATGCTGACTGACACTCAGACGGTTCACTTGAGCTTTCCATGGCTGTCAAATAACTACTGTGAGCAGCATTTATCCCACCAGCACATATGGAACGCTGTGAGATGGCCCAGTTTCTTGTATCTGTTGGTGTACAGCTATAAGGTTTGTATGGAAACAAACCAGCATGCTTTGGGCAACATTAGTGGTTTTGTTAGAAATCCTACCAAACAGCCATACTACTCTATATAAGAAATAAGGCCACTTTTTCTTAATGTTGTCTCTTTTTTTTTTTTTTGAGACAGAGTTTTGCTCGTTACCCAGGCTGGAGTGCAATGGCGCGATCTTGGCTCACCGCAACCTCTGCCTCCTGGGTTCAGGCAATTCTCCTGCCTCAGCCTCCTGAGTAGCTGGAATTACAGGCACGCGCCACCATGCCCAGCTAATTTTTTGTATTTTTAGTGGAGATGGGGTTTCACCGTGTTGACCAGGATGGTCTCAATCTCTTGACCTCGTGATCCACCTGCCTCGGCCTCCCAAGTCTCCCTTTTTTTAATTGAATCCCAGAAACATTACTGTTTGATATCAAGTTCCTATTTTAAGAGCCACCCATTTGCCCACTGTAAATTCCTAGAGAAGTAGAGTTTATATGCGACTAACCTTCCAGCATCTGGCTCTGGTGGTTTCCATGTTCAGGTTTCCATGACTTTCACAAGCTTTTTCCCATAAAGACTGCATTTTCTTTAAAAGCTTCTCCTGTAAAAGAGCCATAAATTGAAGCATCAGTGAAGACAATAAAGTAACATACAGATGGTGACATGGGGAGGGGGTCCAGAATAAGAGACAAATAAGCCCCTAGTAAATGGCATTTCTTCTGTTTTCCCCTTTTTTTGTCAAATCTCAGAAGTTTCCAGCTAAGAAAGACCAGAACAGGGATGATTAAATAGACTCAGAGTTGCCTTTATCCCATCTCCAAGAACATAGCCTCACAGGAACTTTATGTGTGCTTTATAGAAACAGATCTTCAGAGGCATCACGTACCTGGTGTTCCTCAGCAGCCCATTCAATGGAACAGTGTCTGTGATCCCAGTGCTCCTGAGAGTTGGAGCACAGCAAACAGTGCAGGCTCTTGTCCACTTCACAGAACATCTTCTTTGCCTGCCTGTGAATCTCACACATTTGCTCCTCAGATCTTAGGAACTGCCAGAGACTGGCTTTTCTGGCAAGGGAAGCTAGATTCTTCAAATTAATGTTAGTTTTGAGGTTTCTCTGCTGTGTTGTCTTTCTGCACTTAGAGCACTGAGCTAGAACTTGGATGTCTTGCCAGCTGAGATACAAACAGGGCCTGCAAAAGCTGTGCCCACAGTCTAGGGTGACTGGGTCTAGGAAGTAGTTCATGCAGATAGGGCAGGTGACTGTCCTCTGGAAGGCTTTCAAGAATCCAGAATCCATGTTTCTGAAGAAGAAAGAGCAACATGTCATTTTGGAGCCTGGGTTGATGAAAAACTTCTAAACATGTGGAGATATGTGATGGCTTTATTTTCTTGACAGTGTTGATTAAAGTACAACAAACTACTTCTTCCTTAACATAAATAAAATTCCCACACACAAAGAGAGTCTGCAGGCTTAATAGCAGATGTTACTGACTAGACGAGACACAGTCCCTTCTGCTAGTTTCTGTCTGTAACATAGTACAAATCTACCAAATTACTCATTTTCTCAATGGAATCTAGAAATTGGGTTTTGGTTCTAAGTGGTCTAGAATAAACAGTAGTTGTTCCTATTCTTCTTTCAAATAATGACTGAATGACTATGAGAGATTGGGAAGAAAAAAGAACTACTTTGGCCAAAGAAATATGAGAAGATGGCCAGAGGGTTCTATGACTTATTTTTAGACAGGGATACAGAAGTGAGTCAGCAAATCACGATGGCACCCGTTTACATATGTAACAATCCTGTATGTCCTACACATTTATCTTAGGACTTAAAATAAAAAACCAAATAAACAAAGAAAAAGACAGCAATTAAACCAATCTAGGTTTAGTAGAAGAGAAAAAAGAATAATTAAAGATATTGGGTCTTTTTATTTTCTTGTGGGTTAAATTAACTTCTCCTAGGGATACTCAAACGCTAGACTAACATGCAGGAGATTTTTGTTAAACTCAAATAGGTATAATCATATTTCTATGGTGTGATGGTGAATTTTAGGTATCAGTATGACTCCCTTAACCAGTCTCTAGAGAACGGGTGAATCATTGCTTTGGGTGAGGCTGTGAAGGTGTTTCCAGAGAAGAGAGACATGTGAGTTGGTGAGCTGAGTGGGACCATCATCCCTCAATGTGGGTAGGCACCATCCAATCAGCTCATAGCTCAGATAAAAGGAAAAAGGCAGAGAAAAGGGAATTTCCTTTGTCTTTCTCCTGAAGCTGGTTCTGAGACTTTCAGCCTTGATCTCAGTCAGGATACAGGTATCCTTAGGATTCCAGCTTAAAGACAGTCTATATTGGAACAGCTGAGACTCCATAATTAAGAAAACAAATTTTCCTGATGAATTCCCTCTCCTGTAGAATCATGTGTAACTTGGGAACAGATATATGATCTGAGAAATTTGTAAGGTGGTTTTATTTATTGAGATGGAGTCTCCTTCTATAGCCCAGCTGGAGTGCAGTGGTGCAATCTTGGCTCACTGCAACCTCCACCTCCTGGGTCAAAGAGATTCCCTGCCTTAGCCTCTCTAGTAGCTGGGATTACAGGAACATGCCACTATGCCAGGGTAATCTTTGTATTATTATTTTTTTAGTAGAGACAGAGTTTTGCCATGTTGGCCAGGCTAGACTTGACCACCTGGCCTAAAGTAATCTACCCATGTTGGGATTACAGCCATGAGTCACTGAGTCCAGCCAGGCAATTTTATTACTGTTTTAACATGATAGAAGATACTTACACCTATCTAGATGGTATAGCCTACTACACACCTATGGTATACAGTGTAGCTGCTTGTTCCTGGGCTACAAAACTGTACAGTGTGTTGTGTACTACATACTGTAGGCAACTGTAACAGTAACACAAGGGGTAATTATTTTGGATGTGAATATATTCAAATACAGAAAAGGTACAGTAAGTGTACTGGCATTATAATCTTATGTGATTACCATGTGTGATTTTTGGTTGACTGAAATGGCTCATGAATGTAACTGTACATACACACATATATATCCTATAGTTCTGTCTGTCTGGAGAGCCCTAACATATAAACTGTAATCTTTGTTTTGGCAATTTTAAGTTCTTTACTCTCTTTTATTTGATAACGCCACTGAATTTAAGTGAAAGAAATGAAAATCTTAGAATTGCAAATATTCTCCATAGGTCATTGTTATCATTTTAAGGAATTTTTCATAGTTGAATAAGATTAATACTCAAGTGAGATTGCAGCCACCATCACATATCAAATTATGTCTTATATATTTGTTTGGTCAAAAAATTGTGTTTTGATTTCTAAACTAGAATATTTTGGGGAACTGTCTTACTTTTTTCAGTGTCACTATTTTACATCACTCATCATTACCTTACTAATTTAAAGTCATGTCTAAAGCTGAACGTTATGAAAGCACATCACTTACATGATTCATTAATGTCTTCTCAATTCAACAATATTAATATTCATTACATATATACACATACCTGTGTATGTATATGTATTAATATGAACTCTACATATTCATTATGCATACCTATCTGTTGGAGCAAATACCAGGTATTTAAATTTTTTCAAAACTATTGAAGAATCATAGAAAACAAAGTAACAATTAGTATCCTCATAATTCATAAAACATATAGTAAGAATATGAGTTACAAATGGTATCATTGTATAGATTTAAGATAATGAGATTTTTTAACACTATTATTTTGTAAAGGAAATACATAAACCTAATCATCTTATTCTCAAGCTTTCTTAATACTCCACCCACTTAAAGAGGTGGGTGTGCTCTTCACAGATTCCTATAAAAGGACATAGAAGAGACAAGCTCAGTTTTTGCCAAAGGAGAAGGACAGCACTTAGAGGAAACTCTAAGCATTTTGCTGACCTCTGAAAGTCAGTACTCCTGTGAATGAGCTCCTGACCTCAAGGAGTACTTAACAGAATTGTTTTTGAAGAATCATTGTGGGAACCATTGAAGGAATTTAGTAGATCCTGTTTGGTATTTATAGAAACTGAAAGAACACCTGTTAAAATGCAGGTACATGTTCACCTGTGTAATATGTCTCCAAACACCTGGAAAAAAAAATTGGAAAGGCTTTGTGCTTTCTACAAGATCAATCTTCCACTAAGTTCAGTCTGAGATCTGGAGGCAGTTTCTGAAAATATTTTCCTGCCATTTTCCCTTCAGGAAAGCATTTGGTGTTTCTTCTCTAATGAAAAACCTAGTCTATCATATTGTCATGAATTAATGTCCTAGTAAAGTCTGAGTCTTGAAGACATTCTTTATACAAGTGAAGGGAGAGAAGCCCAGAGAGTCTATTTTCTGCAGTAATCATGAATAACCTACTCAGTCATCTTCCCTAGGTGCTATTACAAAACTGAGTGGATGAAATATTTAGATTCCCAAAACTCCCAATCTTGCCACATCTCCAAATTAACCTAGTGTAAATCAATCACTATTTTACAAATGTTCAAAAAAACAAAATATTACTGACTTTAGATGGGGAATATTTATTGGGGCTGTTACCTTGACCATTCCACAACGTTTGGTTGCTGGTGGATAAATTAAGAGGGACCTTTGTCCTGGTGTAATTTCCAGCAGGGACTGTACCTACAGAGAACCAGCTCAGTCAGGAGACCCCCAGGTGGGCTGAAGGTATTTGAGAGGCAGACACCCAGATTGTACAACAGCCTGGATCTATCCTTGGGACCAAGAGCCTGAGAGCCTGCGAGGCTGACAGCTCTCCAGGACTGAAGGCCCGGAACACAGATTCATCGATGCATTTATTTGCAATTACACAGATGATTCTCATTAATAAACAGGTGTTCTGTATTTACACATAACTCAAAAATGCATCAGGTAGGCAGCTGTTACCCGCATACCACTAATTACAAACTAAAAGCATCCTCCACAAAGGAGCCACGGGGGCGGGGTAAACTTAATGTTCCTCAACGTTTTCCCCCTTTGTTTCACAAAGCTAGCTAAGCAAGGAGCTCTATCTTGGTGAACCGTTTCTGGGAGGTTTCTGGATGCATACTTGCAAACTACACAAGGAGAAACAGAACAGATTAATAACATAATTGTAACAGTAATCATAGATTATCCAAGTGTTTTCATCCAAATTTTGGGGCTGTCAATCTATCAGCACCTTCCTCAAGCACCTCGGAACCTAACTACCTGCTCTTAGATTTCTTCCTTAAGGAGTTGGGACCCAGAAATCTTTTGGGAAATAGGGCCGAGGTCGTTCTGGAACTACGACCGGCTGAAAGCGGCATCACGGGCCCTCTGAGTCCCTCCTCTTTACATGCTGTCTGAAGGCCTTTCCAGGTGCTGTTTTATTCTCTCCTGATTATGTTCAGTCTCATTTTACTTTACATAGAGCTAGTAAAGTTAACCTGTAACTCTCCCACCACCAAAAGATATGAGGGGGTTTAATACAGTTCTGAATCTAAAAAGTTTTCATTTCTTGTAAGCTTCTAATGAATAAAAATTAGGGCCTGATTTTCTATTATATTTTCCTTTCCAGACTTACCAGTTTTATGGCCATAGGTATTTTCAAAGTTCTTTTATTCAGCCCTTAATACTGGCCATACTATTTTTGGCCATGGTTGTATTAGTCCTCATCCCTCCAGACAATAGTGTTGTCTAGAGTATATACAGTCTCAGTATATATAAATTCCAATTAATTGTAGTTCTTTATTCACCATCTGAATTTCATGTTACTACAAGAGGACTGACTGGTGCTATCAAATGCTAAGTACCCTTTGGGGACCAATAATAATTTCATAGGAATTGTTGCACAGCACCTCAGCCTCTATCACCACACAGAGTTTCCAGATTCATGTTTTTAACTTAGAGGACCATTCTTTATTTGCATTCAGGTTTTGATGGCCAAAACACCGTTACTTTATTTCCAAAATTATTACAGAAAATACTAAGGCCAGAGATCATTAAAGGAAGGAAAAATATATGCCCAATGTGTGAAACTTTCTTTTACTACTATTCCAACTCCAGAAATACTCACTTGAACCTTGACGACCGTCATCATGATTACCATAATAGGCTGTCCTGCTTTCTTCAGGTTTTCCTCTGCTATTTGTGAAAGCGTATTTCATTTGACCCCAAGTTGGTAGTGATGTTTGGCGTGTTCCCCTTGTGGGAACAGTATTCCCCGTCGATGTTAGTCTCACCACCTCTGCAACTGGGACGGGGGCAGAGCGGGGGGGTCCTCTGCAGGTCTCTTTTTTGGATATTTGGCTTATAGTACAGCTTTTAATGGCTGGATGGTACCCACACCAGTTGCCGATTTGGACCTGCAGAAATACAAGCAAATCCTTTTCTCCAGGTTATCACGTTGCCCTTTTCCAATTCTTTGTGAGTGGGTCTCGCCGCCAGATTAATTGCCTTACAGATTCTTCCTTGGATTGTTTATTCAGGTGTTGTTCAGTGACTAACTTTTCTAAAGCCTTCAGTATCTACCAATCCTTTAAATTGCTTTCCCTGAATTACAATCTCACATGTAGGACATTTACCAGTAATTTGATTTACCCAATGTGCTGCTCTGTCTCGTTTGTACCTCCACGTCCTCTCTTTTAGTTTCACTTTCTTCTATTTTTTTATATTGTGTAACTACAAGCTTTGCTGTGTGTTCCCCAGGCTCAGCACTCCAAGGAACAGAAGAAGACACTACAATTTGAATTTCCCCTATAAAGTTCACATCAATAACTCCTGTACGAATTCTATCTCCTTAAGTAGTAAGACTACATTTTCCTAAAAATAAGCCCACGGTTCCAGGGGTGGGGGAAGCGTAAAGGGCCACAAACTCCTGTAGATATGTTTTGTGGGGGTTCTCCTGGTAAAATAATTACCCTTTGAGAGCTGCACAAATCTGCTGCACTCCCAGCTGAGGTGAGGAACAAGCATTGTATAGGGATAAGGGAATAGTTCACACTGGATAGGCCCCGGTTTGCATCAGGGCCTGCCTGGGGTCCCTCAACCCGTTTCCCAAAATCAGATCAATTGGAATCAGCTGGTAAGAAATAGCTACATTATTTAATAATCCTAGCATGCGCAAAGACTCAGGCCCATACTGACTGATGGCCTGTTTAAACTCCTTCAACAGTTTGAAGGGACGGGTTCAAAAGCAACCCACACTTGCCCTTGCTGACCTTGAGGTTATACAACAACTAGAAATTTGCAAGCCTCCCCATGTCCCTCTTTTCTCTAAAAGCATCCTCCACAAGGGATCCATGGGGACAGGGTAAACTTAACATTCCTCAACATATACCCACAAAGTAGGATTAGTTATGGAAATGTGTTTCTGGAAACAATTATGGAAATAAAGGGAAAAATGTATTTCAGGAGAGAGGAAAAACACCTACATACGTGAATGTTCAACCTCCTGATACCCCATGGCCAGTCAGTACCAGGAGTAGCTCCACCTCTGGATTATGGCACACTTCCTTCAGCTCCTCACACATTCCTTTTAAAATCTCCCTCCTGTGGACCATTCTGGCATTGCTTTTATTGAGTTGCTAAAAAACATCTTTGCCCTCCTTTAGGTAGGCGTGGCTCTGAACTTGAACCACTGTTGCTGTTTATTCATCAGCAAAATTTTCATTCCTTCTTCAAGACTCATCCAAACAGAACTGATCTTTGATTCTATATGCGTAACAGATATTTGTGGCAATTATGATGTCATACTTAGATTATGGCTTTGTGTGTCTGTTACTTCTACTAGATTGTGAGGTCTGGTTGAAGTGACAGTGTTAACAAAATTAAGAAATAAATTAAATCCCAGATTCACAGGCTGAGTAAGAAAATACCATTACTTTTAAGTTTGAAATAATTACAGCAAAATTTTATTTTATACTGCTTATTTTGAAACTTTGCCTGGGTCTTTAGTATAAACAAAAGAAAGAAAGTGATAGGGAAGGAGAAAATTTAAAATGATGGAGACTATCATCATTTAAACCATCATATAATCCATAGTTTGGCTTGTCCCTGCGAAATCACATGTTGAAATTGATCTCCAATTTGGCAGTGTTAAGAGATAGGGGTTACTGGGAGGCGTTTGGGTCATGGGAATCAACACTCACATAGAAATTAATGCCTTCGCGTTGTTGGGGTGAGTCAGGGTGGTGAATTTTCGCTTCAGCAGGAAAGGGTTTGTGCCTGCGAGAGCAAGTTGTTAAAATGGGTCTGTCTTCCTGGTTTTTCTCTCTTGCTTTCTCTCTCACCACGTGTGTCTTTGCATCCACCTGTTCCTTCTCTACTCCCTGCCGTAAATGGACTCAGCCTGAGTCCCTCACCAGGTGTAGCTGCCCAATTGTAGACTTTCAGCATAACAAACTTTCTTTTATTAAATATCTGACCTCGGGCATTCTGCTATAGAAACACAAACTAATAAACCAACATACATAGTAAATTAGTAAATCAAAGGCCGTATAAATTATTTATGGAGTGGAGAGTACAAAACCTATTTACATTTGAAAGAATAATCCAGGAGATAGTGAATGCAGAATTGTAAAGTGGGATACCCATGTCTCTGAAAAAAGAGAGTGAGAATGTGATAAAATAATTTGGAGCATAGTTGCAGAATAAAGGTGGACTGAAATATGAAGACATGCCTTCAAACAAAAGAGAAAGTGATAAAAATTTGGAGCATATTCATAAAATAAAGGTGAACTAAAATGTAAAGACATTATGTAATCTGTAATATTCTCAAATACATGAAATCAGGGTTCATTTCTCACAGATAATCAGTAATGTAAAGCCTTTCACTGAACCTGTTAAGCTAAGAGCCAGATCTCCCTCGTCAATGGGAGCTTATTTAAACACAGTTGACAGGCATCACTGAACAAAGGGCAAGTTGAGTCCTGAGAGTGTCCACATTTGGGTGATTGGGAAAAATGTGGAAGGCAGAACACATGGGTTCAGTCCTTTATATTTCATATGCCTAGTGCCCTCACACAGGCTCATTAAGTCTCTCATTTTTTTGTGGCTCCATTATGAACTGGCAGGGGAGTCTGTCTCACATACTCTAAGGGTAGTTGAGAACCACCATGGCTCTCCAAACTTAAGACTAGGAGCCAGAGCAAAGTTTGGGATCTGTAGGTGAAGTGGTGTAGTTGTTGGGGGAGGTGAAGCTGGAAGAATACTGTTGGTGATGAGGAATTCAGCAAAGATACTGCTGATTGTTAGGCTCTTAATTGAGTTAATTAGGAAGGGGTTGCATTCATTAATAATAATCAGAGTTGAGAAGCCAGGTTGTCCTATCAGAGGAAGAAAATCATCCGGGTACTGTGGACAGCTGTCAAGGAGGTGACTATAAGAGTAAGACAAGGGACTCAGGCGCTGGTATATGACGTATTTCCTGTTTCCATAAGAAGGTCTTTGGAGTAAAAGCCTGTGAGGAAGGACATACTCGTAAGTTCTAGGCTACCAGTAATACAGGAAGGGGAAGCGAATGGTAAAGTTCTGAGTAATCCTCCTATTTTTCGAATGTCTTGTTCATCATTGAGATTATGGATGGATCCTGAACATATAATTAACATAGCTTTAAAAAAGTTGTGGGTACAGATGTGAAGGGATACTAGGTGTGGCTGATTAATGTCAATTGTGACTATTATAAGGCCCAGCTGCCTTGAGGTGGAAAATGCAACCATTTTTTGGATAGCATTTTGTGTTAGAGCACGGATTGCTGTAAATAAGGTGGTAATAGCCCCTAGGCATAATGTAAAGATGTGGATTAATGGGTTATTTTCTATGAAAGGGTAGAAGCGGATAAGCAGGAAAACCCCTGCCACAACTATAGTGCAGGGGTGGAAGCAGAGCTGAGACGCGCTGGGCCTTCTATAGCTCGTGGAAGTCAGAAATGGAGACCGAATTGAGTTTCCTGCAGCTGCTAAGAGAAGGCTAATTAATGAAAGGGAGTTGGGGGTAAGATTTAGAATAAATGCTTGTTGAAAGTCTCATGTGTTGGAGAATACGAGGAACTATGCTGTAGCTGAAATAAAGCCAATATCGCCCATGCAGTTGCACAGAATCGTGCAGGGCTTGCAGGGCTGCTGTTTTAGCATCTGCTCGACCTTATCAGTTAATTAGTAAGAAGAATAAGTTTCCTACACCTTCTCATTCGATAAAGAGTTGAAAGAGTTTGTTGGCAGTAACCAAAATTAATATTGTAATGAAAATAAGTAGATATTTGAAAAATTGATTGATGTTATCATATCATTACAATGATAGTGTGATACTAATTTAATCAGTGACGATACGGTTCGTGCTAAATATTGCATAGACCTAATCATCTCTGTCTTCACCTTTCTTAATACCCTAAATACCCCTAAAGAGGTAGGTGTGGTCTTCAAAGATGCATATAAAAAGATGTAGAAGATTAATATTTTAAAAAGCTCATTGTTCTCCGGAGGAGAAGGGCGGCACTTAGAGTTAACTGCATTCAGGTGACCTCTGAAGGTCAGCACTGCGGTGAATGAGCTCCTGACCTTGAGGAGTGCTTAACAGAATTTTTTTGGAAGAATCACTGTGGGAAACATTCATAGAATCCTGGGATAAGTTCAAGTTATATGGAGAAAAATATTTCTCTCTTCCTTTACAAATAATACATGACAGTGACAAAAAAATCTGCCTTAAATCTACTTAATATTATTTGTAACTCATATTATTACTATTTATTTTATGACAGGAGGTCATTAATTGCTGTTATTTTGTGTATTCCATAATTGTTCAGTACATTTTTAAAGAATTTTAAATACCTAGTATTTGCTGCAATACGTTTGTATGCATCGTCAATATATGGAATTCACATTAAAACATATCTATATATATAAGGATGTGTGTGTGTGTGTGTGTGTGTGTGTGTGTAATGCATGTATTCATATTGGTACGTTGAATTAAGTAAAAAGAGGTAATCATTGAATACTGCAAATGTTGTGCTTTCATAACCTTAAGCTTTTAGACATGATTTTAAATTGCTAAGGCAATCATGAGATGAAAAAATGGTGATACTAAGGAAATAAGAAGGCTCTCAGAAATACCCTAGCTTAGAAATCAAAACACAGTTGTTGAGCAGATAAATGTGTAAGGCATAATTTGATACATCATACTGGTTGTCATTTTAATTGAGGCTTTAGTCAGATTAAACTATGAAAAATTCCTGGAAGTGGCTCAGATGACCTCTGAAAAATATTTGCTATTCTTAGATTTTCACTTTCTGCACTTAAATTCAGCAGTATTTTTAAGTAAAAGAGAGGAAAGTAAAGGACTTCAAACTGCCAAAGCAAATATTAGAGATTACAGTTTGTATCCGCCAGGGTTCTCCAGAGGGACAAACCATAGGATGTGTGTGTATGTATATGTATATACACATACACATATATATATACATGTACATACACGTACACACACACACGGAAAATACTCATCATTGTGTTACAGTTGCCTACAGTATACCATACAGCACATGTTGTACAGGTTTGTAGCCTAGGAATAACAGGCTCTACTGTATACCCTGTAGGTGTGTAGTAAGCTATACCATCTAGGTTTGCGTAAGTATAATCTATGATGTTCAAACAATAACACAATGGCCTAATGCATTTCTCAGATATATCTGTCCTCACTCTACGCATGACTGCACAGGAGAGGAAGCCTACCAGGGGAATTGATTTCCTTGATTATGAAGTCTGAGGAGTTGAATATAGGCTGTCATCAAGCATGTATCCTGGAGATAACAATATCCTGGCAGAGTTGGAACCAGTTTAGGAAAGAGAGAAAAAATTGCCTTCTCTCTGCCCTTTATCTTCAATCTGAACTATAAGCTGATTGGAAGGTGGCCTTGCACATTGAAAGCTGCTATTTTCCACTTAGCTCACCAACTCACATGTTTCTCTGGAAACACCTTCACAGACTCACCCAGAAAAAACGCTTCACCAATTCTCTGTGTGCTACTTAATCCAATCAAGTTGACACTTAAAATTAACCATCGTACCATAGTAATATAATTATGCATATTTCAGTTTAAAAAGTACTGACTGTATGTCAGTCCAGAGTTTGAGTAGCCCAAGGAAGAAGTTAATTTAATTCATAAGAAAAAAAAAACCTTTGACGACTTATTTTCTCACCTAGTGAACCTAGATTGGTTTATTGCTGTCTTTTTGTTTATTTGGTCAGTTGGTTGGTTTTGGGGTTCTTTCTGTTTTAAAGAGCCAGGCTTCTGGGTCCCTCTCTCTAAAAATGCATCATAGAGCCCTCTGACCATCTTCTTATATTTTGTTAGCCAATGTAGATTTTTCTACTCCTGTCTCATAGGCATTCAGCGTTATTTGAAAGAGGAATAGTGACAATCATGATTTTTTCTAGACCACTTAAGACTATAACCCAAGTTTCATATCAATATCCAGGGAAGAGGTATTTGAATAGATTTGCATTATGTTATGGGCAGAAACTAGGAGTAGAAGTTGTGAGTTATCTAGTCAGTAATGTCTTCTATAAAGCCTGAAGACTCTCCTTGTGTATGAATTTTTCATTTTTGTTACAAAAAGAAATAGTTTGTTCAGCTTTAATGAGCACTGTCAAGAAGAAAATTTAGCTATCACATATTATCACATGTTCACAGATTTTCACCAACCCAGACCCCAAAATGACATACTGTTCTTTCTTCTTCAGAAACATGAATTCTGTAATCTTGCAAATCTTGCACAGGGCAATCGCCTGTCCCAGTTGCATGAACTGCTTGCTAGACCCAGTCACAATAGACTGTGGACACAACTTTTGCAGGCCCTGTTTGTACGTCAGCTGGCCGGACATCCCAGCTCCTGCTCAGTGCTCTATATGCAAGACGGAGATACGGCGTAGAGAACTTAAAACTAACACTACTTTGAAGAACATGGCTTCCTGTGTCAGAAAAGCCAGCCTCTGGCATTTCCTGAGCTCTGAGGAGCAAAAGTGTGGGATTCACAGGAAGACAAAGAAGGTATTCTGTGAAGTGGACAAGAGCTTACTCTGTTTGCTGTGCTCCAACTCTCAGGAGCACCGGGATCACAGACACAGACACTGTCCTGTTGACCGGGCTGCTGAGGAATGCGAGGTAAGTGACGCCTCTGAAGATCTGTTTCTCAAAGGACACATAAAATTCTTGTAAGTATATTTCCTTGGAGACTGGATGATGCCATCTCTGTGTCCCTTTAAGCATCTCTGTTACGAGCTTCCTTGGCTTCAAACCTCTCAGATTTGACAAACATGAAGAGAAACAAAGCAAACACTATTTTTTGTGGGCTGATTTGTCTCTCCTTCTGGGCCCCTTTTGTATATCAGAGTGTGAATTATACTTTATTGTCTTTATTGGTTCTCTGAGTCATGGCTCTTTTGCAGGAGAAGCTCCTAAAGAAAATGCAGTTTTTATCAGAAAAAGCTTGTGAAAATCACAGAAACCTGAACATGGAAACCACAAGAACCAGAGACTGGAAGGTTAGGACTGTAGTACTCTGTCTTCTCCAGGAAATTATGGTGAACAAATGGGTGACTCTTAAAATAGGAACTTGATCTCAAACCATAATGTTTCTGGAATTCAATTAAAAAAGGAAAAAACAGTTGAGAAAAAGTAGCCTAATTTTTTCTTATGTAGGGTACTTCGACTCCTTGGTTGGATTTCATATATATATATATATATATATAAAAATTTTATTACACTCTAGCTTCTGGGGTACATGTGCAGAACATGCAGGAATGTTGCATAGGTATATACATGGCAATGTAGTTTGCTCCCCACATCCCCCTTCACCTATATCTGGCATTTCTCCCATTGTTATCCCTCCCCAACCTCCCTACTCCCCACTGTCCCTCCACTATTCCCCACCCCCCCGACAGACCCCAGTGTGTGATGTTCCCCTCCCTGTGTCCATGTGTTCTCATTGTTCAACACCCGCCTATGAGTGAGAACATGCAGTGTTTGATTTTCTGTTCTTGTGTCAGTTTGCTGAGAATGATGGTTTCCAGATTCATCCATGTCCCTACAAAGGACACAAACTCATCGTTTTTATGGCTGCATAATATTCCATGGAGTATACATGCTAAATTTTCCTTATCTAGTCTGTCATTGATGGGCATTGGGTTGGTAGGATTTCTATCCAAATCACAGGTGTTACCCCAGCATTCTCATCTGCTTTCATGCAAACCTGTAGTAATACACCAACCAATACAAGAAACTGGGCCATTTCACCGTGTTCCCCATGTGCTGCTTGGATAAATCCTGGGCATAAAAGTTATTTGGCAGTCATGGAAATTTCAAATGAACCTTCTGAGGCTGGGTCAGCATGAATTTGAATCCTGGTGGGCAAGTCTATTTGAAATGTGAGTTAAATTTCAGGCAGAAGGAGCAACAGCACAAATCTAGGGAAAGCATAAAATTAAGTATCTCAACTAATGATTACTGAATAATACATAACACATGATGGGAAAAGTGGTGAGAAATGTAGACCTGTGTCTTGAGGAAGACATAAATATGCAAGAAATATGGAAACTAGTATTTAATAGAGAACTCTAAAGACTTGAGAAGAATTCTAGAAATGATTTTCTCTTTGTGGATGTTTATCTTGAGACTATAATATCTAATATTAATTCATTCTAATATTAACTCATTGAATAATATTTCATGAGTGCCGGGGCTGTCAAATATTAGAAAGTTTAGTAGCAAAGAAGAAAGGAAACATACAAATCTTGCAATGGAAATGAGAGAAGCAAATGGTCACCATGCATATACGTGAAATACATGCCATGGTAGAGTGTATTAGTGTCTTTGGAGAATAATCAAGCAGGGAAATAGAAAAGGAGCACAGAGGCCAGGGACTGGGGATGAGGGTTTGAGTTTTCAATAGAGCGGTCAGAAAGAAGGCTCATGGAAAAATTCACACTAAAACAAAATCTTAAAAAAGAGGGTGTGTGTGTGTGTATATATATATGTATATGTTTGCCTTACTCTTATATATATATATGAATATATATATGTATCTGTGTATGGGTATATATATACACATGAGGAATATACATATACACACACAGATAAATGTATTCATATATATCCACATATACCTATATATTAAGTATATATATGTGAGTATATATATTAGAAATGTATATGGAAAGAATTCTGGGTATAGAAAAGAGCATGCACAATATTTTTTTGAGTTTATTTAGGGGTTTGAGGAACCACAAGTATGTCCATGTTGCAGTTAGAGTGAGTTTGGAAGAGAATATGTGAAACCTTATTAGGATATGTTATGCTAGGTGAAATGTGCTGAATTAACAATGCTAGTCTGTGGTCATTTCATCATTTCTTATATAATGCTTTTACATCTCTTGCCCCAATTCTCCAAAATAGAAATAATGGTTTCCTATCTAGTCAATGTAGCTCTATAGTTTAATTCTTAAAGAAGAACTGTGTTTTCTTTCTTTAAATGTGGGTTGGATGAGATAAATCAGTTTTTATATAACTATCTTAGAAAACATTTTATCATTAATCAAGCAAATGTAATTGGGCAAAAGAACTATGTTGATATTAATGCAGAAAAAAAGAGAGAAATAAAATGTGGAATCTGAGAATCGGCAAGAAGGAGGGTTAAAATATTGGATGTTCAGGATGCTAAGAGGAATCAGTGAAAGTGAAGAAAAGATGGATGAAACATTTCTATTTTGTCTAATTGTCACTGTAGGGTTATGTGAGTTTAAGGATAGAAGCAATCAGAGCTCAATATCAGAAGATGCCGGCGTTTCTCCGTGAAGAAGGGCAACATTATTTGGAGAGGCTGCAAAAAAACGGCGAGGACATTTTTCAGCAACTCACTGAAAGCAAAGCCAGAATGAAACATTGGAGGGAGATGTTAAGAGGAATGTATGAGGAGCTGAAGAAAATGGGCTATAAACCACATGTGGAACTACTTCAGGTGTGAACTGACCATGGGATATCAGGATGTTGAACATTCATACGCAGAGGTGTTTTTCCTCTCTCCTGAAATTCATCTCCCCCTTTATTTCCATGATTTGTTTCCAAAAACACATTTCTTTAACTAATGCTGGTTTGGTGGGAGAGTATAACCCCTCCTAAATATTCTACCAGACAAAAGTTCCCTCCTACTTTATCCACCAGCAACGAAACTTTGTGAAATGGTCAAGGTAACAGCCCCCAAAAATATTTCCCATCAAAAGTCAATGATATATTTAGAATATTTGAAAGTGGATACAATGAGAAGTGATTCATTCAGATTGGTCTGGAGACACTGCATGATAGAGAATTTGGGGAAATCTAGGATTGCATTAATAAAATTTTGTGGTCCATTCATTTTGGTAACAGGGCTTAGGGAAAGTTACTGATAGCTTCTTTATAGTTACAGCAGAGCATAGACTCTGTGGGCCTCCTCTCACTTCACATGTATAGAAAATGTCTTCAAGACTTAGACTTTATCAGGACTCTAATTTATGACAATATTATAGACTAGAATTTTCATGAGAAAAAATAGAAAATGCTTTCCAGGAGGGAAAATGATAGGGAAATAATGTTTTCAGAAACTGCCTCCAAATCTTACACTGAACACGTAGTAGAAGATGTATCTTGTGGAAAACACTAAGCCTTTCTATTTTTTTTTTCTTTTACAGGCTTTTGGAGACATATTATACAGGTGAGTGTGTACCAAGATTTTAGCACATGCGTTTTCAGTTTCCGCAAATATCAAGCAGGAACTTTGATTCTGAGGCATAATTGATTCAGGTGTTGACACGACTTTTTCCTGGTTGTACTTTCTCCACCCCCCACCCCATGTGGTCATCTGTGATATTGTCATACACAGTGATTTTACTAGACAAGTTCAATGAAAGTTCTGCAAAAACAAAACAATAAACAAAAAATAAAGAAGAATGAACGAAAGTGAACATCTCTATTCCTAATTTCCTTTTTATTGCTCAAAAGCCTGCATATTGGAAGGAGGAAATGTTACATTTTCTACATGGCTACAAAGTCGACCAGGGGAAGCCGGAGAGAAAGGGGGAAAGTATCTTAGCAGTGAAAAATGTTGATGATTTCTTGTTTACATATAAATATATAATTCTGAAAAATAGATGTAACGAACTGTCAGAATGTTAGAACTTTCTAGGCCTCCAGAAAACCTCAGCTATAAAAGGCAGATCTCCCTGCCTGGAGCAAGTTTCAACACCCCGGCCTTGAAAAGGAACTAACAGATGCAGCAGTCTTAAAAATAATCCCACTTTTCCAGACAGTGATTTCAGGAAAGTCCAGTGACGTCTGGAACCCAGAATTTCATTCTTGAATATTTTCCTGGTCTTAAGACTAATGATCCTTACTAATGTGGTGCAATAAGAAGAAAGACCAGATTGAATTCTGACTCAGACTTTTCCACTGTGCTTGAAAATCAGGAAATGTGAATAAGAATGAACTTGAAAAAGAAAGTGATTGATAATTTTTGAATTAGCAAATGTGTAGGTTAAGGGATTCTCGTGAAATGTCTTTTAAATAAAAGTAGTAATTTTTATTTTATTATCGTCATTTTGGCTGTAGATGTGGAAACTTCATCTTTCTCCTTGCAGGTGTGAGTTCCTGCTGCTGCAAGTGCCCAAGCCTGTGAATCCGGAGCTCAGTACAGGGCCCATCACTGGACTGGTGGACAAGCTCCGTGGATTCAGAGGTGAGTGTCAGCCCATTGGCAGAATTCTCACAATGTATTACTTCTTGTTAGAATCATGAGGGTAATATTTTACCCTTCATCAGATTTTTATTTTCAGAAGTAAGTGAATAATACGACTATGCAACCCTTTTATATCTGTCGTTTGTTTTATAGTACAATTTATAGCATGAAGAGTAAAAGATAGTGAAAAACAAATGTGTTCTGGGCTCAAATGTGTTGAGTTATCTATTGGGTAAAAAGAATGACATGAGAAAAAAATCCAATACATAGAACAATGTTCAGATGGAAGCTTAATCATCCAATGTTACATTAAACATTTATATTTCTTTACTGTATTTTATTTGAATTGTTAAAAACAGCTCTTTCTGGAATAGAGTTCACTGCAGTTTGTTGGAGTATTAGTATTTTCTTACAATAAATATATATTATTCATATAATGTAAAAAATTGACTGAATATGTAAAAAGGAAGAAGAAATTATTTTATAAACAGGAAGTAAAATTAGAAATGAAAATTTCTGTTTTGTTATAACATAAAGAGGTATGTGTAAAATCTAAAATTTAAACTCAGTCTAGAGCTAGCAGGGAAGTCCCCAGAGTGACTGGTAAAACATTTTGTAAAAATCTGCCTTAAGTTACCACTTATAATTTGGACATACAGACTTGATATATCCAGTTATCTAGAGCAGTGCTTGAGTAAGTGAAAATTTTCCCGTTGTCAAAATTATATCAGTAGTATTTAAGAACAAGAAATATTTTAACTAAAGGGCATTCAGGGCATATAATATTTCACTGTTACTTTGGAAATTGGATTAAAAGAGGTTGGTCTTATATTTGACTCTCAATTTTCCAATTTTCAATGTCTGTTTTTAGGGTTTTCTTTTTCCTGTAGAGAGTATTAATCATCCTTATACTTTATTAGGTGTCATAATCAAAATTGTCCTGTTCTTGTAACTTCAAATTTCTTGGTAAAGTAAGTTCTTGATAGAACAACTTTTCTCTCAAGAATTCTAAATTCTTTTATTTACGTGTCAGTACTTTTTTTTTTTTTAATTTTTGCAGTTGATATTACTCTGCATCCTGAAAGAGCCAATAGTCATATCTTCCTGCATGGAGATTTGAGAAGCATGAATGTTGGGTGTGACGCTCAAGATGATCCCCATATCACTGCAGCACCTGGATGTTTTCTTTCATGGGGTGCTCAGACTTTCACATTTGGAAAATATTACTGGGAGGTTCATGTGGGGGACTCTTGCAATTGGGCTTTCGGAGTCTGTAACAATTATTGGAAAGAGAAGAGACAGAATGACAAGGTAGATGAAGAGAAGGGACTCTTTCTTCTTGGATGTGTTAAGGAGGATGTTCACTGCAGTCTCTTTACCACTTCCCCACTTATGGTACAGTATGTTCCAAGACCTACCAACCAAGTAGGAATATTCCTGAATTGTGAAGATAGAACCGTGAGCTTTGTTGACGTTGATCAAAGTTCCCTCATACACACCATCACTAATTGCTCCTTCTCACCTCCTCTCAGGCCTATCCATTGCTGTAGTCACTTCTGAACAGAGACAAATCAGAAATGTGCCCACATGCTATGGGAACAACTTTATCTCAGGAAGCTCTATTTTTGTGCCTCATCAAAGAGGACAAATAAGTTATATTTAATGTCTTTAGTTGCCTTCTAATGTCAAAAAACTCAATATTGTTTTTGTTGAATGAAAACACTAAAACAAAGTACATTTGTTTTTATTCAGTCATTTTTGGAAAATCATTACCCATGGTGCATGGCTTAGAATATATTGTTTTTTTTTTTTTTTAATTTCTGAATGTCAAGTCACAGAGTAAAATAATAGATGACAGAAGTGTCTAAATAAAGTTAAAATCAATGGGAGAAAGTAGAGATATTGTGCTTCATGAAAAAAACTTGGAATAAAGACTCAATGGTAACCTGGAAATATTTTCTCTCCATCTAACAATATTAAACTTATCCATAGGTTTCATTTATGAATCTAAACTTTGGGGTAATCTTATTTGACCTCCTATACTGTGATTTCCTTTGTAATTCTCATCTCACATACAAATACTCATGCATTATTAGAGTGCTATTCTACAATGAAATTTACAAGGTGATCAGGATAATGCTGGACCAGTTAAATATTCAAATAGACATAACTGAATATTGACCGCTACCTCAAACCATACACAGTTCATTTCCACATGGATTCATATTCTGAAGGTGAAGGGAACACAATAAAATATTCTCATAGAGAAAGATTTCCTAACCAGAACAAAAAAAGGAACAATTCAGAAGGAAAATTTAGTTAGTTTACATGAAATATGATGACTTCTGTGTTTTAAAATATACCATCCAAGAATTAAAATGCAAATCAAGTGTGGAGAAAAATATCCCAACACATATGCAATAAAATACAAGTGTAGGCTTTCAGATATCAAAGATACATGTAGGCTTTCAGATATCAAAGGATGTATATTGGAGAAATGATCAATAATAACCTTTCTTCAGGTATTTTAGGAAGTCATATAATGAATGAAAGTGGCTTGAGGAGAGAATGAATTGGGCTTTCAATATTGTTCAGAAACAAAAAGAAAGAGGAGTGATTTATTTCATGGTTCTGAGAAGAGGGAGGATATAAGTTAATGTAGGTAGCTTATTGGTAGAATACATGAGTCAGGCTAGTCTCAGAGGCTCACATCTATAATCCCAAATAATTTGGGAGACTGAAGCAGGAGGGTCACTTGAGACTAGGAGTTTAAAACGAGCCTGGCCATCAACATAGTGAGGCCCTCATCTTTATTGTTAAAATAATTTTTTTTAAAAAAAGATAAAACATGAATCAAAGTGAATACAGGAGGTGTCAGTGGAGGAGAATGAAGTCAGAGTAAATATGTCATCTAGGAAATCGATTTCCCTGCAGTGTAATGTGTATCTATGGGCAGAGATGACCAGAGCTGAGTAGAAAATGCTGCATTCAGTTCCCCATAAGAAGAAAAATGACATTTAGAGAAACTTACAGAGGATGGCAGAAAGATTTTACAGCAACTTCAGAAAAGCAAAAGAGCAAATGGTTCAGATAAACAAACACCTAAGAAAAATCTTTGAGATTTGGGAGACATATTGACCAAGTAAGTGGGTTTCGATGCAAACTGGGGTAGCATGAGAGCTATGAAAGGGATCAAGCCATTTCTAACAAAGTGAAGACACAATTTATGGAAACTCCAATTGTTGGCATGTGTATATGTGTGGGTTTGACTGGCTATAATTTCCTGTTCTGCTTTATCAAAAATTATCCTTTTTCCTCTCTGTGGCTAATGAATGTATGTGCTTCTGGACTCAATGCAGTAGTTTTTGAAGCAGATCTATTTATGACTATGGATTTCAAGTCATAAAAATATTGAGGTGCATGAACTAGTTTTTCCCAGGTGGTAGGTGAATGAAGTAAGAAAAGAAGACAAGAAAGATTTCCTACAAATGACACAATCCTATCCCATGAATGTGGAGATACACTGCTATATGAGGAAAGGGTTTTAAAGATGAATCTCCCTAGAATGATTATGTCTTTTTAAACACTGTGATGAAGGCTTTTGTATTAGAAAGCTCAATCATATTTTCCTCTTTAAAGGAGTGAGTCAGAGCAGCAGCACATGCCCCAGTGTGTCAGCTCAGAGCTCAGTGTGCAACCCATCACTGGACTGATGGACAGATTCCACCACTTCCACGGGTGAGTGTCAACCTGCTGAAGTGATGACCACACAGTGCCCTTCAGGCATGGTCTTCCTTTTTTTTTTCTTTTTTTTGAGACAGAGTCTCACTGAGTTGCACAGGCTGGAGTGCAATGGGGCGATCTCATTTCACTGCAACCTCCACCTCTCAGGTTCAAGTGATTCTCCTGTCTCAGCCTTCTGAGTAGCTGGAATTATAGGCACCCACCATCATGCCTGGCTAAATTTTTAAAAATATTTTTGTAGAGACAGGGTTTCACCATGTTGGCTGGTCTTGAACTCCTGACCTCAGGTGATCCACCCGCCTTGGCCTCCCAAAGTGCTGGGATTACAGGCGTGAACCACCTCGCTCATCCTCAGGCATGGTTTTCTACAGGCAATTTTTTGTTCTTTATTAATCTTTCATCTTATAAAAGGGAACATTTTATAAATAGCATTTATAGCATACTTAGTGATACAGTCCCTATGATTGTATGGAAAAAATAAATGAAAGCTGATGTAATGGTAAATGTGATTCAGCCCTGGCATAAATTTCTTACATAATGAGAAGAAAACTAAAAAAGGGTTCCTTGAGACCTTGAAACATTATCACATACAATGTAAGTTGTACACTGAGTTATACTAGTGGGTCTTAAATCAAGATATTCCGATTTCAAGAGCAGTTAATTATGATACTAGGATTAATAATAATTTTTTAAATAGCTTATTTTAGTGTTTCTCAGTAATTGCATTTTTAATGTATATTATACTTGATATAATCAAAAAATTACATGAATAATCATAAGAAACTATGCCCCTGTCCCAAGTATTCCTCCTCTTTCTCTTATGAAGGCAACAGTCATTGGATTTAGAACCCACTGTAAATGTAAGAAAATGTCATCCCTGGATTCTAAATTAATTACATTTACAAATAAGCTCACATTCATAAGTACCAGGTGTTGGCACTTGCACATAAATTATTGGGGTCACAACTCAATTTATTACGTCACCCAGCAAATAAAATAAGGTTGTCTTAAAATGCAGAGGATTCAGGTTTTTCTTGAAAAATAATACAAAGTTATATTCTGTTCTATGTGTAGATTATATGCAGTGGCACAAAGTATTACTAAAGTAATGTTTCCTATTTGTCTACTGCTGTCTGATAAAGTCCTTGAGACATTTCTTCAGATCTACAATTACTGAGTAAAAGGGAAAAAATTTAAAAATTTTATTGCATATTTATATAACATCCTCCAATAACCTCATACAATCTCATCAGTAGTATAAAAAGGTACACATTTCATTCTATCAGCAATATTGGATGTCATCATTTCTTAACATTTGCCAATTAAATAGTTTAACAATAGTTCACTTAATTACTTTGTAGAGAAAATGAATATCTCTTTATTAATGCAATGGAAGTTCTTAATTTTCACTCAGAAATATGTTCCAATTTGAATAATCAGAATGTAAACAAATATATACAAAATTTATTGACTTTCTTAAATAATCTTTCAGATTTTTAAATAACATATAAAACTAATTATAACTATAGACATTAAATTATTTATATAAGTTATATAAAAGGTATGTATCTGGGAGTATATTCTTGTAAAAACAAACATTTCTTTTTAAAGAGAAGTTCATTTTCATTAACAAAAGACCATAAAATATGAAAAGAAAGGTCGGTTTTTTCAAAAGAATATCAGTAAATTACTACTATTCCAAGTAATATAGTCCTGACATTTTTCTGTACGTGTTTTCCTCAATGTACATCTTTGTCCATAGGATTTTTTCTTTAATTTTCCAAAATAAGTCACATGTTTTACTGTACTTTAAGAATAAAAATTTATTTAAACATCTTATTAATTTAGGTTTTTCCAACTAATATCCTATCATTCGATATATTCAGTAAATTAGTAGTTGGTAACTTTAGATATAAAATTTCTAAATGGTAGAAAGCTGTTTTATAAATATGAAACCTGATATTGTCAAACCCTAATTTTATCAATGTACAATGTATACGTGTATCCAAATATCATGTGTACCTCATAAAAATGTGCATTTTTATATTGATTAGAAATTAAAATTTATAATTTTATAATGTTATAAAATTAACATTTATATATTGATTAGAAATTAAAATTTAAAAAATATTTGTTCAAATATGTTGTCATTTAAATAAAGGTATCCTTTTGATCAGTTTGAATTTAATCAAAATGCTTTAAACAAAATTATCTGAGTATTTTTTTTTCTGTGCAGTACCCATTGCATCTCCCTAAATTTCAAAGAAAATCAGCCAGAAGTGCCAGACATGGACCCTCTACTTCTCTTTTTCCCAAACCATCCTCAATAATCATTAGCATTTTGATCTTCAAATCTAAAGGCTGGTAAAAAGTGATCAGTACTGAGGGATTTACATGTCCACGAGGAACGCGTATGGTAGAAGATCCTAGATTGCAGTGAAGAAAGGGCAGAAATTATCAAGTAATTAAATAATGTATATTTCAAATATCATATCAAAATACTGTCAGATGTGTGGGAGCAGAAATGGGAGTAGATATTGGGCCCCAGAAACTCAAACATGAATTTGAATGCAGGTGTTCTTTAAAAATCAAGGCCGGGCGCGGTGGCTCACGCCTGTAATCCCAGCACTTTGGGAGGCCGAGGCGGGTGGACCACGAGGTCAAGAGATCGAGACCATCCTGGTCAACATGGTGAAACCCCGTCTCTACTAAACATACAAAAAATTAGCTGGGCGTGGTGGTGTGTGCCTGTAATCCCAGCTACTCAGGAGGCTGAGGCAGGAGAATTGCCTGAACCCAGGAGGCGGAGGTTGCGGTGAGCCGAGATCGCGCCATTGCACTCCAGCCTGGGTAACAAGAGCGAAACTCCGTCTCAAAAAAAAAAAAAAAAAAAAAAAAAAAAAAAATCAACGCAAGATAAACTAGCACTAGAGGGTGTTTGTGGTGGGTTATTTTCAGAGATTAAACCTTGACTTAATTTAATTAATGATGGGAAGGTAAATCCTTTCCTTGGTACTGTGTATAGCAGAAACCTAATCAAGGAGGGGCTTTATGCATCCTATAATACAATGGCATCCAAAAAGCAAGGTTTATTCTTTTGGAGGCACTGGGAATTTATTAGAATGTGGAAACCCCAGAAAACTGTAACTGACATCCAGAAAGCCCAGAGGACACAGAGCTCCGGAGCCGAATAAATGAATTTTCCTGCAAACACTGTTAAGACCAGTTATAGAGTCTTCAGGTGGGTATTTATCTTATTTTCTTTCCCTGTTTATGCAAATTGTGAACTTCTGGGGGAAACGTCCTAGATGTTATGCAGTTTTATCTAGAGCATGATATCTACAAGTTGATCGAAAAGCTTTAGTGTAGAATATGAAAAGTGCTATGTGTCGGCAACTTCAGGTGGCAGCCTTGATCTACACAGTTTTTAAAGTGATCAACAGCACTTTTTTATTTTCCTAATATTCAATTGCAATTTTTGTTTTCATAAAGGTATTTTCAATTTACACAATCTATTTTGTTGAGTCTTTTTTTTAAAGCATCTTGTTATTTTTGATATTTTTATTACTTGTGTGACTTTGTGAAGCTATATGAATTTTTTATTTTTTTGAGATAAGGTCTGGCTTTGTCACCCAGGCTGGAGTGCAGTGCTACAATCAAGGCTCATTCCAGTCTCGATCTCCTGGACTCAAAACATGCTCTCACCTCAGCCACCAGAGTAGCTGGGTCTACAGGCATGTACCACCATGCCTGGCTAAAATTTATTTTTGTAGAGATGAGGTCTCTCTGTTACCCAAGCGGGTCTTGAACTCCTGAGCTCAAGCAATCTTCCTGCTTCAGCCTCCCAAAATATTGGGATTGCAAGCATGAGCCACTGTGTCTGGCCTTATACAAATTCTTAGTTTTCCTGGTTTCATTTCTCTTCTTTTTTTTTTATTGACATGAGGTCTCACTCTGTCACCCAGGCTGGAGTGCAATGACATAGTCTCAGCTCACTGCCACCTCCACCTCCAGGGTTCAAGTGAGTCTCCTGCCTCCACCTCCTGAGTAGCTGGGACTACAAGCACCTGTTACCACACCCAGATACTTTTTCTATTTTTAGTAGAGACAGGGTTTCACTATGTTGGCCAGGATGTTCTTGAACTCCTGAGCTCATCCGCCCACTGCAGCCTCCCAAAGTGCTGGGATTACAGTCTTGAGCCACTGTGCCCGGCCTTCTTCTTTTTATTGTTTTTAAGAGATGGGGGTCTCACTTTATTGCCCAAGCAGTCCTCCTGTCTTTGCCTCCCAAAGTATTCAGATTACATGAGTGAACCACCATGTCCAGCCCCAGTATTACTACCTAAGTAATGGAACAGCAAGGATTAAATGACCTAATAGAGTTGTGAGGAGAAAAATAGGAGTGTAAAACATTTGCACATTAGTTTCCTATGGCTGCTGTAATAAACTCACAAATAAACAATAATTTACTCTCCCACAGTTCTGAAAGTCTGAAGTTTAAAATCAACACGTTGACAGCTGGGGATTCTGAGGGGAAATCAACTCCCTGCTTCTCTGCTAGCTCTGGTGGCTGATTCTTCCTTTTATTTCTTCTATGAGGATACCAGTCATTGGACATAGGCCCCAGCCTAAATCCAGATTGATCCCTTTGGGAGATCATCAAGTTAATTGCAACTGCAAAGATCCTATTTGCAAAAGGACATATTCACAGGTATCAAGGATTAGGACTTAGACATACATTTTCAGAGGCCACTCTTCAACTGACTACAATTTGAAAAAATGTCTGGCTCATAGAAGGGCCACATAACAACGAAAACACCACTGTATTTCCATTTCCACTGCTTTACACACATCATCCTACTTTTAGGATTGGAAAGACAGAATTTTTTCTTTCCTAGACCCAGATTCTGAATATTCCACATCTCTTTTCTAAAGTCAATTTTATGTGATTTCCCCTTTTTCTAAGTTAGAATATGTCTTATACTTATTTTTTTAATCATCACTTACAAAATAGTCCAAAGTTTAAGGCCACTTTTCATTTCTGAACCATTTGGAAGTTTTCATTTTAAATGCAATGTGTGGAATTATTTATTTCTTCATTTCTTTTTTTAAATTTTCTTATGTGAATGTTACCTTTTCCTCTTTTTTCTTTTACATTTTTTGTTATTTTACTGTAAGAAAGTGTTTATTTAGCAAGCGAGTTTTTATTCTTTAACCACAATTCTCCCACAGTTTTACATTATCAGATTTTTTCCATATTTTTTAAACATTAGATACACGATTTTTAGATGTTATGAGGGAATAACTTTTTTTTTAACTGTCAAATATCATATTATAATTAACTTTAAGGTTATTAGCTTTCTGAATATCAAAAATTGAAGCTGCTGGGAATCCCAAAATAGCCCTGAGGTCTGAATAGGAACATATCTTTTGTAAACTATAATAGTCTCACCTCAAAATAAACGCTATGAAATTTAAACAACTGTATCTGTACTCAGTATCTTTACAATACTCAGAAACCTACTGCATTTTTGGAAATGACAATGCAAATAGGTTTACATTCAGAAAAGAGAGCTTATTCTAAGAGGACCTAAGTCAAAACCTGAAACCCTACGTAGGAATCTATTCAATCCTTAAAACAGTCATAAAGTCGGCCTGTATCCTGGCATCCTCATAGAAGAAATAAAAGGAAGAATCAGCCACCAGAAGCTAGCAGATGTGGTGGCTCATGCCTGTAATCCCAGCAGTTTTGGAGGGCGAGGTGGGAAGATCACAAGGTCAGGAGTTAAAGACCAGCTTGGCCAGCATGATGAAACCCCATCTGTATTAAAAATACAAAAAACTGGTGTACACCTGTAATCCCAGATACTCAGGAAGCTGGGGCAGAGAATTGCTTGAACCCAGGAGGCGGAGGTTGCAGTGAGCCGAGATCGTGCCACTGCACTCCAGCCTGAGCAACAGAGCAAGACTCCATCTCAAAAAAAAAAAAGTCATATAGTAATTTTTGTTAAAACCACAGGTCCTTGGACACCCCCAAATTCCAGACAGAACAAGGAGAATTCCAGCACATTAGCTTTTACTGTTCATCTGAATGGGGTGTAATTTTCAAATTTCTTCGGATGCCCCAAAGGCTTGTGGGGTTGCTGGTCATCTTTCTGGGCCTGTCCTAACCTTTTGCAGTTTTCATCAAGTGTATCCATAGCCGTGCAGTTCTAAACCAGCTTCTAGAACATTTTCTCAAAAGCTGGTGTTAAGGTGCCTCCATACCTACCTCCCAAAATTCATAAAGCATCAGGCCAACACAGACCATTGCTTTACCTGAGAGGGATGGCTTCATTGTTTTCCTTTACATTAGAAGGATGTAGTATTATGACATAACAGTTTCGTCAAAAACTATACTTTGTTAGCATTGATGAGAGTATCTAAAACGTAGGCAGACTTGGGGAAATACCAGAGATGTTGATTCTGAGGGTAACCTTCAGCCAAATATCAAGGACCATAGGCTGAATGACTGAGGAGCCCTTCCAGGGGAAAGAATCCTCTTGGCTCTGGGCCTCTTGAGTCCCTCTGTGCAGCCAAGGCAGGTCAGAGGCAGAGATGGTCTAGACCTGGCCAGATGGGTTCTATAAGAGCCGCCTGGGTCAAAACTACCTTTCAATAAAGACTTGGGCTATGATGACTCCAGCCAAGTGCTGTGCCACAGTGGGCAGAGTGCTCATAGTGGGTCCTCGGGCCATACGAGACCCCACTAAGTACACTGAACAACATGCCATCAAAACAGTTCCCATCTGACACTGGCCTCTACTAGCAAATCTGCTTCCTCATGGCAAAAATGAGAAGTACTGGGCCAGCAGCCATGAGCACAGCTGCAGAAACTGCTCGGACCTACCCCATGGGTCAAAGGGAAGGGCTACCCACAAGCAGTCCACTGCTAGAGCGAGTCTAGAGAGGGACAGTTGAGAGTCTGCAGTCCAATCAGTAATGACCCTTTTTTCAGGAAGCGCTGGCAGGTTTTCAAAATCCAGTCTTTCCACTGAGGCCACACCAAAGCTCCCGGGAGGTCAGGCTTCCCAGTGCCTTCAGAGCCCTCGTGCAGCTGTCATTTTTCCTTGAGCTACATACACTGGCCAGGTAACGGCAGCTTCCAGTCACCAGGCAAGTGGCCAGCTCACCTTCAGATTTGCCAGACAAATCCATGTCCTGCCCCACACTTGCTGGCTTAGAAGGCTTTTCAAAATGCAGGTATCTCTGGAGCTGTTTTGTGGACACCAGGAGCATGACTGACAAGTCCTGTGCTGGCCCCAGGGTATCCTATGCACCTGGATAAGGCTGGAACACATTGTTGGCAGGGCCCCAATGTGTCCATTCCAGAACAGTGGGGGACCTGGGGAAATCGCCAGTCATTTGCTGTCCTGCCATTGCTGGTCCACACATCCCTGGAGACTCTGAGCATGGGTTGTGGTGAGGTAGTGGCTGGGCAGGACCAGAAATGTCCATTTTTGACCTGAAGCAGCAGACACCCAAGGCTTAGGGTAGAAGTGGGGGCTTCATACCACTCCCAGTGCCAACTTCCCATGGCAGAAACAGGAAGGAATGTCTGGCAACCCACCAAAGGTCAGATGCCACATCAGCCCGAGCAGAAGCTTCCTGACCCAGGTTGTTCCAATGACAATTAGAGGTGCTTGGGAAGGTGGAGCCCTTTGTGGGACTCAGGATGGGTGTCCTGGAAGTGCCACGTAAAGGGCACTGAGGCCTCTCAAAATCCCTGTGTTAGAGCTGCAGCTCTTGATGCTGGCTACAGTGCAGTCACCTGCAGAGCTTTAGGACAGGCCCAGGCCTCGGCTCCCCGGACCAGCGCCTTAAGAACTTTCGCAGCAGGGGTAGCCGGCTTTGAGAAGCGTGCTTGGGAGACCACGTGGCACTGCCTGGCTGGGTCCTCAGCTGGCAGAGGTGAAGGTGGGGTTTTTGGTGACTTGGTAATGCTGTGAATTATGTACGTGTGGCAGGAAAGTGCCATAACGCCAGAGGAGTCAGGAAAGTCAACCCCCAAAGATAACCAGTGTCAGTCACAGTTCTCCTCTCCTCAAGAGGATGTGGCCAATCCCAACACCTTGGCCACAAGGGTGACCCACAGTGAACTAATATCTGCAGTTCTCAAAAACTCACTGCAATTTGATCTTAAATGTCATATCATCAATGCACCAATGTCCCGTTAGCCTGGGTGCAGCCTGCAGTCCTGTCCAGTGGGGTTTTTGGAAAGGCCAGTGTAACATCCCTGGTTGCTCGATGCCTGATGGCTAAGTGGAAGGGAGTAAGAAGACTGCACCAGCCCTGGCCATGTCCTGAGACAAACACCCTGCATCACGAGCTATTTAGGGTTATTACAGTCATAGTACAGAGCCTCCAAATAGGTCTGTGATCGTGTGCGTCCAAGTATTTAAATTAATACTTAAGAGCACATATGGCTTAACTTTGTATTTCTGGTAATCATTTCTGAAATCTGTCCCATTTTATCAAATGACAGTTTTTTCTCATATCTATTTTTAATATGCTAAAGATTTTATATCCAGTTTATCTAAAACCTCTTGCTTAAAATGAGTTTAATTCTAGCAATACATACATGTTTGTCTCTACATTGTTTTATAATTTGATGATATAGCATTTTCCCCAATATATGACTGTATGGATAAGACTTTTAAAAACATACAATGAATTCTGATCTGTCTCACTTGATCACATGGCTGAATGAGTCCATATCTCCACTGAATGGAAATATCTGCCATCACTTAATCTAATTAACAAGAATATCCAGTGTGCACATACACCCACGATGAGAAGAAAAGTCCAAAACAGCCAAAAAAGGGAGAATCCCATAATTTCTGAGTGAACTCATACCGATATCATAAATATTTACTGCTAGAAATAGTATTTTAAACAACGTCTTCAGGCAAGTGTATTAAAGCTGTCTTGGATATAAGGGGCCCTACCACTTGTAAAACTTGGCAAATTTAATAAATAATGATTAAAAATACAAAATTACACAGAAAACACCCTTTAACAAATTGACCTTTAAAATAATCCGCATTGAGGTTCTCTAAAGGGAGCCTTTTAGACAACGTACCCTCTAGGTGTACTGATTGCTGGGGGGTTAGTGTCGGGGGAACCGATGTGGCTCCCCCAGCCCCCTTCTGGGAGCAACCTGGACAGACAGCTTGGAAATGGTCTTGGCCTGGTGGTCCTGGGAACTGCGGTGGTGTGATGTGCAGCGGGGTCGCCTCCCACTCCACGCCCAGCCCCGCGCCCTCGCCCTGGCCCGGTCCTCGCACCTGGCACCTGCAGGTCCTCAGGTCCTCTTCTTCAGGGCAGCGGGTGCCTCTCCTTCTGCGCCGCGGCCTGGCGCTTCTCGTGGGTCCCCTCCGCCTTCAGCTTCTCCTCCTCGGCTTCCTTGTAAGGTCACTTGAGCCATAGGTGGCCTCTGTCCTGGTGCTGCCCTTCCGCGCAGTCCCCGCGGGCTGGAAGGTGGGCGTGGGCGCCTGGCTGAGGCCGAGCCGGGACACCACCACGCCAGGCCGCACGCTGCTCCGCCGCAAGAGCTGCAGAAGCAGGAGGCTGGGCTTCCGCGGGGCGGGGCGGCGGGACCCCGGGACCCCGGCAGAGGGGCAGGCTGGAGGCTGGCTAGAGGGGTGTCCTCCCGGGACCCCGCGCTGCGCCCTCCGCCTCGCCCGCCTCCTCCGCCTGGGGCCCCCGCGCGCCGGGATTTCCTGCACCGCCAGCCGCCTGTTCCCCACTCACGAGGGGCTCTCGGGGCAGACGGTTTGGCACACGATGGCCACGGCGGGGCTGTTAGAGGCTCCTGGTCGTCCTGACCACTTGGTCCGGGGCGCCTCCGTCCTCCGGACCCCGCAGGGAGCGCGGCGTCAGCGCGGACGGCACGCAGTCCCGGAGCCTCTGCAGGCAGTTCTAGGAGCCCGCGGGCTTGCGCGCTGTCTCAGGGGCAGACGGCGGCTCCGGCTGATACTTTTCGCGGAACCGCTCCGGGCAGGGGCGCTCCAGCAGCCTGTGCGTGAGGCGGACGTGTAAGTGCCCACTCCTGCCGCGACGTCCCACGGCGGGTCCCTCGTGCGGACATGACCCCTGCTGGCATCAGGGCTCGGATGCAATCCGTTGGACCCTGCATGGCGGCTTTCAAAAGGGCGCTGAACCCTAATGCGTCCCTCCGTTCAAGGTCAAGACCCGGGACATAGTTCAACAAGTAGGGGTGATGACAGCGTGCCCTGATTGGGTCCGAACAGCCTCTTCAGTAACACAGCGCAGGAAAGTCGTGGACAGATGCTCAGCTGCTTTCTTCATTTTCGCTTTAATTCCATGATGCCTCTGTGTCCCTCTGACAACATCTCTCCTGGGGTCTGTGGCTCTGCTGCTCTTCAGTGCCCAGAGAGAGGGGCCCCTGGCCGTCATCAGGCATGAAAACCTCAAAGCCCGCGTCCTCACCGTGTGGTCCCAGGTCTAGCGGCATCAGCCTCACCGGGAAATCTGTGGATCAGCCCATTCTTGGTCCCCACCCCAGGGCTATTCAAAGCAAGACTCCAGGGGCAGGGCCTGACAGCTTGTGTTTCCACCGGATCTGTGTTAAAGCTCAGAGGAGCCAGCCCAGGCGATGCTGACGCCGGCAGCGCAAGGTTGAGAGCCAGTGTGCATTGCACCTGTGCCCACGGGGCCGGGGCAGCCCCTGCCTGCAGCTGTGATCAGGGCTGTGTTCTCCTTGCCGTCCTGCCGGTTTACATCAACGTGGGGGCACTCAGCTAAGGCCATCACAGGATCCAAAAAGCGGTGGTAGCCGGCGATAATAAGGCTGGTGCGGCCATTGCGGTCATTCTCCTGCGCCTCCTCGACGCTCACCCCGTGCAGCACCAGCGTCCGCAGCAGCCCCCTCCCGCCCGACTCCGTGACGCCCTCCAGGACGCTCTCTGCGCTCTCGACGCGGTGCTCCTCCTCGTCCGGGAAAGAGTAGAAAGAGTCATCCAAGGCGATGTTGTCGGCGTAATTCCAATTCCAGAAGTCCTGGAACTCTTCGTAGTCAGCACTGGAGTCCTCGACCTGCGCGCCCCGGAGTGGGAATGGCGGTGTCGGGGTCCTGCAGCGCCTCCTGCCATCCTCCTGTGGGGTCCAGGTCAGCAGCACCCATGCGGCGGGGAGAGGGTTAAGGGGGGGAACCGGGGCGGGCAGGGAGAGTGGGGTGAGAGGCGCTGGCTGAGGTCCCTACTTTTTGCTTCTGTGTCCCCAGAGAAGCCATGGCTTACTCGCTCCAACCCGGCGGAAACCAACCTTCCTATATATGATTAAGTTTGTTTTTGATTTTAATTTTCTAAGGACTTTGATAAAATTGCTTCTGATTTCGAGATTGAAAATTAAACAATTTTCTATTTTACGCTCTTTTAAATTTTTCACAATTTATTTTAACGCTTTTATTCTTTTGTACATTTTAATTATTGTAATTTATATCCTCAGTTATTATGGAAAATTTTTATAAAAGTATTTTTTACATAATAAAGATTAATATATGAACTACTACTTATTCCCTCCTCTATCTCAAATATGGACTTTAATTAAACTCTAATATTTGAGAACACTTAATGTTTTGAGACTTTTGTTACTTATGTGACATTATAACTATTATTCTTCACTCTTCTAGTGAATTTTTAATGTCATTCAAAGGGTACATCTTTCTATACTGAGAATTAAACACAGTTCTCAAAAGTATTCTTCTGAGATATTTAGAAGCTCGTTCACAGTATTCCACCTTCCACTGGCATGTTAAGTATATTCTCCTGTCCATCTAATGCATACTTCCCCCTACAAAGGCCCCATGTTATACTCGTTATTCACCCTCCATTCAAGATGTGATTTTATTTATTTATTGAGACAAAGTCTCACTCAGTCTGTCGCCCCAGCTACAGTGCAGTGGCATGCTCTCCCTTCACTGCAATCTCTGTCTCCTGGGTTCAAGTGATTCTCCTGCTTGGGCCTCCTTAGTAGCTGGGATGGCAGGCATTTTCCACCATGCCTCACTAATTTTTGTATGTTAAGTAGAGACAAGGTTTTACCATGTTGGCCAGGCTAGTCTTGAACTCTTGACCTCAATTCATCTGCATTCCTAGGCCTCCCAAAATGCTGGGATTACAAAAACAGCAACTAAATCCTGGAATGATAACTGGGAGCTTGCCTAGAATCTGCAGTGATTATCTTCCTTATAACAAAGCAGAAAGCCTCCCTCAGAATTATCTGGGCTGTCATCACTCATTGTCCAGACCTGTTAACAGACTCCTGTAACCCAGCACTGAGAGTCTCAAATGTGCTCCTCCAGTAATGCAGTAGAAGGCCTGAGATTCCACGTAAATAGTATCCTTGAGTCCCTGGAGATTTTTAAGTTTCAAGAATACATAGATCCTATGAACTTTATGTTTTCTAAATCTCAGATTATGTGAGGTGTTTGGACAAAGTAACTTCAATGGTGATTCCACCATTGAGACAGAAAATCAATATAAAGAATTATAATCTCAAAGTCCAGAATGAGAAAAAAAATATTTTCGTGTAGCCTCCTTGTAACTGCCTGATTTTTCTGTAGATATAAGTACTAGAGGACAAGCTCTGCCTGATGTAGCTGGCCTAGACATATATAGATGTATTAACTGTAGAAGAATCATGCCTTTCAGTATGGCTACATAAAATATTGAGTTGCTGATCTGAGACAAGTTCTCACTCTGTCACCCAGGTTGGAGTGCAATAGCGCAGTCAGAGCTCACTGCAATCTCAAACTCCTGGACTTAAGCAATCCTCCCAACTCAGCCTCCTGAGAAGCTGGGACAACAGGTGCACACCACCACACAAGGCTAATTTTCTTTTTCTTTTTGGTAGACATAAAGTCTTACTATGTTGTCTATGCTGATCTCAAACTCCTGGCCTCAAGTGATTTTTCTGCCTTGGCCTCCCAAAGCACTAGGATTATAAGTATGGCCACTGTACCCAGCCTTAGATCACATCTTTTAATACACATAGCTTTCCAACTAAAAATATTTTATTACAATTCTCTTAGTTTAGCAAAGCAATATTGTTACTGACCTAGTCTTCACTTGATTTCAGCTTACATACAAAAACAAAATTACCTTTATTTTTAATCTTATGTTTTATTTTATATTTTCGAAGTGCACAGTATGTTGTTTGAGATACATATACATAATGAAGTGATTACTATAATCGGGCAGATTAACAAATCCATCATATCACTTAGCTATGCTTCTTTTTAATGATAAGAGCACCAAAAATCTAGTCCCTCAGAATATTTCCCAATACAATATAAGATTATAAAAATACCTACAGGATGTACATCAGACTCATTTATTCTACATTACTACACCTTTACAACTTTTGCCTTTCACCTACCTATTTCCTTCCTACCACTCTAACCAATGTAATCACCTTTCTACTTTCTGTTTCTATGTATTCAATTTTAAAAATAGATTTCAAATACGAGTGAGGCCATAAAGAATTTTTCTGTGTGTCTGTCTTATTTCACTTAGGAAAACTACCATTTCCATGTCTCCTAAATTTAGTACAGAAATAGACTACTAGTCAAGAATGTGTCTCAGTTTTGTTAGCTTATTTTTTCCTGTTTACTCTCTTTGTCATTTTTTTCTTTTTCCAATTAGAAGAATCAAAATTCTTGAATTAAAAAAACATGTAACCAAGCTACTGATAAATAATTTCTTTTAGGGACAAAAACCCAGGAAGTTCAAGAATTCTGAGTTAATGATTGACAATGTTCTTAGTGGTCTCTCTTTATTTCAATTGTAAGTGAATCTTGGTGATAACCTAACATAAATCCTGAATGGTGAAGAGAATAAATAAATTAGGTATCCCTAGGAGCATCAATAGAATAAGAATCTCTTGGTTAAATGGGAAAGAAAATATGCTAAATAGATACAGAAACTCTTTCATCTTCCAAAATCAGTCAACTACTAAATGACTGTAAAGTCTCAAATTCTGTCTTTCTGTAAAAGTATATCTAAGCTGACTTAGAAGAATGACAGTAATATATATATATTTTGAAAACTAGGAACAAATAAGATAACTAAATTAGGAGGCATTGACTGTTGCATAGAGAAGTTTTAGCATCAATAGAAAAGCTCAGGAAACACAGGTGAAAATCAGAAAGGAGTGCTGAGTTGAAGTTCTAAGGGGAATAATTTCATCATCTCAGATCACTTGGAAAAAAGCAGCAAGTCCGAAAGAGGCCAATGATAAGTTTTCTCTCTGCAAACTCCTACTATGCTGCATGAACTATGTGGAGGGAGAAGAGAGACAATTAATATAGAATCTATGTGGTATGGAGTAAAAGAATCAGAGCCCATTTCTGATAAGTATTTTCAAAATTTGGAGAATTATTCCTAACTAAATCATCCACTGAGGAGACGAAATACAAGTCCGATGTTTCCCGCCACCTAACCCTCAGCTAGCCAGGATCTGAAAAGGAAAGCAGCCCACACCTTGACAGTCGTAAAAAGCAGGGTTTACCTACTCTTGAATATTGAGACCTGGTGCTAACTTCAGCAACACCTTATCTGTTTTGTTGAGGTCCTGCTTTGTTTCACTGAACCAATCTCTTGGGTTATTTTCTGTTGTGTCAGTCATTTAATTTTTTTCTAAACCAAATGATAAAAATAAATATTTTTTGTGTGTAGACAGCATTCCCAGATATATCTGACAACTTGATGTGCCACATGTCTAATTTTGAAATGACACGGTGGCAACAAAAGTATTGTGAAAAACACCAGGTCATTTCCTTAAAGCCAAATACTGCTGTCCCTCTTTCTTTTCTTGCAGGTTTTCTGTGCTTGGGACATGGCATAAATGGCAGTTTCTTGCACACAGAGATAAAATTCAGTTGTTGAAGATGTAAATCTTCTTAACCAACTCCTATATTGCTCCAAACAGGTGAGAGGAATGCACCCGCTCAATCATTTCAAATTCGAGGTCTTTGTCAGAGCAGACAAGCTGGTGCCGTAGGAGACAGCTATTACATTCTATTTTACAATTTTCCATTCTATATCATCTAGATTCTTATTTAAAATGTCAATTAATTTTGTTCTTTCTACTGCATAAGGAGATTGATACCACTTTATGCTCAGTAAGTAATTAAATGTATATGTCAGTTTTAATAATGACAGTCTCTATTATTCTAAGTTCTGTTCCTGTTCCCCATCATTTTATATAGGAAACTTCATCTTTCACTAGTTTATATTAAAAAACCTAAGACAATTGAAATCAACCCTATGGAAAAAAATGATGCTATAATTATTTTAAACCCTAATAGTATTATCTTCGCTTCTGAATCTAAAAATAGGTCTATTTGTTATCTTTTGATAGCTATTCATTAGCATGTTCTAGTCTATTTTGTTACATAAATTTTGGAGAAATTTCTTAATGTTAGAGTAATATTTGTACATATTAACTCCTCTACTTATCCATTTATTCATCTTATTTATACTGTAATCTATTCTAAAAATTGCATTGGATAACGGTAATTGTTAGCAAAGAAGGAAAATACTGTGTTTGCCCCCTTGGAAGGGGTAGTAATAAGTGTAAGAGTTTTCTGAATATTATGGTCTGATATGCTATACTCAGAGAGGATGAAAGAGCAGAGTGACCCAGCACTGAAAAACTATTGTATGAGCTGAAATGTGATTAATAATTAGGATGATAAGAAATAACACAGTGTGTGAGATCAACTTAATTTGGTCAGAGGTAAAAAGAAAATAAGCACTCTGCTTTATTCTTTGTAAGATAAGATATCCACCACTTCATTTTCCTACCCCAGTCTGGTTCAAAAAAACAAGTAAGACAAATGATTTACAGTGTGTACAAACTTTGAAAACATACTCTCTGAAAAAATAGCAGATTAAAAAAGACCCTCATATGGTGTGATTTTATTTACCTGAATGCACAAAATAAAAAGTAGATTAAGTGTTGTGAAGAAACGGGGGAAGGTGAATGGAGAAGAAATGTTAATGGGTATTGGGATTCTTCTGGAAGTGACAAAAATGCCCAGGCAGCAGATAGTTCTGATGGCTGCAAAAGTGTGATACACTAAAAACCTGTGAATTAAATACATTAGAACAGGACTTTCATGGTAAGTGAATGGATCTCAAACAAACTTGTTACAAAAAAAAGACTATAATTTATGTTCTAGTAAACACTACACAATAATTTATTAAAATAACAATTAACAAAAGTATACAATCAGGGTGGTTATTTCATTTATAACCATAAATTACATTCCATGAAGTTACAATGAGCTCACAGGCTCTCACATATAGAACTGTATCCTCACATAAGGTCTCAGGACACTATTTACCTCATTTATGGAAGGTCACAATAAATCATCACGAAACCAAATTTTCATCTGGAACCTAAGCAAAAGAAAGGTCTCAGAGGGGAAGAGAAGGAGGAAGGAGGAAAACCATAGATAAGAGAACCTTGATAAACATCAAAGAAACTCACAGCTCCATTCTCATAATCCAGAAACACCCCAACCTGACCCTGAGGCCTTTGCACATAATGAACTATATGTGGACTGTTGGTGGAGAGACTATACTGATTGTTACTCTTTGAGGAAATTAAAAAGAACATTTCATCAGAATCAATAATGATACTGGTATCTGCTGTCCTGGAATCTTTGCAGACTCCCAGAATCCAGTTGGAAGAGCCGGTCACATCCACTTCCCAGTAATGCCTGCCGGAGGAGAATGCTTGAGCTCCCCACATGGCAAAGCTCTCCACTCCTGGGGGATCCATGGGTGCACTGCGATGGTCATCTCCAAATATCACTTGTCTCACATCCTCAGAAAGGCTTATGTAGCAGGGCGTCATTTCTGTATTCAGAGCAGTGTGCACTGCCAAGGAAAAAATACAGTATCAGTGAGGGCTATGAGAGGCAGAGGCTCTGTGGTCCATTTATTCACTTCATTTGATCTTTTTCCAAGAAAATACAGAATAAAGGAAGCCAGAAGAATTCAGCCCCATGCATCCATGAAGATGAAATATTACTACAACTCTACAGCACATACAATTATGTATTATTCTTTAAATAATAGAGAAAAAATGTGACTGTATCACTGAGTGAAGTAATGATTCAACGTCTATCTCTGCATAGTTTGTTTCAGGACATATCTAAATATTTTTTTATTCTTTAGCAGAAAAATCTTCTTGTATTATTTGTCTTTAAGATCATCAGTAGGTAGACATCATTTTGTTGTGATGTATTTATTGGAATGTAAATTATCAAATATTTGGTAGAAATTAACACATGTAAAGTAGAAATTTCTGAAAAGAATGTTCCGGCTTTACATTATCCATTTAACCCCCGATTCAATCCTGCCTTCTGCTACCTAGACCTGCTCTCTAGAATGGGCCTAACATGGTTAGGCCAAATTCACGGATCCCTCACCTTTCAGTTGTTATGAGATGTATCTGATGGCATTGCAATTGTCCTGATTATGGATATTGTAGTCATTTTCTTTGTTGATCAAAACTTCCTGATTTTATAAATAATAAAGGCCACTTGCAGAATGCATATAAATGTACTTAGAATAGAACCAGCTAAAAGCCACTATGCTAAATCTAAGCCTTCAGAATTGAATTATAACGAATAAACATGAAATACTGATGCCACCGTGAGAACCAGTGTTTTCATAACCACATGACCTGAATATTCTTTGTCCTCTTATTCTGCAGATACAATATGTATCTTGTTTCACATTTTTTTCAAACTGTAGAGTTTTGATCATTGTAATATTACTATGCAGGTAGAGAAGATGCAAATGTTTTAGAAAACTGTATATTACCTACATGTCAAAAATCATAAGACTTAAATGGGAAAAGCCTCAACCAAGGGACACAATAAGGAAAAAAGATGAGGCTGGACTGCCAAGCAGGGGCTCTTACCTCTGAAGTTGTTGAGCATGTTTAGGACTCCAGTTATGCCCCATGAAGTGAGCTCTGGGTTCACCGGCTGGGGCTTTTGCATGTGTGCCAAATAAGTCCTGAAAAAAAAATGGCCTCAGATATACTTCCAAGCCCAGAGCTAATCGCACAGTCGTACAAAGATACTGTGTTTTCATAGAAGATGTTTCCTCAGAATTCTGCCAGTTTTGGTTAACTGGGTATACATTCTATTCTATTCTCTTGGGGACATAAGGATGTTACTTTTTCTAAATTTTACTCACATAAAAACTCAATTTCTCCAGACATACTCTTCTCAGACATTACACAACTAGTAAAGGCATTAAAAGTCATTGCCTATCTCTGTCCATCAGACCCCCTGAGAATATTCAGAAATCCTGGAAATATTTCAGAGAGCAGAAAACTCAGACCAAAACCTTTGGGACCTCACTAATGCTAGTCTGCATCTAACAGAGAATGCTCCATGAGACAAAGGACTTTAATCTTTTGTGCAAAACAAAGGAGTCTAATTCCAGCCTGAGAACCCTGCTGCTGAGAGTCCTGAGGCAATCATTCTCCTTAGGTCTTTCCTACAACTGGGTGTATTGTGATGGAGCAGGTCCCGGTCACTGATGCTTTTGGGAACTAAGCTCCCTCCTCAGCCCATCCTTAGGAAATCTCCCTCCTACCTCTGTCATTTTTCCCTTCCAGCCCTCTAGAGTAGAAGACACCGCTATGATTCCTCTGAGTAATTTTTTATAGAGATCTGTGGGTTGGGGCTGGACAGGATGGATGGATGGCAAATTGTTTTTAAGTATATTTGAATTCATACAAATTTTAAGATGAAAACTTTCCAGACCAAAGAGAAAAAGACCTCAGGGCCTCTTTTGAAACAAAATAAAAAATAGCCACTGAGGATAATGTTAGTAGCTCAAAATGTATACATACACTTCATTAACAAGAGAATTACCTTTTCAGAAATAACATTATTTTGGTGCAAACTCACCTTGCCAATACATTTCCCATATTACCTTTTCAGAAATAACATTATTTTGGTGCAAACTCACCTTGCCAATACATTTCCCATATCCTGCAAAGAAATAAAGGATAATGTTAATTTTGAAAGTATATTCCTTCTACATGTTTTCCCATATTCGTTTCTTTTTGTTTCGGTGTTTTAAAAATGCATATTTCTTATTCCCCTCTAAGGAATCATTCCAGGCTACGTTAATAATAGAACTTCAACTAAACCATGAAAGGCTTCATCGGTGGACCTTAAGAGGACAGGAGCTCAGCCAGAGATTGTGGAGTCAAGCAAGGATATCTGCATTTCCAGTGGCACTAATTTTCTAATCTTATTCCCAAGGAAAGGTCTGACCACACATAACAGCTATTAAAACAAAACAGAGAACCATATTAGACACAGAGTAGACTGACATTGATGAGCAGCTTTTACAAACCTTGCCTAGGCAAGGAGAAAAGCCTCAATGTCTTCAGCAAATCACTCTTGTATGGGACATCAGAGAGTGAGGAGGAACTACGGCATATAAATGGAGTATTAGTAACCTTCCCATGGCCTGGAGTTCTGCTGACTTTGGATAACCTCTCTGTGTGGATACTACTCCTAATTATATAGAAGAGAAGTTTTTCATATGTTATCTGCTACAATGGCAAAAACTTTCCAAAGATTACCAAAGTATGCGGTAATAAATGACTGGACAAATGTAATGATGAGCATCAGAGAGCATGTGCCACTTAGCTGACAGTAGTGACATATGCAGGTGGCATTTCCACGTCCTGGCAGCATTGTCCAGCAAAGACTTCCTGTGTCTGAGGACAGACCCTCCCTCCTCACCTGGGACAGCTCCGCGTCAGGCATGTGGCACATCTCCCACAGCTCTCTGTACTTGTCTTTCATCCTTCCTAAATGCTGGGTAATTCGCACTTCACTGTTTTGCAGTTGTTGGAAAAGCTCTTTTCCTTCTCTGTCCAGTGCCTGCAGATGAAGTTGTTCCTCCTCTTCAAGAAATTCATGCATCTTTAGATACTGAATCTTGATTATCGCCTTCCTTAATTCCACATAGTTCTGTAGAGACATTTGGTTAAAAGGATTACATGTTGTCACTCTCACAGAAAACTGCAAATAATTATATTCTGGGTATAATCAAGCAGTTTGATAAATTTTCTGCCTCACTCTTGCAAGGAGTCTTGAGTAGTTACTATTTATTCTGCCCATTTTTTTCAGTGTTCTTATTCTCTCTCCCTGTTTAAATCAAAACCTACATAAAGACTCCTAGTTTCTCTCCCTGTCATGCTTCTTCACAGTTCTTACCAAGTCAATGATTTCCCCGATTAGGTTTTCCCTTTTAGGTTTTTTCCCATGCTTGATTCTCCTAAATGTTATAAAAACCTTTAGCCTTACATTATATTATGCAGATTGATTTTTTTTACTATATTTTTCTTCTATATACTATTCTATTTCTTTCCTCTTCCTCACACTCAACCTTAGTAAAATGTTGTCTCTTTTCCAGTGTCTGAAAAGGTTGATACCAACCTTCAAATTTGAACTAGAATATATAACATGCCATTTAGCCAATATACTAAAATTATTTGGCTAGCTTGTGTGGGCTTCTCTATTTGTGATTCTTATTATATCAGTTGAAATCACCACATTTTTGTGGGATGAAATCACTATCTTTTAAGTGGTAATTTGAATTTAGCTAAAAATTATAAGCCAATATTGTGTTTGTTTGCATAAAAACAAAAGGAACCATTTTCATTCTTACCATTATTGAACGAGTTTTGCTAATTTCCTGATTCAGATCGTTTTGTGTTCCTTGATTGATTTTCCATAAATAGTCCATTTCCTTTATGAGTTTCTCCTGCAAAATAAACAGGAAGCTTAGAAATAATGAAGACAGTATAGTAGATTTCATCTCCTTACCTAAAAAAGAAAGGCTGTAGTTGAAAGAATCATAAATGTTAGAGTGGAGTGGTCAGAGTTTTCCATGTTAGACAAATGTGGTTATAATGATCTGGAAGTGAAAAGTGATAGAAACATAATAGAGAGTTGTAAGGGACCCTTCAGATAATAGCATCAATTTTTTGAGAAACTGGCTTTTATATCATCTGACTTTGAAAAGTGTTTTGGTGTTGGTCACCTCCTACCCGCTCCATTCCACACATTTGAACAATGTTTCTAAGGAAAACTTTTTTAGTGAAGGCTCAAGGCAGCTATGATTAGTGTCAAATTAGTCAGCAACACTGAAAGGACACATTTCTGTCTTATGATTGACGTGCAATAATCACCACCTCCACCATCTGCATTCTCATCACCATCATTATCATAGGCCCTCATCTTTGTGATTTAAGTTTCTGTAGATTTCAAACTGCCTTAGAGGTGTCACGTACCCTGCATTCTTCCGCATCCCATCCTATTGGGCTGTGGCTGTGAGCCATGGGCTCCGGTGACTCAGACCTGGGCCTACAGAGCCATCTCCTGTCAGCCTCACCAAAGAGAAAGAGCTCCTTGGTCTCCTCATGTCGTATACAGATCTTGTCTGAGCTGTCGATGTTTCTCTGAGCTCTGGTCTGTCTGGCAAGAGATGCCAGCTTCTTGAGGGCCACATTGGTTTTGAAGTCGGACTTCTCTGAGATTTCTCTGCATACAGGACAACACATTGGTGCTTTGCCTTCTTCCCAGCAGAGGAAGAGGCAGGACCTGCAAAAGTTGTGTCCACAGGCAATGGTGATCGGGTCTATGAAGTAGTTCATGCAAATGGTGCAAGTGACCTCATTCTGGAAGGCTTGCCGGCTGGCTGAATCCATGTTTCTGAAAATTAAAAAACCAAAAATCTGAGAATTTCTCTTATTTTATTTGTATTTGCCCTGATGATAGGGAAAATAAGGCCAGTAGACAATTTCCTTGGTCTACTTGAGCTCTGTCCAATCTACTCAATAATGTAGCTCCAGCACAAACTGAGACACAGTAAATGCAAACATGCTGGATTTATGAAGTTTTTCCTCCATAGCCATTAAAGATTGGGTCCAGGGCTCCCTGAGATACCAAAATCCTAAGATGTTCAAGTCTCTTATTAGAAAATGGTGTAGGATTTGCATGTAACCTAAACCTAGCCTCCTGAATACTTTATCTCTGGATGACTTTGAATGCCTAATACAATGTAAATGCTGTATAAATATCCGTAATGCCATACTCTTCAGAAACAGCAAGAAGATTGTTAAAAATAATGTACATGTTTAGCTGGAGGCACTCGCTCAAGCCTCTAATCCCAGCACTTTAGGAGCCCGAGGTGGGTGGATCAAGAGGTCCATCCTAGTTAACACGGTGAAACCCAATCTCTACTAAAAATACAAAAAATTAGCTGGGTGTGGTGGCACGTGCCTGTAGTCTCAGCTACTCTGGAGGCTGAGGCAGGATAATCTCTTGAACCCAGGAGGCAGAGGCTGCAGTGGGCCAAGATCTGGCCACTGCACTTCAGCATGAGCAACAGAGTGAGACTCTGTCTCAAAAAAAAAAAAAAATACATGTTTAGTACAACCAATTTTTCTTTCTGTAAATCTTTTTTATCTGAGATTAGTTGAATCCATGGATACAAACCCATGGATATAAAGATTCAACTGTGATTCAAATGAAAAAATGAGAAGAGAGTCCTCATGGTATTATTGTTAAACAAGCCGTGCTCTCAGTCATTCCCAATTACTTAGACATGCTTAAATGCTGGGAAGAGGGTAAAAGTTGGGATGATTTATGAGTCACTTATATAAGCTGATTAACAAAGAAGCACATTCTGACTCTCTTCCTGTCTGTTATTCTCTCTCTCAAGGATTCCATGATGATAATATACAAAAGACACTTAGTATCTATGCTATTATTCTATACTCCCTGCCTCCAAACTCACCCATGAAGTTTTCTTAGCAATTACAAATGAAGTAGGTTTTACCTAAGATTGATTAATCAAAGTGGACTTCAACTGTCAATTCCTAAAATTATCATTCGTCGAATTTGTCCTTTAATAGCAAAACTCTTCCTTTCAATAAATTAAATATAAATAATATCTATTTATTTAGAAAATTTGTTTTCATAGTCAATTCACATTATCAGAGACAACACTTTCACATTCTGAAATAGTGAGCATTTAAACTATAACAGCAAGAATTACACGGTGAAACCCCGTCTCTACTAAAAACACAAAAATTAGCTGGGCATGGTGGCGCACGCCTCTAGTCCCAGCTACTTGGAAGGCTGAGGCAGGAGAATTGCTTGAACCCGGGAGGTGGAGGTTGCGGTGAGCCGAGATCGCACCACTGCACTCCAACCTGGCGCCTGGCGACGGAGCAAGACACTGACTCAAAAAAAAAAAAAAAAGAAAGAAAAAAAAAAACTAATCATCTTCTAAAATAACAAAAAGTGAAGATATGTATTAGGTTTTCTACTCTAAACTAGAAACTCTAGAAATGCAGTTAATGGAAGCATGGCCACCAATTGACCGTTCCCCGTAGTGATGGGGAGGCGCAGTCTCTTGGGACCCCTTACTAGTTGGTTAGCTCTATTTTCTTTCTTTCTTTTTGTTGTTGTTGTTGTTGTTGAGACGGAGACTCTGTCACCCAGGCTGGAGTGCAGTCACACAATCTCAGCTTACTGTAACCTCCTCCTTCCAGGTTCAAGCAATTCTCCTGCCTCAGCTTCCCAAGTAGCTAGTATTACGAGCGCCCGCCAGCATTCCAGGATAATTTTTTTGTGTTTTCAGTAGAGATGGGGTTTCACCATGTTGGCCAGGCTAGTTTCTAACTCCTCACCTCAAAAGATCTGCCGGCCTCAGCCTCCCAAAGTGCTAGGACTACAAACATGAGCTGGCGCGTTAGGCTGGCTAGATCTATTTTCAACAGCTTTCAAGAGTAGTCTGCAAACTGAAAATTGTGAAGAGACACCAGATAGGACTTTTGCAACAAGAATATTCAAAGCGTTTCAACATTTTTAAGTTTTACTGTGCTGTATATTATAGCCATTACTACATACCCACATTTTAGTGAACATTTTAGGTATTTGATAGGTTCTATCATTGCATGAAACTATGGAAAGATATCTTTTCACATTTTAAAAAATCTAACAATACAGAAAATAGTCACATAAAAAAATCAAATAACAAGGGAACACAAACGGTATGTTACAAATTGAAGATACTTTATTTTGATTTGATGTAAATCACTAGGACAGCTGCTCGTTAGCTTAGAAAAGACCCAAGCATGCTGACAGGTAAATTTAAAGTATTTTTAAAAGAAAAAGTAAACATGATGGGTTTACTGTAAATTTGATACTCACAAGGCTACTGTGAATGGTCTGTTTCTAGAAGCTCTGTCGATATCCAGATTAGAAGTAACTCCTGGCGCTCCAAAGCCCAGCAGCCACAAATCCAGTGGATCCTCACTGAAGGAGAAGTCTCTGGACAAGCATCCTTTTATAGTGCATGGGCCCTCCCAAGACCACACCCACTTCCTGAAATTGATTAGGTGGCGCAGAAAGGGGTAAATTGGCTGATTAAATTTATAAAGGACAGAAAACCACACTTGGGGGCTGAAAGCTCTACAGACAACTTTGGGATGAGATGCCAGAAAGAAGTTGACTTAACGCAGGTTGTTCAAAGAAATATTTTAAGTCAAATAATTATTTCATTAAATATGTTTTTATATTTCACTTGCTAACTTTTTTTTTTTTTTTTTTTGAGATGGTGTTTCACTCTGTCACTCGGTTTGGAGTGCAATGCTTGACCTTGGCTCACTGAAACCTCCGACCCCTGGGTTCAACTGATTCTCTCACCTCAGCCTCCCAAGTAACTGAGATTACAGGTGCCTGCTATTATGCCCAGCTAATTTTTAGTAGAGAAGGGATTTCACCATGTTTGCCAGGCTGCTCTGGAACTCCTGAGGTCACGACCTCCCTCCTCAGCCTCCGCAAATGCTGGGATTACAGGCATTAGCCACCATGCCTGACTGTATGCTAACTTTTAAAATTTTGTTTCTTACTCTGAGCTTTAAAATTAGAATTGCTTAAGTGTCAAGTCGTTATTTATCTGAATATGTCCAATAAAACATTAACTGGGATTACCGACACATCTGTGCTGTGTAACTCTCCTATTTAAAAAAGTGTATCAAGGAACTCAATTGTGTTTTACATAGTTGTATATATAATGGTTGGTGAAATTAGTTTTATCAACCTTTTTCCTTATTTTTCCTATTTTATGACTATGTCATAATGATTGTTTTATATGAAAATAAAATATTTTTTTGATTCATACACCTTTTTACATAATTTTAAAGCAGATACTTTACATATATGTGTACATAAATGTATATAACAATGTATGTATCCATACTTTTAAAATTATATAATAATTATTTGCACAATAATAATAATCATTATTATAACTGTTTTTTGAGATGGAGTTTTCTTCTGTCACCCAGGCTGGAGGGCAATGGCATGATCTCGGCTCACTGCAACCTCTGCCTACCCGATTCCAGCAATTCGCCTGCCTCAGCCTCCCAAGTAGCTGGGATTAGAGGTGTCTGCCACCATACCTGCCTAATTTTTTATATCTAGTAGAGATGGGGTTTCACCATGTTGGCCAGGCTGGTCTCAAACTGCTGACCTCAGGTGATCTACCTGCCTCGGCCTCCCAAAGTGCTGGAATTTCAGGTGTTAGTCAAGGTACCTGGATGTTATATACACAATAATTATATGCATAATCATCTTTAATAGTGCATGAAAGATATTTTTAACACAATATCTAACAAAAGTTAGTTGCCATACTAACAGATTTTGTCGTTTACCATGATTTACATGTTTACACATAGTTGTATTAATAAATTATCTAATGTTTGGAGATTTAGGTCATTTCTGTAAACTTAAAATTAACAAACCTTGCTAGAAATTGAAAGAGCAAAAATCTAAATCCAAGTCAGCATTTACATTTTAACAGACATTAAAACAATTGTAAAATTTGGCCGGGCACGGTGGCTCACGCCTGTAATCCCAGCACTTTGGGAGGCGGAGGCGGGCGGATCACGAGCTCAGGGGATCAAGACCATCCTGGCCAACACGGTGAAACCCCGTCTCTACCAAAAAAACAGTTCCGCTGAGGCGGAAGAATCGCTGGAACCCAGGAGGCTGAGCTTGCAGTGAGCCGAGATTGCGTCACTGCACTCCAGTCTGGCGACAGAGCAAGACTCCGCCTCAAAAAAAAAAAAAATTGTAAAATTTATAAAAGCCAGCATATCCTAGAAAAAGATGAAGTGGCTGTCTTTTTCATTAATCCATGGCATTGCAAATTGGTATGTTTTCTGAAGTGTCATTTGATGGGCATTATGCTTCAAAAGATAGATCCAAAAAAGTTAAAAAAGGTAATCATCGATACATAGATGTAGACTTTTCCAGAAATGTTTTTTGAAAACTGCTTCAAACACTTCTTAAAATGTTGCATATTATCTGCCTAAGTGTAGAGAAGAAACACTTTCTAGCATTCTCACTTTTCAGCAAAAGTTCAGTGCTATGTTGTGCAGGATGCCCTGTATTACAGAACTAAACAATAAGCAACGTATGAGATGCATCGAAAAGAATGAACAATAGTTGCAAATTTTAGAAGTTGAAAAAGTTACCATCTATTATACTCCAACTGTGGCATCATGAAGAATAGGTAACAGAGAAAAAGTGGTATTTCATTACCTAAGTAAAAAATAGTCTGTCATTAAATATCAGACATTTATTGATTACCAATTATATGCCAAAAACGGTTCTAAGCGCTTTACACTAGAACAGTTCTAGCTGACTTAATTCTTACAGCAACCCCATGAGGTAAATAGTATTTCATACTCATTTACAGATTAATAAATGTGAGAACAGGAAACTTTAACAATTTGCCCATAGTCATACTCTAATTAAGGAGGAGAACTAGGGTTTGAACCCAGGCAGTCTGTCTCTGAAAACTGTTTTCCTATCAGTGACATTAAATATGTTGCGAAAGCATGTTCCTAAGCCGCTGAACTGCATACGATATTTTGGGGGGATGCTTCTTGAATGCTGACAGAATTGATTGAAAGTTGACAAAGAGTTCAAGTACTGTGCAGGTTTTGGTCCATTTTTTAGAATAATAATATTCGCCTTGTCCCACCTCTACGATATCGTCCAAGTCTCTCTCAGTGACATCACAAAAAACCTATTAGCATGCTCAGCCAAACCCCGTAACAAAGGCATTGTGCAAATCCTAGTGTGCAGCGCAGCTCTTCATTTCAAAGCACAGAATGTCTCAGAGAGTCTCATATGTGAGCTACTCTGATTACTCACAAAATGAGTGTCTAATATAGACTCGCCACATTGGTAGGGATTGGAGCCAAAATAGTAACAAACCTACACGTTGTGCACATGAGTCCTGAAAATTAAAGTAAATTCTTAAAAAATTTAAATAAACAAAACTCAGTCCTTAAGCAGCTCATTGTCCAGTAGGTGATACAAAGGAAAGGACAATCATCCTGAAAGCCTTCCTAAAAGAAATAACACCTAAGCTGAAATCCAAAGGATGAGGGTCATCTTGTCTTTTCTGAGGGTCAAGTCATGAGAAAAGATTTCAGGACCTGGCATGGTGGCTCATGCCTGTAATCCCAGTACTTTGGGAGGCTTAGGTGCCTTGACTGGTCAAGCTGAGAAGTTTAAGACCAGCCAGGGCAACATGGTGAAACTCTATCTCCACAAAAAATACAAAGATTAGTGGTGCACACCTGTAATCTCAGCTACTTGGGAGTCTTAGGCTGGACGATTGCCTGAGCCCAGGAGACAGAGGTTGCACTGAGCTGGGATTGTGCCACTGACTCTAGCCTAGGTGACAGAGTGAGACCTCGTCTCACACACACACACACACACACACACACACACACACACACTAGTTCTGTTCTCTTACTGGGTTGATGCCCTTCTATTCTATCTAGGCCAGAATGCTTTCTGAAATGCAAATGTGCCTATATTCCACCTACTTAACCTCATCATGAGATTTTGATAAACTACAAGAAAGTAGTTAGACTCCTCTGGATGTCTTCCAAAACTTATTTGAAGTATTTGGTGCTCGTGTATAAATTGTTCTTCCCTCAAATGCCTTGGATTGTAATAAGAGTGAGTTATTTGTATTTCTTTAATTTGCCACAGTCTCCCATACTTCTGTTATTTTATATAATACAATTACCCTGTCGGTAGAAATATAAGTACATAAAGTCACTCTGAAACGATATGTGGCATTGCCCATACAATTGATGATCCACAAATTTTATAGCCCAGACACTCCATCTATCGGTAGACACTGTCAGGAAAGAGAATCTCTTGAATATTTGCATTATGAGACATGTTCACAAAAGCAAAATACGAAAAAAAAAATTCCAAATGTACATCAGCAGAAAATGAGTAAATATATTTTATTATGCACCATTTATCCAACTTTGGGTTATCCCCTACAAACTCACTCATGATTGTTCACATAAATAGATCTGGACCCATTTAATAATTTTATTCTTTGCCAAGTGTTAAGATGTCAATCTTTGTGAGTAGAAGGCATTGGAGAGAAATTCCAAAAAAGTGCTTTCAATCTGCTTCGGAAATGATATCTCCAGCGTCTGGCCCGGAGGGCATACAGGGGTACACTAGTGCCCGGATTCTGTAGTGCAGGCTGCTGCTATAGCACTCACTTCCTGAAGTTCATGGTGCCAGGAGAACTCAGCAGCCAAGAGCTTCTCCTGATACTGGCCTTTTTTCAAATTTGCCGTGGAGCCCCTCTGACATGACATTTCTTTCTAAACAAGTGGCCCCAGAAGGTAAGTTTCCAGGGAGTTCTGAAGTGTGGATTTAAAGCCAGTTTTTCAAGTGCAACACCAATACGACTTGTTAACATTCAGTGAGGCCAGCGTGTGAGGGGACTCTTCATTGGATACTCCAACTTCACCCTGGAAACAATGGCAGTTCCTTATATGTGCTCATCGTGTATTATTTAGACTTCTCCCTTCATTTTACTAGACAATATTTCATTGCTGAAATTCTGTTATAATTAATATAATAATTAGCTGGGCATTGTGGCATGTGACTGTAGTCCTAGCTATTTTGGAGGCTGAGGTGGGAAGATGACTGAGCCCGGGAGTTTGAGCTGCAGTGAGATAAGATGGCACCACTGAATTCCAGCTTGGGAGACAGTGTGAGAACCTGTCTCTTAAGAATAACAACAAAATAAGCAGGGGTGACTTGTTAAGTTAAAAATATGCTGCCATAGCCCAACCAATCCAACTCTCTGAAACATGCTCTTACTCCCGAGGCCGATCCTTTGATAATCCCAGGACAGAATTTTATATATTTTTATATTGTTATAATTTAATATTTTTCTGACAGAACTAGAAAGATATTTATTATCTGCTGTAGCTTTCTTGATCTTTATATTTTCTAAAATAAACATATATTCTTTTAAAATAAGAAACAGAAAGATACTGAAAATAAAGATATGCAAAAACTATTTTATGTTGTATGAGAATATATTATATTTATCATTTAGTGCATATATTTTGAAATTTTCTATTGGCTTGCAAGAAATCAATTATAGTATTTTTCTGCAGTGCAAAAAAAAAAAGGAAAAGTGATATTATTAGGGGGAGTCATTTTTTCTTTTCCTGCCTATAAAAAAGGTCTATCTGGTAACCCTGAGGATCAATAAATGCTAGTTACAGAAACATCTCAAATCAAACTGACACAAGAACGGAAAACCAAGCACTGCATGTTCTCACTCATAGGCGGGTGTTGAACAATGAGAACACATGGACACAGGGAGGGGAGCTTCACACACAGGGGTCTGTTGGGGGGAAATAGGGGAGGGACAGCAGGGGGTGGGGAGTTGGGGAGAGAGAGCATGGGGAGAAATGCCAGATATAGGCGATGGGGAGGAAGGCAGAATATCACACTGCTACGTGTGTACCTATGCAACAATCTTGCATGTCCTTCACATGTACCCCAAATCCTAAATGCAATAAAAAAAAAAAAAAAAAAATTAAAAAAAAAAGTGAATCGGCTAGGGGCTGTGGCTCACACCTGTAATCCTAGCAGTTTTGTAGACTAAGGTGGGTGGGTCACTTGAGGTCAGAAGTTCCAGACGAATCTGGCCAACATGGTGAAACCCCCTCTCTACTAAAAACGCCAAAAAGTTAGCCAGGCATGGCAGGGGGCACCTGTAATCCCAGCTTGAACCTGCGTGTCGGCGGTTGCAGTGAGCTGAGATCGCTTCACTGCACCCCAGCCTGGGCGACAGAGCAAGACTCCCACCAAAAAAAAAAAAATCTGACTGGAAGAAACTTAATCATCTATGTTGACACCCACCTACGCCCGTGAAATCCAATCAATTAGAGGAAAGGGGTGTGGTCTTCACAGACGTATAAAAGGACACTTCGGGAGCCAAGCTCACTCTTCTCCAGAACTCACAGAGTGGCCTTGGAGACTTCCAAAAGCTACCGGCACTGCACCGTGAGACCCTGATCCCTGAGCTGAACTCATCTTATTCGACTGCAAGCTTTGCTGAGAATATAGATCGATTCTGAGGTAAGTACACAATTTCCAGAGTAGGAGCTACTATTAGGTTACAAAACAAAACAAACAAAATTTGGGAACTTGAATTTATGTGTAAACTTAGATTTTCTGAGATGAAATGATCTCATTTTCTGAGTTTTACAAACGGCGCCATTTCTAAAAATTATTTTAAACATAATCCACAGGTTTACAAGCTCCTTTTATTTAACCTATTTACAAATTAAACATTTCTGTCACCTCTCTTGCTATATGATCCTCAAATTAATGTAATGATTAATTTTTTACTTAATGTATTTCCTAGTTGTTTTATAGATTGTAAGCATTTTGCAGTAGTTTCCAAATATCTAGTAATTTTTTAATCTCTGTAGACTCTGTAAATGGGTTAGGGGTATTGCAATGTGTGTGTATAAATGTGTTACATTCTATTCTACCAGTGGTAATGTGCCTATGCCACAATTATACATAGATAGAGTGCATTCAATGGTTTGGGCAAACATTTTTTTCTAAAACATAGTAAAAGTCTCTTCAGAAACCTCAGTTACTCTGTCAAAGAAAGCCAGAAATGAGTATTCATGGAGAAAAGTCTCACTGGCAATCATGCAGAAACAGAAATAGAGGGCTTGTGTATCTATACAGTGTAGAAACCAGGATTTAGGTTTTCCACTTTGGTTTTTCTGTTTTAGACAGGATCACCCAGGCTGGAGTGCAGTGGTGGAAATAAAGCTCATTACTGCTTTTACTTCCTACTTCAAGCAATTCTTCAGCCTCATCCCCCAAAGTAACTGGGACTATAGGCATATGCAAACATATTGGGCTAATTATGTGTGTGTGTGTGTGTGTGTGTGTGTGTTTAGAGACAGGCTGATCTAGACATTTTGTCATGTTGCCCAGTCTAGAACTCCTGAGCTAAAAAAGTCTGCCTAACTTGGCCTCCCAAAATGCTGGGATTACAGGCTTGAGCTACCTTGCCTGGCCTAGGTTTATTTATTTATTTATTTCAAACATCCATTTAAAACACTGACTCTCTAGTGTCTATTATTATTGCATGATACTTAGTAGTTTTCTGACTATGTGAAAGAGTAATGATAATGCTTCCAAAGAGCTTAGAAAGTATTTCTATCCTCTGTTTACACTTCTACATTTTATCAATATATCCCCAAACAGTCCAGGAATAGTAAACATGCCAGAAAGTTGTTGTTGATTGAATTAACATTGCAGCCCAGAAAAACAATGATTTTTTTTCTTTCACCTGGGAGAAGTACCTTTACCTTGATGTGTCTGTTTTACTTTGGAGAGTAAAGGCTAGCTTTTTCTGATTTTGGTCAAAGTATGAGTTCTGCTCTAACATTTTCAAGCAGGGGACCTCTGCAAAAGTCATGATGGACAGTTAAACAAAACAATGAGAGTAAAAGAGCTTAGTTAGCTTCCCTTCTCCAAACCAATCCCTGGCAATTCAGAATGGGATTGATTTTCAGACCATTAAAGACTCACCCCTTGAATTTATAGGTTGATGAAACCCTTGAAACCCAAGCAATTTGGACACTAACTTCTCAAAAAATCTGACGTTATTTTATGCAAAAAAATAGAGTTTGGAAAGCTGGTCGTGTGTTGACTGGAGAACAATCACGTTTTTCTACAGAGGTGTTGTCTCGTAGTGCCTGAGTTTTTGATTTTTCCTATTTCTGTCATTGCAAATTAAAGCCTATTTTTCTCTAGAAAAAAAAGGATGTTATTCAGTCACAACCTGATTCAAACTTTGCTTGGATCTTTGTCCCTCCAGGGTAGAAGACTAAATTCTTGTGGTTTTCTTCCCTTAGGAAAATGGACTCAGACTTTCCACTGGCCTTCCAGAAGGAACTCACCTGTGTCATCTGCCTGAACTACCTGGTAGACCCTGTCACCATAGGCTGTGGGCACAGCTTCTGTAGACCCTGTCTCTGCCTTTCCTGGGAAGGAGCCCGAAGTCCTGCCAATTGCCCTGCATGCAGGGAACCATCATGCCAAAAGGACTTCAAAACCGATATTCTTCTGAAGAATTTAGTGACCATTGCCAGAAAAGCCAGTCTCTGGCGGTTCCTGAGCTCTGAGAAACAAATATGTGGCACCCATAGGGAAACAAAGAAGATGTTCTGTGACATGGACAAGAGTCTGCTCTGCTCGCTGTGCTGTAACTCTCAGAAGCACAGGGCTCACAAACACTGTCCCATTGAAGGGGCAGCTGAAGAACGCCGGGTAAGAGATAGCTCCGACATCACCTGAAAGCTGGTGGCAAATAGATGAGAAGGGAGATGAGAATCATCATTGTGATCACTCCATTCTTTTTTTTTTTTAAATATATATATTATTGCATTTTAGGTTTGGGGGTACATGTGAAGAACATGCAGGATTGTTGCATAGGTACATACATGGCAATGTGGTTTGCTGTGTGGAGAAATAGGAACACTTTTACACTGTTGGTGGGAGTGTTAATTAGTTCAACCATTGTGGAAGACAGTGTGGCCATTCCTCAAGGACCTAGAAATAGAAATTCCATTTGACCCAGCAATCCCGTTACTTTATATCCAAAGGATTATAAATCGTTCTATTGTAAGGACTCATGCACATGAATGTTCATTGCAGCGCTGTTAACAATAGCAAAGACCTGGATCACTCCACTCTTTACTCAGTGCCAGGTGCTTCTGGAGGTACCAGTGATGAAATTTTGAATACAATATGCAACTAGACCTGCCTTCAAGGCGCTTGCACCCAAAAAGAGGGTGATTAAGTAAATGTCATTATTATTTTGACTCTACAGGGTAACACTAAAGGCAGTGAAAAGCTAGCAAAACTACAAGTGCAAAGAAACGCATTTTGGAAATGTATTTAGTATTATTCGACAAACAAATAAGGGCATAGCACACTACAAAAGCTGGGGCTAGCATAGCGGATTCCGAAGCAGGATGTTTCACTGGTCATTATCTGAGTTACAAGAAATCTTCACTTAGCAGTTCCCTAAACTGTTATACATGCTGAAACCTCAGAACTGAAAAATATTAATTGAGGACGAGCAGTGAAAAATTTTGTTTTTTCCTTTTTCCTCTCTCTAGTGCCTTTATATATTGTATCCCTTGCCTGCATGTACCACTCAGAGTGTGGAATCTATGGTATTTGATTTTCTGTTGTTCACCCTCATATTTCTTTTGCAGGAGAAGATCTTAAAGCAAATGAGGATTTTATGGGAAAAGATTCAAGAAAATCAGAGAAATCTAAATGAGGAGAGAAAAAGAATCATCCTCTGGAGGGTAAGTATGAGATCATGTATCCTAGAACGTGCTTGAGACAGACATGCTGAGAACACTTTTATTAGCAACTTGAGTTGAAATTCTCATATGCCAGATTTTGTCATGTGTTTATCCATAGGCTGGAAAACAACCTGACTGTTCAATATAACAGTTGTTCAGGTGTCATAGAAATGTTTTTCATATAAATAAAAAACAAATATAAATTCTGAAAGGCAAGTATGTACTTAAAATTAATAGGTATTTCAGGCAGAGGTTTCTAAATGAGATGAATTATGTAATATTGATTAAATAGTATATAATTGAGAAATAGACATTTAATGGTGAATATGATGTTGCTCCTAGGTCAGAAAGTGGGTGGGAACAGTAATTTAAGAAATAATGCCTCTGCTGGTGAAATCTGATAGCGAAGGTCCCAGACCATGATGCCAGTTCAAGTAGGAGAAAACGTAACAAGATGAAAAGCTGTGGAGAAGGGACAATAATGACTGGGGGAGTGAGAGAATAAATATGGCAATATTGGGAGGAGAAACACAGTGGAATGGGGATTCATGGTGGTAGAATGGCAGGGCAATACAGAGCCTGTGGATTTAGACAGAAGAAAGAGAGGAGACAGAAAAAAGGTAGTCAGTTTCAGAGATGAGGGTTAAAATGTTTACTAAGATCTTTTTTTGTGTGATGGCTTCTGATCCTGATTATAATATACTAACAACATTTCTACTAAGAGTGGCTGTTTAGGCTGTGAAGTACAAAGATTTGAGGCCACAAACTAATTGAGTAACAAAGATTATATATATTATTGATGACAATTTAACAATCAATCAAAAATTTATGTGTTTTCCCATGGTATTTCAGATTTGAAAGAACATATATATTTAAACATGTAAATCTAAAGGGCTTTTTTGCAGATTTTCAAGAATTGATGAATCAGATAAATTTTGAAGGGAAGGTCTTGTTTAACTCATCATGTTGTTTGCAAATAATAAAAAACAGATGAAGGAAAGAGCAGGATGAATTTGTGGGTTCTGTGAGGTGGAAGTAGACCTGGGTATGTAACCTACAAAATTCATGTCTCTGCAGAGCTACGTGTATCTCCGGGCACTGATGATCAGGGATGAGTATAGGAAGCTGCATCCAGTTCTCCATAAGGAAGAAAAACAACACTTAGAGAGACTGTACAAGGCACACAAAGAGATATTTCTGCAACTCCGGAGAAGTTGGATCGACAAGTATCAAAAGAAGAAACACTTGAAAGAAATGTATCAGGAACTAATGGAAATGTGTCATAAACCAGATGTGGAGCTGCTCCAGGTAAGAACTGAGGATATCCCTTGAAACACTTTGTGTTAGCTGATAGTTACATCTTTGCCTTCCACTGGGTACCAAAGACATACTTCTTCGTGTCCTCCATTGATGGTGAGAGTCATTCTCACCTGGTTATAGAGATAAACTACAACTCCTAACCTAATCATGAAAACAAAGCTTTATGGAACTGTTCAAATAGATTTCCATAGAATATTTTCTACCACAAGCTTTCTTCTCCAGTTCATTTCATTTAAACTGTTGAAGAAAAAAATTTCATGTGAAAATTCTATTTTTGTCTCCATTGGATAATACATAGAAATTACAGGAAAACTAACGTTTATTTATTTCTCCTGAAATGCCTTTCATTTGAGCCACATTAGCCTTTGGAGACTGGCCCTGAAAAAGACCACAGGGTAGACAGCTGCAGCAATGCCAGTCACTACTCACACCTTTCTCTCTCATTCAAATTCAGGGTCCTGAAGTTATCAGAAATAAATTTTATGAATAGGTTTTACTGGTCTAAATGTGAGAGATGTGAACACATTGAAAAAGAGCTGCAGTGGTAGTATGTGGTACTTCTAAAGTTTTCAAAACCTAAAGGCTAGATGGGCAGGATAACAAGCTGTTTGTTCATCTGTTTGTTTGTTTTGAGAAAGAGTGTTGTTCTGTCACCCAGGCTGAAGTGCAGTGGCACAATCTAGACTCACTGCAACCTCTGTCTCCTGGGTGCAAGCAATTCTCCCGCCTCAGCCTCTTGAGTAGCTGGGACTACAGGCGTGCACCGTGATGCCCAGCTGATTTTATTTGTATTTTTAGTAGCGACGGGGTTTTGCCATGTTGGCCAGGCTACTCTGGAACACATGATCTCAGGTGATCCACCCACCTTGACCCCCAAAAGCGCTGGAATTACAGGTGTGAGCCACCACACCCAGCCAGAATAACAACTTTCTAAAGAAGTCTTTCTTTCTCTCTCTTTACAGGATTTGGGAGACGTCTTGGCAAGGTATGTTTTTGGCCATCATTGCAAGCTGAAGCACAAGGCGTGCTACGAAAAACATCAAGTTGTTTCCAACAAAGTGAAAACATGCTTTATTAAGGGCATAATGTGTCAGTGTGACTGTGTGTGTATGTGTGTGTACTCATGTGTTTGTGTGTTATGTTGAATATGTTATCCCATGCCCTCTATCAGACGTTAATCAGTGTGACTGTGTGTGTATGTGTGTGTACTCATGTGTTTGTGTGTTATGTTGAATATGTTATCCCATGCCCTCTATCAGACGTTAATCTTTTCTTACTTTCCCAAGTGACTCAGGGGGTAATGTTTCAAAGAGTTCAATGCAGAAGTTGCTAGAATATAGTTGCCTATTTTTAGGATTCAGAATCGTAATTAGAGACAAACTATTTGGTGGCATATAGGGAGAGAGGCAATTATCTTTCAGTGGCAGTAGGATAGAAACGGCGTGAATCGTTAGAAAGATTCCCTAAGAGAGCCTCAAACCCATCCTAGCATGGTGGGGTTACAATAATATCAGAAGTGGGTTTGAATGAAGCGTTTTCTGTTGGAAATGCTTAAACACAGAAACCAGAACGGTTAACCAACTGCACCTGCTTCCTTGCAGGAGCGAGTCCGTGCTGCTGCACATGCCCCAGCCTGTGAACCCAGAGCTCACTGCGGGGCCCATCACTGGACTGGTGCACAGGCTCAACCGCTTCCGAGGTGAGTGTCACCCTCTTGCTGGGACCAACATGTATATCTTCAATTATGGTTTTCTATGGGCAGCTTTCCCAGTGTAATGATCTTTCATCTAGAAGAAGAGAATCGTCTGTGAACAGGTCTTTATAGTTAAAGTTTCACTATCATCAAACAGACAAAATTAAATAAAAGCTGGTGAAATGTAATAGGAATCAGCCATATAACAAATTACTTAGAAAAATTAAACATGCAGAAGGGCTCCTTGGGACTTAGAACCATTCTCTGATACAATTTCATGTATACAAGTATTACATGAGGTATGCAGAACTGAGTTAATTCAGGATATTTCAATTTCAAATTGAGTGCCATTAATGATTGTGATTTGGCTTAATGTGTTTATTTTTAAGTACATTTCAGGTGAAGTTTCATAGCATTTGTAATTTTAATCATGTGCATTTTAATCAACTAAAACATACACGAATAACTTACATAACAGTGCAAACACTGAGGAGCCGTGAACAATAGGAGAGTGATTTGGTGGGTGATGAGGCCTTAGATAGAACTCCAGGATACATCATGATCAATCAGGCAGATAAAAGAAGTCTGTGCCTGAATCTGGCCTGAAAGTCAGATAATCCTTGCAAGGAATCTACACTTTTCATTAGGTGGATTCAGATTTTCTCTTTAGGTATGAATTTGCCAGCATAAGTGGCAGATCATAATATTTCTGGCAAAGTGATAACTTTTTTATTTAGGTTTAAGAATGGCTTCTGACCTCATCCCCTGTCCCCAACCTGCTGCTCTGCCCTGACAGAGAAGAGGCAATGGACGTATGACTGTAAAATTTACTATAAATTTGCTATAAAATTATTGCAATAATGGACTTGGCTGCAGTGCAAGATCCTTTAGCTTTTTAGCTGTTACAAAAAGTAGCTAACTAGACATAGGTGTGACCGTCCTCCTCTTAATAGTCTTTGAGTTTATAGAAACTGAGATCATTGTAGTTTAGACATTTATTTGTGCAGATATCCTAACACTCTTTGATTCCAACATTTTTCCAGACAAAATTTGCCTTTTAATCTTGACCTGTGGTGTCTAGGGAGAGTCTCTTTCTTGCCTGAACATAAGAAGGTATAAACTGCTTTTCACTGGAACATTCTCTTTTTTCTACAGTGGAAATTTCCTTCGATTATGAAGTAAGCAATCACAATATCAGGCTGTTTGATGATGTGAGAAGTTCGCTGATTAGACCTAACCAGGAAGGTGGATCTTTGAATTCTGACAGACCTGACTATTTTGCTGCATGGGGAGCCCAGGGCTTCTCCTCTGGGAAACACTACTGGGAGCTGGATGTGGACGACTCTTGGGACTGGGCTCTGGGAGTCTGTAAGGACTCCCGGATAAGGAAGAATGGCACCATGATTACATCTGAGGACATATTTCTTCTTTTATGTGTGAAGGTGGATCATCATTTCCGTCTCTTGACCACCTCTCCAATGCTTCCTCACTACATAGAGAAACCTCTGGGCCGGGTTGGTGTGTTTCTGGATTTTGAAAGTGGAAGTGTGAGTTTTCTGAATGTCACCAAGAGTTCCCTCATATGGCGTTACCCAGCTGGCTCCTTAAGTTTCCCTGTCAGGCCTTTCTTTTACACTGGCCACAGATGATCAGGATAAAGAAACCTGACTTTGGGAACTGCATGGACGAGGGAGCCCTTCACTGTTGAAGCAAAGGAATCACACTGTTCAGGCTTTTTTTCTACTTTAGTGTCACCTCATTTTATTGCTATTAAATAAAAATGTAAAATGCAAAACATTATTGCACGCTTTCTTAAATAATCTCTTATGGCCCATTACCTGAAACATATATTGTGGTTTTCTACTGTTTTGGGAATTTATCGGATGGAATTCTGGAAATATGTGGGTGCATGATTCAGACTTAATGATCTCATGCAGGAACACAATTTGCACATCATGGACAGACAGGAGTTCATACAATGCACTTGTAAGTGTGAGAGCTTCCTCCTACTGATACCTCATTACCTTAGGGAGGCAAATTCATTTTACACAGAAGTTTTCACTGATTCTTTGGACAAGAATAGGGATTTAACAGTCATGTGTCCTACGGCGATAAAAATACATTATTAGGCGATTTGATCACTATGTGAACATCAGAGTGAACTTACAAAAACCTAGATAGAATATCCGTCTACAGACATAGGCTAAATGGTACAGCTTATGGCTTCTCTGAGAACTTGTTTGCAACGTCTGAGCAACAACCAAAAGGGTTTAGCCCACATTGATTTCTGTAGCTGTTTAACAAAGCAAACAATGTCACCCAGGGAAAACACTGACCAAGCAGAAGCAGCTTTCCATAAGACACACCAACCATTGTGCCATGTAAGGTTACCATTGCCATGGCAACACCCAGGAGTTATCATCCACTTCCAAGGCAATGAACTGACAACCCCAATGTTATTACTCCTTCCCTAGAAATTTCTGCATAAACTGCCCCTTAATCTACATGCAATTAAAAGTAGGTGTAAGCCATGACTGATAAATGGCTGTGAGCTGCTTATCTCTGCCTATGGAGTAGCCCTGCTCTGAGGGAGCAGTCACAAAGCTGGAACATCACCAGAGCTGGAACACTACTGCTTCAATAAAGCTACTTACCTCTACCTTCGTCTTGCCCTGGAATTCTTTCCCTAGCAAAGTCAAGAACCCTCAAAGGCTAAGATCCATTTTGAGGCTCACCTGCACTGCTCACCTGCACTGCTCACCTAAACTGCTCACCTAAACTCCCTTTGCCAAAGTGCTGTCATTTATCAATCCTGGTGATAAAAGTTTACATTTATTGAGCACTTATCATGTGGCATGCGTATGAATATGTTTTAAATGCTTAAAATATAAAAACCTCTATAATCCAATATCTACAATGAAGAAAACTGGACCTTGGACTATTTAGGTGATTTAAACTAGGCAACTGATCTTCCACATCTGTGCTCTTCATTTTGTGGTGTGTTGAGTCTCCAGTGAAATGGTGTAGGTAATAGACCAATGACCATTGGTGAGGGTCAGGTCACATCATGCCACTAAAGACTTTATTATAATACCAAACACAGAATACTAAATAAATATCTGCTGTCAATATTAAAATATTATTAATAAAATATTTACCACATAAGTTACCACCGTCACTCCATCTCATCACTGAAAAATCTGTAACTTTCCTGCTACAACAAGCCCAACCCAACTTCTCTTTTCTTTTCAGGAGATGGCTTTGCATCTCATCTTGTCAATAAAATGGAGTTTATGTAATCTCTTACATTTATGCTCACAACCATTTTTCCTTAACCTTAATAGCACTCTTCATCACTGCATTTCAATTGTTACACAAAAATACAATTTAAATTTTTTTATGACTGGATATGGTGGCTCATGCCTGTGATCCAGCACTTTGGAAGGTCAAGGCAGGAAGATTGCTTGAGGTTTGAGACCAGCCTGGGCAACACAGCAACACCCCATCTCTACAAAATATATATGTATATATTAGCCAGGCATGGTCTCTCACATCTGTAGTCTTAGCTACTTACTAGGCTTAGATGGGAGGACCCCTTGAGCCCAGGAGTTGAAAGCTAAAGTAAGCTCTGAGTGCACCACTGCACTCCAGCCTGGGTGACAGAATGAGATCTCATCTCAAAAAAATAAAAATAAAAATCAGTTGTATATGAATGTATGTTTACAAAAATGCCTGCTTTGTTCTAGACATGGATGGTTGTGCTCTGAATATTACCAAGGACCAGCTTGGTTGTAGAGACCTCCACCCAGGCAGCACTGAAGGCATTAAGAAGCAGACACCCAGATAGAACAGCAAAGTGGGACTATCCAAGGACCAACAGCCTTCCGAACTGAGAGCCCCAGGAGCTGACAGCATTCCAGGCTGAAAGCCTTGAACAGATTCTCACCCACGTAGTTATTATCTCTAAACAGGTGATTATTATTAACGAACAGGTGTTCTGTGTTTTCTCATAGAACCAAGATAAACTAGGTAGGCAGCTGGTGCCTGCTTACCTAGATCAAAGATAAACTAGAAAGTATTCTCAAAGAGAGAGCCACAGGGGCAGGGTCACATATCCCGTGCTTAAATAATTGTTTTAACCATTGTATGATATACATATACTGTTTTGCTATTCTAGAATGCCCCAAGTAGTTTTCCACTTGGGTGGGGAGGCCAGCTAGGTTTTCCTTACCGCTGTTCTTAGCAAATAATATATTTTATCATACACTCAGCATTTTTCAGCAGTATATATGCAGTTCGTAATATTCTCCTTCTTGCATAAGAATCAAAGAATTAATATAAACAAGTATTTTTTTCTGTAATAGCATTAAGAAATATTTCCAAAATATAGGTAAGATAATATGATAGAAAATGTTAAAGGATAATGTCAAAAATGTAAGACATAGATTACTGTCCAGATTCATATGTTAACGAACTTTTATTATTTATATATCTTAATTTATTCTGTAAGGTTGATTTTGAAATTTTCTCAGGGATGACCAACATGTGCCAGTAAAATATAAAGATTTCTAGCTAGTGATAAGAAAATATGAAATAAGCTTTACAATGATGGAGATTGTCAGGAATTAAATTGACATGTATATTAAGCTACTCACTAAGAATGAAATTATTTCCATCTCATTTACTATAGAAATACACAAAACACCTTTACATTACAAAGAGTAATAGAGATAATAGAGAGTGCATATTTTTATAATAAATTGAGAAACCTATGTTAGAACAAAAAAGGAAAGAAAACATCTTGGATTATAAACATGAGATAAACAATGACTAATATGTAAAGAATTTGTATCATGTATAATTTATTCATTCTCATAAAACTCAGAGTACATTTCTCAGTCAAAAACTCTCATGGGATCTGTTAGGGCACAGGCTAATTTACTCTAATAAAGAGCCCAATTTTAAATAAATGGGAGGTTATGTTTTTCTCATCTGCTTATCTAAATAAAGGTGGTAATTTAAAAAAAAGACTGATACATTCAACAACTGGATTTCATCTCTATGCGCAAGAAAGTGAAATTTGTTGCCATCCCCTGTTCAGCAAGAAAACTGAAAAAAAATCCTGAGCAAGAGGACCTGAATGTAAGGAAATGATGTGGTGTTTTCCACAGTACTTCTGTTCCCATCCTATTGCTTCAAGCTTAGGCATGCAGCACACCGAACTGCCAGGTGTATCTGGAAATGCTGAATACACACTAAAATTATTTTTATTTTTTTGCTAGAGACAAAGTCACGCTATGTTGACCATGGTGGTCTTGAACTCCTGAACTAAAACAACGGTCCTGCCTCAACCACCCAAAGCACTGGGATTAGAGGCATGTGCTACTGTGTCTGGCTTTTTCTTCCTTTTCTTTTTGTTTGATTTAGATGAAAAAGAAAATTAAACGACAGACACAGAAGAAGAAATACCCAGAGTCTGTGTTCAACGGAAATCAGCTGATTCTTTACTAAAGAGTTGCTTTTAGTTACAACTGGGAAAGAGTATTCAGGAATGAGTAAACTCTGCTCTTCACCACCGTCGAGGTGGCCAGTGTTTCCCCATTCGGCAAGCGGCTAAGGGTCACATGGGAAGAAGGATCTTATGTGTCTTTTAATCTCTTAAATTGATGACTAAATCAAGGTGATTACCAAATTATCAAAATACTTATCAGCAATGTTTCCCTCTTTTTCTGTCTGTGCTACCTTAGACTCTTTAGTTAACTTTCTCTCTTCTCTCACACATTTTTTTCCAGCACTTTACTAGCTAACAGGAAAAGCCCATTACCTTCTGGTGATTTGTGTCTCTCCAAGTGATCTGATTGCGGAATTTTACCTTCCGGGCTTTCAACCCAATTCTCCTTTCTATTTCCACCTAAAGTTCCTGAGCTTTCTCTATTGACACTAAAATTTCCATAAGCAACAGCCATCACACTCTCAATTTTACCTTTTTTTTGTTTGTCACGTATTCCAAGAAAATTTTATAGCGAATCTTATTTAGCTTAGATTTACTTGTATATACAGGTGGTATTAGCTACTATGGACATTTAAGACACACCTTTAATTTTGGAATAGGGAAAAGTGCTTAACAGTTTGGTAAATTTTCTCAGCCATAAAACCAAACATTTATTATGTTCTTCTGTTTCAATAACTTCTGGTAGAATTATTATCTTGGACATTTCTAAAATTGAGAAATAAAATTAAGGTGATAATTCTGGGAACCTTCCCAGTTATATAAGAAACCGAGGACTCCACACCTCCTGAAGAGGTTATTGATTAATTTGCCTTGTCACATGTTTGGGGGGCAGAAGTAAAATTCTTCATAGAAATAAAATCAAAAGCCGATTTGGAGACATACCATGTGTGTGGTTCAAACCAGAGAGATGAGATGAACTTGTAAAAGGAAGAGTATCCAAAATGAGAAGAGATTATAGTCTATGAGGAAATTCTGGGAAAGCCACAGCATAAAGGTCACTTTGAGGAACATGAGACCAGAAAGGAACTAAGACGTATTTACCTATGTCGTTTAAAGAAGAAAATTACATGTTGGGAGATGAGGTGGGCAGATAACTTGAGGTCAGAAGTTTGAGTCAAGCCTGGCCAACATGGTGAAACGCTGTCTCTAACAAAATTGCAAAAATTATCCAGGCACGGTGGTGGGCACCTGTAATCCCAGCTCCTTGAGATGCTGATGCAGAAGATTTGCTTGAACCTGGAAGGTGGAGGTGGAGGTTAGCCGAGATTGTGCCACTGCACTTAACCCTCAGAGACAGAGTAAGACTCCATCTCAAGAGAAAAGCAAAGAAAAGAAAAGAGAAAAGAAAGAAAAGAAGAAAGGACAGGACAGGAAAGGAAAGGAAAATATGTGTGGCAAAATAGAGCAAATGCATGATAGTAGCATATACATGGAGTTCTTGTCTTGTGTTCTCAATTTCACCAGCAAAATTTAACTCATAATTTCAACTAACTATAGCTGAGCATGCTGCAGACTCGGAGAGAAATGTCTACCTGGGTGTCCTCCTGTAATGTTTCCTTTGACTCATCTCTAGTAACAAAAAATTCAAGATTATGTAAAACAAAGTTACCGTTATTAAACAATAAAAATTCCACTGCCTTCAGATCAGAAAATGTTATTTCTGTTCTCAGCTCAAGTCCTGATATGTGCTATGTGATTTTGGCCAAATTTTCTCATATCTATTTGGGTTTTTTCATTTTATATTTGAAGATATGAAAAGACCGTATTTTCACAAATTTAGCTAAATGATCTAATTGGCTTTTATCTGTGATTCAAAAATCAGGAAATATCTCATCCAAGACTAGAGAGTTACTATGCTGGGAATGGCACAAGAGCCAGTTTTTTTAAGGTTACTTGAACAGGAATAAAGAAATAGAATAATACAACAAGCTAATTGGTTAACATCAGGGTACTCTTCTTGCAAGGATGAAAGCATAGAGGACTTCCTTACCATGCTGGTTAAAGCTGGCCTGTTTTGGCATTTGGCTATTATCTATCTTTTCAGATTTCTTACAAAATAAACAATGTTATTAAAAGTTTGGCAGTGCAGAACTTCAGCATAAATGGCTGCATTTTGATTTAGTCTGTTGGAGCTCGGTCCAAATAAATGGCATCCTTCAAATTTCATTTAACAGAATTCTTTTTAACATTTATCTCACATTTCTATAACATTTTAGGACTTTATTTTCTATCCTTGATATTCATCTGAAGTTTCCTTAAAATGGCTGAGAGCAATCACCTATTATGTATTAAAATTTTATAATTCTAACCTTTCTAACTTTTAGGGTCACACATGTCCTTGTTTTGTAGGGGAAGCTTAAGTTCATTATTTTATTACTTGAAAAAATGAGATAGGCAGAAAATGTAGAGACAACTGAAAGAGGAGGGCAACATAATCACAATGGGAAAAGAGATTAGTTGATTAATTTTTTAATCCAATTTTTTTTTTTTTAAGATAAATGGGGTTTCACCAAGATGGCCAGGCTGGTCATGAACTCCTGACCTCAGATGATCCACCCATCTCGGCCTCCCAAAGTGCTAGGATTACAGGCGTGAGCCACTGCGCCCAGCCTTAATCCAATCTTTTAAATTCAATCACGTATTCATTCACGTGTTCCTTAATCCCAGCCACTTGGAATTCCTTTGTGAGTCCCTTCCCTCACCTGTAATGTATTTCCAAAGATATTTGGGGAACACCCACAGGAAACACTATATTACCCTAATCTTATTAATAAAAACAATCACGTTAACAGGAAGGAAGAAGCCTGCAAGAGTCAAAAAGGATGATCAAGACAAATTTCTGTGTGTGTGTTTTTGTTTTTTTGTAGCATTGTACATGGAGGCTACACATGGTTTCTAGAGAGCTGTAGTCATTCAGGGAAGCTGCTTACATCAAGAGTGGTCCGCAGGAATTCTAGTAAAGACTTCAGTGTTTTTCTGCAACTCACATCTTCGTAAGCATAAAGGGTGAATATTCACAGAATATGGTTCATGGATTTCTGATTTTCAACAGGTAAGAGATATGCTGTCAAAGAACACTTCCAACAGGATGATATTGAACGATGTCTCCTTACATGCAACTGGAAAGGCAGGAATAAAAGAGAAGTATGCAGATGAGAAAGCAGTATCATCTGCTTTTGTTGCAGTGACGGAACTAGCTCCAACTTACCAAACTGTCAGTGGGCCGTATATTGCAATTACTCAGTGAGGAGATTTAGAGCTAACTAGTCATGATACTCTTGGTGCATAGGGACTGTAGAAAAGATAACTTGGACTGGAGGAGCTACTCCATTGCTGGTGACTTACACAGTGCACTATCTATCACCACTGATGATCAGAGAATGCTAGCAGCCAGTAACTAGGTTGTGGTACCAGCTGTCATGGAAAATGTGCCATCATACCAGATTGGCATCCTCTATCAGCATCGTGCCTGGAGCTGGTAGGGCATCTTTGCTAGATCCAACTGCTCAGCTTTTCAAAAGGCAGTGGAGAAGAGAGAGAGGTTGGCCCAAAAAGAAACAGTGAAGCATCATGATAATATTAGAGAAAGTAAAAGGGAAATGGGAACATTTTTGAAAAGGGACTGCAGAATTTAGAAAAGCAAACAACTGTTTTATTAAGGACATAAATGCGCTAAAGAGGTTTGTCATTGCCACAAATAAAATAGATTATGTTTCCATTTATTTATTTTTTTGTTTATGTGTATGGCAAGTTTCATGACATTTGCTGTATTGAAAGAGTGATTTGTTCTGAAGAAAAGCAGCAGCAGTATGTCAGAATAGTACTGAAAAGCAAGTATACCACAAGGAAGAGTTTAGACTATGATAGGAGCTTCACTTGAATGCTGAGTTGTAGAAACTGGTCAGGTAGTGAGTGACGTGCAAGATGTTCTATAGGCAAAAAGAGGCCACAGCTAAGAGATTAAAATAATATCGATCGAAAGGAGCCTGGACTGTGAGTAAAGGATACAAGTAACAGAGAGAGATTGAAGTAAAAACAGTATAAAGAACATCTCTAGCCAAATATTTCTGGTATTACCTTCTTATCCCTCAAAAATACTTATCTAGGCAGGGCGTGGTGGCTCACACCTATAATCCCAGCACTGTGGAGGCTGAGGCAGGCAGATCACCTGATGTCAGGAGTTCAAGACCAGCCTGGACAAAATGGTGAAAACCTGTCTCTACTAAAAATACAAAAATTAGCCAGTTGTGGTGGTGAGTGCCTGTAATCTCAGCTACTCTGGAGGCTGAGGCAGGAGAATTTCTTGAATCTGTGTGACAGAGATTCCAGTGAGCTCAGATTGCACCAGGGCACTCCAACTTGGGCAACAGAGCAAGACTCCATCTCTAAAAACAAAAAAACTTATCTAATGTGTTCCCATCTTCTGTAAGCCACAGTGTCTGAGGTGTGGACTCCTGACTGGATTCTAAGTATTTGGCTGCATAGCTGGGACTGCTCTTCCTCTCAGTTTTGCTCTATGCCTTTGTTTCTCTGCTATGATATCAATTGTGGGTGTCAGTTTGAGTGCAACCTTTCATGCTTGACCTCAGTGACACTTTGTGGTATGTGTGAAGCAGACCCTCATCAGAACAGAGAATCAGACTTAGTTCTTCAGAAAATGAAGATCTCAGAGGAAGGAACTATGGCTAACCTAGCCCCATAAAATTTGAGAATCGGTCGATGATTCTACCGAAAAGGAAACACGCCTAAAATTTCACATGGAATTGTCTTCATTGAGTAAAATTCCTTGCCATATTTAGTTTAGAAGCTGCACATATGTGTAGGTGACTATGAAGTAATGGTAACAGTAACAACAACCTGACAGTGTTCCTAGATATAGAAACCAGCATTTTGCCTTTGTGGAAAGAGAAGAGGAAGCATTTGCACAGAGGAGGGCCAAGCGCCATCTGATGAGGGATGAGCAGCAAGATTTGAAATGGTTACAGGGAAATATATAACTAGCAATAGACAATCACTTTTAATTGAATTTATTTACCAACCCTCCCTATTTTGTGAGGTGTACTTTGTATGCAAGATCTTGTTTTGTGATTCTTATTGTTGAAATCAAAGAAAGTGAATGATTTTGTATCTGAATTTATGAGAACTCGAGCAGTTACAGCTAACTTAAGTTTGTAAAAATATCCAGAAACTGAACTGACTGTGTTAAAGCAGGAGGTCATATTAGAGAGGTCACCAGGCTCTGCATACAATCTGGATAGATGTTTTTGAGCCAAATTTTGTATTTCTTAAAAAGCGGAGTGGCCTCAATTAGCATCAGAGGATCTGAAGATATCTGCTCTGCTTTTTGTTCTGTGTGAGATGTTGTGGAGTGAAGTGGAACAAGGGACAGAGAAAGAGCACAGCCATGAGCAGCCATGATAAGTAGCAGACCTGATACCAGTGTTCTCCTGTATACAGGGCACAGGGCTGGTTCTTAAAACAAAATACTAGCTGATACTGTGTCTAATTTGCAAGAAGAATACCAATATACAAAGAAGAGCCTTTTTTACTAAGCATTAGATGTTATGACAGAAAGAAAACATTTTTCTAGGAATGATGAGACAGAAGCTCGTCACCAAAATTACTCAGGCAGGGAATATTGAGGTAATAACCAACGAATTCATCTTTTATCTCTTAGGAAGAGTTTTCTTAGGACTTTTTAATTTTATTAGGACTAGCACCAGAAAAAAAGCAAAAACATCTGGATGAGACTGAATACAAATTTCTTTCAAGGCCAGGCATAGAGCCTTATGCCTTTAATCCCAGTGCTTTAGGAGGCTGAGGCAGGAGGAAGGCTTGATCCAGGAGTTCAAGTTCAGCCTGGACAACATTGAGATAATCTATTTCTACAAAAATAATTTTTAAAAAATGTCAGGCATGGTGGTGCACATCTGTGGATCCAGTTACTTGGGAAGCTGAGGTAGGAGGATCATTTGAGCCTCAGAGTTTGAAGCTGCAGTGAGCCAGGGCTGTTTCAGTGCACTCCATTCTGGGCAACAGAGCTAGAGCTTTTCTCAGAATAAACAAACAAAGGTATTTTATTTCACCACAGTATTTTATTTTCATATATTTGCATACACACATATATGTGTGTGTTGTGGTGTATTTTAGAGTGGAAGACAAGCTTTAAGTCACTAAATGGATGACAATTTGAACTTTCCTCCACAAACTGTAGCATGTGTAAGAAATATCCAGGGTTTGCTGTTATAGATATTCCTAAACCCAACTATATCAAACTAATTGAGACTACAAACATCTAAATAATTATTTACGTGAATTATATACGAGATGCCTGTCTAAGAGTATATTCTTATAGAGACAAAGGTTTCTTTTTCAATACCATAAAATATAAAGAAAAAGATGATAATTTAAAAAAATTATATCATGAAATTATTGCCATTAAAATCTCCAAGGAGTTTAGTCCTACTGATATTTCCTGTACATTTTTGTCTATATTCATATTTGTACATAGTTTTTTTACTTTTTGAAAATAAGTCATATTTATTTATTGTACTTTAAAACTAAAAATATATTTTAAAAATGTACTTTAAAGCTAAATATCCTAAATTAATAAAATGTACATTTTATTAATTTTTCAAATAATATCTTGTAATTTGGTATGTTCAGTTCATTACTAGTTGGTAACTTTAGATATAAAGTTTTTAAATGGCATAATCTTGTTTTGTAAATTATGAAGCCTGACATTGTCAAACCCTAATTTGATCAATTCACAATTTACACGTATATCAAAATATTATATTGTACCTTATAAATATTTTAAATATTGATGAAACAAAAATTTTAAAATTATTTGTTCAAATAAGTTGTCATTTAAATAAAAGTATTCTTTCGATTAGTTTGACTTTAATCAAAATTCTTTAAAGAAAATCATCTGAATTTTCTTCTGCACAGTACCTATTTAATTTCCCTAAGTTTAAAATTAGATTAGCCAGAGATGCCAGACATCAAGCCTCTACTTCTCTTTTTCCAAAACCATCCACCATCATCATTAGCATTTTGATCTTCAACTCTAAAGGCTGGCAGAAATGTATCAGTTCTGAAGGTATTTACATGTCCACAAGGAAGGTGAGATGGTAGCAGATCCCACATTTCAGTGAGGAGAGGGCAGAAATTATCAAAGAATGGAATTTTACATAATATTCCAATATCATAGAAAAATACTGTCAGATGTAGGAACAGAAATGAAAGTAGACTTGTCACCCCAGAAAATCAAACATGAATTTGCCACATAGGAGTGGTTTAAAAATCAATGACAATATAAACCAGCACTAGAGGGTGTTTGTAGTGGGTTATTTACAGAGATTAGAAATGGAGTTAATTTAATCAATGATGGAAAGGTAAATCCTTTCATTGGTACTCTGTGTTGCAGAAACCTAATCAGAAAACCTAATCTGTGCTTTAAAATCCTATAAAACCTTGGCATCCAAAAAGCAAGGCTTATTATTTTCAGACCGTTTGGAATTTGCTAGACTGTGGAAACCTCAGAAAAAGAAACACCTATCATCCAGAAAGCCCAGAGGACACTAAACTCTTGCTCCAGATGCATGAATTTTCCTGCATCTACTGCTCAGACCAGTTATAGAATATTCAGGTGAGTATTTCCTTTACTTTTTGTTTCTTCCTTATACAAATTGTGAATTTCTGGAGGGAAAGTCCTAGATATTATACCGTTTTATCTGTAGCATGATATCTAGAATTTAATTGGAAACCTTTTTTGTAGAATATGAAAAGTGCTATGTTGTCTGTAACTTCAGCTTGCATGAAGCTTTGCTTATCTGCAAAGTTTTTAAAGTGCTGAAAGGCACTTTTTTATTTTCCTAATATTCCATTAAAGTTTTTATTTCTGTAATGATATTTTTAATTTACAAAATCCATTTTGTTGTTTGAATGTTCTTTCCAAAGCCTCTTATTTTTTGATATTTTTATTCTATAAAATAGAATAAAACTGTATGTGTGACTTTGTGAAGCTACTATATAAATGTTTATATTTTATGTCACAAAAATTGAAAAAAAAAAAAAGAATTCTACAGCTTCACGAAGTCACAGGATTCCATATCGTGGTTAAGATCAAAACTTACTCTCAAATAGTTCAATGATAAAAAGATGGATGTCTTAAACTTCTAGGTATTTTGTAAGTGATGATGATAAAAAGTAAAAAATAAATAAATATAAGATGTATTCTAACACAGAAAAGGACAAAATCACAGAAAATTGACAGGGTCAGTTTTTTTGAGACAAGGTCTCCCACTGTTGCCCAGTCTGAAGTGCAGTGATACAATCAAGGCTCAGTGTAGTCTTGACCTCCTGGGCTAAAGCCATCCTCTCAGCTCAGCCTCCCGAGTAGCTGGAACTACAGAAACCACAACTGTGGGCCTGGATAAATTTTTTTTTTTTCTAGAAATGGGGTCTCTCCGTGTTGTCTAGGCTGGTCAATCAATCTTCCTGCTTCAGCCTCCCAAAGTGTTGAAATTACAGGCGTGAGCCACTGGGCCTGGCCCTATATAAGTTTTTAGTTTTCCTAGTTTCTTTGTTTGTTTGTTTCTTTTTCTTTTTCTTTTTTTTTTTTTAAGAGACAGGGTGTCTTGGGCTTGTCCTATTGTAGCTTTAACTTCTCATCTGCACCTTTAGCCATGGATGCCTGGGCTGTGCTGAGAAAATGGCCATACTCAGGGCACTAGAGAATGAAAGCTCTTTCCCTTTAGGCATTTCTCCTTCCACTTTAACTTTTCACTCTGTCTTTGGGGCCTTTCTGTTATAGTAAGCTTCTTGAGTGAGTGGTCTGGTGGTTGTCTTATGCAACTCAATTTAAGATAGGTTCACGTGAGATCTGGCAGAAAGCAGACTGGGGTGGGGTGTGGAGATACTGAATATTGCAAATGTAGAGTATGAAAGGCCAACATAAATTTTAATTCAGAAATAGACAATGTTTTATTTATATTGTTAAGGGTAATTTAATTACACAAGAAACATAGGGCAAAGAGGATGTAAGCTTTTTCATTACTCCCAATGAAGGAAAGTAACTTTCCTGTTTTTCTGCTCAGAAATACAGAATCACACACACTGCAAGACTTCCAGAAACAAATCATCCACTGAGTCTTAAAAGTAAAGAACTCTGTGTTCTTGCTCAGTTGTCTACATACCTGGGATCTTACAGATAAGCCAAAGACATCAAAATGGCATTGCCTAGAAGCCACAGCCACTGGTCCAACGAAGACATCTTGAGGTTGCTGGAAAGCGTGGAAACTAATCTCCCATCCGACGACAACAGCAAGTTCAGCACAACTCAGTCACACCTGGACTGGGGAAAAGTAGCTTTTGAAAACTTTTCTGGTGAAATGTGCAGACTCAAATGGTTAGAAATTTCTTGCAACTTGGGGAGATCTGGCACTTTGAAAGAATTAGTCCTGGAAGCCAGGAAATGTGTTACAAACACAAACAAAAGCCAAAAATATAGGACACATCCAGACTTTCCAAAGAGGCCCCTGACTGCTTACAACCGCTTCATCAAGGAGAACTGGCCACAGTATTCCCAAATGTACCCTGGGATGAGAAACCAGGAACTGGTCAAAATCCTGTCAAAGAAATACAAGGAGCTCCCAGAGCAGGTGAAACAGAAATATATTCAGGATTTCCAGAAGGAAAAGCAAGACTTTGAGGAAAAAATTTCTCGATTCAGGGAAGAACACCCTGATTTAGTACAGAAGGGCAGGAAATCTGAGGTCTCCGAGAGGATTCAAAACAAAGGGCAAAAGAAGGTTCAGAAAAATGTGGAAGAAGTGAAGTCTCTTCCAAAAACAGATCAATTTTTCAAGACGGTAAAATTTCATGGAGAGCCTAAGAAACCCCCCATGAATGGATATCACAAGTTTCACCAAGATTCCTGGTCAAGTAAAGAGCTGCAACATTTGTCCCTGAGGGAGCGCATGGTAGAGATTGGCAGACACTGGCAGCACATCCCACAGAGCCAGAAGGATCATTATAAGAGCCAGGCTGAGGAGCTGCAGAAGCAATACAAGGTGAAATTGGATCTCTGGCTCAAGACTTTGTCACCTGAAAAGTACGCTGCATACAAAGAATCAACCTATGCTAAGGGTAAGAATATGGCCATGACAGGAGGCCCGGATCCCAGGTTTAGACAAACAGATCTGCAGTCCTCTTTAGCAAAGGATCTGCAAGAAGGGTTTGGGCAGGGGCAGGGGCTCCAGGCGCCAGGGACAGATTCATCACAGACTATTTGTGAAAATGATCACGTCTCCATGGAACCAGCAGAGAAGAGGAAGAAAGTTGGGGAAGAGGAAGAAAGCAATAACCCTTCAGACTGCTGTAGTGAAGAAGAAATAGAAGTTGATTGATGTCTGAGGGCAGTGTCTCCAGCACAGCTACCTCAGAGGACTTCAAACTGGGACTCCACTGACTCAGCCTCCGCCTGACTCACACTCCAGGGTCAGACAGAGTTTCTCAGCAAAAGCCCATTCATGCCATGCACGTAAAAGAGAAGGTACTCTCCTCCTGCCTCTTTTTACTTCCTTGGTTTTTGTTCTTTTCTTTCTTCCCCACTCTCCTCCTCTATACAAATTAGGACAGGTTGGGAAGAAGTAACTTGGTACAGCACCCTCTTCTATCAGGATTATATGGGAGGGACTCTTGATAGAGAATAAAAATAAGCTTGAGTTCATACTGGCCTTATCCTTAAAAAACCAACAAATATCATCCCTTTCCCAGGGAATTTTATGCCATTAAAGCCTCTGGAATGAAGCAATGATTATGCCCTAGGGTACACTCTGTATTAGACTGAACATTTCTGAAGCAAGAAGCTTTGCTTTACTTATTTTTGCCCTGCTAAAGGCGGTAAGGGGACATCCATGAGCCTGGGACCCTGACCTTCCCTGTGGGAATGTTTTTCAGGACTCCTGCACTAAATCTAGGGTCGGAGATATTTAATGAAAGGTAGGGTAAGTGACTTAAGAAAATTGTCACACTCTTGATATCTCTCTCCTCCACTCCCTGCAGTAAGGAGTTGGCCATTCCCATGCATGGGAGTAGGCAGCAATATTTCAATATTTTTCTGTGTATATCTGAACCTTAACTTTCAACAAGACTTTCCTTGCTCATACAAGAAAAAACAAAAATACAAAATATAAACTTACCTATTTCATCTGAATGAGCTCCCCCACAGAATCCCTTATGACATTGGGTACAGCTTCTGTAGGTGCTATCTGCATTTATTCTTAAAGCTCCAAATCTTTCCTGCTGCTTTAGGTGCAAGTGAATCTCACCTTTAGCACTCAGGATTGATAGAAGGATGCACAGAAAGACAGATATAGATAAGTACACTAACCTGTTTCACTGTCTGTTATATCTGTGAATTCAAACATCAGTATCACATTCTTTTAATTTTTTGATTTACTAATATATTTGAAAATCAACCTAAGGTTAGTGCCTTCTAAGTATACCTTTATTCTCTTAAATGTTTCTGTGTATTTTCACATTTTGTTCTCGTGAATATTAGCATCACAGAAGTAGTTGTATACTTTTTATATGAAAACCATTGAATACTGAGTGTTTATTTTGTCTTTATATGTTAGAAAATTTTTATTTATAAGTTTTTTTTCTAGGTAAATAATAAGCTTCAGAGAATAATGAAGATGTTTACCATTTTATACTTCCAGCTTCTAAATGTGTTGTGTTAAAATATCCAGAAGAATGTTCAGCAATAATATGTTTTTGGCTTGCTTCTGACTTTCAACCTAATGCTTACAGAATTTAAAATCATGAAAATTATGCTGACATGTACATTTGAAATAAATTATAAAGAATGAAAATTGCTATTTACTTTTATTATTATTTGGTTTTATTTTATAATATGTATCAATATTTAACAAATTTATTTAACATATATTGAAGTAATTTTTTCTTAGTATATTAGTCATCATTCTCCAGAGAAACAGAACCACCAACATAGAGAAACAGAGTGATAGAGAGCGGTAGAATAATACAGAAAAGAGAGAAAGAGAAACAGAGATGGTGTCTTGTTGCCCAGGCTGCAGTGCAGTGGCACAATCTGGGCTCATGGCAACCTCTGCCTCCCAGATTCAAGTGGTTCTCCTGCCTCAGCTTTTCAAGTAGCTGGAATTACAGGCACCTGTCACCATGCTCGACTAATTTTTGTATTTTAGTAGAGACAGGGTTTCACCATGTTAGCCAGGCTGGTCTTGAACTCCTGACCTGAAGTTTTCTGCCCACCCAGAAAAACTAATTGTATTATGAAGAATTGGCTCACAAAATCGTGGAGGCAAAAAATGCCATGATCTGCAGTCTATAAGCTGGACCCTATTCAGTCTGAGTCTGAAGGCCTGGGAGCCAGGGCAGCCAATGTTGTAAACCCCAGTTCAAGGGTAAGAGAAGATAAGATGAAATGTACTAGCTTAAGCAGTGACACCCATCCCCAATGGCATTGTCAAAAACAATGGAGACCTTGGTTAGGAACAGTGAAAAGGGGCTTGAAATCTTTAGCATGCTTTGTAGCAGCAAATAAACTTCTGGCTGTCAGCCAGAGAAAACCAGGCAAAGAGAAAGCCAAGAAAAGGCCTCCTGGGATCACTGATTTCTGGAGATATGGAAGCCTGTGTTTCTGTGCTAGACTGCACTCACTCAAGAGCAATCAAGGCGGAATGTGGACGAATTTGTAAGCATTCCCCAAGTTAACCACTGATTCATCAGCAAAGAGCTTTTACCCCTCCTGGCTAAGAGCTAAACACAAATTCTGAGTGAACACTGGGTGAACAATAAATTATTCTGTTCCAGGGAGTGACTCCTAGAAACCAGACTTAAAAATAAAATCACATTCATCTCTGGTGATCTGGAAGACTGACCATGCACTGTCTTAGCAGTAACCAGAGAGAGGACCTCTGAGCTGTTAGTCTACTGAATATGTAGCGTAATTGTAAATTTCCTGACCAGCGAATGAGGTCTCCAAGCTACACACACATTGAATGGTAAAGGACAAAAATCTAACTAACTAGGAGGACTTAGGCCCAACTTTTGAAATACAGATTTAGCCTCAAAAACTGAACATTTTAAGGCATACATTTTAAGATACATTCATATGACATTATACTACAAAAAATAAAAAAATGATTTTCTCTGATTTGAATTAATGTCCTTCATGCAGTTCACTCCCAGGCCTGTTTTGTGCAGTTGGTTACAGGCTTGAAGTCAGAACATGAAGTTGTTTGCACATCGTTCGGTTTCCTGGGGTTGCTAGAGGACTCCTGAGGGGCTGTTTAAAGAAATACTAGGCGAAGGCCATGCTGTCTTTTCAGCACAGTCCTCTGAGATAGGTGGCAAAATAAGAGGGTTCCAATGTAAAATGTTGCTCTCTGTTTCTTCTGACTTTCCCTAATATTTCCCTAATATTTTGTCACCCACCCTGAGTGAATTCCAATAAATAGACACAGCTGTCCTTCTGTTGAAGTCTTCTGGATTTTCTGTGTGATCAGAGCTGACATCGTTTCTATTATCCTGACAGCATTTTTTTTCTTCCTCTGTAATAACATGCTTTGTGGATGATCCAAAATCACCAAAAGTTGCCATGGATATCATTGTAGGTCCACTCACAATAATACTGATGCTATTATTGGCAATGGATTGGTAGAAACCCAAAAGAGAGGAGTTAAGAGAAAGAATTGTCTAAATCCTCTGATGAATCTTAATATGTTACATGTTTCTTTCCTATTTTTTTCCATTATGCATCCATAAGATACGAGTGGTCACAGGTTTAGCAGAACCATGTAGTTCTACAAATCCACCACATTTCTGGATGGCAGAGAGAGGATCAGAAGTAAAATAAGATGCCAAGTCTAAACTCATAGAAGAGCAGAGAATCATAAGAGTAAATACAGCTGTGTCCGTAAGGGTCCAAGATTCACATGAAGAGCCACAATGATAACTTGCTTAAATCCACTGCCTTTTTCTATTTCAAGTCTTCCAGTAGACTGCATAAATCCATTCCTATTATCTGCTAAACACTGATACAGCCCAGTATCTTGCATAATAACCCCACTGACTTTCAGTTCATTTCCTGCAGTTAGATGTCATGGGGAAGGATTAACAGGCTGTGCATTATGAAACCAGGTACTATTGGCAGCTGGGTTCCCACAAACATTACCAGTAAAGTGGACTGTGGAAAGCAGAGACACTATATGATCCTGTAGTCTTTTAGAAATGGGGGCATGTTCAAGTACATGAACCATGTATGTCACATATTTTACAACTCCAGATCGTTTCCCACCATGGAGGAATAGTTTCCAGAATCCACTGGGTTAATGCCATCTGTGGCAAGATGAGAATACAACCTTCTCCAGTTGCTCCCTGGGGCAATATCCTGCCTGTGCTTTAGCCAATACACTTGAGGAGCTTGGACCCCACTAATCACACACTCCAAGGTTACAGGGCTACATGAAAGAACAGTTTATACCTGTGAATGAGCAGGGTGAAGAGTGTCAAAATCATCTCAAGAAAGGTGACTCACAAGGAGCTTTTGACCAATAGGTTCACCTTTTAATTCGTGACATGATTATAATCTGCATATTTGTCTGATCCCTTAGACAAGGATACATTCAAAATCTAAAGATGTCCTGATGGAAGGATTAAGTAATCCTCTGTGGAATGTTTCAGCCACATTCCCTGGAGTTTAGCTCACACCTCAGCTTTGGGGTTACTCTCTGGTACCCTGCAGTCAATGAAACCAGCACTTTTTTTCTTCTGCTGTAACAACATGCCTTGTGGATGAAACAAAATCACCAACAACTTCTGTATATACTGTTACAGGGCCACTTACAACAACACTGACCTATTGTTGGAAATGCATTAGTAGTAACCCAAAAGGGAGGAGTTAAGAGAAAAAAATTGTCAAATTCTCCTGATGAATCTTAATATAGTCCATGTTTCTATTCTATTTTTTCCATTATGCAACCATGAGCTATGAGTGCTCACAGGTTTAGCAGAACAATATAATTCTACAGGTCCTTCCAGAAGGCAGAAAGTGGCTCAGAAGTGAAATAAGGTGTCACGTCTGAACTTGCAGAAGAGCAGAGAATTGTAAGAGCAACATACAGCAGTGTCCATAAAGGGCCAAGATGTAGATGCGGAGTGCAGGATTACCGAAGCAGGCAGAACAGGCTTCCAGAGCAAAACCCAAGCCTTGATTCATTTTCCAAAGTATTGCAGTCCACGGTAATCAAACACATTGTTTAACCTTGACTATCCTTCCTGCTTACTAAAGACTTTGATTAGGGACAGTCTTCATGGTGTCCATAGAGGTTCTCCCAAACTGAGAGTGACAGCCGGCTTACATCTTCAGTGATTCAAGTCTGCAACGTGTATACACTTGTGCTTGGGAGAGAAAGTAGGGAAGCCACTTTCTGTACTCATCTTGGAGTTCAATTCAGTGTAAAAACACATCGTGGCAGTCCTGCTTGTAATAAAGTCCAAACTAGCAATCTGCCTTACAAGATAAGCTGTTATGTAATGCCTTGATTTTAGGTCTCTCTGCGGGTTGGGCTAAGCAGCCCGCTGGGAAAGTCACCCCTCTGTCACGCCCTCCCGCAAGCGGCAGCGACTACAATGAGGGCTGAGATCTGAAGCGCCCCTCCAGGCCCCCACAGGGCAGAAGAGGGCGTGGTGCCTTGCACGCCTGGGCGGAGGCGCTGCGTAGGGGGGACGCTGCGTAGGGGCGGGACGCTGCGTAGGGGCTGGGGCGCTGCGTAGGGCGGTGCTGCGGTTAGGGCGGGGACGCTGCGTAGGGGCGGGTCTGCTGCGCAGGGCGGGTCTGCTGCGCAGGGCGGGGACGCTGCGTAGGGGCGGGTCTGCTGCGCAGGGCGGGGACGCTGCGCAGGGCGGGGACGCTGCGCAGGGCGGGGACGCTGCGTGCGCGCGGAGTCCTAGGTCTCCTCGCACTGAGTGAGCTGAGCCGGGTGCCCGCGCTGAGGGGAGGGTTGGTGAGGGCGCGGAGTCACAGGACGAGTTTCCGCGGCCAAGCTTCTCTGGACGGAGGCTTGAGGGCACGTAACCCGGTGGGCACAAGACCCACCAGGAGCAGGAGGAGCAATCCTGAGAAAGACAGGTGAGGCGAGTTGTAGAGGCCGCCCCAGTAGGTAGTTTTTTTTAACCCATCCTTCTCCTACTCTCAAGTAGTTCACAGAGTCTGTTTTTCCCGTATTGATGTTTTATGTGTGTTCAGTGCTTAGCTCCCACATGTAAGAACATACAGCATTTGTTTTTCTGATCCTGCATTGTTTTTCGATCCTGCATTAATTTCCTTAGGATTACAGCCTCCAGCTCCATCCACTTTGCTGTGAAGGACATGATTTCATTATTATTATTATTATTTTTGTGAGACGGAGTCTTGCTCTGTCGCCAGGCTGGAGCGCAGTGACGCAACTTCGGCTCACTGCAGCCTTCGCTTCCCAGGTTCAAGCGATTCTTCCTCCTCAGCCTCCCGAGTAGCTGGGACTGCAGGCGGGCGCCACCACACCCGGCTAATTTTTGTATTTTTATTATTTTTATTTTTTTTTGAGACGGAGTTTCGCTCTTGTTACCCAGGCTGGAGTGCAATGGCGTGATCTCGGCTCACCGCAACCTCCGCCTCCTGGATTCAGGCAATTCTCCTGCCTCAGCCTCCTGAGTAGCTGGGATTCCAGGCACGCGCCACCATGCCCAGCTAATTTTTTGTATTTTTAGTAGAGACGGGGTTTCACCATGTTGGCCAGAATGGTCTCGATCTGTTGACCTCGTGATCCGCCCGACTCGGGCTCCCAAAGTGCTGGGATTACAGGCGTGAGCCACAGGGTCTGGCCAATTTCATTATTTTTTATGGCTATGTAGTAATCCATAATGTATGTACCACATTTTATTTATACAGTTTACCATGGATGGATACCTGGGTTAATTACGTCTTTGCTATTTCGAATAGTACAGCCATTAACATAGGAGTCTATGTGTCTTTTGGGGGGAATGATTTATTTTCTTTTGAGTATATACTTAGTAATGAGATAATTGGATCAAATGGTGGTTCTGTGGTAAGTTATCTGAGAAAGCTCCAGACTACCTTCCATAGTGGGTGGACTAATTTATATTTCCACGAGCAGTGTATGATAATCTTGCGCTATCTTTAGTTTACAAAATTTCTGCTAGACTCAGCTCGGGGCTGCAGCCCTGAGTGCAGCAGGTAGCTGGGACTTCCCTAAGCAGATAATGTTCACAGGTAAAGAGAGTGCTCAGATCCCAGGGTTTTGAGGAGAGAAGCAGAGGAAGAAGTTAGGGAGAGGGCCACATTTGGATGCCCTGAGGAGGGATGATAAGCAGATGTAAGGAAGGTGGCATTGTGCTAGCCACTGGTGACATCCTCCTAGTCAAAGTCTCCTGGAAAACGTGAAGCCTCACAATTCCCAAGCATGCTGCAGTTCTGGAGGGCACAGTGCCACTATTCTTCCCAGCTTGACTCTCTTCTCCCCCATAAACGTGGAATTCTGAAGCCAGGAGACACCAAAAATTATCTTCCACCCCCACAACCTTTAAACTTTCAATTTGTGATTAAATCACAATGCATCCTTCTCTGTAATAAATTGTCCTTAGCTAGCACTAGATAGATCTGCGATCTATGATTATCTCTACTCTCTTGGGCAACAAAAATAGTGAATTGACTGATAAAACTTTTACTCCTGGAAAGTAGTGTAAAAATTGACTCCTAATAAATTTTGCAATATGAAAATATACTATCATGAAGCAGACCAGTGGTTAAAAACTTTGTAAAACCAATATATATCCTCATGATAAAATACTCCTTTGCTAATGTGTTGGCTGTTGGATTTCTCACAACAGAGAGACATCTTCGGAGTTCTTCCCTGTGAAGGAAATATTTCTCTTTTGTCTTCTGACACCTCTCTGAGGATCCCTTTTCTATGTCATCTGGTAACTTCTTATTTTATTTTTTCCTTTTATAGTTTTGGACCAGTTCACGCCATATTTTCCTCCCATTGCTCCCTATAAAGCTATGAATTTTGGAAAAAAAAAAAAAAAAAAAAAGGAAAAGAAAGTCGCAAAAAGAGAGGAAGAGGATAATCCTATCAGTAAAGAGGATGTCATGCTGGACACTGTGTTGATTATGACACACAGTGCACGCAAATCTCCCTGCAATCTGCAGGATGGCTTTTATTCTTGTATTTTTCTTTGATCTGTCTAATAATGGGAGGAGAGAGTAACACTCTCAACGTCCCTCCTCCAATAAATTGTAGATTTTCTTTTAAGAGATAGGGTTTTGCTCTGTTGCCCAGGCTGGGGTGCAATAATTTTACATTTATTGAATTACAAATTGCATTTTCAGAGCATTCTTTCCTTATAGGATTCTGCATAGCAAATCTAGATTAAAACAATTTTATATTTTAAAATACTTTGTAAAGCAAAAGGCATGTAACTTTATGATGTTTTTATAATACGTCAACCTGGCTAAACTGTAAGAATGTAAGAGAGCAAAGCAGTCATTTCATAGCCTACACACACTTCTCCCAGTTATCAAGCAAATACTAACCTAGGAGCTACTGTGATGATTTTGTGGATGCAATTAAAGTTCCTAATCTTGACTCTAATCTATGGAGATTATCTAAGTGAGCCTGACTTAATGGCAGGCCATCAAAGCAAGTTTTAGGCATTCCTTGAATAAAACTCCAAATAGCAAAAGTTCTACATTGCTCCTGACTGCCTGTGGACAATATCTTTGTTCTGTGCTAGTTATATTTCTGCCTGCTCCATTTTTTTTTCCCTCAGAATGACTGTCTTACTGATCTCCAACTTGCTTAGTCAGTCTCCATAGTAAGATGTCATTTGTTTCTTCATTATCCCTCCCTCCTACTAGTTCTGCTTCTCCAGTTGAACCCTGACTGATACAAGACTAATAGATTTATTCTCACTTTTGAGATAGCATTATATAATTTCTTTATTACTCTGCATATCATTCTATGGCAGACTAAGCTAATCTCACTAATATAATCCATACCCATACCTGGTTACCTAATGCTCTATATTTGGAAGATTTAACTGTCACAAAGTGAATATATACTAAATATTTTGTTAGCTGAGAGAAAACCATGGAGATTATAATAAGACATATTAGAAACTTTTCAATTAATTCAAGCCAACACTATTGTGAGTTTTCCACCTCAGCTGACTTTGTATTTTATGAACTTATTTCAAAAGTCATTTTCTTTAGTCAACTCTAGATAGTACATAATAATATCACATAGAAAGTTATAGTCAACAATATAAAAACAGGTTATTTGAACTTTACTAAATTTTGTTTGAATTCTCTTTTTTTTCTTATATATGTCCAGATTTTAAGAGGCAATTTATTCTTAGGACTTCCAAATCCTTATTTCGTGCTCTATTTTCTTTCCTGAGTTGCCAATTCATAAAGCCACCTGGATGTTACTCAGGCTCTTAATGTGAAGTAGGGCACTTCAAGTTTCTCATGTCCAAAAACCCATCAGCTTTCATTCTTGAAAGGTTATTCTCACCTTCCTGGTTTCAGGAATCAGTATGACTATTTACCTCCTTATCTATCCTGGAAAACTGAGATTTAGTTTAGACACTGTTTTCTTCCTCAGTTTCCACATCCTATCAGGCCCTAGATAGTGTTGTTAAACCATAAAACCTTAAATGTCTGTCAGGTATATTTTGTCCTTCACATTTCTAATTTCTTCTTTCTTAATTCAAGCTTTTACTATCTCTTGGAAATTTCTTCTAATTTTTAGACTTACTTCTGCCATTAGATTTACTCTCACAAATGGTTTCTGAAAAACCACTTTCCATGGGCACTAGGTGACCACCCAGTGGATTCTTCTTTGGTGCTGGTGCTTGTGCCTGCTACTGGGGGACTCGTAGGCAGACCTGCCCAGTATGGCCCTGCCCGTCTTGCTCCTGCTGCCCCCAGAGCTGAGGAGGGAGCTAAGGACATTGTGAACTCCACGAATCAGCCCACGAATTACTTGGGGCTTCTAGTAAACAAGGGTCAAGTATAAACCCAGCCATGTTTTATCAAAACCAGCTCTAACACATAAGCACCATCTACTGGCTTGTAGGTCGAACTGCACAGCTCAATAAAACTTGTAGACGGAAATGCCTAGGGCTGTATGAGAGAAGCTGAAAGACCAACTATACCCAGCATTCTCTACATCAGGGGTCTTCAGACCCCTTGGCCTGTTAGCAACCTGGCCGCACAGCAGTAGGTGAGCAGAAGATGAGCGAGGGGTCCCACTCTGTTGCCTAAGCTGGTCTCAAATCCCTTTGCTCAAGCAATCTGCCTGCCTTGGCCTCCCAAAGTACTGGGATTACAGGCTGCATTCATATATTATTTAAAATATGTGTACAACAGTACTACAACATTCTTCATACCATTACTATTCATAGTATACCAAAATTTGAAAATGTTTATCTCCAGTAGAATGCCTAAATAAGTTGTGATATATCCATGGAAATAAATTTTATGAAGCAAAGAAAAAGAATGAACTCTCACTACTCGCAACAAAATGAAAGAATATCAAACATAACTTTAAGAAACGAATCAGGACAAAACTTAAAGAATATTTAATATTAAAGAATATTAAAATTAACAACACAAAAGTTCTATCTAAAGACTTTTTTTCTTTTACCCCACTTTTTAAAATTTTACCTCTTTCAATGTATTTAAAGATTATGTCACACACAAAGACCTGGACCTTTCCTATCTCTTCTGTATCTCTACAGTGTAACAGAAGCCTAAACCACTGCAAGGAAAATCAAGAAACATAGCTTCCCGTAGGGTACTGGTAAAAACTTATTTCAGCTCATAGATGGGAACAAGAAATTGAAAGATGGGAAAGAGCATAAATACATGTTAAATTAAGACCTAGAACCAAAGGCAGAGCAAGATTACTGAGAAGGTCCCATTCATAAGTCCCAGAGACAGTGTCTGCCTATAACAGAGGCTTAATCAGAACTGTTTTGTGTATCTGTGTGTATGTTTGTGTAATTATTTAACCTGATCATAGAAAATACATTTTTTAATAATATAAAATATTCTGTGAGACAAATAATTATAAATTAAATCACAAAGAAAATATTAGTAAATTCCACAGTGTTAAAATACACATAATATCTATATTGATTATGGTCTTGTTTTTTTATACTATATATACATATATATGTGTGTGTGTGTTTGTATGTATGTATGTATATGAAAATGCCATATATTTTTATATATATGGCTTCTTCATCTATTTGGTACTAAAAGTCCTATGTAAATAATTTATATATTGAGTGTGTTTCTACCTAGGGTTCCTAGCATCTGTTTTAACCTTCTACTTTATAACTTTGGTTGCTACACTTTTGATACATATTTTTTTTATTTTTTATTGTAAATTTTGATAGCATTAAATTGTCAAATCGAATGCTGTTAGTTTAAATTCTACTTACTTTCTTATCAGATTTCCAGATACTTCTTTCTTAATGTTTCCATGTTTCTAGCATAATTTTGTCCTTCTCTTTACTTGCAGCCTTTCTGAATTATTTTGCTTTAGGCATCTTTTTTTGTATATAGGACATAGCTGGGAATTACATTTGAGCTTATAAAAATAGTTTTTTTTTATTTTTTAATAGATAAGTTAAGACCTTTCACATTTATTTTATAAATGGTGCATGAATTGAATATCTCTAATATGACTAGTAAGTACACAAAAGAAACTCAACATCATAGTCATTAAGAATCTTTTAACTAAAACCCAGATTACACACCACTATTAGCTCAATACAACAGCTATAATTAAAAAACACAGACAATAGCATTCATTGTTAAGGTTATGAAGCAATGGGAATTTTAATGCATTTCAGGTAAGCATGTAAAATAATACAGCCACTTTGAAAAATAGTTTGTTTTCTTAAAAAAAGAAAACCATAAATGTACCAGAATACCCAGGAATCTCATTCCTCAGTATCTACCTAAAAGAAATATAAATATGTTTACTCAAAGACTTAAACTGGTATATACACGATAGCATTATTTATAATAGCTAAAAACCAAAAACAATCCAAATCTTGATCAACCCTTGAAAGAAAAATCAAAATGTGAAATATTCATTGAGTGAAATGCTAATCAGAAACATAATGAAATACAGATTTATGTTACGATATGGATAAATATTGGAAATATTGTGCCACGTTAAAAGACACACTAAAGACTATATATTGTATAATTGCATATTCAGAGACAGAACGTTAGCGAGAGGTAATTGATTCCCTGGTACTAGGGTAGAAGGTGAAATTAATTGTAAACCAGCACAAGGCATCCTTTTGGAGTAGTGATAATATTCAAAAATTAAATTATGGTGACAGTTGTGGAACTCAGTAAATATACTGAAAATCACTGAATTTTACATATAACATGGGAGAATTTTATATTATACAGATATCTCAATAAAGTTGTTGAAAGTATTGAGGAATATAAAAGTTATAAAATTGCCAAAGTGCTTTTCAAAAAGGAATAAAATGAGAAGATACATATTATTTGTATCCAAATGTACTATAAGTCTGGAGTGATCAAGAAAGTATGTTAGTGTATGGTGAGATAAAGAAATATGTACAACAATAAAACAGAATTAGAGTCCAGAAGTAGATAACACATATATGGTCAATTGATTTTTCACAAAGGTGCTAAGATCATTCAAAAGATTAAATGATAATCTTTTCCACAAATAGTGTTTACATTTTTGGAATTCATATGCAAACCAATGAACTTCAAACCCATATTACACTGTACATAAAAATTAACTCAAAATGGATCACCGACCTAAATGTAAGCCTAAAATTATAAAACTTCTAGAAATAGTCATATAAAAAAATTTAGTGACCTTGTGTTAGATATTATTTCTTATATGTGGCATCAAAAAATTAACATTAAAAGATGACAAATTGGATTTATTAAAATTAAAAACATTCTTCCAAGGAGACCATAAAATTAAAATATAAGCCATAGACTGGCAGAAATTATATTTGCAGAACATATATTTGATAAAGCATTTGTATCAAAAAGAGCTCTTACAACTCAGCAAGTAGACAAACTATCCAATAAAAGCACTGTACAACCTAAAAGACTTGAGCAGTTGATTCACTAAAGAAGATACTTGGATGGAAATTAATGATATAAAAAGATGCTCAAGGCCAGGCGTGATGGCTCTTGTCTATAATTACAGCTCTTCGGGAGCCCACGGCAGAAGGATAACTTGGGGCCAGTAGTTCAAGACCAGCCTGGGCAACATAGAGAGACCCCCATCTCCACAGCCAATTTTAAAAATTAGCTGGGCATGGTGATGTGTGCCTGTAGTCCCAGCTACTTGGAAGGCTAATGTGGGAGGATGCCTTGAGCCCGAGAATTTGAGGTTACAGTGAGCTATGATCTTGCCCCTGCACTCCAGCCTGGTTGACAGAGGGAGATCCTCTCCCAAGAAAAAAAAAATGCTCAACATCATTAATCACTGTAATATATATGGAAATTAACCCATAATAAGATATTACTACACATTAAAAAATAGAATGGCTTATATGACAAAGATTGAAAATATTAAATATCAGTGAGCATATAGAGGAATAAGAACTCTTATCGAGATGCTGGTGGCAATGTAAAATGGTCAGTCACTTTTTTTTTTAAAAGTATTTTGATAGGTTCTTAAATGATTAAAAATATCCACTAAATAATTTAGTACTTTCACCCCAAGTAACTGCCCACATAAATGAAAGATATGTGGGTTAATTTGCATAGAAATATTAATTATAGTTGCCAAAATTGGGAACCATTCAGATGCACATCATCTGGTGTTTGGATAAATAAAAAGTGGTGTATTTGAGCTATGAAAAACCACTCAGCTAAAAAAGAACAGAATATGGCCAAATAGATGCAACCAGGAAGCTCCATTCCCTTTGAAAGAAACCAAAATATTGAGCAAACCACATAACTAACAGACACTATAAAGCAACTATACAATCCAGTCTATAAAACAACCAGCTGACAGCATAATGACAGGATCAAAATCTCACATATCAATACAAATCCCAAATGCAAATGGTCTAAACTCCACAACAATTAAAAGGCACAGAATGGCAAGCTGAATAAAAAGACAAGACCCAAGTGTATTTCGTCTTGGGAGACCCATCTCACATATAATGACACCTACAGGCTCAAAGTAAAGGATGAAGAAAGATCTACCATGCAAACAAAAAAATTCAGGAGCATCTGTTCTTACTTAAGATAAAACATACTTTAAACCAAAAACAAGAAGGGATTACAAAATGATAAAGGTTCAATTGAACAAGAAGGCTTAAGTGCCATAATCATCTCTAGGTATTCTTTCTGTAATAATATGTCTCAGTCTGTCCTGTCTTGCTAATTATGGCTTATATACTACAATAATTATATTTTAGTATATTTTTGTTGGTTCTATAGCTTTTAACTTTAATAAATTTTACACATTTATTTAATTATTTAGATATTTCTTGAATATCTCTCATCATCAGACTGGTTTTTTATTCTGTAATGAATGAAAACTGACATTGGCCTTCCCTTTTTGTAATTTACAAACTTGAAAAAAAGACCCAAATTATGTTAGGAGTTTTACAAAGGAAATGTGTGAGCTGTTCTTGACATCATGTTTCCATGAGACCTCTATTTCAGAAAGCTGGGAACTGGTGGAGGGACAGGATTTATCCAGGTGGGAATGGAGAATTTTAGGCTGACACTGAATTTTAATAAGGGATATCTGGAAGGCAACCTGTCTGTGCTTTAATTTGACTCAGCTGGGTTTTCATGCTCACATAATCTTTCACCTCTAGTAAGCTTTGATAATGTAAAAGATCATGTATCTTATATAATAAAAGACATTACATTTATTCAAATAAAGTAGAAAAGACATGTATATACTGTACATTATCAACACTTTAAAAAATGACATAATAAATACATATCCTGGAGGTAAAATGAAGTAAAAGGTAATGAGGTATGACTGATTTTCTCCATTAAGAAAGTCACCAGAATAGGAGCCTCCTCTGCCATTAGAATTCCCAAGGCCTTGGTTAGTTTTATAACCTGTTGCTGATCATTTAGATCCATGGATCTAATGAAAGGTCTGAGAGGAAAATAGAAAATGCGTAAGAGGAAAATAGAAAATACATGAGAGGAAACTACAAATGAAGGAACTTTGGGCAATGTTAACAAAGCTCACTATCCCACATTCATAATCCAGGAACACCCCCAGCCAGCCTTGGGGCCTTGGAATATAATGATGTAACAGTGGGGAAGTAGAGAAGAGACTGAAATGGTCATCCACTTTAAGACACAGAAGTAGAAAGGTACCCTCAGAGTCAAGTCGCATGTCATTCCTCTTTGTCCAGGCTTCCCTGCAAAGTCCTATCACCCAATTACAAGAGTCTTTCAGATCCACCACCTAGTAATGTTTGCCAGAGCTGAGATCTGAGCTCCCCAGGAAGACGTATACTCTGTGCTTGTTGGATTACAGTACATGTCTGTATCAACAAGGCTGCATTGCAAACACCTCAGGTCTTTGAACAGGAGTTTGTGATTACTGCATTTCTTATGATCCAAGGTGATATACACTGTAGCAAAAAACAGTGAATGCAAAGAACAGTTTAAAAGTTCGGAGGTGCAGGTGCAGAGGCAGTCTGGCAAGTGCTTAACACCCAATCCCTGAAAACAAGCAAACAAAAGCAACTGGTTGGTTTTGTTTGTTAGGAATATTTCCACCTCACTAAGGTCAGTTTCAGGCTACTAACAATTTAATAATCAGTCAAAAAATTTCAAAACATTTAACAATTTAGTCTCATGAGTCAGTGTTGACTGGCTCTGGTACACCATTCTATCACGAATGGCTTATGGAGTATATCGGGAATTATGGAGACAGTTTAGCAACAGCTTCTTGTCTATTTGTAGAGCAAATGAATCTTTAATCAAGCAATTAACATGAAAGAAAATGTAGAGAATACATAAAGACGTAGGATGTCAAGCTCTGATTTTATTTTTACTAGACCACTGAGATTTTCCAGCTCATTCATAAGATGCCAAGAAAACGCAAAATGGCCCTTTATTTAAGCCTCCTTATTAACCAATTTTCACAAAACATACTAAAAATAATAAACACATTATTAATTATACTTAAGCATGATATTGTTATCATTATTCGTCCTAAACAATGAACACTTTCCCTAAGATGGGAGGGCTTCACACTTGATCTTAGCCAAAAGGCCAAGAAGTAACGAGGGCTTCACAACGTAAGCAAGCAAAGGTGAAATAAACTAAAAATCTATATGTGCCTTTTTAAAAAGATGGCTTCTCTTCCAGAATTTCTGATTTGGACACCATTAGATCAGAATTCTCTTAATTTTATCCTATCCATGGCTGCCTCTCTTCTGCCTGCCAGACCCACCCTCTATTTCCACTTGTCTGTGTAGCCCTCTACACAGTGAAGGGATTATCTTTCAGTCTGCTTTGTGGTTATACCTGTTGTTTACAAACTTGTTTTAATGTTTTTGAGAATCCTGTGGTTTTTCAAATGTATTCCTTAAAACTTCAGTCTTTAGGTAAACATTTGAATATATTAAGATGTTTCTAAGAATCAGATTATCTAAATATAACCATAGTTATGAATATGCAGTTTTATATGCTACATTGAAAAATTAATATTTTATCTGTAGCATCCCTCCAGGTGTTTTCCTGAGTGGTTTTTTTTTAATACTCAAAATAATCATGCTACACACTACATTTCTTGTTTATTTACTCTAGACTTCAGTTAACTTTTCCTGAAAGTTTATTAACAGTTTTACAATTGGTTATAAAGGTTTCCATATTTATCTGCTTGTTCACTGAAAATAATAATGAACAGAGATGGAAAAGTTTAGAATGAAGTAAATATAGGTCACCCATATAAAAATACTTATGTTGGAAATATTAGTGCAGCTCATACTTTTACCTCTGAAGAAGTTAAGCCTTTCTGACATCCCAGTGACGGTCCATGCACTGAGCTGTGGGTTCACCGGCTGAGGCATGGCCAGCTGCAGAAACTCATTCCTGCAAAGAAAAATACCTACTTAACCACCAGTCCCAAAGGAATCATTAGTAATCCAGTAAAGATGCTTGATCAGAGTCCTCACAATTAGGTTGAAGAGTGTAACTTGAACTCAAGAACTGAGAAATAATTGCAATTGTAACTGTATTTTATTATGTGCTCTGCTGCTTTTAACACCTCTATCCCAGTAGAATACATCATCTCAGTCACAATTGTTATCAGTTCTCACCTTTCCAGCTTCCCTAGGTGAGCCATGCAGAAGTTCTCCTTTAATTTCTGAAATTTGATCGGTGTCAAATTTTTGGAACGTGCCACCTGCTACATATGGAGCCTCAGGTCTACACTACATTCCTTCTTGGTGATGTTGCCTTTCTCCTATTTTTGCCATCTTTCCATCCCTTGCCTCTCTGAAATTATTTTCCTTTCCCATGGACAACCTGGTATAACCTTGGAATATTTAGGATTTAGAAAATTAGAGGCAGGAAAAATAGTTGTCTTACTGAAACTTCTATAGTAGGCCTTGCAATTAATACTTCTCCTCATCCTTCACTTTCGTCTGAAGTAGTCAATATAAAAAGCCTGGATGACTTTTAGAAAAGAAAGGAATAAATACAGAAACTCGTCACTACAAGTATGGGTCCATTCCAGCAGAAACAGCCCGATTATTGTCACAATTATTACCATGACTTGGATAGAGGGGCAAATTTACCTCTTCATTATGTCTCCTAAATCCTATAAAGAGAGAGAGGACAGCTTAGTTTGCAGCACAACGTGGTTCTCTAGTTCAGTGCAGTCTGAGGATATGGACTGGATTGAGAAACTTAATATCTTCTACTTTCCTTCTCTGGATAAAGCCATTTTTCATTTTCTTTATAAATATGAAACCCAGTTTGACATCTACATATGGTTGATAAAATTACACTCTTGGTGAAACATGGACTGAGGTTGAACATATGGGAAGACATGCTGCTGTACAACCACCTGCAGCCAGATTCACAGAGGTCTCCACAAGGTTCTTACAAGAATGTGTGGGTCACTTGGCCGGGTGCAGTGGCTCACACCTGTAATCCCAGCACTTTGGGAGGCCGAGGCAGGCAGATTACCTGAGGTCACAAGTTCGAGACCATCCTGACCAATATGGTAAAACCCCATATCTAAAAAAAAAAAAAAAAAAAAAGAATGTGTGGGTCCCAAATCTAGGAACTCAAAACTAAAATAGTAAATAATCTTCATAAATCCCACACTTTCATATAGTGACACATCTGTATACAAAACTGAATCATATATTCATGAGCTGCTCTGTTGCAACTGCTAAGAATTGATGGGTATAGTAAAATAATTTTAGAAGGAAATTTTCCTGGAATTGTTACTAGAACCTTTCCAAATAGTTTTCCTTCTCCTCTATGGGGCAAGAAGGAGTGAGACTTGGTGTACAGAGGGGCGAAACCTGCTACCATAAGGTCAGGAGAGGCAGAATCTGAATATTTGGAACCAGAAAAGAATACAGATCAAAAAGGATACAGATTCTAGCAGATATGATTCCCAAACAGGGTGATATTCAGTGCCCTGACCTCCTTCTTCAGTTTTTCCCTGGATCAGGTTCATACCTGTTTTCCAGCACATTTCCTTCAGTTTCTCATCCATTCCTCCCAGGAGTCTCCCCATCTTGGCCATTCTAGTTTCACTTCTCCTGAGTTGCAGAAAAATCAACTTGCCTTCACTTGCCAGGCCCTCTAAGTGCTTTTGCTTTTCTGCACAGAGGTGCTGACACACCTTAGGATATTCAGCGCTGATCATCATGACCCACAAATGCATAAAAACCTGTAGTGACATTGGATTCATTAAATCATGGGTCTAAGTGATTTTATTCTTTCCTTATCAGATATTACTTGTTTCATATTTTGTGCTATTCTGCTAAATATAGTTTAATATCTTTCCACTTCAAATACAACATAAATCTTCCTTTCTTCCTCCATCCCTTCCTCTCTTCCATTTCCCTGCATCATTCCACCCACTTTCCCTCAAACCTTATTTTCATTTTAAAAATGAAGATAAATTAAGATCAAATTTATAATGTCTTATATAATGTTCTGACCTCTTCATTACTATATCTAAATTGTATTCCATTCTTCTCAACACTCCTACTCATAACAATTTACTTCCTCAGGAAAATAGAGAACATAAGACATTACTGAATCTTCCTAAATTACTTCCATTTCCAAAACACTCAGTGTTTTTACCAGCAGTTGGCTGTGCTCACCTATTACCTAAGACTACTCATCTTTAACCACCCCTTCTCTAGATTACTCTTACAATGTTCATTCTTTCCCTCTGCCCTCCTCTGTCTTCCTGTCTCTGTCTCTATTGTTTGCCTACTCTCTCTTTCTGGATCCATTTCTCTGTGTCCCTCTTTTTCTGGCCTGCCTTTGTTTTTCTCTGTCTCTGTCTTTCTGTCCCTTTCTCTTTATTACCCCCATCTCCTTCACTCAATTATTATTATTTTTGAGACAGGGTCTCAGTCTGTCACCCAGGTGGGAATACAGTGGTGCAATCATTGTTCACTGCAGCCTTGAATGCCTGGGCTGAGGAGATTCTCCCACCTCAGCCTCTTGAATGAATAGCTGAGACTACAGACACATGCTGCCATGGCAGGCTACTCGATTCCTTTTTTTTTTTTTGAGATGGAGTCTTGCTGTGTCTCCAGGCTGGAGTGCAGAAACGTGATCTCGGTTCACTGCAACCTCTGCCTCCCGGATTCAAGTGATTCTTCTGCCTCAGCCTCCCAAGTAGCTGGGACTATAGGCACATGCCACCATGCTCAGTTAATTTTTGTATTTTTAGTAGAGATGGGGTTTCACCATGTTGGCCAGGATGGTCTCGATCTCTTGACCTCGTGATCCGCCTGCCCTGGCCTCCCAAAGTGCTGGGATTACAGGCATGAGCCACTGCGCCCAGCCTCAATTGCTTTTTTCGCACAGTTTTTCCCTTCTTTCCTTTGCACCTTTAAACGTGCAAATTTCACAAATTACTTTGGAAAAAAAAAAATTCTTGTCCCAATTACCTCATCTGACTTCTCTTGCTAGAACATTTCTATCCCTATCAAAGCTAAATTTATTGATCAAATGTGATCAGACTTGCTGTGCTCATCTGTGTGATTAATGACCCCTTTACTTCTATTCCCTACTCCTTCCTGAATCAAACATTACAGCCTACCAAGAGCTTCTTTTTTCTAAATCCAAGTATTGTGCTTAAGTCCTAGAATTCTTCACCTTCTTTCTGCATTTGACACTTATTTTCTACTTATTCCTTTTAATCATACCTTGTTTTTCCTGCCACAGAAAAATACATTCTTATAAAGCCACTGACTGATTTCTTCTGCACCTTCTTATCCCTGAAAATAGACTGTTCTTAACCAGCATACATTCTACAAACCTGCATTCTTTATACCCATTCTCTGCTTTATTTTTCCCTGAAGCACTTCACAAACATTATTTATTATAAAGTTTACATTTTAATTTGTGGATTGAATTCTCCCACTAGATCATAGACTCCTGGGGTTAGTGATCTGTTTCTTCTTTTGTCCACTTCTGTCTCATGTTGTTGGGCTAGAGCGGTGAGCAACACACGATAGCCCCTCACGAGAACGCAGGCCACCTCAGAAAATCCATCTGAAATGATCAACGTGATTTTGTTGTTTCCCTTTGACATTCACACAGTATCATGTGTCACTTCTTGTTGAATGAATTATTATTCTCTCCTGGTCCCTGTTTATATGTCCCTTTCAGAAGTGCTTGAGATCTTTCATAATAAAAATGTTGTTTAATTTACTTACTCAGTTTTAGGTACTTAATTCTTATTTATGAATGGATTATGTAATCATAAATTCTTAGCTAAGCATTCACATTCTAGACCTGGCCATAATTACATTTATAGCCATATCTCTTATCACTGCTGGACACTTTTTCATGAAGTAACCAAGAGGAGTTACTCACATGTCCAAATAATTTTACCATTTTTCTAACTTCTACCTTTCTTATTCCTAAAATCCTTCTATCATTATCATCCATAAATTTCTCAATTTTACTAATACATTAGCATCAGATTGATTTTCACCTAGAAGCTATTTTTTTTTTTTTTAGCATTTCATGTCTGCTAAGCTGGTGTAGAATCCCATTTTTACCTTCATCCTACATGCCATTTTTAGCACATTTTCTTGTCTCTGCAGATATGTATTGTTGGTAGATACTGCTTTATCTAGAAAAATCAGGATGTTTTTTAGTTATACATTGGATTCAACATGAACTCTCACACTGAAGATTATGTTATTTTGTAGAGAAACACGTGTAGCTCTTTTTTCTGATCATCCTACTCAGGGGACATTATGATTAAACTCAAATTCTTCCCCTACAAGTTACCACATTTTCTATTCCAAACTAGTTCTGAGAAAAATGAGCTTACTGCTTACCTTCCATTTTTGTATTATGTTGGTCTCTCTGTTTAGATTTCTTTGATTTTTGTTTTTTTTTTTTCCAGATGGACTTCATTTGCATCAGGAAGTTCTCCTGAAAAACAAACAAAAAACTATAAATTTGAGCACTAGAAAATACTGCATATTTCAGATACTTCTAAAAGAGATATAGACATGGGACAAATAAAGAGTGCAGAATGCAGACATGTAGGGGCTTTTCTTGAGGACGCCGATTGTCAAGTCTGAGAGGCCAATCAAACCAAGGGTAGAATTCCCAAATTTGGCAAACAAGATCCATTATCTTAGAAATCTGGCACTGAAACTGATACAACCTGGTCAATTTTCAGAAGTAAATCTTATTTTATATTTAATTTTAAAATGCTAGCCCTCAGTTCATCTACAGTACTATTGGAGCATAGTGACGAGTATTTATTAGAATTTTTTTATAATAGATTCATTGCAATCATGACTGTTAGCCAATGACTATCATGGAAACTAGTGATTAATCTAGAGCTCCTTACACTAAAATACCAGAACCCTAATGCTCATCAACTTTGACATCATTCCTCTCCCTCAGCCCAGTAGAATTTAAATTTCAGGTGAGCAGGGATGTTTGTGTGGTTTCTTCAGTGCTTTATCCTAGTGTCTAGAACAGTGTCTAATATATGTTCATCAGTAATTCTGTTTAATGCATAAAATTATTAATGATTTACTACTAATAATAATGATTTTATTATAATTAATAAAAAGATACATTTAGGTTGTAAAGGATGATACATTTAGGATGTACAAAATCTGATTGAAAAAGCATAAAAATATTAGTCCATAAGATTATTAATAATAAAGTGTGTCTTTCCTTATTACCTGTAGGATTCAGGGTCCTTCACATTTCAAAGTGCAATCAGTGGCATTCACTTACCGTATAGTATTCATCAGCCTTTATCCTACCGTGTCTGTGAGTAGCATGCTCTGGCGATTGACAGCAAAGAATACAGCAGCCTCCTGTCAGTTTCAGAAGTGAAGTTGTTGATTTCCTGGTGGCTTCTACAGATCAGCATGGCAGAACTTGATAAGTGGCAGGTGACTGATTCTCTGGTACGAAGAACTTGTTTCTTAAGAAAAATAATGTGTTTGAAGTTCATTTGCTGTGATATTTCCCTGCACACAGGGCAGCAAGTTGGAGTTTGTGCATCTTCCCACAAGAGGCAGAGACAGGGACTACGAGCTCTGTGCCAACAGTAAATGGTGATAGGGTCTGTGAAATAGTCTGTGCAGATCGAGCAGGTGAGCTCAGTGGTAGAGCACTGCATGATAGCAGAAGCCATGTTTCTGAGAAAATAAAAGGAAAGTGTCATTTTTCCCCCAAGGCATATGACATGAGATGAAGACCTTTTTCACTCATTTATGTACACACTGTAGCAGGACAGTCCATGTTTTCTGAATGGCTAAAATAGGATGGAGTGGCACAAAGAGTGCAACAGATTGATAACATGCACTCTTTCTGAATGACAGCTTTGGCCTATACACTATTTTCTAGCTCCCTAATAGAAATCCAATATTTTTCATATCTGTTACGTCTTCTACAAAAATTTCTAAAAATCACAGGTCCTGAGCTGCTCTGTAGCCACAGGCAGTGAGTCATTATTTTGTGCAAAGCTGTCAAGATTTCCATTCCTTCTTTTTTTTTCTCATTCTCTGATTGGTGTGTACTCCAATTCTATACTCCAATTCTGGCCAAAATAACAAGAAAGTAGACTCCTGGGAGAATTCTGTAAAAGGTATTCTTGCTACAGAAGAGACACATGGAAGAAATAATTGCCTTTTCTGCCTCTGGACATTATTTGGATGCAATATTTGCTTGTGTAACCATTTTGTGGACTCATTATGAGCTAATCTAAAACAAAACCCAATACTCTAAGGAAAACAGAAAGGTGGAAATAACCCGAATCCTTAATAATACAATAAAACACAAATTACATAATTCTGGAGAGGCCAACTAATGCAATGGAAGAAATGGTGGAAAATTATCATTTTACAGATGCCATAAAAATAATTGAATCAGGCAAGAATAATTAATGGATAATAAAATAACTAAGTAATAGATTTTGGGAAAGAGCCTATTCGCGTATCATCAAAGTTCTACCCCACATGTTAGCTCTATCCACAGTGTTACTGAGGTATAATTGATAAGTGAAAGTGTATAATTTAATGTGTACAGAGGTAGATGACTAAGGACACAAAACACCTCTGTAGTGATTTTGCCAAAAACATTTCACCTGCATGTAACCATGAGAGGAAATTGGATAAATGCATTTGAAAAACACTATGCAAAAAATAAGCCTGGTATATTAAAATAATTTTAATTTCTTAGGAGAAAGTCTTTGGAAACAGCTGCATAGCAAAGATAATTAAAAGAAAAGAAAAATTAACTACAATGTAATTATAGTATCATTGATTTGTACCTGGTTTGAAAAATGTTACAGCCAATTATGACTTTATTGAGACATTCAGGGACATCATAAAACCTAATAGGGTCTTACGGTTGCAGCTCAGAAATGGAGAAGGATGAAAATACTATTGCCGCCTTCCTGCAAGAAAAAAAGTGCGAGACAAACTAAAGATTAATGAGTTTTCGTTTGTCTGTTTTCTTTCTTTCCTTTCTTTCTTTCCCTTTCCTTTTTTTTCTTTCTTTTCAACACAGTCTCTTTCTGTTGCCCAGGCTGGAGTCCTGTGGCACAATCTTGGCTCACTGTGACCTCTGCCTCCCAGGTTCAAGCGATTCTTCTGCCTCAGCCTCCTGAGTAGCTGGGACTACAGGCACATGCCACCATGCCTGGCTAATTTTTGTATTTTTAGTAGAGATGCATTTTCACCATATTGGCCAGGCTGATCTCAAACTCCTGACCTTGTGATCCGCCTGCCTTGGCCTCCCAAAGTGCTGAGATTACAGGCATGAGCCACTGTGCCTGGCTCGTTTGTCTGTTTTCTAAACCATTAGAGAATAGAGGTAACAAGACAACTCAATAAGTTCTGGATAGAGACAGGTACAGCACTGAGAAAAACAGGACTCATGCATACGTTTATCTGGGGCAGATTCTACCAAAGCCCATAAAAGCAGGTAGAAGATAAACCAAATGGTTTTAATTTACTGCTACAAACCAAAGCTGGGGTAGAGTGAGTGTGCAAAGACTCTTAGGGTCACAGATACAGAAGAATCCTCACCCAAGGGGCAGGCCTTTCCAATAGAAATGCCAAGAGGCTCTCACAGGGAAAACCAGGAAGAATCAAGAGAAATTTTCCCTTCTTGTGGTACTGACTAGGAGAGAAAAATAGCAGCAAAGACATCAAATCAACCTAAATATTTATCAATGATAGACTGGATGAAGAAAATATGGTACATATACCCCATGGAATACTATGCAACCATGAAAAGGAACAAAACAATGTCCTTCACAAGGACATGGAAGGAGTTGAAAGCCATTATTCTCAGCAAACTGCGGGACACAGAAAACCAAACATCACATGTTCTCACTTATAAGTGGAAGCTGAGTGATGAAAAAACATGAACACATGGTGGGGCGGGGTGGGGGCAACACACACTGGGGCCTCTCAAGGGTCAGGGGTGGAAGAAGGGAAAGCCCAGGAAAAATAGCTAATAAATGCTGGGCTTAATACCTAGGTGATGTGATGATCTGTGTAGCAAACCACCATGGCACACGTTTACCTATGTAAGCTGCACATCCTGCACATGTACCCCTGAACTTAAAGGTTGAAAAAACAAATATATTTTAAAACATCTTTTAATTCCTAGTTTTGCTTTCCATGCATTTTCCCAAAGCACTATATTAAAAGTGAAAGTGATTTCACACCAGATTTGTCTTTCAGTCTCTGCCTCTCTCAGTACACATAAAAGCACCCTTTGCAGTGAATCTGAAAATATTTTGTGTAATTTTCTTAATGTTTCTCCCACTGAAACACAAAATTTAAAATAATTTATACCAAATATGTTAACAAATTTTAACATAATAGTGACAAAGACTAGTTATGTATCATGGGTTAAAATAACATATTTGTATGTTATTTCTCATTTTGCAAGTTTTTTACAAGTAGCAAAAATATATGTGCACAGTTGTATGGGGAGAATAAAAGTAGACAGGTATCTGTATAATATCAATAGGGTTTTGAATGAACAGTAACAAAACTTTTCAATGTAAGTAAAGTCCAGAACCTGTTAAGGCACTCAGGAGGGACGTCTCCAGGTGGAGAGAGTGGTTCTCATTCCAATTCTATTCCTTTGAAAAGTTTCTGGATAACCACTGCCACCATCAAAGTGACCACAAATGGGGCTTTTCCACATTAATATGCTTGTTGAACCCTGCTTCAATTTATTCTAAAACATAGGGAAGAGATGAGACTGGACCTTTGGTTAAAAGCTTTATTAAAGGCTCCATGAAAACTATGGAGAAAGAAAAGCAAACAGTAACCAGAAGCCTGGTAGCCTAGTTCATGCAGCTCACTTTTCTGACCGTCTAATTGGTGCTTCTCCTCAAGGGACCTCCGTTGTCTTATCTTGCTTGCCCCACCATGTGGAACTGATGCTTTGTATCTGCCCACACTGTCCAGATCCAGGAAGAGGAGGAGATGGGAGTGGGCTAACGTTTTCATTACCAGCTGTGCTATGTTTCCTTTCTGAGAAGGGAGCCTTCTCAGATTAACAGCCAGGCTAATGAGTTAGCCTAATTGGTGTTATCAGTATCACCTGAAAAGCTTCTGAGGCCACAGACTGCTGGGGCTTACCCATGGTATTCTTGATTCAGTAGGTCTGGGGTGTGATCAGAGAGTTTGAGTTTTAGGCAACTTATAAGAGGCTGCTGCTGGTCCCTGAACCATACTTTGAGAATCTCAGTTTAGACCAATGTACGTAAAAGATGATACGTTTAGGTTGTACAAGGATGGGCAGTTTTTAAAAATGTAATTGAAAAAGCATAAAAATAGAAGTCCAGGATGTAAACTTGCTACTATAGCTTCTTGTGGTTTCTGATGGGTGAAAAGAGTGCTAGGAAATGCATCCTCTTTTGTTCATACGATCACAGCACCATGGGAAGGCTACTGTGCCCCACGCTTGGTTTTCAGGGTCTAGGAGCTCAAGGAACAAGATATAGACCCAAAGTCCTGGGTCCCAGGCAGCCCTAGTTTTAGACAGTTTCCTTCCTCACCCCAGCCTTACAACGAGTAGGTGATCAGGAAATGGGTCCTTACTACAGGGGTTCACAGTGTGTGGCTGTGAATACTTTTAGGGTGCATGAAGTCAAAACTATTTTTATACTAATGTTTAGACATAATTGCTCTTTGAAATTTTATTATCCCAAGAATGTACAGGAGATTTTCCCAGGGGCTACATGACATGTAATATCGCAAAAGAGTGGAGAAGCACATGTGAGAATCCAGATGTGAGAATGTTTGGCTTCTATTAAGCTAGACGTTAATGGGATTTGTAAACACGTAATCAAAGCCACCCTTTTATTTATTTTATGGTTTTGGAAAGTATACTTTTTTTCATAGAAATATTACTTTACCAATTATGGTTTTATAATTGTTAAATTATTCATAAATGTATATTTAATTATTTTCAGTTTTAATTTTACACCCCATAAAATTTACTTCCTATGTATGGCTTAATGTCTTTAATAAATTGCTAATAAATTCATTTTATGCTCAATCACTCTATCCACTTTTAGAACACTTTCATTCTTCCAAAAATATCTTTCCTCACCTTTCACAGTCAGTCTCTACTTACATCCCTGTCTTCAAGCAACCACTGCTCTGTGTTTTGTCTGGAGGATTTTTGTTTTTGTTGTTATTTTCATGGTTGCTTTCTAAAGAAGGGTCTAGCTATGTTTGCCCATGATGAAATGCAGTGGCACTATCACACCTCACTGTAGCCTCAACCTCCTGGGCTCAAGCAATCTTCCCTCTTCATCTTTCTGCATAGCTCATCCTACAGGCAAACACCACCACACCCAGCCAGTTTTTAATGTCTTGTAGAGACAGACAGGGTCTCACTCTGTTTCCCAAGCTGGTCTCACACTCTTGGGCTTAAGTGATCCTCCTATCTTGGCCTCCCAAATTCCTGGGATTACAGGTGTGAGGCACCCCACCTGAAGTATGTATAGGGTTTTGACTTTTAATGAATATTACATATGTAATCATTCAATATATAATCTTTTGGGTCATTTAATATGTTTTTGAGATTCATCATGATTTTTTGTGTATATATGATTTGTTCTTTATTTTTTAATTTTTATGTTTTATAATTTCAACTTTTATTTCAGATTCAGGGAGTAAATGGGCAGCTTCTTTACATGTATATATTGCGTGATGCTGAGGTTTTGGGTATGAGTGATTTCATCACACAGACAGTGAGCCTAGTTTCCAACAGATAGTTTTTCAGCCCATGCCTTCCTTTCTTGCTCTCCCCCAAGTAGTCCCCAGTATTTATTATTTCCATATTGACGTCTATATGTACCAATGCTTAGATGCCACTTATAAGTAAAAACGTGGTGTTTGGTTTTCTGTTCCTGTGTTAATTCGCTTAGGATAATGGCCTCCAGCTGCATTCATGTTACTGCCAAGGACATAATTTGGCTCTTTTTGTGGCTGCATAATATTCTGTGCTGTATGTGTGCCACATTTTCTTTAACCAGTTCACCTTTGATGGACAAATAGGTGGATTCTCTGTGTTTGCTGTTGTGAATAGTACTGTGAAAAACATACAGTGCATGGTCTTTCTGATAGAATGATTTATTTTCTTTTGGTTATATACTCAGTAATGGGATAGATGGGTCAAATGGTAACTCTGTTTTAAGTTATATAAGAAATCTCCAAACTGCTTTTCACAGTTACTGAACTAACCTACATTCCCCTCAACAGTGTGAAAGTGTTCCCTTTTCTCCACAGCCTCACCAGCATCTGTTATTATGTAATGTTTTAATAATAGTCATTCTAACTTTTGTGAGACAGTATCTCATTGTGGTTTTGGTTTGCATTTCTCTGATGATTACTGATTATGAGCATTTTTTCATATGTTTATTGGCCATTTGTATGTCTTGTTTTGAGAAATGTCTGTTTATATCCTTTGCCCTTTTTTTTCCTTCCTTTTTTAAAATATACTTTAAGTTCTGGGATACATGTGCAGAAAGTGCAGGTTTGTTACATAGGTATACATGTGTCATGGTGGTTTGCTGCACCCGTCAACCCATCATCTACATTAGGTACTTCTCCTAATGCTGTCTCTCCCCTTACCCCCACCCTCTGACAGGTCCCAGTGTGTGATGTTCCCCTCCCAGAATGAACTTTGTTCAACCTTATCACAGTCCATGTTAACACATTCTCAAAGAAAGATCAAAAGAGATAAAACTATTGCTAAAAATTTTAGCAAATTACTTAGCAAATAAATAGCAAAGTAATACTCATAAAAATAAAAAAGTAATAAATAAAAAATGAACCAGAACTGACACAACTTTTAGAATTAGCAGACAAGGACATTACAACATTTAAAATAACTATATTTTATATATTCAGATAAAGTAAGTAAATATATGATAGACAAAGACAGACAAATTTGTGTAATAGAGATAAAATATACAACCTCTGAAATGAGAACTATATTGTCTGGGATTAGCAGCAGATCAGACTTGCATCAGATTAGATTAGCAATCCTGAAGACAAAGCATTTAAAACTACAAAATGAAAGAGAGAGAAGGGAGAATTTTAGCTTATGATCGATGTATCAGTCAGACATTGATGATGTGGCCCAATATGTGTGTAATTTAATTACTCAAAGGTTAAATAAAAATATCAGTACAGAAAAACAAGTTCAAATAGCAATGGTCAAAAATTGTACAGATTTTTAAAAATTTACATATCCAAGAAGTTTGACGAACCCAAAAGGAATAAAGAAATTAATTTAAACCTATGGCAATATCCATCATAATCTAATAGCTCAAAATCAGTGATAAAGAGCAAATCAGCAAAGAAAACAACAAAAAAAAGATAAGAAAAAGGAAGAAAAGAAGGAAGGCCAGAAGGCCAAAAGGCAGAAAGGCAGAAAGAGAGACAGAGAGAGAGAAAGAGAAAGAAAGAAAGAGAAAGGAAGGAAGAAAGAAAAAGAAAGCAAGGAAGAAAGAGAAAGCAAGAAACAAAGAGAGAGAAAGGGGGGGAGGGAGGGAGCAAGGGAGGGAAAGACGAAGGGAGAAAGGGAGAGAGAGAAAAGAAAAAGCGACAGGCTCCAGGGAGAGAAAGAGAAAGAAAGGAAAGAAGAAAGGAAGGAAGAGAGAAGAATGAAAGGGAGAAAAAAGTAATGATCAGGAAAAGAGAGAAAAATATGTCCGTCAATTTCTTACCAGGAAGAGTACAAGTGACTAAACATTGAAAATATATTTGAAATAATAATAAAAAATTGTCAATCTAGAATTATATACTCAAAAAAATCTTTCCAAAACAACGCTTTCTTCTAAGAAAAATAAAGTCCTTTTTCAGGCTTACAAAAACTAAAAAAGTCAACCTTCTGGAGTCTCATATTACAATAGATGTACACACACATGCACACACACACACACAGAAGAGCATCAGAAGTTTATATAGGCAAATATTTAATATTTTTAATTATGTAAAACTTTCTAAAAGTAAGCCTTAGTTTCCATGTCTATGATTAGTACTCATAGCATCCAAATTGCCAATAAATAATGTTTTGTGAATCTTTATCCCCTTTCTAATGACTATAATGAATAAATGTTTGTTTCTACTTTTGTGTCTACTATGTGCAACGCTGACTCTATTGTACAGTATCAGAGATGAATAGTATTAATGTCCTGTGGTCAGAAGTTACAGCACAGTATGATATGCAAATATACAAAGAAGTAAGTGTAAAAAGACCAGTGTTCTCTCTTGATATAGAAATATACAGGATACTTCTGGTGTAGGTTATCTGGGGAAAGTCACTGAAACCCAGATCTTTTCCATTGTCACTGTTCTTTTGGAAATGCAACCTAAGAAACCATTGGTTATTATGAGATAGATTTAAATAATGAAATTTTGCCAATCTAATGCATAATTATGAAAATTTACTGTTTGATTTTCCATCTTCTGACATACTAATAGACTTAAGCATTTTCTCCCTCCTTTAATGGTTCCCCCTACTTCCTCTTTAATAAATAACCTGCTTATTCCTTAGGCCATTTATAATAGAATACTTTATGTTATTCAGTGGTAGGATTATTAAATGTATCCTAATAATTACATTAAATAATAACATTATGCAAAACACACTTTTTGTCAATGCTTACAAAAATATTTTCAGGAAAACATGGAACCTTCTGCCATGGAATTTTAGATATATTCTTTTCTTACAATATAGATTAAGACATCAGGCCACATACCGTTTTATAAGTGTTGAACAGGTCAACTACATTCCTTCTAATTTGCTGCAGAGACCTACCTAGAGAAAAAATGCATCTGATAATAATTTCATGATTAACTATATCTCTCAATTATTAATTATACTTTATTGCTAATTTCAAAATGACACTGTGGGCACAGATTTCCCCCTGTAAACCTCACTGGTATATTTTTCCATTTATTCTTATGTTATCTAGTTTCCCAGGGTCTCTTATCTCCTAATCTTATTTCCAAAAACAGTTCTGACCATGCATTACAATTAAAACAAAACAGAGAACCACATTAGAAACAGAGTACACTGACACTGATGAGTAACTTTTACAAAGCTTGCCTAGGCAAGGGGAAAAGCCCAATGTCTTCAGCAAATCACTGTTTTTTGGGACCTCAGAAAGTGAGGAGGAACTAGGGCACAAAAATAGAGTATTACTAACAAAGCTAAAGCTAACTTTCCCCTGACCTAGAGTTCTGCTGATTTGGGGGATCTCTCTGTGTGGATAGTATTCCTGATCACACTGAAGAGAATTTTGACCTTTATCTACTAAAATGGCAAAGATTACCATTGCCCAACGATCACTAGAATGTGCAGAAATAAATGCCTGGACAAATGTAATAATGGGAATCAAGAAACATGAGTCACTTAGCTGAGAGTAGTGACATTGAAGGTAACATTTCCACATCCTGGAAGCATTGCCCAGCAAAGACTTCCTGTCTCAGAGGATGGACCCTCCCTCCTCACCTGGAGCAGCTCCCCATTAGGCAGGTGGTACATCTCCCACAGCTCTCTGTCCATGTCTTTCATCCTTTCTGTATGTTGAGTCATCCTCAATTCACTGTCTTGTAGTTGTTGAAACAGCTGTTCTGCTTCTCTGTCCAGTGCTTGCAGATGCAGTTGCTCCTCCTCATGTAGAAATAGATGCATCTTTTGATATTGAATTTTTATCATCACCTTCCATAAAGCCACATAATCCTGCAGAGATATTCACTTAAAAGGATTACGTGTCCTCACTCTCAATAGAAAACAGAAAGCTTCAAATAATTATATTCTGAGTTTAATCATGCAAGTAATTTATAAACTTTCTGCCTCTCTCTTGCAAAGAGTCTTCAATATTTGCTATTCCTTTCTGACCATTGTTTTTTGTTTTTTTTTTTATTTATTACACTTTAAATTCTGGGGTACATGTGCAGATCGTGAAGGTTTGTTACATAGGTATACATAAACCATCATTCTCAGCAAACTGACACAAGAACAGAAAATCAAACACTGCATGTTCTCACTCATAATTGGGTGTTGAACAATGAGAACACACGGACACACAGAGGGGAACATCTGACCATTGATTTTTAATGTTCCTATTCTCTCTCCTTGTTTAAATCAAAACCTCTAAAGACTCCTTGTTCTTCTTTCTTTATGCTTCACACTTCTTACTGAGTCAGTTATTTCCTCTATTAGTCTTCTCTCTTTTAGGTTCTCCTTTGCCTGATTCTCCCAAATGTTAAAAACATTTAGGTATATACCATATTATGCAGATTTATTTTACCTTTACTACATTTTTACTCTATATACTATTATATTTCTTTTCTCTTGCTCACACCCAAACTTAGTGAAATGTTGTCTTATCTCCAGTGTCTGAAAATGTTTCTGTCAACCTTCAAATTTGAACTAGGATACATACCATGCCCTGTTTATCCAATATACTAGAAGTATTTGGGCTAGCTTGTGTGGGCCTATTTGTGACTCCTGTTATATCATTTGAAATCACTACATTTTCTTAGGATGAAACAACTATCTTTTAACTGGTTGTCTGAATTTAGCTAAAAAGTATAAGCCAAAATTATGTTTATCTGCATGAAAACAAAGGAAACATTTTCATTCTTACCGCTAATGAATGAGCTTTGCTAGTTTCGTGATTTAGATTGTTTTGTGTCTCTTGACTGATTTTCCACAAAGGATCCATTTCCTTTATAAGTTTCTCCTGTAAAATAACAAAAAAGGTTAGCAGTAATAAAGATATTATTGTAGATTTCATTCCTTTGTCTATGAGACAAGAATTTGGTTGAGAGAATTGTAATTTTGAGTTAGAGTTGAGTGGTCAGATTTTTCCATATTAACATTTTAGATATAAAAAGTAATAGAAACATAATAGAAACTTGGAAGGGATTCTTCTGATAAAATCATAAATTTCCTGAGAAATTGGCTTTTGTATAACCTGGCTTTGAAGGGGTCAAGCTTGCAGCAGAAGCCAGTGTTCTTGGTGCTGGCCACCTCCTCCACAGCTCCATGCCACACATTTGGACAGTGTTTCTAAGGAAATCTCCTTTGGTGAAGGCTCAGCACAGCTGTGATTAAAGCATCAAATTAGTCAGCAACATTGAAAGGACACATTTATATCTTGGGATTTTTGTGAAATAATCACCACTTCCACCACCTGCCTTCTCATCAACATTGTCACAAGCCCTTATCTTTCTAATTCACAATCCCGTAGATTTCAAACTGCCTTAGAGGCATCACATACCCTGCATTCCTCAGCAGCCCATCCTAGATATTGTGTGAGCTGTTGATGTTCTGAGGTCTGGTCTGCCTGGCAAGGGAAACCAGCTTCTTGAGGACCACATTGGTGTCGAAGTTGGGCTTCTCCGAGATTTCTCTGCACCCAGGACAGCTCATTGGAGCTTGGCCTTGTTCCCAGCACAGCCATTTATTTATTTTGCTCTGGTGAGAGGGAAGAAGGGTTTGTAAACAATTTTTATCGTCTGTGCTCTGTCCAATATACCTAATAACTTATCTCCAGTACAAACCTAGACATACTAAATGCAAATATGCTGGATTTATACAATTTTCCCTCAATAGCCGTTAAAGATTGGATCCTGGACTCCCTGAGATATCAAAATCCTAAGATGTTCAAATCTCTTTATAGAAAATGGTGTAGCATTTGCATGTAACCTAAACATATCCTCTGGATACTTTAAATCACCTCTAGATTACTTTTAATGCCTAATACAATGTAAATGTTGTGTAAATAGTAATACCATTTTTTTTAGGAACGAGAAAATGTTTAAAACTCTGTACATGTTCAGTCCAACTGCTTTTCCTTCCTCTCAAATATTTTTGATCTGAGGTTAGTTGAATCCACGGGTATAAAACTCATAGATATGAGGAAACAACTGTGATACAAATGAGAAAATGAGATCAGGGTCCTCACATTATTTTTGTTAAAACAACTAGTACTCTCAATCATACCCAAATTACTTAAAGAAGCCTAAAGCTTGGGCAGAGAGTAAAAGGTGGTATGATTCCTGAGTCACTTATATTAGCTTATTAACCAAGAAGCACATCTCAAATCTCTTCCTGTTTACATCTTTCTAAACTCAACTCTCTCTCTCAATGGTTTCATAATTATAATATGCAAAAGATACTTGGTATTTATGCTAATAGTCTGTACTCCCTGCCTCCAAACTTACCTGTGAAGTTTTCTGAAGACAATTATAAATGGATTAGGTTTTATCTAAGGTTAATTAATTCAGTCAGAGTTGACTTCAGCTGTCAACTTCTAAAACTATCAACGGTTGAATTTGACTTTCTAACTTTAATATCAAAACTCTTCCTTTCAAAAAATTAAATGAAAATAGTATCATTTTTAATTTGGGAAAATTGTTCCCATAGTCAATTCAGATGATCAGAGAGAGCACCTTTGCGTTCTGAAATGGTAAATATTTAAGCTATAATAATTAGCAAGAATTAATCAATAATTAATTATCTTCTAAAACGACAACAACAAAAAGTTAAGATATATTTTAGTCTTTCCTGTCTATTCTAGAAAATCCAGAAATGCATTTAATGGAAGCATGACCACCTAGTCATCTTTATTTCCAATAGTTCACTATAATGACTTGGAAGCCACAGTTTTCTTGGGAGCCCTTACAAGCTGGTTGGATCTATTTTCAACACTTCTCAAATCTTGTCTGCAAATTGGAGATTTTAAAGGGACAGCAAATAAGACCTTTGCAACAAAAATTTTCAAAGTAATTCAACATTTTTAACTTTTGTTTTGTTGTACATAAAAATCATTACTATATGCCCACATTTTAGGGAACTTGTAGGTACTTTATGGGTTCCATCAATGCATAAAACTCTGGAAATATATTTCTTCACATCTAAAATAATCCAACAGAATTGGATTTTATTATTATTTTTATTTGACTATTTTCTGTATTCAGAAAATAGTCAAATAAAAATAATCAGCAATGGAACACAAACTTTATATCGATGTCTACTTGTTTGCTTAAACAAGACCCAAGCTTGCTGCCAGCTACATTTAAAGTATTTTTATGAGAAAAAGTAAGCATGATGAGTTTACTGTAAATTCCATACTCACAAGGCTACTGTGAATGTCTCACATCTAGAAGCTCTGTCAAGATCCAGATCAGCAGTAACTCCTGGCTCTCAGCACCCACAAATCCAGTGGGTCCTCTCTGGAGAAGAAATCTCTGGACAAGCATCCTTTAAAAGTGTTTGGTCCCAACCAAGATGACACCCACTTTCTGAAATTGATTTGGTTGCACAGAAAGGTGTGAAATTGGCTGCTTAGATTTATAAGGTATAAAAAAAACCACAGTTGGAGGCTAACAACCCAACAGAAGACTTTGGGATAAGATGGAACAAAATTGATTTAATGCATGCAGTCCAAAGAAACATTTTAACTAAAAGAAATATTTCATTAAATATGTTCTTTTTTATCACATAGTAACTTAAAAATTTTTTTACTCTGTTTTAAATTTCTTATTCTGTTTTAAAACAAATTTATAATTGTTTACTAAGTGCCTAGATGTATTTATCTGAATATGTTCAAAAATAAAACATTAACTGGGATTACTAACACATCTGTACTGTGTAACTCTCTCATTTAAAAGAGTGTACCAAGGAACTCGTTGTGATTCAAATAATTGTTTGTATAAAAATTGGTGGAATTACTTGTATCAGCCTTTTTCCCTTATTTTCACCATTTTATGACTATTTTGAAATAATTGCTTCATATGAAAATAAAGTTTTTTTGATTCATACACCTTTGTGAATAATTTTTAACCAGATACTTTACATATATATGTACATACATATCTATAACAATGTATGTATTCATATTTTAAAATTTATGTAATAATTTAAGCAATAATTATATGCATAATTATCTTTAATAGTGTATGACAATTATTTTTACAGAGTTGCCATACAAATATTTTGTTGTCATTTACTGTGATTTAATAAGTTACCAATGTTTACACATAATTGTATTAATACATTATCTAATGTTTTAGGATTTGGGTTCTTTCTGTAAACTTAAAATTATCTAACCTTGCTAGAAATTGAAAAGTGAAAATCTAAATAAAAGTCACCATTTAAATATTAACAGACATTAAATAACTCTAAAATTTATAAAAGCCATCATATCCTAGAAAAAGATAAAGTGGGTGTCTTTTTAATCAATGCATGGCATTGTAAATTAGCATGTTTTCTGAAGTGTCATTTCATCAGCACTATGCTTCAAAAAATATATCCTAAAAAATTAAGAAAAGGTAATCATAGATGCATATAAGGACATTTCCAGAAATTTTATTCTTTGAAAATGGCTTCAAACACTGCTTAAAACGTTGCATGTTATTTACATAAGTATAGAGAGGAAAGCTTTCTAGTATTCTCACTTTTCAGTAAAAATTCAATGTTATGTTGTGTAGAATGCCCTGTATTAGAGAACTAAACAATAAGCAACTTATGAGATGCATATAGAAGAAAGAACAATAGTTCCAAATCTTAGTGCTAGAAGCTGCCAAATTTATCATCTATTTTACTCCAACTGTATCATCACACAGAAAAGGTAGGAGAGAAAAAGTGCTGGTATTACATTAGCTAACTAAAAAATACTCTACCATTCAAATGAAAATATCAAACATTTACTGATTACTAATTATATGCTAAAAACTGTTCTGTGTTTTACATGTTCTAACTTATTTAATTCTTACAGCAACCCCATGAGATAGATCATATTTTATACCCGTTTAAAGATTAAGGAACTTAATAACAGAAAGCTTTAATAATTTGCCATAGTCATACTGTAAGTGGGAGAACTAGGGTTGGAACCCAGGCAGTCTGTCTCTAAAAACTGTGTTCCTGGCTGTAGGCCGTGGCTCATGCCTGTAATCCCGGTACTTTGGGAGGCAGAGGTAGGTGGATCATTTGAGGTCAGGAGTTTGATCCCAGCCTTGCCAACCTGGTGAAACCAACTCTACTTAAAATGCAAAAAAATAGCTGGGCTTGGTGGTGGGCACCTGTAATCCCAGCTACTCAGGAGGCCGAGGCAGGAGAATCACTTGAACCCGTGAGGTGGAAGTTGCAGTGAGATGAGATCGCACCACTTCACTCCAACCTGGCAACAGATAGAGACTCTGTCTCAAAAAACAAAACAAAAACTGTGTTCCTATCATTGCTCTACCTCTTGTGAATGACAGTGACTTAAACATGTTGCCAAAGTATGTTCCTGAGCCACTGAATTACATACAATATTTTGGGGAGATGCTGATTGCATGCTTGTAAATTGGTTGAAAGTTGACAAAGCTTTCAAGTATTATGCAGATTTCAGTCCATATTTTATAATAATAATATTCACCTTATCACACATCTACAATATTGTCTAACTTTTTAACAATGATGTCACAAAAAACCTGTTAGCATGCTCGGCCAAACCCCATTAACAAAGGCATTGTGGAAATCCTAGTATGTAGTTCAGCTCTTCTTTTCAAAGCACAGAATGTCTCGGACAGTCTCATATGCTCGTCACCCTAATTACTCGCAAAATGAGGGTCATCTGTGGGCTCTCCATACTGATAGGGATTGGAGCCAAAATAGAAAGACTCAGTCTCTAAGGAGCTTACAGCCTAGTAGGGGATACAAGAGAAGGGGCAGCCATCCTGGAAGTATTCCTAGAAGAGATGACATGTAAGCTGAGACCTGAAGGATGAGGGTAGTCTTATCTTTTCTGGGGATAAAGTCTACATGGCAACTGTTGTAATGAGAAAAGATTTGGGACTTGGCATGGTGGCTCTTGGAGAGGCCAAGGCAGAGTAATAGCTTTAGCTGGGGAGTTCATGATCAGCCTGGGATACGTGGTAAAACACCATGTCTACAGAAAAAGGCAAAAATTAGCCAGGGATGGTGGTGCACGCCTGTAACGTAAGCTACTTGGGAGTCTGAGGCTTAAGGATTACCTGAGCCCAGGAGGCAGAGATTACACTGAGCTGGGATTGTGCTGCTGACTCCAGCCTGAGTGACAGAGTGAGACCCTGTCTCAAAAAGAAAAAGTTCTGATCTTTTGTTGGGTTGATTCCCTTCTAATCCATCTAGGCCAGAACGCTTTCTGAAATGCAAATATGCCCATACCCCTATCCTCCTTAACTTTATTATGGGCTTTTGATAAACTATGGGAAAGTGGTTATACTACTCTGGATGTGTTTCAAGCCTTATGTGATGTATTTGGTGCTTAATGTATGGATTGTTCTTCCCACATATGCCTTGGATTCTAGTAAAACTGAGTTCTTTGTGTTTCTTTAACATGCCACAATTTTCCATACTTTTTATAAATAATTGTGAATAACATGATTACTTGTAAATAAATAAAATAACTTAGAAAAACCTCGACATTGTAAAATTGAATATGCACAAACTTTGTAACCCAGACATTCCACCTATAGGTAGATATCATCAGGAAAGAGAATCTCTTGAATATCTGTATTAGGAGACATGTTCACAGAAGCAAAATACAGAAAACATTCCAAATATACACCAGCAGAAAATGAATAAATACATTTTATTATGTACCAGTTATCCAACTTTGGGTTATTCACTCCAAATTCACTCTTGGTTGTCTTCATAAATAGATCTGAGCCCATTAAATAGTTATTCTTTGTCGCATGTTAAGATGTTAAACTTTGTGAGTAGAAGGCATTGGGAGAGATGTTCCAAGAAGGTGCTTTTCAATCTGCTTTCTGTGTGCATGCTTGGCAAACTCTGGCAATGCAAATGACATCTCCAGCATCTGATGCAGTCGGCTTATGAGGCTACCCCCGTGCCCAGATAATATAGTTCAGGCTGCTGCTATGGAACCCACTTTCTGAGGTTTATGGTGGCCAGGCGAACCCAGCAGCCAAGAGCTTCTCCTGACACTTACCTTTGCCAAATTTGTAGTAGAACCCCTCTAGCCTGACATTTCTTTGTAAATAGCTTTACACAGGGGCCCAGAAGGGAAGTTTCTGGGGATTTCAAAAGTGTTCATTTGAAGGAAGTTCTTCAAGTGCAACACCACAGAGACTTCTTAACATTGAGCGAGGCCACAGTGTGAGGAGACGCTTCATTGGTTACTCCAACTCCACCATGGAGACAGTGGCAATTCCTTATATCTACTTATCACATATTCTTGAGACTTCTCTTTACCTTTTACTAGACAATATTTCATTGCTTCAATGCTGTTACAATTAATAATTATTTATATTAACTTTCCCTATTCACATTATTGTATGTTTTCTCTGTCTTGATGGACCCTGAGTCTTACTCTCACGTAAATGAATTCTCTGTATCAGCAAAATATGGCAAACTACAGCCAAGGTGATACATATATGAACCCTTAAAAGCCAATGAAAAAATCAAGTACCTGAAAAATACACAATATGATTGTCTTTATAAAATTTCAAAAATACATAATGCCAAAACATGTAAAGGATACAGCCATGTGTGATAAAATTATAAGTAATAACAGAGGAAAGATTAAACATAAAATTAAAGAAAATGCAAAAGCACAACTGTCATTAGTACATGGGGCATCCAAAGATATTGGAAATGTTACTGTCTTCACATGGCTATTAGGTTCACAAACGTTGGTTTAATTACTATTTTTCACTAAACGTATATGTTATAGTATAGCCTTTTATATAAATAAAAAATAATTATTTCTTATGCTATAGAGTGATTACATTTACTAAAAGTGTAATTTGATCCATTTCCCAACGAATGTGCTGAGATAGTGATCCTGGGTGGCTGAGTGGCTAGGCAGGGTCTGAAGCCTCTGGCTTGGAATAGTTCTATGCATATTTCCCAGTGTTCTCTATGACATACTGGTGTTTTCTTATGTGTGAAATGACATGAATAGAATGGACTTGATTCCCTGATAATGCCAGATGAGAGTTTTACTATATTAGGCCATTCTCCTGAGATTTAATACTGAGTTAAATTTTTCCACTTCAGAATAACCTTCTATAATTACGAAATTCAATATTTAATTTTTTATCCATAAAGAGAAGATAAAAGAAACAATATAAACAAACACATGTAAACACTCACATAACTATATATAATATCCAACTTTATTTCAAATATACCAATTTTAAAATTTATCAGTATACCCACCATGATTCTTTCTGAGTGATATATCCACAAATTCAATGTGGGTTCTCTAAAGAATCCTCTTAGACCACTTCTCTTAAAGTCTCTGCAGCTGCCTGTACTGTGAAGGCTGCAACAGAAATCTGTCTCTTCACTTCTCCCCAGGCCTTGAAAGGGTCCACTTTGCTTTCAATATCAAACAGAGCATCATAAATTCCTGGGAATGACTCCCCTGCATACTTGTTGTGGCTGCTTGGAGCATAGATGACATGCCTGTTGATAAAATCATTTGCTGTTTATTAGGTAACCAAATGACACACAAGAGAAACACAAGAGCACTCTGCAATTCCTGGATTGCATATCCCTATAACAATTTGAACAAGCAACTTGTCAACCGAACTTTCAAGTTCAGTCATCTCTGAAGACTAGTCTATAAAATCTATAGTAATTAATTATATTTTTACTTCAAACAGATTAAGTGGTTCAGTGCTACAATAGTAACAATGATGATACTAACCACAGCAATCATGCTTGGTATTAAAGTGTTTACTTACTATTTTTCCAATACTTAGAAATAAACTCTACACAGTTGGTATTAGTATTTCACAGAGGAGGAAACTGAGGTCTGAGAGATCAAGTAACTAAATTATTTCTCTCAAGGCACATAACAACTGCTGATTTTTTAATATACCACACTACCTCCTAAATTATAGCACAATTGTGATCATTACAATCTTGTTTATGATCAGCCAACCCTCTACTGTGTTTTCTTCTCTTTGGTCTTTTTTCAAACAGTCACGCTACCATATTAGAATACTTAACATATAGTTTGAAGAATCATCAAAAACAATTTTGTAATGTTCCACATAACCAAAAGAATGTTTTATAGGATGGGCTAAGACAGTTCAGCAATAGCCCTAGAAGAGAAGGACAAACTCCAAAGTAAAGAGGTAAATAAGACCAGAAGTAGTGACTCATGCCTGTAATCCCATACATCAGGGAGGCCAAGGCAGGAGGATTACTTGAGGCTAAGAGTTCTAGATGAGCCTGGACAACATAGGGACACCGTGTCTCTACAAATGAAAGTACAAATGTTAGCTGGGCATGGTGGCATGTGACTGTAGTCCTAGCTTTGTGGGAGGCTGACGTGAGATTGCTTTAGCCCAAAAGTCTGAGGCTGCAGTGAGCTATAATTGCACAACTGAACTCTAGCCTCGGAGACAGAGTCCTACTCTGTCTCTTAGGAAAAAAAAAAAAAGGGAGGGGGTGGAGGGGTGATAGATAAAAATATATTGCCATTGGTGATCCAGTCAACCTCTTTGGAAGATGCTCTTACTCCCAAACCTGACCCTTTGATAATCCCTAGAAAGAAAGTTAGGGCTAATTTTGGCTGTCCAGTGATCTATCTCATTCTGCAATATTTAGAAGATCAACCAGGGGACAGTCAATGTTTGGTAGAAAAAATGTAATTGTAAGGATTTAGGAGGAAGCGATACCTCTAAATATCAACATTAGGGAAAAGAATAAATAAATATATATGTATTATATACATTATATATATAGAGATGTTTGGATTGTGTGTATACCTAAGCAAAAATATATTTAAAATAGGAAAGGAGCTAAAATTATACACACAAAACTATAACCATGAATTTATATTTTTTCTGATAAAATTAGATTTTATTTTTTCCATAGTGGCTGTATTAGTTTACATTCCCACCATCAGTGGAGAAGTGTTGCCTGATCACCACATCTATGCCAACATCTACTGATTTTTGATTTTTTTGATTATGCAGGGGTGAGGTAGAATCACACTGTGTGTTTTTTTTTTTTTTTTTTTTTTTTTTAAAGAAAGAGAAAGCGAAAAGGGGAGAGAGAACAGGAGTCTTGCTCTATTGCCCAGACTGGAATGCAATCTGAAAATAGGTATTAAAAACCTCTTTTATGCCGATAATTGTGCTTAACAGCCAAGACAGGAAGGAATAAGGGAAGAAAATAACAAACAAACAGCCAACCAATATTTCATTTAAGTCCGTGAAATGCTATGCAAATACTGAAGAGTGATTTACTTCCAATTATGCGGTCACTTTCAAAATAGGTGTAATGTGATACTGAGAAAAATGTATGTTCTGTGGACCTGGGGTGAAGAATTCTATAAATATTCACTGAGTTTACTTGTTCCAGGTCTGAGTTCTAATCATAGATGTCCCTGTTAATTTTCTATGTCGTTGATCTGTTGAATATTAACAATGTGGTGTCAAAGTCTCCCGCTATTATTGTGCAGGAGTCCAAGTCTCTTTATAAGTCATTAAGAACTTGTCTTATGTATCTGGGTGTTCCTAAGTTGGGTGCATATATATTTACGATCATTGACTCCTGTTGTTGCATTAATCCTTTTACCGTTATGTAATGTCCTTCCTTGTTTCTTTTAGTCTTTGTTACTATTAAAGTCTATTTTGTCAGAGATGAAAGTTACAACTCCTGTTTTTTGTTTTTTTTTTTCTCTCCATTTGATTGGTGAGTCTTCTTCCAATCCTTTATTTTGAGTCTTTGTGTGTCCTTGCTTATGAGATGGATCTGGATACAGCGAACTGATGGGTTTTGACTTTTTATTCAATTTGCCTGTCTGTGTCTTTGATTGGGGCATTTAATCCATTTAAATTTAGGATCAATATTGATATTTGTGAGTTTAATATTGTCATTTAATGCTATCTGGCTATTTTGCCCATTAGTTGATATAGATTCTTCATTATGGAGATACTCTTTACCTTTTGGTAAGTTTTAGGGATGACTGATACTGGTTGTTCCTTTTCTGTGTGTAATGCTTCTTTTAGAAGCTCTTGTAAAGCAGGCTTGGTGGTGATGAAATCTCGGAGTGCTTGCTTGTTTGCAAAACATTTTATTTTTCCTTCATTTATGAAGCTTAGTTTGGCTGGATATGAGATTCTGGGTTGAAAATTCTTTGAGGATATTGAATATTGACCCCCACTCTCTTCTAGTTTGTAGGGCTTCTGCTGAGAGATCTGCTGTGAGTCTGATAGGCTTCCCTTTATGGGTAACCTGACCTTTCTCTCTAGGTGCCCTTAGAATTTTCTCCTTTATTTCAACCCTGGTGAATCTAAAGATTATGTGTCTTGGGGTTGCTCTACTTGAGGAATATCTTTGTGGTGTTCTCTGTATTACCTGGAGTTGAGTATTGTCCTGCCTTACTAGGTTAGGAAAGTTTTCCTGAATAATATCCTGAAGAATATTTTCCAGCTTGGATTCATTCTCTTCATGACACTCAGGTACACCTATCAAACATAAATTAGGTCTTTTCACAGAGTCCCATATTTCTTGGAAACTTTGCTCATTCCTTTTTATTCTTTCTTCTCTAATCTTGTCTTCTCGTTTCATTTCATTAAGTTGGTCTTTGACCTCTGATATCCTTTCTTCTGCTTGATCAATTCGACTGTTAAAACCTGTGCATACTTTGCAGAGTTCTCATATTGTATTCTTCAGTTCCATTAATTCACTTATATTCCTCTCTAAATTGTCTATTCTCGTTAGGATTTCATCAAACCTTTTTTCAAGGTTCTTAGTTTCTTTATGTTGGGCTAGAACATGTTCTTTTAACTCATAGAAGTTTCTTATTATCCACCTTCTGAATTCTAATTCACCGCCTAATTCTGTTAATGGAATACATTGGTTCTCCATCAGGCCTTGTTCCCCTGTTGATGAGGAACTGTGATCCCCTGTAGAGGGAGAGGCGTTCTGATTTTGGGTATTCTCAGCCTTTTTACGCTGGTTTCTTCCCATCATTGTAAATTTATCCACCTGTCGTCTTTGTAATTACCGACTTTCAAATTAGGTCTCTGGGTGAACGTCAAACTTGTTGATTTCCAGTGCCAGAATCTGAGCAACCCACTGCGCCAGCTAAAACAGCAGCATTAAGATTCATGGTGCTTTTCTGCCTGGGAATCTCCGATCTGGCTTCCCTCTTGAGTCCTTTTTTCAATCAGCTGAATGGACAACTCTGCCTTCCTGGAGCTCCAAATGTTGACCAGAAGAGGACCCAGTCCCATTTACTCTGTACCGAGAACTGCCACGCCGGCCACAAGAGTCACGCTGGTGACCCGTGGGGCTCCTCCGCTGGGAATCTCCTGGTCCGTGAGCAACAAAAATTCATCTGAAAGTGTGGTGTCCTCTCATTCTCTGCGCTTTCACTGGGAGCTACAATCCTGAGCTGCTAGTAATTGGCCATCTTGGATCTCTCTCCTAAAATTAGATTTTTATTTTCTCCAGTGTCTTTCTGGATCTTCTATATTTTCTAAATAAATATATATTCTTTAATAATCAGAAACAAAGATACTTAAAGACACAAAAACCATGTTACATCATATGAAGAAAGGATACAACTATCACTTACTACACATATTTTGAAATTTTCTATTTGCTTGCAAGAAATCAACTACATTTTTCCACAGTGCAAAAAAATAAATAAATAAAAATAATAATAAGATAATGTGATATTAGAAGGGAGTCATATTTTTTCTTACCTATAAAAAGGCCTGTCTGGTAACCCTAATGGATCAATAAATGCTCGTTCTAGAAACATCAGTTGATCATTCATCATTCTTAATAATATTGGGCTGAGAAAGAAAATAAATAGAAGAACTTCATGAAAATATGTTTCTACCCAGAAAATAAAAATTTCATAAGAAAACTGAATTTAGTTATCTCTGGGGATTGGTTCCAGGACCACCCCCTACACCAAAATTTCTGCAAACTCAAGTCCTGCAAGGAAGACACATGTATATGAAAAGTCAGTACTCCTCCTCTGTGAAATTAACAGGGTGAAAATGAACAAACTATCAAACAAATTAAATTAATCTCTCAGTATAGTGATCCAGATTTAAATCTAAAAATTACTTAAAATTATACCTTTTCAAGTGATTTTCAGAATGGCTTAAGTACAACATTTTCAGAGTCTGATAGGACTTTCTGGATTAACTTGCTCTGCCTGAGTGAGGAAATGTAGCTATGTCTGTGGTGTCTGAAGCCACATCTGATCTCCTTTGGGATAGCTGCCCCCAATATAACTCTTATCACATGCTAACGCCCCTTTGACATCTTAGTCTTCATATTAAGACAATGAGATAGGCAATTATATAAACTAGAAAATGTTTATGAAGCACATGGCTAGTAGTACAAATGAAATGTAATAGTTTTGTTTTTTTTAAGTTTCTATAATTCTCTTACTTTATATTTTTCATTAGTTTCTCAGTGGCTACATCTGTGGTTTTCAGATTGAAGCTCATAGAATAAGCATCATTCCGTGATAAAAGTTCTAATGTATCAAAGCTAAAAGAAAGATGATTATTGAGAGTTTTTCCATATAAATGAATGTACTCACTTAAAATCCTTTTTTCTAGATTTATGTCCATCCTTTTTGATATGTGTAACAAAATCATTTTCTGTATACAATGCTAATATTTGCAAAAGTAACTTCGAAAATAAAGATTTGGCAAAATAAAAAGTTTACCATATTTTAAAATAAAAAGGATAGTCGGCCCTCCATATATGAGGGTTTTAGTCCTTCCCATATTGTATTTTACTCTGTTTTCTTAAGAGATGGAGTCTTGCTCTGTCACCCAGGCTGGAGTGCAGTGGCTTGATCATAGCTCACTACAGCCTCAAACTCCTGGGCTCAAGCAATCCTGCCACAGCTTCCTGAGTACCTGGGATTACAGTGAATAATACTGAATTTTCCATCTGCATTTGCTTGCTGATGTGAAATCTACAGAGAGAGAGGGCTTATTGTATTAACTGAAAAAAATTCGTGTATATGTGGACCTGTGCAGTTCAAATCACTGTTGTTCAAATCTCAATTGTAAATTTTAAATTTATGCAATATGCAAATTAACAACATACATAGCTACCATATTTTTTAAATCGCATACAATACTATACTGCTCAGGCTTATAAAAGCACAGTAAGAGCTGTATGTGCCAATGGGAAAAATAATAGTGATTTTTATTTACATTGGCATAATAATTAACTGATAAACCCAGATATACAAATATAACAAGATTTTCTTCACCTTAGGTATCCTAGTAATCTACTCACTGAAGTAACATCAATATTAAAATAAGATGACCTGCTAATGTTCAGCAAGATGCCTGGCAAATTATAAATATTTACCAAGTGATAAGTAACAATATTCCTTTTATTTTTAAAGCTAAACTTATTATGAACATAAGAGATGGTGATTACTTCAGTCTTTCAACAATATTTGTATGTCTCCTATGTATCAAACACTCCCTGCTTCTACAGACTTACATTTCAAAAGCAGTGTTGGGGTTATTATTGTAATAAGAATGATTCAGTATAATTAAAAGTTTATCAGCAAGCTCTGGATAGTTCAATAATTAGTTACTGAATTTGATACACCAATTCTGTCACAATTTAATTAACTAATGAGAAACAATCATTTCAATAAAAAAGCACAAATCATCTTATTCATTAATCTTTTGCCTTTTATAATTTTTACTAACAGCATTTAGTTATCACTTCCTATGTATCAATTACTATTCTGAATGTTTATATAATATGTGGTTTTTAATCTACACAGCAATTCTGCAAGTTGAGCAGAATAATAGCCCCATTTTGTAGATGAGATAACAAAGGATCAGGAATTAAATGACTTGACTAAATTTACACTAGGAAGTTTTTAGAGTGAAATAGGAGGTCTATATTGTTCTTTCAACTGCACCCCGTTGATAAAAGAAAAAATAGGAATAACTTAAACCACCATAATTTGGATTTGAGCTATTTTTAACATTTACGTATTTAGCATCATGAATTCAGATTCTGTGATAGTATAAAGATAAATGAAACAAAATACCTGTTAGCAACTCCCAGAAACAGATGAGGCAATTGAATGAAAGATAATTTCAATAAGATGCTATGGGTTTCTCAATCAAATTCACAAAGCATTGCTACAAATGCAAAAATTCATGTGGCTACACACACGTAAATGCACACGCACAAATACACACACTTTTCTTTCTCTGTATCCTGTGTTAACACCTTATAGTCTTTAATGGGGCAAGAAGTGATACAAGAAAAGCAGGATGAAGACATGTCTCTTCCTTAGATTTCAAAGTTTTGGTTGAGAAATTCAATATTCAGTTTAATTTACTTAGTCTGAATTTACTATTAATGCGTGCAATTCACTGCTCAAGTGTTTCAGAATTTGTAAATACCATATAGAGAACAGGATGTATCTTTACTATCATTTACAGAAAATAAAACAAATGTAGAAATACTAAAGGAAAGGAAAGCTCAGTGTGCTAAACAGTAAGTGTTCTAAACAAACCACATTTCAAACCATGGGGCATTTTCTCAGAGGGAGAAAACATTTTTTCTTTTAAATACAGAAAGAAAACCAGCTTTATAGAATACATGGTGTTTGGGATATCCTGAAAATTTATTTCTCATTGTTGACATTTTACTTACATATAAAAATTGTAAAGAATTGTAAAGAATAAGAAAACAATTATTCTAATATTCCCCAGAGTATAACACAATTATTATAATAATTTTTAATTCCCTTTAAGATTTTTCTATTCATTAAATAAAAATTAATAAAATTGTATTTATAATTTTATAAGCTTTTTGCTTACTTCATATTTTATTCTAAGTATCTTCTTATATTTCTGATAATCTATTTTAATGATTATAAAATGTTCAAATTGGTGAATATCAAATTTTTAGTAATTTCTCTTCTCTTAGGCATTAGGTTATTTTGAGTTACTTGCCATTATAATTTTATACTTCAAATCTTTCTCCAAGCAATCTTTTCTAAAATTGAGACTTTTTCCTAAGAAATAATTCAAGAAATGAAAATACTGTGTCAAAGCACAGAACTCTGTGACATCTCTTGAACACTTTAGCAATATGTATCTATCTTTTTCAAAAAGGCTAAAATAATTTATAATGATATCAGAAAAGCATGTAGAGCAATGCTTCAGTACTAGCTACAGCAATGGGCACAACCAAGATTTAAATTGCTATTAATGTGTTATAAAAATAAGATCACATTACCTTCATTAGTATTTCTGAATTAGGCATTAGTGAACTGCAATATTCTGCTGTTTCTTTACAGGTGTATCTTTGACAACATTTTAAAAATTATTTGTCTTGTTTCTTACCAATATTTTCAATTTGTTCTTTTGGACTGTTTAATTCAAAAAATATTTTTATAATGCATGTATTACTCTCTTTTCACTTTTGATGGAATATAAGTTTTCAACTTTCATTTGAATATTTTCATATTCTGACAATTTTAATGGTCTCAAATCTGATTACATTATTTCCCCATTGCTTCTAAACTTGGCATCTGTCTTTCAAGAAATTTTTATTTTTACTAAATAATTCTTTACACCCGTTGTTTATGTTAGCATACAATGTGAAGTGCAATTCTGAATTTACTTTTATAGCAGATACTAACATAGCTTATACAGTATTATGGTTGAGTAATCATTCCCCATTGATTTTTGCTGTATGCTTTATTACTAATACTTCCTTATGTATCAATGAGCCTATTTCTAGATTATCTACCCTGATCTTTCTATGTATCCTAACATCAGCTCCTAGGAATTTGATATTTATATCATGCTATATTTAATACACAGATGTGTACCCTTAAAATTCTACTTGAAAAATTTACCTTAGTATTCTCGCCAAGTATTCTTCCTTCCATCTTAATTTTTTTTCAAATTTTGTTGTACTTGTGTAATCTTACACAGAATTAATCCTAAATGTTTAACATTTCCAAAATTAATAGCTTTACAAATTTTCTATTCTGGGTACATAAACTTTTGCCAGATGTAAGTGGAAATAAGGAGCTCTATGTGGAGATAATGACGAAAAAAGAGGTAGAAAGAAATCATGCTTTGAAAATTTAATAGTCTGGCTGAGTTATGATGTACAGATACTGAAACAACAAGAGATAAAAACGAAAAAAGCTGGGGTCACACAGTGGAGGACCCTCAATGTTAAGCAGAGTATACTATAACTAATCAACAGGAGGGAGAAACTGACATTTCTGAGCAGCACAATTCCCACTCAGAATGTCGAAAATAGATCTTCTGAGATAGGGCAGCACTACATAAAATGTGCTAGAGTGGAAAGACAGAACACAGCAGGAAATGGCACATATATATCTATAACAAATTTCTGAACTTAAAATAAAATTAAGCAAAAAAACAGCAAGAAAATCCCAAAGTCAATTCAGCAACAGTGATGTTACTTTCCTTTTAATTATATACAATTACACACACACACACAGTGTGTGTGTGTGTGTGTGTGTGTGTGTGTGTGTGTGTAGAACATACTTGCTTTTGTCAGAGTCCTGGAGTCTTCCACTGAAGTTGGAAGCAATTTCTGTAAAATTGTTTACTGCAGAAAAAAGTGAATCTGAAATAGAAATTGAGATCATCAAATGCTTAAAGAACATAATTTCTAATGGCATTGTTCTATAGTTCCAGAAAAGGAACAATATAGAAGCCATCTTTTGTGTTTTACAAGGTATTTACACTTTTATATTGTAAGATGTGAGCATTCATAAAATGGAAAATACATTTATATACATAAACAGAATGCTGGATCACTTGAAACAGCAATCAATAATAAATGACCTAAGATAGCCCATTACATTTTGGAGATTAATAGAACCATACGGATGATATATTTGAAAAAGGAACAGTAACATACCAAATGACACACTGTATGTCTTCATTTCCTGTGGATATTTCATACAAATATCGTAGATTTTGTCAGCATATTTTCTTAAAACTACAGCATAATCTCGACAATCAAAAGGGAGCACTATGGAATTGGCCAGTTCAAACACCATTCCTCCTCGAACCTGGGCCACAGTGAGGTGATATTTAAACATCGGATCATAAAACTTTTCCACCAACTCATATGTTTCATAGACACTGTGATACAGTGGATAGCTGCTGAATTTGTTTATTTCCTACAGAAAGAATAACAGAACATATTTCTTATAAGATAGCTTATAATAAAATGATTAGCACCATATTTACTATTCATGTTAGTAAGACTGGTCAGTGATAGATCAAGGAAAGTACTTAAGCATCTCAATAAGCCACTTCCTAAAGGGCTCATATTATGATATGTCAACACACTCCAGGCTTGTGCCAATTAAATTATGTGTATGTGATATAAGAAATATCATTTAAAAATTACTTCAAAGGGACCAAATAGGCTTGCCTCTAAGAATGCAGAACATGTGAAAATGTTTTAGGAATTTGAACAAAAAAGACGAGACAATGTTGAATTTGGGTAAAAATAAGAAGACAGAATTGTTAAAGGCAAGTAAATAAGTATTACACAATATTATATAGGAGAAGACACTACATTGTGTAATCACTGACATTCCATGGATAAATGACCATCTGACAAGCAGTGAGCTGAAGACTGGAGAGTGTGAGTGGTGAGGGGTACTGTAGTGGATCCGAAATTTCACTAAGGAGAGAGAAGAGAAGCCCGGACAGGTGTCCGAAAAAACAAGATTATGCATAGAAGGACTTTTCAAACTGTGAATTGCTGGTTTATCACTTTAGACCATTTTAAGATGCTTATTTTTTATTATTAATATAAAAGGACATTGTATGTAATGAGGTGTTGAAGAGACTGGGATTCTAGAATTACCCTGCCAGGGTTTGCTGGGCTTCAGGACTTACTACCAAAAACTTTAGGTGGTCATTTGACTTTTCTTTGTTGTAGTTTTTTCATAAGTAAAGTGTAGACAATATTAATATTTATCCTCACCATCACCTCCTATATAACTCTGCCCAACTTTCTACCTCACATACAGGAGATTGAAGATTTTCCATCTGGGAAGAATAGTCATGAGAAAAGGCTTACAGAAACTTAATGTGAACTTTAAATCACCAAATGTCTTTTCTGAATTTGGAGTTGAGCTCCATCTCTTATTATTGCAATATTCTTATTGGAATAGTTTTGAATGAACTCTTCCTTATCATTTTTATAAGTGTGAGAATGTTTTTTCTTTATAACATAAAATTTAAAAATGAAGAAGTATTAGGATAAAAATATTACTTATAAATATGGACATACTTATAAAAGTTGACAAAGGTTTCATGTGATGAACAGAAATCAGGGGTAGGATGAATATGAAATGGAGGTAAGAGACCACTGTTTTTAATTATAAACCAGTGTTCTTATAAAACTACTTGATATTTTATAAACTACCCATGTTACTTTGAAGAAAATGAAAACCATATATCATCAACAACAAAAGAAAAGGAACCATGACTTTGACACAGTCACAGTCTATTATACTGAGATGGTTTGGCTCTGTGTCCTCACCCAAATCTCACCTTGAATTATGATAATCCCCACGTGTCATGGGAGAGACTGGGTGGGAGGCAAATGAATCATGGGCAGTGTGTTTTCCTGCACTGCTCTCATGATAGTGAATAAGTCTCATGAGATCTGGTGATTTTATAAAGGGAAGTTTCCCTGCACATGCTCTCTTGTTGGCTGCCATGTCAGATGTAACTGCTCCTCATTTGCCTTCAGCCAGAATTGCGAGGTCTTCCCAGGCTTCACAATGTGGAACTGTGAGTCAATTAAACATCTATAAATTACCTAGTCTTGGGTATGCCTTTATTAGCAGTGTGAGAACAGACTAATATATATACCATTTTTTATTTGTTTAATGACTCATTATTTGTTTCATAATGGGAGAATAGTAAGAGACGGAAATCCAAATATACTAATTAATTTTGAATGATAATGGGGAGATGCTGATTAATTTTGAATGATAAGGAGGAGAGTGAAGTCAAAGACAATTCCTACATTTCCAACTTAAATGACTGAGTGCAGTGCCACCAAGTGAAACAGGAAATATGTTTAAGGGAGTACATGGACGTTCACATTTGCAGACATGAGTATTGATACCAACTGACACTTGAATTTAGGATAGGAATACCAGATATGAGTTATCCTATGTAGTAGTGACATTGTCAACCATTGAGACATCACCTGCGCTTTCAAATTTCTCTATTCCTCTAATGCTGGAGTCACTTTTTGGAGTCAGAATTATTCATTTAGTTAAAATATATTCATAAATAATCTTGAATAATTTGAGATAAACTTACCCAATTTTTAGTATATCGTGCTCTGCCTGAAGCAATTCCAAGTCTTTGGAAGAACACCTCAAAATCATTTCCAGATCCCAATTTGCTAATCCTTTTAGGGATAAAATAACAGAATTGCTTTAGAGTAATTTGTTCATTAAGTACAGATTACATGCCCATTAAACTAAACTCCATTCTTGGTATTATAAATACAATTTTAAACATATAGCTTTAGACATGCAGCAAAAATATGAAAAGGAATATTAATTTTGATCACAAAATATCTAATTCTATAAGACTATTTTGTGTAGGACTATGTCACATTTTGTTAAAGGTTTTTAAAGTTGGAAAACAGTTTAAGATTATTTCATTTCATTTATCATCTTTTATCTGTTGTACATAATAGAGTGAAAAGAAGCAAACATTTTGCAGACAATTTGGACATAAATTCTGCTGTTGATAATATAAATAATTTGTGCTGTTGACATTGGTAATCTCAGACTACTGAGATATTTATAGTTGTGTTGTTTTTGAAGACACGATTAATGTTAAAGTGATGCTTCTTTATTGTTACACTAAGCAAAATATTTGTTAACTATATGATATTCAGAAAAAGAATAATTACAGGGTGATGAAGTGACCAAAAAATGAGAATTACTTTTCACCATTATCTCCATTACGTGTTGAGCATCCCTAATCCACAAATCTAAATTCTGTATCAAAACATCTCATGCACCCCCAAAATATATACACCTACTGTGTACTCACAAAAAATAAAGATCAGAAAATTAAAAAAAAAAACAAAAAACAGAATACTGTAAAATCTGCAAATATTCTAAAATCTGAAAAAAATCCAAAATCCAAATACTTCTCATCCCATGGATTTCATATGAGAAATGACCAATCTATATAATCTGTTGAAATGTACCATATGTATATATTACATATTCTAAAGAGAAATCATGTTTTGATGTCCTGCAGATTTAACTTTGAAACACACAATAATATTTGATTTGTGAACCAAAGGAATGCTTTTCCTTTATCAGATTTTAGACCATTTTGAAAGTTATTTTTTCACTTAATGATTGAAAGAAAATATGCTTTTATTTTCAAAACAATCCCACACTGAATTCAATGGAAATTTCATTTGTTTGTTCACCTGGGCATGCCACTGAACTCGGGGGAAGGACTTTTTTTAGTCCAGCTTTCATAAAGAGATTTGCCTTCAAAGTCTTCATCAGGGCTTTTCAGCTACAGAAATTAAAAGAAAAAAAAGAGAATGCTCATAACTCAGATATATTAAAAACTAAATGTCCATTAGTCAAAAGTGAATAACTAAGCCACAGTTCAGCAAAAACAAGGATGCTATCCACACATTAGCAGTCATTAAAAATTATAACACATTTCTGACAAATGGGAAAATAAGCATGTTATTATATATAGGTTGAACTATATTATAAAAATAAATGTATGAAGTGCATAGCATAAACAGGCTACACTAAATTCATACCAAGCCATTGTCTTTAGATAAATGGCATAGTACATGATCATTCTGTTCATTTTTCTGATTTAAAACAGACTACACTCAACTATTTCTCTTCTCACAACAAAGAAAATAAAAAGAAGCAAGCTGGTTAAGGGAAAGTATTCATTTTAATATTGTTTCTTGCCAGTAGAGTTGCCAAAGTCATTCAATAATATATAATAAACTATAATGTGATTGAAATTTTATTTAGTTAATTTTTATTGTAATTGTGTTAAACACGGGGATTTAAGTACATGTTCTGGTTTTGCAGATGGGAAACCTAAGGGAGCAAAACATGACCTGTTAATGAATTTGAGACTCAGAGCATTAGAGGTTGTGCCAAAAATATTTAGCAAGCTAAACTAATTAATGTCCCATAGTTATTTACAGGTAACTGAACAATATATGGTTTAAAATATTTTTATTTTATATTTAACTAAAATCATATGTATTATTTTTCAATGAATACAATTCAGAAAGCTTATAGAAAACCTGTAGAATTTAAGATATTTTGTAGATGACAGGGATATAGAGATTAGTAAGACATACAGCATGCTCTCTACTAGTGGGGACTATAAGTAAAAATGTAAAATTCAATGTGCTAGGTAATTTAATAGAAATACGTGCAGAGTTCTATGGGAACACAAACTGTATTTATATAAGCATAGAGAGTGAGTAAGCAAGTGACATCAACATCTTAATTCATAAAACATAGATAAATAAAACAATAAAATAATTTCACTCAAGTTTACATTTACACGAAGCTTTGAAATAAGAGACAGTACAGCTTAATTTATTCTAAGAAGTGTACATTTGAAACAGTGTAAAACTATATTACTAAATGTTAGGTTATTCACAAAAATGTAAAATAGTACAAATCACTCTCCCAAATCAAAGTAAAACAAAGCCAACAATTCTTAAGCAACACATAATTTTAAACCTGACTTGGAGGATAATGTTTTGCAATTGTCACTGGGTGTCACCAATCCAAGTCGTAAACAAAAATAACTTCCAAGCTTCCTAGCATTTATCTTAAATTACACAAATGCCAGCAATTACCTTAAATACTAAGTTTCAGATATTTAAATTTTTATATGTTTCATGGTAACTGATTTATAAGGTAAGGCAAATGATAGAGTTCTTAGTTAACTAGATGAGTAGATATTTTCAAATTAATTTTTTAATCTTAGGATACGTTATCATATATAATTAAATTTCATTCTTCTTTTTAACTTTTGTTTTAAGTTCAGGAGCACAAGAGCAGGTTTGTAATATAGGTAAACTTGCATCATGGGGGTTTGTTGTACAGATTATTTCATCACCTAGGTATTAAGCCTAGCACCCATTAGTTATTTTTTATAATCCGCTCTCTCTTCCCAACGTCCATCTTCCTAAAGGCCACAGTATGTGTTAATTCCCTCTGTGTCAATGTGCTCTCATCATTAAGCTCCCATGTATAAGTAAGAAGATGCAGTACTTGGTTTTCTGTTCCTTCATTAGTTTGTTAAGAATAACAGCCTGCAGCTCCATCCATGTCCCTGCAAAGGACATGATCTCATTCGTTTATATGGCTGCATAGTATTCCATGGTGAATTTGTACATTTTCTTTATCCAATCTATCATTGATGGATATTGAGATTGATTCCATGTCTGTGCTGTTATGAATAGTGTTACAATGAACATACACATGCATCCACCTTTATAAAAGAATGATTTATACTCCTTCGGGTTTGTACCTAGTAATAAGGTTATTGGGTGAAATGGTGTTTCTGTCTACGTCTTTGTGGAATCATGACACTGTCTTCCACAATGTGTGAACTAATTTACACTCTCACCAATAGTGTATAAACATTCCTTTTTCTCCACAACCTCTCCAGAATCTGTTATTTTTTGCCTTTTGAATAATAGTCATTCTGACTAGTTTTAGATGATATCTCATTGTAGTTTTGATTTGCATTTCTCTAATGGTCAGAGATGTTGAGGTTTTTTCATGTTTCTTGACCACATATATGTCTCCTTTTGAAAAGTGTTCATGTCCTTTGTCCACTTTTTAATAGTATTGTTTTATATTGTAAATTTGTTTAAGTTAATTATACATGCTGGATATTAGACCTTTGTCAGATGCATAGTTTGTAAAAATATTTCCCATTCTATAGCTTGTCTGCTCTGTTGACTGTTTTTTGGTGGTGGTAGTGGTGTTTTTTTTTGTTGTTGTTTGTTAGTTCATTTGCTGCTCAGAAACTCTTTTGTTTAATTTTATACCAGTTGTCAATTTTTGCTTTTGTTGCAGTTGTTCTTGGCATCCTCATCATGAAATCTTTGCTCATGCCTATATCCTGAATGATATTACCTATGTTTTCTTCCAGGGTTTTTATAGTTTAGGGTTTTTCATTGAAGTCTTTCACATATGTTGAGTTAATTTTTGTATACAATGTAAAAACATGGTCCAATTTCAACCTTCTGTATATGGCTAGCCAATTATCTCAGCACTATTTATTGAATAGGGCATTGTTTCCCTATTGTTTTTCATCAGGTTTGTCAAAAATCAAATAGTTGTAGGTGTGTGGTCTTATTTCTTGGTTCTCTATTCTGTTCCATTAGTCTATGTGTCTCTTTTTGTACCAATACCATGCTGTTTTGGTTACTGTAGCCTCATAGTATAGTTTGATGCCTCCAGGTTTGTTCTTTTTGCTTAGAATTGCCTTGGTATGCAGACTATTTTTTTTTTTAATCTATTTGTCTCTTAATGGATCCATATGAATTTTAAAATAAATTTTTCTAATTCTGTGAAGAATGTCAATGATAGTTTAATAGGAATAGCACTGAATCCATAAATTACTTTGGGCAATATGACCATTTTAATAATATTGATTCTTCCCATCCATGAGCAGGGAATTATTTTCCATTTATTTGTGTCATCTCTGATTTCTTAGAACAGTGGTTTGTAGTTCTCCTTGGAGCATCTTTCACCTCCTGAGTTAGCTAGGTATTTTATTCTTTTTGTGGTAATTGTGAATGTGTGTTAATTTTTGACTTGTCTCTTGGCTTGCCTATTGCTTGTGTATAGAAATGATAGCAATTTTTGCACATCAATTTTGTATCCTGAGACTGCTGAAGTTGCTTATCAGTTTAAGAAGCTTTTGGACTTTGACAATGGTATTTCCTGGATATAAAATCATGCCATCTGCAAACAGGAATAGTTTGACCTCTTCTTTTATTATTTGAATGAACTTTATTTCTTTTTTTTTTTTTTTTTTTGCCTGATTACCCTGGCCAGCACTTCCAATACTACATAGGATAGGAGTGATAAGAGAGGCACCCTTATTTTGTGCTGGTTTTGAAAGGAACTGCTTCCAGCTTTGGCCCATTCAGTATGATGTTGACTGTGGGTTTATCATATATAGCTCTTATTATTTTGAGGTATATTCCTTCAATACCAAGTTTAGTGATAGTGTTTAACATGAAGAGATATTCAATTTTATTGAAAGCTTTTTTCAGCATTTATTGAGATAATTATGTGGTTTTTGTTTCTAGTTCTGCCTATGTGATGAATTACATTTACTGATCTGCATATGTTGAACCAAACTTGCATCCCTGAGATGAAGTCTACTCGATGGTGGTGGATAAGCTTTTTAATGTGCTGCTGGATTCAGTTTGCCAGTATTTTGTTGAGGTTTTTTGCATCAGTGTTCATCAAGGATATTGGCCTGAATCTTTTTGTGTTGTTGTTGTGTCTCTGCCAGGTTTTGGTATCAGGATGATGCTGGCCTCACAGATTAGTGAAAGAGGAGTCCCCCCTCCTAATTATTTTTTAATAGTTTCAGTAAAAATAGTACCAGCCCTTCTTTGCACCTCTGGTAGAATTCAGCTGTGAATCCATTTGGGCCTTGACTTTTTCTGGTTAGTAGGCCTCAGTTTAAGAACTCATGATTAGTCTGTTCAGGGATTCAATTTCTTTCTGGTTCAGCCTTGCGAGGGTGTATGTGTCCAGGAATTTATCCATTTCTTCTAGATTATTTTTAGTTTATATGCATAGAGGTGTTTATAATATTCTCTAATGTTTGTATTTCTGTAGGGTCAATGGTAATAGTCCCATTATCATTTCTGATTGTGTTTATTTGAATCTTATCTCTTTTCTTCTTTATTAGTCTAGCTAGCAGTCTATTTTATTAATTTTTTCAAAAAATCACCTCCTGGATTTGTTAATTTTTGAAGGGTTTTTCATGTCTCCATCACATTCAGTTCAGCTGTGGTCTTGGTTATTTCTTGTCTTCTGATTAGCTTTGGGGTTTGTTTGCTTTTGTTCTCTAGAACATTTAGTTTTTATATCAGGTTGTTAACTTGAGATCTTTTTTAATGTGGGCATTCAGTGCTATAAACTTCCCTTTTAATTCTGCCTCAGCTGTGGTCCCAGAGATTCTGGTATGTTGTATCTTTGTTCTCATTAGTTTCAAAGAACTTCTTGATTTCTACTTTTGTCTCATTATATGCCCACAAGTCATTCAGGAACAGATTATTAAATTTCCATGGAACTGTATAATTTTGAGTGAATTTTTTACTCTTGATTTTGAATTTGATTGCACAGTGGTACAAGATATGGTTTTTATTTCATTTATTTTGCTTTTGCTGATGAGTGTTTTACTTCCAATTATGTGACCAATTTTAGAGTAAGTGCCATGGGTTGATGAGATGAATGTATATTCTGTTGTTTTTGGGTGGAGGGTTCTATAGATATCTATCAGGTCCATTTGATTAAGTGCTCAGTTTAGGTCCTAAATATCTTTGTTAACTTTATGTCTTGAAAATTAATTAATATTTTCAGTAGGTTATTAAAGTCTACCATTATTATTGTGTGAGAATCTAAGTTTCTTTGAAGGTCTCTAAGGACTTGCTTTATTAATCTGGTTGCTCCTGTGTTGTGTGCATATATATCTAGTACAGTTAGCTCTTCTTGTTGAACTGAATTCGTTACCATTATGTCATGCCCTTCTTTGTCTTTTTTGACCTTTGCTGGTTTAAAGTCTGTTTTGTCAGAAACTAAGATTGTAAGATTGCAGCCCCTCCATTTTTCCGTTTTCAATTTGCTTGGTAGATTTTCCTTCATCTGTTTATTTTGCTTGGTAGATTTTCCTTCATCTATTTATTCTGATCTATGTGTCACTGCATGTGAGATGGGTCTCTTGAAGACAGGGTACCAATAGGTCCTGGTTGTTTATCTAGCTTGTCACTCTATGTTCTTTAATTGGTGCATTTAGCCCATTTACATTTAAGATTAGTATTGATATGTATGGATTTGATCCTGTCATCATGATGTTATCTGGTTATTTTGCAGACTTATGTGATGGCTTTATAGTGTCACTGCTCTGTGAACTTCAGTGTGTTTTTTGTAGTGGCTGGTAACAGTCTTTCCTTTCCATATTTAGTGCTTCTGTCAAGAGCTCTTCTAAGACGGAACTGGTGGTAACAAATTCCCTCAGCATTCGCTTGTCTTAAAAGGATCTTTTTTCTCCTTTGCTTATAAAGCTTAGTTTGGTTTGGTCAAATATGAAATGGTGGATTGGATTATTTTTTTCTAAGAATGTTAGAAAAACATTGGCCCCAATCTCTTCTGGCTTGTAGGGTTTCAGCTGAGAAGTCCACTATTAGTCTTATGGGCTTCCCTTTGTAGGTGAACTGGCCTTTCCCTCTAGCTGCCTTTAACATTTTTTCTTTCATTTTGTCCTTGAGAATCTGATGATTTTGTGTCTTGGGGATGATCTCATGGAGTATCTTACTGGGGTTCTCTAAATTTCCTGAATTTGAATGTTGGTCTATCTAGCTATCATGGGAAAGTTCTCGTGGATTATATCCTGAAATAAGTTTTCCACGTTGGTTCCACTCTACCCATCTCTTTCAAGTATACCCATCAGTCATAGATTCAGTCTCTTTACATGATCACGTATTTCTCAGGGGTTTTGTTCATTCCTTTTTCCTCTGTTATTGTCTGCCTGTATTATTGCAGAAACACAGTCTTCAAGCCCTAAGATTCTTTCCTTCACTTGGTCTATGTTGCTATTAATACTTGTGATTGCACTGTGAAGTTCCTGTAGTGTTTTAATCTCTCTTAGGTTGGCTACATTCTTCGCTATGCTGGCTATTTGGACTGTCAGTTCCTGCAATATTTTATCATGATTTTTATCTTCCTAGAATTGGGTTACAACACACTCCTTTAGCTCAGCAAACTCTGTCCCTATCCATATTTTGAATTTTACTTTTGTCCTTTCAGGCATCTCAACCTCAGACCAGTTCTGAACCCTTGCTGTAGAAGTGATCCGGTCATTTGGAGGAAAAAGGGCACTCTGGCATTTTGAGTTTTCAGTGTTCTTGTACTGATCTTTTCTCATCTTTGTGGGCTTATCTGTCTTCAATCTTTGAGGCTGGTGATCTTTGGATAGGACTTTTTCTTTTTTGTTTTAAACAGTCTGGCCAATTTTCTGCAGGGCTGCTGTGTTATGCTGGGGTCCACTCTAACCCCTAGTTGCCTCAGATATTACAGTACCTGGAGGAATCATCAGTGAAGACTGTGAAACAGCAAAGGTGGCAGCCTGCTCCTTACCCTGGGAGCTCTATCCCAGGGAGTTATAGACATGCTGTCAGCCTGAACAGACCTGTAGGAGGTGGCTGGAGACCCTATTGGGAAGTCTCACTCAGACAGAAAAAAAAGGATCAGGGACTTAGTTTAAAAAGTAGTCTGGCCACGTTTTTGTAGAGCAGCTGTGCTATGGCGGGGGTCCCCTTCAGCCCTTGGTTGCCTTGGACACTCTGAAGTCTGAAACCTGGGATGACGAAGTCACCCAAATAGCAAAGATGATGGTTTGTCTCTCCTACTGGGAGCTCCATCCCAGGGTGTCCTAAAACCTCTGTCAGCCAGAGAACATCAGTGGGAGTAGCCAGAAACCCTAGTTGGGAGGCTCCACCCAGTGATGAGGAATGCAGCTGGGGACCTGCTTTATAAAGCAGTCTGGCTACATTTTTGTGGGGCCACTGTGCTGTGCTGGGGTACTGCTTCCATCCCGAGTTGCCGGAACTCTCAAAAGCCTAAAGACTGGAATGGCTAAGTCACCCAAACAGCAAAGATGGCAGCCCACCCCTCCATCCACCACCCCATTCCCCACCCCCACCGCCACCCAGAGCTCTGTCCCAGATAGGTGCAACTCTGTTAACAGTGGCTGACTGAAAATCCAAACAGTAGGCCTTATCCTGTAAGGTGCTGTGGAATTGGGGCCTGCAGACCATTGCTTCTCAGACCCCTGAATTCAGCCTCTTTTTTCATAGGTATGTATGGGCGTCTAACCTCCTGCTTTGCTGGAGTTGCAGCTACTTTTGCCATGAAGCCTGGAGAGCTGCAGTATCCAAAGCTCCTGGGTCTCTGTTGCATGCGTTAGTGGCTGTTCTGCCAAGACTCCATGCGGTTCTGTGTGTCAGACTGAAGGCCCTGGTAGAGTGGGTTCATGAGTTGCAAAGATCCACGGAAAAAGCATGGTTTCCTGGGTTTTCACATTCACTCATCATTTCCCTGGGCAGGGGAGGTGTCCTTGACTCCATGTCCTTCCCAAATGGGTGGTCATCCTGCCTTGCTTTTCTCCATTTTCCTTGGGCCGGGTTGTTTCCTTCATTAGTCCCAATGTGAGTACCTGGATGTTTGAGTTGAAGGTGCTGTATTTACTTTTTGTGAGAGCCACACACCATAACTGCTTCTAGTCAGTCATCTTGGCCACTCCTCCATTCCATTCTTTCGAAACCAAACTTAACGACATTTAAATTTTATTTATAATCCTTATCTGGAAAAATATAATTATGGTCTCACCTAGCCTCTCTCCCTGGAAGCCAGCACCTGGTATTTTTATGAATATTCTTTTTCAATGAATTTAATGATTCCTGTGTCCTGAATTAATTCGTACTGCTATATTGAAGAGTATAAACAAGTTTTTAAATTAAAGAGTTGAGCCATAGGATCAAGTCTTGGTTCAGCTACTGTACAAGTTGTGTGTGACTTTGGTGGTCAGTGTTCTTTGAGATCGGTTTCACTGTTTTAAGAATGGAGGTGGTAGACATAGTGCTACTCATGGGCCACCTGACAGTGGTGTGGTGAGAAATGAGGAAATCTGTGTCAACAGTCTACTAGATGTGATGGTCTATGGTGACGTGATGTCATATTTGTTATATGAAAAGAAGACAAGAAGTTAGAAAACAACATCAGTGTTTAACATAATAATACCTCAAGAAAACACTATTGGTAGAGCTTGAATTTTCATAAATTATATGTAATTCCTTTTACCTCTTTTGTTAGGTTGTATACCAAGCTGTACATTAGTGGTGTACAATCAACTCTCAGAGTGTAGTTTCCTGAAAAATAAGAAAATAATAGATTTTAAAATTTAATTTCTTTCTGTTATGATTTTCTTCAAGGACCACTACTAACTCCCTAGCCAGAATGATTGTTTTAAAACCTGATTTTAACTCTAACTCTCCAATGGCTTCCCATCGAACTCTGTAAAGTCCATCATCCTCACCATGGCCCACGGTGCCATAAATGAAACCACCCCAGGTCACCTCTCAAAATCTGCATTTCACATTCCACCCAAAAATATTCCCTCAGCATCTTTGTACACACTGTCCTTTCAGCCTGGAACAGTATTCTGCATTATATCTGCATGACTTACTACTCCTCTGGTCTCATGTCAAGTTTTTCTGAGAGATTTCCCCTGATCACCCTACCTAAAACAGCACTCTCTTGCCCCCTAATTTTAGCCACTCTCTTTCAACCTTGGCTCATATTTCTCCATATTACTCGTCTATTTAACCTAAAACATACTAAGTACTTGTCTTTTTATTAGCAGCACTCCCACTAGACAATCCCACAGGAGAAGGTGCACTCTTGTTTGCTGCCATAGCGCAGAGCTTAGCACAATCCTAGAATTCAGCATTTAACCAATTAGTATTTGTTGTGACAATGAATTTGTGAGCCAGGTGCTCTTCTTAGAGCTGCAGTCCCCATTCCTCAGGAGGTCTAGGACTGATGGGTGTGGCAATGAAGTGAAGCAGCCAGGAGAGGCGTGCTTGGGAAGCTAAGAGAGTGCAGGGAGGGGCTGCTGACTGGGAGGAGTTTTGGGGTAAGGGAGTCGAGACAACTTCACAAACTTTGAGGAGGGGACTCTTGAACTAGTTTCCTAGAACCAGAAAAACACAGTTGGGGGTGGGGGGTGGGCATAGCCTGTGCAAATGCCCAGAAATGTAAAAGCACACAAAACACTCAGAGGATGGTGACCAGCTTTTATCCCAAAGCCTCAGATCCATGTTTGAGAACAACAAAAGTTGAGGCTTTAAAAATAGTTACATCTCAACAGAATTGTTTATGGAACTTAAAAATTTAATTTTAGAATTCTAAAATTCATCTGGAAGAATAAATATGTACAAACAGCCAATGTAATTTTTCAAACAGAAGTGCTTATAAGAGTGGAAATGTTTACAAGGGGTAATAGTTTGGCATCATTTATTACAGTTTATAAGAGTGGAAATGTTTATAAGCGGGAATAGTTTGGCAGCATTGATTACAATTTAAACACACACATTCTAGACCAGACAAATATAGCTCTCTTCCCTCTCCTCACATTATATGAGAAAAGCATGCAAATAAAAGAATATTTACAACAAACTGAAGCAATCTGACCAGCAGCTACAGAATTGACACGGAAATCGTCCTAGTGAATACAAAGTAGAAGATTTTTGTTGTCTGGTGGTAGTGTTTGTTTTTTAAGGGAAACAGAGCTGTGTGCTGACATGGAAAGTTTTTCATGTGTTGCTGAATGAAAAAGGCAAATTGTGTAAGGTTGTGGGAGGCAATAGAATGTAGTAGTTAGAAGGATAAAGTTGGACTAGACCAGCCTGATTTGAGTCTAAGCTCAATCTTTCACTAGCTGTGTGACCTTGGGAAAGTCACTTAACCTCTCTGAGTGTCCGTTTCTTCTTTTATGCAACAGAGATAATAAAAGTATTTACCTACTTATCTCAGAGGGTTGTTGTGAATACTAAATAATATTTTTACATGTAAAGCACCTGAGATGGCACCCACTACACTGTTGGTGCTTTGTGGAGCTAAATTTTATATATTAATGTCGACATGATGGAAACATCCAACACTGAGGACAGTAGAACCTTTGGAGAGAGGACTAAGTTTGAGAGTGGTTTGTGTTGCGGAGTTTTGCTTTATTTGTAAACTTTACATTTTAACCTTAGAAATTCCAGAATATATGGTTCTTTGTACTGAGAAAGAAACATTAATACAATGTGAAATATAAGACAAAGTGAGATGACTGGTGTCCCAATCATGCAGCACCTCCTGTCTTTTGTTCTTGATTTTGAAATTTATAGAGACACAATGAAGCAATTTCAAGCCAGGGATGATATAAGTAGCAAAGCCTAATGATTGTTTAAAATACATTAAAATATCCAGTCTTAAAAAACTAAGGTCAACTGTGAATGCACACGCCTGTTGTCCCAGCTACTTGGGAGGCTGAGGCGGGGGGATCAATTGAGCTCAGGAGTTTGAAACCACCCCCGGCAATACTACAAGATCTCATTTCAAAACAGCAATAACAAAATAAAAAAAAAAACTATCAATAAAGAGAATGTTATTCTACATTTCAAGAAAATATATTTGGAGTATTTATTCTGGGTGGGCATATTCATATATATATATATAATCTTATGTGTTTATAGTAGGTGTAATGTTATTAATCAAAGTTAACATTTTTTTGACATTTACTCTGGGCAAGGCACAGGTCTGGGAGCTTTGCAAATATACCTTTTTTTACCCTTGGAAGAGCCTTTGAGATAGGGGCTCTTAGAAGTTCTATTTAGAAGTGAAAAAACTGAGACACAGAATAAGTAACTTGGGTCCCACATAAGAAGTCAGGGCCAGGAATGAATCCAGGCAACTGATGCCAAAGGTCAGGCATTAGCTGGACATCTAGCGCTTGCCTGTAGTCCCAGCTACCAAGGAGGCTGAGGTTGGAGATCACTTGAGCCAGGGAGGTCAAGACTAGTAACCCATGATCGCTCCACTGCACTCCAGCCTGGGTTGCAGAGTAAGACTCTGCCTCAAAAAAATAAACAACAATAACAACAACAAAACAGAAAAAGAAAAGGTAAATGCCAACATAACTCCATCAAGGTCTCATGTTCCAAGTGTTGACATGGCCAGTTTATTAATACACTACAGAAAACATTCTAAAAAAAATTCCCCCTTCATTCATTTATTCCTTTATTTTTTACAACCATGCCACAAATATTTATCTAATAAGATATTAGGAATCCAGGAGTTAATAAGCAAGATACTGTCTGTTCCTTGTTAAGGAATACAGTCTATTATTTGTAAAACAAAAATTGAATGATGACAGTAATGAGTGCTACAAAGACATGTCTTCCCTGAAAAAGTAACGTTTCAAAGGAGGGTCTAAGGATAAGAATTAAACAGGTAACGAGGTGCTGGAGAGCAACCTGAGTGTGGAAAACAGGAGTGCAATGGCCGGGATGTTGCATACGGTCAAGATATAGAAATAATAGCAGAGCTGGAGTGTAGTGACAATGGACTCTTTCATTTTCATGGAAATCAATCTGAGATTTCCTTTAGTTTGACCATTTGCTTATTGAAAGTATTTCCATTCTTCAAAGTCAGCCTCGAATGCCTATCCTATTTCTTAAGCCTTTCCTGAAGTTTCTATTATTCTCTCCTCTGAACTCTCAGAGCAGTTTGATCCTAACCATTTTAAAGTACCTGCGTGTATTATAATTCAAGATTGATTTAGTATATTATCTACACTGAGTGAGCCACCATGCCTGGCTAATTTTTGCATTTGTAGTAGCAACGGGGTTCCACTATGTTGGCCAGGCTGGTTTTGAACTTCTGACCTCGAGTGATCCACTCACTTCAGCCTCCTAAAGTGTTGTGATTACAGGCATGAGCCACCGTGCCCCTCAAATGGTACTGTTTTTCTATACCATTTTAAAGTATAGAACTCTTTAGGTCCCTGACTTAATCATTCAACAGATACTTACTAAAGCCCTGCTGTATATAAAAATCAATCTGCCAGATGAAGCTAATCAAAGAATGCTGCTTCTCTGAATTAGTACTCTATACTTTGAAGCAAAAAAAATAAAAAGAGAGAAAGAAAGAAGAATGAGGAGGAGAAGAAGAAGAAGGAAAGAAGGAAGGAAGGAAGGAAAAGAAGGAAAAGGGAAGCAAAGGAAAAAAGAAACCTGCTCACCTAGAGCTCACACAACTCTCAACTAGAGTTCACACACTGTTTCCCATCAGAGGCTGCAGCAGATTCCCCAACCACATGTGAATAGACAGCCTTCCTTGTTAATGCATAATTTATTAACTATGCACTCCTAGTTTCATCACAACTTATCTTATGAGACCAATGGTATTCACCTTCTATAGAAGAATCAGCATTAATATAGGCCACACCACGCTCTTGAAGGAGTCTTGAATTCTCCTATAACAAAAAAGAAAACTATACACATAAAGTTACAACCCACTCCCCCTCCCCCACAAAATGAACACCTATATTAAATGTATGTGGATTTCTAATTAAGCTGACCCACATTAATGACAAATTTGACATAAGAAATTCTCAAAAAAGAGCTGCTTTGAAAGAATTTCAATAAAGCTTATTGGTAGCAAACAACAAGCACAACTTGTTAAAAGCCAATATTTAAGATGAAACTGTGCATATTCTTATGGTAAGTGGAAAAAGTTAATTTCTTAACCATGCTGTAGTTTATTCTTCAAAAAACTGTCTTAGCAAACATGAAAGACCTGAGACTTTTTGGCAAAAATCTTCCTATAAACATCTCATTATTTAAGCAAAGAATTTGAGTCATATGGACTGAAGGTATTTTAAGTTTAGAAAATTTCAAGTTAAATTTCATATTATGAAAAATAGGTGAACTTAAATCATCTGACCATGAAGTCAGGTTCTCCTGTAGGATGGCACCATCTACTGGTCAATGATGATAATTGCACATTTTTAGAACAACGTTTACCAAAGTTTTTTTGAAGTATCAATGTGGATTCTGAGTCTCCAAAATAAGTAATTTCCTAAGCATTCTGACATTAAGATAAAAAATGGAAAAAAAAGCAACTGTAAGTGAAAAAATAATTTGAAAGACACGAATCACACCACTAAAATATTTAGGTTCTTCCAGATATTAGAATAATTCTTTCTTATAAAACTTTGACTAGGTCTACAGGAGCATTTTTTTTTCCAAAGAAAATTAAAGTTTACAGGGTTTCACATAATATCTGGAGTATGACAGGAGCCAATAAGTACTTGCAGCTTGACTGGAAATTAGTGAAACAAACACTGACTTTGCATATATTTACTTTATAGCTAATGTTACTGCTATATAAATCCAACAATACATGCAAGTAAAATCACTTTTCAAAGGGCTTAGTAAATATCCTGTGGTGGAAGTTTCTGACTTACTTTTAGCATAATTTAATATAGAGTAGGTCATTATGAATTAAGAAAGATAAATGAAAAGTATACCTTACTGCCAGGCGTGCTGGTGCATGCCTGTAATCCCAGCATTTTGGGAGGCTGAGGCAGCAGATCACTTGAGCTCAGGAGTTCGAGACCAGCCTGGCCAACATGGCAAAACCCTGTCTCTACTAAACATACAAAAATTAGCCAGGTGTGGTGGCACACGCCTGTAATCCCAGCTACCCAGGAGGCTGGGGCAGGAGAATCACTTGAACCCGGGAGGCTGAGGTTGCAGTGAGCAGAAACTGTGCCACTGCACTCCAGCCTGGGCAACAGAGTGAGACTCCATCTCAAAAAAAAAGAAATGTAGTTAGCTTTAGGAGATATTTTGGAAAGTGTAATAGAATCAAGATAGAAACCAAACATGATACAGAAGAATTTGATTTCATGGTCAGGAAATAGAGACAATTTAACTTCCCATCTTTCATAAATTTGAAATGGCTTCATTCTCTATGAACCAGACAAGATTCTCCATTTCAATGAGATGTTTATGGGGAGATATTCACTGAAACGTCTGTTAGATCGTTCATGTTTGCTAAGACAGTATTTTAAAGAATAAACTACAGTGTGGTTAAGAAATTGACTCCTTGTTTTGATGTCTGGTTTCTAGCATACCTACTTATTTACTATCATACTCCCAGGAAATAAAGATAAATTAATTTTGATAATTGAAATTAAGTGGCTCTAAAAAGTTCAAACAAAACTTAGTTCTTGTCCTGGCATGGTGGCTCACGCCTGTAATCCCAGCACTTTGGGAGGCCAAGGCAGGTGGATCATGAGGTCAGAAGATCAAGATCATCCTGGTTAACACAGTGAAATCCCATGTTTACTAAAAATACCAAAATAAAAATTAGTTGGGAATGGTGGCATGTGCCTGTAGTCCCAGTTACTCGGGAGGCTGAGACAGGAGAATCGCTTGAACCCGGGAGGCGGAGGTTGTAGTGAGCCGAGACTGCACCACCGCAAACCAGCCTGGGTGACAGAGTGAGACTCTGTCTCAAAAAAAAAAAAAAAAAAAACACTTAGTTCTTTAGCAACAGAGATTTTTATTGCTGATTTTTGAACAAGAAAATATTGCTTCAGACTTTAGGGGAAAAAAAACTTTGAATATTTTCTCATTACATTCACTTCTTATTTTTACATGCTTGCCAAATAAGTCCTGGCTACTTTATTTTATAAAAAGTTATACTGTAGCAAATTACCTACTAACCTCTGCCCACTCAGTAGAACCAAGAAGACCGAATTCTTCTGCATCCCAGCTTGCAAACAGTATTGTTCTTCTAGGTCTCCACCCTAAAATATATGTGTATATAAAAATGCTAGAAAAACTTCATAATATACCCAGGACACTACCAAGCCCAGATGGGGAAAAAAAAAAAAAAGTCATTGTTTGGGAAAGGCAAATTGTGGTAAAAATCTTTACTTACGTAATTTTCCTTTGAACGATTTTAAAGTTATCAATATAAAATAACACGATTACATAGAAAAGGGGGGGAATGTAGACAGTAAAAATCTTGCAAGGTCATAAAACATTCTAATAATTTTATAATGATTGGCAGTACATGAGAAGTAACAAGTAATTGGTGGTCTGCAACTGCTTAAAACAAAGGAAGAAATTTCCAGATGCATTCGGTGTTCTGAAAGCAGACGTAACTGAAAGAAAATCCTTTAGAACTCTTTCCTGTTGTTTCGACATCAAATGAACAATTGTTCATTATCAACTGGTTGTATGATTTCACTCCATTCTCTGCCAGAATTAATCAAAAAGGGCTCAGTTAGCAACAGCTATGTTTGCTGTTGCTGAAAACCACATAATTCAACAGTGAGGATGATGTTTCTTGTATGTTATAAACACTGACCATGGAGTTAAGGCAACATCTTGCGTCAAACCCTGATTCTCTCACTAGCAGCATGAATGAGAGTAAGTTATTTATACCTACTACACTGTCATTTCTTCATCTGTGTCCCAGGAACAAGAGAGTAAAGATAAAGACACCACTTGATTGTGGGATGATTAAATGCAATAATGATTAGAAATCACTTAGTAGGTGCCCCCAAAATTGTGAGTTGTCATCATCTTAGTAAATATTTCATGTGTGCTTAAGAATGTGTATACTATAGCAATTGACTACAGTCTTTTAGTTTTGTCAATAGTATTGTTCAAATTTTCTATTATTCATCAGCAGTCCATTCAATTATAGAATATGTGACATATTCTATAATTGTCAGTGATGTTTTATATCGTTACCACAGGAATTTCCTAGGAAAATCATGAAACTGTTTTGTAATAAAATTAAACACTACCTACTTCATGAACTATGCAAATTTAGATCTCCGTTGTTTTGTTGGCACAGTGGCTCAAGCCTGTAATCCCAACACTGGGAGGCCAAGGCAGGTGGATCACCTGAGGTCAGGAGTTCGCCAGCCTGGCCAACATGGCGAAACCCCATCTGTACTAAAAATACAAAAATTAGCTGGGTGTGGGGTGGTGCATGCCTGTAATCCTGGCTACTCAGGAGGCCGAAGCAGGAGAATTGCTTGAAACTGGGAGGGGAGTTTGTAGAGAGCTGAAATTGCTCCATTGTACCTCAGCCTGGGCAACAAGAGAGAAACCCCATGTGTATATGAGATAGCTGTGTATAGAAAATAACTGAGCAACTTTACATTTTATTTTAAATAGAGACACCATGGTTTTGTGGACTGGTAGTCAGAAATGTGAGTTTGAGCCCTGGTTCTCTTATTCTGCCACATGCTAGCTACATAATCCCGGGAAAAATACTTGATTCTCTAAACATTGGTTAACTTATCTGTAACATGAGAAGATAAATATGTATGTCTTCCTCCTAGTTGCTAGGACTTCAAAATAGGTAAGACATATAAAACAGTTTCTCAAAGAAAGTAAATACTATGAAAACAACATACATTAGGATTGTTTTTATTGTTGCTAAAAATATATAGATTACATTTTATAGTCCCCAGACACCTTGTTGGCAGGGTCAATAAAGAGAACGAACTTTCTGCTCTCAATGTGTAATTACTATATTAAAAAGCAAACATTTGAATTAAATTTCACTTTGGCTTTATATAAAAATTCTAAAATGGCTAAGGTGGTGATGTTATGAGTATAAATCGAATTTTTGTGAGAGCACCCAGGGCTCAGGGTATGAGAATACAGATACCAGACTTTTGACAGAATCCCATTAGGCATAAGATCAGTATTTCTCTGAATAGAGCATCTATCTCTTTAGTGACTCAGTACACTTAACCTGAGGTCTGAGGTTAGACGAGACCGAGGAAGGTCTGCTTACAGTTTCTGACTAGGAAGCTTTGGCTTATAATCCAACTCCAGTGTTTTCTCTAGTGATGAAACCCATCTTCATCTTTTAAGTTGCCAAGAACAACCATTAACAGTAAAATTCCTTTATTTCAGATCATCACTGAATATATAAGTATCAATAATATAAATGTTATATAAATAAATGCAAAAATAAATAAACAATATAATTAACCAGCCAGCATTAACAGTTGTATTGGTGTTTTTACCAACACATGTAATGGTTGAGGTAGTATTTTCATACTTACTGTACAGAAGACTAAATTGAGGCTTAGATGGGTTCGCTTTTTTGCTCTTTGTATTACCTTCCTTTTTCAGTGTTCCAAAGCTCCTCACAATTTCATGAACAACAGCTGCTCCACTCTGAGGGTCAATACCACCAAACACCCATGAGTCCCGGTGACCACCCAGAATGACGTATCTGTCTAGAAAGCATTGATGCAACATTATTTGTCATTTCAGGTCAATAAAAGAGAAAACTGCAAATGACTCAAAGCATCTAAATACAAAGCACTCATGACTCAAAAAAAAAAAAAAGGCTTGGTTTCTGAAGATTTATGCAAATACGTTATTTCTGATTTTAGTATGTGCTGCTTCTACCTGAGAAAGCATAAATGTGATAAAGCAAACATATATTTCAATGTATTACTATAATTACATGTACAACATATAGGTAACTAAGAAAGTATAACGTCATTCTTATTCGCATTTTTCGTGATTCTCTATTACTCCTCTCTTACCTAACGTACCACTTTCTAATATTTTCAAAGTAAGGGAACATAGTGGCCACATAGGAAGTTGTACATTTCTTATTCTTTCTATCCAATTTTTAAGGTACAGCTCAAATGTTTTCTCCCTCTATGAACCTGTTTGTTTTCTATAGAAGAGGGTATTTCTCTGCCTATCCAGCTCTCGGGGTGATAAAGCATTTATGACACTTAAGTGTATGGCTCCCTTCACGACTGTGAGCTCTTTGTCTTGGGTCGGCTCGCCATCTCCAATGCTTATAACAGAGTTGGCACAAAATAGGTACTCAGTTTTACTCAATAATAACCACTTATATATTATTTAGTACTCATTAGAAGGATATCAGTATTCTTGATCTGAAATAAATCACTAGCTGCTTGTAAGAAACAGTGATTAATATTTTTAATATGAATTTAATAGTATCTTTTGGTAAGAAATACAGAACCAAATAGTTCATAAGGAACTGAAGCTTCATGAGATAAGACTATGTATAAAATGTATAAATCAGTAGATCATCTGAACTTCTATGGAAATCATATGTATATATATATTTCATCAGTGACTATAGTTGTGGAAAAGAAAACTATGCAAAGGATTCATTAATATAAGATAATCTTAATTTTCTAAAAGTGTGATATTTTATATAGATGTTTCAGTGATCATTAAGATATTTCCCTATGCAAAATATATGGTAAAAATATTTCAGGAAACTCAGAAAAACCACATATTTCCCTAACCTGCCTTCCTTGATCCTTTAAATGAGGCCAGCACAATTTATTATTCACCTTGGTCACCTGCTCAACCTGGAACCAAACATCCACTTTTCTTCACCACATGTATCACAGTACAAAATTATTTCATATTTATTTCTTTTGTTTTTAGGTGAATTCCACTGGTTTTGTTTGTTTGTCTTGGTTCACTTTGCACTCCCAGAGCCAGGCAGTATTCAGCACAGTGACTCAATCAATATTTGCTAGGAAAATGATTCCTTTACCTGGTTCCACTGCTCCCTTGAGAGTTCCTATCACATTGTAAATTCTTGTCACTTCACTGGTAGAGTGGATATGCATCTTGACTTTTCTAATACAAAGATAAAAGACATTCTTTAAAAAAAAAAAAAACTGGTTAACAGATGAACACTATAAGGTTAGGGGATTTTCCCGTCTGCCTTTGAAGGCTCAAGTCTGGTAAAATAAACTGAAAATAGATTAACAGGAGAAAAGGCATACAAATTTATACACAAGTGCACACAGGAGCCAAACAAAATTTGAGACTCAAAGAAGGGCCAAATGGCTAAAGTTTAACTAGCCCCCTCTTCAAGGGGAGGGGGAAGTGGGGGAGTGCAGGTGGTTTTGAGGGGTGGTAAAAGGTTTTCAAGATAATTGAATGGGCCGGAAGAGCAGGCAATGGTTTGTAAGTAATTCTTGGAACTTGAATGGAACTAGAGAATAGTCAACAGTTTGTGACAAAGCCTTTGTAGATGCAGTGATATGCCTCATTCTTCCTTCCGACTATATGAGTTCGATCTTCCCTGGTTAATAAAATTTCAGGGAGGGGAGGGAAGGTCATTGTGTTCTTTCTGCAGGAGCTACAGATATGGGAACTTCAGAGAGAAACTTCCACTGTGCTTTTGCAGGGAGAAGTAGGAGATGAGAAAGTCCTTGATTCTGAGGCTGCATCTAAGGCCTTTTATCCTTTTTGGTTCAAAGTGCTCAGCATTCCAAAACATCACACTTTGGGTTACCCATTTTCTAGGTTCCAACAACACCCATAATCTTAAAATCTTCCATCATTGTTTAAAGATTTCTAATTGTTCACAGGCAAAAATTACACTGGTTCTAACTTGCAGTTTTGTTTCCTGCTGGTATTAGACACATTTTATTTTTTCTGTCATCCTCTAAATTTTTCTTTTTTTCTCTAAGTTTCCCCCTTAAAAAAGCTAAAATTAAAATAGTCTCTTAACTGTGTAGAAAAGTTTCCCGAAAAGCCAGGTCCAACATTGTAGGGCACTTTGAGATTTCCTCTCCAGCTGCTATCTGGTGGTGCTGAGCCACCCATTTTTCTGTTGGACACAAAAAAAGCATTATTAGCCACAAGAAAACCTTGAAGTAACACGTTAAAATGTCAATGTTCTCACTTTCTTGAGCATCTGTTCATAATATCTTTAATGGTGCAAAGTGCTTTGTATATATCATTTAAACCTTACCACAATTCTGAGGAATTGCTACCTCCACTTCACAGATGGGGCACAGAAGGCTTAGAGATTTGATAACATGCCCAAAGTCATGCAACTAGTAAATGGTATAACTAAGATTCGCATTATTGCTAAGAACTTGATCTGTGTTACCTGTATCTATTGGTAAATCTAAAAGTGCTTTCCAGAGCATGCGCTGAAGAAAGAGCTTGATGTCTAACTCTCTGAAATTTTCCATTGTTATTTGTCTCACTGGTCTATGATTATTTTTAACAAAGTACTTTCATACACACCTACTAAGAAGACAGGAGGATCAAAAGAAAGGATTTCATTTCAGAAGCCCTTAAAAGTTTCACGTTATTTTTTAAAATTCAGAAATAAAGATTCAGGCAGACCACCCGGTATATGTCACAGCTCGTGATTATCTCTCAGCAGGTGACTGAGAAAGAAAACATGGTCATGTTTATGAAATGGTGGGGTTCTTGTAGTTTCCCTTCAGCATATCTGCCTTTACTGTGTTAAGATGATGGATTGACTTATTCTTGATTTGGGCATGGAAAACGATATACTTTTACTAAATAGCTACAGAGAGACAAACTTAAGAGACTGAGTGTTCAAATGGAAAAATCTCTACCTTAATTGTAACTATATTTTTATGAAAATCCAGCTGTAAGGCAGAGATACACTTCTTTGAGCCTACCAGGGCTATTTTGTTCCCATTAGATGAATATCCCAAATCTTAAACACAGCTCCACTTAAATAATGGCCTCGATAAATAAGTGTCATTATCTGATATTATACTGAGATGTTCAGTTACAAAGTTGAGAGTGGAGAATTTTAGTCTGTCCTTTATTGCTTCCCCTGTGATCACACACCCTCGTGCACGCCAGGCTTTGCCATGTAGCACGCTCTGTAGTGTCCTGTTTTCTTCTGTGCCTGTACACAGCTGCTTGTTCCCTGTCTACCAATTTGAGAAAATGTGAATAGATCAACTTAACCTAGAATCTACTGCACATGCAATAAGAAAATAATCAGTAAGATCACTTTCTCATGAAAAATTCATTAGAAGTAGTATCTTGTTTTAAAATGCTCTATCAGAGTGTAAATAATGCCTCTCTTTCTTTTTTCCCTTTTCACTAAGGAGTTCAGACATTAAACAGAATTTCAAGTAATGTACTACAGAATTTATTTCAACTATTTACAATAAAATATCATGCATAAAACATCAAGTAACATGAAGAGGCATTTTACAATGGTAGAAAGCACAACAGATAGTCAAAACAGCAGAGTATGGAAATATACAGGAAAGTTGCAAAAGGCAAGTAACAAATATAAATATACTTAATCATATGTAAGATATTGATATGGGAAGTAGAAAGAAATTATTTAGGCAGATAATGGGGGCAACAGAGTCCTCGGCAGAACTTTCCTTCTAACAAAAAGCAGCCCACTTTGTTTTTTTTCTAACAAAAAGCATCCTGAAAAATTGAGCTGCAAACATAGATTAGGAAGCTGAAAGTGTGGGGGAATGCTGGCAGCTGTGCCAATAGAAAAGGACTACCTGTGGGCCAGGTATGTACAACAGGGAAGATCCATCTTCCCTTTTCTGGTTACCATGTGTACAGTAACAGAAAAATGAGCAACATGGCGTGACTCAGGCAGAGAACGCGCCTGAACAATAAAAGATTAGGGTGGGGCTACCAGAAATTCACACCCTATGCAAATGACACACCTGGTCTAACTGTTTTTCCATGATTTAGTAAATCAGACACCGCCTCCTCACCAGCTGATCTATAAACCCTCTGCATTTTGTGGTGGACCAGCAACACATTTTTCTAGGACCTCTCTCTGCAGCAGAGAGCGACACTAATATACTATAAACTAATAATATCAGTTGCTTTGGGGGTGTAAATGAATAAGAGAAAAACTTTACTATAAATACCTTTGAATTGTGAACTTTGTAAATGTATTTCCTTTTCAAAATAAAAATTAATAGTCCATATTCCCATAAAACATTACAATATAAAGCCACAACTGTAGTGTCGTCACAAGAACAGGTGAACAGATGACTAGAAGACAACATTACAATAGTTACATATAAGAATCTAATATACCAATGAAAAAAATTATGCATGTACATGGAGACTAGAGGTTTCAGTTGAAAAACATTACAGAAGTATAAATCTCTTTAGGTCCTTTTCTCACTTTATAAATAAAAAATAAATTCCACAAATATTTAAAAGTTGAATATTAGAATTTCAAACCATAAAAATATTAGAAAGTACAAATAAATGTTGGAAAATGTCTCAACATATTTGGTAGACTGTAGATGCTCAGTAATTAATGTATAGACAGTACTGGGTTTATAATTCTGTATCTTGTAGCATATTAATTTTGCTTTGACCATTAGGAGAATAAGTGTTGTCTACTATGTTTAAAGCACTGTGTTTTATTTACTGAAAAATATAAATATGTACAAGACCCAGTCATTCCACCAAAGAGTTTATAAATCACTCAGAAGAAAATACATATAAGACCAACCATAATATAAAACAGAACATGACAGATCAAAGGTAAAGTTCTAAAAAATGTGGACAAAAGAAAGCTTGATTCAACTTGTGAGATCAGGAATTATTTTCTAAAGAAGGTTTCATTTGATCTGGATTTTAAAGGATGAGTAAGAGATAGGCATGGAAAAATGAAGGCGAAGAGCATTCCAGGCACAGAGGCAGGCAAGCATAGACCAAGTGTAAGACATGATGATTATTCTGGCTGGGATATAAAATGTCTAAGTTTCCTTGAAAAAGAAATTGAAAGATAGTGTAACTCAAGTGCACACGGAACATTTTTCATAAAAAATCATGTCTGTAAAACAAGTCTGGATAAATTTAAAAGGTTGAAATTATACAATTATTTTATTACTTATATACTTCTTTTATAAATCCAACCACAAAAAAAGGAATATAGCAATAAATAACAAAAATAAATTTAAGAAATTCACAAATATATGGAAATTAAACAACTAACTCTTAAATAACCAATGGGTCAAAGAAGAACCCACAAGTACAATTTAAAAATGCTTGAGATGAATGAAAACAGAGACACAACATGCCAATACTTATGAGATGCAGCTAAAGCAGTGCTTAAAGGAAAATACATAGCTGTAAACACATCTATTAAAAAAGTAGAAAGATCTCAAATCAATAAGCTAAGTTTCCTCATGTTCTCACTCATAGGAGGGTGATGAAAAATGAGAACACATGGACACAGGGAGGGGAGCATCACACACTGGGGTCTGTAGGAGGGAGCTAGCGGAGGGACAGTGCAGGGGTGGGGAGTTGGGGAGGGATAACATGGGGAGAAATGCCAGATATAGGTGATGGGGAGGAAGGCAGCAAACCACATTGCCATGTATGTACCTATGCAACAATCTTGCATGTTCTTCACATGTACCCCAAAACCTAAAACTCAATAAAATATATATTTAAAAAAAAAAAAAAGAGAAAGAAACTGCACAAAGAAAACAAAACTAAACTCATAAAGAATAAGAAAGGAAATTACAAAGATTAAAAGAGAAATAATAAACTAGAGAATAGAGAAAATCAATGAAACCAAGGGTAATTCTTTAAAAATTCAACAAAATTAGCAAACCATTAGTCAGACTCACCAAGTTAAAAAGGGAAAATTGTAATTTCTAAAATCAAGAATACAAGAGAGGACATTACTACTGACTTTACATAATTCCTACTTTTACCACAGTGCTTGAAATATAGAAGTCATTCTATAAATGTTCCTTGAGTGAATGGGCTGTGAGAAGCCACTAAATGTCTCCTGAGCAGAGGCATAAGAATGAGACAACACCATAATCAATAAAAATGCCTGCTAAATGCGTGTGTTTTTGAGTAGAGAGTAAGTAAGAGATGCAAACTGTCTTTTGCATCAGACATGAGTTTTGGCCTCGACTCTCTCACTTACTCTCTGAACATTGGTTATAATGAGTATCACAATACTAACCCATATAGTTGTTTTATAGGTTAATTGAGAAGATATATGTAAAGCATTCAGCACAATAGTAAATGCTAAAGCGTAATTAGCACTCCATTCAGGATACATGCTATTACTATTACTATTACTGTTGGCACTATAATTATCAACGTAGAAGTTACTCTAGAAGGCAAATTAAAATCACATAATCACACTCTGTTCAGTATAGATGTAAAGAAAAATAGGAAAAAACATACATGGTATCCCCTGTCTCTCCAACACAAGTCAACATGCAGTTTTTACTGTCACTCACATTTCATGAACTATTTATTTAAGTTCTCATTCTTGGGCCATTATATGACTTCATAACTCTCCTCATCTTCTCACATTTATTAATGAATTTTTATTTCATGATATATTACATTTGTAAAATATTATCTTTTCTAATTAATGTACAACATTAAACTGCTAACCACATGAGAGAATCTGAGAACAGACTATCAGGGACAACTGGCACGCTCCCAAGATAAATGTACAAAGAGAGTAAATTTTTACAGTGAAATTAATAAACAAACCATATGTTCTTTTAAACAATTTTTAAAACTAAATTCCAATTATGAGGACTGTTTCATTGTGGCTTATAAAGTATGGGTAAATAGGAAGTGTTCTATTTTTAATTACAGTGTTTTGAATGTGAAATGCACTTTTCCATGAAAATTGTTATTAACAGTGATTACATTTGTAAAATGGCTTGCAGAGGCTGACACAGTAACGTTAGATGAACTGCATTTGTAGTTTTTCAATCAGATAATTCCATTACACAATTAGAGCACAGCTGATACTGACCTAGCAAACCAGACCAGATTGTAGATGTTTAAATAAGTCTCACATCTAATTCCATGATATTATGCACTTTTTTCTAATTACAAAGATAATACAGGTTCATGTTTTAAATTTTTATATAACTGAGATAATACTATATATATTGTTTTGAAATTTGCTTTTCTTCACTTAATAGTATATCATAAGCATTTTTGTACATTAATTATTCTGGTACAATACATAGTATCTTTTAATCACTTAATTTACTATCATAGTCATTAATGTATTATTTGACTACTTATCAATTGTTGAAGATTTGTGTTGTCTACAGGTTTCCACTGTTAAAAGTAATGCTATAATCACTTTTATCTCTTAAATATTATGAATACTTAGTCTTTATTTATAAATATTTTTAGACAAATACACAGTCTATGGTGCTATAAAAAGTTGTGCATAGTCCTGAATCTTAACCAGTGTAGTACAGCTTATAGCCCCAAAGAAAAAAGACCAGGGTGCTCTCTTAATCTACCCTTAAATTGAACAGATGTGTCCAACTCTCCAGATGTCAGCCTCCTCACCTGTAAAAATAAGTGCTTCACCCTTGGTCAAAGAATCCTTCCTCATAGATACTGGAATAGATGATTAAGAAAGACTGGAACTCAAAGAAGAAAAGGGACTAAGTGGCCAGACACTTCGGTCTCTATCAATTTCACTTTTAGAAAAGCCAGTGTTCTCACCCCTCTAAAGAAGAATGGAAGAAGGACATGGCGATGGGAGAAAGCAGCACAGGAAAGAGGAAAGAGTTCCAATGCTAGGTTAGGCAGAACAAACCTGGGAAAGTTTTAAGAATGAAAGCAGAAGGGGAAGAGGAATAGAGATAGAAACAAAAGGGAAGTTGCTCTCATAGTAAGAGGTATACATGGGTAAGAGATTTATTAGAGGAAAGCCTGTGTGGAAAATAAGGAGAGAGCTAGGAAAGTCTGAGAAGACTGCAATGTAGGTCTAACATTGAATAAAGGAGAAAGGGAGGAGGAAAAGAAAGAGGAGTGTTGGGTGCAGCATCTATTTGCGCCAGGCTATCAGGGAGTCCTTGGGCCAAAGTTTTGCATCAGAGGAGTCCTATGCCTTCCAGGAACAGGCCTGTAGTAGTATCCTTGCCACACTCAGTCTTTTCCTGAAAACACCTACAGGAAGCATGGTCTTGACACAAATAGAGTTTCAAAGCACAGTGCCTGGAGCAATTGATCAATTATGCTCCCTGCAGTTACATATCTGAAAGGCTCATTTTCATGGTTGTCATACACTAGATATTCATGTATATATTAAATTCCAAAACAGAATCACTATTCTATTTTAGGAGTGATAAAATTACAGGTGGCACCCATCTTGGAAAATATAAGTGTTTAAAAAATGGAGATAAAACCTAACATTAGAAAACTATCAATAATGAAAATTACCCAAATAGCCATCCATTGTTTCTTACAAACTTACTCTAGGAGCTTCTGTGCATCATAGTATCCAATTGGATGAACAGGAATACTTGGAAGACCAACAGCCTCTGTAATTCCATGCCTGTAAGCATATTCTGAAAGAAAAAAAACGGCCATATTTCCAGTAAAAACTCAGTTCCATTCAAACAGTTCTCTACAAATCACATCAAATACATTCTCATTTCACATTTACTGTGAACTGTTAAAACAGATTATCAATTTCAAATGTTAGCAAGAATGTGAAGCAACTGAAATTCCACACTGCTTGTGAGAGTCTAAAATTACACAATCACTTAAGGTAACTCTTTGGAAAAGCAATGTCAAGCAGAAATGTAAACTATGGCACAGCAGTTCCACTCCTGGGTATTTACTCTAGAAAGATGAGCACATGCCCACAAGAAGACCTGTACAAAATTGTTCATAACAGCCCTATTTATATTAGCCAAATGTTAGATAAAGTCCAGGTTTCCAAGAACAGGAGAATGAATAAACAATCCGTAGTATAATCCCACAATGCAATGCTACCTAATCAGCAAAAGAAAAAAACTACTAATACATACAATAAAATGGAAAATCTCAAATCACTACACTGAAATAAGCAAGGCAATTTAAAAAACAGCCTACTGTATGATTCCATTTACTTGAAGTTCAAAACCAGGCAAACTAATATATGATGCTAGATATTAGAAAGTGATTGCTTCTAGGGGATACAAAGAAAATTAACCAGAAAGGGGCACAAGAAAACTTCTGGAGTGATGGAAATGCCCTTATATCCTATTTTAAGTGACATAAGGACAGGCAGTTTTCAAAATTTATTGAACTGAACTCTTGAGATCTATGTATTTTATTGCATGTAAACTCTACCTCAAAATAAGCACACACATTCTATCATTTCTTCAGACTTAAGAAAAATTAGAGCTGTTTTTCCATTTTTTTCTCTACATTTTAAAACAATCTAATAAGAAACTTAGGTAATTGCAAATCCTTATTTTGTTATGGGCAAAAATGACATAAAAATATGTTGTGTGTGATTTGATTTCAAATTCTCTAGAATAATTGCAAAAATTTGGAGTGACGAGCAGATAAAACAAGAATGACACCATGTTCATGACTATCTTTACTTTCACATATGTTAGAATTATGCCATAATAAAAAGTAAAATTAAAAGGAAGAGGAAAATGAATAGGGCACAATAAATAATTTAATAAATATTAGCCCCTAAAAATAACATCATTTTTTCCCTAAAATATCATAATTCAAATTTTAAAAAAATCAACAGAAACATTCCAATTAATCTCATTTTATTTTCATTATTTTGATTTTGTATAACTAATAAAGCTTAGGCTAAGCCACATTTTTTAAAACTTGGAAATAAAGGGTGGAGTAAATAAAGTTCAGGTAGATTTATGTAATTTTACTATAGGGCAATAGGTGTCATTTTGTTAAAGAAGAAGGAAATCTATGACAATGTATTACGTCCTAAGAAGATTCACAAAGCCAAAAAAATACATAATCTTTACAGGAGCCTACAATTTAAGAGTAAAACCAGATGAAGATATAGATACCAAAGATAACTTGGCAAAGTATTTTACACAAGTTTTAAAAGTTTAGTTAGTTTTAAACAACACAAACTAAATGAGCACAGATTTTTGTAAACATCATCAAATAGTTGAGTACGTTCAAAATAAATCAGCTCCCTTTGTTAATGTTTTACAGGGGAGCCTTTCAGCATAAGACCAGGATGTGGAATCTGGGAGCCAGACTGCCTGAAATTGAATACAACTGCTCATTTAGAGGAGTAGTGATGCTGGGCAGACTTCCAGTGTCACTTTCCTTCCCTGTCAAATAAGAGATAACACCACCTAGCTTTAGGGTTGTTCATGCAAGTAAAATGCTGGCATTTAGGAAACACTCTTTGAAAGTTATCTCTGTTATCTTTCCGTAGCAATGAAGCAATATGCATTTCGTGGGCTCTGTATCCTTTCAACAAGTTTATAGAACTTCTGCTCTCCTGTCCCTTACTGACAATTGTGAAAACAAAAATACTGTGAAATCTCTAATTCTGGGGGAATTTATTTAGCAGCAAAGCCTGATCTGACCTGAATTCATTTGAAAGCAAAATTGGACTTTAGCAGACATTAATCTGTTTATATTCCTTATTCCCCACATCCCATTTACTACTTAGTGTAAATGTTCATACACTCTGCAGCAAAAATATTTATATGCTTTTTCTCCATATTCTGTCCCAGCCCCCTATGTCAGTGTTATGCAAATTATGGTATATGTGTAACACCATATTGCTTTTTAAATACCTGAAAAAGTCTGAATTTGAAAACCCATCAGGCCCAAGTGTCCAAATAAGGGGTAAGAGGTTTGAACCAATCATTTTAGAGTTCAAAATTCTTTTATTCTTAAATGCAAAGAGAATAAAAAAAGACATGCTTAGTCCATTGTGCCAAAGGAATTTTAATAAAGTCTCTTTGAAATGTTAAGTTTCCTGTGGTAATTGAGGCTTGATCACTCACCATTTGCTGGGTAACCTGGTGTGAGAGGGTCTCCCGCACCATTTAGATTTAGGATATTTCCACGCTGGACACCACCTCCAGGAAGATTCCAGCCATCTGGATAGGACTTCACCCCAGGAGCAAAGTAGTCAGCAGGGTCTGAGTAGAGAATGACTCCTTTGGCTCCTGCCAGCTGGGCATTTTTAACCTAGAAAACACAGTGTCTTTCTTTTCTTATTTTAAATTGCTTGCTCCAGATTCAGTAATATCAACTTTCAAAATTACATTTAAATGAACTTTATCTTTAACTTTTGTCATTAGGCCTACCACAAAGAACATCTCACAGAGAATTGCCCTTTTCTTTTTGCTACTATAAGCTCCAAAAATCCTCAGAGTGGCAGATTTGGACATTTTCATGTTAGTGGTAGCTAGTATTTGCTATATTTCCTTCCACTGGTTTAGAAGTACAATAAGCAGGTAGATCCCACAGGCCAAATTCCTATTTGTTCTATAATCAAAAGGGAATTTTTTTAAAAATTAATTTTCCACTAAAGAGAAAAATATATTTATTAACAAATCAAATGACAGTAATTTTTAAATTTGCTATGTATAAATTGTTTTCCCTCAGTATTTATAACAATTGATACTATAATTTAATTTAGTAAATTTTTTTAAGATAATATTTAAAACAAAGATACTGAAAATTAACAATAAACCCAGTACATGCTTCTTTGTAGGCCACAGGCATAACCTGTAAGCACAGAAAAATTTGTTCTGTTCACCCTAACCATCTACTCTGGCCAAATTCCAATGATCAAATTTAACCCTGGTGTATAACCTAGTAAATTGTGTCCTTTCTGTAAGGAAGGCATGTCACAGAATACAAGAAGATCATGGTATTCGTAAAGTTTTAAGAAAGTGATTATACAATGTAAAACACACTGTAACTTTTTATATTGGGGAAGAGGAAAAAAAAGAGATGATTTTTACCTTATTCCCTCTGAAAATTTTCCCATATCTGGCAATTACAATTTTCCCAGAGCAATTGATCTTCATTTCCCGCTCCAATTTAAAGAAGTCTTCAGTTCGTGCATAGTTAACATATACTAGATCACCCTGTTGAGATCAGGAATAACTTAATAGAAGTCAGATGTAAAACAAGGTTTTTCTGCATGGGGACTGTTTGACATTTTTGAAAGAGGGAAGAGGGAAGAGCACACAAGAGGGTCAGAAAAGTGTATGCTCCGAAGGAGAAATTCAAGGGAAAATGAACTGAAATTGAGACTGCAAGTAGATAGGGTAGAAGCATATGAATTAAATAAGTTTGTCTTTAACCCATTATTTAGTGGCTACCAAGCTACAGAAGCACTCCTCCACAGAAAAGCATATACGAATACACATTGCTGCATGCAACTTGAAGGGGTCCAGATACCCGAGGCTAAGAAGCCCTTAATGAGACCTTTTCTCTCTTCAGAGTGTGTTCACAGGGAGTAGCTTAATGGATCTTAACAACTACAAGCAAAGAAAAATGGACAGGTAACATCACTGCTTTACAAATCTGATTTCAATCAGTGTAATTATCTGCAAATCTTATAACATATTTAAGTCTCAATATTCTCATTTACAAAATTATCTGATAGATTAAATCAGTGATCTTCCAACCTTTTTGCACACCTATTCCCTAAATTAATTTTGCAAAACAATGTATCCCTTCATCTAAAATTTTAAATTTTTTAATACCTTTAAGTAGTTGCAAAGCATGCAGTATCTAGTTTACTATAAATATTAACATTTTAGAGGACACTGTATATAACTTTTATATTGACCCAAAATAATTTAAATGCTGTATTTACTATTCAACATCATCAATTTTTAAAAATACATAAACATGCTCTTCTTTAGAGTCAAAATTTTGTCATCTTTTTAAAACTGAAATTGTATATTGTCTACCTTCCCCTACAGAATTTTCCTCTAAAGTAAAATATATTTGTGCTGGACACTAGGATGAGCTGTCCAGATTCATGGTCTATGAAGGACCTTTTGCTCCAGCTGCAGGGAAGCCTCTCTGCAGACAATCTTCAGCTATCAGCCCCTTCAGGGATGGCCTCAGCTGTAGACAGACCCCTTGCTCAAGGTCCTGTCCCTTCCTAGAATGCCACACATTCAGTGGCTGATTGATGTGAAGGTATAGAGACTTGGACATCTCAGTCTAACCTAGGACAGTTATAAAAAACGATTCCAGATCTCCTCATAGGTTTAGTCAAGGCTATCCTTGAGCTGGTATTGCAGGGTGACTTCTCCCTCTGCCTAATCCAGCTCTCCTTCTCACAGATGTTGATCCCAAAAGAACACTCCGAAATTAGCAACTAACATTCTAAATTTCATTTCAGAATCTATTACCGTAAATATAGGTATGCTTGAAAATCTTTTATTAATCACTGTTAAATTTCCTTGAATAGAAGGAAATATAGAAGTCAAATTTTGTCCTTGAATAGAAGGAAGTTTAGAAGTCAAATGTTTAAAAATATTTATTTTTGTGACAGATTGTGTTAAGAAACAGCTTCAAGAGTAAGTTATAATTATAGGCCAAGCATGATGGCTCAGGTCTGTAGTCCCAGCACTTTGGGAGGCCGAGGCAGGCAGATCACTTAAGGTTGGGAATTCGAGACCAGCCTGGCCAACATGGTGAAACCCCATCTCTACTAAAAACACAAAAATCAGCTGTGCATGGTGACACATGCCTGTAATCCCAGCTACTCAGGGGCTGAGGCATGAGAATTGCTTGAACACGGGAGGTGGAAGTTGCAGTAAGCGGAGATCACACCACTGCACTCCAGCCTGGGTGACAGAGTGAGATTCTGTCTCAAAAAAAAAAAAAAGTAAATTATAATTATAATTACGAGTAGTATCAGATTAAGTCTAAAAACATCACTTCAATTCTTATAAATAATGCATAAGCATAAAATGTGATTAGAAATATATCTCTTAATGCAATGAGTGGGACAGTGAAACATTATCGTACACCCATTTGTTCCGTAGGTGAGCAAATTATTGCTAGAATGAGACGGGGATCAGCAACAATAGTTCCATTTACATTTCTTGTTTTTACAGGTAAGTTCTCAGAAAACTTGGATAGAAATGAAAGATTTGTTACGGAATTGTCATTAACTTATTTAAACTTCTTTCAAGTTACAATCTGAAAATCACAAATTGATATATCATACCAGTGTTTTTAATGATATTAGCTGGAAACTCAATTCGGTCTACCTTTAATTTTGCTCGATTGTAAACCATTTGAATTGCTGAGAATTTGTTACCTAGCTATTAGAATCATTCACTATCTTAACATTGAAAACAATATTTCTGATTGTCTTTTTGGAGCTCCAGAGTCTTTTACAACACAGAGAAATACAAGTCTCTGCCCTTGAAGGAACATAAGCTGCAGGCGCTCCTTCACTCACAATGGGATTAAGTCTTATTAAGCTCATCTAAGTTGAAAATAATCATACATCTGAAGTGTATGTTTGAATTAGGATATTTTCAATTTATAATGAGTTTATCCAAATATAACCTCATGACAAGCTGAGAAGTGTTGAATGAGTATGGCTACTGCACCATCATAAAGTCAAAAAATAAGTCAACCTTCTTAAGTTGGAGATTCCTTATAAAGTGGATGGGACAATAGGATAATGAACATTAAATTTAATAACTAAGCAAATCATACAGTATATTAAAAGGTGATAAGTACTCTAGAAAATATTGAAAAAGTATTTAAAAGAGTATTCAAATGGTGAACTAGAGCTTAAGTGCGTGTAATATTAAATAAAATGAGGAAAGTCTAATTGGGAAACTGACATTTGAATCTTTGCCTCTGTAAAAGGATTATATTCAGCTCTTGTGTTTCTTCCCAAGACCAATGTAATTTTAATGCCCTATTAGTTATAACATTATATGTCTAATTTATTATTGTTAGCCCTCTCTGAAGCCCATTCTTACTCTGTTTTAATTGTGGCTATGAAGTCATTAACCAATTTGATTTCAGCAAAATAATTTTTTTAATGTAAGTATCCTACTTGAAAGTGTGATAGATATGCCCTCTCAGGACTTCTCAAATTCAAATTGTCCCTGTTGGTTAGAAAAAAGCTTTGTTTTCAGACAAAGACCTTCTTGTACAATTTACACTGTGCCATTCATTGTTCTATGACTGTGAATAAATAGAATCTTGCACTCTTAGCCTGGAATTTTATTTGTTTCCTTTAAGCTTCTATCTTCCTAACTCTTATTTATAGAGATAGAATTGGTGGTAAAAACAGTGATTTCTCCAGAATTTGGAAAATAATTATGAGTATTCTTAACTTAGGGCAATATAGTTATTTACATAAGTGCAATAAGATTCTGCTTTCTTTTGTAACAGGACAATTGAAGAAACTGGTTATTTTGCGAAAACTTTGACTGGAATAGTGTGCTTTCCTTTAAACTTGACTTCTAGGGCCAATAAAAGCCTCTTGGGAAAACTGGCCTCATACCTTGTCTACACTGTCTCCGTACAGGGTTCATGACCTGTGGTAGGTAAAGAATGTCACTTTCTGACAAGCCCAGGAGCCCCAGGGTATCTTGGGACCTCAACAGGAGAGGAACTTTCTGAAGTGAAGGTAATATTCTATACATTGATGGGGTTTGGATTACACAGATGTAGGCATTTGTCAAAAAAATCAATAAAATGTTCATTTGGGACTTGTACCTCTCATTGTAGAAAATTGTATCTTTGAAAATACCATGAACAAAATATAATCAATATTCCTTCTTCTTACTGAGACATTCTTATTACTTAAATGTGGAAAAAAGATTAATTGGATTAAATCAAAATCGCTTTATGACCCTTTAATTATTGGCTGAACGTATGAAAAGAAGGAAGGCTTCTTTCTGTCATTTTTATTTTGTTGCGCTGTGTTTTTACCTCTGGCATTCCTTGAGGAGAGAAAGCACTGAAAGGTGGCACAATATCCGAAACATTTTCATATCCTGGAGGAGGTGGTTCAAATAATGATGTATTGAAAATCTAGAGAAACAAAATATCATAATCAAAAATAAATCAGTTAAAGTTTGATTACTATAATAAAACACAAAAAAATGCATATTATCTTTTTTTTTTTTTTTTTTTTTGAGACAGAGTTTCGCTCGTTACCCAGGCTGGAGTGCAATGGCGCGATCTCGGCTCACCGCAACCTCCGCCTCCCGGGTTCAGGCAATTCTCCTGCCTCAGCCTCCTGAGTAGCTGGGATTACAGGCACGCGCCACCATGCCCAGCTAATTTTTTGTATTAGTAGAGACGGGGTTTCACCATGTTGACCAGGATGGTCTCGATCTCTTGACCTAGTGATCCACCCGCCTCGGCCTCCCAAAGTGCTGGGATTACAGGCTTGAGCCACTGCGCCTGGCCCATATTATCTTTTATATCAGTAGAGAGTGAATCAATCTTTCAGGATTTCGATGATAATATCAGATACCTAGCACTGTGCTAGAAGCTGTAAGGAATTCATGAGATGAGTACATCACGGACTCTGTTCTCAAAATGGTAAGATCTATTCAAACAAACAAAACTAAAACCCTTCACCAATAACTAACAATCAACCAAACAAAAAACAACAATTATAAAATAAGTACGATAGAAAGAAAAACTCAGAAGAGGTAAAAAGATAATCTTCCAAAGGAATACTGAATACTGTAAACTGTATGCTGACAGAAGAATCAGAAATTGTTTTTTTCTAAGTGGCATACATGCTAAGTTAGTGTAAATAAAAGCCTAAATATGTAGTTGCCGCACAGGAGGTCACGAGTAAATAAACCTTATGAATTCCTTAAGAGAACTTGTAAGCACTAGCTTTTGATTTAAGAGAAAAATTTTAATCCCCAAATAAAATGCAACTTTGCATAGTAATCACAATTATTACAATAGTGCTTAATTAGGAACAAATTAAACATTAAATTTACTTCAAAAAAAAGTACACGTTTGGGGAATCCACAACTGGCCATATCCAGATTCTCCAGAAAACATATGTACTGAAAAGAATGAAAAACAGTGAACCAAATATATATATCTTTTTAAGTTTACAACAGAATTGGAAAAAATAGTAAGAAATGCTCAGAAGCAAAAAAATAAAATGAAAGCAAGAATCCTGAGAGGTAGCACAAAAGTTGGCCCCATGAAAAGGATGCAGGAGTTAGGAGTCTAGAGCTGGTTCAAATAATGGAATCTAACAGAAGACTCTGCATAAAGCTGGTCTAAGAACAACAATATCCTTTAGGGTTAAGGATAAATTCAAAATAAACTTGCTCCATAAAAAGTAATGGCTTAGGGTAAAGCAAGAAAAGAGAGTTCCAGATAATTCATAACACTACAAATTTCCATTCACTGTTTATATAGTATGCTTCAAGCTAAAATATTTATTTTGAAGCAGTGCCAGGTTTGTAGTGCTCCCTGGGGTCTAAGAGAAATGATCAGGAGGAAACAGCCTTCAACTTAGCCTTAAAGAATTCCCATGAAGGTCGGGCGCGGTGGCTCAAGCCTGTAATCCCAGCACTTTGGGAGGCCGAGGCGGGTGAATCACGAGGTCAAGAGATCGAGACTATCCTGGTCAACATGGTGAAACCCCGTCTCTACTAAAAATACAAAAAATTAGCTGGGCATGGTGGCGCATGCCTGTAATCCCAGCTACTCAGGAGGCTGAGGCAGGAGAATTGCCTGAACCCAGGAGGCGGAGGTTGCGGTGAGCCGAGATCGTGCCATTGCACTCCAGTCTAGGTAACGAGAGAGAAACTCCGTCTCAAAAAAAAAAAAAAAAAAAGAATTCCCATGAAGTCTAAGGGAGAAGAACTCAGAGCCACAAAATCACCAAACACCTCCTAAGTATTATGGAAAAGAGCCAACGGAAAGAACAGAGTAAAATTACACCTGTTATTTTATACACCATATATTTATGGTACATATCATATACATGATATTGAACTAAAATTTAAATTAAAATTAAGGCCAAGCTGGGCATGGTGGCTCACGCCTGTAACACCAGCATTTATATCTAATTAGTAAAGAAAGCAGACAAATGAGAGCACATTAAGGATAACGGAGATTTTAGCCAAATAATAAACAAACTCAAACTAATGTACAAATATAAAATATTAAACCAAACAACCCTCAAATACATGTTTTCCCCCTAGAAACACAGAATATTATAGAAATCGAGCACATATTAGGGTCCAAAGGAAGCCTCAGCAATTGTCAAAGGATTGGTGTCCTACAAACCACATTATTTGATCTTAATATATTAAATCTAGAGATGGGATCAAAAAGATAACAAGAACAAGCTTTATATTCGAAAATTTTAAAAAATACTTCTAAATAGTTCGAGGATCAAAGAAGAAAATATGGAAATTTGAGAATACTTAGATATTAATAATAACTAAACTACTCCTAATCCAAATTTGTAAGAGTTAGTTAAAGTGGAAAGGGAAACTAAAGGGCAAGTAATGGCTCTAAATACTCATATTAGAAATGAAGAAAGGTTAAGCATCAAAAAGTTAACATTCTACCGAAGATTTTACAAAGAACAGCAAAATAAACACAAAGAAAATAAAAGAGGCAATTATAAAAAAAAGAACAATTAATGAAATATAAAGCAAAGATAGATGAGCAAAGACTGCCAAACCCACAGTTTATTCTTTGGGTACACTAGTAAATTCGACGTATCCCTCTCAAGAACAATAAGAAAAAAATATAGCAAAGGCACAAATAAATAATATCAATTATTTAAAACAGGCACATCTACAGATGCTGCACAGATTCAAAAAAATAAGAAAATACTAGGAACAATTATACCACAAATTTGAAAACTTACATGAAATGGAAAATGCATTTTAAATAAAATTTATGAAAAGTGACATAAGAATACATTTTAAAAATATCTAGTCATACAGTCATATAACAATAAAGTCATATATCAAACAATAAAAATTATTATATGATATAAAATAACCATATGGCAATAAAGTCATTTAACAAATAATAAAAATTGTTATATGACATCAAATGGTCATATAACAACCAATAAAGAAATTAAACCAGTAGTTTAACGTTTTCCATAAAATTGAGTCAAGGTCAGCTGGTTTTCTTTGAATTTGAAAGATTAAAGGAAAATTACAACAAAATCTATTTAAGAAAATATTAAAAATTCAACTCACTTAAGACAAGTATAATATTGAAATTATAACCCAACAAATAGATTACAAAAACATAGACTAAACATGCTATGAGTATAAACAGAATATATATCAATATGTGAATTTAAAACCCTAATATTAATAATACAAGTTCAAAAAATGCAAGATTACTCTAACATTAAAATATCACTGAATGTCATCTTCAGATCAAGAAAGAAAAATCTCATGCTCATCTCAAAAGAAAAATGTGTTTAATGTAAATCCATATAGCAAAAAAATTTGGTATACATGGAAACGATGTGCATGAAGATAACCAGAAAAAGAAAATAGTAAATGTCATAATAGTGAAAAAGAATTAAAGGTATTTCCTTCAAGATCAGAAGAAGGTTAAGGATACCTACTATCAAAACTTCTTTTCAACATTATACTGTATAGGTCTTGGCCAGTGCAGTAATAAAATGGGAGGGATTTGGGGATGAGGAACGGATCTGGGCAGATTTTACATTGTACTTACTAGAGCAGTAGTTATTTTCCCTTTCTGAGGCTGATAGAAGCTGAAATGAAACCAAACCAACTAATACTCCCTAAATCCCCATGTCTTCCAAATTTCTCGTATTTTTTTTTTGATTCATGTAAGATATGAAATCAAGTGAACCACTAGGTAAGATTAAAAGGGAAATTATGCTAAGGTGCGATAAAAATCAATCAAGGAACAAAGTCATTCTATAAGCATGTTTTCCAGGCAAAGGAATATTCAAACTTGTCTCATTTGATTTGCCTTTATGGTAATCAATTTTGCAGCACCACTATGTCACACTGAATTTTACAGCAAGTTTATGAGCTATTCTCACAACTAAGAAAAGTCTTTTAATGTCAAGGAAATGACTTTTTGGTTGACTTTATCAAAGACAGATTATATTTCAGTCTTAGAGCATTTCCTACTTTCCAAAATGCACTAGCCTCAAATTATATATTCTGAGTATAACTAAAACAACATTAGTTTACAATTTCTGTTTACTTTTTGTGACATGAAAAAGGTCAATATATAGTTCAATGTACATGGTATGTTATTTCTGCATAAACAAAGTCTCTGTATACATTAAAAATATTTAATAGGATCCACAAAATACTAATCATATTTGTTGCCTATGGGATGGAAAACTTATCTTTTTTGTGCAGAGTTATAAAAAGAATCATAGTTTATTACATAGGTCAGCTGTGAACTGCTATTCATAACAATTAAATTGAACTGAGAGATGGGAGATAGTAAGACAACATGGTGGTTGGGGTCAAGAAATGAACAGGGAGCTGACTTGTCACAATGTCAATGGATGATGCCTCCATCTGAAATAAAAGTAATATAAGCACATAATTTATAGAAATAGATGTAAATATCAAAAGAATGAACTTATAGTTGAATAACGATTGCCTCTGGAAAGAAGAAAATAGAGAAAAAGTAAGCCACTCAGGAGAATTACGGGATTATGTATATATATATAACGGGTAAAAACAAAAATGAACTGATATAATTTTTAAACATTAAGAAACTAGGTACCTAACACTATTCAGGAAAAAATTCCAAATGAAATTCCTACAAGATTCATTTCATATTATGTAACAGGCTTTGGTAACATTATGAATGCTTGTAATACAAAAGTAAATAATGAAATAAAATAAGCAATAGTACAGTCAAAACTGGGAAGTGAAGAGAAAGCGAAAAAGAAGAAAAAACAACACAGCAAGACCCCACTTAAAAAAATAAACTAAAATACATTATACGTCTGTCTTTTCCACATTGTATGCAGACGATTCCCAAATTTGATAGACCAAATAGAGGTTTAAGCATATGTATACTTTTTAACATCGTCAATATTTTATTTCTTTAAATATTTTTTCTGAACATATTTTAAAGATCCCTTAGTATTTAGTTGTATAGATATGCCACCATTATTTAACAAACATTCTGAGACTATATAATGCGCAACAGTATTTTCTTTTAAATGTAACATGTTAGTTTTTTTTTTTTTTTGATGAGTTTTGGTCTCGTTGGTGCCCAGCTAGAGTGCAATGGCATGATCTCGGCTCACCTCAACCTCCACCTTCCAGATTCAAATGATTCCCCTGCCTCAGCCTCCCAAGTAGCTGCAATTACCGGAGCCTGCCACCATGCCCAGCTAATCTTGTATTTTTAGTAGCGATGGGGTTTCTCCATGTTGGTCAGGCTGGTTTCGAACTCCCGACCTCAGGCGATCCACCCATCTCGGCCTCCCAAAGTGCTGGAATTACAGGTATGAGCCACAATGCCCAGCTGTTTTTTTCAAGGTGGAGTCTTGCTATGTTGTTCAAGCTGGTCTGCAACTCCTGGCTCAAGCAATCATCCTACCTCAGCCTCCCAAGTAGCTGAGATTAGAGGAACATGCCACCATGTCTGGCTTAATAATATTTTTTAAAGTTATATTGTTAACTACTATGATTTAGAGCAGTAGTTAATATGAAAAGCTCCAAATCACATCAGGAAATTTAGTATGGAATTATATCACTTACTGTAAAACATAATGACAATTAAGAAGAGACTAATTCTTTAGTCAATAAAAGGAGATTATTGACTTCTTTTGAAAAAAAATTAAATTCGTACTTAAATCACATGACATTTTCAGTTCACTGATTAAACTGGACATATTTCAAGCTATATGTAATTTAGAATGCCCAGTAATAAAAGGACTAAAGGAAGTTATCTAAATTGAAATGGACTCTTCTACATACAGTAGCTCTAAAACTAAGGTATGTTAAGTAGGATGAATATGTTATTTTTTGTGATCTTTCATATTGAACATATATCATGATAATAAATATCTCAACTTATCTGCATTGTCTTCTCTTTCTCAAGTATGTGTGCCAACTTGCAAACAAGACTGCAAATTCTTTAAATACCATGCTAAAGACTTTGTCTTCAAACTTGTCCTCTCCAAATGTCCACACACAGGTTCTTGGCACAAAGCTCGACCTGGTCAGTTGAGACATAATCATTAAGTACCAATAAAAAGTTGCTGGGTCAAACTGCGTACTGGATCTCTGAATTTCCCAGCAACTCCAAATCTGGGCAGTGTCTTTATAGATTAAACCTATCAAAAATGCATCTCCTGGCCGAGCACGGTGGCTCATACCTGTAATCCTAGCCCTTTGGGAGGCAAAGGTGGGTGGATCACCTGAGGTCAGGAGTTCGAGAACAGTCTGGCTAACATGATGAAACCCCATCTCTACTAAAAATATAAAAATTAGCCGGGCGTGGTGGCACACACCTGTAATCCCAGCTACTCAGGAGGCTGAAGAAGGAGAATCGCTTGAACCCGGGCGGCAGAGGTTGCAGTGGGCCAAGACCGTGCCATTGCACTCCAGCCTGCACAACAAGAGTGAGACTCCATCGCAAAAAAAAAAAAGTATCTCTTTTATAGTTGCTTGGAAGTTTATAAGTCTATCATATTTGATATTGGCGTGTAATTGTAAAAACTAAAAAATAGCAGCTGTTATCAAGCATTAATTTCACAGACTCTTTCTAAAACATCACATTAAATTCAAGCATCACAAGAAAGTAGTTGACATGGATAATAAGATATTAAAGGTATTCACAAGAGCCAATAATATTGATTTCTATTAATATTTAGAGATGGGATAGAGCATTATTTCATATTAGGTATTTGAAAAAGAATACATGGGGGGAATGTTTCTTTTATTCTTCTTTTTTTTTTTTTTTTTTTTTACCTCATTTCCATCTTCATCAGTTATTGAGATGTAGTTGGGATGAGTCTTACTTGGGTAGGACAACAGGACATCATAATGAGCTAGCTCAACAGAATCCAGGCCAAATTCTTTCCACTGGGATTGAATCTGCTTTGCAAGCTGAAAATTTTGTTCTGTTCCTGCTAAATGTGGTATCCGTGTAAAATTACTGGGGAACAAAAATTGAAAGTGGTTAGGTATTAATGTTTACTCAACCTTTATTCCAAATCAACAACAAAATAAAGCAGATTTACACAAAAATACTTTGAAGTGTGATACGTTAAAAAATTGAAGTGGCACTATTACTGCATGAAATAGATTTCCAGTCTGCTTTGAAATTTTTATGCTGTAATTTGTACTAAATCAATGGAAAAATTGGAGAAACTGATCTTTGTGAGTGTCATTATGTGCAATCCTATGCCTATATCCTCGTATGGCAGATTAATAAAGTGTTATATTCTTTCTTAAGACCTATACATCTTAGAACGTGCATGGAATTATCTGTTTATATCACTGAGGAAAATATTGAAACAGACAAAAATATTTTATCCAAAAGACCAAGGTGTGACATGGCAAGAATTACTAATAATTACATTTATCTAAACACTGAGAGTTATAAACAAGTGATAAACTCTTTGATTAGCAACCATTTATAAAGTTCCTTTATCAGAGAATAATCTGAACGTACTGACACAAGTTCAGAATGAATCGCTTGCACTCCATCTATCATACAGAGTAATACACTTTAAATCAATGACAATAATTAATCTGAAGAGGAATATCTTTAACAAAGAAACTATGTGGCCAAAACTTGGCTACCAGAAATATTTTCAGGAGAAGACTGATTTCTCATTTAATATATTTAGTTTCTGGTGCTTTTGATTGTTTTAGATTTCTCCCTCCTGGGAAATTTCTCGATTCCCTGAAGAGCTCATTAGTAAGTATTTTTAACTTAAGCCCTTAAATATATGACAAGACATTATGTAGCATGAATATATATATATACACACACACACACATATGTATTTCTAGTTCATGAACTTTTGGAACTTCATAAATTTCTACTTCTAAATATGTAGTTTTCTAAAATCGACATATTCCATCCTTATGGTGATTTTAAAAAACCCAATAAGCTACATGACTATGATAATCCCAACTTCAAGGTTCATTTTACCTTGTATCTTAATTTTTTTCATTTGGTGAATCAACAATGAATTAAATTAACTCAATTTTTTAAAACTGGAATTTCCTGTAACTTGTTTACTTTTAATAATTACCTTAAAGTTCTTTAAATTGCATTTATAAAAATAGCATTAAAATCCTCATTTGGTAAACGTTTAGGGGCACAACATCTTACACAGAATTTCTAATATGTAAAATATGGCAGCGAAAAGAGCACAAACACAAGCAGCAGCTAAGGATTCTCTATCCCTTATCAGTGTGCACCTGCCGGGAAAACGGAAAAACAGCCAACATGTTGCTATTTTCTTCCAATAAAAAGATCACAAACTGTAATGTAACTAATGTCAAATGCAGATTTCCTGAAGTGCCAGCTATGCCTTTGTCCCTGCAAGGAAAAGGAATTACTATGAGGAATCTTGAACCTACTCACGAAAAAGGAGGGAGAAAATCATTATCAGGCTTTGCTACTATAAGCAAATTTTCTTGTAACGGTGTTGTCACTACCAACTAGGAAACAACACTGTGCTATTACCATGGTTGGGGCTCACTCATCTGAAGCAAAACAGATTCCAGAAAAGATCAGTAGAAACAAAGATCCATTGCTAATGCTAAATAAATTAATTATCATAAATCATGTAAGTGGCATATTACAGGTGTTGTCATTAACTCCGTATGCAACCCTAGCTGTGTCTTTCGTTTCTCATCTGTATATGGGGAGAATATCACTATCTCATTACCTCACAAAGACTTGAGGCTCAATTAGACTGCATATTAAACAGCACTTCTCAATGATTTTAATCACTTGAGATGTGTGTCACAAGTTGTTGAACCTACTAGAATGTGAAATTTTGTTAAATAAATAAGAATAAAATTACTATTTTACAATTTTGCCCAAATAGCTAAATTCTGTTTCTATATCTCTGTAGGGCTGATTTAAATATGTTCATAGTATTGTCACGTTATCTCATTTTTCTTTTTTTTTTTTTAAGAGACAGTCTGTTGCTAGGCTAGAATGCAGTTGTGCAATCATAGCTCACTAAAACCTGGAACTCCAACCTCCTGAGTAGGTAGGACTACAGGCACATGCCAACATGCCCAGATAATTTTAAAAAGTATTTTGTAGAGACAGAGTCTCACTATGTTGCCCAGGCTGGTCTCAAACTCTTGAACTCAAGGGATCTGCCTGCCTTGGCCTCCCAAAGGACTGAGACCAGTGGGTGAGCCACTATGCCTGACTACATTAACTCAGTTCTTAAAGAGAGCTACTGTTATTTCTGTTTTAGTACACTTCATCCTGTTTGCAAATAATCTGGCTGTGTTTCCAAGAGTTAAAGTGACTTGAAGGCATGTAGTAAAAGATGGCATTAGCTGGGCATGGTAGCATGTACCTGTAGTCCTACCTACTGGAGGGCTGGAGCTCCAGGCTGCAGTGAGCTATGATTGTGTCACTGCACTCCAGCCTGGCAAGAGTGAGACCCTGTCTGAAAAAACAAAAAACAAACAAACAAAGTGATAATGTGACAAGACAATACTTGGAACATATTTAAACCGGCCTGACAGAGATCACAAATGGATTGTTGCTATTCTGGAAAACGTGTAAATTCTCAATTCTCACCTTTTTTTTTTTTTTAACAAAATTTGATATTCTAGTATCAACAAATTACTTGTGACACACATGTCTCTCGAGTCATTAAAAAAATTAAGAAGTGTAGTTTAATAGGTGATTTCATTGGGTCTATATATCTATATTCAAATACAGACCAATAAAATTATGAGACCAAAAGTCTAAAATACCTTTTAAAACAATCTTATCTTGCAAAACAGGGTAGAGAAGGAAAATCCCTCTAGAGAGGTGCAAAATAGTAAACAGATCTGTGAATTCAACTGGGTGTTTTCAAAGAAGGGAAAACACAGACAACCCTATGCCCCAAGGCAGAGTAAAAACAAGCTGCTCCTAATTAATCCTCCCATTGACTACTGAGGCGGATATTTCAGAAGCAGTGGGGGCTTTTAAGAGCAGAACAAAAGATGATAGAGGGGGACAAGATGGAAGGTCAGGGCCTTTAATAGTCCGTGTCCCACGGGTATATTTTAATTGAAAGCTCTCTGATGGACAAATGGCAATTGGAAATCTGGAGAGTTTAGGAGGCTTCTGGAGAGTCTGTGATCCTTGGAGGGATGAAAGTGAATTCTTTCAATCTCTTTCTTTTGTGGGTTAATGCTGAATATCGCCCTGAGTTTTGGCTAGCGGAGCCTTGGTTAGGGATATGGATAATGAACAAGAAGCTGACTGCTTAATCTTGCTTGAGGGTCTCAAAAGAGAAATAAAGAAAGGCATTTATTTTTCTTTTTTGTTGGTCAATCTATGTCACAAATTATTGGTACAGGTAGGCAGGAGCAGGGCAGGAGAGGGCTTTCCCCCCGACCCACTAGAGTGTCAGGTGATGGTTCCGAAATAATCCCATTGCCTCTCTAAAAATGGTAATTGAGCAGTGCCAGGGCGAGATCATCTCTTGACGCTCCACACCTGTTAACATCAAAATCTTAATTGAATGCAGACTCCAGGGCGAAGCAACTTCCTGGGCATGCGTGTTAGCGACAAAAATGGTGCAGTATGATCTTCCGGGTATACGCCAGAAAAATGAAGAGTGCCTCAGACGGGCGTATGTGTACCTCCCTAAACGCTGGCGCTCACTTCCGAAGGGTTAGGACGGCTCTGCACATGAGGGCGGCCCACCCTAAGGGAAGAAATGTGGGAAAGAGGTGAGCTTAAAAAAGTCTTAGGATCACAGTTAAGTGGGGCACTTGGCCTTCTCTCACCTTCATGTGCCTGCTTGGGTCTCTTCCAAGCTCACCTTCCTTTCTTTCCTGTTATTAGACCTTTTTAAATAAACTTCCATTCCTGCTCTGGAACTTGCCTCAGTCTCTTTTTCTGCTTCATGTCTCCGCTGAAATCTTTCTTCTGAGGAGGCAAGGACTGAAGTTGCTATCGACCTTATGGATCAGCTTAACTTGGGGTAACTCGGATCCCTTCTACCACTAATACTGGGGCAGGAAGAAAGGTGGAACAGCAGTTCTGTCCCAGAGTAAAGACCATACCTTGCTGGACCTCCACTTTTATTATACCTACTATGCATGATTATAGTGGAATAAGTGCAAGAGGCAGAGGAGGGGTTTCCACAAAGATAAAGAAGTTTGAACTGATACACTAGAATATGCTGTGCAAAAAAAAAAAAAAAAAAAAAAGAAGTTTGAGCTTCAGAGTTTCACATTTAAAAGGGCGCTTCCAAAGACCTGAGAGGTATCCTATTAATTTTTATTTAGAGTTTTAATTCTATTGTAATTAATACAAACATATGTGCCTGTATGATTATATGTGTGCACATCTATGCATACTAATGTGTGTGTGTGTGTAAAAATGGTCTTTTTATTTATAATTACAATTTTTATTCACCAGGGAATCCTGGAATCATTAGAAGGACTTCAAGGATTTTTGGAAACATGAGCTAAGTCAATTTGTAAACCCACAAAAGGGATCTCACGCTTACAAAAAAGCAAGTATTTGAATCAATTATATATAGTAATTCTAAATAAGTATTTTCTTTTTGGTTACTTCTTAAATTTACTTATTTATCTCTTTTGTTCTATACTGGAAATAGCTATTTCAAAAAGTAAGGAACTAGTCTTTAAAATATGCCAAATATATGCTCTTTGATTTCATCCATATCATAATAAGATCATCATTCCCATTTTACAGATGTGGAAGAGAGGGCTCAGAAAGGTTTAGTATTCATCCAAAGTATTAATAGGCAAAGACGGAATTAAAACTCAATTCTAACTCCAAAGTCCATTTTTTTTAAACTAAAATACATTATCTTTCTCTAAAGCATGAATCAGCAAACTAGTTTTCACTGACCAAATCTGGCCCACTACCTGTTTTTATACAGTCCACAAGCTAAGAATGGTTTTTATATTTTAAATTGGTTTTAATAATAATAATATTTTGACACATCAATTATATGAAATTCAAATTTCGGTGCCCATAAGTAAAGTTTTGTCAGAACTGACACATTGTTTGTACTTTCTGTGACTTCTTTTGTGCTGCAATAGCAGAGCTGACTAGCTGTGACACAGATCAGCTGACTTATAAAGGCTGGTCCTTTTACAGAAAAAGTTTGCTGACTCCTGCTCTAAATCTCTGTAATGACAAGGTTTAACTGAAAGTATAATCCTCCTCAGATGAAATGTGATACAAGATCTTCAATAAATAAAACTTTAAGAAAAATGCCAGTTCCTATATATAAAATATCGAACCAAAACAGAATGATAAATGTTTCTAACAACTTGTCCATATAAACTTTGGAGAACGTGCTTACTATAAGAACTTCTTGATGTTCTCAGCTTTCAGTTCATCCAAAAATACTTTCATATTGTACTTTGGAGTAATGTTAATAGGTTCATTGGAAGATTTTATAAACCACCCTGAAAAATACATCCAAAAATAGGCATGAGATGTGAGCTCATAGATAGCACTTATTTTTTTTTATTATTGTTGTATTCATCACTTGTAAAACACAAATTATCAATTACCTTGGACATTAGGTGAGATTTTCTGAAGTTTAATTTCTCTTGTCTACTTTCACTGAAAAAAAAATCATGCAAACTGATTTTTAAGTTACAAACCAATTGTAATGTATTTTTAATCCAACTTCAATGATAGTTATTACTGTTATTCTAAGAAATGTTTTATGAGATAATAAGTACTAAAATAAAATGACATTAACGTTTCAACTAATGGGTATATAAACAAGATCGCCTGAAAATGAAGGTAAAAAGGAGATCCACCTTCTACCTGCATAAAGTTTCTATCTTCAGTGACTGCTCCTCTGCTGACTCAGAGTAAGCATTAATACATTTTTATAATGAATTACGAATATATTTCAGGTACATAAATTATTTCCAAGTGTTGAAAGGAATTCAGACTTCTAATTTGCTCTGATTGTGAAACTATAACAAAATGCTGTGAGAGTTTGTGTTTCCAGTGAAGTAGGCTTGAGAAATCCAAGTTCAGAAAGCTACAATGAAATTACAGTTTACCCAACCTCTCTGCCAGACACCCAGTGCAGCACAGGCGACCAGAAGAAATGGATAGCTAGATCCTACAGTCATTAGACCTTGCAGTTGGCTTTTAACCTGAAGGAGATACGGCAAGATTCCAGGGTTTATTTAGAGAAATTACAGGATCTGGGAATAAAATCATTACAAAATTAGCACCCAGCCAGCTTTCATGGAGCTTTCTAATTATTAATTATTCCGGTTATTAATCACATGCATACAAATGCATATACATATATACATAGACATCAAAATATGTGATTGGGCACAAACAATAATAAGATTCCACCTGCGCATAAAAGAGAAAGACTTGGATTAGAGTGAGGGATCAGGGAACAACACACTGAGGATGAGATGCTTGAACTGAGATCTGAAAAATGAACATGATGAAGAGGATGGAGGCCTGTAGGGGGAGGGGAGAGCGGAGAATCCTAGGGGGTCGGGGTCAGACATCAGTAAAGAACTCTTCTGTGTCAGCCACTGAGCAGAGAATACAGGGATGGGAGTGAGGGCCATACCAGGAAGAATAAAACCCTTTTAAGAGACAAAGATTGTTATGAGCACAGTGTGTGGTTCAAAAATCTTTTAACAACCCAAAGGTTATACAGCAAGCTAGTAGAAGAGATTGAATTTGTTTAAACCCAGCTGGTCCATGTCCTGTGCTTCTAAATCCCGAAAGAGGGTCAAGAATTCCAAGCAGGATTGGACTTCCTGGTGATACCTTAGACTAGTCCTATGCATTAAAGTCCAATGAGGAGCATCTTGGTAAAAGAAGAAATAAAGTGCCAAAAATCCCCGCACTGTGCTAGGAGATTTACATGCTGTATTGTTTCCTATTACTAATAATTTGCAGATAATATTATCTTCATCATAAAGTAGGGAAACTAACGCTGAGAGGAACTCAGTAGCTTGTTCAAGGCCACTAAGAAGTGGCAAAGTCAAAATTGGAATTTAATAAAAGAGTCTGAGCTGGCCTGTGCGGTTTGGATTAAGTCTGCAAATCAGTACACAGGAAAAAACGCGAAAGACCTGCTGGTAAAGAGCTGTTCAGATCGCTGACCTGGTTCACCCAGTTTCCAAACTTGCCTGTGTTACTTCCAAGCACAGAAAGCGCAGAGAAAAAAATTTCCTTGTGCAGCACTGTCCTGAATTCTACCCTACACCTGAAACAGTACGACCGGAGAAAAAAACCCCAAACAAGTCTTGGTGCACCGCTCCCTAGCCGACCTGGTTCAGCAGCCCCCAGAGTTTGGCGCTGGTCCTAAACCTTTAAAGTGCCCTGTCTTGCAGGGCTCCAGCAGGTGGAACCTTCCTGTGTCCAGTTTCGGGTTCTCTCTGTTCCACCCTCAGCCTGAGTGACTGTCCTACAAGCAGCTTGTCGAGAACTCAGCAATGCCCCATTCCCAGCGAACTCGAGGGGTGTTCACCCCACATTACCCGACCCTAATCGCCGCCCCTAGGGAAGACCAGCAACAGGACCCCACTCAGCAGCCGAACCGCGAAGTCGCGGCACCGCAGCACCACGGGGAAGACTCCAAGGTTTGCTTGGCGAGGTGCGCCCCTACCGAAGAGGAAGCCGAGGAGAAAGAAGCCGCCGGCCAGCGCCAGTGCTCCAGCGCACGGCCAGCGCGGGCGGCGCGCGGAGACCGCAGCCGAGTCGGTTTCGTGCAGGAGATTCCACATCTCGGTGCGAGCGGAGCCGGCCTCCCTGTGCCGCTGCTGCTCCACGGCGCCCCTCCACTCACCGGGCGGGGTAAAGTCTCTCTCACTAATGCCTCACTTATCAGCCCTGGAGGCTGGAATTCGCTCCCTGCCCTGGGGTCCGGTTTCAGAAACGCGATAGCAGCGTTCCTAGAGTGCCCTGAACCAATCCGAGCGAGAGGGAGGCAGTATCTGCATGCAGAAGGAAACCCGGCCCCTTTCTAGAGGCATCTTAAAAAAAACAAGTTTCTGGGAAAATGTCCAATTCTTGCTTAAAAATGAGAGGAAGAAGGAGAGAGACTCTCCTCTCCACTGCTATAATTACCAGGAATTTTTTTCAGCTCCGAGATTCTATAAAATCTTTACAACACTCTGCTGAATAAAAGTAGAGCAGAAAAAAGTGCACTTTTTTTTCCATAGTCAGGAATGGTTGTCATCAGTGTAAATCACCACCGCGCTTTTTCTCCTAATGGATATTATTGTTCTTAATAAACATTTGGGTATTATCCGCCGCTTACGTTACAAAACCATTTTTTAAAGAAATAATACTGGAACTTGTCAAAGGCAAAGACTTTATTTTCATATCCAGGCTGTGTTTGGCTACTGTCTTACGTAATAGATATAAAATCAATCTTGGTTAAATGAATCAGAAGAATCAATCATTCAAAATTCTATCCCTGCTATAGATTCTCAATAATAATAATGATATCTTGAGGGAGAGAATAACTATGTGCTTTATAAAATAAAATAAACTGTGTTCTTAGAATCCATGAGAGAGGCCATGCGTTGAGTAGGAGTACTCTGTGGAAGCACTGCTTTTAACAGATCCATAAGGTACAGGTAGGATTTGAACCACTGGAGATGGGAAGAAACATTAGGGGCTGGGGGCTAGCTGAGTAGGCAAAGGTGGAAAACTCAGAGTATATTCAAGGAATAGCAAACAGTTTGCTTTGAGAAAGGGAGGGCACAGGATGAGTTAATTGGTGACAGATGGGCTAGATTATACAGTCTTGGGTGATTCAATAAAGACTTTCTGACCAAAGTGAGAAATTTGGGAAAATTAATTTGTCAACAGTGAACCAAGACAACTCCTAGATGTCCTAGGGCAGGAAAGAAGGGAGTTTCTTCATCTCTTTCTAACAAAATCCTGAGTGTACTATATCATTCCCGATGTTCCTATTGTTAAATCTAATCAGAGATGGTCAATAATAGTGGGTAATATTTAAAGATCACTTAATATAAGTGATGCACGTTATGTACCTCACCTCTTTTAATCACCATTGAAACCCTTCAAGGCTTGTACTATTACTCTTCCTGATTTACACATGGTAAAACTGAAAATTTAGCAAGATTAGGTAAATCATTGAAAGTCACAAAGCTAAGACATAATATAATGTCTGTCTTATACTTTGCACCACTCTACAGCCTCCATTCAGCACAGGATATCTTTAGGGAGTTTGCTTGTGGCATTGGAGGGAGCACTGGGCTTGGAGTCAGAAGACTGTTAACAGACTTTGGACCTAGTCCTGCCCAAGCTGCGTACCCTTGGGTGCTAAGCATTCAACTTACTGGAATATATCTCATCATTTCTAAAACATGAGATCACTCAGTAACATTACCCAGTACACTTGGTTAATGTGTTTTCTTTGAAGGTTAAATGTGATTATAAGTAAGGCAAATTTCAGTTAAATCTAAAAGTGATTTTTGAACATTAGAATTTGTTCAATTAATAATTTAATTAATAAGACTATGGTGAAGAGGATGTATTTGAAGAATTCAGACAACGAATGAACATCTATCACATATTACAAGTCTTGTGAAACAGTTTAGTGGAGAAGAAACCTTCAAAAAGTAATTAATAACCAATATAACTGCACATTTTCTATATGGTAGACACTATACTATGCGTTTTATATGCATTACTTCATTTAACTCTCATGACTTATCCTGAAAGAATTTAAACTCTCTAATAGGTGATTATGTAAACCACACTAGATTTTTCCATTGCACCCTGTAATATTATTTACCTTTTACAGATAAGAAAACTGAGGTTTAAAGAAATTAACTTTTGCAGAGCCCTAAGGAGTTAAAAGAAAAATGAAAAATGGATTTAGCTGGCAGGAACAGAAACGGGTAGAGGGGATTGAACGTTCCAAGAATAGGATCAACTGTAAATGGCTTAGCACCCAAGCATCCTGTTACGAGCACCCAGCTCACCGCCCATCTGCACCCAAGCATCCTGTCTACAAGCATTCAGCCTAAGGAGCACCCTTATAAAACTCCATTGCAGTCTCTGCCTCTTTGCAGACCCTCTGCTGTCTGGCCAGTTGCCCTCTTGCAACATGTCTCCCATTTTCTCTAAATAAATATACCTTTCTAAACTTATTCCTGTCTTGGTATTAGGTAAATTCCTTTAGTACCTGCATGCCAGCCTCAGACAGTTGTTGACCATAACAACTTTCTCAAGAAAACAATTGGCAGATGTTTGTGTTCTGAATCCCATCAATAAACATTCGGCCACACTGTATTTTCTTCTTTAACTATTGGGAAAAAATTGAAGATGATGCTTCATGTCAGAATTTGTAGAAACAAACATGAACTGAATCGAGGTATTTTACTCACCTGTGAGGTGTGTTCTTGAAAAACATGGAAATATTTTTAATTCTTCTTATTTCCAGCCTTTTACCCATATTTGCTTTTGAAAAATATTTAGTCAAGAAAAATCACTGGCTGCTACTTCTTTTATTTAATTATTTAGAGTCAAGGTCTGGCTTTGTCACCTCAAACTCCTGGGCTCAAGCAATCCAATCCTCCCACCTCTGCCTGTGAAGCAGCAGAAGTTACAAACACAAGCCACCATGCCTTACTAATTTAAAAAAATTTTTTGTAGAGACAGGATCTTGCCATATTGCCCAGGCTGATCTTGAACTGGTCACAAGCAATCCTCTTGTTTTAGCCTCCCAAAGCCCTGGAAATAAATGCATGAGCCACTATGCCCAGCCTCCTTGGCTGCTTCTTAATCTGTAAACATAGCATCCTTGAACTCTAAACTGCATGCTCCAGAAGATAAAAATTCTAATTTATTTTAAGATAAAAATTTTAAGATAAAATTGAAAGATAAAATTTCAAAGATAAAATTTTTAAGATAAAATTTTAAGATTAAAATTTTAAGATAAAAATTCTAAACATAGCTCTAGAAGATAAAAATTCCAACTTATTTCCCCAAGTAATTTGATTTGTTTTTTAATTTTAATCTTTTTAAATTGGGGGTGGTTACATAGGCATTTGTATTTGTTGAATTATTTTTGTCATACATTAAAAATATGTGCACTTTATTGTATATGAAGTATACATTTTTAAATTGATTTAAACCAAAAGATAGGGCCATAGATAAATAAGAATGTTCCCTAATGGTTCATCTGAATTTCACTCTTTCATACTTCTCATTCTCCTTATGCTAATTTGACCTAAAGTAGGGGAATATTTGCAGAGGGAACTTTGTAGACAAATTTCTTTGCTTTGGAATTTTGAAAAATAGAAAATGTAGTAATACTGTTTCCAATTTAATGATGAAATGTAGTAGTAAATGAACATATTTTAGGAAAACTGTCTGTAATATTTAAATAAAATATATATTTTTTTCTGTTAATTTTTATTACTAAAATAAAATGCTTTTGTTTGTTTGTTTTTTGGAGATGGAGTCTTGCTCTGTCACCAGGCTGGAGTGCAGTGACACAATCTTGGCTCACCACAACCTCTGCCTTCCAGGTTCAAGTGATTCTTCTGCCTCAGCCTCCTGAGCAGCTGGGACTACAGGTGTGTGCCACCACACCCAGCTAATTTTTGTATTTTTAATAGAGACAGGGGTTCACCATATTAGCCAGGATGGTATCAATCTCTTGACCTCGTGATCTGCTTCCCAAAGTGCTGGGATTACAGGCATGAGCCACCTTGCCCAGCCAAAATACTTATTTCCACCCTCCCCTCCTCTGTATAAAAAGTAAGAAGCTCAAGTTCCATTTTATATCCCTCTGTCCTTTCCCTTAACATATCACTGTCCAGAGGTGAATACTGTCAGCATTTTGGTGGTAATCATTTCAGACATTTTTCTTCAAATACACACAACACTCTTTGCATGAAAAAATGAAATCAGGCCATGCCTTTATTTTTATTTTAAGAAAACTGTTAATTAACATTTACATACATAAAATGTACAAGTCTTTAATGTACAGCTTGATGAGTTTTTACAGAATGAACACACTGGTCATTCAGCATCAAGATCAAGAGGCAGAGCATCACCAGAACTCCAGAAGCCCTCATTACATCCCCTTTACATCGTTATCTTTCGTGCAGACAGGTATCCACTATTTTCCTGTTCTAAATTCTAACACTAATGTTTAGTTTGGCCTGTTTTAAAATTTCTGCCACTGGAATCATGCAGTATTTATATTTCTGTTTGGATTGTTTCCCTAGGAATTATGCTTGTGAGATCCATCAGTAGTGTGCTAGTGAATCAGCTCTAACGAAGGTGAAAAGCCTTGGTTTGCAGCATTTACTGATTTCTGTGATGCAAATATTCCCACCGTGGCAGATTTCAAGGAAACAAGAAATTACAGAATGTTCAGCTGAAAGGGATAGCCATAATTGCCTTTTGTAAGCTGGCAGAAGCAGGCCACAGCACACCGCTGGACAATCCTTATTTTTCCATGTAGCAATAGTTCATTCATTTTCAGTGCCCTGGACTTATCAATTGCATAAATATTTCACAGTTTATTTATCTTTTCTCTCCTTGATAGATTTTTAGATTTTTCTCTAGTTCTTGGCTATTAGAAATTGTACTTCAGTGAACCTTCTTGTGCATATCTTTTGGAGATCATACGTATTTATTTTTGTGGGTATTTATCTAGAAGTCATAGGTATGTATATGTTTAAATTTAGTAGAAAAGTTTAGAGTTTTCTAAGGTTTTTAGGTACTACTCATACCAGAGGAGTATGTGAAATTTCATTTTCTCTATATTCTTGCCAACCAACTTGTATTTTACTGAGCCACAACTAAAATGGAGCAGATTTTCCTGTGGTTGCTGCTAATTTCTACTCTTCTTTTTATGCACCGACCAAGCGTTTTGTCCCATTTTCTCTTGGGTATTCTGCCTTTTTCTTTTTGATTTGTAGGAGTTTATATATATATTATATCTATAATTTTGTAATTTATTTTGTTCAGTAATGCAGATTTTTATATGACTACATAAAAGATCTATCTTATTTTGTCACTTTATAGTATTTTAAAGGATAGACATAAAAATGGGGTATTTCATTTTTATTCATATCAAAATTCTTATCAAATATATGATTTGCAAACATTTACTCTGACATTTTAGTTGTCTTTTCACTTTCTTGGTAATGTCACATAAGTACTTAAAACAATTTTTTTTTTTTTTTTTACCTATACCTGATTCACATAAGAATTTAATAGATGCTCCCTGCCTTACTGGCTTACAAAGATTTGGCTTAGGATTTTTTTTTCAACTTTATGATGGTGCATAAATGATATATATTTAGCAGAAACCATACTTCAAGTACTCACATAATCATTTTGCTTTTCACTTTTTGTATAGTATTCAATACATTACATGAGATATTTAACACTTTGTTATAAAATAGGCTTTGTGTTAGATGTTTTTGTTCAACTGTAGGCTGGCTTTGTATTAGATGTTTCTGTTCAACTGTATGCTAATATAAGTGTTCCGGGATGTTTAAGTTAGGTAAGGCTAAGCTGTAATATTCAATAGGTTAGGTGAATGAAATCATATATACCCGATTTTAAATTTATCTCAGTCACTCACATATGCAAATATGGGCAAATTGTTCAATTTTATCTCATTTATAATCTTTACCACTCCCAGAAAAGACTCTTCTCAAAGTTACCAATGATCTATTTATTGTCAAAGGCAGTGATCAGTTCTCTCAGTTCTCCTTGATTCTGTGTGTGTGTGTGTGTGTGTGTGTGTGTGTGTGTGTGTGTGTGTAGGATGACTGAACTGAACCATGTGGTATAGTACAGCCAGAAGAGTGCTTTAGACCCATAAAATCATTCTATTCTTACCAAATAGAAAAAAACATGACAAAGGTGTAAGTTTCCATAAAGATCAAAAGTCTTTACACCTATGTAAGAAGATATTTTAAATAATATAAAAGCCAAAGAAAATTAAATCCAGTGATATAACCACTGGGTGGGCTTGCAGAGTTCTGTGGGAAAAATGATTATAGGTGAAATCCAAACTGAAGCATGTAATGTATCTGGGCTATAAGATCTACAAGACCATTTAGCGGGTTGATATGGTGACTACAGATAAGACTGAGTATGTCCTATCACAGTAAACAGATATCAGTGTCCCTGGTCAGTATCTTAGGTGCACATGCATATTCCAATCATCTAAGAGAGTATCCTCAAAGACTCTGTGATAACACTGTTTCTTTTTTTAATTAATTAATTTATTATTATTATTATTTATTATTATTTTTTGAGACGGAGTCTTGCTCTGTCGCCAGGCTGGAGCACAGTGGCGCAGTCTCGGCTCACCGCAACCTCCGCCTCCTGGGTTCAAGCGATTCTTCCGCCTCAGCCTCCCAAGTAGCTGGGACTACAGGCGCGTGCCCAATGCCCGCTAATTTTTGTATTTTTTTTTTTTTTTTTTTTTTTTTTTAGTAGAGACGGGGTTTCACCATGTTGGCCAGGATGGGCTCGATTTCTTGACCTCGTGATACACCCGCCTCGGCCTCCCAAAGTGCTGGGATTACAGGCGTGAGCCACCGCGCCCGGCTATTACTGTTGCTTCTTTTGTGGGAAAGCTTACTTTTATCCTTAAAATATTTAAAGTAAACATAGAAATATTTAAGTAATTCTCTGTCTCTACCAAAAATAGACACAGTATCTGGGCTTGGCGGCTTGTGCCTATAGTCCCAGCTACTGGAGAGGCTAAGGTGACAGGATAGGTCGCACCTGGGAGGTTGAGGCTGCAGTAGGCTGTATTTGTTCCACTGCACTCCAGCCTGGTTGACAGAATGAGACCCTGTCTCAAAAAAAAAAAAAAAAAAAAAAAAAAAAAGAAAGAAAAGAAAAAAGAAAACAGAAGTTAAGATTACTAATAATTATAAATTAAATATATTAGGCTTACAAGAATTAATTTTAAGTACTTAGAAGTATTTGTTGGACAGACCATTGATTTTCCTAAGAAATTAATAGAATACATTTATAAATGTTGTTTGAAATGTTTAACAGTATTTAATTAACTATGTAAAATAAGACAAACACTACGAAATATCCTGTAAGTTATTCTTAAAATTTATTAGATTTCTAAATAGAATAAGATATATATGTGAACATAAAGAAGCTTAAAAAGTTTTCTAAAAAATCTAGCTTCAATCAGTTAAATATTGATTATAAAAATTAAAGTAAAACTTTGAAGAATTTTCTATATATCTACCTGTCCTCAAGGATATAACCACTCTCACAGTGCAGACACTCAGAGAGTTTAACAGTCAATTGCTAATTCCCTCATTAACACTTTCTCTACTAGACTGTGTGACACCATTGTCCTCTGAAACTGACTGGCATCCCTTCTCAGTCTCCTTTGCCAGCTCCGCCTCTTTTTACCAGATCTTTAAATGTTGGAGTGTCCCAAGACTCTCCCTTGGGCCCTCCTCTTTTTATTCTAATCCAAATTTAACTTCTCAAAGTATGTTTTCACCGATTAGCATAATGTTTCAGTCTTCCTGGAGAATGCCCTTTGAAACTGTTTTTTCCTATAGAACTTCCTCCTTTCCCTTGACTTCCTTGCCCTAGAGGGGAAGAACTAGAACAGGGCACATCAAATTACTCAGGAGGCAGGACAAGAAATAAGGAACTGAATCATCAACAGCTGGAGAAAGAAAGCAGACGTCAGGATCATTTCACAGAGTCAGAGTCAGGTGGATAAGCCCATGCTGGTGAACAGCATACTTCTCCTGCTACTCCTGAAGCGTAAAGAAGTCTTTCTCCTACCAAGTCATCCTAGTTAGTAATCTTACAGGGCACAAAGAGCTCGTTTGCACATTGGTTAGTAATTCAAAATACCGCTAAAGTTTTGCATATTATGAAAGTACTATAGTCGCAGGGCTGAGAAAAGGAGTAAATAAGACAGTGTATATAAAAACACTTGCTTCAGCGCCTGGCTCTGTGGTTAATAAATATTGTTAGTATTAGTTATCGTTATTATGATGATGATTTCCAAAGTGTCCATTAAAAGATATGGAAGAATGGGGACAGCAATAACACTGAGAGAATATTTCCTTATTTCCAACTATTAACCCAACTTAATTGCCATTAAGGAAGAAAGAGCAACTTTAACAAAGATTTTAAGTTGCAGTGGATGTTCAACTTTAAATCCATCCCACAAAAATTTCTAAGCAAAGGAGCATAGAAGATTTAATCTCATTTTCTAGGTAGTATAGACTTACCTGTAAGAACAAAATAAAAACTTGGGGAAATGTTAGGGAAGGTAAATAAGAGGTGTGAAGGACTGATTATTACAATCTCTTCTTTCCCTTCTTGACTTTTATTGCTAATGGGTAATCAAAGATGCAAAGAACGTGCTGAGAAATAACCTAAATAAATAAGCCAGTATAACACAAAGATCATTTTAAACAAAGTAAGACCCTGTCTCAAGAAAAACAGAAAAAAAGGGTCGGGCGCGGTGGCTCACGCCTGTAATCCCAACACTTTGGGAGGCCGAAGCGGGCGGATCATGAGGTCAAGAGATCGAGACCATCCTGGCTAACATGGGGAAACCCCGTCTCTACTAAAAAATACAAAAATTAGCTGGGTGTGGTGGCGCGCGCCTGTAGTCCCAGCTACTTGGGAGGCTGAGGCAGGGGCATTGCTTGAACCCGGGAGGTGGAGGTTACAGTGAGCCAAGCTCGCACCACTGCACTCCAGCCTGGCGCCTGGCAACAGAGCAAGACTTTATCTCAAAAAAAAAAAAAAAAAAAACCATACAAACAAACAAAAAAAAAACGTAAACAAAATAAGATACAATCTGCTAAAATGACAAGTGGCATTTTAAATGACAATTGTCACAGCTTCTTCTTTCATGTATTTCTTCCTTCATACATACACAGTTTGTCAAATCGTGTAGCATACTTGAGGCATTCAGAAATAATTGGGCATCGTTCCTGCCTTTGAGTCAGTCTAATGAGGAAGAAAATCTTTCAATAATGATGTCATGTCCTTCATGTGATTACAGATCCATAGATAGAGTGCTATGGCAGCACAAAAGATAGAATAAAAATATCTTCCTGCAGAAGGCCCGAATAAGTCCAGTGCAAAGGTGATATTTGAGATGAGCCCTCAAATATTTGAGCCCTAAAACATTTCTAGAGAGTTAAGTGGTATGAATATCACAGGCAAATGAGACAGAATTTTAAAAAGCCTAAAGCCACGAAATAGCCAACGATGTTCTAGAAACCCTTTGAAGTTCAGTGTATCCAGTTTTCACATGTGATGGGAACAGGGAATCGGGGAGTAGTAGTGAATAAGAGATGAGGTTGGAAAGCTTAATTATTCAGGATTCTACACAGCAGGTAAAATAAACCAATTTCCACGAGCTTAAGCAAAAAGGAGAGGAATTCAGCGTGGTAGGAGCTTGTTATAAAGACACAAGAATGTCTCACAGAGCCCAAAGGTAGAAATGACAGTGGGTCTCAGGAAAAGCAGAAGTCAAGGTCTTGGAGATTATAAATTGAAGGAGTACTCCATTTCTAATATTGCTTCTGCTCTTCTCTCGGCACTTGCTTTATTCTGCTTTCTAGTTAATCCTGCTTTCTTTGTTACTCAATTCATACGGTAGGTAGAAGCTGGCTAGCCATACATGTAATGCTTCCAGTTACTTTAAACTTCAGTTCAACACCTTAGTAAAAATATTCTCCAAGCAAACTGACACAAGAACAGAAAATCAAACACCGCATGTTCTCACTCATAGGCGGGTGTTGAACATGAGAACACATGGACACAGGGAGGGGAGCATCACACACTGCGGTCTATTGGGGGGATCTAGTGGAGGGACGGGGCGGTGGGGAGTTGGGGAGGGATAACATGGGAAAAAATGCCAGATATAGGTGATGGGGAGGAAGGCAGCAAACCACATTGCCATGTATGTACCTTTGCAACAGTCTGGCATGTTCTTCACATGTACCCCAAATCTAAAATGTAATAAAATATATATACATAAAAAAAATTCTCCAAAGCTGAATGAGATATCTACTCTTCATCCATTTCACTGTGACTAGGGACATGAGGTTTTCAAGGTAGAAGTTCATCACAAGACTAGATTTGTATGAAATTTCGGAAAGATTTGTACATCTTGATGAAAAGTTTAAACTTTGTTTTGCAGAGAAAAAGAGTAAAGGCAAAGGTTTACAAAGATATGATGCCTTTTTTTTTCCATTTTAAGACTAAGTAGAGGTAGCTGCGAGGTATGAGTAAAATAGTCAAGAGTGACAGGTTTTTAGTCTGAACTGCAGTGAGGAGTGGAGTCATCATTTATTCAGGTAGGAGAGGGAGGGAGGTCTGGCAATAGGTTGGGTTGGTATTGGGGAGACGCAAAGTAAATTTGTTGGGCAGTGAGTCGTAGAGCAGCTTCTTTCACTGTGTGAAGTCTGAGCTGTCTAATAGACTTCTTATTGGAGACCTCAATTAAGCAATTACATATTTAATGCTGAATCTCAAGGGAGAAGTCTAGGTTGACAACAAACATGAAAAAAAGAAAACACAGGTCTCAGTCAAGATCAGAAGTATTTAGTGCACCAGCTTCTGTACCAAATCAGTCCATCCAGTTAAAAAAAAATAATGTATTCTTTTATTGCCATGAAGTTTATTTGGGTGTTACTGATTGCTCCTAGCAATGATTCAGGAATCTAAGTGCTTTCTGTCTGTGGCTGTATTGCTCCCTACAGCCTCTGAATCCTCTGCTAGAGCCTCTGTATGTTCCAGAAACCATTAGGATAAACATAGAGGGGAAAATTGTATAGGAGGTTTTTGGAGGGGGGTAAGCTGAGAAATAACCTAACAAGCCAGTATACCACAAAGATCATTTTAAAACTTAAACAATTAAAAAAAGATCTAACTTGCTAAATTAACAATTGGCAGGGCTAGCAGTTTCTTCTTTCATGTATTTCTTCCTTCATTTGAGAACTATACATACACACTGTGTGTCAACTCGTGTAGCATACTTGAGGTACAATAATGAGGACACCCCTATCTTTAAGGGAGACTGAGACATGCAGTCTAGCTGTGTTCCCAGAACAGCACGGAAATGTGTTTGGTGAACTTCTAGCCAGTTTCTGCCAGATATAGATGGTACTTGAAGTTTGAAATTGCCTCACGAGACACTATAGAATATAAATGCTTTTGCATCGATTTTTAAAAATTTTCATATTTAAAAAATGTGTTTTTCAAGTTGTATAAAAAATTCCAGCTTTGTCCTAGCTGAACTCACAGTGAAAGGAATGTTTTCAGATCTCAGATCTGAATAAATAGGGGAACAGCTTGTATCTGAGGGGGCAAGCTGGTAAAGAGGGCGCCATTTGAAAAGCTCAATAACAAGAAAGGATTTGAAGTAGCAACTAGGAGTTTCCCTTTAAGTAACCCTTTACACTCGTTCATTAAAAAAAAAAAAAAAAGTAGGCCTTTCAGATAGACGGTCTAAGGATTTCTCAACTGCTGATAATCACAAGGCAACAGAGTCTCTAGACAGGGAGAAAGTGAGAGCTGCAATGTAGTTCCAGACTCCAGAAGAAAAGGATTCATGTGCCGGGGATTGCCAGGATATCCTGTGATAACGTAGCTTCTGCTTAGAGTGCTTGGGCCTATATCTCCTATCTACTAATTTCCCTATTTCTTGGAAAAGCTGTCTGATTTTATCTGTGGTTCTATCTGGATATTTAGCATCTATTGTCATTTTATGATGTTTATTTGTTTGTTGGTTTGTTTGTTGAGAGGGAATTTCACTCTTGTTACACAGGCTGGAGAACATTGGTGAAATCTCGGCTCACCAGGACCTCCAGCTCCCAGGTTCAAGTGATTCTCCTGCCTCAGCCTCCCGAGTAGCTAGGATTACAGGCATGAGCCACCATGCCCAGCTTATTTTGTATTTTTAATAGAGACAGGTTTTCTCCATGTTGGTGAGGCTGGTCTCGAGCTCTCAACCTCAGGTTATCCGCTTGCCTTGGCCTCCCAAAGTTCTGGGATTACAGGTGTGAGCCACCACACCTAGTCTCATTTTATCATATTATCATATATTATCCAACTGAATTTTGTGGTTTAATAGAATGTTGGACTAGGAATCAGAACTGTGGTTTAATGCACTGAAAAGACATCATAATGTTATAATAACTAACAGTTATTGCATATTTGCTCTGTGTTGGGACTGTGCTTAATGCTTTACATGGAAGATTGAAAATTACTGAAGTGTTCAGTGAGCAACAAACTATGAAGGTTTATTTACGTGATAAAAATTTAGTTTGGTAACAGAATAAAATACGTAAAATGAAGTTATCTATGGTGTATGTGGGATCATTGGTGTGCTTTGTCCTTAGACATAAGTGTGGGAGGGGGTATTGCAGATGAATGTTGCTATTTCTATAACTCAAGCCAAGTAACTAAATAGAATAAAAATTTGCCATTAATTATTATTATTATTATTAATTTTGTCAAGCCTGGGCAACCGTATGTCTTACCTTCAGTAAAAAGGAATATCCATAGAGCCTAGACATTGCAAAACCAGTATATTTATTGTTGCAGCTACTTTTTTTTTTTGAGACAGATTCTCACTCTGTCGCCCATGCTGGAGTACAATGGTGTGATCTTGGCTCACTGCAACCTCTGCCTCCTGGGATCAAGCAATTCTTCTGCCTCAGCCTCCTAAGTAGCTGGAATTACAGGTACATGCCACCACACCTGGCTTTTTTTTTTTTTTTTTTTTGTATTTTTAGTAGAGACGGGGTTTCGAAACGTTGGTCAGGCTGGTCTCAAACTCCTGACCTCAGGTGACCTGCCCACCTTGGCCTCCCAAAGTGCTGGGATTACAGGCATGAGCCACCACACTGCCCTCGCTTTTAAAAAACAATAATGAAAACTTTGTACTTTTAAAATGCTATCAATTTGAACATCATTATGGACAATAGATTGCTAGCGATAAATAATGGGGTTCCGGCAGAGCCAGACATTGTACAGCTTCCCTTGGGGCAGGCATGGTGATCAATGTGTGTTTTACATGCTGGAGTCATGCAACTTGGTGTCCTAGGCTGGTATACATATTTAATTTCATATTTAAAATGTACAATTACATTATTTTGGCTATAGTCACCCTGTTATGCTATCAAATACTAGGTATTATTTATTCTTTCTCACTACTTTTTGTACCTAATAACCATCCCACCTCGCCCTCATAGCCTACACTACCCTCTGCCGCCTCTGGTAACTATCTTTCTGCTCTCTATCTCTATGCATTCAATGGTTTTGATTTTTAGATCCCACAAATAAATGAGAACATGCAATATTTGTCTTTCTGTGCCTGGATTATTTCACCTAACATAATGATCTCCAGTTCCATTCATGTTGATGCAAATTTCTTCTACATGTCTTTAGCTTCTGTTCTTGTACCATACCCATCTGTGCTCAAATGTTTCTTCCTACCGAAAAGTTTGGTTTTATATATGTATAAAACCAATTCCTGTGATACACTATATATATATATATATATATATATATATATATATATATATGTATGTGTGTGTGTATATATGTGTATATATATGTGTGTGTGTGTGTATATATATATATATATATATATATATATATATATATGTACATATCAGGAATCGTTTCCAGGAACCCCAAAGATACTGAAATCTGAAGGATGATCAGCTCAAGTGCCTTACATAAAATGGCATAGTTATATTGTTTCTCTAACTTTTGGCTAAGATGAAGTTTAGTATCTGTTCTTATCAAAGTGGCACAGTATTTGCATCCTCTGGTATACATTATCTCTGGATTACTTATAATGCCTAATACAACATACATGATATGTAAATAGTTGTCATACTCTATTTTTATTTATATTATTTTTTATTGTTATATTGTTAATTTTTATTGTTTGTTATTTGTGTTTAATCCATGGTTGGTTGAATCTGTGAATGCAGAATATGTGGCTATGGAGGGCCCAATGTGTACACACAAACACACACATTCATTATTTTCAAAGTCCACAGTAAGTATCAAGCAGTGTGTTACCTGCATGTGTATGTGCATTAACTCTGTTCATGAGGAGGTTTTATTTCCCCCCAATGGATTCTACTTTATTTCTTAAAGTCATGAAATGGCATCTCCCTATCTGAGTACCAGTACTTCCCTTTCTGTCTCTCTAATGTCTCTCTCTCTGTATCTTAGTGTTTGTGTGTGAGAGAGATCACCATTCTGCCTGCACCATTCAAAATGCAGCTCTCTTAACTAAAAGACTGTATTATTCATGGAGGTCTCAAATGAAAATATTTCTCCCATTGGACAGAAATGAGGATGCCCTGGAACTTCCCATATAACACCACTTCATATATTCTTTAAATTGCAACAGCTTAGCATTATTATTGATTAATAATTCTAATGCCATTTAGTATCCTATAATATATTGGGGAAACATGGTAATTTACCACATCCCTCTCTGAATTCTTGTTCATTTATTTTTTGTTCTGTCATACTATGTACATTTTTATATGCCACTTCAATTTGTTTTTTACTAGAGCTGGAAACATATCACTTCTCCTATGCTCCAGCCAACTTTTATGTGCTTATTATGGATTCAGTATACCCCTCTTCCCAATTCACAAGAAATGGCTCTTCTCTATCTGAGAACAAGTTGAAGTCCTATCCCCGCAGTACTGTACTTTACAATGTGAAGTTATTTAGAAATAAGATCGTTACATTGATAATCAAGTTAAAGTGAGGTCATTAGTGTAGGCATTTATCCAATATGACTGGTGTCTTCATAAAAAGAGGAAAATTTGGAGATATTTAAAGTGAGAATAATGTAAAGAGATGTAAAGAGAAGATAACCATTTACAAGTTAAGCAGCAAAGCCTGGGACAGATTCTCCTTCACAGCCCCCAGAAGGAACCAATCCTACTTACACCTTAATTTCATATTTCTAGCATCTATAACTGTGAGACAATAAATTTTTATTTTCAACCACTAAATTTGAGGTGATTTCTTGGCAGTCCCAAGAAAGTAATACGATGCCTCTATTAAACAATTCATCTTGTTTATTCAGGTTTTTTTTTTTTTTTTTTGGCATATCTGTTTCAGACTGGACTATGTACTTATCAAGAGAAATAACCTTACTTGTCATATACTTCACTCTGTGGTATTTGTGTGACGGACATAAAATGTAAGATATGATACGCTATGTAAGATGTGATACTTGCCTTAAAATCCAATGTTTATTCATCAAATATTTATTGAGTGCCTGATGTAATTATGTAACAGCCACTCCTCAGGATACTGGTCATACAGTAGTGAGTACAGAGATGATGGTCTCCTCTGTCATGGAGCAAACAGTCTGGAAAATGGTTAGGGGGACATTAAGAACATAAACAAAAAGAAAATAATTGCACAAAAATAATTGTCAAGTAGGAAAGAAACATCTGCATGTAAAAAAGAGGAAGCAGCGATCGTTTATGGCCATGGGATAATCTGGAAAAGTTTCCAAGGGAGGGCACTTGAGCTTAGCCTACAAGGGGCAGTAGATTTTAATAAGGGCACAGAGAGAGAACATTTTCTTGTGAAGAAGAGAATGGGGAAGGACCCCTGGGTCATTAGTAGTTTGTCTGCCTGGAGCATAGAGAAATAGAACAAGTAGAGTAATCGTGTCAGTGATAGTTTTTTGGGGTTTGTTTATGCTTACTAAGAGCCAGGAACTGGAATAAAGGTTTATGTTATCTCATTTGCCTTCACATTTTTTGAGGTAGGCTGTTGTCATCCCAATTTACAGATGAGGTTGTTGAGCTTTGCTTAACCATTGCTTTAAACTTGTTATTATACCATACCGCCTGTCACTCAGACTTATTCCTAGGAATAATTACAATTCGAAATAAGGTCCCTGACTCCACAAGCTCTTTTTTTTTTCTTCTATAACAGATAATTATTCCCTAAAATGCAGAGTCAGAAAGAGAGGTTGCAGGCAGATTTTAGAATACTTCTGTTCCTGATCAAAGACTATAAAAACTTACTGACACAAGAACACAAAATCAAACACCACGTGTTCTCACTCATAGGTGGGTGTTGAACAATAGGAACACATGGACACAGGGAGGGGAGCACTATACACTGGGGTCTGTTGAGGGGAAATAGGGGAGGGACAGCGGGGGTTGGGGAGTTGGGGAGAGATAGCATGGGGAGAAATGCCACATATAGGTGAAGGGGAGGAAGGCAGCAAATCACACTGCCACGTATGCACCTATGCAACAATCTTGCATGTTCTTCACATGTACCCCAAAACCTAAAATGCAATAAAAAAAAATTACTTTCCAGTAAACAAAGGGGAAAATCAAATGTCTGCAAAGCAGTAACATAATATACGTGCTAAAACATTGAAATAGGAAAAAAAATTGGGGGAAGTAGGATTCCTTAGCACTTACTGAAGGAAAGATCCAGACAAGAAATGTAAATTTGCCAAACTTGGTGGCTCACACCTGTAATCCTTGCACTTCAGGAGGCTGAGACAGGCGGAATGCTTAATGCCAGAAATTTGAGACCTGCAAGGCCAACATGGTGAAACATCATCTGTACTAAAAATACAAAAATTAGCCAGGCCTGCTGGCACACACCTGTAATCCCAACTACTCAGGAGTCTGAGGTGGAGAATTGCTTGAACCTGGGAGGTGGAGTTTGCAGTGAGCCGAGATTGTGCCACTGCACTCTAGCCTGGGCAACAGAGTGAGACTGTCTCAAAACACATACACACACAGACACACAAAACAAGAAATGTAAATGCATCATCAGAATGACGGTGTGCACAAGAAGCATCTCGCTGTCTGTCAAAAATTCCTACTTCTTTGTAATGAGAATATTCAAAAAACTCTCTCTTCAAGGTGGTGGATAAATTACTTACCCCAATGTGATCATTGTACAATGCACACATTTAAACACATATTGAAACATCAGGTTGTACCCTGTAAACATGCACAATTATTATGTGTGAATTATATTTTTCTTTAAATTCTACTTCCAGTCACCACCACAGAGGACTGCTAACATGAGGAGGTTTTAGACAATATTCTGTTCTTGCCTAGCCAAAGGATTAGGGAGGCAATGTAAGCCAGACTTCCTTCTTCACAGCAAGCTCTTGGATTGCAGGGATCAAATTTCATTCATCTTTTTATTCCCTTTTCCCCTAGGTCCCAGACCCTTGTTCATAATAAGCATGTGGATGACTTGAATTGAATTGTAAAAGACTTTTGTCCAGGAAGAATCATTAGGACTATGTGAATTTCAAAAGAGAACAAATTCAAGAAAACAAGCTTTGTAAGTCTGGGATAGAGAACATGCAGTGTACAAGGGCAGTAACATGTGACCAAGAAGAGCAGAGTAAAATGAACTCACTAGCCAATTACATTTGAATGATCTGCTACTTAGAATGCATGATTGAACTCCTAGGAGGTCTTATAGCTGCTGGGCGTTTTTTCTCTGCAGACTTTGAAAGCACTTTGAAGACAGGGTGTCACCTAAAGGTGCCTTCCAGAATCCAATGAAGAAGAGAGGTGCAAGGCTATTGAGGGTGTTTGTGGGAGAGTGAGACTGCAAAATATTAGCTGAGAAGGGGCCTGAGAATTCTAGGAGTATAAAGGAATGAGGAAAAGTATAAATACAGTGAGGGATTGTATTGCTGTTTGGATTCCCCCGCCCTAGAACTGGCAGGCACTGTTTTCTCTGAATAATACCATAGAAAGAAATCAGAGAATTGTATTTTCTGTTGAAATAGTTGGAAGATATATAAAGAAGCCCAATGTGGTTTTCTGAGTTGGAAATTTGCCAGGACATAGGCACGTGAATGCCCATCTTCTCAAAAGACATGCCGTAGATGCCAATAGATCTGGGCAGCAGAATGGAATTTATTAAAATAAATGGCAGGATTATCCAGTGCTGGAGTCATTATTTAAAAAGTCCATATTAATCGATTTGAATATAGTTGGCATTCCAACAAATATATGCTAAAAAAATAGTGGCAATAAGAAACTTAGGGAATATGTTCTCTCAAGTGGTTGATAATTTGTTTCCTATCCCTCTTCTGTCACTGGACCGAGATGTGGAAAGTTTGTCCATTCTACTTCAGCTACTCAGATCTTGGTTGTACCCTAGGACTTTTCATTATGGATAATTGTACCCTTCTATACTTTTCATTTAAAGCATGTCACTCACCAGTAATCACCTAAATTTTCAGCTCATTGCCTCTAGTGCCTTGGCTCCAAACATTCTTCGACCTCACTGTATTTATACTTTTCTGGTTCCTTCTTACTTAGCTAATATTTTACCAGTCCCACTCTCCCACAAACACCCTCAGTAGTCTTGTACCTGTCTTCTTCATTGTGTTACTTTTCTAAAATCCAGGCCCTATTTAAATGCAATTTTCCATGTATTCTGTGCCTGCACCTATGCAGCCGATATAGCTGAAGAAAAGCAGGGATACTGGCTGGCCTCACTTTAAATCTTTCATCTTTAACTGGAAATGTATCTTGGTACGCCCTGGCAATTCTACTTTATATATTTTTACACCTATTACTTTTCTTGAACCTCCAATACTGCTTCACTTCGCTTCATTTTGGTTTATGAACCTGGCTTCCTGTTTAACTGAGGAAATAGAAGTAATCCGTAGATAACTGGCGCGTCTCGTCACCACCACATCAACCAGCCCATCCTATGTATACATGTATATGATCTCTTCTTTCCTGTTCTTACTTGAGCTGTACATGATCCTATCTGATCACACTTATGCACAGAGTCTCATTCTCTTTCACTTCGGCAATTAGACTCCCTCTTTTTTTAAAAATTTACATATTTTATTAAACCCAGTCTCCTGCATGAACAGACTCTCTCTTTCTTAAACAATAATTTTCTGTCTCAACTTGATTATTCCCACAATAGTGCAAACATGTTGTAATATCTTTTTTCTTTAAAATAACCCCTTTTCTTTAAAATAATTTCCAACTATCACCTGATTCCTCTGCTTCTCAATATACAAAATTCCTTTAAAGAGATTTCTTATGTTGCTGCTCTCCCTTTTCCCTCTTGCCATTCTCATTTGAATCTACTTCAACAGGTTTACCACACTAAGAAAAAGAGCTCTTCATGGCCGGGTGTGGTGGCTCATGCCTGTAATCCGAGCACTTTGGAGGCCAAGGTGGGCGGATCACCTGAGGTCGGGAGTTCAAGACCAGCCTGACCAACATGGTGAAACCCCATCTTAAAAAAAAAAAAAAAAAAGAGCTCTTCACCAAATGACCTATGATTTCCATAGTGCTAAATTCAGTGGTAAATTTAGTCTTTGTCTTAATCAGCCTCTCGGTAGCTTTGATTCAGTGGGCAGTTAACTCCTTCTTGGAGTACTTTCTTCACTTGAGTTCTGGGATCTACTCTCAGTTTTCCCATTCACTTCAGATGTTCCCCTAAGCTCTCTTTACTGGTTTATCTGCTGTCTCCATTGGAGTTCACTAGGGTTCAGTTCTTAGATCCTTTCTCTATCAACACTCACTCACAAGGTGGTATCACACAATCTATGCCTTTGAATACTGTCCAAATGTTAATGATGGTCAAATGTTATTTCCCGTGAACTCAAGAGTATATTCAACTCCTACTAGAGATCCTTACCTGCACCATTAATAGACACATCAAATTTAATTTATCCTAAGTTGGACTTTTGATGTCCTGATCCTCCAAACCTGGTCCTCTTGCCCATGTTCTATCTCATTAAATGTCTATTTCTTCCCATTGCTTAAGCAATTCAGTCACTCTCGAAGTGACTTTTCTCATTTCTCCATGCATATTTGATCCATCAATCATGTTAATTATACCTTTTAAATGTGTCAAGAATCTAATTATTCCTCTCCCACTGCTAACTCTTCTTCAAATGACCATCAGCTGTCTCCTGGATAAACACAATACTTTCCTTTAGGTATTTAATGATTCAGCATTTGCCTCCTTATTATCCATTCTGAACATAGCAACTGGGTCAGACCAGGTCATGTCACCTCTGTGTCCCAAAGTCTACAGTGATTCCCACTACCCTCCTTATCAAGGCTAACAAGGCCCTACATGATCAGGTCTCCACTGCTTTTCAGACCTAATTTCTTCTACCCTTTCCAGGCCTCATTCATTAACCACACTGTCCTCCTTGGTGTGCGTCCGCTCTCAGCATGCTCCCAGCACAGGGCTTTTCTTCTGATTGTCCCCCTTGCTTGGAGCCCTCTTTCCTAAATATCTGCAAAATATCTGCTTATCTTCTTCATCACATTCTTCAGGCCTTTCCTCAAATGCCAATTTCCCAGGGAGGTTTTCCCTGGCCACCGTATCTAAGATTATACTCTCCTCCCCCAGCTCTATCTAACCCCGTCCCTGCACAGATCTCTTCCTACTTACAGCCATCTGATCTACTACATGTGTGACATATTTATGTATTGGCTGCTTTCCCCTCTAGAATATACATACAGTGAGGGCATGGATGTTGTTCACTGTTTCATTTCCAGCACCATAAAGAGTATCTGATACATAGAAGGCCCTATAGAAGTAACAATTGAATACTTACAGGCAGGCAACTCTAGGGTCTTTGCCCCAGACCTCTGTACCAGAAATTGAAATAGAAAACAGAAGAGATTGAGAATACTAGGTATTCTCTACCTGCGTTATTGACCAGAAACAGCAACATTTACTTTTTCTCTACAAGGACTAAGTTTGTCAATAATGAAGCAATGTCATTGACAATCACACTCATGGAATGAATTTTAATAAAAGTATATCTTTATTTTAGAGCCTTTTTGTTATATTTGAGAGAATGAATTGAGAATTTTTGTTTTTTAAGTCAGATGGACTCCTGATAACTTTTAAAGGCTAAGTCAGAAAGGTCTCATTTCTCTAAAGCATTTCTGACTCACCAGTCAGCCAGTCACTCTATTTCCTCGGCATATTTTACATATATCTTAGCTCTACCTCTTATGACATTATTTCAGAGTTCACTATATTGGGTTAATTCTCCAGCTAGGCTTTGTGTCCCGAGGAGCTACAACTGCTTCTGTCACATAGTAGGTTCTCATAAATGCTTGCTGAGTAGCTTATGTAGACTTAGATGCCATAGGATTGGTAATAATTCACTGTTATTTCAAAAAGAGAAATAATATAAAACATCACTTTGTAGACATTTTAAAACAGAGGGAAACCATGAAGCGCAATCTTAAGAAATTACAATATGTCCTCTAAGTTTTGGATGTAATTGTCCTACCTAAATCTTTTTTTTTTTTTTTTTTTAATCTTTTTTTTTTTTTTATTGCATTTTAGGTTTTGGGGTACATGTGAAAAACATGCAAAGTTGTTGCATAGGTGCATTCATGGCAGTGTAATTTGCTGCCTCCCTCCCCCTCACCCATATCTGGCTTTTCTCCCCATGCTATCCCTCCCCAACTCCCCCGCCACGCTGTCCCCCCCACTCCCCTGCAACAGACCCCCGTGTATAGTGCTCCCCTCCCTGTGTCCATGTGTTCTCCTTGTTCAACACCCTCCTATGAGTGAGAACATGTGGTGTTTGGTTTTGTGTTCTTGTGTCAGTTTGCTGAGAATGATGGTTTCCAGGTTCATCCATGTCCCTACAAAGGACGCGAACTCCTCCTTTTTAATGGCTGCATAATATTCCATGGTGTATATGTGCCACATTTTTCCTGTCCAGTCTATCATCGATGGGCATTTGGGTTGGTTCCAGGTCTTTGCTATTGTAAACTGTGCTGCAATGAACATTCGTGTGCATGTGTCCTTATAGTAGAACGATTTATAATCCTTTGGATATATGCCCAGTAATGGGATTGCTGGGTCAAATGGAATTTCTATTTCTAGGTCCTTGAGGAATCGCCACACTGTTTTCCACAGTGGTTGAACTAATTTACACTCCCACCAACAGTGTAAAAGTGTTCCTATTTCTCCACATCCTCTCCAGCATCTATTTTCTCCAGATTTTTTAATGATCGCCATTCTAACTGGCGTGAGATGGTATCTCAATGTAGTTTTGATTTGCATTTCTCTAATGACCAGTGATGATGAGCATTTTTTCATATGTTTGTTGGCCTCATATATGTCTTCTTTTGTAAAGTATCTGTTCATATCCTTCGCCCATTTTTGAATGGGCTTGTTTGTTTTTTTCTTGTAAATCTTTTTTAGCTCGTTGTAAATTCTGGATATCAGCCCTTTGTCAGATGGGTAGGCTGCAAAAATTTTTTCCCATTCTGTTGGTTGCCGATTCACTCTATTGACTGTTTCTTTTGCCGTGCAGAAGCTGTGGAGTTTGATTAGGTCCCATTTGTCAACAAAAGCACATTGATACTTTTTCTTCTTACATTTTGTATTATTCTGATTTAGTCACCAGATGTCACTATGAGACTGCAGTCCAAGTCACTCTTTAAACAAGAAGGAAACAAAGACCTGACGTGAGACTTGGAGTGAAACCTATGTCCTTACAGAAACACCTTATAGATGTTAAAGCTTTTAGCATTTTATTTTAGAATGGATTTTGGCATAGCTTGGTGTGAAAGAAAGAGCACTGGACTGGGAATCGGGAATCCTGGATTTTAGCTCCAATCCTCTCATTTTAAAATTCTTTGACCACCTGATAGATTTCTTCACCTTTCTGGGGTGTGAAAAATATCCTCATCTGAAAATAAGGGTAGCAAAAGAACCTCAAAATCTTCAAGCGCTAATATCTAATGATTCTATTCCCTTCTTTTGCTAATTTCTTGGGAAGTAGCCAGAGGTCTTCACCCCTAGTGGTGATTTGGAAAGTCAGCTGAAGTGAGAATAATGAGCACCTGTCGCATACTCTATTTAATTCTAAAGAAAGTCTTTTCTAGATTTTGACATACCATGAAGTGGGGAAACCTTTATGGTCCTTCTCACTTCTACATATTCTCCGTATATTGCTGGTGCATGTTGTATGAAATACCTTTTCCATCTAGAGATTGCTTCGTTTTTTATTATAAAAAAATTACACAAAATTAGTTTAAGGTGTCATGTAAATATACTTTTAGTGACTGTCATTTTTTGGGTTTCACTCTTAGAGGAAAATGAATTATTTATATTAGGTATTTTCTGAATACCTAATCTGAATATTCTTGCTTTTTTTAAAACGAGTTCTCTGCAATGCTCACCCATCAACCTACCTAAAATACGCACCACTTAATCTTTTATTCATGCTGCTCCACAGAGTCCTGCAATCATAACCCACTTGTGGTAGACTCAGATGCTGTTGTTGTATGAATGCCTCATTTATGTCTTTCTGTGCATATTTATGTTACAGTTGGCTATTTTCACTGCATGTAGTTCCTTCCACGGTGTGGGTTCTTGTATCCTCAGCTATTTTTTTTTTTTTGGTAATTATTTTACTCAGAGTCAAACCACAGAGTAAATATTTTTGAGGATAGTCTGAATTACATGGAGCCCCTAACATTTGGAGGCACTATCCTAATGCCCAAATTATGTAGAACAAGTTGACGTGTGTTTTTGTAGAATTATTCAATCCTAAAATATATATTGAGCATATACTAAATGCTCCACCCTGTTGATAGTGTGGCACAGAGAGAGCAGAAACAAGCATTTATACATCAAAGTGGAGACTGTCACAGTGGAGTGATGTGCCACACACAGTGGGAGGCTAGAGGAAGGCAGCCAGGCTTCACAGAGGACGTTATAGACTTACCCTTGAGCTGACCTTCAAAAATAGTCAGGAGGGTTTGCATGGGAGGTTGGGAGTCTATTCCAGACAGAGGGGGCAGCAGAGGCAAAGAAAAAGAGGTTTGAGGCTCCATATTAAACTGGAGAAGTGCATGTGGTCTGCACTTTCTGCTTAGTAAGAGAGAGGAATAATTTGCTGAGAGGTGAGACTGAATTAATATTAATATATTGATTTCTCTCTGAAATTTACAAAATGTTCTCCTCTCCTCTTCCTTCTTTATGTATTTTGGTTCTACTTGAGTCAGTTCAGGTGTTTCTTAGGGAACTGTCCTTCACGATCTCTGTGAATTTACATAAAATATACGTATGTTCTGTGACACAGTGCTTTTGTGACATTACTTTTACATGTTAGTTCTTTAATACATCTACAGGCTCTTGCCTCAGCTAGATAGTGAGTTCTCAAAGGCCACATTCATGATTAGCAGCCACCCTAAATTATTATCACATGGAAGAATGGAAGGCAGGAATGAAGAAAGGAATGGTGGGAGGGAGAAAAGAAGGTGGGAGGGAGGAAATAAGGTAGGAAGAAAAAAGAAAGAAGGAGCAGAATAAGCGCTTGTAGTGGGAGATGGAATTAATGTTTTTCAAGAGTGTCTTAGTTTGTTAGATGCTCAAATACCATTAGAAATATATTTGAGCAACCTGAATTATGTGAAAATTTTAGAAAAAATGCTTGTCAACGTCCATGAGAAAAAAATTATTCTGAGCATTTGAAACAAGAGGAAGACCCAAGGTAGATATGCATAGAAACCTGTCCATAGTTACTGAGTAGGTTTAGCGGGTAGAAATTGAGAAAAACTGCCTTATAAAGAGCTCGGTTCCAAAATAATCAGCATGGGATTTAAACACACCATGTATAAGTTACGTAAAATAATATCACATTCCAATCTTAGACATCACACACCCTGAAAGGGCAATAGTGGAAGGTCTTTCACTGCATGGTCTTGATATTTCTAAGTGAAACTGCTTTTTGTTTCAAGGAAGCAAAACCTCTTGAGGAAGAAACTTCTGAGATGGCAGCTGCCAGAGATATACAAGCTGCATAAGGGAGGAATTAGGAAAGGCTGAAGTCAGGCAGACATGACTCTGGGTCCTGGCTCTACCTCTTGGTAGCTCTGTGACCGTCATCAGGGCGCTGTGTTTCTTCTACCCAAGCTTCAGTTTCCTTGCCTATTAAATACAAATAACGAGTTTTTTTCTTTCTGACAGAGGGGGCAGCAAAGACAAAAATTTGATTAAATGAAAGGAAGTATCTGAAAAACTCGGCATTGTGCCTGACACGTAGTTAAGTGCTCGGAAAATAATAGCCATAATTATTGTTGACAAGTCTGGAGCAGGAAAACAAATGGGCAAACAAAACACAAGATTAGACTGTAGGTTAAAAAATACAGGGTCTAGCTCTGGCTCTATCATTTATTTGCTATGTAACCTCAGTCACATCTGTTTTTTTCCTCATCCATACAGTTGGAGAATTCTACCTATAATACCTACTTGCCAGCCTTACATGAGATTATAGAGATATACAAAACTATACGGACTAAGGGATCATTTTTGTTAGAGCCTTGATTTGAAAAACGTAGGGTTCCGCTCCCTTAAGTTTCAGCACCCATGCTTTGTTCTGCCTGACAGCCTAGGACTGATGCTACCTGCAGAATTTTAGTGCTCTGGTTACTGAAAACAGTATCACATGGCACCGTGCAAAGTACAGTGCTCATTTTATGGTCTTAGGAAGTACATATGCCAAAGTTGAGAGTCTAATTGAAAACCTAGCAGTTTTTCATGATGTCCTGTGGTACTTTACATTTTTAAAGAAAACCTTAATATGTTTGCAACATGAGAGTTTTGTTGTCATGGTTATCATAAACGTCCAATTCACTATCAAGTGTTACTCATTTTCAGGGTATTTAGTCAATCAATCTACTCACTATTCTTAGAGAGTGATATGATTTAAAGATACTATTGTTCTTTTCAATTCTTCTTTTTACAATTAAGCCAGATACACTACAACATTTTCTTATATTAATGCCAGATCTTTTTTTTAAATGTCACCTTTCTTCCAAATCATCTCCTCAAATCATACTTTAAGGACTTCCAGAAAGCATGGGGACTACCAAATCAAAGCCCACTCTTTATAGCTAAGGAAAACCGAACTCCAGAGGGTTTTAGAGATTTACGCAAACTTTTATGGTGTTAGTGGAAGAACATTAGGTGTTCTTGCCTTTATGTTTCACAGGTAGATCATAGCATCCTTGAAGGTGAAGTCATGTTTTGTTTTGTTTTATTTCAGTCTACTTTATAGCATTTGCATTTAATATAAAGTTAATTAGTTCAGTAAATGTTACTTGTTTATATTGTTACATTTTGTTTTATTTTATTCCTGGTAAGTCGTTATAAACTTAGTTTTCAAAACAATTTCTACACTAACAATTCTGTCATATTTTATCCACACCCCTTTGAAGAACATAGGATAGTTATCACTCCATTATAAATTTTATATCCCAAATGATGATTTTGAGGTTGAAAGAGTTTATGGCCTTGCTTAATGTCTCATGGCTCGTAAAAGAAGATGTCAGAATTTAAACACAGATCTCTGACTCCAAGCTTACTCCAATCCACAAAAAGTGTGATTTAAATCAAAATATTGATTGCTTAGAGAAAGTAAACTTGAAGAAACAGGCAAGTCAGTTTTACCAGGAATCAGAAGTGATAATTTTCATTCTCTTCAGAGCTCTGGTTGCATGGTAAAACTAGACACTTTCTGTTCCTGGATTGGAACCCCATTAATTAATTAATTAATTTATAATAAATAAATCTCATTCTTTTGCCCAGGCTGGAGTGCACTGGCACAATCTCGGCTCACTGCAACCTCTGCCTCCTGGGTTCAAGTGATTCTTCTGCCTCAGCCTCCCAAGTAGCTGGGACTACAGGCATGTGCCGCCATGCACAGCTAATTTTTGGATTTTTTTGTAAAGACGGGGTTTCACCATATTGGCCAGGCTGTTCTCGAACTCCTGACCTTGTGATCTGCTCGTCTCGGCCTTCCAAAGCGCTGGGATTACAGGTGTGAGCCACCACGCCCGACCTAGAACCCCATTATTTAATTTGAAGTATTGTTAGTCCTTAAGAGACCAGACACTGACATGTTTAAGCATAATTTTGTAAGCTCCGTTCAGAGTAAGATAGAATGTAATTGTTTTTGGTTTCTCCATACTACTGCCTTTCTCCACCAGAGCAGATAATTATACCTTCTATATGTGCCTTACATGTGCACGTCCTCAAATTATCAACAGACCACTGAACTTGGCTTCTTTAGTTTGAAAATATCTTACTGCTTTCAAAACACTGCAGTATTGCAACTCCAAAGAAAAAATGTAATTTTGATCATATGCATTTTATTAAGAATAATGATTATTATTAAATTTGATTTTATTTATACTTTATTACAGTTAAATGCCATGTAGTTACTATTTACGCATATGCTGCTTTCTCTTACACAGACATTAAAATAGGCTCAAAATGTAATAGATTAATAAAATACAAATAAAAAAATAGAGGAAAGAATGAATTTTCTCTAAATTCCGGCATTATTTATGTATTTCATGATCATAGAATTTTAGAACAAGAAGGAATCTTAGAGTTCGTATTATTGAATATCTTTCTTTTATAGCTGAAAAATATTAACAACCCTAAGTGTTTTCCCAAATATCACACAGTCGATTGGTACCAGCACCAGGACCAGGACATGAGTTATTTTTTAACTTTGTGCCAGAACATCCCCAACCTCCTACATCTTCCTTAATAATGCATTACTTAATAATTTAACCTTACTTTTACTTCTCCTTTGTAATCCCCAACGTGAATTACGTGACCAAAAAGCAGAAGTTCAGAAAGAATGTATTTATGATCAAGCTTTGTCTTCCCTTTTCAAATATATTTTTCTTATCAGTTGCTTAAGCAAGCAACTAATAGCATCTAGCAGTTTGCTCATTCAATGTGCATTGCAGATAGCTACCGTAAATACTGTAAACCACTGATACAACTTTTTATTTTCTCATTCCACTGAAGGACGTAGGTAGGGGGGCCATGTGAATATCTCATCATACCATGGCTGGTATAACTCTGAGTCCTTCTCTCTCTCCACTCCCAATCAATCCCAGCCACACATTTTATGTTCATTCAGTCCATGAACAAGAACATTACCTTAAAATATTGGCTTATCAGAACAAAATCATCAATGACTCATTTAAAAAATATTAAATCTAAACTTCTTAACAAAGTATACAAAATCAAACCCTATGAACTAGTATTGTAATGAGGGAGGGAAGGTATGCATAGGGCAAGTTTTAGATTTTAAATTGGAGGAGTAAGTGCTATTTGAGGGAGATTCATGGAAGGATCCAATCCTGATTTTAAAGTCAGAGGCATAATCCATGATGACAAAGGGGGACCAGAAGCAAGATGCAGTCTTGTCCTCAGAAAAGAAGATTGAACTCTTGGAAGGACTCCCTTAGCAGAAAAAGGTGCAGGTGGAACTTTCCAAGGACTCTCTTCCCTGCAGTGGCAGGCCACCTGGCAGTTTCTGGGAACTGAGATCCAGCTGCTTCAGCCAGATGGGGTTGCCTCAGGGAAAAGGCACACTGAGCTGATCTTACTCTGCCTTCCTTTCTAATCTCCAGGGTTTCCTGAACAAGTTTCACTGAATTCTTGATCAGAAGCAGCTTTGGGTTGTTTGAAAAAGTTCTCTTGATCTGCATACTTCTTTATACACCGTTAAGTAGAAGGCACTTCAGTTCAGTCTTTTATCACGAAACCGAACATACCCTTTTAAGGTCCATGTTGAAATAAAGAAAGGATTATACATCAGGTTATGAACAAAGTTCTAGTGTGATAGAGACAGATTTGTCAGAAAGTAAATGAGGGCATTCTGAACTGGATTTAGGAAGACTGTTGTTGCAAAATCGCTTTAGAGACTATATGCACAAAACAATAAATTATACTGTAAAAGAAAAATATTAACAGTTCTATTTTTATATAAGAATAATTATCGGCCAGGCCCGGTGGCTCACGCCTGTAGTCCCAGCACTTTGGGAGGCTGAGGCGGGCGGATCACAAGGTCAAGAGATCGAGACCATCCTGGCCAACATGGTGAAACCCTGTCTCCACTAAAAATACAAAAATTAGCTGGGCGTGGTGGCATGCGCCTGTAGTCCCAGCTACTTGGGAGGCTGAGGCAGGAAAATTGCTTGAACCTGGGAGGCGGAGGTTGCAGTGAGCCGAGATTGTGCCACTGCACTCCAGCCTGGCACCTGGCGACAGAGCAAGACTCCGTCTCAAAAAAAAAAAAAAAAGAATAATTATCATTTAATTCCATATAATATTTAACATAACATATTAACACATTCATTATTCACATATCAGAAATACATTTTCAAAAATTTTCACGAATGGGTGAAGCATCAAAGAAGTCTGGAGACTGCTGCTCTGGACCTTCTCTTCATATGCGCATGAACCTGGCAGAACTATCCAGCATTTTAGAAAGACATAAGCAGATTATGGATGAATCTGCTTAGCCTCCTGGAATAACTAGAAATATGGTTGTGAAGTCAATATGAGTTTACTATAACCAGTCAAACTGAGGGACCAGAAAGGGGATAGGAAAATGCCTTGCTTTTCTTCTAGAATGCAGACATTCAATAGGTAAGAAAAAAACAAAAACAGGAAAACTGAGGCCCAGAGAGATATATTTAAATGTTTAAGATAGCAACCCTCATAGCAAGTGGAGTAAGCATTTGCTTTCAGTTCAATATTTCATCAAAGCCTGTGTCTGCTGCTACAACTTGCTGCATCTGTGCTTGTTTATATTGTTTGTATGACATAATAGCCTGTTTTCTGTCCTTTCCTTTATCGGAGTCATTTCCTTCTTTCAAGACTTTGCTCCTCTTTTCCATGAAGCCCTACTGATGACTCCAGCACTTATTATTCAGTGTCTTTTTCCAAACTCCCGACATGAACTTTGTTTATTTGAGAGTTTACTCCATGCAGGCCACATAGGCATTTCACATCTCCTCACGTAACTCTATAAGGTATTGTGATGGGCAGAATAATGACTCCCAGAGATGTTCACACCCTAATCTCTGAAACCTTTAAATATGTTACATGACAAAAAAATTTACAAATTAAGGTGACGTACATTAAAATACACAGATTGTCCTGGGTTATCTGAGGGTCTAATCTGTTCATATGAGCCCTTAAAAGTAGAAGAGGAAAGTAGAACAGCTCATCTGAGATGTGATAGAAGACGATGCGGAAGAGATCCAAAGCATGAGAAGGCCCAGACCCGCTGTGACTGACTCTGAAGATGCACGAAGGGTCTACGAGCAAAGGACTGGAGATGGCCTCTAGAAGCTGGGATTGGCCCTCAAATGACCGCCAGCAAAGAAATGGGGAGCTCAGTCCTACAACTGCAAGAAACGGAATTCTGCCAATATCCCAAATGAGCAAGGAGATGGATTCTCCTCTACAGCCCCCAGATAGGAATACAGCCCTGATGACACCTGGATTTCAGCCTTGTGGGGCCCAAAGCAAACAGGTCGAGACTTTTGATCTATGGATCTGAACTGTGAAATAATAAATTTGTGGAGTTTTTATTTGTTTTTTGAGACGGAGTTTTGCTCTTGTTGCCCAAGCTAGAGTACAATGGCACAGTTTTGGCTCATTGCAACCTGGGCCTCTCTGGTTGAAGTGATTCTCCTGCCTCAGCCTCCTGAGTAGCTGGAATTATAGGCACCACCACGCCTGGCTAATTTTTTTATATTTTTAGTAGAAACAGGATTTCACCATGTTAGTAAAGCTGGTCTCAAACTCCGGACCTCAGGTGATCTGCCTGCCTAGGCCTCCGAAAATGCTGCGATTACAGGCGTGAGCCACTGTGCCTGCCCAGATTTGTGGTTTTTAAGCTACTCAAGTTGTGGTAACTTGTTATAGCAGCAGTAGAAAACTAATACAGTTTTTATTTCTGGGATAAATCCCACTTGATCATGATGAATGATCTCTTTAATGTGTTGTTGAATTCAGTTTGCTAGTATTTTACTGAAGGTTTTTGCAAGAATATTTATCAAGGATATTGGCCTGTAGTTTTCTTTTGTCTTTTTGATGTGTCTTTAACAAAAAAGTGGCTATAGAAGAAACATGCCTCAATATAATAAAAGCCATATACAGCGGAACCTTAGCTAGTAGCATACTGAATGGGAAAAAACTGAAAGCCTTTCCTCTGAGAAATGGAACATGACAAGGTTGTCCACTTTCACCACTGTTATTCAACACAGTACTGAAAGTCCTAGCTAAGGAATCAGAAAGCATGGAGAAATAAAGGGCATCAAAATTGGAAAGGAGGAAGTCAAATTATCCTTGTTTGTGGATACTACGATCTTATATTTGGGAAAAACCTAAAGACTCCACCAAAAATGTATTGTAACTGATAAACAAATTTAATAAAGTTGTTATCTATAACTTCCAAACAAAAATTGGAGCCATACAAGAGTTAAGCTCCCACAACTTGCAAGTGTCAGAATTAATGCTATTAGATATACTCTACGTCCTTTTGAATGTGTGTGATGCATGGTTTCTCTTTCTCTTTCGCTTGAGAGAGAGAACTGAATCTTAAATACATTACACATCTATCTTCTGCATATTATCTGGTGTAGCGTTGGACACACAAACATCCCAGGGGCGGACATTTGATATGCTGACCAGATCCTCCAACAATGAAGGACGTGGTGCTCTAAGAGGTGAGAATGTTATCAACCCCTTCAGAGACTGCCCCAGCTACTGAGCTGCCGAAACCCATCACACACCCTCCAGAGGTGGCCTGCATCAAATGACTGCTCCATATAAAAGGCCTGGCCAAGTTGGCCGGAGTCAAGACAACACTGAAGGGCCCTGAGAGCTACAGAGCTCCCCATAGGGTTGGCAGAGGCTGCTACTGAGATTACTTTGCCCATCAACTTCTCCCTGCTGCTTCCTCCTTCCTTCCCCTTCCTTCAACAGATGTGGACTTCATAGGCACAACTTAATAAACATCTTGCAAGCTAAACTGCTTCTCAGAATCTGCTTCCCAGCAAACTAATCCTGTAGCATCCCACCAGTACCTTTGTTTGCTTACATATCTACATATTGAATAAAGTTTATTTTGCCTAGTAATTTGGGTAAAATATTAGCTCCTTGTCACAAATTTACAAAGTGTGCAGAGGGGCTATTTTAATTATGCTTCTAACTTCTATCTCACATTGTATGACTTTAAAAGTTGTAGAGAGCAAATTTTATAAATAATCTCACTTTGGGTAAGTGTTTTAGTACTGTATGTATAGTGCATAAATTAGGCAGCATTCATGCAACACATATGTCAGGTACTATAAGGACAGAGGAAGATCAGCATGTATCAACAAAAACCACACATTTTAAGATTAACACAGAGGACTATATGGAGAGGTGATGTATACCCTCTCCTAAGTTTTTTTCTGACTCTACAACCTCGCTGTGGTGTCCCTGGCTTTGTGTGAGTTAACTTACTTGGAAGTGCCTGAACAGAAAGAGGCTTTTCAGCATAGGACTGTTTGTTTAAGAGATAGGATCTCACTCTGTTGCCCAGGCTTGAGTGCAGTGCTGCAATCATAGTTCACTGCAGTCTTGAACTCCTGGGCTCAAGCAATCCAGTTCTCCCATCTCAGCCTCCTGAGTAGCTGAAACTAAAGGCATGTACCACCATATCCGTCTTTTTTTTTTTCCTTGTTAAAACCACTGAAGCCATCTTCCTGGTACCCATGGTGAGATCTCTCCTCTACCTGTCTTCTTGTTGCTTATTCTATTATCTCTGCACCTCTTGCCTTCTAACTATTCACTGGCCACTAGATAGTCTTCTGCCATTTTCTAGTATCCTTATGTGCTCTCAAAATATGTGATACATAAGCAAAACCCTCTCAAGCATCATGAGAGGTTAAATGAACAGCTTCTTTCATTTTCATAGTTGGAATCTTTCTTCTCTCCTTCTACCATTTTTTGTTTGTTTTCAATGAAGGGAGGCTTATTCAATTCTTTTTGAAGCATTTATTTTCACTATCTCTTCAAGATCCACAAAAATCAAAAGTACTAAGAGTAATATTTTTAACTTTAGGAGCCCCAGGCAATCTTTCAAATAGATGGCAAGCTTACAGTCAATAAAGAGGAACTTTAACCACACATCTCATGGATACAATGGTGAGCGCTTGTCCCTTTTTACAGTCAGGAAGTAGAATCATCAGACCTCAAGTCCAAGCCCACATTTAAATCCCAAACACTCAGCTTCCTATGATGCATGCAGACATCCTTGCTCTTTGAACATGCTACATCCCATAATAGTTGTTTTGCAGCGAATACACATTTCCGGGAGAATTGAGGTTGCCTCCTGGCCTTCCAATCTCCTGTGCTTCACTTCTTTAATAGGTACATCTTCATGAGCAAAGTGGTTGCCCTTTCTTTTTTTTTTTTTCTCACCTGGGTGCAGGTGGACTGAGGCCAAAAAGGGCGTCAGCCGCCTCTGTGTTTTCAGTGTCCAAGCTCAGGCAGGAACGTAAGTTACCAGGATAGCGTCCGAAAAGCACCTCTATTTCTTCCTGTTGGCACTACATGCTAGAAAACTACATTTTATGTTATTTTATGTTATCTTTGGCAGTCTCATTCTGCAAAAGATATATCTCAACAGTAGCCAAGCACAAGCAATCAAACTCAGACTTATTTTCTCAATCCCACTATACCCCTCAATATGGCCATTTGGGTTAGACTTAACCTGTGATTGAATGTCTACTTGTGTTCTGTTTGTTGGTTATTGTCTCAGTACATCTGCAATGTTAAGATTGATTACATTATCTTTTGCTCATTTCTCCCATTCACCTGTCCACAGTCTGCATTTCACCCTTGCCCTTACCTCCTGTCATCAGCCTATCTCCTGATAAAGTCCCCACCATTGTTCTATTGCAAAATCTTATTTGGTCAGCTGCCTCATTACCTCTATTCAAGTTTTTTTTTCTCTCCCCATATTCTCCAGCTCTCTGTTCCTGGATATGCTGGGTATAATTGGTACTCTACTGAGTATTACTGAGTACCCCTTATGTAAGACTCCTGGAGGCACCCAACTGATACTGTGGTCCTCAATGACCTGAAATTGAGCTTCATTTCTTCATGGAGAAGTGGGAAGAATACCTCTTTCCCAACTTTAGCATGGCTGTATTCTGCACAAGCATAAGACATTTATGTTTGTGTCTCAGTAATTTACAAAGTTTATAATGAAGGAGCTCTTTTAGGTTAAAACTTACACTGGTCACTTTCCCCACCACCTCTTAGCAGAAGAATGAGGTGGTGGGGAAAGTGACCAGTGTAATTTTTGTGGGACATTTGAATAGGAGACCAATCTGAGTGAAAATTATCTATATGCAGATAGGTAACAGCCAAAATGTTTCTTGAAAAAGCCAAATTCTGATTGACAGTGGGCAAAACTAATTTGTTCAGCTCTCTTCCATCCTACGCAGCTTTACTGAGGTATAATTGCCAAGTAAAAATTATATATATTTGAGGTGTACAACATGATAATTTTATATGTATACACACACACACACACACACATTGTGAAATGGTGACTACAATCAAGTTAATTAACACATCCATCACCTCACAGTTACCATTTTTTTGTGTGTGATACAAACAAGATCTACTCTCTTAGCAAATCTAAAGTATATGATACAGTATTAATAACTACAGTCTCTATGCTGTCCATTAGAGCCCCAGAACTTATTCATCTTATAACAGGAAGTTTGTACCCTATAACCTTAGCTCTTTCTTTTATGGTAAGTCTCAGACTAGCCCCGCTCCTAGGGGGACAAGATGCAATTCCTGAGCAGCAAGCTGGAGTAGAGAAGGTAGATCTAGATAGAAAGTTAGCATGGAAGAAGTCATAGAGGCAAAGAAGAAGGAGAATTGGGGATGAGGACATATCAGTGATAACTGCCAGAAAGCCATATGGATGCTAGAATAAGGCTCGTAGTCCTACTGTGGCTATTTACATAGGCGTTTCCACATATAACCTCTGTTAAGGGTCCATGTTGGCTCTTCTCACCGCCTTTGGACAGAGCAAACCATCATCACTTGCCTCTCCATGTGTGAGGACCTTCCAGCAGAAATATGGCTCAGCTGTGGCATGAGATTTGTTTAGTACCTCTGTGCTGTCTGGGTAGCTTCCTGTAAGCTGCCCAGGAAATCCCTAAGGTCTGAAAACAGGATAATGTTCTTGACCAGCAGTGGTTTCTAAGAGAATTTTCATTCCACCCTCAGGCTCTGCGTTTGGGTAGAACAAAACCACAATAAAATGAATTCCATTACACACATATTACTTACAAATTCTGACTGTTCCTGAAGCGACTTGGAATATCGTATTTCTTTTTTGATTTGGAAAGAGTTGGTATTGCTTCTCGTCAACATACACTAAATTCTGTTAAAACTGAAAATCTTAACATTGGCTTTTTATTTTTTGGATCTTAAGTGGTGGTTCTTTCGACCTTACCCTTACTGAAAGGAGAACAATATGGCCAAAAAAGTAAGTGCAGCATCTCTAAGAAATCAAAGTGTTTAGCAAATCAAATACAACGTAAGGCACATTAAGGTTTTTATTAAAATCTCACTCATTGGCAAGAGTTGCATCCTTCTGAGACATTCTAGTCTGCCTCTCAAGACTTAATCTGATGTTTTCCATTTGTTTTACATGTGTGGTTTTTCCCTTTTCCTCACACAGGTCTCATACCTTTATGAAACTTTTCCCTTATGACTCTCCTTCAGTGTCTACCTCCCAGACAACCCAACCAGTGACACCCCTGAAAGCATACACTGTGAGCTTTGTGAGAGCTGGGACTTACGCGGCTTTGTTCAGGGCTCTGTTTCCAGTGTTGTGCACTGCAGGCGACATAAAGCAGGCACTGGATAGGGATGTTGAATGTTGGATGAATGAACAGCATCCATGTTTATGGTCAAGAAACCTAGTGGCCTCTGAGTGTCATGATAAAGAACACTTGTTCTGGAATCTGACCACATGAGTTCAGTTTGGCTCAGATGCTTCCCAGTTTGTAAACATAGATGAGTTCATTAAATTTTCTATTCTTTCATTTCTTCACGTGTAAACTCAGAACCATAGTTGTATCCACAAGATAGTTTTTCTTAAATTTGAATTGTTTTATCTTGTTTTTGAAGAGTAAATGATTTGTGAAGCACTTAGGAGAATGCTGAGCAGGTGGATATTCTCAATTAATGTCAATGATACTATAGAGTGTGAACGTTTATGGTGGCAGAGTGCTCACTACCCGATTAGGTGTATCTTACTAGTTTTAGAAGGTTTCATTTCAAGAATGACCTTTCTACATTCTCCATCAATGTATTTTATTATAAAAATCTGTTTATTGTCTTCAGAATACTTAGCAGTCTCTGAAATAAACCTCTTTTAGTTTAATTATTCGTTTTTTTTTCTAAAATACAAAACTTATATGGAGGGATCTTTTCCACCTTGTTTAGTGTTATATCCACAGTTTAAGAAAAATGGTTAACACATAGTATTTGTTTAATAAATATTTATTTAAAGAACGTATTGACTAAATTGTTTTAGTTTTTCCTTACTTTATGCCAAATATTATCTTATAATTGTATCTACCAGTTCTAGCTCAGCTCTGTAAGGCAAAAGATAATGGCTTTAATGCCTTTTCTTTTCTTTTTAGCTGTTCACATTTTTATTTTTTATTTTTAAAAATTATTCTGAATTTTTTGGGGTACATAGTAGATGTATATAATTTTATGGGGTACATGAGATATTTTGATACAGGTTTTAATGCTTTTTCTATATGACAATTGATTGGACATTTGAAGAAACCATTTTTCCTTTTTTTCTCTATTCTTCATGTTTTCCGTATGATCGTGTGTGGGTGGTGGGTGGAGGATGGGTGGTAGGTAAAGGAAGATTATAGGAATATAGAAGAATACATACAGAATTCCTAAGAGGGACTGGGCTTGGTGGCTCATGCCTGTAATCCAAACAATTTGGGAGGCTGAGGTGGGTGGATCACATAAGGCCAGGAGTTCAAAAGTAGCGTGGCCAACATGGCAAAACCCTATCTCCACTAAAAATACAAAAATTAGCCGAGAGAGAGAGAGAGAGAGAGAGAGAGAGAGAGAGAGAGAGAGAGAGAGAGAGAGAGAATTCCCAAGATTGAAGTTCCAACTCCAAAATCTTTAAAGTGTCATGAACTCACTGAAGGAAGATGACTTTGGAGAGTGGTGTTTCAGTAATAATACCTGGCCCTTAGAATAGTCTTCTAAACCACAGAAAAATATACTCCAGAAGAGTGTCTAATTCAAGAAAGAGGAAGATAGGTGACCCAAAGAATGCAATCAGGGAAGTGCAAACAGATGGTATCTATATGGCAGACCTGAAGAGAAGGACAGAGGGGTTCAGTGGAAATATGTATTAGTCATTTACCTATGGGTCCTTGGCTCCAGATTCATACTCCTATACTTTGTGATGCTTAGGTTGGGACTGTACATATCGTATTTCAGAGACCTATTTTTCAGCACTAGAGAAAGATTAGAAGGTAAAAGGAGGGGAGCTGGGTCTTCCTATTTCTTGCTGCTCCTGTCACTATCACTCTACAGTGGCAATTGGTTTCCAAATCTGGCAGCTAAATTAACACCATTAGGTAAAAATACACCTGCTTTTTAAAATTCATTGTTAGTTAAGTTCTCCCTATCCACCTGGATAGCACTCAATGACGGTTCAAAGCTCATATCCCATTACAAAAAGAATTCCAAAATTTATATGGAACCACAAAAGAACCTGAATAGCCAAAGCAATTTTGACAAAAGAAAAAAACATGAAACCACACTTCTTGATTTAGAATTATATTACAAAGCTGTAGTGATCAAAACACTATGCTATGGGCATGAAAACAGACACATAAACCAAAGAAACATACTTGAAAGCCTGAAAATGAATCCAAGTACAGACAGTTAACTAATTTTTGCCAAAGGCACCAAAAAGCACAATGAAAAAAGGACAGTCACTTCAAAATGGTGTTAGGAAAACTAGATATTGACTTATAAAAGGGTAAAATTGAATGCTTATCTAACACTATGCATAAAAACTACTCAAAATGTATTAAAGACTTAAACATAAGACCTGAAACTATAAAATTCCTAGAAGAAAATATAGGGGGGAAAAGTTTGTGACATTGGCCTTGCCAGTGATTTATTTGATATGGCACCAAGAACCCAGACAATTAAAGCAAAAATAAACAAGAGGGACATCAAACTAAAAAGTTCCTGTGTAGTAAAGGAAACAGTCAACAACAACAACAACAAAAAAGACAACCTATTGACTAGGAAAAAACATTTGCAAACTATACATTTTATAATGGATTCATATCAGAAAGTATACGAAACTCACACAATGGCAAAAAAACAAAAACAAACAAACAAAAACACACCTGATTTAACAATGAGCAAATGACCTGAATAGACATTTTCCAAAGAAGACATACAAATAACAGGTATATGAAAAGGCTCACAGCATTATCAATCATCAGGGAAGTGCAAATCAAAACACAATGAGGTCACCTTACAGCTGCTATGATAGTTATCAAAATGATTAGTACTGGCAAGGATGGGAGAAAAGGCAACCCTTGTACACTACTGGCAGGAGTGTAATTTGGTATAGTTATCATGAACAATAACATGTATGTTTCTTAGAACATTGTAAGTAGACCTACCATATGATCCATCTGGGCGTATGTCCAAAGGACATGAACTCAGTATGTCAAAGAAATATCTGCACTCCTATATTCATTCCAGTATTATTCACAATAGCCAAGATATGGAGACAACCAAAGTATCCATTAATAAAATACCTGAAAATAAATTTAATCAAGGAAGTGAAAGACCTTTACATGAAAAACCATAAAATACTGATGAAAGAAATTAAAGATGTCATAAAAAATGGAAGATACCTTGCGGATTGAAATAAATTATATTGTGAAAATGACCATAATACCAAAATCAATCTATGGAATAAATGCAGTTTCTATAAAATTACCAATGATATTCTTCAAAAAAACAGAAAAAAAAATCCTAAGATGTATATGGAACTAAGGAAGACCCCAATTGACCAAAGCAATTTTGAGGGGGAAAAAAAAAGAAGTTCATGAATGCCTTTTGTATGGTAGATGAGTATGTTTCCTTGCCCATTGACTTGCCACATGACTTGTCTTTGCTAATGGAATTGAGTTTGCATTCATGATGTAGCTTAGCCCCTCTAGAATCACCATTAAAACAGAGAATATCTTTTAGGTGTTGTTACCACAAATCAATCAATCAGTAAGAAATGAATAAATAACAAAAAAGGTATCTATGAAGTGTGATGGTTATGTCAATTTGCTTGACTGTAATAATAATTTTACTCTGTGTATATCCCAGATATTTGCTACTTCTTTTGCCTGCATTTCAGAATGGGAAAACAAGTGGAGCTGAGCTGAGCCAAGCCTAGACAAGCAGCATTGAACTCATTAGAGCGACAGCCATATCGTAGCCTACATGTAATATGAGGAAGAAATAAACATTTGCTCTTATAAAACACTGAGATAATAGGAACATTTACTATTGCAGCAAAAGAGGACTAGTACACTTGTTGATACCTTTTCAGTACAATTTAGTTCTTGTACTGTCTCCATAAAACTTCCTCTAAGTGTTCTATGACTCATCTATAGCTTCCAAATTTAGCAAATAAAAATAGAGGACTCAATGCTGGCATTTAAAAAATAGCTATAGCTCAATGTCCTTACTTGATTATAAGCTCTTTAAAGCAGGGCCCAAGCTTATTCATAACATCCAGCAATATATATTGGACGATTTCTACTGTTCCAAGCATTTTTATTAGGCATTAGAGATGTAATGGTGTGTGAAAATAAACAGAAGCTCTGTATTCTTTAAGCTTTTAAACTGCTGGAGGAAACAGAAATCAAACAAATAATCAACATAATAAATATCAAACTGGAGTTCTAACCAATGCTATTTAAAGATCCCATGTGCATGGTCCTCTGAGAATCTATCTGTGTATGGGAGACCTGACCGAGACAGGAAGGTAAGGAAAGGCTTCCCTGAAGGAGTGGGGTGATTTCTCAAGTTTAGAGGCAGAAAGGTCGGAAAGAATAGTCCAGCCTCTGCAAATTCCGTAGATGGAAGTTAGCAAGGTGGCTGAAGAAGGACTAAAGTTGCTATGAGATGGGATTGAAGAAGTACATGAGGACAGCCGTGCCACCTCCCTAATGCTAAACTCAGTGTCACATGCTTAGTATGTGCCCAACAAATAATCATGACCATATATGGCTTGACTTAGGTATATAGAATGTCCGTGACTAATTGATAGGATTAAAGACAGAAAAAAAGCATAGTTCTTATCTTCAAGAACTCTCTCTCTTATACTCTGTGTCGTAGTTGGGTTCTAAGTGACAAAAAGCCAGCTCTCACTGATTTTTGCAAAAAAAGGAAATCACTTTATTGACTAATGGAACACAAATAAATATTAAACCACCAAGCTACAGGAAGAATAGGAATGTAGCTATTTTTAGAAAGAACTGGCCTTAGAGATTCAAATACTGCCAGGATTATTTCAGTCCCTTTTATCTGTTCTTTCATTTTAGGTTAGTTTTTGCCCCATAAGGGAGGAACGACATAAAGACTTATAAAAGTTAAAATTGAGAGATAAGTATGAACACTCCAGTGGGAAAGAGGTGGAAAATCTGAAGATGAGGGAAATTATGGGGTTTGAAAAACCAAAAGACATTTATTGTTTGAGGAGTGTATTTAAGAGACATAATAGGTAAACTTAGAGAGAGACAATCTAGAGTTAGATTATGATAAACATTATTACCTGACTAAAGGAGGTTAAACTTGATGCTGAAGGTATCTAGTCTTCATCACTAGTTTTCTTAATTTTTCTTGGTGGAAGGTTTCTAATTTGCACAATGAAAGATGTGTTGACATACTTTTGCTCAGTATTGCTTTACTTGAAGAATTAATCTTTCCCTAAATCATGTGGTGGTGGTGCAGCTGTGAAATATCACCACTCCATCTCCCAACTGTAGATCTAACCACATGGCTCAGGGTGGACCATCAAAGTGGTTCATACCTTTAGCCATAGAAACTTTTCAGAGCTAAGCAACTAACCTGAGCAAGGCCATTCACAGACTTATTATGAGATTTGATATGAGCATGTCCGAGAAAAGCGATTCTCTAACTTTTTGAGGGAAGCTGTACAATAGGCTAATGGCTGCTGCAGTGGCCAGTGAAGAATGAACATGAAGCCAAAACACAAAAGGAAGCCCTGTAAAGGGAAAAGAGAGTTATATCTAAGTCCCTGGATCTGTTCATGCCTGAAGCGACTGCCACTAATTCCGTCTGCTCACAGGGTTATTGTAAAGATCAATTTTATAAGAATCTGGCGGGGCTGAGGGCCCACACCTATAGTCCCAGCCACTCTGAAGGCTGAGGCGAGAGCATTGTTTTAGCCCAGGAGTCTGAAGCTGCATACGATCATCCCACTGTACCTCAGCCTGGGTGACACAGTCAGACCCTGTCTCAAAAAAAGAAAAGAAAAGAAAAAGAAGATAAATATAATGATGCATTGTAAGCTCTAAAAAGCACCTGAGTCATTATTTGACTTTTAAAAAATTCCTTTGGCCACAGAGAAAACAATAAAAGTAATTATTCTCACGAAATAGTGGTAAGTTATACTCTTCATGAGATAAACTACAGTAATAGATTTTTTTGCATATGCTGTGATTTGGAAGCATAAATGATCATAATTGTCTCTGTGTTGGGCTTTGTCTAAACACCGTACTTTGTTTTTACTGGTATTTGAAGCCATCAAGTCATATGTTTATTCAAGTACTTATGGCCAAATATACTTAATTATTTATCCAAACGTTTCTGAATAGGGAGACTGGTCAATTATTTTTCTTTAATATTATTATAATAAAGCTAGTGACATGTTTTTGCAGTCAAGCCTCCTCAGAGATGTCTATAATGATTTGATCACAAATGAAACCTCTGTGTTTCCTGCTTTTGTTGTTGTTGTTAGGGAATTAGGGGATTCCCTGGTACTGCAGTGTCTTTGCTACATCAACCTCCTCTCTTATCTCTTTTCTGAAATATTTCAAGTTCTCCCTGCCAGTGCATCAGGAGTAAAAAGACCTACTTGTATGGCTTCTCAATGTGTACTTCATTGCTTCCGTCATATTCTGGAATGCTCACGGTACCCTACTTAGATTCAGCACTGCCAGCATGGGCAGCATTTCCAGTCACTGATGACATTGTTAAGAAACAGAATGATAAACTATGGCTGAATCATTTACAATGCCAGGTATTCCTGCCAATAAATCTCTTGAGAAAATGTATCTGAGGCCAGGCACAGTGGCTCACACATGTAATCCCAACATTTTTTGAGGCCGAGGCAGGTGGATTACTTGAGATCAGGAGTTTGAGACCAGCCAGACCAACATGGTGAAACCTCATCTCTAATAAAATTTAAATTAGTCAGGTATGGTGGCTCATGTCTGTAATCCCAGCTACTTGGGAGGCTGAGGCAGGAGAATCGCTTGAACCCAGGAGACAGAGGTTGTAGTGAGCCAAGATCACGCCATTGCACTCCAGCCTGGGCAACAAGAGTGAGACTCTGTCTCAAAAAAAAAAAAAAAAAATCAATCAAACAAAAAAACAGAAAAAGGAAAAGAAAATAAAAGAGAATGTATTTGACATATTTCAGAAATGAAAACTACTCTCTCTCTCTCTGTATCTGATGTGTTCTTCCAGGTATTTCCTTAGTAAGCTGCCTGGATGGAATGAGTAAAGCAATAACAGCATTTCTTTTTCATGTAAAAGTTTGAAATCTTCGCTTCAAACACAAAAATATTTTTTTCAGTCTCTTTTTTTGGAAAGCCACCACTACAATGGGGCAAAAACATGCATTCTGAGAAGTTAAAGTAGAAATTACAATTTACAAAACAAACTGTACTATGATTTGCATAATACGTAAACTAAATCATGGCATGCAACACAAACTATTTAAGCCCAAAATGTTTTAATGTCACCTTATTCAGACTCACAGTTTCCAAGATACGACTGCAGATAAGTTACTGTATTCTAAGTCTGAACTCATGCATTTCAGAGAAAAGATTACTGACTGTTCTACTAATTTCTCCGTTTATCAATTTTGAACAACATCTGCCCAGAACATGCTTACTAACTTTAAAACAACTTTGTCTACCTTCTCTCCGACCAAAAAACCTAGCAGTACCCATCCCTAAAATTTCCCTGGGAGAACTATGGGTATTCTGGTAAATGTTCTGCTTTCTTTTGTTCCATTAACTTAATAAACTAAGTTTTGTGTGGTTGACAGATTCTCTGATGATCTTTACATGGAAGCATGTGTCATTCAGATATGATGACGCTGCTTTCTCCATCAACCATCATGGTACCCACACTGTGTTTTTTGCTCCTAAAACTTAAATACTTGGCCCTAGGGATATGATATTTGTCCCCTATTGAAGACGGATATGATATCTGTACCCTGTTGAAGAGGTATCTGAAAAGACATAAAGACGGGGGACTTATTCTTGTTCAAACTCAGTATTTATTGGCTGACTTTATATCTGTCTAAGACCAGTCAAAATCAGGTGGGAGCCAACCACTTTGCTTTTGAGTGATGACTCTGGTTCTGCAGAATCTATGAAACTGACTTATCAAAAAAGACAATGATGTGCTTATATTCTCAATCACTAGACTCCAGTTTTGTTTTTCTTACATCATGCTACCAAGGCTAAAGGCTGAACCAAGGACAAATGTGCAGAGGCTACGTATCGTCACACAGTTGGAGAATGGCTTTGACAAGCACACAAAGTATTTTTGCTGTGGATAATTTCCTTTTCAACATAAGTAATGTGTGTCCTCCATCATGACCTGTGTCGGGTTGGACTACATGATTGTTAGGTCTCTTCAAACCTAAGACTACTTTATGTTATAAAAATTTCAAAGTAGGTGAACTTTGGCCTTGATCATTATTCAGTCCATCTTTTTTCCCTGCTCTTCTGACATGCTTCTGTTTGCTACATTTCACTAGTGTTCATTGATGGTTTTAGTGTATTCATGTTGTCCTCATTTACCCAAGGTCTTTATTTTAGGCCTGGCGCCAAGAGCCAAACTTCATTCTCACACATGTGAATGAATTTCCTGTGTTAGAACCAAAACAATCAGAATTAAGTTTTAATAACTGAAGGTTACAACTCCAAAAGAAAGTTGACTTCATCAGGACTTTTCTGAAAGAAATAATCACTGAACCAAAAATGGATGTCCACGTATTATTCATATAACAGTTGCCTACCTTTCATACACAAGGTAGAGCTGTGCAATGGTTTTTTATAATTTACGTTATGAGCAGGGACCAATAGTAAAGTCAAAAATCTGATCTTTCTATCTGTTGCCTAACAGATATTTGTTGGACACATTTAAAAAACTAGCTGGCTTATATTAAAACATAATTGTGTGCTAAACTAGATATTTTGCCTTTTATCTCATTGAATTGAATGAGGTAAATCTAGAAAGAATGATTTTATAACTCCCATTTTGTAGGTTTTAAGAAGTTAAGTAAATTACTCAATATCACATATTTGGTAAAAAGAAACTTTGCTATCAAGAAGCTTTCCATTTCGCTGAGTAAATGACAATGTTCATGGAACAGTTACACAATAACATAAAAACAAAAGGCAACTCACCAGGCACTACCTTTTAATTGCCTCCACCTAAACTGGGAAATCTCTTACCGATTTTCTGAATCCAAAAAAAGGAGGTACTATCATGAGATAGACTGTATTTAGAAAGTGTCCTAAAAGAGGTGGATAATTACACTGGGTTGTAAAATACGTACAATGGCAGAATGTTTGCCAAAGGGAGGAACTTCAGAGAACACAGGAACAGTGCCTTATGGGAAGGAGAAACTAACAGGAGCAATGACAGATTATCAAATTACCAGGAAAATTTTCAATGGCCAGTGAGGCCTTGAGTGAGGGAAATTAAGGGAGGAGAAAGAGAAATAAAAAATGAATAGGTATTAGTGTTGAGGGAGGTATGAAGTGGAATTTGTTGACACACTCCCCTTTCCCTCCATGAGCCGCTTGGTCTATGAAAAGACTGGCAACTAAGGTTTATTCCAGCAGAATTCACTGGTATCTGCTCTGAGAGTTTTAAGAGCCACATTTTAACAGAGAATTTGGATGGATGGCCTGACAACAGGCAAACATCAAGAAGATTTATTTATTTATTAGTTGGTCAGTTTGTTTGTTTGAAAGTTGCCTTTCTCTATCTTTTGACATATAGAAAGATGAGAATATGGATAACCGGGAGTAAGAGAAAGAAAAAATTAAAATTTTGCTATAATGTGGATATGGTAAATGAGAAGGAAACTGATATTTTTAAAGTACTTAATGTAAGCTAGAAACTGTACTAATTTTTTTTTTACACATTGCTTCATTTAATCCCCATAACATCTGTAAGAAGTAGATGTTACTTACAGAAGGGGCACTAAAATTTAGGAAAGTTTTTTTTTTTTTTTAGTTATATTTCAAGTTGAAGAAATAATTTAGAGATGTTTAATACCTGACCTAAAGTCACATAGTTCATAAAAAATAAAGTATTTAAACTAGTTCTCATTGATATGAAAGTCCATTGTTTCTCATTAAATAAATCTCATTTAATAAAACCTTAATACTTTACTATGATGAGGCATTCTTAGGAAATTTAATAAGCAAAATATTAACATAAAAATTAGTATCTTAGTCAAGTATTTCTGTGCAACACATCAACCCAACAAACTGGTTTAAAACCACTTTTTCTTTTTTTTTCTGTTTTTCTTGAGACAGGGTCTTACTTTGTCACCCAGGAAGTGACTTACTTATGAGTTTTCCAGGAAAGGGGTGGGCAATTCCCAGTACTGAGGGTTCCTCCCCTTTTTAGACCATAGAGGGTGACTTCCTGCCATTGCCATGGCATTTGTAAACTGTCATGGTGCTAGTGAGAGTGCTTTTAGCATGCTAATGCACTATAATTAGCATATAACGAGCAGTGAGGACAACCAGAGATCACTTTCATTGCCGTCTTGGCATGGTGGGCTTGGCTGGCTTCTTTTCTATATGCTGATCAGCAAGGTCTTTGTGCTCTGTACCTTATGGTGACCTTCTGTCTCATCCTGCAACTAAGAATGCCTTAACCTCCTGGGAATGCAGCCAGGCAGGCCTCAGCCCTGTTTTACCCACCCACTATTCAAGATACAGTAGCTCTGGTTTGAATGCCTCTAACAGTACAATCTTGGCTCACTGTAGCCTCGACTTCTCCCCAGCTCAAGTGATTCTCCTGCCTCAGCCCCAGAAGTAGTTGGGACTCTAGGCACAAGACACCATACCCAGCTAATTTTTGTATTTTTTGTGTATGTAGAGATGAGTTTTTGCCATGTTGCCCAGGCTGCTTTTGAACTCCTGGGCTCAAGCTATCTCCAGCCTCAGCCTCCCAAAGTGCTAGGATTTAATCGTATGGGTCACAGTGCCCTGCCCAATAACTTTTAATTATCTCTCATGCTTCTTCATCAATTAGGCTCAGCTGAGTTCTTCTGCCATATTGCATCAGATGTCAGCTGGTTCTGCAGTCATCTAAAGGCTCTACTGGGCTAGAACAGCCAAAACAGTTTACTCAAATTGCTGGCTGCAGTTGGTGCTAGTTATGGTCTGGGATCTCAGATGAGGCTGCTAAGCTGTATGTGTTGTTTCTCCTTTACATAGCCTCTCCACACGGCTTGAAGCTCTCACAGCATGCCTGCTGGATTCCAAGAGATAGCATTCCAGTGCTTCAAAATGTAAGCTACAAATCTCTTAATATTCAGCCTTAGTGTTACATTGGGCTTCTACTGCCATATTCTGTGGTTGAAAACTATCCTTGAATCAGCCCAAAGGGGTAGAGAAAGAAATTCCACTTCTCAAGGAACGAATGACAAGTTTTGGGCCATTTAAAATCAACATCCAAGTAAGTGCTTGTGATAAAAGTGAAAGTGGGGAATGGCAAAAGTAGGGAGGTAAAGATCAAAAGCAAAATTCTCCAGAGAGTCTTTAAAATGCTAACAGTGTATACTTGAATTCCAAGAGAGAGGGTCCAGATGGAGCTAGGAATAGACAGATTTCCTAGTGATTGGGAGCAAGGTAGATGAACATTTACAGTTTCTTATAATTTCTATAGTCAGGCGCCAGGTACAAAATTAGGCTAATATATTGTCTGTTAATTATATTTATTTCTTAACCATATATTGGTTGAGGTGATACCCTGAGAGGGTTGAGAGAGAAGATAACTGAGAGATGGTGATTTTCCTAATATTACTGATATATGGGGCCCCTCTGCAATTATATATCTTTTAGTTAATTTCATGTATATATATTCGGCCATTGGCAGTATAATCTGTGCCCTTTGTGGGTAGGAGCCACAGCATTGTATTTATTTTGCATGCTCAATCACGCCTACAGATTCAATTCATTCAGACTGTTGTAAAAATAAATGCTGCTCAAAAGAGCAGCTCCCCCAGGTAACCTCCTAGGCAAAAGGAGACAGAATAAAATCAGCCAACCATTTTTTCATGAAGATTCCTGTCTACTAATTTCAGGGAATAACCTTTTAGTTAATACCCTAACTGCAGAGGCCTGTGGCATACATGCAGGTGAAAAGTTTCACCCCACATTGACCTGTCTTAGGGACAGGCAAGCACTTGCTGAAGAAGCAAGTTCTCATTACTAATTGGTAATTCATTATTGCAGGGTTTCAAGAAAAACTTCTGACCTGTTAAGTCTAAAAATGAACACCATCATTAATGTTTCCATCACTTTGGAATAGGAAACAATTTCAGTCTAAAGTGCATGATTTCTGGAAGGTATTTCTCGATGCTTTAGTTTTCTGTTAAAATATTTTTCGAAAGCCAGGTTAAAAAAATAAATAAAAAGCCTAAAATGATTCCTTTCCTCTGCCATTGACAATTAGGTAGCATTTAGTACAAAATTGACATTATGTGTTCTTTGCTATGACATAAATGTATTTGAATCAAAAAAGTCAAGCAACAAAAGTTTAAACTCAGTTTTTTGAATTTTGACAATAGTGTAAAATTGAGATAATTTTCATTACATGTGCTATACCTTTAACAGAGTAGAGTAAAAGCAAGTGAGTATTTAATCACTAGTGAGAAAATTACTAATATAATCGTGTGGGATCATAACACTGGGATAGAAAACATGAGAATAGATTATAAGAAATAATAAGAAAGGCCGGGCGCGGTGGCTCATGCCTGTAATCCCAGCACTTTGGGAGGCCGAGGCGGGTGGATCACGAAGTCAGGAGTTCAAGACCAGCCTGGCCAAGATGTTGAAACCCCGTCTCTACTAAAAATACAAATATTAGCTGGGCGAGGTGGCACGCGCCTGTAATCCCAACTACTCAGGAGGCTGAGACAAAAGAACTGCTTGAACCTGGGAGCTGGAGATTGCAGTGAGCCGAGATCGCACCATTGCACTCCAGCCTGGGTGACAGAGTGAGACTCCGTCTCAAAAAAAAAAAAAAAAAAAAGAAATAATAAGAAAAACAATTCACCCAGAAATCTGAGGGCAAGTGTTGCAATGAGGAAACATAAAGTTACTGATTATTGTATTTTATTATCAAATGTCATCTTAAGGCATATTGAAAATGTGGCCATCTGTTCTTCAGTGTCTTCAAAATCTAAGAATAGCACAATATCCCTCCTTTCAAAAAAATTCTAAAAACAAAGGATGAAAATTATTTATATTGGTAGAGATAGATATTTTAAATGAAATGAATTTATGAACATATAACATTTGATAAATCTGAACACATAAGACCATTTCTGAACTACTATAAAATTATTGATTTCTGCCTTCCAAAATTCCAGTGAAATTGTCTCTAAGCCACTAATCCCATGGTTCTATTTGTTTATGTGCTGTTTGAGACATTTTGCTTTTCTTTTCCACTCCCGCTTATAATGTTCTCTTCCCTTGGCTTTGTGGGCACCTCTGTGCCCTGGTTGTTTTCCTCCTCTCTCATTGCATTCATTTGGATCCTTTCCCTCCCCACCATTTGTTCCACATGTCTGTTTTCAAATCACTCATTATAACTTTTGAATCTCAGAATCTACATCCCTGGACTATCTGAAACTCATCATTTTAAAATTTAGTACATCATCTTCTTACAAAAAATGTTCTCCTTCTCCTTAATTAATGTACCTATATAGTGGCATCACCAAAAATTTTAATAGTCTCCTCGGAAAGAAATCTAAGTCGTCATGATGCCTCTATCCTCTCCCTGCTATATTACTGCATACAACGTATTATTCAATTCTCACAATTCAGTTTCTGGTATTTGTCTTGAATTCACTCTTTCTTCTCTGGCACAGTATGGTGCCAGCCCTCCATTCAGTCTTTTTCCTCAACAATTCTGTTTTTTCTGTGTCTTTGCTCCCAAATGTTGCCTTTTTCGTTTTTCTGGGAGCTTCCTCTTTCTAAAATGTACACTAGGACATAAAACTAAACAAAATCTCTCAATTTTCTAAGAAAAATATACAAATTCCCTAAAATTCATGTAACATCTCTTTCATCTAATTGCTAGTTTCCTCTCCTAACATGCCCAGCCCTTTCACCTTTGTTATCTAACATTAGAGGACCGTGCCGGCTGAAGCCTATCTCCACGCCAATGCACGTGATCGTTCTTCCTCCTGAAATACTCCAAATTTTTTCCCACCTGGTAAATTCCAAATTACACTTTAAGATCCAGCTGAAGTGTTGTTTTATCTGCAAGGATCTCTTAAAAAAGTTCATTCTCTTCCATTTGCTATCATATTAATGTGCACATTTCTTTATTATTACACATGTTGCATTGTTTTTTTTAGTTGCATGAAGATTTCTACCACTAAACTTCAGTTTCTTGAAGTAGTCATTTCTTCTTGATCTTTATATTACCAGTGACATAAAACAAGCACTTATAACACTTAAATGAGTTAACTGCATTATTTTGAACAATGCACTTTGGTGTTTGTCAGGCCTGTACTCAAAGCTCACTCTGATACTTAATTGGGTGATTCAGCTACTTAATTTCTCAAAGTCACATTTGCCTCACCTGAAGACACTGGTACCTACCTCATAGAGTTGTGAGAACTGACATCATATAATGCATGTGAAATACTTAGCATAGTGTCTGACACTTAATAATTACTCAATAAATTGTGACTGCTACTATTACAGGGCTTCAGTTGAATAGAAAAGGAAGTAGAGAAGAATGAAATGTAACAGTTTGGGATAAAATTGAGAAGTCAAAGGAATGAAAGCTTAGTTAATTTGAATGAATGTTTTGGTAGAGATAAAGGAATGAGAATAATTGGAATAAAAGGAGGTTATAGTGAGAGAGTGTTATAAATTATTATATTCTGTCAGCAGTTTAAGGTTCTGCTCTAGAGCATTGCATTTTGATAACATGATCCAAAATACTGTCATAAGTAAGGGTCGACAAGACGGACTTTAGGATAATCAGAGTTGAGGTGAATAAGGAATTAAATGTCGTGATATATTATTGTTGAATTTGGAAATTTGGATATTCGGTGGTTGCCATGGAAATTTCAGATACTAGATAGGCATTGGGTTAAGAGGAATAGTGTGAGTCAGTGACCAGATTCTTGATAAAAAATAGTGATGTGAATGGGATAGAGGATGACTTAAACAAAGATGGGAGTGCAATGAACTGGAAAGTTGGAGTTCTGACTCAACCGTTTGCTTTGTGAAACAAGGCACACGGGAGGATGGACACTCTCTACTGTAAAGCAGAGGCTGATCACCAAGGCCCTGAAATCTGGCCTGCTGCCTGTTTTGTAAATGAAGCTTCATTGAAACACAGCAACACTCATTAACTTCTATATTGTCTATGGCTGTTTTTGTGTTGCAGTGGCAGAGTTGATTAATTGCAACAAAAATCATATGACCCACAAAACCTGAAATATTTACTGTGTGGCCTTGTATAGGGAACACTGGCTTAACCATGCTCTAGAAGTCTGCAGGCGAATCAGTGTCCTCTAATATATACTAGGATATAATTAATGCAAGGAATTAGAAAAGAATTCTGTGTCTAGTTGAGAACATGAAGAGGAGTTTACCACAGATAGTGGATTTCAGGTGGTCTGGTGAATATTAAGAGAGGTAAGAAAGGAATTAGGAGAAATTGAATATGTCCAGGAGGATCAGCATTGAGAAATATGAGAATGGGGTTTACCAGAAGGTTGTCAAACTGGAAAGCTTATCTTTGGGACAGAGACTAAGGATTTATCAGCATGACTAAAGATGCCTAATGACACCTAAAGAATCATAGTGTCAGGTTCTATCAGAGCTGGTGTCAGGTTCTAACAGAGCTAGTATTGGCTAATGCCTCAGGTGATGCCAGAACCCTGACAATGCGATTTTCGCCCACCCAATAATGATGAGGCCCTGGTTGGGACCCTAAGCCTGGGGACATTACTAGATAAATGGAAGTAATTCTACTAGAAAGAACTTAAAACCCATAGGCTACAAGGCCTTGTATGTAGGATTACTAGACCACAAACCCAAAATGAAAACAATCGTTGTACATGAGCAATCTCTCATTTCATTTCACAGTATAGCATTCTAGATAGATTGATAGATAAGTGACAGAATGATCTCTCTACCTGCAGAAACATATCAATATAGGTACATACATAATTTATCTATCGATCTTTAGTGATTCTTTTCCAGGTAGAGAATTCTATCTGCAGGAATTTCAAATGCTCACTTCTTGAACTACACATTTTTACTTAGGACAAAGGAAAATAAGGCTGCACTTTTTAGAATATAAAATATTCATTGCTTCCCTATGTAAGCTTTATAGTTACCAGAGCCTGCTTAAAGTGTTCATTGTTAACTGACATTCAAACTGTTTAGATCTCATGTGAATTAAACTGTCAAAACTCAGTATATTTATTATCTGTGCTAGACACATAAATTTATTGAACACACACCTTAAATATCTGTTACTACATTGTGATAGCAGTTGTTAATGTGATGAAGTAAAAAAGTAAAAATAAGTCCATTTAAAAGGTCGATTATGGTGCAAAACCGGTAAAAATGTCATATCTATGTATATCCTTTGAAGATATCTATGAGCACAGGGAATGTGTCAGGGGCAGCAAACCTAAATCCAGAGGTACAGAAACACAGTGAACAACCTTGGGTGATATATAAAGACTCATACTAAGTTTTCACTTAAGTCCTAGATAATTCCATAGGGGAAAATGACAATACAGTGTAATAAGAGAAAAGAAAATAAAGTTCTGTGTGAGGGAATGAGAAAGACATCACAAAGAATCAGATTTTTATCTTAAGAAGAATGAGTAGGAATTTACTCCCCAAGAGGAGAGCCTGTGTCTGGCTTGCCTCACTGTTATGATAATAATAACAGAAGGAAAGCAAGAATATGAAAGTCAGGTTATTTTTCAAAGACATCAATGATTTTGAATGATTACTCAATGTCAGATACACATTCAGTTGTATGTTGATACAAATATTTACTTATCTTTTACTGATTGCATTCATTTATCCATTCCTTTATTATTTATTTTAAAAATATTTATTGAAATAAATATGTATTGAACCACTGCCGTGTGCAAAGTGCAGTAGCAGTCCTGGGTAAACAGAGATGCGACCCTCAGAATGTTTACTCAGGTAAAGAGTCGGACCTTAGAGGGATCATTGCAATTCCTGGAGTAATGCTACCGCAGAGATGGGTACAGGGATAGCAATGAGGAAAGGTTTTCCCATTGCTCGGTGGGAAAGTCTTAATTAAGGGGATAACTTATTATAGCAAATCCATAAAAGTATCATTTTTGTTAGAAAATATTTGATGCTTTCTTTAGGATAAATCTTTGATAGTAACAAGGCTGACAGACAATTAGGGCAAGGAAAACTTTCTGTTTGTTGCCATAGAAGCAATAAAGATTTTCAAATATATTTCATAGCATTTCAATGTGGAAAGGGAATTAGTTTAGTTAATCCATTTTATTTTTAAAGAGTTCTAAGATTACTGCACTTACCCCATTCAAAAAATAAATTATTGCTGACCTCTAAAGTCTCTTCCAACACAGACAGTCTGTTAGTTAATAACCATTGGAAATGTTAAAAATAAACAATATTAAGTTTCACCTGAGTTTATGCAGTGCTGAGGACAATCATTTTTTTTCCTCAGACATCAGAATGGGTCACAGCAGAAATTTCTCTCTTATTTCTCCAAGACATCTCACCATATTTGTAAAAGTAATTAATATCAAGTACATATTTTCTGATAATTTTGGCTATTGTTTGTAATGTAAAAAGATAAATTATATTGCTATGCCAGTTTGATAAGGCAGAATAAAAGAAATGGTGTTATTTTGATTGTATATTTTTAATTTTAGGATGTAGATTATTTAATGTTATATTCAGTAATATTTTTGAAGTTGTTTGTATATGACTCAGTTATTTATAGCAGGCTGGGACCAGACCTAGAACAAAATCTTCCTATATAGGAGGAACAGGCGCTGAGTATAGAAACTGAATAGCAGATGCTGAGGGGAAGGACAGTCTGAAGGACAGAATGTAGTATTCAGAGCGGTGTCCTGATAAGGAGATTTGAGGAGGTCATGGAGACAAATTCCAGGAACGACGGCATTCAGGATTCCAGGAGAAACGCCTGAAGGACACCTGTCAGCAGGTAGCTTACTGGATTGCAGGCACTGGGCTGAGTTTCAAGGTTAAACTTTAAGCAGGGAAACTGGAGGAGCAAAATAAGCCACAGTCTTAGAGAAGCTGGGGTCATAGACATGTCACAATAACTTTTTAGGAACAAGAAACAATCCAAATATCCAGTTACCAGGTCTATTATATTGGGAGGACAGTGAGTTTAAAGAAAAGCAGTAGTTCAAAGACAAGTTTTGGTGAGAATGTGGAGAACAGAGAGCCCTTGTATACTCTTGGTGGGAATGTAAATTAGTGCAGACACTATGGAATACAGTATGGAGATTCCTCAAAAAGTTAAAATTGAAAATAGAATTATCATTTGATCCAATAATCCCACTTCTGTATGTATGTTCAATGGAATTGAAGTCAGGATCTTAGAGAGAGATCTGCACTTTCATGTTCATTGCAGCATTATTTACAATAGCCAAGATATGGAAACAACCTAGATATCCCTCAACAAATGAATGGATATTTTATATATATATATATATATATAGTGTGTGTGTGTGTATACATACGTGTATAATGTATATATATAAACACATATATTCCATTTTATATATATATACACATTATAAATATATAAAATCTATACACACACTCACACATATATATATATATACATATATATAAATTATGAAATATTACTCAGCCTTAAAAAGAAAAGGAAATTTGTTATTGTGACAACATGGATGAATATAGAAGACATTCTAAGTGAAATAAACTGGGACAAACACTGATTGACCCCGACTTTTATGAGGAATAGAAAATAGTCAAATAGAACCAGAGAGAGACTAGATTAGTGGCTGACAGAGGCCAGAGGGAGGAAGAATTGGGGAGGTATTGGTCAAAGGGTATAAAATTGTTTCAGTCATGCAAGATGGATAAGTTTTGGAGATCTGCTGTACAATGTATGGCCTATAGTTAACAATACTGTATTAAATACTTAAAAGTTTGCTTTTATGGATGGATCTTATGAAGAAAAATAAATAAATAATAAAAGAAACTGAGAGAAATTTATGGAGGTAATAGATAAGTTTATGGGATAGATTGTGTTCATGATTTTATGGGTGTATAGTTATATCCAGACTTACCAAGTTATATGTGTTAAGCATGTACAGGGATTTATATGTAGATCATACTCAGTAATGTGGATTTTTTTTTTTAATTAAAGCAGTAGTATATTAGAGGCTTAGTTTCTTTGGACCATGACCTTTTATTTACTTCCCTTGTCCCTTCCCTATCAATGCTAGATGTCTGACGTGGAGGGTTAGAGGAGTCCAATCAGAGGTGCTAAATCACAGGTTATTAGAATTAACTCAGATTTGAGTATTTTCCAAACCAATATTTCTAAGGTTTTAACATTATATTAAAAGTGTTTAAGAAAAAGGCAATTCAATTATTCATTAATAAGTATTTATAGTTCTTACACTGTGTACCAGTTATATATTAAGTGCTGAAAATAACAAGATGAATAAAACATGGCATCTGCCCTTGAGAATCTCACAGTCTAGAGGACAAAAGAATCTGATAAAGTATAATGCAGGAAGATAAGTTCTATTGTTACAAAACTGAAGAAGAACATTTAGTTTTTTAAAGGATAACTCTTGCTCAGAAACTCTTAATCATTTCCGTATCTCCTCATTTATTGCTGACTGAAAAAGGACTTTGCTTTATCTTGCTGTCAATTCACCACATGCCTTACCCACATCTACCATTTCCATAAGAACTCTCCCCTCCACTTCATACTCAGATTCTTGTGATCTAACCAAACTGCTGGCTTACCTGTCAACCCTCAGACACTACTGTTTTCTGCACTTTTATTTCTACTTACAGAAATCCTTTCAACCTAAAATTTTCATCTTTTCCTCTCAATTTTTCAAATCCATTCAAGCCCATCAAAAATATTGTTTTCTCCTTGGAGCATTTATTCAATTCACCAGACAAAGGTGATTTCTCCTTCCTTTAGACGGGCATAATGAATTTCATGTTTCAAAACAATTGCTTATAAACAATGAGCAATGACTAGAGTTACACTTCAGTTATTTCCATTCAGTCCCTATCATAGAATCATAATTTAGGGACTCAGTGCAGGAACCATATCTTGGTGATTATTTTGTATCTGCCTTACTGTACCTAACCCAGATCCTAATATATGATAAGCACTTAAATACCATGAATGCTTCAATATAATTCCCCAAATAGAGTGAGCCTCCATATTCCCAGTGAGAATTTTAGTAATCAAATGATTTTGCCCTAGAATAGTATACATTCACTTGTCAGTTTAATGTTTATGAGGTTGTCTAATAACTAGTTTTAATTCTTAATTTGTGAAATTAGTTACACTTACATATTTAAATCATGTATTTTAGCCTGAGCTCAGTGGCTCACACATGCAGTCCTTGCACTTCAAGAAGCCTAGGCAGGAGGATCACTTGCATGCAGAAGTTCAAGACTAGCCTGGGCAACATAGTGAGACCTCATCTCTACAAAAAGTAAAAAAATTAGCAAGGTGTGGCGGTACACACCTGTAGTCCCAGCTCCTTAGGAGGCTGAGGTGGGAGGGTCACTTGAGCCCAGTAGGTCAAGGCTTCAGTGAGCTGTGATCATGCCACTACACTCAGCCTGGGTAACAGAGTGAGACCCTATCTCAAAATAAGTGCAAAAATAAATAAATAGCATTTTTTTTCAAATAACAAAATTATTAAGAAATAGCGTGTTTCTTCATCTCACTCTCAATACATGATACAACTTACTCAAACTCTTACACAAAACTCCCTCATCAAGACCTTTATCTTCTCTAGAGCTACATTTAAAGTCATCATGATCATTTCCCAGGATATATCACCTTCACTGCAATCTAAGCGTTTTTTGAATATGTGATTCTTATAGTCTCTAGAACTTTTATTTCACACAACATAATCCATTTACATATTTTCTGTAGTCTTTTTTTTTCATTTGATCCATAGGTGTATACTCATGATATCAATATCATGCAGCTACTTATTTTTTAATTAAGTGGCTTTATTTCTTAAAGAAGCTTTGGGTTTACAGACAAAATGAGCAGAAAGTACGAAGCTCCCTATTACTCCTCACTCCTCACAGTTTTCCCTATTATTATTCTTTGCATTAGGATGATACATTTGTTACTGTTGATAAGCCAATTTTATACACTATTTTTAACTAAGGTCTTTAGTTTACATGTAGGTTCACTCTCTATGTTGTATATTCTATGGCTTTTTTGTTCTTTAAATATGATTTTTTTGAAAGCAGTTTTAGGTTCATAGCAAAATTGAGCAGAAGGTACAGAGACGTCCCACATACTCTGTCCCCACACATGCATAGCCTCCCTAGTTAACAACATCCCCCACCAGAGTGGTACATCCACTACAATTGATGAACATATATGGACACACCATTACTATCCAAAGTCCATAATTTACAGCAGGATTTACTCTTGGTGTTGTGCATTCTATGAGGTTTTGACAAACGTACAAAAGCATGTATTCATCACAGTATCCTACGAAATAGTTTTACTGTCCTAAACCATCCCTATGCTCCACCTATTCCTCTATCCCTTTTTTCCATGAACTCTGGGAAACCAATTATCTTTCTACTGTCTCTGTTGCTTGGTCTTTCTCAGGATGTCAACAGTGGTAATCATGTGGTGTGTAGCTTTTCCAGATTGGCTTCTTTCACTTAGCAATATGAAATTAAGTTTTTACGTCTTTTCATGGCTGGATAGTTCATTTCTTTTTATTGCTAAATAATATTTCATTGTATGTAAGTGCTGCAATTTGTTTATCTTTTCACCCATTGAAGGACATCTTGACTGTTTCTAAGTCTTGGCAATTAGAAATAAAGCAGCTGTAATACTCGTGAAGTTTCTTGTATGGGCATAGTTTTTCACAGAAACACATATTCATATTATAATGTAATATATACAATTGCTAGGTTATCCCCACAGGAATAGTTATTAAATCTGATTTAATGTGTTTGCATCTTTTTTACACAAATTTCTTGTTGGCCTCAATGTATACCATAGCCACAAACAACTTCAATTAATGTTGAATTCAATGTGAATTCAACATTAATTGAAGTTGTTTGTGGCTATGGAATCTTCACCTTAGAGTCAGAAAGTTTGTCTTTTTAACTGATTGTACCATTTACAAGCTATATTATCTCATGTAAGATAATTTTTCCATATATTAGTTTATCTATATGTAAATTGACTATATTTTAGGATTGTAGAGAGTGTTAATGGCAAATGATAGCTTTATCTGTTAGAAATGATTTAAATAGTAACTTGGAAAATGATGCACACATAAAAATTCCTAGCATATATTTCAAAAAGAGCAAGCTTGGATTGTCTAACTCAAAAAATTGACATGAGCCACAAAAACTCACCTCCTAGGGTCCCAAGAAAACAAATGGTGTTGGATAACTAAGAAATCCAAACTTCACCATGCAGAGTTCCACAAAACTGACAAATGTGCATTAATATATAATTTTAAATTTTGCCTTAGAAATGTGCAACGTAAATGCCCATCAGTGATAGCCTGGATAAAGAAAATGTGGCACATATACACCATGGAATACTATGCAGCCATTAAAAAGGGTGAGTTTATGTCCTTTGCAGGGACATGGATGAAGCTGGAAACCATCATTCTCAGCAAACTAACACAGTAACAGAAAACCAAACACTGCATGCTCTCACTCATAAGTGGGTGTTGAACAATGAGAACACATGGACACAGGGAGGGGAACATCACACACTGGGGGCTGTTGGGGGGTGCGGGGCTAGGGGAGGGTTAGCAGCTGGTAGGGAGATTGGGGAGGGAAAACATTAGGAGAAATACCTAATGTAAGTGACGAGGGATGAAGGCAGCAAACCACCATGGCACGTGTATACCTATGTAACAATTCTGCAAGATCTGCACATGTACCCCAGAACTTAAAGTAAAATTAAAAAAAAATGTGCAATGTATAATGTATGTGTCACAATACACATTGACAAATGTGCAATGGCATGTATTCATTACAATATCCTACAAAATAGTTTTTACTGTCTTAAAATTTCACTTTTTTCCACCTATTCCTCCATCCCTTTCTTCCATGAGCTCTGGAAAATCAATCGTCTTTTTACTGTCTCCATTGTTTGGTCTGTTCACAGAATGTCATACAGTTGTACAATGTGTATAATTAGAAAATCATACACACTCCTCAATTCTCAGAGTATTGCATAATCCTTGGAAAAGTAAAATTTTCTGAATTTGTTTTTATATATATTAATTAGTTAATGTACATATGAATTCTTTCATTAATTGTTTCATTTATGTAGTCCAAAGGAAATTATAAACTAATTGCAGAGGATAAGGCATAGTGATGTCTAGAGATTCAGGTCTGTGTCGCAGAATAGAAAAAGTTGTTCTCTGTAGCGTAATGAGCTGGAGAGGAGCTGAATCTCAGCTCAGTGATTAGGTATATAAATTTGGCAAATGATTTAATCTTTCTAATCTCAATTTCCTTCTGTGTAAAGTTGAGGTAATATTTCTTATCTTTCTGGGTTATTTGTCAAATGGCAAGCAATATTTGTAAAGTTACTGATTCATAACATAAGATCTTCTACGAGTAACTCTTGATTGTATTTCTTTATCTAAATCCTTTATCTGAACCATTTCCAGCATTCTATTTTTCAGCAAGATATGCAAATGGCTTAAGAAAATTGGCTCATACATTAGATATTTTTAAATCAAATTTTCCTGTGTATCTTGTGACTTAATCTTCTAAATCTATCTCATATATCATGATTGAGAATGAAATATGTAAGAATAGATTATCAAAACTACAGAATTGTTTTTATACAATTGAAATTTAAAATATTTGGGTAATTGTCTATGCTGGTAAAAATTTAATGATATAAATCTTCCATCATATCCCACTGTTGCCTGAGCTCTTTTACAAAAAGTTTTTGAAAGAGATAGGTGATATTATTAATATTACCTTGCAGAAGAAAAGAAATTGAGACCCTTAAAAGGTAAAAGGACTTAATGTAAGTTACACAATTAGTACCAGATGAGCTGTGACAAGACAGCCCAGCCTCCGACGTTCTCCACGTGTTACATAAATGGCATAGTATTGGGTCTCTAACTTTTTTATTTACCAGTAGCATACTTTGTGTACATATGGAGTTAAAGAATTTGTTTTGAAACAAATGACTAGTGTTACTGTGACTGCAGTTGCTACATTTTAATAGTATATAGCTCCATCACATAACAAAATGTTCAGGGAATATTTGTAAAACTGAAGAAATAATTCTTACTCTGTACATTAATAGAACTGAGTATGAAATTATATGAATGTGACATTAAAGATTAAAGGAATATCCTATAAACCAAAATCTTTTTGAGAAATCTTCACTGTTTCCCTGAAAATTGAATAGTGTCATATTAAAGACAAAGCTGGATTATGCCCCCTTGGCATTGACCGTTTGGAGTTAATGGCAGATGGTATGTGAAAATGTGAGCAGACAGTCATCATAAGGTGATATAAAGATATAAGAGGAAGCTAGATTTAAATAACATTTCTCAAGAAAAATATAGCCACAATGATTAAAATACAGTTTTTTTATCTTAAGATTTTTAAGTTTTCTCAAGTTTAAAGACACAGAAATCCAATTTCAGTGATCTCAGGGAAAAAAGTAATTTATTGGAAGAATTCTAGGTCATGTTAGGGAAACCAAACCAGAAAAAAAGAGAGGGCTATATTTGGACCCAAGGGACACTAGATCTAGTGACAACCAGTGAACACTAGAACTCAAATGACAGAGGGCTTCCATCTCTGTTTCTTCTTGAATGATCACATTGTTTCTCCCTTTCTTTTCAAACTTTCTCAACTTAGCAGTGAAGTTGACTATAAGCAGTTTTAAAGTTGTATATCTTTCAATTTAACCTCCAAAGAGAAAGCATTACAAAGTGCTGCTGTCTCTGGTTCCAAGTCCAACAATTGCAGAGAAGGGAATCATTTGTTGAGCTTGGATCATGTGCCCAAAACTGGACAAACAACTGTGGCCAGAGAGATAGGGTCTTGTTAGGAACATGGAGCATTCATAGACTTATGGACTGTTATAACCTGGAGACACATTAAAAATCATTTTTCTAATAGTTTTGTTTTAGAGATTAGTGAACCGTGACAACAAATGTTCAGAGACTTGCCCAAGTGACACAACTTGAATTGGAATAAGTACCTAGTGTTTTTGTAATGCGTAAATGTGTTAAAGGGAAAATAAAAATAAATAGAGAAGGAAGTGAAGTAGAAGAAAAAAGATGAGGAGGAGGAAGAGAGGGAGAAGGGAAAGAAAGAAGGAGGGAGGATTGAAATGGAGAAGGAAAATGAAAGGAAAAGAAAGGAGGTTAACAAAAACAGGCAGCTCCTAATGTAATCATATCGATTGAATGAGTGGGAGAAGGGGTTATATTATAGAGTGGCTGGAAAACAGTGCCGTACCTGTCCATTAGAGGCAATGCACCATGACTTACGTAGTATATAGAGCAAGTAGAATCAATAAATGATTGTATTTGGCTTAAATTGTCAGATTATTTTACTCAATTTCTCTCAATTTTGCAACAGATGTGCTTTCCCATTTTGATTTTTCACTCATCTTTCCTTTTATCTGCAGATTTATAGGCTGTTTCTCATAAAACTGATTCCTGGGTGAAAAAATTATTGGTATCATCACAAAAAAAGTAATTATTTGGTTCGGCCTGGTTTAAAATATCAGTATAAAATTAAACACCACAATGCACCTCCATTTCTTAATAGGCACTAAGCTTTGTTAGAAATGTAAATTGAGCTTTTGCTTGCAATGTCTTTAATGACGCCTTGGTATCCTAGATAATTATATAAATTATGAAAACATAGTGGGGTAGAAAAATGTGTCTATCTTCATCCAGATTCATCTCTAAAGGTATGGATGTTTGAGATAGTACTATTGATATATTGTAGCATTTTCTTTGAGGGTATTTGAGTAAAATGAATAATTTGTTTAACAATACTGACTATTTGCCTACTAAGTGCCAGGCAGGTACTTAGAAGTGCAACAGAAAATAAGATAATTCTTAGGGAACTAGTCCAATTGAGAGAGAAAGATTTGTAAAAGGTGTAAAAGGTAATTATAAACTTCTGCTAATGGCAAACTGAATATTTTGAACCAGACTTCCTGAAGAGCATAACAAAAAGCTAAACAAAATATATGAAATAGTGTCCTTATGTCATCTGATAACTAATAAAGTAGGAAATAATTATGGCACCAATACCTGGAAGAAACCAAAAATCTAGAGAGAAGAGCCTGGTTTTTGGAATCCTTCTGCTGTGTAGGCATTTGCAGTCCAGAATAGGTATCTAACAGATTGGGCAGTACTTTTGGAAGATTCCTGGGTCTGTGGAAAATCACCTTGGAAATAAATGTCACCAAATAGTGTGGCTCTGGTAAATTCCTTGTGATTGGGTTGAAATCAGACAGGAGCACTGTAGGTCTGTTACAGGTACTTAGGCATGAGCATGGCAGGAGAGGGCTCTTCATCCTCTCCACTAGCAATGTCAAGTGATGGTTGGCAATTATCACACTACTTCTCTAAAAATGATAATTTGGCAGCTTGTGCTAAGGCACCAGGGAGAGATAATGTCCTTATGATCCAAAGCTATTAACATTAAAATGTTAAAATTATGGAGCTGCCAGGAAGAAGCAACTTCGCAGGCATGTGCATTAAGAAACAAAATGTTAAGAGTATGACCTAAAGCCTCAGATGGGCTTGTGTAAAACTTCCTAAACACAGTGCGCATGCTCACTTCCCCAGGGTCTGGAAGGCACTGTGCATGTGGGCAGCCCACCCTCAGAGAGCAATCACAAAAAGGGGCATAAGATGCCAGCCTATAACGTCCTAGGATCACAGTTAAATGCAACACTGGTTCTTCAAGTCGCCCGCTTGGATCTCTTCCAAGTGTTCTTCCCTTTCTTTCCTGTTCTAAAGCCTTTTTAATAAACTTCCACTCCTGCTCTAACACATCCCTCTGTTTCTTTTTCTGCCTTATGCCCCTAAATTGAATTATTTCTTCAGAGGAGGTGAGAATTCAAGTTGCTGCAGACCCAAACAGATTTGCCATTGGAAACTCAGATACCTGCCACCAGTAACAGGTCTAAAAGTGCATCAGTAGCAAAACAGCTATTAATAGTTTGTCATGTGGATAGCCAAAAAAAAAATGTCAGTTCTAAAGTTGTGTCAATGCAAAATAAATGATAAAATATGCAGGTAAATTTAAGTGAATACCAACTGCAAGAAATAATAATATATTGTCTCGGGGCCTTATGTACAAAATTAAAATAAATTACAAATGCATTTACTTTGAAGGGAAAGGTGTTCGGCAGTGCTTGCACTGTCTGAGAAGAGAGGATCAATTATTTCTAGTACATGTTTCTCAGGAAAATCAGTAAACTACAGTAAAAGAGGTATAAATGCTGAGTTAATTTGGGGGAAAAGATTAAATAATTTTAATATGAAAGAAGGTGAGAAAAGAGATTAGAAACTATAAGACTACGTGAGACAAATAGGAAATACAGAGCAAGATTGCAGATTTAAAGCCAAATATTAAAAATGTTTAATGTAAATGGACTAAACAAAGACAGTTGTTATCTGCCTAGACAAAAAACAAAACTGGATTTTACACTATTAAAGATATATATGTAAAGAGAAAATACAGAAAGGTTGGAAAGAAAAAAGATAGGAAACCAGGCATGAAAACACTTAACGTCATTGATATATATATATAATATAAGGCTTAATAGAATAACACTTATATAATTCTGCAGAATGCACATTATTTTTATTTTCCCAAGGAGTACTTAACAGCAATTAGCCGTATACTGATCATAATGTGTATTCATCGAATTCAAAGGACTGAAATAATACAGAATGTTTCTTGACCACAATTTAGTTGAGCTAGAGGTCGATAGGAAAAATGAGCCAAAATAAGAAAAACTAAAACCAAAACATGCTCATGTATATACAAAAATCATTTCTAGGTGGATTGCTGATCTGAATGTGAAAGTGTAATCCCAAAGGTATCTGAGACAGGTCTCATTCAATTTAGAAAGATTATTTTGCCAAAGTCAAGGCCATGGGACCTGACACAGCCTCAGGAGGTTTTGAAGACATGTGCTCAAGGTGGTCAGGGGTCAATCTTACTTTCACACATTTTAGGGAGACATGAGACATCAATCACTATGTGTAATATTGGTTAGGTCCAGTACGGCAGAAAAACTTGAAGAGAGGGGCTGGGGGGGAGCAAAAGATTGCATTCTTTTGAGTCCTTGGTCAGCCTTCCACTGAATACACAAATACACAATTTGCTCTGGCTCAGTGAATCTACACTTTTACATAAACAATAGGGTAGAGAAAGTAATCTGATATGCATGTCTCAGGTGAGCCTCAGAGGGATGACTTTGAGTTCTGTCTGTCCTTAGTCTACAAAGAAATGCCATGTGGGGGAGGTATGTAGCTTTTTATCTTTGTAGCTATCTTATTTGGGAATGTAATGGAAGGCAGGTTTGCATGACATGGTTCCCAGCTTGAATTTTCCCTTGGCTTAGTAATTTGGGGGTCTGAGATCTGTTTTTCTTTCACAAAGGTAAACAATGCATGTTTTACAAAGAAAACATAAGAAAACATCTTACTGCTTGTGGAGTAGGCAGTGATTTTGTTTATTAAAAAAGGTATAAATCACAAAAGAAAAAATGATAAACCAGACTATTTTAAAATGTAAAACTACTGTTTATCAAAAATATGCCATCGAGAGAGTGAAAATGCCACCAGTAGAGTGGAAGAATATCCAATTATTTAGATCAAGAGCTCATAAGAAACGATGCTTAACATCCTTAGTCACTATGGAAATGTAAATTAAAGCCACCATGCCAGAATGGCTAAACTGAATGCTCTTCAGAAATGGGAATAAACAATGTACAGTTACATGTCAAATATGGATTAATTTCCTGAATATAACTGAGCAAAAGAAGTTACATAAAAGGTGTACATATTCTATGATTAAATTGCATGAAGTTAAAATTAAGCAAAACTAATCTATGGTTTTGGAGGTCAAGATAGAGATTAATTCTCTCCATTGGGTGTGGCATATTGTCAAGAGGGAGTATTGAGCTATACACAATAAATCATATTTTTTGTTTGTTTGATTTTGAGATAGGGTCTTGCTGTCTTTCCCAGGCAGGAGTGCAGTGGAATAATCATGGTTCACTGTGGTATCAATCTCCTAAGCGCTAGTGATCCTCCACTTCAGCCTCCTATCTGTGATTACAGGTATGCACCACCACACCTGATGAATTTCTTACTTTTCATAGAGACACGATCTCCCTATATTGCTCAGGACTTGTCTCGAACTCTGGGATCAACTGATCCTTTCACCTTAGCCTCTCAAAATGTTGGGATTACAGACAAGAGTCACAGTACCTGGCCCACAGTGTAGCAGGAGCGGCCTCGGGAAACGTATCTCTTGGACACTGAGTACAGGAGGAAGGAGGGTTTATTCGGCCGGGAGCAAGGTGGCATAGTTGTCTAACAGCCAAGCTCCCCTAACAAAGGAAGCTTCTGTCTTTATATAAGCTTATACTTTAGATGTTACATGTGGAAGGATCTTAAGTTTATAGCTTAACATATGAAAAGGGTCTCAGTTTACAGTCTCAGGAATTACATATGAAAAGGTTTCAGTTTACAGTCTTAGGAATGAAAAGGGGAAGTTGATCTGAGATGCCTCAGTCTCCCTCTTCACCAGTACCTACGTATATTTTTAAAAATCACTTTTTTTTCTTTCCAACTTTTATTTTAGGCTCAAGGGGTACATATACAGGTTCATTACATGGGTAAATTGCATGTTGCAGGGGTTTTGTATAGATTATTTCTTCATCCAGGTAGTAAACATAGTACCTGAGAGGTGGTTTTTCATACCTCTCTCTCCTTCAACCCTCCACCCTCAAACAGGCCCTGGTATCTATTGTTCCATTCTTTATAACCATATATACTCAATATTTAGCTCCCACTTGAAAGTGAGAACATGTGGTATTTGGTTTTCTGTTCTTGCTTTAGTTCACTTAAGATAATGGCCTCCAGTTCTACATGTGTTGCTGAAAAGGACATGACTTTGTTCTTTTTTATGACTGCATAGTATTCCGTGGCATGTATGTACCACATTTCCTATATCCAGTTCATCATGGATGAGTGTCTAGCTTGATTCTGTTGAAAAACTCACGCTTTGAATGAAGAGACCTTCCAATCAGGCTTTGTGTGAGCAAGATGGCTGTTTATTCACCTGGGTGCAGGTGGGCTAAGGCCAAAAAGGGCATTAACAAAGGGCAGTGGCATAGGAGTTGGTTTTATAGGTTTGGGTAGTTTCTTGGAGGGGGCAGGGGTGTTGTAGAGTAAAGTTCAGTTACAGTGGTGGGATTGGGTGAGAGATATTTACATTATCATAAGAACAGTTAAGATGGCAGGGTTGGGTGAGGGGCTTGTGAGGGGCTGCTGGGTGATTAGGGACAATGGTGAACACAGGAAGGGGGTGGGAGACTTCAGCCAGGCAAGCAGGACTTCAGACTTTCAACCTCCAGGCTTGCATATGGACACCTGACATACCTGTCTTTTTATATATGGAGCGAAAGAATTAGAGAAGAGAGGGTAGGGGATGGGGGCAAAGTTTCTCAAGGCTTCTTCCAGCAGGATTGGGGGTAGGGTAGAAACCTAAAAATGGGAAAGAATTTAGATTGCTGGTAGATTTTGGGGAAAGGGGTAATATTTTGGGGTTGTTAGAAGGAGGATTTGTCATATTGACTGATTGGTTATTGCTTGTATACAATTTTGTAGGAATTTAGAGATTAACTGGAAAAACACAGGGTTTAAATAACAGAAAGAGAAAGATAATATTAGAGAAGGTTAACTGTGTGGAAGAAGAGCTTTTGTTTCTATGGTGTATGAGGAAGCATGTGGTATATATAAGCAACCACTTACTTTTATTAACAAGATTGGGTTTGAGCAGAGAACGGGAGCCAGATTAAGAGTGAAATATTAGCTGTAATTGCCTGGAAGAAAAGTGTGAACCGGAAACTTAAACAAAAGCAGGGCATGCAAAAGTAAATGAGTACAGTGAATGTGAGCACAGACAGAAAATAATAGAAACAGACTTTTTGAGGTGCGGTTTAAGTAGTGGGGTGACTGCGTAATGGTGGAGAAGGGGAGGGGCTGAAAGTAAGTGTGTGAGGTGTAAAGAGAAAACTTTGGAGGTTGTGAGGGCTAGAGGGTAAATGGGGCACAGCCTGTGATTTTGAGGGATTTTAAGAGTATCAGGGCGGCAGCTGCTGCTGCGCGTTGTCACGAGGGCCAGCCCAGGACTGTTACGTTAAGTTGTTTGGATAAAAAGGCTACAGGCCACGGGCCTGGCTCCTGTGTGAGAATTCCAACCTCGCAGCCCTGGATTGTAGCAATATATAATGAAAAAGTGTTGAGACAGGTTGGGAAGAGCTAGGAAGGGAGTCGTTTTCAGAGCTGTTTTTTAAGGAGTGAAAGGAGGAGTGAAGAAAGGATTTAGGATTAATAGGGTTGGATAAGCTTTCTTTAGTGAGTTTATACAATGGCTTAGTTAGAATAGCAAAACCTGGTATCCAGAGGTGAAAGTAGCAACCACACCCAGGAAGGAGAGAAGCTGTTGTTTGGTGGATGGGGTTGGGGTTTGGGAAATTAACTGGATACCGTTGGCAGATAGAGCCCATGTATGGTGGTGAAAGATTATAACAGATGGGGAAGAAATTTGGGCTTGAAGGGGATACACAATACCCCTTTAAGTACAGATGCTGAAGAAGCAGGAGGGTGAATTAAAAGGCTGTGTTGCAATAGATGGGTGATAACAGGCTTTACTTTTAAAGCCTGTGTGGGATGGGGTACTGGGGCTGGGCAGGGTAAGGGTGGTTAGGTTTTAAGGGGATGATGAGGGGTGAGTGACTTGTAGCAAGGGATGGGGAGGTGGTGCCCCACACCCTAGGTTTAAGGTAGGGGGACATGAGGCGAGCTATTGAGGGAGGTATGGGTTCAGGGAAGAGGGAGGCAATGAGGTGTGGCTGTAGCCCAGGAATTATTAAGGAGGCAGACAGTTTTGCTAGGATATCTCGGCCTAACAGGGGAACTGGACAAGTGGGGATGATTAGGAAAGAATGTGGAAAGGAGTGCTGACCTAACTGACACCAGACCTGGGGAGTTTTGACAAGCCTGGAGGCCTTGAGGTTAATTCCCACAACAGTTATGGAGGCCAAGGAGACAGGTCCTTGAAACGAAGGCAGTGTGGAGTGGGTGGTCTCTGTGTTAAGAAGGGGATGGACTTACCCTCCACTGTAAGAGTTACCCGAAGTTTGGCATCCGTGATGGTCCAGGGAGCTTCGCAGATGCTAGGGCAGCATTAGTCTTTAGCCGCCAAGCCAAGGATTGCAGCTTCAGGAGCTCTGGGAGCAGCAATGTGAGTCAGACAGTTGACTTTCTGTGGGGGGCCCACACAGATGGGGCAGGGCTTAGGAGAAATCCTGGGCTGCGGGCATTTCTTGGCCCAGTGGACAGGTTTCCGACACTTGAAGCAAGGTCTAGGAGGGGCGGCTGGACACACTGCAGTCTGGGTGTTTTGAAGTCTTTGTGAGCCAGTGGAGAAGCTGGGGTTTGTCTTACAGAGAGGCAAGCATCTGTAGTTCTGAGATGTGCTGCTGCAGGGCAGATTTTTCCCTATTATTGAACACCTTGAAGGTGAGGTTGCTTAATTCCTGTTGTGAGGTTTGAGGGTCAGATTTTAATGTTTGTACCTTTTTGTAATGTTGGGGTTGATTGGGTGATAAAATGCATATTAAGCATTTTTTAGGGGTGAGAGTAGAAGTAAGGATGACATTTAAGTGACTCCAGGTGAGATTATAGGATTGGGTTAAGTAGTGGAGGATTTGATGAAAAGGAGCCTAACCAGTGGCCAATTTGGAAAAGTTGGGTAAAGGAAAAGGAATGTGCACCCTACCTATGCCTTTGGCTCCAGCCACCTCTGGAAGGGGGAATTGTTGGAGAGGGCAGAGGAGGTAGCTGCAGGATCAAACCATAGGCTGGGCCATGTATGAGGTGGGGAGGTGACAGGAGGGGCATAAGGAGGTGAGTTGTGGGCAGAGGAAGAGGAGGAAGGCTCTGGGGGGGTGGGGGTGGGTTTTGGATTAGGGCCTGGTTCAGACAGGTGGGGAGGAGAAAGGTTAGAAGGGTTGATGGACAAGGAGAATTCTGGCTTACAGCAGAGGAAGGAAAAGGAAGATGGAAGGGAAGAGAAGGAGTAGAGATTAGGGAGGGATTGGTGTGTAAAAAAATGCCTGGACGTAGGGAATTTCAGACCATTTTCCCATGTTGCGACGAAAATTGTTTAAATTTTATAAAATAGGTTCAAAGTGCCATTTTTTGGCCAATTGGAGCCGTTGTTTAACTTGTATTGTGGCCATGCAGTGTTACAGAAGAAGGTGAGACCTTTGGGTTTTAGGTTAGGAAACAGTTGAAGAGGCTTGAGGTTTTTTAGAACACAGACCAGCAGAGAGGAGGGAGGGATAGAGGACGGATGATTGCCCATGGTTCTGGAAAGGCAGCAGAGACAAGGAAAATGGGCACGCAACCCAGCTGCTCAAAAGGTGTCCCTCGTTGAGCCTGGGTTGAACCTTGTTGTTGGTGAGCGGTCAAAGAAAGCGTTCTCTATGTTGACCTGCCACCAATATCGGCCATGAGACTGCTGGGCGAGTGACTAGGGTGAACGTCTCCATGATAGTCAAAACCCTGGGGAAACAGTCCCCGGATCCGTGACCTACATAGGATTTTCCGGTCATGAACCTCACGGAAGAACCTGGTTTACCTGATTTTCCTTGTCTTTGTGGTGGAAAAAGGAGGAAACCGAAAGGGGGATGAAGTGGAAAGGAAAAGACAAAAGGATGGGAAAGCAAAAAAGAGAAACTGCTTACCAAAATAGCCGGTGGTGTGCGTCTGTGGGCTGGTCTGATGACCCCAGGTCGGTAGGTATATATCTTCATGGAGGGAGCACAAGAACAGGAACGGGGGTTTGGTCTCCCATAGGAGCTCCCCCGTCCTGAGTTTCCAGCACCAAGTGTTGAAAAAACACGTGCTTTGAATGAAGAGACCTTCCAAACAGGCTTTGTGTGAGCAACGTGGCTGTTTATTCACCTGGGTGCAGGTAGGTTAAGGCTAAAAAGGGCATTAGCAAAGGTCAGTGGGATAGGAGTTGGTTTTAAAGGTTTGGGTATTTTTTATGGGGGAGCCGTGGTGTTGCAGACTAAGTTCAGTTATAGTGATGGGGTTGGGTGAAACGTATTTACATTATCATAAGAACAGTTAAGATGGCAGGGTTGGGTGAGGTGCCGAGGCAAGTAGGACTTCAGACTTTCAGGCTCCAGGCTTACATATGGAGACCTGACAGATTCCACATCTTTGCTATTATAAATAGTGCCGCAATAAACATATGTATGCATGTGTCTTCACTGCAGAACATTTATATTCTTTTGGATATATACCCAGTAATAGAATTCCTGGGATGAATGATAATTCCATTTTAAGTTCTTTGAGAAATCTCCAAACTGCTTTCCACAGTGGCTGAGCTGATTTGCATTCCTATCAGCAGTGTATAAGCGTTCCGTTTTATCCTTAATCTCGCCAGCATCTGTTATTTTTTGACTTTTTAATAACAGCTATTCTAACTGGTATGTGATAGTAGCTCATTGTGGGTTTGATGTGCATTTCCCTAATGATTAGTGATGTCGAGCATTTTTTCATATGCGTGTTGGCTGAGTGTATGTCTTTTTTTGAGACGTGTCTATTCATAGCCTTTGCCCATTTTTAAATGGAGTTGTTTGGGTTTTGTTTGTTAATTTGTTTCAGTTCCTTATAGATTCTGGATGCTAGACCTTTGTCAGATGCATAGTTTGCAAATATTTTTTCCTACAATTTAGGTTGTCTGTTTGTTGAAAAAAAGTTTCTTCTGCTGTGCAGAAACCCTTAAATTTGATTAGATCCCAGGTGTCCATTTTTGTTTTTCTTTCAATTTTGGAGTTTTTGTCATAAAATCTTTGCCAGGACCTATGTCCAGAATGTTTTTTCCTAGGTTTTCTTCTAGGGTTTTATAGTACAAAGTTTTACATTTAAGTCTTTAACCCTCAAGACAGGTTACATTTTACATTTTTCATTTAACCCATTAAGTCTTTAACCCATCTTGATTTTTGTTTATAGTAAAGGGAAGGGGTCCAGATTCCATCATCTGCATCTTGGTAGCCAGTGACTCCAGCACCATTTATTAAATAGGGAGTCCATTTCCTATTGTTATTTTTTGTTAATTTTGTCGAAAGTTGTTTGTTGTAGGTGTGCGGCTTTATTCCTGGGTTCTCTATCCTGTTCCATTGGACTATGTGTCTGCTTTTGTGCTAGTACCATGCTGCTTTCGTTACTGTTGCCTTGTAGTATAGTGTGATGCCTCTGGCTTAGTTCTTTTTGCTTACGATTGTTTTGGCTATTCAGACGATTTTTTTGGTTCCCTATACATTTTAGAATACATTTTGCTGTGGAAATTGTATTTCTTTTTTTTTTTTTTGAGACGGAGTTTCGCTCTTGTTACCCAGGCTGGAGTGCAATGGCGCGATCTCGGCTCACCGCAACCTCCGCCTCCTGGGTTCAGACAATTCTCCTGCCTCAGCCTCCTGAGTAGCTGGGATTACAGGCACTCGCCACCATGCCCAGCTAATTTTTTGTATCTTTAGTAGAGACGGGGTTTCACCATGTTGACCAGGATGGTCTCAATCTCTTGACCTCGTGATCCACCCGCCTCGGCCTCCCAAAGTGCTGGGATTACAGGCGTGAGCCACCGCGCCCGGCCGGAAATTGTATTTCTGTGGGAAATGTTGTTGATAGTTTAATAGAAATAACATTGTATTTGTAAATTGCTTTGGGCAGTATGGCCATTTTAACATTGTTGATTCTTTTTATACATGATTATGGATTATTTTTCCCATGTTAGTTTCATCTCTGACTTCTTTCAACAGTGTTTTGTAATTCTTGTTGTAGAGATCTCTCCCCTCTCTGGTTAGCTGTCTTCCCAGGTGTTTTTGTGTGTGTGTGGCTATTATGAATGGGATTGTGTCTTTGATTTGTCTCTCAGCTTGGATGTTGCTGGTGGATTGTGTGTATTTGGATCTTCTGTCTGTTCTCTTTGTTATTTTAGCTAATGTTATATCAATCTTATTCTTTCAAAGAAACCACTTACTGTTTTCTTAATCTATTGTATTATTAAAAATTTCAGTTTGATTCAGTTCAGCTTGGATTTTGGTATTTCTTTTCTTCTTCTAGCTTTGAGGTTCATTTGCTGTAAGTTGGGTTCAGTTGAGTGGCTTTGTTTCTGGATAATTTCGGGGGGCCAGGCTCAGCTGAGCACTCCTTAGCTGCATGCTCTAACCATGCGGCACTGGGTCCATGCCCGTAACTTCGTTCCCTGTCTTCTTGAGGTTAAGCAGCAGCTGTGCTGGAGGTGCTAGAGGTGTTCCCAGTCCACAGGCACGAACACTCTGATGCGGGGTGCTGGAAAAAGCACTTCATCAGGATGGTGACATCAGGGTCCACACATGCATGCACACTGACAGCAGAGGGATGGCAGTGTGATGGAGTCTGTGCACACATGCTCATGCTACTGGTGGTGGGTCTGCATGCACATAGGTACGAGCAGAAGCTGGGTTGTTGTGGTGAGTTCCACATGCATGCATCTGTGGTACTGGGTGATATGGTTTGGCTGTGTCTCCACCCAAATCTCATCTTGAATTGTAATCTGAATTGTAATCCCCACATGTTGGGAGAGGGCCCTCATGGGGGTAATTAGACCATGGGTGTGGTTCCCCCATGCTGTTCTTGTGATAGTGAGTGAGTTCTCAACATCTGATGGTTTTATAAGGGGCTGTCCCCTCCACCGTACACTCATTCTCTTCTGCCACCATGTGAAGAAAGATATGTTTGCTTCCCCTTCTGCCACGATTGTAAGTTTTCTGAGGCCTTCTCAGCCATTTGAAACTGTGAATCAGTTAAACCTCTTTTCTGTATAATGTATCCAGTCTCAGGTATGTCCTTATGGTAGCGTGAGAATGGACTAATAGACTGAGGTTGTGAGGTTCACATGCGTGTGCACCACAGCATGGTAGTAGGAAGAGGCCTCTGGGCAAGTGCTTGGTGGCAAAGCAGTGGTATGAGGCCACTGGCAGGTGGGTGTCAGCCAGGCCTGTCTGCTGAAGCTCTTTGATGGTTAGATAGGGTCCACACATAGCAGCTATGGTGGCAGCTGCTGCAAAATGCCTCTATTGGGGATCTCAGTCTGCCCTGCAAATGGGTGTGGCCAGGGAGAGGTCCCATAAAAAGACCGGCAAACAGGGGCATGTTTAGATCAGACTGGCCGTATCCCATGGGCAAGACAGCTCTGCTCTGTTCAGGTCTGACAGTCAACAAAGGCCAAAGCCACCTAGGGGTGTGTGGTGAGCCTTGGAGGACAGACATCCCTGGCTGTGCTCTGCTGCAATCATGCTGTGCCAACCCCCCAGTTTCCACAAAGGCTGGATTCTTGTCCCTGCCACTTCTCCAAGCAGCTCTCCATGCCAGCTCGAATGTATATGAGGGTCATAGAGAGTCCTACGGTTAATAATCTAGAGGTCCATGGTAAGTCCATAGGCCTCTTCTCACCTACTTAACTCACTCCTTCCAAGGCATCACTGGGGCCTGGGAACAAGTCCTGGTGCTTGACAGTCTCATGCAGGGTTCCCAGCTTCCTCCCCCTTCAGCCAAGTGTCTATATGCTCCCTCTTTCCATTCTTAGTGATTTCCTTCTAAAGATCTCCTTAGACTTCATGATGGTCTGGTCTCACCACGGGAGCTGCTTTTCCTTGCTGTGTCTAGCTGGCCGTCTTGGCTCCTCTTAATTTTTTTGTGTGTATTTTTATGTATATATCTTCTACAGAGAAAGCACCCAATTTAGATGACTTCACTAATAAATCCTATTAAATATTCAATAAGAAATAAGAGAAATCTTACATAAAACCTCCTAGAGAATAGAAAAACTTGGAAATACTTTCAACTTATTTTATGAGGGCAGCATAAACATGATGCTAAAACCAAGCACGTATATTATGTGGAAAGAAAGTTTTAACAATAGGTTAATTTCATTCATATACAGAGATGCAACTCTCTTAAATTATTAGTGCACAGATCCAGCAATACATAAAAAGTACAATATATCACAACCATGCAGGCTCTATTCCAGAAGTGGAAGGTTGGCTTAATAACAAAAAATCAGTTAATGTAATTTACTTTTATATCAAAATAAAGCAGAAAAACATTGTGTACAGAAAAGACTAGTGATAATAATTAAAAGCTAGTGATAAAATGCAGTAATCATTTATGATACAGTATTTAGCAAAGTAGGAATAGATGACATTTTTCTTATTAGAATGATTTTGAAACACTTGTAGCAAATGTCATGAATTGTTAAAATATTATACAATGATATTAAAAATTAGAAAAAAATTCCCACTATTATTTCCCTTTCAAATTATACTACACATTTTTGTCAAAACAGGAAGGCAAGAGGAAAAAAGTTATAAGGGTTGAACAGAAAGCAATAAAATGCTCATTATTTGCAAAATACATGATTATGTATCTATAATATCCAGTGAATCTACAGATGAATTATCAGGATTATTAAGAAGTTTAGCAAGGATGATTGTGCAAGGTAATATATCAAAACTGGGGAATTTTTGTATAAAGCAGTAATTAACATTGGAAATAAAATTTTTGGTATATGATATTCACATATTATATACGAAAAAATAGTCCTGCAAGAATCTCAACAGAGAAAATGATAAATCATTGAGAAATCTTTTATATATATTCATAGTTAAGGAAGACTTAAATAAAGAGAATGGAATATATGTTCATGGATAGGAAGACTCAATATTTAAAGATGGCAATTCTCCTCAAATGAAGCTATATGTTCACTGGTTAAATCCCTGTCAAAATTCCAGCAAGTATTTTTAGATATCAGTAAGAAGACTTTTAAGTTAGCCTGCTTTTATTTCAAAATATGGCCAAGAAAACTGGGGGATTTTCACTTCACACAACTGAGCCAAGTTACAGGATATTTCCATGACTGGCTCTTCCAAGTTCCTCATATCCTTTAGAACAGAAATATTGAGCTATAATTGGAAGATCTGGTTCTAGATGAATGGCTATTAATGCTGGTTGAAGGCTCTGCAAAACTGCTACAAAGGGAAGAATGAGCCCACTATGCACATTGGGATGGGAAACTGTAGAAATAATTAAAAAAAAAAAAAAAAAAACTCATCCAAAATTAGTCAGATAACCAAAATTGCCATTTCTCTGAATAAATGTAATGTTGATATTTTGGCGAATGTGTCAAGTTCTGAGTTGCAAACAAACAAGCTCCATATTATTTTTATGAAAAGGCTACCCAGTTACCCACTTTGTCGCTACTCTAAGAGTCAAGATTTACAATGTGGTTTGGATTTGTGTCCCTACCCAAATATCATGTTGAATTGTAATCCCAAGTGTTGAAGTAGAAGCCTGCTAGAAGGTGATTGAATCCTGGGGGCGGATTTGCCTCCTGGCTGTTGTTGTGATAGTGCGTGAGGTGAAAAGAAAGTCTGATTGTTTAAAAGTGTATAGCACCTTCCCGTTTGCTCTCTTCCTCCTGCTCCTGTCATGTAAGACGTGCCTGCTTTCACTTCGTCCCTCCATCATGATTGTGAGTTTCCTGAGGCCTTCCCAGCCATGCGTCCTGTGTAGCCTGCAGGACTGTGAGCCAATCAAACCTCTTTTCTTTGTAAGTTTCTCAGTCTCAGGTAGTTCTTTATAGCATTGTGAGAACAGACTAATACAGTTCAGGATTTGCAATTTAAGGAAACATGGAATGCATTCTGTAATACTCTCCATTATTAGTAGAGCTTTGATAATACGGTACATTTCAAATATGTTCCTCCCCAAATACAGAGCCTTTATTTGTCTAAATGGTCTTGCCACGTCCAAGGCAAGGCTACTGTTCAGTAAACTCCTCTAAATTAGAATGCCATTAGAATAAGTTTAAATTATATGTAAAGGACTAAAAGCTGAAAAATGAAGCCTTTTGTTTTGAAAAGTTGAACTTACAAATTTGCAAGTGTCACCTTCTATATTTCCAAAATACTGTAAATTTATTTCTTATAAGTTTAATATTAGAAATAAAAGCTTCTTACTACTAAAAAAAAGTACCGTTAAGAAAGATGAATAATATAACAAACACTCAGAATTATAATTTCACCCATATAAATTCATTTTCTACAATAATTAGAGGAAAATTAAAATTACATGTTCAAAATTTGGAGGTGAAAGCAGGGATCAAACTGTCTATCAAAGTTACTAAATTTGGCATACAAAATTTAAAGACTCTGAAAGATTTGGTTTTATTTAATGAGTTCAGGGAATTAAAAAAAACATGTTTTTCTGTATTTTTTGAAAGTTCTTGTCAGAAAGCATTTGGAAAGGCAAAAATTCATACCCGAGAGATCAAATGAGGTTGGAGATGAGATTCAGAGGCAGAGACAAGTGATATGGTTGGTGTATATCAGTCTCCCAAGGAGCCACTTCCCAGGTTCAGAATGTAGAAATCAAGCCAGAAATAAGAGTGGCACAAAATCATCTCTCTACCACCTGCAAACTACATCTCCTGTCCGTGTAAACAGTAGAAACTTCTGGCAATTTAACAAGAGGTATTTATGGGTTGTTAACAAAGATAGGAAAAGCTAAACCATATCAAACAAAATTATTTGACTTCACACAACACAGCACTTTGTACTGACACTTCTTTTGGTTCTCTCTTTTTATAAAACCTTTTTATCTCAACTACACCCTAATCTCTGAACGACCTGCTGTCCTACCAGAATATCAATCTCTTCATGACCATTCTGTTTTCCCTGCCCTAACTTAATTGTTTCTACAATTATCTACTTGAATGAATTCCTCACTATCCAGTCTCAAGTCTCAAGTTCATTTTCCCTTCCTCCTCATCTCTCCTAAGAAAAAATCCATTTTGAATCTAGTCTAGCAATCCATGTATATTAATATTTACAGAGAAGGAACAGGAATCCTTGAATTCAAATATTTCCAGAGTCACATAGTAGCGAAAACAAGATTGAATTCTGAGTCCAAGTTCAGCATTCTTTCCATTAAAGTAAACTTTTAATAACCAATTGGGCTTGCTCACAAATTAGTTTAACACAGAGATTCCTATAAATTTTTCTCATGAAAATCAATAGACTGAAAGGTAGTATGCTGATGTAGAAATCCCTGTTGATTATTAGAGGGTATTGATAGGAAGCCCAACATGGAAACATTTTCAGCTCTGTCAAGAAAAGTACATTAGCTTCTAGTTAAGCAGTCCTTCATATAAAAATGTCTATAAACTATAAGGTGAACAAAACAAAATCTGAAAACTTGGAGATCATATTGAAGTCTTGATTGAATTTCTAGAACTTCTTGCATCCATAAATATGCTACAAGTAAAGATGGATAAAATTAGACAGTACCGAGAAGATCAATTTGTTAACAGATATTTTGATCAGAGCAAAGAATAAGCCCTCAGTTCAAGGCAACATTTTTTGCAATCAGTTGTGTTATTGTCTTTCCAGGAATTAATTTCTCTTTTGGAATTATCTTTTATAGCTCTGGAGTTTCAGCTCCAATGTTCAAGCACGTGTTAAAGTCTGCTGGGCTTGTCTCATGTCTCTAACTGATAGGGCAGAGGTGCAGTGAACTTTAAAATGATCTTTTTTTAAATTTCTTCACAGTGATGTTTGTTACAGACTAGAGATCTAACAACTTACCTGTCTATTATTACTTTTCAATCTCTAGCTCTTTATTTCATTTTATTGTAATAGTTTCTTCTCTACTTATAAGATTGGTCTTCTCTGGGTTTTTCTCAAGTTTACTCCTAGTGGTCTTCGCAACTCATTTCTTTGACCAGAGGCCATTAGTACCTTCTAAATTGTCCTTGACTAATTCTGGATCAATCCTTTTTTTGAGCAGTTACCTTGATTGTCTTAGATAGATTTTCTCTATTTGTAAGTTATTTTATATAAAAATTATATATAAGGTTCGACATTGTTTCAGGTACCATGCACATTGACAATGCAGTGTTGAAAATGAAATGTAGGACCTCTTTTGAGACTATTGTGATGTATTAGTTCATTCTTACACTGCTATAAAGATACCACCTGGGACTTGGTAATTTATAAACAAAAGAGCTTAAACTGACTCACAGCTCTGCATGGTTGGAGAGGCCTCAGGACACTTAGAATCGTGGTGGAAGGTGAAAGGGAAACAGGCACCTTCTTCACAAGGCAGCAGCAGAAAGAGAGACAGCGTGAGCAAAGGGGAACTGCCACGCTTTCAAACCATCAGATCTTGTGAGAACTCCGTCACTGTCACGAGAACAGCAAGGAGGAAACCCCCTGCCCCCAATAATCCAATCACCTCCCACCAGGTCCCTCCCTCACCATGTAGGGATTACAATTCAAGATAAGATTTGGTTGGCGATACAGAGCCAAACTGTATCATATGATTTTATCATGGAGACAGGATTATAAATAAAACACAGATGAAAAGTTTCATAATAGTATTAGTGCCATAAAACTATGGAAGAAGGGGTAGCCCATTCTACAAGGAATGTCAGGAACAGTTTCAGAAAAGAATCTTTGAGCTGGGTCTTGACAGATGACAAATAAATAGTCTCACATAGTTAACTCTTGAGTCTTATGACAATGAAAAACCAGGATCAGAAATAAAGACCAAGTTTTGATTTCCCTTATGAGCCATATTAAGTACTTCAGGCTGAAGGCAGTAGGAACAAATCAGCTGATTTTTAAACAGAAGAGAGAGATATGAGCAGGTTACTTATATGGGCATCAGTGAGTGGGATAGATTGGATAGAAGGGGTGAAGAGGAGAAGGGTCAGAGAAGGGAAGGGAGAGGAGAGGTTAAACCACAGTTTTATTATGCAACAAAAAGCTTCCATGGCATTTAGGCAGAGTATAGTTTTTCTTAAGGTCCCTTTTTTTCATTGACTCCTTTCTAATTCCCCCAAGTCTCAATTCTGTTTTCTCATTTTAAATTTATATGTCTCATGTGAACTTACACCTGCTTTGATATGGTTTTCATTAGATATTATAAAGAAGAATATTTATAATTAATCCAATGTTAGGAATATTTAGCATGCAACAAGTGAATATAGGTGCTTATTAATTAATGCCTTGGATTACAGAGTCCTAATGCCTGAAGGTCTTTGGAAGTAACTCTTTGATCTCAATAACACTTACCCTATCGCTGTTCATCAAACGAAACAGGTGCTGCCTCAGCCCACAGCATTTGTACTTGTTGTTCGATTTGCCTAGGATGTACTTCCCTCAAATATCTACAGGGCATATTTATATGTGATCTCCAAAATCACTTTGTTTCTGACTACCCAATGTAATATAGCAAAGGCCGCTGCTCACTTTCCTACCACCTCCAAATCCGCTCCCCTTTTCTTCACAGCACTTATCTCCATTCTATGGATTTGCTTCTTTATGGTCAGCCTCTCCCACTAGGATGGAAGCTTCACAAGAGAAGAATTTTGTTTTGTTCACTGCTGTGTGCCCCCAGCACCAAGCACAGTGTCTGGCACAGTGTAGATGCACGGGAGATATTTATCGAATGAATGAGTAAATAATATTCCTATAAAACATAGCAAAAATAATTCCACCTGAAGAAAGTAAAGTCTAGAGACATTCAACAACTTGCTGAATATAACTGAACATTAGCAATTATTAACTCTATCATTATAGTACTATTTTTATAAACCTATACTTTGACATATAAATTAGCTCCAGTCATTACAGCAATGCTGTAAGATACATATTGCAGACAGTTATATAGATTGTTGAAGGTCAGCTAGCTAATGGATAGAATAATAATTTTCTAACAAATGGTGATTTGTTACATTTGGATGAAATCCAGATTTCCTAGCAATTTACTTGCTAGATCGCACTTCATCTGCCTTGTATCCCTTAGCTTTCTTCCACCTTCGGCTTATATATTGAAGAAGCGCAGAATTATCATTATATATTTGCCTACTGATTAAATGTATTTTAATCCCTTATGAAATGACCATAAAAGGCATTATGGATAGACTAGAACAAACTTTGAAATATAGGTGGTGTATTTGTTTCCTAGAGCTGCTCTTTTAGGGTTCTCCAGGGAGAGAAAACTATAGGATATATATATACACACACACACACACACACACACACATGCATATATATACACACACACACACATGCATATATATATACACACATATGTATAAAATTAATTACATTTAAAGCAATGATAATACATTCTAAAAACTCAATAACATATATATATGTAAGAGAAGAAGGATGTCCTGGCTCCAGAAGAGAGAGAGAAAGAGGCAGAGAAAGTTTGCCTTTCTTCTGCCTTTATGTTTTTCCTGGGTCCGCAGCCAATTGGATGTTAACCACACTCACTAGGGCAGATCTTTCCCCATTCAGTTCACCAACTCATGAGCCCATGTCCTCGGAAACACCCTCACAGCCATACTTAGAAATAATGCTTTATCAGTTCTCTAATTTCTACTTAATCCAGTCATGTTGATATCTAAAATTAACCATCACGACTGCTGTCACAAAATACCACAAACTGGGTGGCATAAAACTACAGAATTTTTGGGTCTTTCACAGTTCTGGAGGCTAAAAATAAAGATGCCAGCATCAAAGGGTCAAAATGAAGATACTGGGAGGGCCATTCTCCCTCTGAAACCTGTAGGAGAAAATCTTCCTTGTCTCTTCCTAGCTTCTGACAGAGGTCACTGATCCTTGGCATTCTTTGGCTTACAAATGCACCACTCCAATCTCTGTCTCCGTATCACATAGCATTCTCCCTGTGTGTTTTTATCTTAATGTGTCCATCTTTTATGTACGTGTGTGAGTCTGTGTCCAGATTTCTCTTTTCTTGTGAAGATGCCAGTCATACTGAATTTAAGCTCTCCCTAACTGACTTCATCTTTACTTGATTATACCTTCGAAGACTCAACTTCCAAATAAGATCACATTCACAGACACCGGAAGATAGAACTTCAACATATATTTCTGGAGGACACAATGCAACCCATAGCAGGTGGAGAGCATCAGCATGATGGAATTGCTAATAATGGGTTTAATGTATCAAGCTCTTTCTCAATTCAGAGACTTCCCATGTATTGTCACCTGTCTGCATTACTTTTTGGCCCACTCTTTGCTCAAGTTCTGGTGTTGTCCTGCAGCCATCTCAAACAGCTGCTGAGAGTCAATTGTTAAATTTTCAGAAGCCAGTTACCAAACAGCAATTATTAAAAATTAAATGTATAAACTTATAATTAATTACATTTAAAGCAATGATAATACATTCTAAAAACTCAACAAATTCTAACTATTTTGCTACATTTGACTATTATCTATCTATACTCTTTAGATTATTTGCATCTATTATATTTACATAATAGAAATATAAAATATTGGTGTTTATATCTCTCCTTAAATCCATATTCAGTGAAGTCATCTCAGTAATTTGAAATTGGCCACAAAGTGGATGTATTCATAACATAGAAATCAACTACCAGTACAAGTCAGAATTTTTTATCCTTGGAAAAGCAGTTGTTAAATATTTACCAGATACACTGATTAATTCCCATACTTACTTTAAGCCTCATCTTCATCTCCTCAGACCAGCTTTCCATAGCACCCACTTAAAATAGACACCATCCTCTCATTATTCTCTTGCTGAATTCCTTTTTCTACTCTTCTTGGAACCAATTTTTGTAATCTGTTTCTCTCACTAATTAAGTTTCTTGAGAACAGGACCCATGATTTTGTATTGCTGCTTATTTCTAGCCTAGAAATACAGCCTTTAGCATATGATAGGAACTTAATAAATATTTGTTAAATATTTATGATGCATTTGAAGAATAAATGGAAAATCAAAATTATGAGATAGTATGTTAGGTTTGATGATCAGGCAAAGTTAAAGCATGACCAAAAGGTACCAAGTTACCTGCTAAGATGTGTAATTAAATTTAGGTGAAAATTGAGAGCATTAATTCCTTGGTATCTATTTTTCCTGCCTCTTTGCACTTATGATTTGTGATGGTAAAGATTAAGATAATCAGATGCATGGGACAATTGAAGTAAAGAGAGAGGTGAATCAGTGAGAGGTGTCTAGAATGTAATAAATTTATTCTGATAAAAGAATCTGACAATTGAAAAAAGGAATGCAAACTAACCTATGGCATAGTACTGACTTAACATTTGTGCCAGCGAATCCTTGGGTGACCTCATTTTAAGGAGCTACCTCAGATAAAGATGAGCTCAATGTAGAAATGAAAATAATAAATGGCTTCAATGGGAGGATAGGTCAACATACTTTAAGTATTCTGGGGTGCTACTGAGCCTGGAAAATAGCCGAGAGACAGAAGAGGTAGGCACTACTCTTGGCTTCCAGGCTTCAATTAAATACCAATATATGGGCAGTAGTTAGAAAGCAGTTCATTCCATCCCTAGTCTTGGTTACCAAAGGTCCAGACTTAGCATGACCAAATGGTAAGAGTAAGAGTCTTGAACGTAGACATATTGAGATGTTAAAATTAACTCTTAGTTTATTAAATGACTTTCAGTAATGTACTTAATCTTTCTGCAGTCGATTTCTCTATGTCTTAAATGCAGGTAACAGTACAAACCTGATGGGGAAAGGAGATCACCACTAACATTTAAGGGAGTTTTGCATAAATCAGTAAAGGGCATCCACTCTGAGCAAATGCAGTCCCTCTAGCTAATGGCTTGGCCAGAAAGTGATTCTTTTGCAGAAATAAAAAGATAGTTTCTTGTTGCTGGTGCTCATACTCAGGGTACAAGACTACTGGTCTCCAAATACAGGAAGCGACCTGTACAATCATTCTGGGTCCTGGGGTTGGGGTAAAGATTGAACAAAATCTTACATATAAAAATGTCGAGCTGTGTCTGAAACCTTAACAGCTGTCACAAATTAGTTTCCTTCCCAAAAATCTCTCCTCCTTTTCTCCTCTTTCCTGTCTCTCCCATACCACTATTAAGTTGGATTTCCTTACCCTTGGAGACAAGTTAATTCAACTTTTATTTCTACAAGTATCTTTACATCAGAACCGGAATAGATAACCTAGAGTCATTTACCGTGTTCTCATTGCTCTACCCCATGTACCTCCCACCCCATGTACCTCCCACCCCATATAATTAATCATAAAGTGTATTTTGTTTTATGAGGTATCCTGAGTAAGTGCTGAGGAAAAGTAAGTTTAGGGAGCGTGAAATACTGCTGCCTTTTTCCATGTGCCAATGAACCCGCTCAGTCTCAGCTGTAAAAAACAAACAAGTAAAACCTGTTTTTCTCTAGTCCCTTAAATTATGTCAGTACCTGGCAGTTGTTTATGTCAAAAAAGTCAACAGAGGGCAGTCAAGGGACCAGGGAACATGATAAGTGTTTAAAGGATGTGAGTTACTATACAGCAATGTGCCAGTGATGTGGCATGAATTAAAAACAAGAAGTCTTCCAGGAGAAAAAGATTTCTTTAGAGATGTAATTAATTGACCTGGCTTGGGTCTCTCCTTTCCTGGAGAAGTAGTTGTCAGTGAACTGTTTCAAATACTGCCCTGGTTGCAATTATTACTCAAGTTCATGATGCAAAATCATCTTCACTTAACAATTCTAGCATTCACCACCAAAAAAACTCATAAGCAAGCCTTTTGTATTGCCACCCAGTTTGGAATTTTTTTTTTCTGAGAATTAGGAAGCAAATGTAGCCAGCAATTGTTTCAGATGTTGCTTTCAGAAATGAATTTTTCCCATATCTGTCAGATTTGGCTCAGAGTTCTTTTTCAATTTAATCATTGTTAGCAGCATGAAAAACTGTTAAGTTAAATGTTCAGGCATAAGCAAGTCATTACTCCGTATCTGAACTCTAGAGAGCTACTGGTTGTCATGGTAATATGACTACACGTGTGAAGTTAGCATTGGTAACATCACATTTTCATTAAAACGTCATGCATATTTGCATGAACTTCTGCCCAGACCATTGTTGCTGTGTTGGCGCCTTCACCCTATCCCATAATGGTGCCAAGAGATTTCAGATTTCAGAGCCAAACTTGTTAGAGTTTACAGCATTCATTATTGATCCCTCTGAGATAGAAGTTGACCTGTATTCAAGGCTTAACGTATACGAATAGAGAGCTGATTATATATCTCTAAGGTAATCCTACTAATTACTGTTCCCTTGAATTGAGGTAACCCTCCCATTTCTTTCAGTGAATGGTTTTAATTACTTTCTTTATCTTGCCTCTTCCCAAATTAGGATGTTTCTTCAAATAACTCCCCATGGATTTGTAGTGTTGCTATTACTCCTGAAGATGTAGGTTTCTCTTTTCTTTTTCCTTTCTTTTCTTTTTTTGAGATGGAGTTTAACCCAAGCTGGAGTGAAGTGGTGCGATCTTGGTTCACTGCAACTTCCACCTCCTGGGTTCAAGCCATTCTCCTGCCTCAGCCTCCTGAGTCGCTGGAATTACAGGCACGTGCCACCACGCCCAGCTAATTTTTGTAATTTTAGTAGAAACAGGGTTTCACCATGTTGGCCAGGCTGGTCTTGAACTCCTGACCTCAGGTGATTCACCCACCTTGGTCTCCTAAAGTGCTAGCATTACAAGCGTTAGCCACCGTGCCTGGCCTCCTTTCTGTTATTTTTTAATTTTTCTTTATGCCTACTTTCCAGAACCTCCATTATGTTTCCTTTGGTTTAGGGCTGTGATTATACTTATTTGCCCATGTGATCATTTATTTATTCAGTTGATAAATATTTATTACGGTTTACTATGTTGCAGGATCCCAAGTAATCAAGAGCAACAATTAATTGATTAGAGATGTAAGCTCTTGCTGACTACCCTGTTCTTGGCCAAATTTTCTGTATTTCAGTGAAGCAGATACCGTCACCAAGGTTTTTGTTTGTTTTGTTTTGTGTTTTAGCACACAAACTGTTTCTTGAGTTCTATAAATTAGCAAATAATGCTAGTTTACTTTTTGTTCCCAGGTCATTGTTTAAACATTCTTTTGTTGAGCTAAAGACTTGAATGAATAAACCAACAACCAGAAAGTACCAGAACAGTTCCTGTATATAACCTCCATATGTTTATTTGCAGATTTTAATGGCTATTAAATATGATATAATACATATCAGCACTGTCTCCTACTCTGCCTACACATACAGACACAAGGTAAGAAATAAGCTTCCTGGCTGATCAATAATTTAGGCGTTGCATTTAGAGATTCCTATAGGAGTTTCAAATGGTTTCCGTGGTACTTCTGTATGGGCCTCTGTTCATATTGCTCCTTAGACTTACCCTGCCTTTCCCATCCCCAATTCCCACCAAAGACCTGGAGAGGGTCTCATCTTTCAAAATTCAATTCAAGAATCATTTCTTTTTTGAAGTGTTATATAACCATAACAGTATAAATCAATAACAGGATAAATAAAGGATAAGAAATCACACCAAAACACTTTTTTTTTTCTTTTTTTGAGATAGGTTGTTGCTCTGTTGTCCAGGCTAGAGTGTAGTGACACAATCATGGCGTCATGGCTCCCTGCAGCCTCAACCTCTCGGGTTCAAGTGACTTTCCTGCTTTGGCCTCCCAATAACTGAGACTGTAGATGTTCACTACCATACCTGTCTTATCTGTGAGTGTGTGGAGGTGGTATCTTGCTCTGTTGCCCAGGCTGCTCCTCAAACTTCAGGCTCAAGTGATTCCCCTGCCTAGCCTCGACTTTCCAGGATTCACACTGCTCCCAGACTAAAAGCATTTTCTTTTTGGCAACTCTGGAAGTGAATTCCAGCAGAAACAGCAGAGAATGGAATTAATTACCTGTGGGGGAAGTGCCTCAGGGTAAGGAGAATTGGGGCAGGAAACTATTCTAGCCCTTGCAGCACTATTAAGCTTTTAAAATCATGTATATGCCATTTTGATTTTTTTAAAGATAAATTTTAAAAGCTCTATAGGCTTGCATTAAAAGTATACTGGTTATTCTGTAGTATTTCTCATCAAATTATTTTAATTTGGATTATTTTTTTCACTAAATTTAAATGGACACCAGACCTAGATGAATAATAAAGCATAGAGTTTGATTTGAGTATATTGATAACTTGATAAATTGGATCCTTTGTGTATTTATGCCTTTTAATTACACCCCTCTAAAAATAGAACAGATTGGTTTTCAAAAATGTAATCTGTAAAAGCCTTTCTACCCATTGCTAACTAAATGTCAACATCTACAATGTACTCTTAGGAATCCTTACTAGATTTAGAAAGATATTTCATCTACCCTAAAGATGGGATACTGAATTAGGTAACATCTAGAAGTCTCTTGCATGCCTCCTTCCAAGATATTTATAACTGTAACTATACCTGAATATCTATTTAGATATAGTTATCTAAAAATAGGGGATTGTTGGATCTAGACAAGTTGTTTTTAAATGAATTCTGTGAAAATAAAAAATCTAAGAATAGGAATCTTCAATAAGAGAAGAAGAATGAGAAAAAATAGCACTCTAAAATATTAAACCCTATTATACAGCTAAAATAATTTTAAAAATACTATTGGTTTATCAGTGAATTAGATGGAGAGAACTGGAATGGAATATAAAACTCAAAAATACATATGTGAAGGTAGTTTATGATTAAAGGTGGAGTTTCAGATCATGATAAAACTAATTTCTCAATAGTGTTAGGACCACAGTTGTTTAGCCATTTGGAAAAATAAATGCAATTTAAAAAGCTAGATCCATGCTTTATGAAAATAAGAGATTCCCCTCCTCCTTCCCTCCCCCCAGCACTTACTTCAGAAAACTTGTAATTATACATACATGATTCTATCTCTGAAAAAATAAACATCCTTTTAAAACCTAGGTGAGACTTTTTTCAGCTTAATTATCCAGGAAAGTCTTTCTCAAGGACCTGGAAGGTCTCTTTGAAATGTAAACATCAAAGGAGTTAGCACCCTGCCTCACAGTTTCTGTGAGAGTATAGGAGTCTAACTTGGGTAGGCACCTCCCTCCAAGTTGCAAAACTACCTCCTGTCATTAAAGAAAAAAAAAAGATATTTGTTTCTCTTTCAAGTAAAGTCAGTTAGCTAAGGTAAAGTTAAAATGATGCTGTCAAGTCCTCTGACTCAAGGACTAGTTATTATTTATCCGATAATGTGCATGTAATGGGCTGTATCTTCCTTGACTATATAAAATTCCTTTCTGTCTCTGCAATCTCTTAGTGGATTGCCTGTGATATGCTCACATTCTAGATTAATTCTTATTCAATAATGAAATGTTTTTTGTTTCTCAACTACTTTCGTAGGAAAGATTTCTAGGTTGAGAGATGATTTTGATTTTATCAGCAATATTACTAATACAGATTTCCTCTGCTGTAAATAGCCTTTTTATTAGTTCATTTGCACCCTGCTATAAAGAATACCTGAGACTGAGTAATTTATAAAGAAAAGAGGTTTAATTGACTCACAGTTCCACATGGCTGGGAAGGCCAGAGGAAACTTGCAATAATAACAGAAGGGGAAGCAAGGCACTTCTTACATGGTGGCAGGAGAGAGATTGAGGCAGGGGAAATTGCCAGACACTTATCAAACAACTAGATCTTGTGAGAACTCACTCACCATCATGAGAAAGGACTTGGGAAACTGTCCCCACAATCCAATCACCTCCTACCAGGACCCTCCCTTGACATGTAGGGATTACGATTTGGATTACAGCTTGAGATGAGATTTAGTTGGGGATGCAGCCAAACCTCTATCAGCCCTGTTTTTACACTGGTTCTCTTACCCAGGTTGGAATTGTGACTGGGGCCCTGTGTCAGGTAGAATACTGTGGGATGGAGATGGGGCAGGTTAACTAGCCTGTCTTTGCTCTGGGGGAGTGGTAGGAGATTTCTATCAGCTGGGATTAAAACCAAGAAGGTTGTCTCCAGAATTTCTTACTGCTTGACTTGAAACAAAAGGTTATTACTAATGATAATTTGGGGCATGATCTCATGCCTAACTGGTATTGGAATAATAGTAAGATATGTAATAAACACGTATGAGTCTTGAGAATTCCACTATGATTTGGACTCAACAGTGAGTTACTTGATAAACTTTGTCCTACAGGCTCACCTCTTCTCAGCAGAATTCTTACTGTGTGATCAGATACTAGATTTCTTTCAGTCTGTTTCCAGTAAATCTGATGGAATGTCTGGATTCTGCAGACTTTGATCTAAAGACTGAACTAAATCAAATGAACTCAAAGAGAACTCAAGAGAAAAACTGCTATTCTGTGTTCAGACCTGTGCTTGGGATTGAAAGAACATAAATAAATGTAACTGAGGCATTGTTCTCTTTCTTTGATCTAGTTGGTAATTTACCTAGGGGATGAATGGGAGTGGGCAGATCTGAAGAAAGGAAGAAAAGTTAAGGAATCTGTTGTAATAGTTTAAATGTGAGGTAATGAATTATAAGAAGTTTGCCATAATAGAGATGGAAATAGGAAGATAAAGTTAAACTGTAGAAAGAATCAAAGGAGCTTGATAAGTGCCTCTGCAAAGGCTAAATTAAAATGAGATATAAATGATCAATGATTGACATAAGATAGTGCAGCAGATAAAAATATGGATTTTGGTGTCTATGAGAACTAAATTCAAGTCCCAGATCTGACATTGTCTAGAATTCAAGTTACATGATCCTTTTTATTTTCAATTTCCTTTTGTGTAAAAGAGAACAAACAGTACTTGCTTCAGCAATGTATTATAAAATTAGTGTTTTAAAACTACAGGTTGTACCTTTTTCATGAGAAATTAACTTTACAATTTGATGAGGAGCAACCAGCATTTTTTTTTTTTTTGAGACGGAGTTTCACTCTTGTTACCCAGGCTGGAGTACAATGGTGCAATCTCAGCTCACCACAACCTCCTCCTCCTGGGTTCAAGCAATTCTCCTGCCTCAGCCTCCTGAGTAGCTGGGACTACAGGCACATGCCACCATGCCCAGCTAATTTTTGTATTTTTTAGTAGAGACAGGGTTTCACCATGTTGACCAGGATGGTCTCGATCTCTTGACTTTGTGATCCACCCGCCTCAGCCTCCCAAAGTGCTGGGATTATAGGCGTGAGCCACTGCACCCGGCCCACAACCAGCATTTTAATAAGAATAATTTGGAAGAGGAAAGTAGAATGCATCACTCATGATAAAAATAAGTATTTTTCTAACACTTTATTCTGGTGATTGTGTGTGTGTGTGTGTGTGTGTGTGTGTAAGGGAATCATTTGTTTAAAAATTAAAATGAAAATAATAAGAGCTATTTATGACAAACCCACAGCTAATATCATACTAAATGGGCAAAGCTGGAAACATTCCCTTTGAAAACTAGTGCAAGACAAGGACGCTCTCTCATACCACTCCTATTCAACATAGTATTGGAAGTTCTGGCCAGGGCAATCAGGCAAGAGAAAAAAAATAAAAAGTATTCAAATAGGAAGAGAGGAAGTCAAATTGTTTCTGATTACAGATGACCTGATTGTATATTCAGAAAACCACATTGTCTCAGCCCAAAATCTCCTTAAGCGAATAAGCAAATTCAGCAAAGTCTCAAGATACAAAATCAATGTGCAAAAATCACAAGTATTCTTATACACCAATAATAGACAAACAGCCAAATCATGAGTGAACTCCCATTCATAACTGCTACAAAGGGAATAAAATACCTAGGAATACAACTTACAAGGGATGTGAAGGACCTCTTCATGGAGAAATACAAATCACTGCTCAAGGAAATAAGAGCAGACACAAACAAATGGAAAAACATTCCATGCTAATGGATAGGAAGAATCAATATCATGAAAATGGCCATACTACCCAAAGTAATAGATTCAGTGCTATTCTCATCAAGCTATCATTGATTTTCTTCACAGAATTAGGAAAAACTATTTTAGATTTCATATAAAACTAAAAAAGAGCCTGTATAGCCAAGACAATCCTAAGCAAAGGAAGAAAGCTGGAGGCACCATACGACCTGAATTTAAACTATTCTACAAGGCTACTTTAACCAAAACATCATGGTACTGGTACCAAAACAGATATATAGATCAATGGAACAGAACAGAGGCCTAAGAAATAACACCACACATCTACAACCATCTGATCTTTGACAAACCTGACAAAAACAAGCAATGGGGAAAGGATTCCCTATTTAATAAATTACGTTGGGAAAACTGACAAGCCATGTGCAGAAAGCTGAAACTGGACCCCTTCCTTAGATCTTATACAAAAATTAAGTCAAGATGAATTAAAGACTTAAACATAAGACCTAAAATCATAAAAACCCTAGAAGAAAACCTGTGTAATACCATTCAGGACATAGGCATGGGCAAAGACTTCATGACTAAAACAGCAAAAGCAATTGCAACAAAAGCCAAAATTGACAAATGGGATCTAATTAAACTAAAGAACTTCTGTACAGCAAAAGAAACTATCATCAGAGTGAACAGGAAACCTATAGAATGGAAGAAAATTTTGACAATATATCCATCTGACAAAGGGCTATATCCAGAATCTACAAAGAACTTAAATTTACAAGAGCAAAACAACCCCATCAAAAAGTGGACAAAGGATGTGAACAGACGCTTCTCAAAAGAAGACATTTATGTGGCCAGCAAACATATGAAAAAAAAACTCATCATCACTGGTCATTAGAGAAATGCAAATCAAAACCATAATGAGATACCATCTCACGCCAGTTAGAATGGTGAGCATTAAAAAGTCAGGAAACAACAGATGCTGGCAAGGCTGTGGAGAAATAAGAATGCTTTCACACTGCTGGTGGGAGTATAAATTAGTTCAACCATTGTAGAAGACAGTGTGGCAATTCCTCAAGGATCTAGAACCAGAAATACCATTTGACCCAGCAATCCCATTACTGGATATATACCTATAGAATTATAAATTCTAAAGACACATGTGCAGGTGTGTTTATGGCAGCATTATTTGCAATAGCAAAGACTTGGAACCAACCCAAATGCCCATCAGTGATAAACTGGATAAAGAAAATGTGGCACATATACACCATGGAATACTATGCAGCCATAAAAAAGAATGAGTTCATGAATTCATGTCCTTTGCAGAGACATAGATGAAGCTAGAAACCATCATTCTCAGCAAACTAACACAGAAACAGAAAATCAAACACATGTTCTTACTCATAAGTAGGAGTTGAACAGTGAGAACACATGGACACAGGGAGGGGAACAATACACACCAGGGCCTGTCAGGGGTTGGTGGCAAGGAGAGGGATAGCATAAGGAAAAATACCATATGTAGATGACAGGTTGATGTGTGCAGCAAACCACCATGGCACTTGTATACCTATGTAACAAGCCTGCATGTTCTGCACATGTATCCCAGAACTTAAAAGTATAATAAAAAATAAAATATACTTCTTGTTATGGATTGTCTTTAAAACAAGTTTGAAAAAGCAGCACTCTGTAATACAATAAAGTGTTTTATGTGATACTAACACATTGGAAGAAAACAAGGCATGCCACAAAAAATCAAGGGGAAAGAGCTTCAAAATGGGCTGATTGGTGACGTTGCATATAGTAGAGAACCAAAGGGAGAAAATCTGAGAAAAAGTTGGTTTTAAAAATAATTAATTTGTAGAAAATTAAATGTGGACTTAGTCTGCAACTGTAATTAGTAACACACAGTAACATTGCTTTATAATGCTAAATGATAGTAAATCATATAAAAATCAAATCAAAGCAAGAACTATGCAAGATGATTTCCACACAAAAATTACAATAAACAATGAAAAGCAGCTCCAGGCCTTTGAGTTTGCTCCACGGAAGGAGGTAAAATAGTTACATTAAAGTTTTATTGCTCTTGAAACATTTTCTAATTTAAGAAAAGGTTTGAGTTTTATTATATATTGTACTCACATGGAACACATGAAACCTTTATGAGACTTTTTCCCCTGTCTGATAGGGAATGAAGGGAATGAACGTTTGGTTGAATTTCCAGTGGGGTGGGGTGAGTCTGGAGATAAACTTTATGGTTTCTCCTGCTGGTGTCTGCAGATAGCAAACACAGCAGCAGCTTCCAGCCTGTGGTGCAAAGAAAGAAATACTATTCTCTACTGCAGATCACATTTCACCCATCTTTTTATAAAATGCCAGATTTTGGTGAAGGCTCTTAAGATATTCAAATAATTATCTACAAGTATGTGGTGGGGTGGGATGGCTGGTAAAAGCAAGAAAAATAGATAGACATTCAAATATCTTACTCCTTTTTACGGCATTAGAGAAAAGACCTTACTCTCTAGGCCCCACTGTAAGGATCCCAGTATACTTTCCTCATTCCTCAAGTTTCTGATCCCTTCTCCACCCCCTGCAGTCATTAGCTCCTTTTTGCTATCAAATGTCCACGTCTCAGTCAGTCCAGGCTACTACCACAAAGTGTCATAGACTCAGTGGCTTATAAACGATAGAAATTTATTTCTCACAGTTCTGGAAGTGGCAGTTTCATCAGGCTGCCAGCATTGCTGGCTTCTGGTGAGGGCTGACATTCAGTTTGCAGATGGCCAACTTCTCATATATCCTCACGTGGTCAAAGGAGAGCTAGCTAGCTTTCTGGTCTTTTCTTACAAAGACACCAATTCCATTCATGAGGGCTCAAGCTTTATGACCTAATTATTACTTTCTAAGGACACCACCTCCTAAATGCCAACACTCTGGGATTAGGACTACAAAATACGAGTTTTAAGAAGACATAAACATTTAGTCCATTGCACTGTATCTTTTCTTTTTCTGTAGAATCACTTCTTTCAATAAAAATTATACATATTTAGTCTCCCTGCACCTCATTTAGTATCAACTTTAATGAAATGTCTAAGACTTGTTTCTTCTTTTCTCATGGTTGCTCTGCAGAAGAGTGGCCATATCTCTTTGTTCATAACTCCTGTCCTGTGGGGATAAATGTGCTGAGAGGGTCCATAAATTATTGGATCTGTGCATAAAGTACAGAAATATTGGGAATCCATTGTTGCCTTATATAGCGATACCCTCCCAGCTCCGATTCTCAACCACATCTGTGCATTAGAATTACCTGAAAAGCTTTAAACAATACCCGTGCTTAAAGTGCTTAAACTCGTCTCAATTAAAGTAGAGCCTCTGAGCTTGGGTCCTGAAAACATGTGTCTGTTTCATTTGCAAGCTTCTCAACTGATTGTTCTGTGTGGCCAAGTTTGGCAACCACTGTCCCAGACAATACTTCTTCTCAATCTTTAATGTTATATTAATCACTTGATGATCATGTTATTAAGCCCCCAAGAGATGTAGGTATTATAGGTTCAGGAACTACACTTTGAATAGCAAGGTCCTAGAATATTTAAAATTAATTATATCTCACCAGTTTATTGTTCTCTGAATGCTATTTTCTACTCAAGCATCAAGAAGGAGAAATTATTGTGACATGAGTATATTCTAGTTTTAGATGCTGATAAATAAAGAGCATCTTGCCATGTCAGAGAATTTACTGTATCTCACTAATCTTTGCTTACTGTGGTTTATCAAGGACCTGATTCAACTAACTAAATTAATGGAAATGATTGCCCCCTCGCCATGTGATTCTATGGCAACATATAGGGCACGAGGGACTCTGTACATTAATTCTACAAGTAATTTGGTAGGGTCAGTAGTATGGGACGTTTAGGCAAGGGATGAGAGGCAAGGCTGCAGAGAGGAGGAACAGTTCATTGAATGCAAACATGTTGAACATTCATTGCACACTTACTGTTTCTCAGGCACTTTGTTACATGCTTTATATACATTATTTAATTTAATCCCCACACCAAGTGTACAAAAAGAAAATACCAATTAACATGATAGATGAGGTAGCTTAGAAACTGCTATAGTTGAATGTGTCCTCCAAAGTTGGTGTGTTGGAAACTTAATTCATTATGCAACTGTGTTGAGAGGTGAGACCTTGAAGAAGTGATGAGTTCATGAGGTCTCTGCCCTTGTAATTGGATTAATGCTGTTATTGTGGGAGTGGGTTAGTTGGCACAGGAGGGGGTTCCTTATTAAAAAAAACAATTAGTTCCACCTCTTTCCTCTCTCATGTGCCTGTTCTGTTGCCTTTCTGCCTTCTGCCATGAGATGTTGCAGCAAGAAGACCCTCACCAGGTACCAGCATCTAGACATTGGATTTTCCAGCCTCCAGAACTGTGAGAAATAATTTTTTTCTTTATAAATTACCCAGTGTGTGGTATTATTTTATACCAGTGCAAAACAGACTAAGATAGAAACCATAAGAAACTGAAAAGTTTGTATAAGTGGATTCAGATCCCATAGCTAATAAGTGATAAGAGCCAAGCCTCTCTCTCTCTTCTGAGTCCCTGCCCTTATCCTGAACAAGCTTGAATGGAGTGTCAAAGACAGCTTTTAAACACAAAAGAAAGATGATCCAAATCTTTATTTCAGAAAGATTTCCCAGCAGCATGAAGGGTATGGACAGGGCAAAAATGGAGGCTTTGATGCCACTTAGAATTTCTCCTTCAAGTTGCTGCAATTTCATAGGCTTATCAATATCATTTAAGAACTAGAAACATGTCTTTTTTATTACTATCACCATACACAGTGCCTGGAATATAGTAGTTATAAATATTAAGTGACTAAATGGTTGCTATTATAATTATGCAGAAGAGTAATTTTGAGGGTCTGAACTAAGGCAGTGACAGTGGGGATAGTGGTTGAAATGAAACAAAGCACTAGTTGAAAGAAATTTTCAACAGGCTTATAATTAATGTTACTTTTAACAGCTGCAATGTTTAAAATGCAGTTTTTTAACTTTTTTTTTTAACTCCAAGGACTGACTCTAATATCACTTACCATCGGAAGACCAAAGAGAAAGTAATAGGCATACAGAGGCTGATGGGTGTGCCGTAAGTCATACAATACAGGCAGACTCATTTTCCAGATCAGACAGGTGCTATACAGATTAAGGACTGTGGGGTCAAGCTCTGATTCTGAAGTCAGAGGACTGGCGTCAAGTCTTTTTTACGAGAGTAGGTCTGTGATGCCAGTTAAATCTGACGCTCTGTTTTTTCATCATGACAATGGAATAATGCTGCAGGGAAGAGATAAAATAATGGCAGTAAGAGGTTTTTTTTGTTTTTAATGGTACTTCTGTTATCCAAATTTGAATATTTACCAAACTGTCTCCAGTCCAGGGGCTATGATACATCAACCATATACATATTTGAGGTGTCTAAATTTAATTCTGGTGATGTATTGTCATCTGTAAATTTCTCTATTGTGACATTATTAATATTTACATTGAAGGTTATTAAAAACTTACTAAAAATGTATTTGTAAAACCATTGAAAATTCATATATATATTTTGTGTATTGTAAGTTTTTTACAGTGATCATGCATTATTTTTATAATCTGCAGAGGTTAGAAATGTTATTTTGAAGGCTCTGAAATTGTATCTGCTAAAGATTTTCATTTAAGAGTCATGGCAGAGAAGAGGTTTGTAAATTACAAACCAGAAAAGTCATTTTTACTGTTTTAATAGGTAGATTGTCAAGTTAAGGCTCAGAACACAGTCTTTCAAAGGTTTCTACTGGACAGAAACAGCCTCATTTTCACAATCATAGTCAAAGTAGGAAGACATACACAGAACTAAATGCCTAGCACCTGATAAGATGACCTTTCGCTAAAAAATCATTTGGAACAGCACTTGTTCTGCAATAACTGTCACGTTAAGTACAGACAGAAATGGGACAAAAAAATGAAAGCTATTTTGGTTTCCTTCTATTCAACTTACAGACCGCAACACCAAGAGCACAAATCACTGGCTAATCTAAATATAAAAGTTCATGAGACTTTGCTAAATAAGTATCCTGTTACTCAAAAGAGATTGAGCATCTGGACTTGGTGATGCTGCTACCAATTTTTTTTTTTTCTTGGTACATTCAGTAATTGGGTGGGGTCATAGGATATATATTTTCTTTAACGGCAAATTTTAGAGTGTTATAAAATAATTTGAGTTTTGAAAGTTTAAAGGCATTGTGGCTTTGAAATAAGGCACATGCGAATTGAAATTCAGACTCTAAACTTTTTTAGCTGTATGATGTACAGCAAATTACTGAGCCACTCAGCCCAACATGGCCTTTACTGCAAAATTGGAGAGGTTATACATACCTAACGGTGTTGTAAAGATTAAGAAAGTCTCTGTCAGTAAAGATTCATCTTTTCTAAAACTTCTTAGGTAAGCAATATACATTTCTTCAATGCAGGAATCCTTAAAAGATGACCATCTAGACTGTGTTATTATTGTCAGTATACTAATGTATGATGCTGCCGATACCACTTTTAAACACTTCTTTTCCTTCTTGACTTTCACCTTCTTTTGCTAAAGCACTGTGAATCCCCGAGTCGCTCACCAGTTTTCAGTTCTGCATTTATATATACTGCAATTCAGAAAATGATTTAATCCTATTGTAGAGCAGGATAAAACTCAAAGTGGTGGTCCCGACTTTTACAGAGATTAAAGTCTAGGAGGGAAAGCAGGCAATAATTAAACATGTAAAATTGGAACAGAGATTAGGAAGATATAACCTAAACTATAAAGCTAGAAATAGCCTCTTAGAGAAAAAAAAACATTTAAGCATAGATTTCAAGAAGAATGGAATAGGCTTAGCAGAGTAGAAACTTAACAAATACTGGTTGAAATACATTGAGGTAAATCAGACCAAATCATTACCCATGCCTGAGCCTGAAATTTTAGCAACACAGGATTTAATATTATGAAAGCGTCTACAATATCAGGAAAATGGCTTCTATTACTTCTGTTGTTTTGAAAATAATACATTTATATGGTTACAAAAAGAGCACAGGATTACATAAATGAAAAGGAACAGATTCCTCTTTTCTTTACTTCTCCACTTTTACTCCCTATCAACTACTTATAAGCATTTCTAATTGTATTTCTTTCAGTGGTCACCTCGACTATTAATAAAATGTATATAATTCTATTTCTTGATCTATCAAATTCAGGCAATATCTGTTTATTTTCCACAATGACAATTGAGGCATTATGTTAGCTGACTTACACTATCTGTCATCCTCATACCTTTGCTGGTTCTTGATGATTCTATTAGAACTATACCAACTTCTTATATAAATTTATAATCTACTAAATTTTTTGTTGCATCAATTTTAGACAGCATCCTTGACTTCCTATTATGTAAAATGAAGATATTTGCATATTTATCATTCTATCACTTTTCCTCCTCACACCCTTCTTTAAAATTCTATCAGGAATATATATTGCTTTTCTATTTTGAGGATAAAGAATACTTATTTTTTTGTAGCTAAAATCCATTCTTCTCTAATTTGTTTCTGTGTTAAATCTGTAAATGAAAAACTGATAAGTATAATCAAAATGTTGTTTATTGAGGAACCAATTAATATTTAGAACAATAGGAAAAATTATGACATATATATGATTATATATCACCAAATCCTTTCCATTTGAACAACAACATGCTGACTGTCGAGATCACATAAAATCTCCTTCTTCTATCCTGTCAATTATTGAAAATCATTCACTAATTTGCTTATTTATTTTTTCTTAAATTTTTAAAATAGATTTAGACAGTACAAATGAAGTTTTGTTATGTGAGTATATTGCGTAGTGGTGAAGTCTAGGTTTTTAGTGTAGCCGTCACCCAAATAATGTACATTGCTTTCATCCTATCACTTAGCTTTCCTATCTTATTTATAATCTTGAAACTATGGAATCTACTTTCTACATGATGGTATTTCTAAAGAGCTTTAATTTTCTGCATAATGGCATTTCTATAGATCTACTTCAGTGAAGGTCTACTCCTCAGAATTTCAGTATGCTTCCCTACTACAAAGTTAGCTAGTAGCATTCTTAAATTTCATATCTTCCTTGAATTATTTTTCCTATTTTGTTGGAGTGCATCTTTTGCTATTTTTCTAAGGAGTGAGAGAAAAGAAAAAATTTTCAGTCTTTAAATTGAAAATGCCTTAATTTTTCCTTAATACTTTAATTTTAGTAATTAGATACCTGGGTTCCTGCCCCCAGGATTCAATGCTCATTACATGGAACAAGTTGATGGTATTCTTGTTCTAGGCAGTAAAGAAAGGGATAAAAAGGGGAGAGGATAAAGAACACCACTAGAAGCCACCCTATGAAACTTTATCTTATATTTCATGGAGTAGTTCTTATTCTCATGGTCACATCCAGGTTTAGGGCATGCTGGGGAACAGGATTTGTATTCTAGACAGAATCTGCCTGGCTTAATATTTTATTACTTTGCAAGTAAAGAAGAATGCGTATTGGCTCACAATCAACAAAGTTTGCCATAGCCTTAATTAATAAAGCTTTAAAAAAAATCACATAACTTCTAACTTTAAATGGTAAATTCTAAGTAGGTTATTATAAATTAGTTAAGAAGAGTACCCTGAGGTATCTGAATGATTGACCAGTTATATAGAACTGTTGGCTAAAAGCCAGATAAATATTAGATGACAGATATTATTATTTTCAGTTTATGATTATTTTAAATCATTCTTAGTAATTCTTTGTAATAGGAAGCAGAATCAATCTTATGTTGTGCACAGACTCAATGTATTAAAAAGACATATTTTCAGTACAAAGAGAAATATTTACTCTTCTTTTAGTACATGAAGAACGATCACACTATAAGTAAACAGTAGTTTGGACCAAGTGTGGTGTCTCATGCCTGTAATCCTGGCACTTTGGGAGGCTGAGGCAGTAGGATTGCATGCATTCATTAGTTCAAAACCAGCCTGAGCAACATGGTGAGACTCCATATCTACAAAAAAACCCAAAAATTGGCTGGGTGTGGTTGTGTGCACCTCTACTCCCTCCTCCTTGAGAGGCTGAGGTGGGAGGATTGCTTGAGCCCAGGAGGTCAAGGCTGCAGTGAGTCTTAATTGCACTCTAGCCTGGGTGACATTGTGAAACTCTATCTTAATAATAAATAAGTTAATTAATAAATAGTATATTTTAGAGACTTTTGCTATAGAGATTTTTGTTATTTATCAAATGGTACTGACAAACATATATTTTTTCAATTTAGTAGCATGCTTTTATTTTGTAAAAACTTTTCAAGAAAAATTTTTAAAGTGCATTTTCAGTACATTTAATACAAATTCGATAGTAAATGTTCACTTCTGAAGAAAGCTAATGATGACTAATTCAGCATCAACTATGCTGAAAACCAGAAGACGCATATCTCCTGAAAAAAAATTCAATATCTGTTTTAAAATTTAGTTATTAACTTAAAAAGAATCTCATACCTTATAGTGTAATGCTGCTGTAATTAAAATCCAAAGCATATGTTGGCCTTGGGACCTGGTGGTTGGAAGAGACTGAAAGCTCCTGTAGGAAGTAGTTGGTAAAACTTGAAGAAAGGGAGAAAAATACTACTGGAAGCTGAGGAAAAAAACAAAACAAAACTCTTCTTAGGTAGTGGTGGAAATTTCAACAACACTGTTGTCTGAGATAAGGTAGAAAACAGAAAATGTACTCACTAAGTGAAGGATCTAGCTATAGAAAATTGGCAGAATTTTAAAAGTTTTAACTGCTTCTTCTAACTTTCTATGATATAATATGAAGAAATGGACTACAAAAGAATGAACTGTTAGTTTTCAAAGCGAATTTAAGAGGATTTCAGAGGCCTAAGGTGAGTTTCCAGTCAACAAAAGTTTCTCTAAATAAAACATTGCCTCAGGGTAAAGATGGAATAAACAACTGCAAAACACCTTGGTAGGTCCTCAGAAAAATGTAAAGCAGTACTTTCATTGACTCCTCAAGTAAAAGGCCATTATTAGTATCTTAAGAGATTACCTTTTGGATTCTGTTTGTTAAACAATAGAACTCCTCAAGTAGAACTTCAGGTGGAGAAGACCTATCTTAGAAAGAAAATGGGTGTGGCCTTTGTCTAATGCGGTGGATACATTAGATATCTAAGAAGCTTTCAAAATTTTTAAAGAAATTAGGAGCATGGCACAAAAAGGAGCAACAACAGTTCAAAATAAAAAAAGGCTCTTGGACAATTTCCTTTTTTTAAATTGTACTTTTAAGTTCTGGGCTACATGTGCAGATCTTGCAGATCTTGCAGGATCGTTGCAAAGGTACACACATGCCATGGTGGTTTGCTGCCTCCACTCCCCATCACCTGCCTCAGGCATTTCTCCCAATGTTATCCCTCCCCAACCTCCTCACCCCTTGCTGTCCCTCCCCTAGCTCCCCAGGCTGCAACAGACCCCAGTATGTGATGTTCCCCTCCCTGTGCCTATGTGTTCTCATTGTTCAGCACCTGCCTATGAGTGCGAACATGCATTGTTTGGTTTTCTGTTCTTGTGTCAGTTTGCTGAGAATGATGGTTTCCAGATTCATCCATATCCCTACAAAGGACATGAACTCATCCTTTTTTATGGCTGCATAGTATTCCATGGTGTATATGTGCCACGTTTTCTCTTTTTTTTAATTTTAAAAGACTTTCTTACCTTTAAAAAAAAAATGATCGTGAGTTGCGTGACAGGTGGGGGGCGGCCGCCCTTCCGACCACACCCCATTTCCCAGAATGAGGGGCACTCTGTACCTGACCCTGGTCCTGGTGCATGGTGGGACATGCCCTGTGCAGGGTGCAGCGGCCCGCCAGCAGGGACGGTGGGGGACCGGCTATCCGGGCCATCCAAGACCATCCAAGGACATCCGAGGCCAACTTAGGCCAACCAAGGCACCGCGGTGCTGCCATATCATTCCGCCTGGGCGAGATTCTGACTTACAGGTGTTCAGTCATAATCCCACAGATGGTAGCTTCACCCCATTGGCTCCTTAGCCAAGCACATACACCAAATATCTGAACCTGCAATGTGCCACATTTTCTTTGTCCACTCTATCATCGATGGGCATTTGCGTTGGTTCCAGGTCTTTGTTATTGTAAACAGTTCCGCAATGAAGATATGTGTGCATGTGTCTTTATCATAGAATGGTTTATAATCCTTTGGATATATACCCAGTAATGGGATTGCTGGATCAAATGGAATTTCTATTTCTAGGTCCTTGAGGAATTGCCGCACTGTCTTCCACAACAGTTAAACTAATTTACACTCCCACCAACAGTGTAAAAGTGTTCCTATTTCTCCACATCTTCTCCAGCATCTGTTGTCTCCAGATTTTTTAATGATTGCCGTTCTAACTGGCATGAGATGGTATCTCAATGTAGTTTTGATTTGCATTTCTGTAATGACCAGTGATATTGAGCAATTTTTCACATTTGTTGACCTCACATATATCTTCTGTTGAAAAGCGTCTGTTCAAATCATTTGCTCACTTTTGAATGGGATTTTTTTTCTTGTAAATCTGCTTCAGTTATTTGTAGACTCTGGATATTAGCCTTTGTCAGATGGGTCAATTGCAAAAATTTGTTCCCATTCTGTTGGTTGCTGGTTCACTCTAATGATTGTTTCTTTTGCTGTGCAGAAACTCTTAAGTTTAATTTGATCCCATTTGTCTATTTTAGCTTTTGTTGCCTTTACTTTTGGTGTTTTAGTCATTAAATCCTTGCCTATGCCTATGTCCTGAATGCTGTTGCCTAGGTTTTCTTCTAGGGTTTTTATGACGTTAGGTCTTATGTTGAAATCTTTAATCCACCTGGAGTTAATTTAAGTATAAGGTGTAAGGAAGGGGTTCAGTTTCAGCTTTCTGCACATAGGTAGCCAGTTTTCCCAACACCATTTATTAAATAGGGAATCTTTTCCCTATTGCTTGCTTTTGTCAGATTTGTCAAAGATCAGATGTTATAGATGTGTGTTGTTACTCCCGAGACCTCTGTTCTGTTCCATTGCTCTATATCTCTGTTTTGGTACCAGTACCATGCTGTTTTGATTACCGTAGCCTTGTAGTAGAGTTTGATATCCAGTAGTGTGATGCCTCCATCTTTGTTCTTTTTGCTTAGAATTGACTTGGCTATGCAGGCTCTCTTTTGGTTCTATATGAAGTTTAAAGTAGTTTTTTCCAGTTCTGTGAAGAAGGTCATTGGTAGCTTGATGGGGATAGCTTTGAATGTATAAATTACTCTGGACAGTATGGCCATTTTAATGATACTGATTCTTCCTAACCATGTGCATGGAATGTTTTTCCATATGTTTGTGTCCTCTCTTATTTCCCTGAACAGTGTTTTGTAGTTCTCCTTGAAGAGGTCCTTCACATCCTTTGTTAGTTGTATTCCTAGATATTTTATTCTCTTTGTAGCAATTGTGAATGGGAGTTCACTCATGATTTGGCTCTCTGTTTGTCTGTTATTGGTGTATAGGAATGCTTGTGATTTTTGCACACTGATTTTGTATACTGAGACTTTGCTGGAGTTTGATAAATTGACAGAAGCAGGCTTCAGACAGTGGGTAATAACAAACTTCTCTGAGCTAAAGGAACATGTTCTAACCCAATGCAAAGAAACAGAAAACCTTGAAAAATGTTAGATAAAATGCTAACTAGAATAACCAGCTTAGAGAAGACCATAAACGACTTGATGGAGCTGAAAAACACAGCATGAGAACTTTGCAAAGCATATACAAGTTTCAATAGCTGAATCAATTAAACAGAAGAAAGGATATCAGACATTAAAGATAAACTCAATGAAATAAAACAAGAAGGCAAGATTGAGAAAAAAGAGTAAAAATAAATGAACAAAGCCTCCAAGAAATATGAGATGATGTGAAAAGACCTAATCTACACTTGATCAGTGTACCTGAATGTGACGGGGAGAATGAATCTAAGCTGGCAAACACTCTTCAGGATATTATCCAGGAGAACTTCCCCAGCCTAGCAAGGCAGGCCAACATTCAAATCCAGGAAATACAGAGAACACCACAAAGATACTCCTCAAGAAGAGCCACCCCAAGGCACCCTTATAACCCCAATAATCATCAAATTCACCAGGGTTGAAGGAAAAAATGCTAAGGGCAGCCAGAGAGAAAGATCAGGTCACACACAAAGGGAAGTCCTTCAGACTCACAGTGGATCTCTCAGCAGAAACACTAAAAGGCAGAAGAGAGTAGGGGCCAATATTCAACATTCTTAAGGAAAAAAACTTTCAACACAGAATCTCATATCCAGCCAAACTAAGCTTCATAAGTGAAGGAGAAATAAAACCTTTTATGAACAAGCAGTTGCTGAGAGATTTCATCACTACCAGGCCTGCCTTACAAGAGCTCCTGAAACAAGCACTAAATATGGAAAGGAACAACCAGTTCCAAACGCTACAAAAACAGATCAAATGGTAAAGATCAATGACACAATGAAGAAACTGCGTCAACTAATGGGCAAAACAACCAGCCAGTAACAAAATGGCAGGGTCAAATTCACACATAACAATATTAATGTTAAATGTAAATGGCCTAAATGCACCAATCAAAAGAAACAGACTGGCAAACTGGATAAGAAATCAAGATCCATAGGTGTGCTGTATTCAGGAGAACCATTCCATGTGCAAAGACATACATAGACTCAAAATAAGGGACGGAAGAAGATTTACCAAGCAAATGGAGATCACAAAAAAGCAGGGGTGGCAATCCTAGTCTCTGATAAAACAGACTTTAAACCAACAAAGATCAAAAGAGACAAAGAAGGGCATTACATAATGGTAAAAGGATCATGCATCAAGAAGAGCTAAGTATCCTAAATATATATGCACCCAATACAGGGGCACCCAGATACACAAAGCAAGTTCTTAAAGACCTACAAAGGGACTTAGACTCCCACACAATAATAGGGGGAGAATTTAACACTCCACTGTCAATATTAGACAGCTCAACAAGACAGAAAATCAACAAGGATATTCAGACTTGAACGCAGATCTGGATCAAGTGAACCTAATAGACATCTACAGAACTTTCCACCCCACATCCACAGAATATACATTCTTCTCAGAACCACATCACACTTACCCTAAAATTGACCACATAATTGGAAGTAAATTACTCCTCAGCAAATGCAAAAGAACAGAAATCGTAACAGACAGTCTCTCAGACCACAGCACAATCAAATTAGAGCTCAGGATTAAGAAACTAACTTAAAACTGCACAACTTCATAAAAACTGAGCAACTTGCTTCTGAATGATGAGAACGATGGCACAATGTACCAGAATCTCTGGGACACATTTAAAGCAGTGTCTAGAGGGAAATGTATAGCAATAAATGCCCACGTGAGAAGCAAGGAAAGATCTAAAATTGACACCTTATCATCAAAATTGAAAGAGCTAGAGGAGCAAGATCAAAAACATTCAAAAGCTAGTAGAAGTCAAGAAATAATTAAGATCAGAGCAGAACTGAAGGAGACAGAGATACAAAAACCCCTTCAAAAAATCAGTAAATCTAGGAGCTGGTTTTTTGAAATGATCAACAAAATAGACAGACTGCTAGCCAGACTAATAAAAAAGGAAAGAGAGAAGAATAGAATAGATGCAATAAATAATGATAAAGGGGATATCAACACCTATTCCACGGAAATACAAACTACCATTAGAGATTACTACAAACAACTCTATGCATGTAAACCAGTAAATCTGGAAGAAATGGATAACTCCTGGACACTTACAACCTCCCAAGACTAAACCAGGAAGAAGGTAAATCCCTGACTAGACCAATAACAAGGTCTCAAGTTGAGGCAGTAATTAATAGCTTACCAACCAAAAAAAGTCAAGGCCCAGATGGATTCACAGCCAAATTCTACCGAACGTACAAAGAGGAACTGGTACCATTCCTTCTGAAACTATTCCAAACCATACAGAAAGGGGGAATCCTCCCTAACTCATTTTATGAGACCAACATCATCTTGATACCAAAACCTGGCAGAAACACGACTAAAAAAGAAAACTTCAGGCCAATATCCATGATGAACATTGATGCAAAAATCTTCAATAAAATACTGGCAAACCAATTGCAACAGCACATCAAAAAGCTTATCCATCACGATTATGTAGGCTTCATCCCAGGGATGTGAGGCTGGTTCAACATTTGCAAATCTATGAACGTAATTCATTACATAAACAGAACCAAAGACAAAAACCACATGATCATCTCAATTGATGCAGAGAAGGCCTTCGACAAAATTCAACAGCCCTTTATGCTAAAAACTCTCAATAAACTAGGTATCGATGGAATGTATATCAAAATAATAAAAGCTGTTTACAACAAACCCACAGCCAACATCATACAGAACAGGTAAAAACTGGAAGCATTCCCTTTGAAAACTGGCACTAGACAAGGAGGCCCTCTCTCACCATTCCTATTCAATATAGTATTGGACAATTTCTTGTAGGAATGGAAGAATGACTCAGAAGATGAAAGAAGTACCCAGCTGCAAAGATAAGAGACAAAGAATCATTCCCAGGGAACAAAGCCATTTGCTAATAAAAGAACTGATAGCATGTTTTAGCTGGGTTTCAGGTTTAATATGGACTAAGTATTTCTATATGGCTTCTTTTTCTATTTTTTGAATGGGAGCATCTACTGTGGTTATCCCATGGTTGTCTTAGCATTTTACATTGCATGTATGAGGACACAGGTAATTTGTTCCTTTAGTTCACAAGTTTTTACAATGAAAAGATTGATATTTGAGCTGCCTAATCTGTTCTTAGACCAGATTTAGATGATGAGATCTTGAACTTCAAGACTGAGTCTGCTTCCACAATTAGTTGAGAATCTGGGGAGACTTGGGAGGGAGAGCGTATATTGTGCAGGAGAAGATGTAAGAAATTTATGACCAGCAGGTAGATTAAGGTGAATTAAAATGGCTGAAAATTATTTGACACTCCTCCAATGGGGAGATTGAGTACACGACTGCTCCCCTTGCCCTGGGGTGGATCTTTGACTGCTTTGACCAAAGAATATACCAGAAGCAAAACTGTGCTAGTTCTGGTATCAAAACTTAGGAGTCTGTCAGCCTGTATTTCCTGTCTCTTAAAAGACTCTTGAAGCCCTGAGTCAAGGCACTCATTATCTGAGGAAGTTAGAGAAAGAAAGAGAAAGAGTGTGGGTGAGGAGGAAGGGAGAGAGAGGGGAAGGCAAAAAAAGAGAGAGAAAGGGACACAGAGCAAATGGGAAGAGAGACATTGCCTTCTATCTTAGTCGGCTTTGTCTGCCATAACAAAATCCCATAAACTTGGTGGCTTAAACAACAAAAATTTATTTTTTATAGTTGTCAAGGATGGGACGTCTAAGATCAATGTGTCGGGCACTTTGGTTTCTGGTGAGAGGTCTCTTCTTGGCCTGCAGAAGGCAGTGTTCCTGCTGTATTTTCAAGTGTTGGGGTTGGGGTAGGGGGAAAGAGAGAGTGCAAGCTCTCTGGTCACTTAAAAGGAACTTATCAGGTTGACTCCACCCCCAGCATGATGTCATCTAACTCTAATTTTCTCCCAGAGGTCCTACCATATAACACCATCACATTGGGGGTTAGGGTTTCCATATATGAAATTGGGGAGACACAAACATTGAGTCCATAACATATATGGCACAGAGATAAGATCTCCCTGCTACACTTCATTCTTAACATATGATCTAGGAAATTACAAAATTAAAAAACTATAAGAAAAACATAGCGAGGTGTTTTAAGCCACTAAGCACTGAGTTTTGGAGAAATTTATTACTTACTAATACATAATCAAACCCCAAACAGAAGATGTAGAAAGGCATTTACATATCATTCTGTGAACTATCCTTTTCTATTTAGATCAAATGAGTATTCCAAATTAATTTAATTCTATTTCAATTCCAAGTTTTGCTGGGCATGTATGAAAAGTGAAGGTCTAGTTATTAACATGTTGCCTCCATTATGTGAAGCAGAATTTCAAAAACAATTTTGTATCAGTATTATAAGATGCTTCAAATAAATAATTATTAAGGTTATTCAATTTTAAAGTTTAAAGAAGATTGTCAGAAATTTGACTTTAAAAAGTAAAAATTAAAACCATATTGAGAAGATTTCTATTCAGGACATGAACAATAGGTCTTATCAGATTAACTTGCTTATAGATGAAAGTTATAAATAGTATACAAAATATCAAAATAAACAACTACATCCAGGCTATGAAGAGAAAACAAATATGACTCTGGCTATGGTTATGATTACAAATAGCTAGATGCTATGCCTGGCATAGGGTGAATGTTACCAGGTTTTGGAAGTTGTTTGACACATAGATGAATCAACTGCATTTGGGTGCATCTCCTCGTGTTTATGGTTTTCAGCATGAGGGCAGGCTCCAGTCCATGCTAAGTGACATGTTAACTTGTTAAATCAAAACAAAACAAGACAGCAGAAAAATGAAAGAAAATAAAAAAACAGCAGAGATTCAGAATCCAGAGGAATAGGGCAAAAAAGCACTAGTTGTTCCAATCCTATTCTGGTTTAAGATTGGTTGAGAAAAGTAAAAGAGAAGTTACCAAAGTAGGTGGTTGGTGTAGGGAAACTGACAAGGCAGATGAAATAGGGATTTGAGTTAGAGCTAGAGATGAAAAGCAGACATGCTACTGTCCTCTTCTATGCTGTGTGTGCTCAGTTGCCTGGAATCAGTGTTGAAAATGTGGACAAAGTGTGAATCTAGCAGAGAATATCATAGTGTTGTACCAAGTCAAAGCCAGGATTGAGAACTGGCCTTCAAACGGAAGAGTCAATATCTGTGATTGATTTTTTTCAATTTGATAGTATAGGTAAACATTAGATAAGTAACATTACTAGATCTAAAAATGAGTAGTTTGGCTGGAGGGGTGGTGCCTGTGTGTCTATGCTTTGCTTTTTCTTAAAACTCGCATTTTGAAATTTAACTATCTTGTGATAAAGTTGAGAAGAACAAATGAAATATATCAGTTTTTAGTACAATTTTTATACAGCATGTATAAAAGGGTGTTTACAAGCATTGTATAATGACTATACAAGAGAGATTTTTCCCTTCAGATATAAATATGCTTCTAAAATTAAAATACCTTAATATATATTTTAATGACCAATATGAAAACAATCAATTAATATGCTCAATAGGTCATAACGTTTGCCTAACATCATTTTAGAACATTATAAAAGTAAAGCAGTTCCTAGTTTTGACGAAGGACGTTGGCTGACATTTTACTTCCAACATGTTACATTCTGTCTTTATATTTTTAAACAATGGCAAAAATTCAAAATATGAAGAGCCAAGCTGCTCTCATTGGCTCTGGATATGCCTTGCTTTTTGGATTCCAGTCAAAAATTTGACACCAATACAGCCACTTTGAGATTGTTACTTTCAGAAGTGGGCATAATCCCGTTTGTGTAGTTCAGATGTACAACCTGAAGTTCTCCAATAACTACGTAGTTTTTTCAAAATGAATATTCGCACAACACATACTTCTCATTGGAAATGATTCTGGTATGTAAGAAAGAGAGGAAGTTTTGAATCAGACAGTCTGCAGTTGAATTTTGGCTTCATAACATTGGGCAATTGAGTTAACGTCTCCCAATCTTATTTTCTTGAGTAAAATATGGGAATGGTGACATTCACCTTATGCCAGGCATAGTATCTAGCTATTTGTAATCATAACCATAACCATAGTCCTAACCATAACAATGAGAAGGAGGAGAAGAGAAGTAGCCACAGTAGATGGAGAAGTAGCAATAATAGTGCTAGTAGCAATGGAAGTAGCGTTCATAGTATTTACAGTAACATTTATTGAGTCACTCCCGACGCACTGGCACTATTTGGAGTATTGAATGTCTAAATCAATTTAATTCTTGCAGCAACATCACAACAGTTTAGGTAACTGAAGTAGAACTGGGAAAAGGAGGCAGAAGGATCATATGGAACTGCAGAGGTAGAGAAGGACCAGATCAAGACAGATTGCTTGAGAACACTCAACTTTACTGAATGGGTGACAGGGATCTACCAAAGGTAATTAAATAAAAAACTAACATGATCAGAAAGATAACCCAGGAGCAGATTGAAGACAGTGTTTAGCAAAGTTTTCCAGCTAAGAGAAAGTACAGGCCTGAACTAAAGCAGAGACTGTGGAATTTCCTTTTTACTCAGTGCTTCTATCTTTGGAAATTTACCTTTCTCCATGGCTGAAATAAATATACTGCTTTATTTTCAATTGCTTTTTGAATTAGGTTTTGGGAGAATAATTACTCTGTAATATATTATGACAGTGTGGCTATGATTATGCCAATCAGGTAGAGAGAAAAAATATTGTGACTCAGAAAAGTTGACAAGGATGTTCGGTGTTTATCCTTGGCATACAACATCTGGATAAATCTCTTGTTTCCGGCCTTACCTGAAGCCAGGTTTTACACATCAGGTGTGACATGTCATGGCCAATTTCAAGGTATCAGGAAGCACAAAGGCAGGAAAACAAGGTCTATGCTTATCTTCACAACAAAAGCCATTCTACAGAATGTCTAGGAATCTTCCTGCCTTGTCTAATCACAGAGCAGTGCCACTGAGAGAGCACAACTGAGGCTGCAGTGGAGAATAAGGGAAAGTATTAAAACAGAAATTTGAGACTTGGAGTAAGTGGGAAAGGAATGAAAGCTATCCTTTTTGTAATAGGAACTTTGTTCTATGTGACCTCTCAACATATTTGTCTATGAGACAAGACAGAGACTTGAGACAGGCCTGAGACAAGCTTGAAACAATGCTCTACTTCAAGGCATCATCACTGTAGATGTCTGTGTTGGGGGAAGGATGTGGATAGTGGTGAAAAGAGACAACCTGGGATAGATGCAAAAGAAAAAATTCAGGACAAGCTGGGTAGAATCAACAGTCTTTACAGAAAACAATAGGCAGAGGTCTGTGCAGGAAAATGTTCCTGAGTCTACCTGCAGATAGCCATGGTGTGGAGTCTTTTGTTCAGAGATGAGACTCTAGTTCTTGAGAACTAAGTTATTCGAGATAATTTCTTTAGCTGTTATCTATAACAAAGAACTCACAAATCTTAAAGGCTTAACAGAAAAGAATTTTAGTTCTCACTCAAAATGCATGTGAAGCAGATTTAACAGCCCTCTAGTGCAATTTTTTTTCAAGCAGCAACTCAGGGAACTATGGCACCAGTAAATTTCTTCTGAACCTTCAGTCTAAGTTAGATGACCTTATGTTGTGTCACTGTCACCCCCAAAGCTGTCATCTGTCATTAAACCTGGTTTGTGCTGTTGTATTGCTGTGAGATTTCTCCCACTAGATTGTGAACTCCTAAAGGCAGCAACTATATCTTTAGTTTGTGTTAGAGGTAGTGAAAAATGCTTGAGGCAGGAATAAAAAAAAAGGAAGACTGATATAAAGGAAGAATTTATAAAACACTGATTTGAGAAATTCAAGTACATGAATATGTCACTTATTAACAATAAGAAAAACAAGGTCAAAATTGTAGCAAATAATCAAAATATACCTCATATTAAGTGCCTGCTATATGTCACACACTGTGCTGGGCACTTCATATGGTTTGATTCCAATTCATGCAAGAATTTGAGACACATAGTATTATCTCCATTTTCAAAAATTGTCTGCATTAGTTTGTTTTCACACTGCTATAAAGAACTACCTGAGATTGGATAATTTGTAAAGGAAAGAGGTTTAATTGTCTGGGGAGGCGTCAGGTTTTTGAATGTCTGGGGAGGCGCCAGGAAACTAACAATCATGGTGGAAGGTGAAGGGGAAGCAAGACGCATGTAAGACACATCTTACGTGATGGCAGGAGAGAGCAAAAGTGAACAGAGAAATGCCACACACTTTTAAGCCATCAGATCTCATGAGAACTCACTATCATGAGTACAGTATGGGAGAGACCACTACTATGATTTTATTATAGCCCACCAGGTTCCTCCCTCAACATGTGGGGATTACTATTTGAGATGAGATTTGGGTAGGGACACAGAACGAAACTACATCCTTGTGCTCCTGGCCCCTCCCAAATCTCATGTCCTTCTGAAATTTTAAAACACAATTGTGTCTTCCCAACAGTGCCCCAAAGTCTTAACTCATTCCAGCATTAACTCAGAAGTCCAAGTCCAAAGTCTCATCTGAGACAAGGGAAGTCCTTTCCACCTATGATCTTGTAAAATCAAAAGCAAGTTAGTTACTTCCTAGATAAAATGGGGGTACAGGCATTGGATAAGTGCTACCATTCCAAATGGGAGAATTGGCCAAAACAAAGGGGCTACAGGCTCCATGAAATTCCAAAACCCAAGAGGACAGTTGTTAAATCTTGAAGTTCCAAAATAATCTCCTTTGAGTTCATGTCTCACATCCAGGGCATGCTGCTGCAAGGTGTCAACTCCCAAGGCCTTGGGTAGCTCTGCACCTGTGGCTCTGTAGGGAAGTTCTTCCATGGCTTTCACAGGCTGGTGTTCAGTGCCTGCAGTATCTGTCATTCTGGCATGGAGGACAGTGGCCCTCTTTTCATAGCTCCACTAGGCAATGCCCCAGTGTGGACTTTAATGTGGAGGCTCAAACCCCACATTTCCCCCTCTGCATTGCCCTAGTTAGAGGTTCTCCATGAGGTCTGGACATCCAGGCATTTCCATACATCCTCTGAAATCTAGGTAGAAGCTGCCAAAGCTCAACTCTTGTCTTTGCACACCCACAGGCCCCATACCACATGAATGCTGCCAAGGCTTGGGGCTTGCAACCTCTGAAGCAATGGCCTGAGCAGTACCTTGGCCCCTTTTAGCCATGGAGCTGGTGTGCCTGGGACACTGGGCATCATGTCCCCAGGCTGCACAAAGCAGCAGGGCCCTGGGCCTGGCCCAGAAAACTATTTTTCCTCTCGGCCTCTGGGCCTGTGATGGAAGGGCCTGCCACCAAGATCTCTGAAATGCCTTGGAGACATTTTTGCAGAAGGTGAAGAGGAAACAAGGCATGTTTACATGGTGACAGTAGAGAGAGTGAGTGGGGAACTGCCATACACTTTTAAACCATCAGATCTCATGAGAACTCACTCACTATCATGAGAACAGCAGGGGGAAACTGCCCCCATGATCCACTCACCTCTCACCAGGTTCCTCCCTTAGACATGTGGGAATTACAATTTGAGATGAGATTTGGCTAAGGACACAAAGCTAAACCATGTTAATGTCCGTTAGTAAAACTAAGTGACTACCAAGTTCGCTCAGGCAGCTAGCATTTGGTATTCAAATTCAGGACTGTTGACCTAAAGCTTTTGTGTGTCTTAATGTTGACTCATTTCAGCTGGTGATCTAGGTGTCTTAAAATCACTGTTGCTTTGAAAGAGGTTTAGACTTCAGGTTGTGGGTGACATTGAATGTGTTGATGAGAGTTCGATGGCCTTCAAGGGCCTTGTAAAAATAAGTGCAGAGTTAGAGATCCACACAGAGCTATGCAGATCTTTGTAAGAAGAAACAGAAGCCTTTGGGGTCAACTTGATCTTTGAGATTGGAGAAATTTTGCCCATTTATCCTCTTGATGAAAATAAATCCTGGCATATTTGGTGTTAGAAATCTTAGATTACAAGAAAGCCAGCTGAAGCTAACTTAAGCAAAACAGGCAGCAGATTATAATGTAACAAGAGAGTGTCATGCAACCCAGTGAGAAGAGTGCTGCTGGGTCACAGGAAGGATTGGAATTATATTCTGGGAATAGAAATAATCAAGAACTCAGGAGGAAATCTCTCTTCACCTTCACTTTTCACTGTACCTATGTTTCTTATTTTCTCTACAGTTTAGCTTCCTCTTCTCCCTGGTCTACAAAGCCACATGTATTTTGCTTAATTTTATTTATTTGTCGTTAATTTTAAATACCTAGAGAAAAGACTCCAATTAGCTCAGCTTGTATCAGGAACCTACCCCTAGATCAATTAACTCTGGCCCAGAAGGAGAGAACTGGTGTACTTCAGGCAATGAAGTGAATCATATCCTAACAAATAGATATCTAAGTCAGGCACGGTGTCTCATGCCTGTAATCCCAATATTTTGGGAGGCTGAGGCGGGTGGAGGTTGAGGCGGGTGACCTGAGGTCAGGAGTTCAAGACCAGACCGACCAACATGGTGAAACCCCATCTCTACTAAAAATACAAAAATAAATAAATAAATAGCCTGATGTGGTGGTGCATGCCCATAATCCCAGCTACTCGGGAGGCTGAGGCAGGAGAATCACTTGAACCCAGGAGGTGGAGGTTGCAGTGAGCCCAGATCACACTATTACACTCCAGCCTGGGCAACAAATTGAGACTCCATCTCAAACAAACAAACAAAAATAGACATTTAGGATCAGTGAAGATCAACTAAGAATGTGGTATTATGGAAAGAATGAGGTAAAGGCAATTATGGGAGCCTCGTGAGCTACATAGATGCTCTGAAGACATCTACTAATACATTGACAGTACCTACAGCCTACAGCTGAAAAGAACATGAGATTTGGAGCCAAGCTAATCTGAATTGGGATATTGTCTCATTAATTCATGTAACCTTGCACAGATCATTTAAGATCAGTTTAAAATAAACTCAGATCTATTTTTTGTTTGTGATATTGTAGTATAATTTTTACTTTTCATAATTACTGTGATGTTTAACAATAAAATATGTACAATAACTAGGACACAGTGGGTGCTAAAAACTGATATTTGCCATTACTATTCTTTTCTTGTGTTTTTGTTTCTTCTAATTGTTTTATCTATGTGTAAAGCAAGCTTCACTGCCCCCCAAAACTATTTAGACATGATTACTTCCAAATTGAGTGAAATGGGAGTCATTATCCTATGACTATTATCCACATAACTTCATCATGTCTAGTCTTTGCACATTGTGTCCAGTTTGATAAACACTTCTGATTTATTTTCCTGACTTGGATATATTTACTACTGAAAGCTTTCCAGTGTGTCACTGAAGAATGAAAGCATTAAACTGCCTAGAGACAGAATTTAAGAGTTTGTATATCTTCTTTGGCCACAGTTTACCTCTTTTTGAAGTGATTGTTGGTTGATATTTCATCTCCTGTTCTTTTGATAGCTCTTTCAAGAATCTTAAGTTTATAAACATCTCAGGATACATCCTGGAATTAAAATGAAATAAAGTATCCAAACATCCTATGTGTGGCTTTTTAATAAATAATCTTGGCTTCAGGGCTGTCTAGGATCTGTTCCCATGTATTTCATCTGCTTAAATATCTCCCAGTATTATTGCTTCTATGGTACAGTGATGGTCTGTGTAATCAGGCTACTTCACTAATTTTCTCAGTGCATCCCTTTCTTTGCCTGCTCCAACATCTGCATTTGGTTTTAGTTAACTTGATTTTGATTATAAATTGAAAACATTTATATTTCCCTGTTCCTTCCTTAAAGCTAGTCTTATTACAAAGTCCTATTAAAAATAAACACAAATATACCTGCAAAAACCCTTGAAAAAAATGTATATTTACTAAGGTTCTTATGAGGACACTGTGAAAGGGATTAGAAGGAACATCAGACACATAATTTTCTATTAATTTCAGTTATTCATTCATTACCTCCCCTCAAAAGTCAAATTTATGACAGCCACACTTATTTCTTCTTTGTTTTTTATTCTTTCTTTTTCTACACTTTCAGGGGATTTAACTTCCTCTGTCTGTATTCTTATCTTCTACCTGTCCACAAAGTAGAAGTTGTCTTTATTGAATATCACTCTTCATAGAAAAGGAGGGAGCAAGGCATTGTGAGAATTGTTGCTTAATATTTTTCCTATCACATAATAGTACTAGCCAGCATAATTCAAGTTATAGTGATAAAGATAGATAAATTGATTGGTTTATCAATTGATCAGTAGATACATTGGCTGGCAGATAGATAGATACATAGATTATATTAGTCCATTTTCATTCTGCTATAAAGAACTGCTCAAGACAGTAATTTATAAAGTTAAAAGATTTAATTGACTCACAGTTCAGCATAGTTTGGGAGTCCTCAGGAAATTTACAATCATGGCAGAAGGCAAAGAAGAAGTGAAGTACCTCCTTCACAAGGCAGCGAACAGTGCTGAGTGAAGGAGGGAAGTGTCCCTTATGAAGCCATCAGATCTCATAAGAACTTACTATTATAAGAATAGCATGGAAAAAACCACTCCCATGATTCAATTGCCTCCACCTACTCTCTCCTTTGACATGTGGATATTATGAGGATTACAATTCAAGATGACATTTAGGTGAGAACACAAATCTGAACCATATCATTCTTCTGGCCTCTCCAAAATCTCATGTCTGTTTCATGTTTCAGAACCAATCATGCTTTCCCACCAGTACCTCAAAGTCTTAATTCATTCCAAGAGTAACCTAAAAGTCCAAGTCCAAAGTCTCATCTGAAACATGGCAAGTTCCTTCTGCCTAGGAGCCTGTAAAATCAAAAGCAAGGTAGTTACTTCCTAGATATGATGGGGGAACAGGCATGTGTAAATGCACCCATTCCAAGTGGAAGAAATTGGCCAAAACGAACAAGTCTGAAATCTAGCAGGGGATTCAAATCTTAAAGCTCTGAAATGAGCTCCTTTGACTCCATGTCTCACATCCAGGTCACACTGATGCAAGAGTTGAGTTCCCATGATCTTGGGCAGCTTCAACCTTGCAGCTTTGCAGGGTACAGTCCCCCTCCTGGCTGCTTTCACAGGCTGGCATTGACTGCCTGCAGCTTTACCAGGTGTACAGTGCAAGCTGTTGGTGGATCTACCATTCTGGGTATGGAGGATGAGGGTCCTCTTCTCACAGCTCCACTAGGCAGTGCCCCAGTGTGGACTCTGTGTGAGTAATCTGACCCTTCCTTTCCCTTCCACACTGCCCTAGCAGAGGTTCTCCATGAGGGCTCCACCCCTGCAACAAACTTCTGCCTGACATCTAGGCATTTCTACACATCCTCTAAATCTAGGCACAGGTTCCCAAACATCAGTTCTTGACTTCTGTGCACCCACAAGCCCAACATCTTATGTAAGCTGCCAAGTCTTGGGACTTGCATTCTCTGAAGCAACAGCCTGAACTATATGTTAGACCCTTTTAGCCATGTCTGAGACACAGGGTATCAAGTCCCAAGACTGCACAAAGCAGCAAGGCCCTGTGCCCAGCCCACAAAACCAGTTTTTCCTCCTAGGCCTCTTGTGCTGTGCTGTGCTGTGCAGGGCTGCCATAAAGACCTCAGACATGCCTTGAAGACATTTTTTCCATTGTCTTGGCATTTAGCATTTGACTCTTCATTACTTATGCATATTTCTGTAGCAGGCTTGAATTTCTCCTGAGAAAATGGGATTTTCTTTTCTATTGCATTGTTAGGCTGCAAATTTTCTGAACTTTTATGCTCTGCTTCCTGTTTAAAAATAAGTTCCAATTTCAAACCATCTTTATGTGAATGCAAAACTGAATGCCTTTAAGAGCACACAAGTCATTTATTAAATACTTTGCTGCTTAGAAATTTCTTCCACCAGATACCCTAAATCATCTCTCTCAAGTTCTAAATTCCACAGATTTCTAGGGCAGGGGCAAAATTTTACCAATCTCTTTGCTAAAGCATAGCAAAAGTCACCTTTATTCCAATTCCCAAGAAGTTCCTCATCACCATTTGTGATCACCTCAGCCTGGACTTCATTATCCATTATCAGCATTTTGGTCAAAGCCATTCAACAAGTCTCTAGAAAGTTGCAAACTTTCCCACGTCTCTCTTTCTTTTTCTGAGCCCTCCAAACTGTTCCAACTTCTCTACATGTTATCCAGTTCCAAAGTCACTTCCACATTTTTAGATATCTCTGTAGCAACAACCCACTTTCTCCAGTCTTAATTTGCTGCTCTAAAGAACTGCTTCAGACTGGGTAATTTACAGAGGAAAAATGTTTAATTGACTCACAGTTCAGCATGGCTGGAGAGGCCTCAGGAGACTTACAATCATGGTGGAAAGCAAAGGGGAAGCAAGGTGTTTCTTCACAAGGCAGCAGGAAGAGAAATGCCAGGCAAGAGCCTCTTATAAAACCTCAGATCTCATAAGAACTCACTCACTATCATGAGAAGAGCATGAGGGAAACTGCTCCCATGATTCAGTCACCTCCATCCAATCTCTACCTCAACACGTGGGCATATGGGAATTATGAGGATTACAGTTCAAGATGAGATCTGGGTGGGAACACAAAGCCTAATCATATCATAGATATTCCTTATATAAGACTTGAAAATTGATAGTTTAAACTCTATTTTATAAAGAAGGAGATCGAAGTTCAGGGAACTATGTTTAATATTAGGAAGTATGCTTACAATGATGTTTATCCCAATTACCCAGATTTGGTCATTAGTCATTGAATGCTTGCATCAAAAAAATACCACATGTACCCCATAAATGTGTACAACTATTATGTATATATAAAATTTAAAAAATTAGATGCAGTAATCTTTTTAATGAATTGACAGATTCTAAAATGTAACTGAATGTTCAAATGACCCAGATTAGTCAAAATAATTTTAAAAAGAAAAGAAAAGCTGAAGAACGTATACACACTGATTTCAAGATCTATTATAAGGCTGTATTAGTTAAGACAATGTGTTATTGACATAAAGATTAATGGGAAGAATAGACAGCACTCGAAATAGACTCACATACATATGGTTAATTTTGGAAAAGTGCAAATATAACTGAATGGAGAAAGAGAATCCTTTCAACAAATGTTGCTAGAAAACTTCATATGGGGAAAATGCATGTCAATCTCGACCTCATATAATACAGAAAATATTAAATTGGAATGGATTATAGACACGAATATAAAATCTAAATATAAAATTTATAGGAGAAAATGTGAGCCAAATTCTTGAAACCTTCAGATGGGTAAATATTTCTTATCTAGCACACAAAGATTATAATACCCCATAATAGATAAATTTAACAAAATTTAAAACTTTGACTCTGCAAAAGACATCATTAAGAAAATAAAAAGATAAGGTACAAAATGGGAGAAAAGATTTATAAAACATGTATCTGTCAAATAAATTTTATCCACAATACATAAAGAACTGTTACAACATAAGAGAAACAACCAATATAAAAAATGAGCAAAGTATTGAAGAAATACTATAAAAGAAAATAAACAAATGGTCAACGAGCACATAAAAAGTGCTCAACTTCAGGGAAATGCAAATGGGATACATTACATTCCACATTGCAAATGAGATACATTACATTTCCGTTAGAATGACCAAATTAAAAAAAATAATACCAAATGTTGACTAGAAGATAGAGCAACTGGGGCTCTTATTCACTACTCTTGAACTTTAAAATGGTACGACCACTTTAGAAAGCTCTTTTGCAGTTTCTTATAAAGTTAAACATACATCTACAATATGACCAAGTTATTCCACATCTAGGCATTTAAGAAAAAAAATAAAAAGAGATATTCACCTACAGATTTGTACACAAGTGTTCATAACAGTTTTATTTGTCATAATCCCAAACTGGAAACTAGGATGAATCTAAATGTCACTCACGAGGGGATTTAATTTTTAATCATGCAGTATATTCATGTGATGGATAACTACTCAACAATTTAAAAGCAGAGATTTTTAATGTGCATAACAGTTTGTATTAATCTTGAAATCATTAAGCTGAATGAAAGAAGCCATACACAAAAAAATATGATTCTACTCATTAAAAATGCAGAAAATGCAAATTATTTTGTAATGAAAGAAAACAAATTAGTTACTGACTAGGGCCAGGAGTGGGAACAATTAACTGGAAATAGCACAGGAAAATGTTTGTGTGATGTTCTCACCACAAAAATGTTAACTATGTGAGGTAATGCATTTGGTAATTAGTCAGATTTAACCATTCCACTATGTATTTATATATCAAAACATGTTGTACATGCAGTGAATACACACAATTTTATCTGTCAATTAAAAAATAATAGACTTTTTTATAAGAAGAAAGAAAATGTTCAGTATTTTGCTTGTAATGGTTGCATGAATTAATAAATTTATTAACTCTTTTTGGAATGTGCACTTAAAGTAGATGCCTTTTACTTTACGTTATGTGAACCTCAATATATTGATAATTCAAATCTTATATAGGAGTTTGAATCAATGTTCTGATGTGGTCTTATAGCCAGAGAAAATTAGACAAGCTTTCTGTGCTTTCTGAGCCTTCATGTTTGTCACTTATAATGTGGGTTAATTTACAACTGTCATATTAAAATAAATGATATAACTAAAGTATTATACCTAGTAGGTAGTCATTACTTGTTAGTTCCTTTCTCCTTACATTATTTTAAATAATGACATAGCTTGCCTTTGATAGGCCTTAAATTAAAAGAGTCATTTCCAAAACAATTCCAGAAAGGATGCTGACTTAAACCTACTTGACACTTGTAGTAACTAGGCACTAAACAGTGATCTGCTTTGTGTTTAAGGTTAATACATTTTCAGAAACAACTTGTTTTAAATTGACTTTCTTGAGGGTAAAACTTATGGAGAATAAACAGCATCTACTTAAAGTGTGCACTAGAAAGGTTTCGACAGATTTGTATATCCATAAACTACCACAGCAAACAAATACAGAACATTTGCATCCCACCCTCTTTCCCATCCTGTAAGTTTCCATGACCTCAGTGCAGTTCATCCTCCTTCTGCCTCTGGCCCCAGGGAACTGCTGATCTGTTTTGTTTTGTTTTATTTTTAAATCACTATGGATTAGCTTGGATTTTTAATTTTTTTGTGCAAATAAAATCGAGCTCTATATATATATGTTTGTGTGTCTACTTTCTTTTGTCTGTATAATGACTTTGAATTATTCCTCTATGCTCCTGGATGTACTGGCAGTTAGTTCCTTTTTACTGATGGAGAGGTTTCCTTCTATGAGTATAGCATGTCTTGTTTATCTGTTCACTCACTGATGGATTATTGAACTGCTTTTAATTTGAGGCTATTGACAATAAAGCCACCATGAACAGTCACATGAAATTTTTTAGTGTGGACTTATGTTTTTATTTTCTCTCCATTAAATACCTAGGATTGGGATATGTAATAAGAATCTATTTTAATTCAATTTCTACAGAGAAAAAAATAACAAAGTAGGTCCAAATAATGAACAGTTAAATAACAAAGCCTGGTTATGTATCTTTTACACCGCAAAATACTGCCATTTAGATGGCATATTTTAATCCATTTGTTTGTATACCATCCTTTCGCCCTCAGACTACTTTACATTTATATATTCTCATTTATGTTTGTTCTCTCATTGCTGAGCTTTCTTTTGCCCTTCCTTGAAATTATTAATATGCCTGCAATTAAGAGTTCTGTACATTCCCACCTATTGGGTCTAACCTGTACTATATTGGGACTAACCTGTCTAACTCATCTATTGGGTCTAACCTGTACATTAGTACCTATTGGGTAACTATATTAATAATTACCTTAATAGCAGGTAATTATTAATATAACTGCTATTAAGAGTTCTGTACTTTTCTACCTATTGGGTATAACCTGTACTTTCCCACTGATTGGGTCTAACTCTAAACGAGTTACATTTGTTATAAGTGATGGTGAAACTCTGAATGAGGCCTCTCTGTGACCCACGAGTCCTAGGAATACTTCGTTTGATTTATTAAAGGGCTTTGTTTTTCTTTTACCTTCTGAATAACTGTGGTTGCTTGGGAAGTACCCAGCAATACACTGGGTATACCTAAGGGTTGATTCTACTTTTCTTGGTAGATACAATATTTATATTTAAAAAAATTAAGTTTACTTTTATTTCATGAAAAACCTTATAAAATCATCTGAATCAATCTCAAACATTTCTTAAATTATTTTATTTTGCTTTAAACTTTTATTTTAGATTCAAGGGGTACATGTGCAGGTATATTATTAGGGTATATTGTATGATATTGAGATTTGGGGTACAAATGATCCCATAAACACAGTTACCATGTATAGTATCCAATAGTTGGTTTTTCAAACCTCACTACTCCCAGTAATCCCAAGTTTCTATTGCTGCCATCTATGTCCGTGAGTACCTAATGTTTAGCTCCCATCTATAAGTAAGAACATGTGGTATTTGGTTTTCTGCTTCGGCATTAATTTGCTTAAAATGATGGCCTCTGGCTGCATCCATGTTGCTACAAAGGATGTAATTTCTTTTTAAGGCTGCATAGTATTTAATGGTGTATATGTATGACATTTTCTTTACCAAATCTACCTAGGTTGATTCCACGTCTTTGCTATTATGAACAGTGCTGCAATAAACCTGCAAGCGCGTATGTCTTTTTTGGTAGAACAATGTGTTTTCTTTCGGATATTTACTTCGCAAAGAGATTGTTGGGTCAAATGATAGTTCTGTTCTAAGTTCCTTGAGAAATCTCCAAACTGCTTTCCACAGTGGCTGAACCAATTTACATTCCCTCCAACAGGGTATAAGCTTTCCCTTTTCGTGATGGCCTTGCCAGCATCTGCTGTTTTTATTTTCTAATTGTAATCATTTTGACTGATGTGAGGTGGTATCTTACTGTCGTTTTGATTTGCATTTCTCTAATGATTAGTGATGTTGAGCGTTTTTCATGTTAGTTTGCTGTTTGTATGTCTTCTTTTGAGAAGACATAAACATGCCTGTTTATATCTTTTGACAGTTTTTTAATGGGGTTGTTTGTGTTTTGCTTGTTCAGTTGTTAAGTACTTTATAGATTCTGGATGGTAGACATTCATTGGATACATATTTTGTGATGACTTTTTCCCATTCTGCAGGTTGTCTGTTTATCGGTTGTTTCTTTCGCTTTGCTGAAACTCTTTAGTTTAATTGGGTGGCACTGGTCTATTTTTGCTTTTGTTGCAATCACTTTTGAGAACTTAATCGTATTTTATTTTTCTGAGGCTGATATCCAGAATGGCGTTTCCTAGGTTTTCTTCTAGGATTCTGATAATTTGAAGTCATTTATTTACATCTTTAATCCATCTTGAATGAAGTTTTGTATGTGGTAAAAGGTAGGGGCCCAGTTTCATTCTTTTGCATATGGCTAACCAGTTATTCCAGCAACATTTATTGAATGTTGTTTATTTTTGTTGACTTGTCAAAGATCAAATGGCTATAGGTGGGTGGCTTTATTTTAGTGTTATCTATTCTGGTTCAGTGGTAAATCTGTCTGATTTTTTTTTCCACTGAGTTTTGCTCTTGTTGCCCAGGCTAGAGGGCAATGGTGCCATCTCAGCTCACTGCAACCTCCGCCTCCTGGGTCCAAGTGATTCTCCTGCCTCAGCCTCCTGAGTACCTGGGATTATAGGCATATGCCACCACTTCCAGCTAATTTTGTATTTTAAAAAATGTATTTTATTGCACTTTAGGTTCTGGGGTACATGTGAAGAACATGCAGGATTGTTGCATAGATACATACATGGCAATGTGGAGTGCTGCCTCCATACCTGTCACCTATATATGGCATTTCTCCCTCATTATCCCTCCCCAACTCCCTACCCCCCACTGTCCCTCCCCTAGTCCCCCACAACAGACCTCAGTGTGTAATGCTCCCCTCCCTGTGTCCATGTGTTCTCATTGTTCAATACCTGCCTATGAGTGAGAATATGTGGTGTTTGATTCTCTGTTCCTGTGTCAGTTTGCTGAGAACTATGGTTTCCAGGTTCATCCATGTCCCTACAAAGGACATGAACTCATTGTTTTTACGGCTGCATAGTATTCCATGGTGTATATGTGCCACATTTTTCCTGTCCAGTCTATCATCGATGGGCATTTGGGTTGGTTCCAGGTCTTTGCTATTGAAAACAGTGCTGCAATGAACATACGTGTGCATGTGTCTTTATAATAGAATAATTTATAATCTTTTGGATATATACCCAGTAATGGGATTGCTGGGTCAAATGGAATTCCTATTTGTAGGTCCTTGAGGAATCACCACACTGTCTTCCACAATGGTTGAACTAACTTACACTCCCACCAATAGTGTAAAATTGTTCCTATTTCTCCACACCCTCTCTAGCATCTGTTGTCTCCAGATTTTTTAATGATCGCCATTCTAACTGGCGTGAGATGGTATCTCAGTGTGGTTTTGATTTGCATTTCTCTAATGACCAGTGATATTGAGCATTTTTTCATAGGTTTATTGGCCTCATATATGTCTTCTTTTGAAAAGTGTCTGTTTATATCCTTCACTCACTTTTGAATGGGTTTGTTTGTTTTTTTCTTGTAAATCGATTTTAGTTCCTTGCAGATTCTGGATATTCACCTTTGTCAGATGGGTAGATTGCAAACATTTTTTCTCTTTCTGTTTGTTGCCTGTTCACTCTAATGATTATTTCTTTTGCTGTGCAGAAGCTCTGGAGTTTAATTAGATCCCATTTGTCTATTTTGGCTTTTGTTGCCAATGCTTTTGGTGTTTTAGTCATTAAGTCTTTGCCTATACCTATGTCCTGGATGGTTTTGCCTAGGTTTTCTTCTAGAGTTTTTATGGTGTTAGGTCTTATGTTTTTGTCTTTAATCTATCTGGAGTTAATTTTAGTGTAAGATGTCAGGAAGGGGTCCAGTTTCTGCTTTCTGCAATGACTAGCCAGTTTTCCCAACACCATTTATTAAACAGGGAATCCTTTCCCCATTGTTTGTTTTTGTGAGGTTTGTCAAAGATCAGATGATTGTAGATGTGTGGCATTGCCTCCAAGGACTCTGTTATGTTCCATTGGTCTATATCTCTGTTTTGGTACCAGTACCATGCTGTTTTGATTACTGTAGCCTTGTAGAATAGTTTGAAGTCAGGAAGTATGATGCCTCCAGCTTTGTTCTTTTTGCTTAGAATTGACTTGGCTATGTGGGCTCTCTTTTGGTTCCATATGAAGTTTAAGGTGGTTTTTTTCAGTTCTGTGAAGAGGGTCATAGTTACCTTCATGGGGATAGCATTGAATGTATAAATTACTTTGGGCAGTATGGCCATTTTCACAATATTGATGCTTCCTAACCATAAGCATGGAATGTTTTTCCATCTGTTTGTGTCCTCTCTTATTTCCTTGAGCAGTGGTTTGTAGTTCTTCTTGAAGAGATCCTTTATATCCTTTGTTAATTATATTCCTGGATATTTTATTCCCTTTGTAGCAATTGTGAATGGCAGTTCATTCTTGATTTGGTTGTCTTTATGTCTGTTATTGGTGTATAGGAATGCTTCTGACTTCTGCACATTGATTTTGTATCCTGAGACTTTGCTGAAGTTGCTTATCAGTTTCAGGAGATTTTGGGCCGAGACAATGGGGTCTTCTAAATATACATTCATGTCATTTGCAAATAGAGAGAATTTGACTTCCTCCTTTCTTAATTGAATACCCTTTATTTCTTTTTCTTGCCTGATTGCTCTGGCTAGAACTTCCAACACTATATTGAGTAGGAATGGTAAGAGACAGCATTCTTGTCTAGTGCCAGATTTCAAAGGGAATGCTTCCAGTTTTTGCCCATTCAGTATGATATTGGCCGTGGATTTGTCGTAAATAGCTTTTATTATTTTGAGATACGTTCCATCAATACCTAGTTTATTGAGAATTTTTAGCATAAAGGGCTGTTAAATTTTGTTGAAGGCCTGCTCTGCATCTATTGAGATAATCGTGGTTTTTGTCTTTCGTTCTGTTATGTGGTGGATTACATTTATAGACTTGCATTTGTTGAACCAGCCTTGCATCCCTGGGATGAAGTCTACTTGATTGTGATGGATAAGCTTTTTGATGTGCCGTTGCAATCGGTTTGCCAGTATTTTGTTGAAGATTTTTGCATCAATGTTCATCATGGATATTGGCCTGAAGTTTTCTTTTCTAGAGTCTCTGCTGGGCTTTGGTATCAGGATGATGCTGATCTCATAAAACAATTTGGGAAGGATTCCCTCTTTTTGGATTGTTTGGAATAGTTTCAGACAGAGTGGTACCAGCTACTCTTTTTATGTCTGGTAGAATTCGGCTGTAAACCCATCTGGACCTCCGCTTTTTTTGGGTGGTAGGCTATTAATTGCTGCCTTAACTTTTGCCCTTGTTATTGGTCTATTCAGGGTTTTGACTTCTTCCTGGTTTAAGCCTGGGAGGGTGCAAGTATCCAGGAATTTATCCATTTCTTCTGGGTTTACTGGATTATGTGTGTAGAGTTGTTTGTAGTAGCCTCTGATGGTAGTTTGTATTTCTGTGGAATCTGTGGTGATATCCCCTTTATCGTTTTTTATTGCATCTATTTGATTCTTCTCTCTTTTATTTTTTATTAATCTGGCTAGTGGTCTATTTTGTTGATCTTTTAAAAAAAACTAGCTCCTGGATTTATTGATTTGTTGAAGGGTTTTTTTGTGTCTCTATCTCTTTCATTTCTGCTCTGATATTAGTTATTTCTTGTCTTCGGCTAGCTTTTGAGTTTTCTTGATCTTCCTCCTCTAGCTCTTTCAATTTTGATGATAGGGTGTCGATTTTAGATCTTTCCTTGCTTCTCATGTGGGCATTTATTGCTATAAAATTTCCTCTAGACACTGCTTTAAATGTGTCCAAGAAATTCTGTTACATTGTGTCTTCATTATCATTGGTTTTGAAGAACATCTTTATTTCTGCCTTCATTTCATTGTTTATCCAGTCAGCATTCAAGAGCCAGTTGTTCAGTTTCCATGAAGTTGCAAGGTTCTGAGTTAGTTTCTTAATCCTGAGTTCTAATATGATTGCACTGTGGTCTGAGAGATTGTTTGTTATGATTTCCATTCTTTTGCATTTGCTGAGGAGTGATTTACTTCCAATTATGTGGTCAGTTTTAGAGTAGTTGTGATGTGGTTCTGAGAAGACTGTATTTTCTTTGGATTAGGGGTGGAGAGTTCTATAAATGTCTATTAGGTTTGCTTGGTTCAGATCTGAGTTCAAGAGTCCTGGATATCCTTGTTAATTTTCTGTCTCATTGAATATTGACAGTGGAGTATTAAAGTCTCCCACTATTATTGTGTGGGAATCTAAGTCTCTTTGTAGGTCATTACAAACTTGCTTTATGTATCTGGGTGCTCCTGTATTGTATATATACGCGAAGGATCATTAGCTCTTCTTGTTGCATTGATCCTTTTACCATTATGTAATGCCCATCTTTGTCTCTTTTGATCTTTGTTGGTTTAAAGTCTATTTTATCAGAGACTAGGATTGCAACCCCTGCTGTTTTTTGTTCTCCATTTGCTTGATAAATCTTCCTCCATCCCTTTATTTTGAGCCTATGTGTGTCCTTGCATGTGAGATGGGTTTCCTGGATACAGCAAACCTATGGATTTTGACTTTTTATCCAATCTGCCAGTCTGTGTATTTTGAATGGGGCATTTAGTCCATTTACCTTTAAGGTTAATATTGTTGTGTGTGAATTTGATCCTGCCATTTTGATGCTAGCTGGTTGTTTTGCCCATTAGTTGATGCAGCTTCTTCATTGTGTCACTGATCTTTACCATTTGGTACATTTTTGTAGTGGCTGGTACTGGTTGTTCATTTCCATGTTTAGTGCTTCTTTCAGGAGCTCTTGTAAGGCAGGCCTGATGGTGACAAAATCTCTCAGCAATTGCTTGTTCGTAAAGAATTTTATTTCTCCTTTGCTTATGAAGCTCAGTTTGGCTGGATATGAAATTCTAGGTTGAAAGTTCTTTTCTTTAAAGATGTTGAATATTGGTCCCCACTCTCTTCTGGCTTGTAGGGTTTCTGCTGAGAGATTCGCTGTGAGTCTGATGGGCTTCCCTTTGTGGGTAACTTGACCTTTCTCTTTGGCTGTCATTAGCATTTTTTCCCTCATTTCAACCCTGGTGAATCTGATGATTACATGCCTTGGGGTTGCTCGTCTTGAGGAATATCTCTGTGGTGTTCTCTGTATTTTCTGGACTTGAATATTGGCCTGCCTTGCTAGATTGGGGAAGTTCTCCTGGATAATATCCTGAAGAGTGTTTTCCAGCTTGGATTCATTCTCCCTGTCATATTACACTGATCAAGTGTAGATTAGGTCTATTTACATAATCCCATATTTCTTAGATGCTTTGTTCATTTTTTTTCACTCTTTTTTTCTCCAATCTTGCCTTCTCATTTTGTTTCATTGGGTTGATCTTCAGTCTCTGATATCCGTTCTTCTGCCTGGTTGATTTGGCTATTGTGTATGCTTCACGAAGTTCTCCTGTTGTGTTTTTCAGCTCCATCAATTCATTTGTATTCTTCCCTAAGCTGTTTCTTCTCGTTAGCATTTTGTCAAACCTTTATTCAAGGTTCTTAGTTTCTTTGCATTGGGTTAGAACATGTTCTTTTAGCTCAGAGAAGTTTGTTATTACCCACCTTTTGAAGCCTGTTTCTGTCAATTCATCAGACTCATTCTCCATCCCACTTTGTTCTCTTGCTGGTGAGGATCTGTGATCCCTTGGAGGAGGAGAGGCATTCTGGTGTTTTCATCCTTTTTGCACTGGTTTCTTTCCATCTTTGTGGATTTATCTACTCGTGGTCTTTGTAGTTGGTGACTTTCAGATGGGGTCTCTGAGTGGATGTCCTTTTTGTTGATGATGAAGTTATTTCTTTGTTTTTTAGTTTTCCTTCTAACTGTCAGGCCCCTTTGCTGTAGGACTGGTTGAGGTCTCCTACAGACCCTGCTTGCCTTGAGATCACCTGTGGCAGCTGCAGAACTGTGAGGGTTTCTGCCAATTTCTTCTTCTGTTATCTTAGTCCCAAAAGGATACCCACCAGATGTCCACCTGAGCTCTCCTCTATGAGGTGTCTCTTTGGATATACAGGAGTCAGGGAGCTGCTTGAGGAGACAGTCTGATCCTTATAGGAGCTCAACTGCTGAGCTGTGAGCTCCATTGTTACATTCTGAGCTGCTGGGCAGGTCCATTTTAGTCTGCTGCAATGGAACTCATAGCACCTTTTTTTCCCAGGTGCTCTGTCCTGGGAAGTTAGGGCTTTATTTATAAGTTCCTGACATGCTGCTGACTTTTTTCAGAGATGCCCTGCCCAGCGAGGAGGTAGCCTAGTCACAGTCTGCCAACCGAGGCCTCGCTGAGCTGCCATGGGCTCTGCCCAGCTGCAGTGTGAACTTCCTTGAGGTTTTGTTTATAGAGGTGTAGTTAGAACTGCCTTGGTAGTGGAGGACTGCTTCTGTAATGGTGGACTGCCCTGGTAGTGGTGGACTGCCTCAGTACTGGTGGACTGCCTGGATAATGGTGGACGCCCTTCCCCCCACAGAGCTGGACCCTCCTGGGTCCAGCTGTGCTTGCTGTGAAACTCTCAATCCAGAGGGTTTTGGATTGCTGGTCTTTGTGGGGGTGGGACCCACTGAACCAGATCACCTGGCTCCCTGTTTCAGCCCCCTTTCTTCAGTTGAATGGGTGGCTTTGTCTCCCAGGCACTCCAGGCACCAGTTGAAATGGCTGCCCAGATTTATGTGAGTTTTTGTATGGAGACCCTCTGCACTGGCAGAAACAGCCATGCTGGAAACTCATGGCACTTTTCAGCCCGGGAATCTCTTGGTCTGTGGGCAATAACTCATTTTGAAATGCGGTGATCACTCACCCTTTGCTTTCTTCTCTCTGGGAATGAAGTGCTTTTTTTTTCATAATCACAGATAGATCTTTAAAAAATAATTTAAATGAGAAATTAAGAAATTATAAAAAATAGAATATATCTAAGATGTCATCTTGAAAGCACTAAGCATCAGAAAACTGGTGAATTATTCCATGTCACATGGTTCATTAAGGATCAGCCTTGTTTCATTTTCATTATTATACCATACAACTTTCTGTTAGTATTGGATTATTCAATTTGACAAAAGTGCAGAGCAGTTATTTTTCACATGTTTTTTTCCTCAAGGGAGGAGAAACTGCTGTGGATTCAGGTTTCAGTTACCAAAATGTCAAAGGAATAGAGTTCACCCAGACCAAATGCCTCTGACATACTCTTGCAAAGAACACTCAGATGATTACTGCAGATCATTTTTAAAAATAGGAATTACTAAGATAGAATTTCTAAATAATCCTATTATTTTAGTCTGAGTAGATACTAACTCTGATTATGTGTTTCTTGATTTTATTGTTTTCTTTATAAGCAAGTACCTTCTTTACACCCCTCCCCAAGACTTTCTGTAGTCATTTTAAGAACTTTGATAAATTCCTGTGATAATTTTCTATAGCTGTCCATAAAACATTTCCAAACTTTACTTGGTATGAATTAAGGTCTGTTCCTGTAAAAGTACAAGCAGTTTGTTTTGATGGATTATTTGTCTCTTCCAAAAATAGGCTTGTTTTAATTTTTCTTTTTATTTCTATTCTTTACTTATTACTAATGGCACATTCTTAAGTGAGTCTCAACTTTTGGGTCAATATTTTTCAAAGTCTAAAAATTCTAGCTCTGTTTAGCCAGTTTATTTAATCTTTATTATTTTGGGATTTAATTTGTGTTTTGTTTTCCAAAGAGATTTAAAGTAAAAGTTTCTATACCATTGGTGCTTTTTTGGAATTGCCTTATTAAGGCGAGATATAGAGTTTTTAAAGTTAATTAAGTCGAGTTAATATAGAATTTTACAAATATTCCTCCATAGATTTCACTTTATTCATTCAGTAAGCATTTATTAAGTACCTGTTGTTTTCCAGGCTACATGCTGGGCATGGGCCTTACAGTGATACACAAGATCAATATAATCCTTATTTGATGGTGTTTGTTTCCTCTGAGAAAAGTCTATATTAAAGAAATCATCCACTATTTTGGCAGGCTGAGGTGGGAGGATTGCTTGAGGCTATGAGTTTGAGAGCAGCCTGGGTAACATAGTGAGACTTTGTTTCTACAAATTTTTTTTTTTAAATTAAAAAAATTAGCTGGCTGTGGTTGCATATACCTATAGTCCCAGCTACTCAGAAGACAGATGGGAGAATCTCTTGCGCCCAAGAACTCAAGACTGAAGTGAGCTATGATTATGCCTCTGTGCCTCTGTACTCCAGCCTGGATGACACAGCAAAACGTGGTCTCTAAAAATGAATGAATGAATGAATGAATAAGGAGACAAGCATTAACAAACGGCACAGTGTGCTTTTGAAGCACATAAAAGAAGTAAAGATTGCTTGGTCAAATAATGTTTAACAAGATATTAATATATTGATAAGTTGTCAACTAAATAGCTTAAAAACTTGATGAACACTGATATTAAAAATAACAAACATATAAATTTTAATCCAGACCTTAAGAAATGTAGCAGGACATTTTACATCACTTTTAATAATCCTGGCCAATGAAATAAAAAGATTTTAGAAAAAGGTCCTTGTTAGAAATGCATTTTTAAATATGTCTGACATATATTCTTAGATACAATACATTTATGGCTTGAATAACATCAAAGGAGGAGAGAGAGTGTTTCTGGTAATGGTGGAGAGTGGTCATTTAAGCCCTTTTTAGATTGCAATTATGCATTGAACCAAATAGTAAAGATAATTATTCAAAATCTTAGACAACATGAAGAATGAGGAGGAGAAAGAAGAGCAGGAGGAGGAGGAAGAGAGGAGGAAACTGCAGCTGCCAGTGCCATTGAGTTTGCTTTCAAAAAACTGTAGGTGAAAGGGCAAGCATTATATGTTTAAGGCTTTCTGGCAGGAAGCACTCCCCAGTAACCAACATAGCATCAGGAAAGAACAGCAGAAACGCCTAGACTTACTGGCTAAAAGTACCAGAGAATACTGTTTATGCCTAAAAGAACAGCTGGAAGTTCAAAGGAGAAAAATCTGGCATTGAGAGAATTTCAGGAGTAAGACCCAAAATCTAACTATAAACCCTGCACAAACACCACTTTGACAACCAGACTTCACATGTAGATAAGGCCCTCAAGGGTCCTAGCAAGAAATGCAGTCAGAGAGCAGAGAGAAACTCATACTTGAAATACAGTGCTAAACCAGGTAAGATGTAAGTTTGCTGCTTTTTAACTGAATACATTCCTCGACAATATGGAGTTCAGAAAGCTGAAGGCATATTGTCTTGAGATATCAGAGATAAAGCCTGAGGTTGGCAAAGCAGCTGAAATTTAGAGAGGAATCTACTCAGGAAACCATAGTTTGATGATAGCATACCTGGCAGTGTTTTTCTTTGTTTTCATCTGAATAGGACTTGTGAAGTATATTGAATCTCTAATTTCTATTGATCTATATTCAGTTTTACTAATTTCTTACCTCTTTGAATTTTTCTTAAAAGATATGTGACTGTTTAAAGCCAAAATGACAACATTATATTTTGAGGTTTATAATGTATATAGATGCAGTATATGTGATAATACAGTACTACTAGGGAAGTGAATAGGAATGTACTCATGAAAGATCCTGATATTTTATAAGGATAAAGAGGAATGACCTCATATGGCAACTCAGCTCTAAAGAAATTAATAAAGAATATTAGAGATATTAAATAAGTAAATATGTAATACATAAGAAATACCACTGTAGAAATTAAAGGAAAACAAACAAAAAGCCAATGCAAATTGTTAAGTGAAACAACAAATTTTTTGGATGAACTCAACAGGGGGATAGAGAGGGAAGAAGATGTAGTCAATGTAATACATTTTTTTCCCTAGAAATTTGGGGTATTTTCAGATAATTTTTCTGCAACTGAATAAAAAGTCTAGGGACAGACTCACATGTATATGGTCAACTGATTTTCAACAAATAACTTTTAAGTAAATATTGCTAGAGCAACAGGATTCTATGTGGAAGAAAATGAATATCTATAATCGTCCAATGCCATGCATAAAAATTGATTTGACATAAAACATAGACCTAAGTATAAATGATAAAAATTATAGAATTTCTAGAATAAAACAAAATTTTTATAATCCTGGAGTAGGCAAATATTTCTTAAATAGAACAGAGAAACATAAATCTTAAATATATTAATTAACTGGGATTTATAAAAATTATACTCTTAAAAAGACATCTTTAGGAAAATGAAAAAAGCAAGACACAGAATGTGAAAAAAAAATTTGTTATGCACGTATTTGAAAAAAAAAATACTTGAATCCAAAATACATAAATGTATAACAGGCACACTGCAATAAGATTTTTTTAACAAAACAATAACAAGGAGAAAAATTTGCACAGTTATTTTACAAAAAAAGATACATGAGTGACATAGCCATAAACATATGAAATAGATGTTCAGCATTACAAATACTTATTAAAACTGTCAAAAAAAATCCTCACTGAGAATAAAGAATATTTGGCAAAGTTGTAGAGCGAATGAAACTTTCATATACTGCTGGTGAACATTTAAAAGGGTGCAACTACTTTGAAGTAGAATTTATCAGTGTCTTATTGAGGTAAATTTTTATGTACCAAATGGCTTAGCAATTGCACTCCTGGATATTTACCAGAGATAAATAAAGTTAAATGTTCATACAAAGGCTTGCACATATATATTCATAACAATTTTATTTATTCTAGCCAAAACTTAGAAGCAAATTATATGTCCATTAACAAGTGAATGGGTGAACAGATGTCATGTCATATTTATTCCATGGACTAATACTTAGCAATAAAAACAAATGAATTATTGATATACAAAAGAGCACGTGTGAGTTTGAAAAACATTATGCTGACCTAAAGAACAGAAACAAAAGAGAACATATTGAATGATTATATGTATGACACTCAAGAATAGGCAAAATTAGCATAAATTTATCCAAGGAATGCAAGCTTAGTTTAACATACAAAAATCAATTTAATACATCATCAGATCAAAAAACATGATAATGTATAATAGGCACAGAAAATGTGTTTTATAAAATTCAGTACCCCTTCATGATAAAAAAAACAAACCAACCTTCAATTTAAGGGCACCTATGAAAAACCCAGAGCTAACATCATATGAAATACTGAATGCTCTGCCACTATGGTAGGGACAAGGTTATCTGTTCTTCCTACTTTTAATAAACATTTTAATAGAGTTCATTGTCAGAAAAACTAGTTTTGAAGATAAAGTAACCATTATAAAAATACAAATTATAAAGAAGGAAACTATCTTTTTTTGTACATTACTTGATTTTTTATTTAGAAACTCCTAAGGCTTCTGCGTAAAAACTATTTGAATTAATATATAAATTCAGAAAGTTTTAGAATAAAATATCACTTTATACAATTATATGTAATTCTATACACTAGTAATGTCAATATGAAAATGAAATTAAGAAAACAATTCCATTTCCAACAGCATCCAAAAGAAAAAAACTACTTAGAAATAAATTTTATTTAAAAAGTGTAATACTCATGTGCTAAAACTACAGAAGAATGTTGAAAAGTCAAATAAAATTTAAATAATTGGAAAGTCATCCCATGATCATGAAGCAAAAGAATTAATATTGTTAAAATGACGATATTCTTTGTCTTAGTTGGTTCTGTGCTGCTTTAATTAATTACCACAGACTGGGTAACTTATAATGAACGAAAATTTCTTTAGCTTGTGGTTCTAGAGATTGGGAAGCTCAGAATCAAGTGGCCACATCTGGTCAAGGCTTTCTTTTTGGGTCATAACATGGCAGAAGGCATCACATGGGTCAGAGAGAGTGTAAACGAGATCAAGAGAGGTTCAAACACACAATCACAACAAACCCACTTTCTTGATAATTAACGCATTGCAGTGATCACATCATTAATTTACTCATTAGGGTAGATCTCTCTTGACTTAATTATCTCTTACAGGTCCTATCTCTCAATACTGTTGATCTGGAGATTAAATTTCTAACATATGGAAAAAAAAAAAAAAAAGACAACCCAGTTAAAAAATAGGCACAGGATTTGAATGAATATTTTTCTAAAGACTTCTTACAAGGGTATCCTAAAATGTCCAATACTGACCTGAAAAGATATATGTTGTTATACATTAGAGAAATACAAATGACCTATCGCTTCACTTTTACAAGGATAGTTATAATTAAAAAAGACAAATGCCAAGTGTTGGAGAAGATATAGAGAAAACTGAACCTTCGTATTGCTGGTAGGAATGCAAACTGATGCAGTCACTTTAGAAAATTTTTTGGTAATTACCCAGATTGTTACACGTGGTTACTGTCTGACTCAGGAATTCTATTCTAAACCTGTCATTAATCTGGGGAAATTGAGTCATTAATACTTCAAAGACTTATTCTGTTCCTTTCTCTTTCTCTTCCGTTATATATTCTCATTATGCATATTTACACTTCATAATTGCTCCAGGCTTCCTGATTGTTAGTTCTGGTTTTTATTTTTCTTTCTTTTCGTTTTTGTTTCTCTTTACATTTCTGTTTTGGAAGTTTTTATTGACATTTCTTCAAGCTCACTGATTCTCTACTTGGCCACATTGGGCTGATTGTTTTATTATCTGTCTGTTCTTGCATTTTGTCCACTTTTTTCACTAGAATCTTTAGCGTGTTAACTTGTTTTAAGTTCCAGGCCTAATAATTCCATCTCTATCGTATCTCAGTCTGGTTCTGATGCTTGCTCTGTTACTTCAAATTGTGTTTTTGTCTTTTAGTATGCTTTATGTTTTGTAAAAGCCAGACATGGTCTACTGGTCAAAAAGGAACTGGGTTGAATAGACCTTTAGAATGATGTTTTCTGTTTATTTGGCTAGAGGTTAGGCCATGTATACTGTCTGCTAAAATTTCCTCTGCTGGTTTTGTTAGTATCTCCCTGTCGGCTTTGGGGTTCCCTAGAAACTTCTTTCATAAGGATTGAGACTGCAGTTCTTTCAGCTTTATCGTATTACCCTGCCATCATGCAGGAGCCCTGTCGATATGACGTTAAGGTGTCCGCAAGGGAAAGGATTGTGTAGTCTATGGTTTGGTTTCAGTCTTTCAGTGAGGTTCTGCCCCTTGGCTGAGATCTTCACAAGTTCTTCTTAGTCTCCCTCCTCTCTACCCACTTAGTTGAGACAAGGCTACAGGGAGCTGAAGTTAAATAATTCCCTTCCCCTTTTTGAAGACTAGAGCACGCTGCAGTTAGATGCTTTCCTTCCCTCAGGTTGGTTAGCCTCAAATCGCAGCTAGTTAGGCTTTGGTGAAATAGTTTCTTTCGAGGGTAGGCCTTGTTTAGAAGAACAGAATGCTCTTCTAAATGCAAGTATTTTAAAGTGGCTACTTTTGTCCTAATCTAGCGTAGTTCTTGGAGATTTTGGCAGTAGGCATCTACTCTACTAAGTTGCAGTTCTCTGTATCTGCTGTCTGTGTCTCTAATTTTCAGGGCAGTAGTTTGCTTTGTCACCTTAGTTCTCTGGCAGATCGAAGGAATGTTGATTTCCAGTTCGTTCAGCCTTTATTTTTTCTTGTTTAGATTTTATTGATACATAACATACAATCCAGGGATCCCACTAGTGGATATTTATCCAAAGAAAAGGAAATTAGTGTATCTAAGCCGCATATCCATGTTTGTTGTAGTACCATCCCAGTAGCCAAATGAAATCAGATGTTTTCTTGATTGCATACCTTGGCTATTGGATGGTATGGAATCAAGGAAATATCCGATTTTCTAAAGTGGGAAACTGGAAGTCCCACTTTAGGTATATTCCTAACTGAAACATATATATATATATATATCTGTAAAGAGCTTATATATGAATGTTTATAACAGTCAAAGTACTATTCATAATAGTCAAAGAGTGAAAGCAACCCAAATGTCCATCAAATGAGGCATAGCTACAGAAAATGTGGAATATCTGTAAAGTGAAATATTTGACAGTAAACAGAAATAAAGTACTGACCCATGCTATGACATGGATGAACTTTTGCTTAGGCTAAGTGAAGGATACCAGTCTGTGTATCATATGATTCTATTTATATGAGATGTACAGAATAGGAGAAAAGTAGACTAGTGTTTCCCTGGGTCTGGGGAGTGGGGGTGTGGAGATAGAGAATAACTGACAATGGGCATGGGGGTTCTTTCTGGAATAATAAAATATCCTAAAATTAGAATATGATGATTGCTATACAACTTTGTGAACATATCAAAAGCATTGAATTGTACATTTTAAACTGTTGAATTTTATAGTGTGTGAATTATATTCCATAAAGGTGTGAAAATTTTTATATGGGAAAAAAACCCTAATGATTATCTGGAGCTGGGGTAGAGGAAGGATTTACTGAAAAGAGACAGAAGGAAGCTTGGGGAATGTTGTAAATATCCCAGAAATGTTATCCTGGAAATACTTTAATTGTGGTGGTGGTTCCATGAATGCATATATTTATCACAATTCATTTATTTATACTATTAAAATGGGTTAAGCTTATTAAATATACATTATAATGCCATAAGTATTATTTTTTTTAAATAATATGAATAACAGAAAAAATTGACTAGTGGACAGGGATATGGATTTATGTTATGATTTCCTTGCACATTCATTCAGTGATCTGAAAAGTACCCACACCAAACTTGTATTCTCCTCTATAAAATAAATATAATAATATATACATCACATGTTTGTTCTGAGGATTAAATAAAATATAATTTTTAAAAATGTGATATTTATTTTATGTCAGATAGGAGTGTATTAGGGTTCTCTAGAGGGACAGAATTAATAGGATAGATGTATATATGAGGGAGAGTTTACAAAGGAGAATTGACTCACATAATCACAACGTAAAATCCCACAATAGGCCATCTGCAAGCTAAAGATCACGGAAGCCGGTCCGAGTCCCAAAACCTCAAAAGTAGGGAAGCTGATAGTGTAGCCTTCAGTCTGTGGCTGAAGGCCCGAGAGCCCCTGGCAAACTACTGGTGTAAGTCCAAGAGTCCAAAAGCTGAAGGACTCGGAGTCTGATGTTGATGGCCGGAAGCATCCAGCACAGGAGAAAGATGAAGGCTAGAAGACTCAGCAAGCCAGCTCCTTCCGCCTTCTTCTACCTGCTTTTTTCTAGCTGCACTGGCCACTGATTAGATGGTGAAAATCCAGGTTGAGGGAGGGTCTGTCTCTCCCAGTCCACTAACTCAAATGTTAATCTCCTTTGGTAACACCCTCACAGGCACACTCAGGAACAATACCTTGCATTCTTCAATCCGATCAAGTTGACACTCAATATTTATTTTATGTCAAATAGGAAAGAACAAAAACTGTACTTTTTTCCCTAACAGCATCAGTTTTGATTTCAGTACAATTTATTTTTAACTAGCACTCAAATAATTAAAATATTAAAATATTTAATCAGAGGTTCTAATTTAAAATAAATTGCCTTAATTGCTGAAAACACATGGAATTTTCCTGCTTACAATAGTAAACCTGTTTTCTTCAGAAAATTGTATTCAGTTGTTGTAACTATATTCGTGGTTACAATGACTGTATAGTAATACTCTTACCATGAAGTTTTTCTATTTCCTATATAGGGTAACAAATGAATTTCTTAATGAAAAATTCATATTGTATTTGGTATGATAAATACATACTGAAACAACACAGCCATGTTTGAATAGCACTAGTAAATTGTTACATTGAGGGATTTGAAAAGCCCTCAATTTCTTTGATAAGGAAACTAATGAAAAAGGCCCTGTCTGATATCTTTACAAATATCAGATTAATGTGATATAATGATTAATGATTATACCTTGTATATCATTAAGATATCCACCTATACATTGTGATAAATCATTTGTACACACATGAGGGAACGCTGCCGGGTCCTAAGGTCTCTGGAACTAAATCTGAAAATTATACGATTTCTGAGATTCGAGTGACTGATGTGTGAATAATCAATATCACCCAAGGACACGTAATATTACCTGCCATTATGATTTCTAGACTTTACTAAAGTAGTTCATTTTGGGGGGTTAGAGACTAAAATAAGGAAATTATGGACCCTCTCCCTAGTAAGGGTAGCCACACTTGAAATTGTACTCACAATTTTAGGAGGTTTATGGACTTTGAAGCAAATCTATGTTTCATCAGATTAAGAAATCCTGTTACAAGGAAATTTGAGCATCATTTTCTCCAAAGACAGCCCTTATTTGGACAGAATTTCTGCTCTGCATTCTTAAATCTCCTGGCACATTGATATGTAATCATTCAGAACATAAACAGCAGTTTTTAATCTGCATTTCTTCTGGAAGCTATTTTTTTTGTTTGAACTGGCTGTATTGCAAAGATTATTTTGCTTATGTTTGAAAAATTATAAACAAATACCTTAATTTTTGTGGCATATCATGACACATTCTCTAGAGCTAGAGGTTTTTTCATTGATTTGGATTTTTGTTATTTGGTTTTCAGTGAGATTTAAAGTCAAGTATTCCATAGGATCTAGAGAGTTAAGACAAAGCTCTGTTGGAAGTCATTCCATGAATGTATTTTTATTTTTATTTTTTTTTGAGATGGAGTTTCACTCTTGTTGCCAGGCTGGACTGCAATGGCACCATCTCAGCTCATTGTAACCTCTGCCCTCTGGGTTCAAGCAATTCTCCTGCCCCAGCCTCCTAAATCAAGTAGCTGGGATTACAGGCAAGCGTCACCACACCCAGCTAATTTTGTATTTTTAGTAGGGATGGGGTTTTACTATGTTGCTCAGGCTGGTCTGGAACTCCTGACTTCAGGTGATCCACCCGCCTCAACCTCCCAAATTGCTGGGATTACAGGTGTGAGCCACTGCGCCAGATTGAATGTGAAAATATTATAACATAGTTTCAAAGAGTTTCACAAATATTCCTCCAAAGATTTCAATTAAATAACTTACTTCCTCAACATATTTTCAGTGCTGAGTATGTTCTCAGCACCCTGCTAGATGCTGCTCATATGGTGGTGCACAAGTCAAGATAGAATCCTACTCTGAAGGTCTTTACCTATCAGCGATGCTATATACAGACCAGTAACTGCAAATATAATCAGTGAGCAAGAATCACTGGATGTTTTAGAAGTGTATGGCAAAAGTGAGGGAAGAATTTAATGGTCAAGTGATGTTGAATCTAAGATTAAGTTTCATTGCAGCGTTATTCACAACAGCTAAGATATGGAAACAACCTAAATGACCATTGACAGATGAATGGATTTAAAAAATGGTAAACACATACAATGTAATATTATTCAGCCTGAAAGAAGAAAATTCCACCATTTGTGACAACCAGGATAAGCCTAGAGAATGTTATGCTAAGTGGAATAAATCAGTCACAGAAGGGAGACTATGGCATGATTCTACTTACATGAGTTACTTGAAAAGGTCAAACTCATAGAATCAGAGAATGGAATGGGGATTACCAGTGTCTAGAGTGAGGGAGGGGAAATAAGGAGTTGATCAAATGGTATTAAGTTTCAGTTGTACAATGTAAGTATATTCCAGAGATCTGTTGTACAGCAAAGCACTTATAGTTAATAATATTTTATTGTACACTTGAAAATTATTAAGAGGGTAGACATCATATTAAGTGTTTTATTATAAAAAAAGAAAAAGGCAACAACAAATTTTGGCAATGATGGATATGTCTATTAGTTTGACTGTGATTCATGGTTTCATTGGCTTCTGCATATGTACAAACGCTTTAAAATGTGTACGTTCAATATGTATACTTTTTTGTGTATCAGTTACACTTTAATAAAGATGTTTAAAAAGATTAATATATTGGCTTCATCAAGAGCAAACGATGCAATATATAAGGCAAGCTCATAACATATCAGGCAAAAAACTCAAACAAAAATTTACTATTGAGCTCAGAGCCAAATTCACCAGTACAAACACCTACTAATTACATCTGTAATCTGCAAACAGAGAAGATTGATGGTGCTGGTGAGAAGTGTGTTTCTTTAATATGTTTATTATTTCAGTAAATTGTCCTGGTCTTAAAAGACGTAAAGCTTGTTTATAAACAAGTATTGTATGAGGTATGTGTGGACTCCATGAGAAATCTGGAGATTGGTTCTTCTCTTTGGAAAACTTTAGTTTGCTCAGATAAAGGAAAACTTCTGAGAACATGAAGCCTGAAAAATAGTTTAAGTCATTCTAAACCCTTAAATATACTCCAAGGAAGCAATTTTAGGAAGGTTCTACTCCGGCTTCAGGAGTTGGCCAAATTTGATATTATTTAAAAGAGGACATAGACTGTCTCTGATACACAGATGTTTGTAGTCAGGATCCTATTTTTGTCATCAAAATTTCTGTTAGCAATTAGACTGTCCAGAAATAGCCTTCGTCAATAACCTCTAGTTATGAAATACCTACCAGTAAAACCTTCCCCAGTACTATGCATTAATATGTGGAATCTAAAAATGTTAATCTCATAAATCTCATAGAAACAGGGAGTAGAAAGGTGGTTACCAGAGGATAAGGGGGAGAAATAGGGATGGAAAAAAGAGAAATGTTGAAAAAAGGGTATAAAGTTTTAATTAGACTAGAAGAATCAGTTTTAGTGATCTGTTGTGCTGTAATGCCCACAATTAATAATAATCTATTGTATATCCAAAAATTGCTAATAGATTTTTAATGTCCTCACCACAAAAAACAACTCACAAAAAATAATGAGTTGATGAGGTGATGAAAATGTGAATTAGCTTGATTGAATCTTTTTATGATGTATGCATAGATCAAAAAAAATCACATTGTATTCCATAAATGCAATATTAATAATTATTGTCAATTTAAATAAATTTTTAAAATTTATGAGAATACCAAAGAAACAATGGTAGCATACCTGCATATAGAATGACACAAAGAATTATGTTTACAAAAAATAATGCAATGTCAAATGTTTCAGAAAATGTTTATCTGGGACTTTTGAAGCAGGGGGAGAAAAGATTGTGTTAAAATTAGGAGAAAAGACATCATCTGTCTTTAGATACTGAGGAGGATGTACTACAAGACCAGACGGTGGTGGTCTTGTGTAAATTTGTCTTGGGAATGGACAAAGTTTAAGTACTAGAATGGCATTTTATAAATCAAGCAATTCCTGGATCCAAACCAATATTTCTCAAGTAGTATGCATAGGTACCATGTAAGCCAGAAGACAGTTGCTGCTAAAATGGAAAAATAATCCTATTAAAAAATTATCAAACAGTTTAAGTTGATAAAAAGCTCTTGCATTTTTGTTTTCTCTGAAATTTTCTTAAACTATTGGTGTCCACTATTATTTATCTGTTCTACACTCAAGTATAGAGTAGTTTCTGATTCTGTAAAAATTACCTAATTTGTTAGTCATTAAAACTACAGTATTTCATGTTCTTTTGCAAGAATTACTGTGACTCTATGTTACTGTCTCATTTGAGCAATATTCAGGACTGTTGATCGGGAACTTTAGTGGTCTCACTCTATCATATTCATACTTAAGTCAGAGAAGATCTCAGGGATATGTAAGAGTATTTTGTAGGTTCCATACTTTTGTCTAGGGTGTGTTCGCCTATCTGAGCTAAGGCAAAGAGAAGCTATGTCTCGGGGCATGTTTTAATCTCTAAATAGAAAATATAAGCTTCTTTGCTCTGCATGATTCGTGAGGAATTTTCTTCACCTTCGTAATAAGTAACTCAAACTGTCGCTTTGTAAGATCTGAATGAGCAGGGTGTTTTCTAGGTTAAGCTTGAAACTGCCATCACTTTGGAAAGCCTGACCATCTCTTTCCTGTCCAGATGTCCAACAGGTACATTGCACAGTAGGCTTTTTATGCCTTCTAATACAACCAATATCTAATTGTTTCAAAACAACCCACAGATTCCAAAGAAGAACGCAGGAAGTCATCTATTTACCACTCTGTAGGTTCAAATTACCTCCATTATTGGAGATTATTTATATTCCTACTACCCATCTTCACCAGGTCATCTCTTTGTCTTGCAACACCTAGCAGTACCTGGCATAGAGGAGGTAGAGAAGTTTGAATGGACATTTTTCATCTTTATGTAGAGTGCCATCAGAGCCCTTGAGTTGATTACAGTCAGTGAACACGGACACATCATGTTTTAGTTTTCCTTCTCACCCCTGACGGCTGTGTATCATAGGGCAGGTTATTGCACCTTGCTAAATCTAAATGGTTTCCTTTCTGCCCTCGTGGTTCTTTTTTCTATGCTTTCAAGCTGACTAATTTCCCCTCTGACTGATAGATTTTTTTGTCAGATGTTTTTCAAAAATAAATTTAAATTAATTAACAAATACCATTCTAGAAGTCATGTTGGGTCCTTAAGGTGGCTTTGCACACGTCTTTCCTAAATCTTTATGTATTTATCTTACAATCACTACTCATTTTCCTAGTGTGTAACGTGGTGGCTCCCGACTCTTATCTCTATCTAAAGTAAGTTGAGTCTTCAAGATAGGCAAAGGCTGCACTGGACAGAGGAATTTATCTTCTTTGTAATTTCAGACAATTGCTGCCCCAACAAGTACCATTATAAATGGCAATTGGAGCTGGCCAGGACAGACAGCCCAGACTAACCCCTGACAGTAGATGGCATTGCCCTTTTGTTCCTGTGTAGTCAATTTATATTCCAGATTGAGACTATTTTCAATTAATTGTGCTAGTTAATGTCTAAGAGACACTATCTATTATATTAGTAATCAAGATATATTGTTTCTTTTAAATTTCCATTATCATTTGGCCATGCAATTCTGTTGGAAGAAAAAAGGTAATTAGATTTGCTCAGAATGATTTATTATTTACAAATATATTGTGCTTATTGTTTCTGATTCTATTATTTCTGGGTTTTTTTTTTGAGGAACAGAATGATGACATTCATCATTTAAAAAAACATTTTAAGAGTCATATCTTCATAAAGTTCTCAGTGACATCATCATTTGAATTGAGAATTAAATTATGTTTTCTGGATAATAGGAAAACCACCAATTTTTTTAACCTCTGTGCTGAAGCTTTCTGACTGGAAGGCTGTGTGCAATAGAACATTTGTAGCTCAACAAACCTGGATTTGAATACCAACTCTGTCACTTTGTTGCTTTGTGAATGTGGCAAGTGGCCTAACCTTTCAGATCCTCAGTTCTGCAGCCTGTACACTGGGGCTGATTATAGCTACCTGAGAAAGTGTTGTGAGCACTGCATAACACAGCATCAAGAACAGGCCTAGCATGGTGCCGGGGAGATTGTAGGCACTGAGTTAATATTAGTTTCCTTTTTACTCCCATCATCTCTCCATAACTTCCTCTTTGTATCCATCCCCTCCAAAAAAGTCCCTGTTTGGGTAGTCGCACCATATCAAAGAATATGAAAAGTTATGACATGTCATTTGTCACATGAGTATGTCCTATCTCATTGCTTAGAATCTGGCACATTCAAAATACCATGAATAGTTTTTAAAGATATAATTACCTTTATCTTCTCAACATGAGTACTCTTAGAAAGGCTCAAGAAAAGAAATAGTTTAGTTACTGGTGATTAAAATTACCATCAAGTGTATTGACAAGCTCTGAACAAAAGTACACTTCTGACCTGGACTGTCTGGCCACAGGTCAGCCAAAGAGTGACACTTGTCAGAGAGCTGGACCTCATTTACAGGACGTCACACCTGTAGTGCAGACATCCTGACTGTGGCAGCTTGGGAAAGTCACTTCTGAGCATGTTTGTTTTCTACCTAATGCGGGTATGAATTAGATAGCCTGTAAACCAGTATGATATTAAGATTCTCATTCCTAACGGTATCTTGGGAGGTTACGGGAAAGTCAGTTTACAAACCAATAGTTTTTGCATTATATTATTTTTAAAAGCACGTTTATTTATTTGATCTTCCTGGTTGTAAATATTATCAATGAATGGGTGCTTCGTATAAAAATAAATCTTCTTTTATATAAACTATGAAGGCAAATATAACTTTTGAATGTGATTAGCTGAGAGAGAATGTTTGGCTATTTGGATTTTAATTCCTATTTGTTTAGATGCTTTGACCTTTGAATGAAACTGTGACTTTTCTAAGAAATTCTTATTTTTTTAAAGACCCATAACTGCTATCTTTGGTGGTAAAAATGATTCTCATTAGAATCTTACCTATCCTGAACTCAACTTTGAATTAGCTAATATTTACCATGTGCAAACAACTAAGCTGGGCACTGCAGAAACGTGAGAATAAAAGAGTAAATGAAAATAACCATAATGAAGCAGAATGTTACACAAGAGATATTTTAAAATGGAATAACCGCATTTGTTTTGGATACTGAATTGCACCATGTGATAGATTTGAGAATAGCTTTTAGCAAAAAGTCATTTACGTACCTACATATGCACACATAGTTTTAATCTTCATTCAATATATATGTATATATTGCAATGTATATTACATACTTTTTTGTGTAAATGTGTATTACATTATATATTATATGACATATGAATTATATATTATGTGTATCATATACAATATATATTATATATTGTGTGTATTATTATATATTATGTATAGCTTATACATGTGCATATACATGCACACATTACTGAGGCATAGTTGACATTAAAACACCTCATAAACTTCATTTATTTAAAAGGTACAATTGGATATTCTGACATATGCGTACACCCATGACACCATCACCACAATCAAGATAATGTACAGAACTATCCCTACTAAAGGATTCCTCAATATTTTTTGTAATCCCTCTCTGACAACCCTTGCTATCCCAGCCCACCCCATCCACAGAAAATCTTCATCTACTTTCTGTAGAGTATAGTTTTTTTGTGAAAAAATGAAATGATCCAGTACCTACTTTTTACATCTGATTTCTTTCACCAGGAATAATTACTTTGAGATTCACACATGTTGTAGTACGGATCAAGAGTTCATTCCTTTCATTGGTGAATAGTATTGCATTGTAGGGTATACCACAGTTTCAACAATACTATTTATTTTATTCCCCGACACCATTTAAAGCCTTTTTAATCTTAGCCATTCTGATAGGTATGTCGTGCTATCACATTGTAGTTCTAATTTATTTGTTCTTAATAACCAATGGTGTTTAGGTATGTTTTCCTATGCTTATTTGCAATCCATATATCTTCTTTGGTGAAGCATCTTTCTTTTGTCATTGGCTGTTTGTCTTCTTATCACTAACTTGTAAAGGTCTTTTAAGTATTTTAGATACAAGTTTTTATCAGAAGTAGGAGTTACAGATATTGTATTCATGTCTATGGCTTCTGTTTTTATTCTCTTAACAGTAGCATTTGAAGAACGGAAGTTATACGTTTTAGTAAACTCTAACATCAGTTTTTCCTTTTATGGATCATGATTTTGGTGTCATATTTTAGAATTTTTTGACTAATTCAATATTACAAAAATTTTCTCTATATTTGTTGCTGGGTATTTTATAGTTGTAGGCTTTACATTTAGGGCCATGATCCATTTTGAATTAATATTTGCATATGGTGTAAGATATGGATGAAAATACTTTTCTTCCTTTATCTTTTCCTTTGTTTCTTTGTTCCTTCGTTCTTTTCTTCCCTCCTTAATTCCTTCCTTTCCTTTTCTTTCTTTCTACATATGGGCCCAAATACTTTAAAACTGTTTTTAGGAAGACTACAGATTCTCTACTGAATTGACTTCAAACATTGTCACAAATCAGTTTCCATATGTGTGTGTATCTACTTCTGCAGTCTTTAATCAGTTCCACTGGTTTATCTATACTTACTTTTGTATCTGTGTTTATCAATACCATGAATATACATACTGCCTCAACATAGAAACCCTCTCAAGACAGTAGCAGGGACAATCATAAAGCTCACCCTGCTTGTTTTCCATTTATCGGGGATCACTGTTCTTTATTGGTTCCTGTCCAGTGTCTTGAAAGCCTTTGTTTCAAATATTATGTCTGTTTGTATAGTTAATTCAGGAGGAAGACTAAATCTATTTCTGGCTTTACTATTTTATCTGAAAACAAAAGTCCAATTAATGGTACCTTAATATTTTATAGTGATTACAAATAATGTACTTATTTTATAGAATTGGTATATGTCAAGTTTCTTTTACCCTAGCAAATACTCCAACTCTAAAATTCCTGTTTTCTCCTCTCATTACACTCCCATCAAATACCACACGATGCTTACTCTCTTCGCTGCACATTTCTTCCAGGTGTCCCCTCGGTAACTGCACTCTAGCCATATCAGCGCACTAAATTTCAGAGACCTCTTCCATACTGCTCCCTCTTTCTAGAATATTCTTAACCCAAATTTTCGCCTAACTAAATTCTACTCCTCTGAGTCTCCGCTTACATATCAGGTTCTTAGAAAAGCCTTTCCCGATCCTCACACTGCCATTAAAGTTATGTTTACTTTTAATGGCAAAAACCGCAACAACTTTTGCACCGACCTAATACTATTATTCGTACTGTTTCTAATTATATGTTAATTTATTTCCTCATTTAACAACTTATCGGTCTCCTTAGAACATGATCTCCTCATAGCCAGTGACTTAGGCTTGTCTTTCCCCATTGTAGACCAAATTCTCTTAATGTACTTTATATCTAGCAGGGAAGGCAGACATTAATGATTTCTAACTTAAAAAGTGCTATAAAGGAGAAAATTAATGAGATTTAAGAGTTTATAATGAGGGCACCTAGCATTCCTGTGTTAGACTTCTCTGGGAAAGTAGTCCTTCATCTGAGACCTAGAAGGTAAGTAATAGCTAACAAAGAGTGATTAAGGCAATAAAGCAGAAATTTGTACACTTAGCTTATAGAAAAGAGGCTTGGTAGGGGAGAAAGATGGGGCTAGAAGGCAAGGTGGCAACTGAAAGCCAGCAAGACGTGTTTGAACTGTTGCCATACCAAAGAAGAACTCATTATATTCTCTATTGCTCTGGGGTTCCAAGGTGAGACAAGGGAATTAGGACAGTAATTAAAGTCAAGGAATTTTGACACACTATCAGGAAGATCTTTCTAACGTTCCGAATTGTCCACAAACTAAGTGTCTTCTTTAAAATGCAATAAATTCTCTGAAACTGGAGGTGCTCAAAGTTTGTATGATCATTGCTCAAAGATGCAGTAAAATAGACATCTGCATTAATTCACAAAATAATATTCTATTTACAAATATCCTGACATATAATTCACGATGGGACTTAGACTAACAGTTGAATATGGACTCATCTTTGATTTCTCACAATTTTGGTAGACCCTGGTTTCCAAATATGTAAAATATCTATCCGTTTCTTTCCATTGTAACTATAACAACACGTGATAAAGTCACTGTCCCTTATCACCTGTCTACTTCAGTAGCCTCTGTTCGGGATTCCCATACCCACTATTGCCACATCCTACATATTCATCAATGATAGAGTGATTTTTTAAATTGAAAACCAATGACATTGCATCCCTACTTAAAACATATCTATTTTGTCGTATATATTATATTTTTGTATGGAGTTCACAACGCATATTGGGCTATAAAGCTCCAAGTGAACTGACCCTGTCTCTCTCCCCAGTGTCATTTTATATCACTTTCTCCCTGACCCTGTGTGTTCCAGCAGCACTAGCTTACTTTCAGCAACTTAATTGGGCCAAGGGGTCTCTTCCACCACAAGGAATTTGCTCATGATTTCCTTTGTCTGGACATCCCTTCTGCTAACACTCCTCCTTGTCTGGCTGTTGTCCTTCAGATCTCACCTTAAAAGTTTGATCATCAGAGATGATTCCGTAGCACTCTAGACTACAAAGGTTTTGTTTATTTTGTACCCCACAGCATTGTGTACCCTTTGTGTAGAACTTTCCATAAATATAAGTATTTCAAGTTATAATTATTACCAGAGTCTCTGTCTTTCCACCTGATAGTAAGTTCCAGAAGGATAGGGATCATGTCTATGGTGGCCATTTATCTCAGCTTTGATCTAGCATGATGTCTAACCCAAAGTGTATTGCTCAATTAATACGTGTTGGGTGAGATTTCAATGTTATAGGATGGATGGGGAAATTTGTAGAATCACAAAACTCTAGAACCAGAAATACCTTAGTTATTGTCTAGCCCATCCGTTTAATCTTTAAATTCAGAATTTGAAGCTTAAAAGAATTAAATTACTGTCTAAAGTTAATAAAAAATTCCATGACAGAGCACCAGTGTTCTGGAAGTCAGGAATTCCAACTCCCAATTCACTGCCCTGTCCAGTAAGTCAGACTCCCTCCCTAACATACATTTTCAATCTCACAACCTAATTTTTTTTTTACTTATTGAGAGAAACAACACGAAATCCAGTATTAATGGGCTGAAAAAAGGAAATATAATTTGATCATCAACAGTAGAATTACTGGCAGTTTTTTTCTGCCGTTATGTTGAATATTATGACACAGTTATATTATTCCAATTTCCCAGTGCATATTTCTTGTTTATATTCTGCTAGAGATCTTATTAATGAGTATCATCACTCAGATAATTGCCATAAATAGAATTAGACTCTTTTGTTGTTTAAATTAGTTTGTCTGGGAGAGTCTATTTGAAGACTTATCTCTCTGTGACCTGATAATATTTGGGAGTAATGCTCAGTAGCATGGAATTTGCCACTGAAAATTTGACTATGGGATTCCAAATATATAAAAAGGAATTTTGAAATCTTTTACTAACAAGTGCATCTCCACATTTACCAAGCACTTGGTCTAGTATTGTTCTTCCAAATTTACTGTTAAAATAAATGATTTAAATAGTCTAGGACAAATAAATAATGATGAAGGGCATTTTTCATATAGGTCAGTTATGATGAGTAATAATTCAGTTCAACTTTTGAGAAGAAGGTACAAAGCTAGACTTTAAGGTGACAACTACAATTAATAGGTAGAGGAAACAGAATTAATGTTCATTTTTGAAGCTTTTGAACCATACAACCATTCTTATTTTGCTATTGTCATTTTGTGAATTATTTGACTAATTAATGAAAGAAATATGAATTCATTACCAAGTCAGATAAGTCTAGGAATATAAATGTTAAGATATGTTTCCTGAATTATTGGTAACTTAAGATGTGAAGCAAACATTTAGCGTGTTAGTATGGCTGTGTTTCTCAACATCAGAAATATCCTTCTGTCATCAATTAATTTTTTTTTTCTTGAGACAGAATGCCCAAGCTGGAGTTCAATGGCATGATCTCGGCTGATGGCAAGCTCTGCCTCCCGGGTTCAAGCGATTCTCCTGCCTCAACCTCCTGAGCAGCTGGGATTACAGGCATGTGTCACCACACCCAACTAATTTTGTGTTTTTAGTAGAGACGGGGTTTCTCCATGTTGGTCAGGTTGGTCTCGAACTCCCAACCTTAGCTGATCCACCTTCCTCAACCTCCCAAGGTGTTGGTATTACAGGAGTGAGCCACTATGCCCGGACAATTCATATTTTTGTAATTCAGTTACAGCAGTTAGAGTATCAACTAAGTTACTGTAACACAAAAATTCCAAAAACTGTGGTGCTTCATCAAGATGATAGTTTCATTCTCTTATATAAGAGTCCATCCAATCTTGGCTAGCAGGGACCTTTGCTCTAGGAGATCATTTAGCAACCCAGTTTCTTATCAAGTTGCTCAGCTGTCTCCTAGAGCGTGGTCTTCTTTTTCTTGGTCCAAGAGAGTTCATCAGCACATTTGTGTTCCAATCTCATGAATGGGGAAAGAGAGAAAATGAAATATAAGCAATTTTATCTTAAACAGATATGACTAGAAAGTTTAACACATTGCTTCTACTAATGTCTGATGGTCAGAATGTAGTGTCATGCCCACACCTACCTGAATAGGCTGCAAAGTCTTACATCTGAGCAGTTCTGTGTTTAGATAAGACTCATGGGTTTCTACTAGTAAGTGGACTGGGGAGAATTAGTAACTATGGATAAGCATCAGTGTGTCAGTTTGTCCTTCTAACAACCCAGATATCCATATACCCTCATCTTTCTTCACAAATACACTCAAACTTTCTTCAAGGGAGCCCACATAAAATCTTATTTAGTTACTGCTGCAGCTGAAAATCCAGGACTGGAGTAAAATGTAGTCTTCTCTTTCAGGTCTGGAAGTGGCTCCTTGTTCTCTGGCATCAACTTGCAAACTTACAAAAACAAATTACACATCTTCCTTGGTCCTGATATATAATGGTGGAGCAGGGACAGGATAACTACAACAAAAATTCCCATTCAGAAATGTAAAAACTACAAAGTACCCAGCTGTTTCTGGCTCAGAGTAAATCTCAAATTCTCCCGGGTGGAAATCATGAATATTCTCCTTCCTGCTGGTGTATTAGTTGTTTGGGTTAACCAACCTCTGATTCTGCTCTCAGTGAGTATTTTCTTTGTCCATTGCCCCTTGCAGCTTTAACTTTGTGTGTTTGGGGGCTACTTCCTTGTCCACTGTCCACATCAGAAGGTGGCGAGAGAGAGTTCTCTTTCTGGTGCATCTTTAAAGGACAGAGGATTGTGTTAGAGATATAATAATAAAAGTCTTTGTATGCCAGCCTTGTGGTTCTTATGATAATAAAATTCTTCAGACCCTTAGTAGGATTTTTGTCTGTTTGCTTCCAATCAGTTCCATATGGAATAACCACAGCAAAAACAATCTTTTGAGCAAATGTCTATAGAGTCTGTAGACTCCGGTTTTTATTATGTTCTCCTTTCTGCTCATCTTTTCCTCCCTTAACTTAATATAAGCTACCTTAATACCATCCAAAACTACCACTCTTTACCTCTTAGCTGACTCTGAGAGACAATTTAATATTATGCTCTTTGGGATCTGTAAACAGCTTTTCTACCTTCTGAAGTCTCAAATTAGGGGAATTTTAATCCATTAAATTGCAGGTCACAGGCAGACAGATTTTGCATTACCAGAGCTTTATTTCTTTTCATTTCCATTTGCAAATGGGTCATTTCTTGCCTAACTTTATTTCATGTCTCTGGTAACATTTTGCTGCAAGTTTTAAGTAGCAGCCAACACATACCAAAAATATGACATTAAAAAAATATCCTGTTCCCTTAGGGCTACAGCTTGGTAACAATGCGGTATGTTTCCAAGTTGGCATATGTTTTGTAACGGCGTATCAAAGGACATCACTTTCTAGCCTGCAGGTTCTTTCTACCTGCCACCTAATGTGCTGAACTACTGTCATGTATTTTGGGTTTTATTATGGCAATGCCCTACTCGCAGGAACCAATTTCTATAATAGGCTATAAGTTAAGCAGCTATAATCTATAATATAGTGCCTTGAATAAAGCAGTTTATTTCTCTCTCATAACAGTGAAGAAGGGAACCATATAAGTAGGTAGCTACGACTCATCTACAAGGTCATCCAGATTTTTAATATCTTATTTCTTCATTATTCTTCAGATAATATCTTTCATTATCCTTCATTGTCCTTAGATTCATGCTTAAAGCATATTTCCAACCTGTGAGAAAGAAGAAAAAGGAAGCTGTGGAAGAAATGTCCTTTGTAAAAGGACATTTAAATCTCTTCTGCTTACATCCCATTTGTAGAAACATGGTCAATATCTAATCTTGACTGAAAGAGAAGCTAAAACAAGTAATAGCTAGTTGGCAGGTATAATCCAGCTGAAACTCAGGGCGTTTTGTTGCTAAAGGAAAGAAGAACAGAATGATGGAGAATCTGTAGGCTATGTGCTACTCCAGTGAAATTCCACTGATGTGAAGACATTTGGTTAAGAAATAATTGCATCACCGTGGAATAACTGAACACATGTAAATTTTAACAAAGGACTATGAAAGACCACAGGAGGCATAGTTCTGCCTTCTGTAGGAGACTGAATCAAAAGGGTGTCCAGGTAAAGAACTGACAGAACAAAGAGAAAAGGTAAAAAGAAATCAAGACTACAAAACTTCTTCTTAACCAAAAGTTTCAATACTAGAAAAGAATGTAGGACCCTAATGCAAGATCATTCTTTTAAACATTTGATCTTACACAGTAATCTTTCAAAGATATTGAATAGTCCTGATAAGCTAGGTGACATAGAATATGTTACTTAAGGTAGTGAATTCTTAGGAGGAACAGTAATGTAATATGACAGGCATAACATCTGAAGTACAGATATTACATTTTATACCATATAGGTAATTTGCCTTTCTAATAGAATCTTATTCCTATAGTAGTTTTTCTCTCAAGGTAACACAGTAGTGAAGTCCAAGGTTAGAATGATAAGTAATATAAAAGAGGTGCTTAAGCATTATTATTTTTTTGAATCAAATATCCATTGATTAAATAATGAACCAGGCTTCTGCTAGGTCCTGGGGTTATAAAGATTAATTCCACAGTTTCTTTGACCTCCAGTTGTCTGATTCCCATGGGGGAGATGGATAAACGAAAGTATTATACAGTGTGAAATGCACTAACATTAGAGACATTTAAGCTAGTATATCAGTATAAGTAAGAGTAAGTCAATTGTGAGAATGGAAACAAAAGCAAAAAATAATTTGAAATTCCCAGTCTTAAATTTTTGGAGAGTAGGAAAGTTTGGCTGAAGGCTGAATTCCATGGCAGGTTGTTGAGGAAGAAGACAAGACAGATGTCAAGTTTATTTGTTTATTTATTTATTTCTCTTTTTCTTGAACTTCTTCTTTAACAAGTTCTAACCTAAAACCTTTGCCACACTGTTGGCAATTAGAGTATTTGGTGAATACTGAGTTTTTATTTTGAAAATAACCTAAACTGTTTTCATATGTTAGACATTAATTTACTTGTTCATTTGTTCATTAAATGTATTTTGAGCACTTACTATGTGCCAGGATATATGTAATGAAGAAAAATTTCTCACTCTAATGCCAGTGCAGCCTCTAGTTAGTTCACTGAGCTGCAGCCAAAGGACGGGGGGTATAAGTAAGGAAATCTCTATTCCATGGCTCTTACAAAGTGGACTGCTTGCAAATGACCCATAGTAAACTGCCCAGGAAGCAACTAGCTACCAATAAGAAGCTACAAATGCCACTTGCAAGAGTGCACCCTCTACTGGAGGGGTGAAGAAACCTCATTGGGACCAGCCTTGTACTGTGGTGCTTCATGAAATTAGACGTTATCAAAAGCCCACCGAACTTCTGTAGTTAAAGTTATGATGCTTTCCAAAGCCTCTTCCAATTCCAATGTTTTTATGACTCTGAAACTCATATAATTTAACATGGATTCTGATAGTTTGGGCTTCAGATTTTCATAATATATTCAGAAAGTAAAGTGAGACTATGGAAGTCCAGTCATATTTTCTTAATATTTTAAAGCTGTTTGAAGATGCAACTAGAAAACATGGATTCAGGTATTAAAAATATTTTTTCAGACTCTTCTGCTTAAAACTTTAAGAACAGGAAAATTTCACAAACATACAGAAATTATTGTGTTAATAGCTGTGTTAAGGAAATGCCATGCAAGATAAAGTACAAACGATACAAACAGTAGACATAACAGTCTTTTGAGAGTGTGCACTGTCTTGGCAGCACAAAGGCCCACTGGTAAATCTCTACACACCTGGGATGACTGGGGAGAGTCGCCAACCACAGCTGCATTTGTGACCTTAAGCATTAGAACTCAGAACTTGTCGAAGTCCTGGTTCAACAACGACTACAGGAAGTAGAGGAAAGAGCAGGGATCTTGGCTCCTGGAAATCTACTACTTAATACGTGGTTACCTTGGTGGTTCAAGTTAGATACTGTCCAGGTGCTCTAGTTCTGACATCTACAAAATTAGAATGAAGAAAATAATGGCCTTCCTACCTTCCTACCTTATAGATTCGAGGAACAAAGAAAGAAAAACAGTAAGGTTGCTGTGAAATGACAGAGAGAAAGACAGAGGAGAGAGAGAGTTTCTTTGGAAGCCGAAGACAGTATTTCTTACATTTACTTTGTAAAAAATGAATTTTCTTTAATAAATACAGAAGTGGATGGTATTTTTGTTATTGTTGTTTTTAGTTTGCATTTTAAAAATTGCCCTAATTGCTGCAAAATTTGACTAGTCTTGTGTTGTTTTGTTTTTTCTAACAGCTCTATTGAGTTATCATTGGTATATATAATTTTATATATTTAAGGTATATAATTCGATGTTTTCATATACATATATACTGTGAAATGATTACCATATTTTTTCTTTTTGAAATTTTATTGGTCTATGAAATCCAGGAGTTTGGAAAAGTATTTAATGTAGGGCGATTCTAAACAAAAATTTATTCAGTTTTATTCAATGAGCTTTTACTGAACATCTTCATTTTTAAGTTCTTAAATTGCCTTCACGTTTGTAAGCCTTATTTTCCAACAAAGTGTCTGGTCCTTAAGAGTATAAGGACCTCTCCAACTTCTTCAGGATTTCTCAAGGAGCTAGCCTAGCCATGTGAGTGCACGGTAGACATTCCTAAATGACTGAATCAGATGATGGTCTACACTTGTTTTTGTATAGAAATGAGAATGAGTCACTGTCTGGAACTCGTCCCCTGACTTGGGAATGTTCAACCTTTGGACCACTTTTCACTGGCTCCCTGGTGGGCCCTTCTTCCTTGTAAGGGCCTCAGGGACATGGTGGAGTTTCCTTTTCTCTTTACTGTCCCTTTCGGTTACTCATACCTCTAGGATTCTTTTACCCACTCTACCAGTTTATGCTGCATACTGGAAAGGAGCTTTCCTACTTTCCTCGTTTCTCTTCCTGAAAAAACACACAGGTTCTTTTTAAGTTGAAGTCTAATACTAATCCCTCCTGGTAATCAGACGTGGAATAACAAAAATGGTAAACTATATCAAGTTACCATGATTAAGAAATCCACCGAATTCTCTCAGGCCTGTTTCCTGGTCTATAATTTTTGACTTCTTGATGGAAATGCTAACTAGGAGTCGCAAGCATTTGTTCTTTAAGGTAAATTTCTTCAGATGTCTTATTCTAAGGCTACTGTATCCAATCAGAGAAAGAAATTTAAGAAAATTAAGATGGTCTAGGTTAATTTAGGTGCTATCCTAGGCTAAATAATAGTCACCTAAAGATAATAGGGCCTAATCCCAGGAACCTATAAAGTTACTTTATAAGAAAAAGGGACTTTGCAGATGTGATTAAATTTAAGTATCCTGCATGGGGAGTTATCCTGGATTATCTGGGTGAGCCCTAAATACAATCGCAAGTGTCCTGGTAAGAGAGAGGCAGAGGGTGATTTGACACAGACCCAGACAGAAGAGGAGGAGGCAATGTAACCACTGAGGCAGAGATTAGAATGATAAGGCCACAAATCAAAGATTGTCAGCAGCCACCAGAATCTGGAAGAGGCAAGGAACAGATTCTCCTTAGCACGTCAGAAAAGATGGTGTGTTGGTCATGGTGGTTCATGTGTATAATCCCAGCACTTTGGGAGGCTGAGGATGGTGGATCACTTAAGCCCAGGAGTTTGAGACAAGCCTGGGAAACATGGCAAAACACCGCCTCTAAAAAAACCAAAACAAACAAAAAACAAAAACCAAACAAACTATAAATGAACAGGCATGGTGGTGTGCACTTGTAGTCCCAGCTACTCCGGAAGCTAAGGAAGGATCACTTGAGTCTGGGTGGTCAAGGCTGCAGTGAGCTGTGATTGCACCACTGCACTCCAGCTTGGGTGACACAGCGAGACCCTGTCTCAAAAAAAGAAATGATTGTGGTCCGGAGAACACCTTGATTTTGAAGCAATAATACTGATTTCAGACTTCTGACATTCAGAACTGTGAGACGAAAATTTTGTCTGTAGTGATTTGTTAGCACTGCCATAGAAAACTAATACAAGTGCTCACTGTCTTAAATTCCTATTATTTAAACTGTGGGGTCGGTAACATTCATTTTAAGGGGTTCTTGCCCTGTTTCGCCACCTTTTCTGGTAATTAATTATCATGCTGAGCAGAAACTATTTTTGTATGACTGGAAAATTACACTTGAGAAACTGGGATTTGAGAAAGGCACAGAAAGAAAGATGATATACTTAACCACTAGTCTTTCATCTAATAAACATCGTGTAAATTCCTACTATGTGTCAAGGTTTGTGCTAAGTCCTAGAATAAAAATGAAATAAGACAGAAATTTTGTCCTTAAGAAGTTCAGTTGAGTAGGAGAATTAGACACACACATACAAATGAAATTAATTTGTGAAATATGCAGTAATAATTATGTGCAAAGAGTATTATATTTCCCCAGTGCTTTTCATATTTTGAAAAACACTGTCTACAAAAAGTTTCTGTTTTTAAGTAATATATCATAGGTCAAGAACAGTTCTAACTGCTAATAGGTTTTATAATTAACATAGGATGATCAGTGTTACACTACTAGCTTACCATTATTTCAGCCAAAAATCAAAGGTATCTTTCATTTGAGTTTTTATTATGAAGTCTGTTCTGGCAAAAGTGTGATTTTTATTATAATATTTTAAATACTGATGTAGCTATGGAAATCTCTCCTCATTACTTTCAAGAGTAGCCTTTCCTAGTTTGGGAAATACAGCAACTACTTTCATTAAACAATCTGGTTGGCCAGACTCGGTGGCTCACACCTATAATCCCAGCACTTAGGGAGGCCGAGGTAGGTGGATCACCTGAGGTCAGGAGTTCGAGACTAACCTGGCCAACATGGTGAAACCCCATCTCTACTAAAAATACAAAAATTAGCTGGGCATGTTGGTACATGCCTGTAATCCCAGCTACTCTATTCAGGAGGCTGAAGCAGGAGAATTGCTTGAACCCAGGAAGTGGAGGTTGCAGTGAGCCTAGATGGTGCCGTTGCACTCCAGCCTGAGTGACAACAGTGAAACTCCATCTAAAAATAAAAATCATAATAAAACAATCTGGCTTAGAGAAAATTGTATTGCAAAGAATCTCATTATTGAGAGTTCTTGCATAACAGGACACTAGCTCAGTCCCTTGGGGATGGCTTGGAGTACTGTTCCCTGGTAAATCCACATAAACAGATCCCAGGCCCCTTTTACAGAGGTAAGAACTAATAGCGATAGGTAATAACCAACACTGATACAAGCATTCTATCATTTTACAAAAGAATTTAACAAAAGTACCTGATTATGGGTTGTTTTAATTGTAAGCAAACCCAGTTTCATTACCTCAAGCAAGTTTCTTCATCTCTTTTAGCTTCCGTTTCTCATCTTCAAAGTAAGAGTGCTAACATCCACAGGGAGGGCTACTGTGAGAATGGAGTGAGATTTTGTACATGAAGTAGAAAGACAGGGCCTGGTACTTAGTAGGTACATTATTAAGAGTTGGAACCATTTTTTAAATCTTTTGTCTTCTTGTCACTTTTGCTGTTGTTCTGAAAGTCTCTGAGCTTTTAAAAATTGTCTCTTATTTTACTATTCTTCAGTTGCTTCACACTTCTCAACTCATGAAAAGAACCTCCTGCCCCCATCTATTGAAATTGAAGCTTAGGAGCACCAGAGCATCCCAGAATTTGACTTCCCTCAAGTGGTGAGACTCCTTGGGTTCTTTGTGTGCTCTTTTCCTGTTCCTTTAGGTATCACATGGTCAAAAAACCCCATAGTGTTACCATTATTTGTAAATAACGGTAGTATAGGTAATATGCTCTCTAACTTCAGAAAGATTTAGGACAGTTTTCTGGATTTGGTCATGCATGAAACAGGAATAGCAATTTATTAGAAAATTGTGTGAAGTCTAACTGGGACTTGCTATAGATTCATTTTGATTTTTCAAACTGAGGACTTCAAACTGAGGACTGCAATCATTAATCAGTTCATTAAATTAATTGGAATAAGTATATTGCATGTAGTGAGAGTAGTAGTATTTTTTTGAAATTTTAGTTTTAATTAAATTCTACAGCCTATGTTGTAAGATTTTTTTTTAAGAGTTTAAAAGCCATTAGGCAGCTAGCAGTAAACTTTTTCTGTCACTCATTAGTTGTTAAATTTGGAAAAATTCTTGGTTTATTGGACAAACTTTTACTGGACATCTATTTTGCATCAGATATTTTTCTATATGAATGACATTGTTTCCTCTCTTCTCTAATAGTGATTTGTTGCAGTGTCGGGTAGGTACCTGTGTCAATTCCACAGGCTTCTCACTCTTCACTGGGCCTCTGGTACAGGATTGAGAGCATTCCTATTACTACTAAACAGACTAGGCAGTAAAGCAAAAAGATTCGTGAAGTGAGTGAATCTAAGTTCTCCTAGAGCCCCTAAGAATTACGTCAGCTTTAACCATTAATTGCCCGGGCTCTTATTCAGAACTGTTTTAAAGCCTTTTTTATCAGTATGTGATGGGCGGGGAAGGAGATAACTGGTGGCTAGTGGGAAGCCATAGGTAAGTGCTGTCTGGGGACTTCCCTTTGGGAGTGGGATAATTTGCTGAGGAAAGGTGGGAGAACAGGGAGCTAGTACACAAAAGGCTGTTTCCGGCTCAAATGTCCTTACCAAGCCTCTTTGAGATGAACTTTTTTGGGGAAAAACAACCAGTCCAAAAGAACTAGATACGTGTGTGTGTACGAGGGGGCGGGGAGGGTTCCCACTTTTAGTATGAGTATCATCGTTCACATGTGTGTCAGTATTTTGGAGCCTGGCAGGCCGGGCTAGAGGCTGCGGGGGACGCCTCCAAGTTCCCACCCGGGACATCCTGAGCAGCAGCAGCCACAACAACAGGCTCGCCCCCAGACAAAGGGGCCGGCGCGGCAGCGGAGCAGACCGGGGCAGCCCGGGCCGCGCGCTGGAGTGCTGGGGGTCGGGGCCCAGGAGTGGACAGAGCTGACCCGGCGCGGGTCGGAGTCAGGGCGCCCGGAAAACCCGGCTCTGGGGAGCAGACCCCGCCCGGGCTGGCTTGGCGCCGGGCCTTCGGGCTTCCACTCAGTCTTTGACCCTCGGTCCTCGCTCAGCGTCCCCGCAGGCCGCGTAACTGTAACCGCTGCCCCGGCCGCCGCCCGTTCCTTTTTGGGCCGGCGGGCACACAGCGCGGCGCAGCGGGGCCGGCGGCATGGCTGTGTCCTGGAGGAGCTGGCTCGCCAACGAAGGGGTTAAACACCTCTGCCTGGTAGGATGGCGGGCTACGCTCTCCTTGCGTTTTCTCTGTCCTGCCGCGATTTTGATTCATTCTCTGAGAGTGCATGGGTGGGAAGCTGGAAGTGGAAGTTTCGTCTTAATGCGAACATTCTCAACTAACAAAACTTTATGCTGGAGATAACAATGAACACCCCCCAACCCCCGCGCGCCTGTCCCCCAAATGCATGAGAATTTTTCTGACATTGATGGGAGAGCAAATGTGGAGGAAGAGAGGTCATTTTCAGTGAACTCATCTTTTCCTTTACCCTTTAAACATTTTTGTTCCCTTTGTTCTTTTCCCAGATTCCTTCTGTTTGCTTGGGATACGGTGATGTCATTAATTTCTTAATCTCATTTTGTATGGCAGGGGATAGCTATATATCATTTAGGAGACCTATTTGGAATCCAAATGCTTAATCTCAGGTGAAAGGGCGGGGTAAAGTCAGATTTGTTTTCCTCTGAGTGGTTTTCAGCTTGCTGGTTAATTGAAAATGCTTTCTGCAGTTACTGATTTAGATTTCATTGAAAGCGCTGTGCCCAGGGAATTTACCTGTGGTTTCTGTTCATCAGGTAATGATTATTTTTCGTTTTTGTTTTCTGCCTCTCACGTCTGTTTGGTTTAGCTCATCTGGCTCTCCATGAATGTCCTACTTTTCTGGAAAACCTTCTTGCTGTATAACCAAGGGCCAGAGTATCACTACCTCCACCAGATGTTGGGGGTAAGTTGAACTTGGATGATTTGGTGCAATGGGTTTAACACTGGCAGACATTGCTACAGGTTTGGTCAGTTCCATTCCTTAAAGAAATGTGTGCTGTTCACTTTAGAAATATTTGTTGTTCTCTAAGGTGGTCACATTTTCTTGATTTATCATTCACACTTGTACAAGTTAAAAAGATTGACTCTCTCAAGAACCGGAGGTAGTATCAGCTGAAGTGAAATGAATGAACCTGCCAGACCAGTTTATTGGTGCCTTAAAAAAGTTGCTATTTGGCCGGGCACGGCGGTTCGCACCTGTAATCCCAGCACTTTGGGAGGCCAAGTTAGGTGAATCATGAGGTCAGGAGTTCGCTGTCTCTACTAAATGTACAAAAAATAGCCAGGCGTGGTGGTGGGCGCCTGTAATCCCAGCTACTCAGGAGACTGAGGCAGGGAATTGCTTGAACCCGCGAGGCGGAGGTATCAGTGAGCCGAAATCGTGCCGTTGCACTCTATCCCCGGCAGCAGAGCAAGACTCTATCTCAAAAAAAAAAAAAAAGAAAGAAAGAAAGAAAAAAAAAGTTGCTACCTATTGCCCGCTTGCTAAGTACCCTGGAGGATCTGATTCACCAGGAGGACCAACCAATGACAAGCTTTTAGTTTACACTTTATCAGTGCTTTTAGCCTGCTCATGAGCTTATCCAGAGGAGTTCTGCACTGTTTGCTTTTACTGACAACTCTCACAAAGTACGGGTCTAATGGGGTTTTTCATTTCCGGGCAGTTCTCAGTGATTGCCTTGGGTTAGTGGCTCATGATATTCCAGTATTCTAGTATAATATGAGAAAGACACTGGGCAAAACTTTTTTTTCTGATTTATGTTAATATTTTTCTTTTTTCTTTTCTATGATGTTTCTGATCTCATTCTTCCTTTCCATCCCCTTCTTATTTGATTGCTTAACAGAAGATAGTGTCACTTAGGGCATATTGCTTTGTACAAGGAGATTGCAGTTTCTTTTCTTTTCTTTTTTCTTTTTGAGACAGTCTTGCTCTGACACCCAGGCTAGAGTGCAGTGGCGTGATCTCAGCTCACTACAGCCTTCGATTGCTGGCTTCAAGCAATTCTGTCTCAGCCTTCTGATTAGCTGGGTCTACAGACATGCACCAGCACACCTGACTAATTTTTGTATTTTTAGTAGAGATGGGGTTTCAGCATGTTGGCCAGGCTGGTCTCAAACTCCTGACCTCAAGTGATCCAGCTTCCCATGAGGTCTGCTGACTTATCAAATGAGGTCCGATGACTTATCAAAGTGCAAGTAATATACACAATTTAAAGTTTTTCAGTAACACATTAAAAAAAGGAAAAAGAAGCCAGTGGCATTGATTTTAATTATATATACCCAACTAACCAGGCAATAAAAGAGACGTCAGGATATGGGTAGTCCTCTTGCTCCTCCTCTACTAAGCAGGAATTGTCAATGGATGGGAAGTTGTGGAACTATAAAAATTATTGGTTTGGGAGGCTGAGGTGGAAGCATCACTTGAAGCCAGGAGTTTGAGATTAGCCTGAGCAGCAAAGTGAGACCCCATCGCTACAGATACACATACACACATAGACACACACGTGTGTGTGTGTGTATATATATATATATTTATATATTAGCTGGGTGTGGTGGCACAGTCATGTAACTGCAGCTACTTGAAAGTCTGAGGCAGGAGGATTGCTTGAACCCAGGAGTCTGGAGGCTACACTGAGCTATGATTGGGCCACTGCACTCCAGCCTGGGTGACCCAGCTAGATCCTCCTTTTAAAATAAATAAATATTATTGGTATAGAACTATAAAAATCTCTGTGACTTCTGTCTCACCTGAGTTTTCTGAGGGTGGGAACTTTTGAGAATGAAGGTGAAAGTGTTTACTTCTCAGAACTAGAATATCCACTTTTATTTCTTGGTTTCTGTTCTCAGAATAAAATTAAATAGTAAAAAAGTTACATACGATTGACAGAAAAACTAAGATGTTAATTGCTGGAAGATAAAATAACATTGGGATTAATATGTTTTGTTGGGGGTTCTCATCATGATTATCCTCCCCCAGACTGGTCTGATCCAGACTGGAGGCAACGTGGTCACGGCTGGTTTATTAAGCCTGAGTTAATGTGCTAATCAGACTGTGCACTTCCTCGCGCTGTTCAATTGTCACATGTTGTGAGTTTTTTAATCTTAAAATTAGTTGAGGAAAAACAAATTTATTGAGAGAAGCTAAAACGAGCACCCAAACAAGCAAACAAACCAACCAAATAATAACCTGCTCCACTCTCCCATAGCAACCTTTTAGATAAAGGACTTCATTAACTGCTTAAGGTTAAGTCTATTTTTATTTATTTATTTTCAAGGAATGGAAAGTGTAGTTGTTTGCATTTTGTAGAAAGTAGTAGTAGGTTGTAAGTTCAACTCTCAGAAATGTAGTTTTCTATTTTTTGTTTTTTTAAATATTGGGGCAGTTTAATTCAAAACACTGTCTACAGGAGCTCTTGAATTCATGTTTACTTGTTTTGAGTTGTGTTTTTCACATTTTAATTATTAAAGAATATCATATAATTCCCATAAACATTTTAACTTGAAAAGAGAATGATTTTATGATACCAGATTCAATGTGTCTTAGTTATATATGCATATAACTTAAAAAACGAGAAAGAAGCCAGTGGCATTGATTTTAATAATATATAGCCAACTAACCAGGCAGTAAAAGAGACATCAGGTTATGGGTAGTCCCCTATGGCTAGAGTTGCTCAGGCACACGTTATGGTTCCAATTAAGGGGACATTTTTAGATAAATGTTTCATATATATGTGTATATATATGTATATAAACATATATACATATATATACACAACTCATGTGTGTGTATATATATACACACATATATACAACACAACTCAAAACAGATAACCATGAATTCGAGAGCTCCTGTAGACAGTGTTTTGAGTTAAACTGCCCATGTATATATACATATTTATATAAAAAATATATATAATTTATATATACATATATAAATATGTGTATCTTTTCCCTCCAAACTATTCAATTTCAAACTAGGTATTCTCATGGTATCATGATGAGATTTTAATTTTTATTTTGCTTTTATTTACAAATATTGTTTTAGATCTGCTGTGTAATCATGAAGTTTTTTTTTTAACTTTTACTGAAATACCTATGCTTTCTGGAAGAAAGTTATGAGCATTCAGATTCTTTCTAGTGAAACACCAGGATTATCTTTCTTTAGTCAATCAATATCAGTTAGAAACATTAACTAATTTACCTTCTCAAGAGTCCTGGAAGTTATATCATAACACTTTACAGAGACAGACATCTGATGTCATGTGAATTCTTTAAGGTCAGAGACTAGAGTCTGGACAAATGGACCTAGGATTTTAAGTCAGTGTTGGTTTCACAGCTGGTCTGGGCTGCTTTAATTCTGCTGAGAATGAATGTATCCTCCCTGTTAATTTCAGAAGAGATGTAGTCATTAACTCTTAATTGTACAGACTATTAAAGTCATGAGCTAGAGTTGTTCAGGCACATGTTATGGTTCCAATTCAGGTGACGTTTTTAGTTAGTATTATTTAACATTCTGCTATTTAAAAACAATTTCTTCCTGTTTATTGACAGGTGAAATGGGTTATATTTCTTGATGAAATATATTCTATTTCATCATTTGTAAATAGATGAAGAATATAATATATTATATCTTTAATATATTATATTAAAGATAATATAATATAATATATTATATCTTTAATATAATATATTAAAGAGATAATATAATATAATATAATACATTATATTCTTCATCTATTTATATCTTTAATATATTATATTAAATATAATATAATATAATACATTATATTCTTCATCTATTTACAATAGATAGTGATTCATAGAATTTTAGACTTGGAAGGGAACTTTGACATCTTTACTTATAACTTTTCATTTTCCAAAATAGAAAAATGAGATCGAAGTGATTTGTTCACTATCACCGACTGAATTAGTGGCTTGGTCACTATTTAGTCTATTCTTCTCCTTAGTCCAATATTAGCCTGCTGTAATGAACAGCTGTATGAACATATGCAAGAACATTTAAAACCCCACACTGTATGGACTACCAGCTTTACGTTTTAGGTGAAACGATACTTTAAAATGTCTAGCAATTTAAGAGTTAAATTAAGAAGTTAAGGAAAATGATTAATTTACCCTCAAGAAAAAATATATTTTTAGTATTATACTTGTTTGAGACTTGCCTTAGATAAATTGTGAAGGAATTATGGGACATTTTTATTTAAATCATTTCTGATTTCACAATATTTATCAGAATTCTAAGGCTCAATATTTAACCCATTTGTTAGATAGCTAAATGTCAACTGCATAATTCTCTTTTATCAGTATCATTCCAAACTGCATAGAATTGAAAGTTAGAATGAATGACAGAGATAGTCAAATCTTCATTTTTTTTTATGAATGATATTAATAATATCAATAACAGATTATACTCAGTGAGAGCTGGCTAATGCTAGACATTAGTCTAAGAGCTTTGAACTGATTATTTAATTCTCTCATCCATAGGATGGAGGGCATGTTTTCAAGTTTTTGTTTTGTAGCTGAGAAATTGAATTAGAGGGGTTCTATAACTTGGTAGTGAGGGACAGAGACAGGACTCTAGCCTAAAGATCCTGTTTCCAGAACTTGTATGCTTGTTTTATAAATTTTCTGACAAATGCAAATTGTATTTATCGTGTACCACATGGTATTTTGAAATACGTGTATATTGTGGAATGGCTAAATTGAGCTGATTACCATGTATATTACCTTACATACTAATCACTTTTTGTGATAAAAACACAAAATCTACTCTCTTAGCAATTTCAAGAATATAGTATATTGTAATCAACTATAGTCACCATGTTGTATAATAGATCTCCTGAACTTATTCTTTCTATCTGAAATTTTGTATCCCTTGACTAACATCTACCCAACCCCCTCCTACTTCCACCAACTACCATTCTACTCTCTACTTCTGTGAATTCAGTTAGATTCTTTTCTAGATTCCACGTGTAAGTAAAATCATGTGGTATTTGTCTTTCTGTGCCCAGCTTATTTTACTTTACTTGATGTCCTTCAGGTTCATTCATGTTGTCACAAATGACAGAATTTCTTTCTTTTTTGTAAAGCTGAGTAGTATCCCATTATGTATATATACCGTGTTTTCTTTATCTATTTATCTGTTGACCAAATTTGTATTGTGAGCCATTGTGCTCTGTCATCTCTTTGCAACATTAATATTAGGTTGAACCATATAGAATTGCCATTTTGATAGATCAAAAACAGTCAAATATCGGCCATTTTATATGGTTCAACCTAATAGCAACTGTTACCATTTATTGATTATATATAATGTGTCAGAAACAGTTCTTGGCCCTTTACTTTTATAATCCCATTTAATCCTTATTTTAATTGAATCCTTGTAACAATTGTAGAAGATAGGAATTACTGCTTTTTACAGAATTGGGAAACTTAGATTAGCAACTCTTTGCTTTTTACAGAATTGCGAAACTGAGATTCTGAGTGGTTAGGTAACTTTCTGAGTAGTTAGGTTACATAGATAGAGAAGCCCAGGTTGAGCCCACATCTATCTGAAACTGAAGACCATGCTCTCAACCACTGTGTTCTCCAGGTGAGTTTCTGAAACATTGTTAGAACTGGAATTCTCTAGTCTTATCTAAGGTCCTTATACATTTTGCCATGGTGGCTCTGAATATACTGTTTCTATGTGTTTCCCTCTGCATGTTAGTGTGTTTTTGCATTCGTTAAGAAGTACTCGATCAGAAGTAAAGGTAAGAATATATGCATTATTCTTATATTTGAGGTGGACTTGTATAACTTATATATGAGGTGGACTTTGTTAGTTTTCTAGGGCAGCCATAACAAAGTACCACAGACTTTCCTTTAAACCACAGCTTTAAACAATTTCTTCCTGTTTATTGACAGGTTAAATGAGTTATATTTCTTTGATAAAATTATATTATAATTTCCTTGAAACCACAGGTTTAAAGGAAAGAAATTTCTTCACAGTTCTGGAAGCTAGAAGTGCAAGATGAAGGTGTCAGCAGGGTTGGTTTCTTCTGAGGACTTCTCTCCTTGGCTTATAATTGGCTCTCTTCTTCCAGTGTCTTTACATGGCCTTCCTTCTGTGTGTCTGTGTCTTAATCTCTTCTTATAAGGACACCAATCATATTGGATTAGGGCCCATCCCAATGACCTCATTTAACCTTCATTACCCCTTTAAAGATTGTGTCCAAATACAGTCACATTGTGAGGTAAGTTCAATTTGGTACATCTGCCAACTTTGTCAGTCTTCCTTTGGAAGCTAAGCATGCATTCTGAGAAATTAATTTGAGGTTAATGTGGTTTTGTTTCTTCTTGATTGTAGAAGTCCAGCTGAGCCGTAGCATTCTAGAATGACATAGCACAAGGGCCCTTCCCAGGCCCTTTTCAGAAGGTGTTGCAATATTCCTCCTCAGAGATTTGTAGAGCATTATTCTTATCCCCACCCCGAAACTATTTCAAACATGCTCTTATACAACTGTTTATTCCCTCCATGACCCCAAAGAAGAAAATCAGATAAATTAGCACCTAGGAGGAGCAGCGTTCGTATTTTATTTTGATTTTATAGATCTTGGCATCAAGAGTATGAATTCAGGGAAATGACTCCCAGAAAAGGAATTAGTGAATATTGAGTAACTATATTACCTTCCAAACTGCTGAGGCCAATAATAGTAGTAGTCGTTGTAGTTCTAGTCCTAGTCATAGTTGTGTATACTTTTTCCTGGGCAACACTCAGCCTGGAGGGACAGAAGCCTGTAGAGCTGTGGACTGCTCTAGTCCGTTCATCCCATTTGATAGATAAATTCATATAATTAAATGCTTTCTTTGTGGACTCAGTGCAGAGCTGAATGTGGATTGTAGGTCTTCTAACATGAATTCTTTTCTTCTTGCCCATCATGCTAAGCATTATATTTACCATAAAACTGATTTTAAAATTGTCTTGGTAATTCTGGAGACAAAAATAATTATAACTTTTACTGAAAAGGTCATGGGCTTTGGAGCTATATGGATATGAGTTTGATTGTGGTTAAGCATTTCTCTCCCTTTGTGATTTTCACATAGTTCTTCTCTCAGCCTAGGTGTGAACTCTACTCATAAAATAGGGCTTAAGCCCTACTCTTAGATTAGATGTAAGGATAACATGAGAAAATGCAGGTGAAATGCTTAACACTTGGTACATAGGCACTCAGCGAATTGGTAACTTACTACAAATATTAATGGTAATTAGTATTAATGGCATCAATACTATGAATAGTACTGAAGGATAATATCGTATATTATTTATGTATGCATATATATGTGTGTGTATATATGTATGTTAAAAAGAATTCAGAGACATAAAGATGGAAGGGATTTGCTGAGCATACAGATGCTGAGCATATGAGATGACATCTAGGACAGAGATTTACCCTTTGTTCTATTATTATTTCAGGGCTCATGGGTGCTTAATAAATGGATGTTTGATGATGAGGTTGCATGTCTGCTGGTCAGTTGGAACATGTTACCTTCAGTCCTTTGGTTGACCTCTGGTTGCCTCCCTGATCCTCTGGAGAGAGAGAGAGAGAGAGGCTATTTGCTGCTATTTGTTATTGGCACAAAGTTTGTGGCAATTTGGCTATGATTGTTGGGTGGAATTTTAGTTTGAGTGGAACACATTTCATTCAATAAAACATTATGTAACACTTTTTATTAATTTTCATTGAATCTTGGAGCTTTCAACAGATAAATTAGATAAATTACCTATCTCAGATTATTGTAAATTTTAAAGGAAATTAAGATAAATAATACTAATAGCTAGAGCTAGCTTTCATTGCAATCTTTTCATGGGCCTGACATTGTGCCAAGTTCCTGATATGTTCTTTGCTACAGTGTCCACTATTCTACAAGGTAGGTTCTATTCTTAAGAGAAAGCTAAAGAACGTAATTTGTAAGCAATTTGCTCATTGATTATAAGTACCTAACATGAAATCTATTACATAATGGGAGATCTAAAAATGTCAATCGTCTTTCCTCCCTCTGCTCTTATCCTTCACAGCCTCATACAATAATTCACTTTACTGTTTTATACCCCAGGAAAACATGATAGAAATATTCTACTTGTCTCAGAATATTGTATTGAGCATGATGACTTAATAGATAAGAAAGTAGTTTGAAGAATTAAATTCCATGGATGTGAAAGATTGTTGTTAGGTACTGTTTCTGTCTCCTATCATTTCACAAAGCTTTTTTTTTAAATTGTACTTTAAGTTCTGGGGTATATGTGCAGATCTTGCAGGATTGTTGCATAGGTACACACATGCCATGGTGGTTTGCTGCCTCCACCCCCGTCACCTACATCAGGCATTTCTCCCAATGTTATCACTCCCCAACCTCCCCACCCCCTGCTGTCCCTCCCCTAGCTCCCCAGCCCCCAACAGACCCCAGTGTGTGATGTTCCCTTCCCTGTACCCATGTGTTCTCGTTGTTCAACACCCGCCTATGAATGTGAACATGTGGTATTTGGTTTTCTGTTCTTGTGTCAGTTTGCTAAGAATGATGGTTTCTAGATTCATCCATGTCCCTAGGACATGAGTTCATCTTTTTTTATGGCTGCATAGTATTCCATGGTGTATATGTGACACGTTTTCTTTGTCCACTCTATCACTGATAGGCATTTGGGTTGGTTCCAGGTCTTTGCTATCATAAACAGTGCCACAATGAACATACGTGTGTATGTGTCTTTATAAAAGATCGATTTATAATCCTTTGGGTATATACCCAGTAATGGGATTGCTGGGTATATACCCAGTAATGGGATTGCTGGGTCAAGTGGAATTTCTCTCTGTAGATCCTTGAGGCATGGCCACAGCATCTTCCACAATGGCTGAACTAATGTACACTCCCACCAACCGTGTGAAAGTGCTCCTATTTCTCCACATCCTCTCTAACATCTGTTATCTCCAGATTTTTTAATGATCGCCATTCTAACTGGAGTGAAATGATATCTCAATGTGGTTTTGATTTGCATTTCACAAAGATTTTAAGGCTCCAGCCATGGTGCCATGACATTGTTCCCCTGGACTTCATTAAGGAAAGTTTTGAGAAAGGAATGAGATGTTTGTCTTCATACCAAAAAAATCGCAGTCAACCCTTAACATGCAATATGATTTACATTTTCAGTGTTGACTGTCGAAGTAGGATCATGAAGGTCTGTGACATGTTGTAAACAATAGTAAAACAAGTGTATATAATGACCCTTTAACAGCAAAGATTTGAACTGGGCAACTCCAGTTACACGCAGATTGTTTTCAACCAAACATGGATTTGCAGGATACGAAACCCGCATATACTAAGGACCTACTTTTCCTGGAGGACAGTTCCACAGGGCCCACTGGGGCACTTGAATATGCACATTGAATATTTTGAATATTTTGGTACATGCAGGGATCCTGGAACCAGCTCCATGCATATGCCAAGGGACAATTGAAAGAGCAAATTACATAGTTTATGTGATTGCTAGAAGCATATCCTAGGGATGTTCAACTTGGTGATATAATAAAACTCAAGCAATGTGATAAAAAGTTAGTGTCTAGTGAAAAGTAGTGTACTTTCAGTTTTAACAATGAGTTTAAAGAAAAAGCAAAGGAAAGAAGAAGTTTGTTCATTCAGTAGAAATTGTGTTCATCTTTAGAAATTGGAAAGTTGAATTTGACAATGGCTCTCCTCTCTAAATAGAAACTATCAAAGATTTTCATGGATATGGAAATCCATGAAAGGATTGTTCAAGGTCTCTAGACACATATCAAAACTTTCAGGGGTCTGATAAATTTTAAGGGAAGAAGATATGAGTGATTTAACCAAAGCAAAATAATTTTATATAGCTGAGATTATTTTTTCTAATAGGAGCATTTTAACAACAGGGTATAATTAAGAAAATATTATATGGAATGCCTTTATGACTATATCTCTTTATGATGAGATTTTTGAATACCTGATTTCAAATTGCAAATAATCTCATTTAATGTGACCATACAAAGCTCAGGTCTGGTCGGAGGATCTGGAGTGGCAGTGATCCAAACAAGTTTCTTTTATCCCCATGCTATACTTGTGATTCTCTTTGTGAGCTTCCTTTTCCTCCAATGTGCCTTCCTTTATGTGCTTTTCCTTTAACATCTTATCCTGAATAAAATCCCTGCTACTCCACCTTATATGAAAGCATGGATTTCAAGGAGGGTGAGGATGGATCTCATAAGGCGAGAAAGTTGTAGAACAAGAAAATAACCACCTATCGAGATTACTTAGGAGATAGGATGAGAGTAATTTTATTTCTGGCTAATTAATTTTATAGGGTCTCATTATATTGCCCAGGCTGGAATGCAGTGGCTATTTACAGGCATGATCGTAGTTCACTGTAGCCTTAAACTCCTTGGGTCAAGTGGTTATTCTCTGGGGTTAGAGATTGGCTTGGACTGTGTAGAAACTATCACTGAACTAACTGTTTTGCTATTTTGATTTTGTACATTTTCAAAATATTTAAGAGTGAAAGAACGAGTCAAATGTAAATTTTGGAAGAGTTTAGTCTTAGACTTGTAATGGGTTTAAATCTTGAGTGTGTCATGCTTTGAGAAAATACATTTTGTTCAGTGTACAAATTTTAGATATATGAAAGTTAATTTGTTAAAGTTCTTTGTGATCATCATTCTGATTGTTGTTAAAATCAAGTGTCTTCTGTCACCTTTTCCTGAGCACATAATGTCTCTCAGCTCAAATATCAACTATGGTAACATCTGTGAAAAGTTGAGAATATCAATGGGAGTGGCACGATATCATGAAAAGAGCATGAATTTTGTGGAAAATTGATTTAAGTTGAAATCTCAACTTCACCTCCTGACAAATACATGTTTAGGTGAATTATTAAAACTTTGAAATCCTCAATTTCCTCAGTTTTCAATTGAGATTTATATTATTAATTGAACTACATGAACATTTCAATATAAAAACATTTTGACTCAAAAAAACAACAATTTATTTTAACCTGTGTTTAGTTTGGCATAGTTTGACCTAATATATCACTTACAGGATTATTGGTGGGGGAAAAGAGGAGCAGGGAAAGAGAGGAAAAGATTAACCGAGGTGAGGAAGAAATGCGTGTAAGGCCCTCAAAAAGTGTTAATTTCCTTCATCCTAATGGCAAGTTATAGTAGATAAATTTATAACAATGCTAAGACGTGTTTCTCTCAGAAAATATCTTTGGAGTTAAGACTGTTTTGAAGTTGAAATCTATTTATAAATATTTGTTAATGATTATAAAATGATTATAAAATTTCCAACAGCTAAGAGAAAATGTCTTCTAGTTTACAGCAAAGCATGCATTTTGAAGTTATATGAAAAAAATTTTTCCAAAGACAGTATATATTATTTTCTTAATTAGAATTTTAAAAATATTTAAGCTCGCAATTAATTGCTTGTCAGTTGGCTGTGGTTTCCACATTTTAGCTCCCAATTTCTTGGCCTTTTTAAACCTTCCGTCGAGCAGCTCATAAACTGAGATACATGTGAAAAGGACAGTAACAGTGAATTCTTCCCATAAAAACAAAAAGTTTTTAAAAACTTTTTTTGATATGAAGTACAGAATATTTAATTATACATATACCTAAGTTCATAACACACTATCCTCATGGGTTTGTGCAAGGCTCCATTTTGCTTTCTTCATCTTTCGTTCATTTATTCATTCATCCATTTAATCATTCTCCATTATCCAATCCTACTCTCTTAGGGGCCCCCAATTCCCAAGTCACAGACAGAAACCAGTTCCTGGCCTGTTAGGAGCCAGGCCACACAGCAGGAGGTGAGCAGCTGACGGGGAAGCAAAGCTTTATCTGGATTTTCAGCAGCTCCCCATCACTTGTATTACCACCTGAGCTCCACCACCTGTCAGATCAGCGGTGACATTCGATTCTTTAGGAGAGTGAAACTGATTTTCAACTGTACATGTGAGGGATCTAGGTTACAAGCTCCTTTTGAGATCTAATGCCTGATGATCTGTCACCGTTTCCCATCACCACCGCCCCCCCTCCATGGGATCATTTAATTCCAGGAAAACAAGCTTAGGGTTCTCACTGATTCTACATTATGGTGAGTTGTGAAATTATTTCATTATATATTAAAATGTAATAATAGAAGTGAAGTACACAATAAATGTAATGCACCCGAATCATCCCAAAACCACCACTGCCCCCTCTGCCAATCTGTGGAAACATTGTCTTTCCTAAAACCAGTCCCTGGTGCCAGAAAGGTTGACACCACTGCATTCTCCTTACAACAGCACTCTTTCTAATTGGGAGCTAAATGATGTTTATAGTTTTTTTTGGTGTTTTACGTATATGTGTCTTCTAATTCACAAAAATGGTATTGGGTTATAGGACTTACTTAGTTTCTGAATTTTTCGCATCTGGTATGATATTTTTGAAGTCTATTTACATGGCTATCTGCTTCTTTTGTTTCTTGCTTCCAACTGCTACATGGTATTCCATAGTTTGCATCTACCACCTTTTATTTATCCATTCTTCTAAGCATGTAAACTCAGAATACCTCTAATTTGCCGCTGTTTCAAATAGCATCATCATGAATATAAAGAATACTATTGTAATATAAATATTACATGGTAGTTTGTTGGGTTTGCCTGCTTGGTTTCTTTAAAAAAGGAGCACAAATAAGTTGTTCTTTTTGTAAAAAAAAAAAAAAAAGTATTTCTTTACGTGCTTGTTATAGCAGTTGAATTTAGTCAGATTAAGATAAATATGAAATTAATATTGACATATGGAACAAGTTTACAAATATTAAGATATTTGATTGTAATACCTAGTTTTCAGTGAGAAAAACCAAAGTATATTGTGTGACATAAGGAATGAATGTAGTCAGTATTTTAAGTATGATTTCATTTCTATATATCTTTCTTATGAACTGCAAATAATAGTAACAATTTAAACAACAAGATGCCATATATATAATACATATATATCTATATATATGTATGTATATGTAGTTACAGTAAAACAATAAGCCTAACAAATAAACATCAAGCTTGGGAGTACTAGGCAGTGGAATAAAAAATATAAGAAAGAACATTAAAAGGATAGGTGCAAATAGTGGAATGGATTTTCTTGAAAAACAGGTAAACAAAAAAGTGGAAAACAACTCAGCCTGACTTTATAGAAAAGCCTAAATTTTCTATCCTGCACAGTACAGTATAGTAGATAGCTTGTACCAACCCTAATGAGCAATCGTTGGTTAGGAAGGTTGTGGGCAGAATATGAGTGGAAGTGTTTTGTTTTGTACATGGCAGGATATTAGGATTTTCTTTTATTAAAATTTTAATATACATTAAAATGCTTTTTTCCAAAATTGCTTGTTAAATGTCTTAACAGCACCTAAGAAATGCAAGCCATAAGAAATATATTATAGAAATATGGTATGACCAGGGAACCACAGGTTGGATAATATTTAATGTTTGGGGCCAATTGATTAGTAGTGGTGTTAAAGGGTCAGTAACTTTTGTCACGTATGCCCTCTCAGTGCCTCAATAGTTCTTCTTTACATTACCCGGTGCCCCTGTTGTTTCTCAGATTGCTATAGTATAGTATCAATAATTATAATTTATTCTCTTCGCTGTTCCTGTTCTGTCCTGTGTTGTCCGGTCCCATCCTGTTCCATCCACCTATCCTGTTGAATCCTGCGCTTTGCATTAATATGTTCTTATTTATCAAAAGTCTAGAAGAAAAGGGATCAGCAGCTTAATACCCTTCTTCTGAAAGATTCCATTCAAAGCCATTGAGTATTTTCAAGGTAATTTTTAAAAGTTTATCACCCATTTTCCAGTATGAACATAATGCTTACCATTAGGGAAAAAATGAAAAATGCACAAAAGCAGAAATGGAAAATTTTTAAATATCATCACTATTTGAAGTTAATCATATTCTTCAAATTTTATTTTGAAGACTTGCTCCACTTTATTTTCTTAAGAAACATGTTTTTTTCTTATAGCTTTTTAATATTTACTAATTGTTTTCATATTATAGAAAATAGAGGAAATGAAAAAAATGTTATATATATATCATCGCTCACACATAACCACCATTAACATTTTGGTGCATTTCCTCAGTCCAAGTTTTTTATTTTTTTAAGTAGCAATATGATCATTCAGAATCAACAGTTTTGTTTCCTACTTTAAAATGTAGTGTATCACATTAGATTTATCTCTGTTGTCACAAACTCGTTGTTAAGCATATGTTGGTTATTTTTAATATTTCACTGAATAAACAAAACACAAAACTTAAACATTTTCATATTTCTGGAAATGCAATTGGCTTCTGTTATTTCACTGACCTGGAAAATGCAGTGAGAAACGTCATTGTACAGAATGCCCTCTGTTTTCATATGTCCTTTGGATATGTTATTCGATTTTTCAAAGTATATTAACCCATTTAATTTATTTCATTATGACTTTGTACTGCTTATTTATCCATTGAATTCTTGGTACTTAATTACTAAAATATATTAAATTTCAAAAGAAATACCTGATTTTGTATATTAAGCACTGATAATACAATAGAAAAAATTAGAAACTTCTTTCCACATCTTAGAAGTAACCACCTGTATCTATTTCATTTATGTTTATGTCTATATATCAATGCTTGTATATGTAAATACACATATTTATGTGTACATATTATTAATTCAGTAATATAGGATGGCTATTACTATTTCATTCCCATTGTGTGAGGCTAACTTATTTTATCTTTAATGACTACATAGTGCATCATAACGCCATAATGTGAGCCATAATTTATTTTGCGTTTCTCGATTGTTGGATAACTTTAATTCCTTTTTTTGGTATTACAGATCATAGGGCAGGGAATATCCTTGTACAATTAGAAAAGTGTTTCTGTATGCCATTTTACTTTTTGAAGAAATTCCAAGATGTGATGCATTGATCATACTCAGTATTAGCTTTTAGAGAAAAAAAAGATTAAATTTGAATTACATTTTCTGTTTTATTACAAACCTTTGTCTTTGTAAAAATGTGGCACTGCTGTTGTAAAACTTTTATTTGTAACATTTGGAGACTATACAGTGATTGTCAGTTGGAGAAAAGAGGACTACAAATATGTCATCTTATGTTTGATTTAATTTATTAGATCGGTGCAAAGTAACTGTGGTTTTTGCCATGGAAAGTAAAAACTGCAATTAATTTTGCACCAACCTAAATATTATTTTCCCTACAACTGAACTAGTGTGGTCTACCACGTGTTGGCCCATTAAACTTTGTGAAGAGTTTGTCAGAAGAATCTTAACATGTATATATCAGGATATTTAAGAAAATAGTTTTTATCAAACTATCCATTCATTTGGTCCATATTAACTGAGTACCCACTGTGTTAGGCATTTTGGCTTTCTTTGCACATGGAATTCTTTGTCTTTAAATCGATAGCTTATTTTGGAGGCAGTGTTTTATTTTTTTCCCAAAGGAAAGACTGGAAGAGTGTCGACTTCATTTAAAAGTTGAAAGTCATAGTTAAAAGACATACCGAATTAGCTAAGATTGCTAGTGTTTTGAGGACAGAGATAGAATTTAAAGATAATTTTGTAGATTCAATTAGTAAGAGTTAATAAGAAATAGGATTGAGTTCAGAGGAGTAAAATAGACAATATGTTTAAGTAGGATATGCTTAGGAGACATGAGAAAAAAATTGTTATATTGAATATCCTATATTCACTATATGAGTTTTAATACATATCATTATGGATAGTCTGATTAAAATTCTAATCAATGAGGAGGTATCATTGCTATTTCTGTTTTCCCTTAATTTTTTTTGTTTGTTCAGGCCACTAGTATATCTGTTTTGGCTTCTAATTTTCAGAGGAATATTGAAAAATTAAAAATGGTTTAAAGATAAAGAGGATTGAGACAACATTTTGGAATGATTGTTTTTGATGAGGAGTAGCAGAGAGGTAACTAAACACTCAGCAATTGTGATCAGATGTGCTGGACCCATGATGTAGGAGAGACAAGGCCTCTTTCAGCTGTCCAGTCAACCGTGCTCTGCAAAACACGTTCAGCTTCTCCATGCCTTCTGTGCACAGATAATTTCTGTAGAAGGAGGAAGATGTAAGAGTGATATAAAATCAAATGCTCTGTAACTTTCGAAACCTTGTTGTTGGGCATTAGAAAGGTGTATAGAATAAGGGATGGGCCTAAATATTGATAGGAACTTAATAGGTGAACTAAAAAATTATTTCCACTTCAATAATGTTTTTCAGCCAAAGAGGTCAAACCATTTTCACTTGGTACATTTCTGTAAGGAAAAGTGACGGCAGTGTTTACTATTGTTTAAATTTTTCAGTTCTAGGTTCTGGAGACAAGTGGCCTTGGTAGAGGTCACAGGTATTAATTGTGAGAAAAATTTCATAACCTTTTTCACCTGGTGAACTGTTCACTAGACAATATTGTCCTTAGAAACCCCTGGAAGTGTTAATATGCAATTCTGAATCCCATTTCTGTTGAACTTTAACTTTGCCAGATAGACACAGAGTCTAGAAGTGAATGTTTTCTGCCCTCTGTGCTTTTGGCACAGGAAATACAAGGTAGACAAAATGGTGACAAAAATATCATGTTATAATATTGCTTTCTTCTCTCTAATAGCTATGTGTCCTTCTGACTTAATAGCTTTTCTAGGGAAAAGCCACATTCCTACTGAAAATGGAAGAATGCCATTTTTAGAAAGGGTAGATCAAACCAATAGAAAAGATTTGAGTTAAGCTTAAGGAAATCTGGATATAAAGTCAGAATGAACTATATATTTTTAGTAGTCCCTTTAGTTTTATGAAAAAAAAATTTCACCATATTTTTCTTTAGAATTGATACTGTCTTTTGGAGACAGCATTAAGAAAAAGCAGATTATAGATGAGAAGATAGGTCAACTTAGTCAAAAATTACATCACAGTTAAGTCTCCAGGGAAGCTAGTTGACAGAAATGAGCTGGGATCCTTTGGAATGAACTGTAGTTTATTGTGGCATTAAGATACCTACATGAGCTTTTGGTTAAAGCCAAGAGCACTGAATTGGTAGTTTCTTTTCAGAAATTTTTTAAAAGAAATGATTACTTCAATTATTGTTAACCATTTACTGATTACCCATGACATGTTCTTCATCATTGTTTTCACATGAAACCTTATCAAAATAATCTTATCAAAATAGTTAGGTAATAAAGACCAGGTGCAGTGGCTCATGCCTGTAAACCCAGGACTTAGGGAGGCCAAGGTGGGCAGATCACTTGAGGCCAGCAGTTCAATATCAGCCTCACCAACTGATGAAGAAGAAGAGACTGATGAAACCCTGTCTCTGCTAAAATACAAGAAATTAGCAGAGTGTGGTGGTATGCACCTGTAATCTCAGTTATTTGGGAGGCTGAGGCAGGAGAATAGCTTGAACCCAGGAATCAGAGGTTGCGCTGAGCCAAGATGGCACCACTGCATTCCAGTCTGGTTGACAGAGACTCCGTCTCAAAAAAATAAACCAAAGACCAAATAAATAAACAAACAAAAAAAACCCCCAAAACAAGCAAAAAAAAAAAAAATAGGTAATAAGCTTTGTAACTAACCCTTCACTGAATACGTCAGTTTTATTCTTAAGTGCAGTCTTGCTCCCATGGAATGTCTATCATATTCTAAATTTACATCCCTATTATAATTTATTAATGGTATTAACTAAACATTTGAATTAGGACTATAATTTTGACTTATATGCATAGGAAAAATAATTTTTTTCTGATTTTCTGCCATAGACCCTTTTGATTGCTATATAGACAATAAAAATATGCTTACCATAGCCTTGGAAAATTGTACAGCCTACTTCATGGCGTTTCTCTTTTTATTCATGTATCTGTCTCATGATTATTTTTCTTTGACTTTCATTGCTCAGAACATATTTTCCCCAAAGAGTACTTATTAGAAACAATTTTATTTACTAATAACCATGCATCTTTGAGGTCCTCAAAGGTAAGAGGCAGTTTGGGCTTTGCCACTTCCCCATGCAGCCCCTTGCTAGCTTTATGTGGAAAACAATGAGATGAATAGGTAAACCAGTATGATAGGAAGAATTAAGTGCTCTAGGAGAGATACGGTGAAGGCAAAAGGAAACACTGAGAAAGATGCTCCACTTTTGTCAAATAATATATAAAAGAGAAATTTGGAGAGTTGTAAATGAGGGGAGAGAGAGGGATATGGGCCCTAGCAAACCCTTACAGAGAAAGTGACACTGGGGCCACTTTCTTAACTTTCTTCTGTAACTGAAAGATTAATAGAGTTCATCTGGTAGTTACCATGGGGGTTGGAAGAGGTACAGTGTCACCACAGATAGAAGGAATAGCAACAGTCTGAGCTGTGGATCTGTAGTGTCAACTGAGATAGGTAGTAACAATTTGGGTTAGCTCATCTTCATAATGCATCTGGGAGCTAAACTGAGGCATTTAATATGAAAGGATATGTAACCAAGTGGTCTAAGGGTGTCATCAGTTGGGCCTGTTTATGGACTTGTAATATAATTTGGGACCAAAACCAAAAAAAGCAGGTGGGACTAGATCATCTATGCAGTCTCATACAAAAGCTACAGTGGCTTTGAAAATTTTCTTTAACTGGGTGCTGTTGCAGAGGAAATCCCAGCCTCTGAACTGATGGGGTAGAGTGAAGGGTGGAGGCAGAGCTGCTGAGCCTGAACAACAGGGTAGAAAGAGTATGTCCTGAGTTCTGATTCCAGATCTGAACTAGATTTCCTGGGTAATCACTTTCGGTATTCTCTTTTTCTATAATAAGGGCATTGAAGGATCATCTCTTAGCCTCATTCATTCATCCATTCATCGAACATATATTTAATGAACATATGCTAGTTGCCTAGAACTTTCTTTGAATTCTTTACTTGCAGGTGAGTGAAATAAAGCTCCGTTTATATAACTACAATGGGAATATCACCTTCCAAAGCTGTGGCTGGAAAGGCAGCCTGGAGATTTGCAGGAAGCCATGCCATAAGTGCATTTAAATTCTGAAACTAGTTTAAGCTTGTGGATGGCCAGGAGCACCAGGATGATGATAATAACTTCTGTTGACTTATTATATGTCAGAGACTGCATTACATACTATATATACTGACTTAATACATCCAATAACCCTCTGGGATAGGTATATTATTATCATGTTTTTTTTCATTTTGCAGATGAGGAAGATGAGACAGATAAGGTAACATAGTTACCTAAGACCACGGAGCTAGTAAAGGGGCTTTAAATTCAGGTTTGTCTGACATCAAGTTGTCTTCTAAAACAGTGATTGATAATCCTAGCTGTATGTCCTCAGAACCGCACCTGAGACCTAAGGAATCAGAACTTCAAGAAAGTGCAGTAGTAGAAAATGGTTTATTTTAAAATCGTCTATCAGGTAATAACTATGTACAGTCTAACTTGAGAAGGCTTTGTCAAGATTTACATAAAAGTAGAGGAAAATTTGTTGATTGGGTAACAGTATAAGCAACTGAAAGAATAAGAAAGTATGGAGATTTGGAAAGAGCACTAGACAAGGTGTCTGAATTTGCAGCTCTGTTCTGGGAAGTGATGTGTTGTTAGAGAATTGACATAGATCATGGAGAGGAGACCTGGGTTCACATTCTTGCATCTTTACAAACTAGCAGTGTAAACAGAGGCAAAAAGAAGGTTGAACTGTATGACTTGTAAAGTGCCATGAAAGAACTATAGATTTTTGATTCTACAGCATGAAATAATTAGGCTTTATATAGGCATCATTTGGTTTGATTAAAATTTTCCTTCAGATATAAGAGTTCATAAAATTGACCTTAATGAGCATGAATTTACATATTTTTAGACAAACACAAATACAAAATCAGAATTTTAAAATATTTTGTAAGCTTTAAGGTTTTTTTAATTTTTAATACTAACTTCGTAATTGTTGACTCACCAAGATGCACCTAGAAAAATGACCAATTACTCAAACTAACTTCTCTGACCTTTTCAAATCCCTTTTAAAAATAGATTAGTGTAGATATTTACATGTAGAATATCATCTTATGTTCCCTTAATTTGTTGAGATAATTCCCAGTTGAGAGCAAAATATTTATTTGAAAGTTAATTTACCAAAACAGGTAGTTTGCAAGTCTTCTCTAGAGTCAGCTATGTTAGGATTTGGTACATTTTAATAGTTTTGCCAAGAACTTGGATGAAGATGTGGAAAATATAAATGTAAAGTTTTCTGGCCTTGTGTGGTGGCTCACTCCTGTAATACTAGCACTTTGGGAGGCTGAGGCTGGAGGATCAATTGAGGCCAGGAGTTTGAGACCAGCCTAGGCAAAATAGCCAGATAAAAAAAAATTAAAGAAATTAGCCATGTGTGGTAGCATGCACCTGTAGTCCCAGCTACTCTGGAGGCTGAGGTGGAAGAATCATCCGAGCCCAGGAGATCCAGGCTGCAGTTAGCTGTGATTACCCCACTGGACTCCAGCCTGAGGGACAGAATGAGATCCTGTCTCTAAAAATAAATAAATAAATGACAGTCAAATAAAATTTCCAGCAGAGATAAAGATGAGAGGGAAAAATATAAGAATATAGGATTCACAACCAATATGATAAATGGGTTAATTCTTGCATTTATGTACCTTCTGTTACCCACCCCAATTTTTTTCTTTTGGGTGTAACATAAAGAGATCATTGTTTAATAGGAAATTCATGTGAAGAAAACCTATATGTTGCAAACTCAAGATGACCCTTTATGTGACATGATTTCCCTAAATGATAACACAGTCTTAAAAGGAGCAGATAGCATCCATAGTCACAGAGATGGTAGTCTTCAGCACTGCTCTGGGCAATGAGCTTTTGTTAAGAATGTGCTGAATATTGGTGCATAAAGATGATGAATGAGTCTTAAAATTATATGAAGAATTGTAAAGGCAACTAATTATATTTAGCATGGACAAAGCAAGCTTGGGTTAGGAAATTATACCACTTTTATCTTCAGGTTTTGAATGTCTGTCTTTGGAAAATTATTATGCAGAGTAGCTCTATGGGTAGAAGTTAAAGAGACACAGATTTCCTCTTAGTGTAAGAAAACAGAATAGAACAGTGGGGCATCCTGTTGTCTCTGGAAAAACTCAGAGTGTAGGTTACCTTTGGTTGGAGACTGGCAGAGAAGGGGTGTAAACAGTGGGTGGGAAGTAGGATATGAGCTAGGCCCTTTCAGTTTTTTTCAGAATTATATGTTTTAGTATTTAGCAAAATAAATTTACAGATAAGTAAAATATTTAGTCAAAATGGAATCCCTTCTATATGTAACTCACACATAACTAACTTGAAATGTAGTCCTTGTCTCTAACAGAATTTTACTGGTGTGATGATTAACTATACAAAGTAATGTAATTGCCAAAATTACTTCCTTACAATCTGTTGTCCACATTTCATTGAGAATAATCATTACCGAATACTAATCTCTTCATGCCACTTCCTGGCTTAAAACACAATCATTCTGTGCTATGGACTGAATATTTGTGTCCCTCTCAAATTCATATGTTGAAATCCTAACAGTGAAGACAATAGTATTAGGAGGTGGAGGCTTTGGGTGATTTGGTTATTAGGTCATGAAGGTAAAGCCCTCATGACTGGGATTAGTGCCCTTATAAAAGAGGCATCAGAGGGCTAGTTAGCCACCACGTGAGGATACCAGCAGAAGGCATAGTGTATGAGGAAGTAGGCCCTAACCAGACACTGAATCTGCCTTGATCTTGAACTTTTAGCCTGCAGAACAGTGAGAAATAAATGTTTGTTGTTTTTAAGCCACCCAGTTTATGGTATTTTCTTAAAGCATCCAGAGCAGACGGAGAGGGACCTGCACTGATTTTAAGATAAAGACACATTCTTAATGTAACATACAAAGTCCAGCAAGTTCTGCCTTGACCAGCTTCTCCAGCTTTATGTTGTAATACCCTCCATTTCCAAGCCAACCATATTGGCCTACTATTTATTTCTTATATGTATACCATATTTCCATTTGCTACACTTCACTTTTCATGCTGCTTTTTTTCCTGCATGGATGTCCTTCTTATTTCTAGCTGACTTCTAGTTTTATTCTTCAGATCTCAGTTTACTTTTTACTTTTCATCAATCAGGGAAGGCTTACTGAACTTCCCATTTAGATCTGATTTCCTGTTACACGTATCCATACTGTTTCTCATTTATCACTGTTACAAATTATATTTGCCTATCAAGTTATTTGATTAATGTACTTCCCCTTCTAAAACATAAGCAGCCTAAGAGGAAAGGAATTTTATGTTTTTAGTTCACTATTGAACTCCTGGGGCCCCACAATATGTGCCTATCACAATAAATATGTGTTCAATTGATAATATAAGTGGAACAGTGGAACAGAGAGTACTTACTTTAAAAATACAGAATAGAATGTTTAGTGAAAGGTTGTGATACAGTGACCGTATGGCAATAAGTTAATTCTATATACTGCCTGAAATTTTTAGACTGTTATTTTCACAAAAGCCTTAACAGCTAGGATTATGTTATGTTTTATAGGTAGAAAATTGTGTCCCTCTCAATTAACTATTTCAAGATTAATATTTGTTAAGTAGAGTATTTAAGATAAGAAACTGTTTGAGATTTTAAAAAATAACCATATACTTGGTATACTTAGATATTGTGCTCTTTAATAATTTGCTTTAAATGGCATTTACAATATATTTTTCTATAGGATTGTCCTGGTTCAGGCTAGTGTAACTAAATACCTACCGTAGACTAGGCAGCTTAAAACAACAAACATTTTTTTGTGCCTGGGAAGTACAAGACTACAGTGCCAGTAGATTCAGGGTCTGATGAGGGCCCTCTTCCTTGTTTACAGGTGGCTGCGTTTTTGCTGTATCTTAACCTGGTGAGACAAGTAGACAGGGTACTCTGGTGTCTTCCTCTTCTTCTTTTTTTTTTTTTTTTTTTTTTGAGACCGAGTTTCGCTCTCATTACCCAGGCTGGAGTGCAATGGCGCGATCTTGGCTCACCGCAACCTCCGCCTCCTGGGTTCAGGCAATTCTCCTGCCTCAGCCTCCTGAGTAGCTGGGATTACAGGCACGTGCCACTGTGCCCAGCTAATTTTTTGTATTTTTAGTAGAGACGGGGTTTCACCATGTTGACCAGGATGGTCTCGATCTCTTGACCTCGTGATCCACCCGCCTCGGCCTCCCTCCTCTTCTTATAAAGGCACTAATCCTATCATGGGGACTCCAATCTCCCGACTTCAACTACCTCTAATTTTGTATTAAAGGCTGTAACTCCAAATACCATCACATTGGGGACTAGGGCTTCAACAAATGAATTTTGGAGAGAAATGGCATTGAGTTAATCACAAAGACTAAACTATGTTTTTTTAATATGTATCATTTAAAATCTATCTGTAGTTTTAATAATTACATATGGAATCCTCAGTTAATTGTGTATCTTAGACCGCTTGACAGGTGGGACCTGAAACTTGAAAATAACACTTCCATCTAGTAGCAACTGACCTTATTAAATTTAAAAAACTCTGGAGTAGCTGGGGAGGGTAAAACAAATCATTCACATAGGATGGGCTGGACACATAAAGCAGTCATTTTTTAAAAATAAATAATTGAAGTAACTGATGCTTATGAAGCTCATGGATTAATAATAATCAAACAATATACTTAGCTATTAGAATATTGTCCATGTAGCAACTAGATAAAATGTTTTCTTACAATCTTGACACTTAAAAATTGGTCCATCTCCATTTTCCTCACACCACTGCTTCTGAATGAGAACGTTTTATGCCCTGAGCAGCTAGTAAAACCAAGTTTTCTTCTTAGTTTGAAAAGCAAAGTATATTCAAGAACAAACATGCATGAGGAAGTGGGTTCTTGATAAAATTTCCAGTTGGATTTTGCAGAATCGTAAAGAAATTGAATGCTAAAATAAGCTCCATTTATCCCAAGGGGACGCTTAAAGCCACTTTGAATTAAATTACTGTGGGATTTAATGTAAACACAAAATAAAATGCTTCCAGACATGCAATATATATAGTTAGACAATGAAGATACATAAAGTTTTTCTTTAAAGCATTGAATTTCAAAGGAAATATGGATGATTTATTTCTATGTCTTAAGTCTTGAACTATTGTCATAGATTTTAGCCGATATATTTTAAATTAACTATTGTTCAGATACATTAAAACTATTGTTCAGATACATTAACTATTGTTCAGATACGAATACAATTGTCATCTATAATCCTTTGAGCTAAAATGTTCTTATCCTATGCAAATGCCAGATCAAAAGAGATATTACTCTCAAATGATAATTATGTGAGCTGAGAAAATTATATTTTACCTTTTTTAGATAGTCCAGAGAGTATTATATCTATTTGTCCACTTACTGATATATTCATTAAACTATATCCCTAAGGTGTTCCAACTTATGATGTAGAAATAGCCTAACTGGACATATTAATTGCTTTTTATATCAGTCAATGAAAATTACTGCTTTCCTGAAAACACTGTTTATTATCCTGTCTCCCTTTCAGGAACTATAATTCATATGCTGACAAGAAACTCAAAGTTGGAATTTTGCCAGCAGTAAAGTTGGAAATATCAAGGGTATGAACAAGTCCAAGATAAGCATCTGCCTTATGCATATCCTTAGTCAGTGTCATTAAAATAGAGTTGTTTGTGGCCTAATTTCAGGGAAACTATACAGATAGGACACCATCTCTTGTTAGATTTTTATACAGTATTCATATAAAAAGTGTGGATAGTACCAGACAACAATAGCTAGACTTGCTAGTGACAAGTTAGTAAGAATATGATTCAAACTTGGTTGCCAAAACGTATTGCATCAATACCAAAGGGGACTGTTTCTTTGAAAATTATGTTGTGTAATGTGATTATAATTAGTTTCTGTGAAGCACAGCTGATCTGGCATGTAGAATTCAGTGGTAATCCAGAAAATAGTGTTATTATTATTATTCATAGGAAGTCTTGCTATATGACAGGCATTGAATTAAACAATTTCCATGCATAATTATTTTTATTTGTTTATATTAAATGGACAGAATCTGATTACTAATATTCCTCAGTTCTTATCCCAATTTGTTAATTCAGGCATGACCCTCCTTTTTTTATACAAATTACTTTTGATATAATGAATATCCATAGATACACCTAGAATTAGAACATTATGAATAATTTACTTCTATACATTTGTTTATCTCATCATATGTCTATCTTTTTCTTCCCTCTTCCTGCAAGAGATTACCACTATTGTGAATTTTGAGTTTCTCTGGCATTGAAAAAAGAAGTTTTGTTTTGCCTATATATTTAATGTATTACTTGTTTTGATTGATTTTGAGCTTTTTATGTCTTGAGAAATCTGTGCTTATGTTAATGTCCAAAAGATTCATATATTATGTTCTATTAAATGTTTTTAATTTTGATTTTGATATTTAAGTTCTTAACTATTCAAGAACTAATGTTTTGGGGTGGTTTGAAACAAGGATATTATATGATTTTTTTTCCTTATGATAACCAGTTTTTTCCTTCATCGAGTAGACTCTTCTTTCCCCATTAATCTGACATGCCATCTCTGTCACATATCATAGTTGAATATCTATGTGGTTATTTATGGGTCTTTGTTTTGTTCCATTGGTCAGTTTATCTATACACAGGAAACATATTAGAAATTACTGTAACTTTATAGTAAGTTCTGTTATGTGGAGACCAAATTATTTCTTTTTTTTAGTGTTTTACTTTGTTTCTGCTGCTTTGCATTTCTGCATACACTTTTTTTTTTTTTTTTTTTTTTGGGACGGAGTCTTGCTCTGTTGCCCAGGCTGGAGTGCAGTGGTGCGATCTCAGCTCACTGCAGCCTCTGCCTCCCGAGTTCAAGCAATTCTCCTGCCTCAGCCTCCCAAGTAGCTGGGAGTACAGGTGCATGCCACCACACCTGGCTAATTTTTGTATTTTTAGTAGAGACGGGGTTTCACCATGTAGGCCAGGATGGTCTTGATCTCCTGACCTTGTGATCCACCCATCTCAGCCTCTCGAAGTCTTGGGATTGCAGGCATGACCTACTTCGCCCAGCCTCTGCATACATTTTAAAGTCAACTTGTCAAGTTTTATGAAGAAAACTTATTGGAGTTTGATTGGAGTTGCACTGAGTTTATAAATCAATTCTGAGAGATTGGCATCTTTACAATATTAAATCTTCCTACATGAAATACGGTGTATTATTTATCTACTTAGCCCTTCTCTTAGGTGCCTTTTGTTCTTCATTTTTACATGTGTCTTGTGCTTTTTCTGGTTAAGTTTGTTACTTAACAATTTACATATTTTATTGCTTTTATAAAATAAAATCTTGAAAATATGTTTTTAAAAATATTTGTTGCTGTTATATAGCAATGTAGTTAACTAGCTTTCTTCCTTCCTACTCTCCCTTGTTCCCTTTCTTTCTTTCTTTTTCCTCTTTTTTCCTCAAAAGTAGCAGATTAAAACAAAAGTTTGCTAAGGATTGCACTTATTGAATAGAAAACATTTTGGAGACATGTTACAAATAGTTTGTGGCTCCTCACATAGTGGTATTATGTTATCTCTTGGCAGATGAGTAATGCAAACATTAGAACATTCAAATAATTTTTCCATAACTTGAAAGAGATAATAGTGGGATTTTACTGGTCAATTTTACTTTAAAACCTGTGACTTATAAGATGTTCTCTAATGAGGTTTTGTTTCCCTCATTCCACTTTCTTCTCTTCCACAATGTCAATATCGGATTTAAATTTTTTTTTCATATTTTTTTAAACTTTTATTTTAGGGTTAGTGCTACATGTACAGGTTTGCTATAGGGATAAACCGTGTTTCTTGGGGGTTTAGTGTACAGATTCTTTCTCACCCAGGTAATAAGCATAGTACCAGTTAGATAGTTTGTTGAACGTCACCCTCCTCCCACCCTCTGCTCTCAAGTAGACCCCGGTGTCTGTTCCATTCTTTACGTTCCTGTCTGCTCAATGTTTAACTTTCAATTTGTAAATGATAACATGTGCACAACATTTGGTTTTCTTTTCCTGTGTTTTAGGATAATAGCTTCCAGCCCCATTCATATTTCTTGCAAAGGACATGATATTATTTCTTTTTTATGGCTGTGCAGTATTCCATGCTATATATGTGCCACATTTTCTTTATCCAGTCTGTCATTCATGAGCATTTAGGTTGATTCCATGCTGTGATAATGTATGTGTATATGTGTCCTTATGGTAGAATGATTTATATGTTTTTAGGTATATATTCAATCATGGAATTGCTAAATCAAATGATAGTTTTGTTTTAAGTTCTTTGAGAAATTGCAAAACTATTTTCCTCAGGGGCTGACCTAATTCACATTCCCATGAACAGCATGTAAGTGTTCCCTTTTCTCTGCAACTTTCCCAGAATCTGTTGTTTTTTGACTTTATAGCCATTCTGACTGGTGTGAGATGGTATCTCATTGTGGTTTTGATTTGCATTTCTCTAATAATTAGTGATGTTGAACTTTTATTCATATGCTTGTTGGTTACATTTATATCTTCTTTGGAAAAGTGTCTTTTTATGTCATTAGCCCACTTTTTAATGAGATTGTTTTTTGCTTATTAATTTGTGTAAGTTTCTTGTAGAATCTGTGTATTAGACCTTTGTCATATGCATGGTTTGCAATATTTTCACGCATTCTGTAGGTTCTAGTTTGTTGTGCAGAGGCTACTTAGTTTAATTAAATTTCTTTTTTTTTTTTTTTTTGAGATGGAATCTCACTCTGTTGCCCAGGCTGGAGTGCAGTGGGGTGATCTCAGCTCACTGCAGCCTCTGTCTCCCAGGTTCAAGCAGTTCTCTGCCCCAGCCTACCAAGTACCTAGAATTACAGGTGCCCACCACCACACCCAGCTAATTTTTGTATTTTTGTAGAGATGGGGTTTCACCATCTTGGCCAGGCTGGTCTTGAACTCCTAACCTTGTGATCCACCCACCTTGAACTTCCAAAGTGCTGGGATTACAGGCGTGAGCCACCGCAGCCAGCTCTAATTAGATCTTATTTGTCCATTTTCATTTTTGTTGTAATTGCTTTTGTTGTCTTCATCATGAAATCTTTACCAAGGTCTGTGTCCAGAATGGTATTTTTCCTAGATTATCTTCTAGGGATTTTGTAGTTTTAGATTTTACATTTAAGTCAAATCTTTCATTCATCTTGAGTTGATTTTTATATTGCTTTAAGGAAGGGGTCCAGATTAAATCTTCTGCAAATGGATAGCACCTATATTGGTGCTAGGAGGATATAGTTATAGTTATCCTAGCACCATTATTTCCTATTGCTTGCTTTCGTTGACTTTGTCAAAGATCAGATAGTTGTAGGTATTTCTGGGCACTCTTTTCTGTTCCATTAGCCTATGTGTGTGTTTTTGTATCAGTACCATGCGCTTTGGTTACTGTAGCCTTGTAGTATAATTTGAAGTCAGGTAATGTGAGGTATCCGGCTTCATTCTTTTTGCTTGGTATTGCTTTGGTTATTTGGGCTCTTTTTTGGTTGCATATGAATTTAAAATAGGTTTTTCTAGTTCTATGATGGCTGACATTGGTAGTTTGATAGGAATGGTACTGAATCTGTAAATTGCTTTGACCAGTATGCCCCATTTTAACTATATTTATTTATGAACATGGAATGCTTTTTGGTTTGTTTGTGTTATTTCTGATTTCTTTCAGTAGTGTTTTGTAACTCTCTTACAGAGATCTTTCACTTCCCTGGTTAGTTGTATTTCTAGGTGTTTTATTATATTTGTAGATATTGTGAATGGGATTGTGATCTTAATTTGGCTCCCAGCTTGGACAATGTTGGTGTACAGAAATGCTACTAATTTTGGTACATTTTTTTTTTAATCTTTAAACTTTACTGAAGTTGTTTATCAGAGCTAGGAGCTTTTGGGCAGAGATTATGGGATTTTCTAGGCATAGAATCATATCACCTGCAAACCAAGATCATTTGAATTCCTCTATTCCTATTTGGATGTCTTCAAATTTTTTTATTAGCTGATTACTCCATCTAGGGCTTCCTGTATTATGTTCAATAGACGTGGTGAGAGAGGGCATCCTTGTCTTGTTTTAGTTCTCAAGGGAAATGCTTACAGCTTTTCCCTTTTTAGAGTGATGTTGGCTGTGGGTTTGTCATAGATGGCTCTTATTATTATGTCTTCCTTCAACACCTAGTTTGTTGAAGGTTTTTAACATGAAGCAATGTTGATTTTTACTGATTCTTTTCTGCATCTATTGAGATGATTATGTTTTGTTTTTTAATTTAAGTTTATGTGATCTGTATACCATTTATTGATTTGTGTATGTTGAGCCAATCTTTGTCTCAAGGATAAAGCCTACTTGATTGTGGTGGATAAGCTTTTTGATGTGCTGGTGGACTTAATTTATTTGTATTTTATTGGGGAGTTTTTATTCTATTTTCATCAAGAATATTGACCTGAAGTTTTCTTTTTTTTGTAGCATCTCTGCCAGGTTTTGATACCAGAATGATGCTAGTTTTGGTACCAGAATGAATTAGGGGGAAGTCCCTTCTCATTTTTTTGGGAGTAATTTCAGTAGGAATGATATTATCTCTTCTTTATATATCTGGTAGATTTTGGCTATGAATCTGTCTGGTCTTGGGATTTTTCTGGTTGGTAGGCTTTTTATTACTGATTCAATTTTGGAACTTAATATGTGGTCTGTTGAGGGTATCAGTTTCTTCCTGGTTCAATCTTGGAGGGTTTATCTTTCCAGAAATTTCTTCATTTCTTGTAGGTTTTCTAATTTGTGTGCATAGAGATGCTCATAATAGTCTCTGACTGTTTTTTGTACTTCTGAGAAGTCTGTGATACTGTTTCTTTTGTCATTTCTAACTGTGTTTATTTGGATCTTCTCTCTTTTTCTGTATTAGTCTAGTTAGCAGTCCATCAATCTAATTTATTCTTTCAAAAAACCAATTTTACTATTTGTTAATCTTTTGTATGATGTTTCCTCTTTCAGTTTCATTCAGTTCATCTCTGATTTTGGTTATTTTTTGTTCCCCTAGGTGTGATGTTAGGTTGTTAATTTGAAATCTTTCTAACTTTTTGATGTGAGTGCTTAGTGCTATAAACTTTCCTTTTTACACTCCTTTAGCTGCGTCCCAGAGATTCTGGTATGTTGTATCTTTGTTCTTCTTAGTTTCACATAATTTTTTGATTTTTACCTTAATTTCATTTTTTATCCAAAAGTGATCCAGGAGCAGGTTGTTTAATTTCCATGTAATTGTGTGGTTATGTGGAAATTAAACCATGGAAATTAAACCTTTATACTAAGATTAAGTATTAAGTTCTGTTTTTATTGCATTGTGGTCCAAAAGTGTGATTGCTATGATTTTAGGTTTTAAATTTTGCTGAAAATTGTTTTATGGCTGAGCATGTGGTCAATTTTAGAATATATGCCATGTGCAGATGAGAAGATTGTAAATTCACTTGTTTTTGGGTGAAGTATCCTGTAGATGTCTGTTAGGTCCATTTGGTCAAAGATCAATATCATGTCTTGAATATCTTTGTTAGTTTTCTGACTCAAGCATTTGCCTAATACTACCAGTGGGGTTTTGAAGTCTCCTGTTATTATTGTGTGGTTATCTAAGTCTCTTCATAGGGATCTAAGAACTTTTTTATGAATCTGGGTGCTCCTGGGTTGAGTTCATATCTACTTAGAATAGTTAGATCTTCTTGTTGAATTGAACCCTTTACCATTATGTAATGCCCTTCTTTGTCTTTTTTGTTCATTGTTGGTTTAAAGTATGTTTTGTTAGAAACTAGAGTAGCAACTTTTGCTTTTTTCTGTTTTCTGTTTACTTGGTAGATATTTTTCCATCCTTTACTTTGAACCTATGGATGTCATTGCATGTAAGATGGGGCTGTTGAAAAAAGCATACAATTGGCTCTTGTGTTTTTTTCCAGCTTGCCACTCTGTGTATTTTAATTAAGGCATTTATCCTGTTTATATTCAAGGTTATTATTGACAGGTATGAATTTGATCCTGTCATCGTGTTGTTAGCTGGTTATTCTGCAGACTTCATTTAATAGTTACCTTATAGTGTCAATGGTCTGTGTACTTAAGTTTGTTTTGTGGGGCTGGTAATGGTCTTTTGTCTTTATATTTAGTACTCCCTTCAGGATCTCTTATAAGGCAGGTCTTGTGGTTAGGAATTTCCTTAGCAATTGCTTGCCTGAAAAGCATCTTATTTCTCTTTTGTTTATGAAGCTTAGTGTGGCTGAATATGAAATTCTTGGTTGGGATTTATTTTCCTTAAGAATACTGAATATAAGCCCCCAGTTTTGTCTGTCTCGTAAGGTTTCTGTGCAAAGATCCACTTTAGTCTGAAAGTATTCCCTTTGTAGTTTGTCTTGCCTTTAACAATTTTTCTTTCATTTTGATCTTGGAGAATCTGATGACTATATTTTGGGGATGGTCATCTTGCATAGGAGCTCATAGGGGTTCTCTGCACTTCCTGAATTTTAGTGATAGCCTCTCTAGCAAGATTGGGGAAGTTTTCATGAATTATGTCCTCAAATATGTTTTCCAATTAGCTTACTCTCTCTCAGGGACGCCAATTAGTTGTAGATTTGGTCCTTTTACTTAATACCATATTTCCTAGAGGTTTCATTCATTCTTTTTTCTTTATTTTTATCTGAGTTAATTTGGAGAACTGGCCTTCAAGCTTTAATATTCTTTCCTCAGCTTGATGTATTCTGCTGTTAATACTTGTGATTGGATTATGAAATTCTAGTAGAGAATTTTTTAGCTCTATCAGATCACTTTAGTTCTTTCTTAAAATGGCCATTTCATCTTTCAGTTCCTGCATCTTTTTATTGCATTTCTTAGTTCCCTTTGATTTGGTTTTGACTTTCTCTTGAATCTCTATGATATTTGTTTCTATCTATATTCTAAATTCTATTTTTGACATTTTAGCCATTTCAGCATAGTTATTGCTTTGGACCTGGTATGGTCCTTTGGAGGTGAGAAGACACTAGATTTTTGAGTTGCCAGGTTCCTTCTCATCTGTGTGGACTGATGTTCCTTAAATCTTTGAAGTTATTGTTCTTCAGATGACTTTTTTTTTTTTAAATTTTATCTTCTTTGATAACTTTAGGGGTTTGGTTGTGGTTTAAGGTAGGTTCAGTAGACTGACTTTATTTCTGGAAGGTTTTAGGGGGCCAAGAATCAACTCAGTACTCCTGGATTGCATGTTTAACTCTAAGGGGCTGTACCAGGATCCCAGCTTTGGTCTCTGGCCCTTTAAGGTTAGGAATCTGATTTGTTGGGGGACTGAGGTATCCCATTCTATTGGTCACAACTCTACAATGCTTCTGCTGGCAGGATTCACTCCTACTGGCTTGGGTGGGGCACCGGTGGGAGTGAGCCTGCAGTGGTTCTGTGTATGCTCGTGCCTATGGCAGCAGCAGTGTGGCTGGTGTAGGGGGGTGGCAGAGGCAGAGTTGCCAGCATCCATGTATGCATTTGTGCTGGTGGTGGCGGTGCAGCAGGGTGCTCCTCTGTCAGCGGGGGTTGGACAGTGAGCTCTGCTTGCACCAGCTGTGGTGGCACAGTGGGGTGCAAGTACACACATGTACTGGCTGAGTAAGAGAGGAAGGTCTGCCCACGTGGGGAGACTGTAGTGGGACAAGGCTGCAGGTTGGCTAGTGTGCATTGTCAGGGGCTGGTCTACTGGAACTCTCCAACAGTCAGGCATGGTCTTCCAGTGAAGGAGTTACGATGATAACCCCAGGGAAGCAACTTGGTTGGGCATCAGAGGCTGTGATTCAAGCAGGTATAGCCAGGCTGGGGCCCCAGGAGAGGCCAGCAGACACAGGATGTGCACTTCGGACTGGTCCCATCCCATTTGCAACACCGCAATGCTCTGTTCAGGCCTGACAGTTTCTCAAAGGTTGAAGTCTCTTAGAGGAGCATGGAGAGTGTTGGGGGATGGGCACCCTGGCCATGCTTTACTGCAGCTGTTCTTGTGCCAAATGCCTGGGCTCTACACAGGCTGGAATCCTGTTTCTTCTACCTCTCTGAACAACTCTGTCAGCTCAAGTGTCTGTGGGAGTCATGGGCTCTCTTGCTGCCAGGATTTTTGGAGGTTCCTCGTAAGAACAGACCATTTCTCACATGTTTAACTCACTCCTTCCCCAGGAGCTGCGGGCCAGGAATGAACCCCAGTACTCAGCAGCTCCTTACAGGGTTCCCAGCTTCCTCCTCAAGTTCAGCCCAGTTTCTGCATCCTCTCTTTATCCACTTTCAATGCTTTCCTGCTAAAGATCTGCTCAGAGTTTGCTAGTCTTTCCCATGTCCTGGTCTCTCAGTGTGAGATGTTCCTCCTGGCTGTATCTAGTCAGCCATCTGGGGTCTCGTTCTACTTTCATTTTGAATTAATTTTTAGTCTTTTCAAAATCTGTTATTAGAAATATTTGTGCATTTATATTTGTCAAAATATATGTATTCTAAATTTACTTAATATTTATTTCTATTCATTCATTTATTCACACAAGATTTCTTTTTGAGGCTTGCTTAGATTTACCTTCTTAAACAATTTTAATTTTCAATTATTATATTAATTGTATATATGTATAAAGTACACATGATTTTTTGATACAAACATGCAATGTGTAATAAGAGTAGTTGGGATATCTATCACCTCAACCATTTATCATTTCTTTGTGTTGGGAGAATTGTAATTCCACTCTTTTAGTTATTTTGGAATATACAGTAAATTATTGTTAACTACAATCACCCTATTGTGCTATCAAACATTAGATGTTATTCCTTTTATATAACTGCTTTCATGTACCCATTTCCCATAGCCTCTTCATCTCCCCACTTCCCACTACTCTTCTCAGCCTCTGATAACCATCAGTATTCTCTGTCTCTGTGAGTTCAATTTCTTTTTTTTTTTTAGTTCCCATATGTGTATTCATTCAAGATTTATTGATTGTCCATTTTGAGGGATAGATTTGCCTACAGATTCTGGGAGTAAGAATAATGTAACTAGGAATTTTCTTGAAGTGTCTGCTTTTTGTACAGTGTAGATAGAGAGATAGATAGACAGACAGACAGATAGATAGATAGATAGATAATGACTTCATCTTCTTGATAACAGTGGGAAGTTTTCAGTGACCACTTCATAATATTTTCCATGATACTGCAAGCTGGCCATTTTAAAGTTATTGGTGACATACAAGCTTCACGAATAAAATAACCACAAAGATTGTAAATATTTGAACTAAGTTGAGAGTTGTAACCAAATAAAATACCTATCAGAGTATGGTACATGTGTTTAGAGATTCAATTCAACAAACATTTACTGAATACTACCATTGTGTTAGGGCTGAGGATATACGACTTTAAAAAAAGCATCCTGCCTTTGAAAAACTTACTACCTGGGTGCAGGAAAAGAGTGAAAGGATGAGTAAGCCAGATCCTAGAGTTGAGAGGCAGTTATAAGGAGAAATGAGGTACGCTTGGGGTTTCTGCTTCTCCTTGCAATGTCCTTGTGATAATATATAAGAATCAAGGTAATGCATAGAAGGTCAGAGAAGTTTGATGTCTTATAAGACACAAACACATTAATTCATATAGCAACTAAAGAAGAAATGGTGCTGGCTAGGGCTATAGGGGTAACTTGTAACTAAGTAATAAACTAAAGTAGTCAGGCTTGATGGAAGATGAAAACCAAGACCTTTGTTTAACTAACATACTTTACTGGCAACTAAGCACAATGTATATGGCCTATGGGAGCTATTGGAGCAGACTTTTCTCATGTCTCTCAAGTTAATATTTATCCTTCCATATCCTTCAGTGCATTTTTTGCCTTGGTTTCAACCCTGAGATGAAAGAGTCATAGGGTCCAGGGTACAGAATTCCTTTTCAACTAGTTTGGGCAAGGTATGCAGCTTCTAAGATCCTTGTACAAGTCATCTGTAAAATGAGTATGATAGTTCTTACTCTACAAGGTTTTTGAAAATATTTTCAGTTGTTCATTAAAATGCTTAGTCTAGTGACTGTTCTATATTGAATGATAAAAAAATGGTAAACCTGTTTGTTGTACTTTACTATGTCAGCTTTCTATAGATGAGATATTTGTTGTTTTTGCTTTGTTTGTATTTGTGCCTAGACTATTTGCAGTTGTACTTTAAATATTAAAAAGAGCTATTTTTAAAGCTTTATTTGGCCAGTAAGTTTGGAAATATGCAATTATATTTACTTATCATAATTTAATGGTTGTCATTTTTTCATAACTTGTAAACAGTATAGTTTGGCTAAATAGCCTTAGGTAGTGGTATTCAACCCAGGTGACATATTAGAATCATCTGGAAAGCTTTCAAAAATGTCAATGTTCAAGCACTACCCCAAGTCATTGAATTCAGGATTTCTCATTGTGGGCCTAATTATTATTATTTTGTAGCAGCTCTTCATCTCTGAAATGGCAATTACAACATCTACTCAGCCCGTCAGAGTAGATCTGATGATTACAATAAAAATATATTAAAAAACAATTAATAAAGATAATTAAAATTAAAATGTAAGGTAATATTAAAACATTTTAGAAATATTTACCCTGTTCTTGAGGGATTTAACATTTACTTAGAGAAATAGGTTAAAACATGAAAAATTCAAGGTAACATGTTATACACTAAATGGAAGTACCAGAAGAATTATGCTAGGAATCCCATCCAATCATACTGTGTAGACAATCTTTAATGAATATGAGGCTGTGACCTTCTCTAGTGCTTCTCAAATATTTATACTTCAGCTTTTTTTTGGTGATAAAAGGACAAGAACAATAAACTTTCTGGGACTGGAGAGGGTTATTAGGAGGGAAGTCTTATCTAGGGTGGTTGTCTAAAACTGCTTACCTCAAATGTTCATTTAATCATCAAGTCATTCAATAAAATATTTATTACCTAACACGTGCCTTTTGGACACTTTCTTTTTAAAGGCAACTTAGCAGCAGGATAAAGTTGTCATTAATAGTATAGATGCTGGGACCAGAATATCTGGGCTTGAATTCTGGTTCCACAACTTTCTGATTGTATTATGTTCTGTAAATTCTTAACTTCACGATGACTGAATATTCTTTCTTTTTTAAGAAGGAAGATAATATTGTTAATTACTTCCTAGGGTTGAAGAAAGAGGTTTAATGTATTAATAAGTGTAAATGGATCCAAACCATGTGTGGCTAATAAGACTTAGGTGTACTTTTGTTAACATCTTTGCATTTTTATTCCATTATATTCTTCATTTGTTTTAACATGTAGTGTGTTACGCATGTAGTGTGAATATATGAAGACAATGCTTAAAGTTAGCTATTACCAAATGAAAACAGTGCTTGAAAGAATGGATATATCCTCCTCTCAAGACATAGTCAAATATATGAATCTCAGTTTTTCAAGGCACCATCTTATTTAAGATTGGTCATTTTCAAGAACATGGATTATCTAGAGGATATTATGCTAAGTGAAATAAGCCAGGCACAGAAAGACAAATTCTGTATGACCTTGCTTACATTTTCAATCTAAAAGAGTTAAAATCATAGAAGTAGAGAGTAGAATGGTGGTTACCAGAGGGTGGGGATGGGAGTGGATAGAGGGCACAAAGTTTCAGTTAGCAGAAATAGACCCGGTAATCGACTGCCCAACATGGTGACTATAGTTAATAATAATGTATTGTATTTTTCAAAATAGCTCAAAGTATATTTTATTCTTATTTTTTATTTTTTGAGACAGGGTCTTGACCTGTCACCAAGGTTGGTCTGCAGTGGCATGAACATGACTCACTGCAGCCTCAAGCTCCTGGGCTCAAGCCATCCTCCTGCCACAGTCTCCGGAGTAACTGGTACTACAGGTGCATTCCACCATGCCCAACTAAGAGTGGATTTTAAATGTTCTCACCACATGTCTTGCATCTGTAGTCCCAGCTACTCAGAAGGCTGAGGCAGGAGGATGGCTTGAGCCTTGGAGGATAAGGCTGCAGTGAGCTCTGATGGTACCACTGCACTCAGCCTGGGAGAAAAAGCAAGACCCTGCCTCAAATAATAAATAAATGAATAAAATAAATCAATATTTTTAGTACAAAGAAATGATAAGTGTTTTGGGGGATGGATTTATAAATTAGCCTGATTCGATTATTTCACAATGCACACATGTATTAAAACATCATATTGTACCCATACAGATAGACAATTATTTGTCAATTAAAAATAAAATAAAAATTTTTAAAAAGATTGGAAAGAGAGTTAGAGACATAATCAGGGAAGTACAGAAAGCAATGAGCGCATGTATACCAGTGAGTTCTCTCCTAGTGTCTGATCAGGAAAGAAATCTAGAAGAGTTGTGCTTACTGTGAGACCAGAAAGATGAGTAGAGTTAGTGATAAGCAGAGCTTGCAGAAAAGCTGTGTTGTATAAATGGGTGGGTTGTGTGGAGACTGAGTGTTCCAGAGAGAGAGAACACACATGAAATAGCTTCACTTAAAACTGTGACCTTATCAGTAAACAAAGGATCTGACACCACCATGAATGTGGAGGTGCAGTATATATGGAAACTCTCTAAGGCTCTTAACAGCCCGAACAGTGGGGTAGGAGCAGAACAAGAAATAGAATTTCTGCCAGAACAGTGTTTTCAGATGATCGTAACAGTAGCATAAATGAGAGGAGTACTAAGTTTTATGGCAGTGCAGAACAGAAAGAAACTAGTTGTTCCTTGGGGATTTTAGTGAGAGGAAACGGGAAGACTATTCAAGGCCCTTGAAGGAGTTGGTATGTGGCATGATTCTTAAAACAGTGATAAGGTGAGACCTGTAGCTTGTAGAGCCAGGTCAGGGCTTTACTACTGTCCTTACCTGTATGCTGACCTTGCCTTATTTGTTCAGCTAGGATTGTGTCTAAGCAGAGCCTCCGCATCTGTTCTTAACCTCAACTGCAGCCTTATCCTTTTACCCATGTGCCGAACGCTCTTGGCTTACCTCCGAGGGTCGCAGAAGGTAAGAAAAAGAAGTCCTAGTTACAAATTCCAGCATAAAAATCAAGTGTAACAGTCACATGTTAAGTTTGTTTAGTTTTCATAGTCTGACTTTTGGCTGGAGTGATTTATTCTAAGATGGTGGTGAAAGCTATGTCACCTGTCAAGATGATCCGTGAGCTACTCTGCAACACCAGATAAGGGCAGAAGATAATGGTAATATTGTTAACAGGGGATTTCCAGTGCTATGCTTAGTATTTCACATACATACTGGTGAATTCTTACAGGGATTTTGCAATTAGGTGTTGTTAGTTTCATTTCATGCACAAGAAACCTCAGGCATAGAGGCTTTGAGTAACTTTGAGACTAGTGAATGGCAGAGTTAAGTTGAATGCTAATTTGAGTTCTTTTCATTGTATCATGTCTCATTGAGATTCTGGATTTAACTTAGCTAAATCCAGGTGAGCAAACTAGAGTCCTTTGGACTCTGAGCAATACATGAACTGATTGCTGGCGTTGGCAAAAACTTATCTCTGCTTAACACACATACTCGTTCTGAAATGTGTAATTGGCTTGAGAAACATGTCTTGATTAAATTGTGATGTCATGTGTGATACATAATGCCATAAAATGAAGTATATAAGAAAACAGAAAAAACAGCCATTCTGTTAAAACTTCACAAAAATTCTTTTTCATCTTCGACTATTTTTGTGTATATGTGTAAGTGTGTGTGTGTGCATGCTGATTCTTCTTCCCTAAGGTTCACTAAGTAAGGCGCTGCTGGATAGATACTGATATTTTAAAAGGAGTTGTTAACTTGAGCTCACTTCGATGTTCTATGACGTTAATGTGTGCAGATTTACGCTAGGAAAACCTTTCAACCTCTTTATGTAATTACGTTTAGAAACGCTCTCCTTTTAATGCAGTAATCTGTGAAAATAACTCTTTCTCTAGGTTGCCTACCATTTAAACTGCTAGGTTTTGATCCCTGTGGCTGACCATCGCCTTGGCTTGGAGAAAGAGAAGTGGCAGGGAATGAAGAATTCCCACATAAGCCTCTCAGTATTTAATAATTCTTAAAGAATTGTCCCGAGTGTGAAACAGTGATTCAAAGGTGCTTGACATTTTATTTTGTTATAAGATCAAGCAGACATTTTAAACTATAGATGAGATTGCTTCATTTAAAAATAATCTTATTTTTTTACTACAAAAGGAAATCATATATATTTTAAAACTTAAACATTCTAGAAATATGCAAAATGATCAGAGAAAGTTTTCCCTAATCTTATTCTGCCAGAACAACCACTGGTGACAATTTGGGGTAAGTGCCTGCAGATACATTAACATACAATGCCATTAATGTTGATCAGTATAAGATCACAGTGTGGTTTATGTTTTGTAACTTTTTTTACCTAACAATGTGTCTTGAACATCTTTTCATATCAACAATATAGCCTTCTCACATATATTTTTTAATGGTTCAGGTGTTCTGTTAACTAGATAGATCATAATTAATCTCACCAATTTTTGATTAATAGGCTTCTGCCATATTTTAAAAATTTTGACATAATGAACAATGCTATATTGAAAAACTTTGTAAAAAATATATGTATATATAAGATATACAGATATCTCATTTGTTGCATTAGTTTTACCATATTAAATGATTTTTGCTTAGGTTCCAAGCAGGAGAACCAGGAGACTGTTGGATAAAAGCAGAACATTCCATATTACCTGTGGGGTTACTATCTGTATTTTCTCAGGTGAGAAAGCCAGAAGATATTAAATAATTTGTTAGAATTATACACTTAAAATTTAAGCATTCCAGAAATATGGAGAATGATCAGAGAAAGTTTTCCTGAATCTTATTCTTCCAGAACAACCACTGATGACAATTTGGGGTAACTGCCTGCAGATATATGAACATAAAATGTCATTAATGTTGAACAGCGTAAGAACGTCGTGTGGTTTGTGTTTTAAACCACGCGTAAAGTTATACATAGAAAAGGTGTGATTTTATTGTTCTGTACGTTTTTTGCTATCAGCAATTTAAGATTTTCTTATTAAATAGCTTAGTAGTTATTTTCTATGTATTTAAAGAGGGTTGTCTACAGGGAACTACAGAAAATGGATGTGTCTTATAATTTTTACATTATGATATCCTAAAGTTGGCCCCTAAGCTTATAATGACTATTTCCTTAAAGTAAGTAATTTTATTTAGAAGTACTGAAACAAACAGACTAAAAGTTTTCAAGCTCTGAAAGTGATGATATAATATGAATTGAAATGCATGAACATTTTTTATTATTATTTTTATTTTTTTTAAACAGGATCTGGCAGTGTCGCCTAGGCTGGAGTGCAGTGGCACAATCTTAGCTCACTGCAACCTCCACTTCCCAGGCTCAAGCCATCCTCCCAACTGAGCCTCCCGATTAGCTGGAATTATAGGTGTGTGCCACCACGCCTGGCTTATTTTTGTATTTTTTGTAGAGATAGGCTTTCATGATGTTGCCCAGGCTAGTCTTGAACTTTTGACCCCAAGCAATTTGCCTGCCTCAGCCTCCCAAAGCACTGTGATCACGGGCAGGAGCCACTGTGCCTGGCCACATGAATGAAAATTAGAATGTAAAATACTCATTAGCAGATGATTCCATCCTAAATTATATGTGATTAATGTTTCTTTGGTATTAATACTTGGTAGGAAAACAAATGTCAAAATTTGTGAAGCTTTATCCTGCTCTTTTCCAAATTAACAAATAAAGCAATGATCTTTTTGTTATTGTAAGTCCTTTTAAAATACATTTTGATCCTGAGCTTTTAGATGATCCTTTTTAAATTTTTGCAACAGAAAAAAAAAAAACATTGTGATTAAGTACATGGACTCCTCAGAGCTGCCCTGTATGTTTTAGATTCTATTCCCAGCTGCCCTTCTGTTTTAAGGTATGATGTTACCTCGCTGATCCTCAATATGTTGTTGTTGCTGTTGTTGTTGTTTTTAACTGTAAAATGGATTGACAACAGGACTTGCCTCATAGATTTAAGGCTAAAATGAGAAAATGAATAGACATTCTTAGGATAGAATTACTAATTGTAATTTACAATCGCAAGGGTTAATTATTTCCGTGCATAGCACCTGGTATTCTCACCTGGCCGTTATTTGATGACATAGCTGTTTTGAAAGTAGGGCCATTTTTACTCAGGAATGTTTTGATACAGCTATTGCCAAGAAATCATTATACTTTTAGCTTTGTAAAAAATTGCCAAGCATTGTCTAAACAGATACCTTCACTGATTTATCCCCGAATGTCTTCCAGTTGGTAGTCCCAACTCTGCGGTAATGGGAAGAGACTCTGGGATGGGATTTGCACTTCAGTGAGGATGAGATAAGGACCAAGGGTGTGGTAAGTGTTAGAGATAGATTAGGGAGAGGGAGGGTGAAAGGTCAGAAATGGAGGATGATCAAGAAACCAGCATATTCATGACTCAGTTTGTCCTAAACTGTAATCACGTCCAAGAATTCTGGTTCAATTAGAGAACAATGAAGAGACTGAGTTAGCATGAGCTTGTGTTCCAGAGGGTTTGCATTCTGCCAGTCACTAGTTGTCTGACTTTGGGTAAATTACCCTTCTTTACCTCAGTTTTCTTATCTGCCAAATAGGGATGACTCTATCTACCACATTGTTTTGTTTTGCGAATCAAAGGAGAAAATCTATGCAAAGTGCTTGGTTTAGCTGCTTCCCTGCTGCCTAAAACTATGAGCTTTAAATTCTTTTGACCTGAGAGGTCCTTTAAAAAGGTGAATATATCCCTTAATGATATATTTTCTATAGCCGTTTCCAATGATTTTTTTTTCAGAGACATTCAGAAAGAATAGTAATTCTTCTATAGATGACTGTATTTTTTAGCCATAGAGCATGTAGTTAATATTATAAGCTTTTAATTTAAAATCAAAGGATTATTTTACTATACATGTGGGTATTGATGAAGCTATAGGACACAGACAGTTTTGTTTAAATAGTATTTTATACCTGTGCTATAGTCGTGTCACACCTAGACACCCTTTGTTTTACTTCTTTGGAAACTTATCCTTGCATGTTAGTTAACTCATTCTAGCTTCCTGCCCATTTTTTTCTCTTAAAAATTGTTTTAAAGACTTTTTTTTTAAAGAGCAAATTTAGGTTGACTGCAAAATTGAAAGAAAAATATAGAGAGTTTTCATATATCATTTGTCCCTACGCATGTACAACCTCCGCCCATTATCAACATCCCCTGCCAGAGTGGTACAGTTTTTATGATCAATAAACTTACATTCATTGACCTATCATTATCACCTACGTCCATGCTTTACATCAGGGTTCACACTTGATTCTATACAATCTATGGGTTGGGACAAATGTGTAACGACCTTTACCCACCATTATTGTATCCTGCAGAATAGTTCACTGCCCTAAAAATCCTCCCTGCTCTGTCTATTTATCTTTTCTTTCCCACTAACCCCTGACAACCACTGATGTTTTTTTACTGTCTCCATAACGCTACCTTTTCTAGAATGCAATATAGTTTGAATAATACAATAGGTAGCCTTTTCAGATTGGCTTATTTCACTTATTAATATGAATTTAAGTTTCCTTTGTGTCTTTTTATGGCTTAAGAGTTCATTTCTTTATAGTGGTGAATACTATTCCCTTGTCTGGATGTACCGCAGTTTATTTATCTATTCACCTATTGAAAGACATCTTGGTTGCTTTCAGATTTTGGCAATTCTGAATAAAGCTGCTGTAAATATTCACGGGCATGTTTTTGTGTGGGCATACATTTTTAGCTGCTTTGGGTAAATATCAAAGAATGTGATTGTGAGATCATGTGGTAAGAGTATGGGTAGTTTCGAAGAAACCACCAAACTCACTCCCAATGTGGTTGTACCATTTTTTGTATCCCCCACCTGCAATGAATGAGAGTTTCTCTTGCTCTGCAATCTCACCAACATTTGGTGTTATCAGAGTTCTGGATTTTGGTCATTCTAATAGATACATAGTGGTAACTTGTCATTTTAATTTGCATTTCTCTGATGGCATATAATGTGGTTCATCTTTTCATATGCTTGTTTGCCATCTGTATATCTTCTTTAGTGAGGGATCTATTAAGATCTTTGGCCCATTTTTAAATTGGGTTGTTTGTTGTCCTATTGTTGAATTTTAAGTGTTCTTTGTATATTTTGGATAACAATCCTTTATTGATATGTCTTTTGCAAATGCTTTTTCTCAATCTGTGGCTTGTCTTCTCATGTGTTTACAATGTATTTTGCAAAGCAGAAACTTTCAATTTTAATGAAGTCCAGCTTATTAATTCTTTCTTTCATGGATCACGTCTTTGGCATTGTATCTAAAAAGTCATCACCAAACCCGAGGTCATATAGACTTTTTTGTGTTTCTTTTAAGGAGTTTTATAGTTTTGCATTTTACTTTCTGATCTGTGATTCATTTTGAATTAATTTTTGTGAGGGTTGTAAAGTCTGTGTCTAGGCTGATTTATTTACATGTGAATGTTCCCTTGTTTCAGCTCCATTTGTGACAAAGTCATTTTCTTCTTTGTATTGCTTTTTCTCTTTTGTCAAAGATCAATTGATTGTATTTATGTGGGTGGATTTCTGAGCTCTCCATTCTGTTTCATTAATCTATTTTTCTTTTCCTTTGCTAATACCATATATTCTTGTTTACTATAACTTTATAATAACTCCTGACTCTTCCTCCACCTCTAATTTGATTACTTGAAGGACCTTCTAAGTCATGTAAATAACTCTCAGGCATTTTAGCATTCTAGTCCTCTCTCATTTTCATTGTTTTTTGTATTTTAGAACTCTAAGCCCTCTGCATCTCGTATTATGGGTTGTGGAAATTTATAATTTTCTAGATTCCAGGCTATGTCTTCTTTTGAACCACTATACTCCATATATTGTGAACTGAGATGGTTTACTAAACAATTTCAGATCACTTATCTCATTAAGTCTTTTGTTTCTGTCACCATCATTTTGGAGAGAAGTAAATTAAGGGCCCTGAAAGGCAAGTAATATGGCCAAGATCACAAGTTTTTCAGTGAGTTACCTGTTGTACTTTTCAATGTATTAAAATGTGCTGTTAATTCACACCTTATTTTGCTTACGAGCAAAGATTGGGCAAGGGGGAGGGTGTGATGGGCCCATGCACATCCCACTTTCTTCTTCCTTAGCCAGCCTCTGCAAGATAATTTTTATTACCCTGACTTTGCCAAAATGAGTTTGTTTTTACGACTCTAGTAATTTCCTAACACTGCTGTTATTCATATGAGCTGAGCACTCTGTTTATTTACTGTGATTATTATTTTCCTGAATTTTGTCCCTTGAAGTGATTCCCAACACTTTTTCTGTTGGGTTAAAAATATTATGATTTAATTCTCTGGATTGTAAAAAATTTCTACTGGTTGCAAGTCTTTCAGTGGGTCTATAATTTACCTTGTGGGACAGGGAAGTATGCAAGATATATATTAATAGCAGGTTTGGAACTATGGAAGAGGCGAAAGATGTGGAATACCTAAAATATCAGGAAGCTGCTTGAGTAAATAAATAAATAATCATATCATTAGACACACATTTATGTAAATGTGTGTGTGTGTGTGTGTGTTTTGGGGGGAGGATGTGTGTGTATGTCTTGAGGGAGGGGATGTGTGTGCTTTGGGGGACGTGTGTATGTGTGTTTGAGGGGAAGGTGTGTGTGTGTGTTGGGAGGAGGATGTGTTGGGGGAGGGTGTGTGTGTATGTGTGTGTGTGTGTGTTGGGGGAGGACATGTGTGTGTGTATGTTTTTCTCATCGCTGACTTACTTTACAGCCTTTGAAAATTTGGTCAAGTATTATTAAGTTTTTTGTTTCTTCAAAACTTCACCTTTCAATGTAATATTGCATCGCCCATATAGCTGTCAAAGTTTGACCCTGTATTTACTTATGGAGAGGAAGCACAGACTCCTTGACATACAGCATGTATGAAAATCCCACTAACCTGCTCCTGGTGCGATTCTGTAGGCGTGCACGTGGCTGCCCATCTGGTGAATGCCCTCAACTTCTCAGTGAATTACAGTGAAGATTTTGTTGAACTGAATGCAGCAAGATACCGAGATGAGGTGGGTGGTCTCTGTCTTCCCATTTTCCTTTCATTTGTCATGAGATGACTGATGAGGGTCTGTGATTTTCACTGAAAATTTGTACCTACTTCTTCTTTTGAGTGCTTTTAAAATGCAGTTGTCAAGTTGAGTTTTATTTCTTTTCAACAGAAAATATAAGTAATTACTATTTCATAGTCTCTCCTGCTGAAAGTAGGAGTTGGTAGAATGTCTACTTTTTATATTCTGCAATGCTCAGATGGTTGCCACTCAGGTCTGCCTCTGACTCCCAGCAGCTTTTGTCTAATTCCTATCATTCAGCTGAGAGTGTCGACAGTGCCATTACAGGGTAAAAATACTTTGTAACTAACATACTGGGTTTGGGGGAAAAGGGAAGAAAAGTACATTGATTATTTGTGAATCCTGGATAAATCAGTTTATTTGACTTAACAAATATTAGTGAGTTTTCATGATTCTTTCATTAAAAAAATTCCTCAAATTAGGTGACGTTGAATTGAATTCTGTGGCAGGCAATATCTGACATAGAGTGTTTTTCTCCATGTGAAGCCATCCATGAAATGAAATTTTATGTGCAAGGTGCAGGCCAGGGCCTGATGAACAGCACATGCTCGGCCCAGTTAGGTCTCTGTTGCTTGATGCTTTCATATAGTCCTCAGGCTGCCTTTGCTTCCCAATGCCAAGACTGCATCCAAACCAAACTGCTCTGTCCCGTTTGATCAGCATCCCCTCACCCGTATTCTCCTGTTCTGCAGACTAAGTTTGGTAGTGACTTTTTCAGATTTTTTCCCATCTTCCTCATACCTTTTTGTCCTCCACAGGTCACCAGAGTTTTCTAGATTTAATATTGTTGTGATCATGTGCTTGACCTCCTCTCAAAATAAAACTAAGGAAAAAGTAACAACAAACAAACATGAAAACAAATCACAAAACCAAAACAGCAAGCAACCTTTCATATAACCCTTGCCTCTATGGGTATTTTTAAAAATATCAATATGATCTAATTGGTCTGGGTTGGGAGGCAGGCATTGATATTTTCTAAAATCTTACCAGGTGTGTAGAGTGAATCCAGCACTGAGAACCACTGAAAAATTTCAACTCATTATCAGGCCAGTGACAGCTTTTCACGTGTAAAGATTTCAGACCCAGCCTTGGCTTCTCTCTGTCTCATTCCCTCCCGCTTCCCTCTCTTCTGCTGCCCTCTGCTCACATCACTAGCTACTTGTTTCCTGCCCCTGTTATCATATTTTCCTTGATTCTCTTTTCCTTCTTTCTGTCTCTTTTCAGAATTCATGTCGTTAATAACTTCAGCGGTTTTCTCATTTTATTAGACTATGCTTTTGCTTAAGTTCCAGTATTTTTAGTGATTTCAAGGTTTTCAGTTATTAAATTTATTTTCTTTGAAAAGTTCTACATGCTCAATATAAAATATTTTAAAACTCTCAACAAATGAAGTTAAAAGTGAAAGCTTCTCTTCCAAAACAAGCCACAGTTTATTATGTATTTTTCTGATATTTTGAGTGGCATTTTATGATATATATTCCTTGGCAATTTGCTTGTTTCTATAAATGTACATATTATGGCTTACTGTATCAAAATATCTTGGTCTTTCTCATTCTCTCCATATTACTGTGCTATAACTTATTTTTAGTCTTTTTCTTATTCAGACATTATGTTGATTCTAAGGTTTTGTTATGAACCACTCTCCAGTAAATGTATTTCTTTGTCCACTTCTGCTACACAGATCCATAGTTGTAGAATTTTGGTTTAAAAATTTGCACATTTTTAGTTTTGATGGACAGTGCCAAATTCCTTTTTAAAAAATCTTCTCTTGTTTTCACACTTCTAACCAATATCAGAATGCCTATCTTTACAACTCATCTCTGTTCTTCTTTTCCCAATCTGATGGATGAAAATGGCAACTCATTGTTTTAAGTTAAAATTTCCCTGCCTTTACTTTCTTCTTTTATTCCTTCCTTCATGTCTCTCTTTATTCTTTTTTTCCCTCTTTTTAATAAATATGTATTTAGCATCTAATAGGTACAAGGCAGTGCATTAGATATAGATGAAAATGAAAGTGTGTATATATACTTTTATATATTTAAATATATAAATAAATACATACAGCATATATATTGTGCATATATTATATATTTTATATATAGTGATTATATTTTATATATATATAGATATATATACACACACATACAATCAACACATATGTTATTTTGTGAACCGGTTTTGAAAAAGGTGGTTTGTGCCATATACCCTATTGTTCTTGTTTAATGCTTTTACTCTGCATGGAAGGATTCATCTTCCAGTTTGTGACTACTGCACTTTCTGATAGCTCAGCTGAATCTGCCTCATCTTGCCACTGTGAAACCATCTCTCACTCTCATGTTTCATTTTCTTTCTCTGGCAATATTAATTGTTCCATCTTCTGGGTGTCTATAGGTGTTTATTCACATTTCTAGTCTTATACTTTGTTCAGCCCATATTACATTTTTATGGGTTGTTGTGTGTTCCGTTTCCCTAGATCACCCTACAGCTATGTTTCTAATAGTTGGAATGAAGTCAATTGAGTTAAGCCAGGTGCAGAGCTACTCCTGCGCAAGTGGTCCTTATTCAAAGACCCCAAAATGACACTATATAAATGGTTTCCTTCTTAGTATATAGTCTGGCCTGACCCCAGATTCAATGAAGGCACAAGGAAAGGAATTCAAAAGCTTGTGAAATACTAAGCACCATGCAAATAAAAGTAAATCTGCAAATCTAATGGAGAAGGGTTTTCCAGAAGGTGGGAGGGAGTTGACTATAAGCCATTAGAGCACAAGAGATATAGTTTAAGGGAAATTATACAATATTACAACAGTATTAATGTTTCATATTTCCAAGAGCAGAAACTGATCTTTATTTGCGTATCCTTATCACTTTTCACTATATTTGAAACATGGAAAGTTCTCAATTAGTCATCTTTGTACTGAACTTACAATGTGAAAATGCCCTACATATTTTATTGGTTTTAATTCTGTCTTCACATCTTGTGATGCAGGTTCACAGTTATGGTAGACAGAGTATATACTAATACTTTAACATCATGACTAAGATATTGAGTCTCAAAATGGTCAAAGGTGGGCTTAAAACCAGTGCCACTAGCTTGTAGGTAGTCTTTAAGAGTAATGGTTCGGTGTTTTGAGTCATCCAGTATTTTGCCTCAGATGGAGAGATTTCACTGAGTTGGGTTTTTACTTATAATCTCCTCTAGCATTGTAAAAATGTTACAGAACTTAATTGAGTCTTTCTGACTTCCATTGGGTGAACAGTATTTTACATGACCAATATATGGCACGTAGATCCTGCATACCCTTTATAGAACCATCAGTGCTTTATTTTTCAGTCATTAATTTTTATCCTTTTTCTCAGGATCCTAGAAAACTTCTCTTCACAACTGGTAAGTTGTCATTCTTAGTCTTTTCTTTAGATTCAGAAACATCCTTAAAAGTAAGCATTCTGAAATTATAATGGAAAATTTGCATATAAGAGTAAGTATGTGTGGAGTTCAAAGATAAGGTTGCAATGAGAACAGAGAGACAATGTGAACATTGGGGTGTGAATGAATGGAGGGTAAAAATAAGCAAATACATTTCACTGTCATATATTCTTCCAATCAAAACAATAGAACCTCACGCTTATGAAGGGCCTGCTCTGTGCCTGCTGCCGTAGTAATTGCTGTAGGAGATAATGCACATGGAACAGGCCCCTGCCCTTACTGTATTGGAAAGAAACACCAAGCACTGTGGGTATCCATGTAGTTCTTATAATTCAGTCATTTTATAATCTTAAAATCTACAACAAAGAGGAGAAACAGTCATTAAAATAAGTTATTTCTTCGAAATGTGTCTCCTATTTCATTTGTAATTTATTTTTCCTTTTCAAGCTTATTATCCATGAAATCCAAGTCTAGACTATTAATTTGTTAAGGCATGTTTAAACATCTCAGAACTTCCCCTGATATTTAACAATTTTTACTAAAATTTTTCTTTTTCCATCCTTACATTTATAAAGATGAAAGATGCATCTGGGAAACTTTTAGCACATATTTCAGGGACAAGGATGATTGCATAGTTGAGATGACCTATCATAAATTTTTGGCTGTAATACCCAATTAAGTATTAGAATTGCATATAGGACTGAGGCACATTAGCCTGTCAAATGCATTGTTTTTCTTTTGAATCAGTTTTATGATGAAAAGTCACAACAATTCTACTGCTTTTCCCAGTCATGTCAAAATTATATATTGAGATTTATAAAATATATTTTGCTTTTGCTTATAGATTTATAATACTTGTCACTCATAAAGTATTTAACAATTTTCTCTTTAGGAACACAATTTACTTTTGCTTACAACTTTGCTCATTGAAAACATGTTTTCATTTAAGGCAGAAGAATTGGATGAGAACAAAAGTACAGAAAAACAAAACCTTATGTATGAATCCATGTACTTTTGGTTTAATGAGAGAAAAACAAAAACTTCGTTTAATATTATTTTCTAAAACATAAGTTTAATTGAAGCCTTGGAACCTTTAAAGTGCTTTAAAAAGTTTAGTTTACAAAGATACAAAAAGATTTGTTATGTGACTAAGATTACATTATGACACTGAGTATAATTAATACTTCTAATAAGCAGGTAATTTCTCCACCTAGTGTGCAACCTCATCATCCTATGTTCTTTCCCAGAGGTCCCTATGCGTGGTGTTGGACTAAGTAGAGAAGACATTTAATAAAAACTTTTTAGGTCTACCTTTGAGTGTCTCTGGGAGAGACTTGGCAAAGTGTTTTACTAACTTTCCCAGGTACCTTGGGAGCTGCTGTCCTGTCCCTACTGAACATCTCATCATACTCTTGAGTATACAATCTCACTATTACCTGCCTTTTATATTAGGTATTGTAAGTAATCTAGAGATAACTTAAATTATGTGAGAGGATATGCACAGGTTATGTATAAAATACTTGAGCATTTTAAAACTTTGGTATCTGTGAGGGGTCCTGGAACCAATCGCATGGATACTGAAGGATGGCTAAAAATACTGTGTTGTAGAATAGTTTATTTCCTTATGTATAGTGTCTTTTCCACCTGTAGGTGAGCTTCTCTTGGGTTGGGAAGTGCTGCTTCTAGAATATGCAGGGTCTTAGGTAAACATTTTTTATGGCCTCTGGCAATATAAACAATTTGACTCACCCAAATCAGCAAATTAGCATCATTTTGGTAGCCCAGTTGTAATCGGTTATTTTCTTGGGTGCTGGTGATGCACAGCTCCCCTGAGAGAATGCTGTGGATTCTTGGTCTCCAGTCTCTTAAAGAATAAACGATGGAACCACTGCAGGTGTGCCGTACACTGGTAAAAGTAAATATCGGACCCAAGAAATGTTGTGGAAAGGTGATTTTATTTAGGTAGAGAAAAGAGAAGAGGAGAAAGAGTTCCATGTGTGGAAGGGGATTCCAGAGGGGAAACGGAGCTCCCACCATCTGGGATGGGATTCCAGAGAGCTGGAAATCCAGTGTCGGAGCAGGGGTATTTATTCTGGGAGAAATTCCCACCTTCCCAAGTTCCTCTGGCCAATGAAAGGAGTTTCTTTAAACTTCCACTGGGGTGATTGATTCTTAGTTTCTTCCCGTGCCTGCGAAATTCAAACATAAACCATTAAATCTCCTGGATGGAGAGAGATGGGAGGAGGGGCATGGCACTGGGAAATTCTTGCCCTTAAAACTACTACCCCTCATGGACCCGAAAAGAGAACACATTCCCTCACAGTCTCACATAATTTCAAGAAAGACATGCTATTCAGGCCATCAGGAGGCATTCACTTCCCAGGTCATTAGTCTGGAGCTGGGGCTCAGACACAGGGTTCCATAAGTGTGAGTCTGGAGTCCTGAGGCATCTGTTTGTCCTCACTGATGAATAACAGGTGAGAGTGCAAAGTAGAGTCTAAGGATGGTAATGGGATGAAAGACACTGTTTTCTATACATGAACTTAATCTAGCTTTGTATCACTAATACTGACTAAAGCTATTTCACAGCCATTTCTGAATGCTCTCAGGCACAGCACCTAGGAAAGATTAAGTTTCTGATGAAGGAAAGCATGTATGATTTTAGGTGTTCTAGTGATAAAGAATATTTTTATTGGTTAATAGATTTCATGGATTTTAGTTGGTTTAATGTTACATAGACTCTTCTATATCTGTGTATTGAAATTTTTTCAATGGAATCTGGTATACTGACAAATTAAGATTATCTTGTGGAAAAAGATTTTGGCTATAAAAGTGACACAAAATATAGTGGCTAAACTTACTACATAAGAAATGTTAAAAACATTCCAATTAAAGATTTATAAGATAAGATTAATAGATTGAATTATCTAAATGTTCATTTAAAAATGCTTACTACATATCTTCAAATTTGGTAGGACCTTATATGGTGAGAATAAAACACATAATATCTAATTTTAATTTTAAAAACCCTTATAAACAAATATAATTATATTTCCAATTATGTTAGGAAAATAGGATAATGAATAGATAATGGTATATTTCTGACCACACCTGGGTATGAATGAAAATAATCTTTCAGTTTCATTTAGAAATTGCAATGTCATGCAATTATTCATTTTAAAAGCTACTGATTACTAATATAATATCCATAAATGTAAGGCAATAAGAATAAACATATAAACAAGTGTTTTGCTAAGGAGACAAGTGTTGGTTTGGCTTCCTAACTTAAAAGACTAAAAAAATTCACAGGAGAATCAAAGTACTTCACTTGGATGAGTAACTTTGCCCAGTGAGATTAGACTAGCCCAGTGATTTTCAGCCTGTGTCTGCAGATTCTTGGAATGTGTAGTAATAAGGCTAATATATTGGACTTAGCTGAGCTGTCAACCAAGGCTAGCTTTGGGTGCCCTTTGATGTGCCCTGAAAGCACCCAAGGCTTAGCTCTCTTTAGAGCACTTAATGCCCTGTGTTGCAATTGCCTGCTTAACCTATCTGTCTCAACCGGTGGACTGAGATATTTTTTGTAGAGAAGAATTTATTTTCTCACGCCTATAATCCCAGCACTTTGGGAGGCCGAGGTGGATGGATCACAAGGTCAAGAGATTGAGACCATCCTGGTCAACATGGTGAAACCCCGTCTCTACTAAAAATATAAAAATTAGCTGGGCATGGTGGTGCATGCCTGTAGTCCCAGCTACTCGGGAGGCTGAGGCAGGAGAATTGCTTGAACCTAGGAGGCGGAGGTTGCGGTGAGCCAAGATCGTGCCATTGCACTCCAGCCTGGGTAACAAGAGCAAAACTCCATCTCAAAAAAAAAAAAAAAAAAAAAAAAAGAAAAAAGAAAAAAAAAGAATTTATTTTATCTCTAGCATTTAACAGTACACTGTAGATGCCTACAAACCATTCATTGAATGTATAAAAGTCATTTGTTTAACTTTTTTATTTGATGCATAGATCTTCTCTGTAACATCCCAGATAATAGGTTAGCCAGGCTTTGCTTGTGTGTTTCCAGTGGGCTTCTTAAGGTAGTTACCCCTGACTTTTTGACCTCTCTGCCTATAGTATGCTTTTTTGCCCTTGCTAATAGTAAGTTCTTCATTGATCTGAAATCTATTACTTTATTAATTATACATGTTGGTCTTTTACTTTTGGGAAATAAAAAGGAGAAGCATATTCTTTAGATAAAAGAGATAACTTTATAAATCTGAAGGAACATGGAAAATGATCATATTTATTTTCCTTAGTTTGCAGATGAGATTCAGTGAGATTGGAGTTTTGCCTAAGGGACAGTAACAAGAATGTAATCCCAGACCATATACATCATTGGCTGGTTGTCTGGGGCTTCTACTTTGTCCTCAACTGACTAAAGTAAACTCTTTCATCTCCTCTAAGTCTTTCCATTATGTTTTCATGTTCTGACCTAAAAGGAATTCTCTGGTCTAATAAGTTGAAGCAAATATTTAAGTTCAATCATGTTTCTTGAATTTAATAACGTCTCAGAGACTTTTATACATTAATGTACCCTGTGACTTTTTAAGGAATGGTTATAGCATTTTTGAATAATATAAATTAGCAGTTCAAGGAATTAATTTTCAAATAATACAGCTTGGAAATTGTGGCTCTATCCTAAACATATCCTGTTTTTTTAGGCGTTCTTTCGATGAAGTAATTTGCAGACATTCCGTGACTAATCTTGGCATTTTCAGAACCATATAGGAAACTGTATGAAGACACAGAAGCTAATAAATGCCCAATAAAATATTGGAACGGCCCCTCCAACTGTAATTTTACACTGTGTAGCCATCTGAGATTCTATTATTTAGATATTCTTTTGATCAAATAATGGTTTTCTTTTTTAATACCTGAAAACAGTGAGACCAATTTCTTCTTTTTACTCTCAAATTTATGAAATTATAATTGTACACTAATTATACACATGTAAAGTATGCAGTTTGATTCATTTTGATATATACATATATATACATACATACACACTAGTGGAACCCTCACCAAAAGCTAGATGATAAATATTTTTATTATCACAGAAGATTTTTGTGCTCTTTTGTAATGCATCCTGCCCTCTACCCCTCCTACTAATGGATCTGCTTTCTATTGCTGAAGAATAGTGTGAATTTTCTGGAATGTTATATAAAAGGAGTCATAGAGTTTGTACTTTTTTGGGGGCTGGGGTTGTCTAGCTTCTTTTACTCAGTCTAATAATGTTGTGATTCATCTATATTGTTGCTTATATATCAACAGTTTATGGTTTTTAAATGCTGATTTTCCAGGCAATGATAGTACCACAACCGTTTATCTATTAATCTGTTGAAGAATATCAGAGTTGTTTATAGACTTTGACTGTTAAAATTAAGTAGCTATGAACATTCTTAAACAAGTCTTTGCATGGATATATGTTTGTGTTTCTTTTGGGTACATACTTGGAAGCGCAATGTCTGGGTTTCTTTGCGGGCATGCTATTTTTCTAAAATAGTGTATTTTTCATGCTGCTAGTTCTTTAGAGTGAACTAGGCTAGTTATCTTGCTCATCTCTTACTCCGACAAAGTAAGCACTCACCTGGAGGAAATGGAAAAATCAATGAGAAAGGAAGTACTCTAGGAAGGAAGCGTAGAGAAGAAATGATTTGGATGAGGTACATAAGGGAAGGGCACCTTTTGCTAGGCTTCCAAAACTGTCTACTGGGAGAGTGAGGAGTGCACGTATTCAAGGGCTAAGACTCCATAGACTAATTCTCTTATTTTTCATGTGGTGCTTTATAAGTGAAATTCATTTCTACTGTACTGAGATTTCAAATGTTGTTATTTTCCAGTGATTCTAACTCTGGAATTCTAATGATGCACACCTGTGTTGCTCTTTCGTTGTACCCAAGGTGTCTGCTTCTGCTGGTGACGCATAGTCCATGACAGCCCTTCTATTCCATAGTAGGTTCCTTGATAAGACAAGAAGCAGAGGAATGTCACTTTTCCAGGTGGAATTGTCCCAATGTCGTTCTTTGTAGTCTGATTTAAAATTCTCTCAGCTGGGGTATTCAGGACTTACTGTTGCTTGTGAGTGTAAACAAATGTAACTTATTGACAGGATATTTAATTTTGTAGTAATATAATACTAAAGGAAACCATTAATACTTTAGCTATTTAGGATATGGTTTTTCAGTTAGCTATTCATTCTGGACATGTTATATGTGCTAATGATAGATTTGTAGCAAACTATCCTGCCATTATAATTTTGACAATATATTTGCACATTTTCTTTTTTGTTTGTTTTTTTTAAAAAAAAACTTTATCCCATATCTGTAGCACTGATTTCAGCATATTTTTCATACTAAGAAGAAATATGTTTGCAAGTATTTTTAAAACATCAACATTGTAGTTTATTCTATAAATCTACAATTTTTTGTTCTGTGCCTTGCGGTTTTTGAAGACACTTTAGGCTTTGCTTATTTTTTTGTTTAAAATTATTCTAGGTAGTGAAGCCTAAGAACAGTTAATTGAAATTGAAACTGAAGGCACTACTTAGTTTCATAAAACAAAGGGGAGCATAAGGGAGATTTAGTACTCTGGTGGCTAAAACCGAAACAGTAAGAGTGCTGAATGTTTACCCTGTCCTGTTGCATTGATTACTGATATTTAGTATGTACCTTTAGAAGTAAGTACATATTTGCCATTGTGAATAGAATATTTGGGAATAAAAAATATAATCTTCTGTAAAATAGATAAAAGACCCTGATTTGTCTTAAAGACTTTGAAACTGTGCTGCTTTTAGTAAGTTCTGGTGTTCTATACCACTGTGGAATGACTATAGTAAACAGTAATGTATTATATACTTTCAAATAGCTAGAAGAAGGGTATGGAATGTTCCCAACACAAAGGAATAATAAATGTTTGAGATGATGGATGGATATACTAATTAATCTAATCTGATCACTTTTACCTTGTATGTATGGAAACATCTCTATGTACTCCATAACTGTACAATTATTCTGTCAATTAAGAAAATTAATTTAAAAAATAAAAAAATAAAAGGCTTGTTTGAGGGAGAACACATATGCAGATATGGGATTTGAGTTCAGCTTCCCACAGAACAGCAGAGTCTTTTGGATTCTAATATAATCTTTTGTACTTTTTTCTCACTATGATTTAAGTAAAAACATACCTGTGTACATTTTTATAGTTCCTGGCCTGACAGGGGTCTGCATGGTAGTGGTGCTATTCCTCATGATCACAGCCTCTACATATGCGATAAGGTAAGTGTCAGAGTCAATTATTTTGATGTTTATCTGTCAGGTTATTTAGAAAAAGTCTTGAGTAACCAAAGTATTTAACCATTGTAGTGTCCTGGTTAATGAACTATTCTGGGTAACTAAGAGTGAAGTATAGCTGTTTCTATATGTGACGTTTTGTTTTTGAAAATTATCTTTGCATTAGCAAATTTTCTGGGTTGGTAAGAAATTATCTGCATTCATATTGATTCTTATAGTTAAGACATTTGGAGCAAAATGAAATATACATTATCAGGAACACTTTCACGTGTCCTTTCTGATAGACATACTCTATTTTTCGGAATATTTGTAGTGTCGATGTTTCTGAATAAACTTTTTACTTAAAGCAAAAAAGAAAAACAAGAAACATATATTTCCTCTAACCTTCAAAAGTCTTAAATTGTTCTACTTGTTGAAATGTGAAATTTAATAGAAACACCAAAATATACATGTATATATGCTTTGAAAATAATTGCCCAGTAACATACTTAAATAAATCTGTCTTTATACTTCTTAACATTTGTGTGCACATATACACACCCCAAAATTTCACACAAGTATACTTACTACCCGAAGATTAATACTGTACATATGTAGAGTATTTTTATATGTTAAATCCTTCTTATTCTTGTTCGCTAATTCACCTCCCCCCACCCCCAGATCATTCTTTCTCTCTCATATACCTATGTATTTTACTAAAATAGGACCATATTAGAATACTATCTTTAATTTACTTTTAACCTGCATTTATGTTATGAACATTTTTCACATTAATATTTTGTTATTATTCTCTTTACTGATGGCACAGCACATCACCATATAGGTCTTTATACAATATTTTCCCAGACCCATCTTACTCTATGTTTTGGATAGATTTTAATTTTTTTAGTATTTCGGTTTTGAAACAAACACCCTCATCCCTGTCTTTGCATACTTTTTCAATGATGTCCTAAGGAAAAATTCTTAGATGTAGAATAGCTGAGTCAAATTGTAAGAATACTTTTAAAGCTTTTCATAAGACTGAAAAATTGGTTTACAGAAAGGCAACTCACTAACTTTAGTACATGAGAGTGCCAAGTTGTGGGGAGCAATTTTATTTTATTTAGATAGAGGCATCATTTTTTTTTTTTAAAAAAAAATCTCACTTTTTCAGCGTTAGGAGTTCTTGAAGGAAAATTAGAGCATCTGACATAGTTATTTTGAAATCCTCGAGATATAGTTTTGTCAAATGGAATAAAAAGATTAACTTCTATTCTGCGCTTTTACACTTGCTCTCATAAACAATTTAAGCACTTCTTAATCTTCTGTGCTTTTTATGATTTGTTATAATTTGTTTAAACAAGATCATAACATCTAGTTTGCTTTTCTGTAAGTGTTATTGTTAGAACCTTGAAATTCTTCAATGGATCATGGAGACAGATATCTCTTTCTTTTACCTTTTCTTTTTACCACTGAGAAACTAAAGCATTAGACAAATCAAGTGAGTAAATACGTCCCCAATGTTTGATTTCTGATAGTGAAATGTAGCCTCCTAATTCAAGGAGAGTTCAATGTAGATTAATCTATTAAAATAATAAATATATCCCATTATTAGATGACAGGAATACATATTCTCATCTCAATTGATTTAAAAATGGCAGTTACTAAGTATTTTTAATTCTACCAATATTTACATATGGTAAAGAATGAAACATTTGGAATTATTAGAAAAAATGCAACAATAAATTACCATTATTTACAGAAAAGTAGATATAATTCTTGAGAATTTTGATAAAAACACCCCCAATATATATCTCAAGATATAATTTCGTAATTATATCTACTCTTTCTGGAAATAATGGTAATTATTAGGTTTCTAAGAGAATCCAAGAGAATAATGGAAAAATTTGGTATTAACACCAGCAAAAAGAGTTGAAAAAGGTAATTGAATATAAAACAAACAAAAAACAATCCTTCTGTATATTAGCTATAATCAGTTTGAAAAATTGAATAAAATAAAAATATGCCACTCACAGTTGCAGCGAAACATAAAATATCTAGAGACAAAACAAATGTGTTCACTGAGAGATATGTAGAGATTTGAATAAAGGCTGTATACTATAAAGAATAGTTCTTCCTTTTAATTATTTTATTATTATTATCATTATTTGACACAAGGTCTTTCTCTCTTATCCAGGCTGGAATGCAGTGGTGAGATTACAGCTCACTGCAGCCCCAACCTTGACCTCTCAGGCTCAAGTGATCTTCCCACTTCAGCCTCCCTATTAGCTAGGATCACGGGCACACACACCACCTGGCTAATTTTAATTTTGTATTTATTTTGTAAAGACGGGGTCTCAATATGTTGCCCAGGCTGGTCTTGAACTCCTGGGCTCAAGTATTCCTTCCACCTCTGCCTCTCAAAGTGTCGGATTACAGACGTTAGCCACAGTGGCTGAACTCTCAGTTTTTTTTTTTTGGGAGTGTTGCAATTTCAGTAACATTCTCAGACAGGTTATTTTGCTTGTTTTTTTAATTTAGCAAAGTGATTCCAAAGTTCGTCTGAGGGCACATCCAAGTACGTATTTCAAAAGAGGAGTAAAAGAAGGGATGAACCTTACTAAACATTAAAATGATTAAACTTCAGTAACTTAAAAGACAGCAGAAATTAACTTGCAAAAATGACCAACACATTGAACCAAGGGGCAAAGTCAGTAAAAAGCCCTGTAAATGACCTGGCTAGATATAAGAACCTGCTAGATAATAAAGGTAACATTACAAGCTTATGAGGAAAGTAAAGTTTAAGCAAATGTAGGTCTAGATATATTACACATATTAATTAAAAATACTCCATAGAAATGGGTAATGATTATGCACAGAAAGGTCACCAAAGAATTAAAAGTGAGTAATACACATATAAAATAATACCCCATCCTACTTATAAAAAATAATGAAAACATAATATTTGGTCTGAGTTTTGGGAAATAGGCACTCCTACTCTATGGTTGGGTTTGTAATTAATAAATATATTTTTAGAGGGCAATGGACAGTGTGTATTAAAAGCATTACAAATGTGTATTGCTTAATCTTGCAATTCAACTTCTAATAGTTTTGATTAAAAAAAGGATCAGAATTTTATATATATTATAAGGGGCTGTAGTGATATTGTTTATGATAGCAAATACTATGAGTGGAGAAAATGTAAAGCAGTTTCCTGCTGCTTAAATAAAGTTTTCTCTAAGAGTCTAGGGGAAGTATCAGAACCATCTAGGAAGCTTTTTGCCCTCTACTTCCAAGATTCTAATATGTAAAATCCACTCTAGACATATGAAATAAAATAACCGTTACTGTTTTACTTCTCTCAAACATTCTGTAGATTATGCTTCTCATTCCCTTTCTTTTCAGAGTGTTTGTCCTCCCCCAGAGCAGTAACAACAAGGTATCATTCTTGTTACACTGTCCAGGAAAAAATATAATACTTCGGTTATCCTTTATTTTAATTTTTCCCTTTTTAAGTTTTCCTTGAACTACTCTCAAAATATATATTGAAACAGGATCATTGTTTATTTTTTGGAAATTATTTGAAAATTGAGAATACTGATAAAATAAGAGCCAAGGTACATGTTAGCAGACTACTATCTGCTTCTTAGCCTTATATCATAATAACCTGAAAATAAACAACTTAATTATTTCCATGTGATAAAGTCTTACTAATAATTTTTGTCAGTTCTCTCTATGTGATGTGTTAATACTTTGGTATTAAAAGATAAATATCAATCAGATGTATTCGTATGTTAGCTTTCTAAAATTATGAGATATGTTTGAAATGATACATGATATTTTTGATATTTTTAGTAAGATAGAATGTAAAGTAGCATTAAATGAATTTATTTGTTTTTGCAGAGTTTCTAACTATGATATCTTCTGGTATACTCATAACCTCTTCTTTGTCTTCTACATGCTGCTGGTGTTGCATGTTTCAGGGTAAGTTTTAAAATAAATGTATTTAAAACCATTTGTGCCCCAAAATGGGGTAATGAAAGACAACTGTATAGGAAGTTTCACAGGAAGTGGTAAAAGTGTCGAGTGGAATAAATCGTTTCTCTGCTGTTCAGGATAGCGTCAAGAATGGAAGAAATAGTTCTATTTTTAGCATAGCATATTTTAATGAAACTAATATCAAGTTTATTAAATTTAAAACTTAGAGTTACCTCTCCCACAAACTTTTAGTTTCTAAAGCTTCTATGGATATATCCTAATGTCTTCTAAAGGAAAAATTTTCAGAATGAAGAACATCGGGAAGATATTTTAGTATTTGTGTTTCCTGAAAGTGTCCTGTTAAAGCAAGATTTTTAACAATGGAATTTCCAGTTTTTCATTTTAAAAGTTCTATAGGAAGTAATACTTGCAGAGAGAGGCAGAGATTTAAAATGACCAAAGAGAAGTATCTGTCAAAATCACCAAAGGAAAAAAAAAATCATGAAGTGAAAAAAGACCGTATCCTAAGCTTATTACAAACAGTATACTTAAAGTATTCTAGTATGTGTACCACCAAAGCAGTATACTCAAAAGCATGGTGCTTAAAACAGTACATGAATATAGATGAAGAATATAATGTACTTTTGTATATGCCTGTGTCTGTATGGCCACCAGTAGTAAACTAGGTGGCTTTGCCTTGACATTCACACTTGCATGACATAATAGGTCTGGCAGCAGGGTTACTTGGTTTAGCAGGATACTGGGCAGGAAACAGAATGTCAACAGGATAATATCAGGTGCTTATTCAGTAGGAGTCCCTATAGGTGCTCAGAAACAATTTACTTCCCTCCTTCATGTTGCAACTCTGTTTTAAGATAAGGAAACCATGTGGGTAAGCATGGACCACCTTGCATTGGGTAAGGCTCGTTCATACTCCCCAGGAACCTGTATCTTGGGAACAGCATATGTCCCCTCAAGGGATGCCCTTGGGAACAAGAGCACACTGTACACAAGGAGGCTGAGGTCTGTGAGTCCCAAAATGATTGTATAGTTCAATCACAGTCCTTTTGGTCCGGATGCATTTCACCAATAATAAACAATGTTGCTGGTGACGCAGATGACATTCCCTATTTTTCTTAACCTGAAGTATTTCCAGAGAAATGGTTTGAAGAAAGGTTCAGATCTTTGTTTAGTTCTTTCTTCAGAATGTTTTTAAATGTAAGTTATTAGTACAGTGGGTCGTTTGCATAGATCATGTGTTTATTTCAAGGTGCATGTTCAAATTGTTGCTTTACTTTTTTCCCCTCTGATTTTGGAGACTGCTGGTTAAGACAGCAGTATCACATGGGTTTGTCCCGTATGTCCTGATTAGCTTTGTTCAGTACCATGGTTCTAGAACACGTAGTTGTAGAGCATTGGAAACGTAACCACACATTGTAATTCATTCTGTGAAGCCTCAGGGCACCAAGAAAGCCCTCGGTAGAGAGGAGTCTGCTTTATATTCTGCTCTTTAAATGGCTTGGTTACCTGTCCAGGGCTATGCTCCTCAAGTGGACTATGAATAACCAGATACTACTAATGATAACAACAGTAATTCAAAATAGTTACATAATGCTTACTATATGCTAAGTATAAATTCAAAATGCTTTAGATACTTTATGTTATCAAATGCTCAGAATTTTATGGGAATAAATAACATTGTGAAACCTCTTTCAGAGGTGGAAACACTGATGTTTAGAAAGATTAAGTAGCTTGTTGAAGTTTACTTAACTGATGGAGCCTAGATTCAAACCTAGGCATTCTGATTCAGAAACTCCTAAGTTTTTACTACAAGGCTGTATTTTTTTGGAGAGTTCTGTACTTCTTAGAATTTGAACTTAATATTTGTTTAAATGCCTTTATCTTGACTTACTTGAAATTCTGATCTGTCTATCCATCTGTGTATCTATCTATATCAGATAGATATAGAAAAGAAAAATGCAGTCATTTATTAGTATAATTAATTACATATTATTTTGCCTTTACGTTGTACTAAATTAAAACTCTGAAAAAAACTATTTCTTCATAAATCAAAATAGAGTCAATTTTTTTAAAGGATCAGCAATTCAAACAGACTTCTTTTTAAAGAGGAAGATTACATTGAGAATTCTTTTCTCTAATTTTTTGAAGTAAAAGGAATGCATATTTAAATTTTGATTTTACTTTCCTAGGACAAAGATCATAGAGAGAAAGTGATTTTAATTTATACAGAGAAATAATAGGCATCTATAGGATGAATTATATATAATCAATCAATTATTAATCTAAATTAATAGGTTTTTATTTTAGGTAGAAATGAAGAAAGCAATTATTCTAATTCTGAAACATGTGATGCAACCCATACATAATACAATAAGCATTCTACAGTGGACATTTTCTTCAGGAAATTTAATTTTTAAAAAAAGCAACATAGATATGCTTCTGGTATGAGAAATGTTAGTACTGATAACATTTTCCAATTTTCTGAAAATAAAAAAAATACACTGTATTGGTAAAGGATTGGCTTATAAGTAAGTCTATTTAAGTTATTTGTGCAAATGTTGGGAACAGAGGTATCTTTACTTCTGAAATGCCTAGATAACTTTGTTCTTCAGCTTTTGGTTATACAAGTAAAGTACAGTTGTTCCAAGTAAATTTCTTGGATTTATATTGAAATTTCATTTCAACAGTATGCTTTAAATCTGAACAGAAAATCACGATTTGCTTAGCGTTAACTTCTCTAACAACGTGCTAAGTACCATAAGGTAAAGAAGAGCAATATATCGCATGATCTCTAGTCTTCCTGCGCTGATCACTGATTTGGAATTTTGAAAAGTCAATTGGAAAAGCTAGACATATTATAAAACTGCATATTTTTAAAATGTAAACATCTGTCTTTTATTTACATGAATGCTAACAATTTAGAGAATTGAAGGATCAATGTGAGCTAGAAATTTTAGAAAATATTAGGCTTCAAGGACAAGGTGATTAGACATTGTTGACTGGTTTTTCTTTTACAGAAGAGAAATTGCTTCATATGATTCTCTAAGGTCATTTTTTTTCATAGAATCTTAAATTTTAAAGGAAGCTTAAAAGATATCTTGATGAAACCTCTTTTAAGCTTCTCTACAATATATGTACTAAGTCAATGCCTAATTTTGAAGATGTCCATTCTGTCTTAGGGGAAGTTCTAATTCTTACAATGTTCTTTCTTTTTTTTGCTAGAATTATTTTACTGTAATTTCTGTCTAACTCTTTAACTGTGATTCTGGAGGCCATGGGAATTGAGTCCCCCACTTTTCTAAATTCTATTCATCTGTTTCTTCGAATTACTAACAATTAATATTAATTGAATGCTTTTCTTTTACTGACATTTGCTCTCATTAAATCCTCCTAACAACCCTGTAAATTTATTATTATTATTATTATTCTCAATGTTCAGCTGAAAGTATAGGAGCAGTAAGAAATAAGGTAAGTTGCTGAGGGTCATGGCTGGTAAGTAGATTTCCAGTTCAAACCCAAGTATCAGGTGCCAGAACTCACATTCTTAACCACTAAATTATGCTGACCCCCATCTGGCAACACTTCTCTGTATCCATTTTAAAACTGTAAACCAAACTAAGTGTTGTTAGAATATGTGATCTGATATTGGCAAAGTGAAAGTCTCATTGTCTTCGTTACAAGTATTGCAATCACTATTATTTCGGACCCCATTTTTTCGTGTCATGATTAACCGTGCCCTTGGCTTAACCTGGTTTTCATTCTCGTTGTCTATTTTAGCAATTCTCTTTATTATTTATAAATAAATCTGTTGCATGCCACCCTAAAATGATAACATTTCATGTACACTCAATTCAGATGTTCTTTTTAGTGTTAAAATGCATCTTTAAAATACATTAATTTTCTTCTCCAAGATGTTATTATAGCATAGTGGTTAAAAGATGCATCACTTGATACCTGTGCAGACTGGGCAGATAATTTGACCTTTTTGCTATCCATTAAGTGAGATTAATAAAATCACTTACATCATAGAGTTGTCTTGGGTTTAAATAAGGTAATGCAGCAAAGTAGGCAGAATATAGACATACTCAATAAATGTTAGCAAAAAAAATATACTCTTACCAATATTAATAGCTTTGTAAGAAAGAAACTCCACATTTAACTGTTTGAAAAAATCAGGTTTTTTTTTTGTTTGTTTGTTTTTTGATAAAGATACAACACTTTTGAAAAGCCCAGATCCCAGATTTTCTTATCGGCAAAGTAATTTGATGAACATATAGTGAAAACTGCTTAGCAACTCAAAAGAATATTCCTTGATATGGCAACAATTATTATAACATTCTAAGGTCTCTAAAATTGTATTGATTTTTAACAATAAAGGTTTATCTTTGTAAAACAAGCCTTCCTACTGAGGAATTTTTGCTTTTAACTTTTAGTATACCATTTTAGGAGGTTGCTCTTGGTGTGCTGCATTAAAGATACCCAATTCCTAAGACACCTGGTGAAAACAAAACAAAACCAGACCATTTCCTCTTTCCAAACATGTATAGAGCGGGATATTTCTTTCTTCATTTTCTTTTAAAAAACTCATTAGAAGGAGATGCATACTGCTATTCTCACTGATAAAAAGGATATTGGCAGGGAAAATAAATTATGAATGTCACAGAGCCTCTGCTTAACAGCCTAACCCAGCTCCTTTCAAAGAAATGTGGAGGGAATGCCTTGTAAATGAGATCTGGCACCTTAGCTTCTGCAATCTTACCGTAGTCAACACTCCCACTGGCTTTAGCTTGGAGAGTGCTGCGTAGGTGGTGATTGTATTTTATGTCTTTAAGTAAGTGAGAGAGACTATAATGTGATAATTCTGGGAATGATAGAGGGGAAAGTCCTCCCCAGATGTTTGGAAGGCAATGACAGCACATTAATAGTCTAAATAACTTTTGTGCTAGCTCTGCCGCACTTCTCAGACCATTTCTACTGCGTGAATGATACCTGAATTATTCCTCTAAGTAGACCTCTTTGCCATTTGGTACTATTTGTTAGCAATAGTTAAACATAGAGCGTGGTTTATATTCCACTTGAATCACTTTTTCTAGGAAATCTATGAGGAGTATTTTTATGTGCATGTTTTTAAAAACATTTATTCTTTATGCCAGGGGAACACCGTGGGCGGGCTCTGTCAACAGTGACATTAACGAACCCAGCCAGTGTCATAGGCAGGCAGTTTAACAGGGAACATCATAGGGGTTTAGACTCAACACGTTAACCAGGGTTAGACAGATATTGTGGGGATCGGCTTACTGTGCTGACTGGAAAATATCCCCCCTCTCTTATGGCCTCAGGCCTTAGGAGGAGGACATTAAGGATATGCTGTTAGGGGATAGAGATATTTATGCAATATAGTGAAGTGTTAAGAATTGCTGATTCCCAGGTATCTTCTCTTTTAAAAGCCAGTTTCACAGAAGTGTCTCTTCACCCACACTGATGGGGCAGAAGGAAAGGCTTGGTTATCTCGCTATTGGTGGGAGACACTTGCTCCTCTTAGAAAACCAAATTGCATTTTGGCCAGGCGCGGTGGCTCACACCTCTAATCCCAGCACTTTGGGAGGCTAAGGCAGGCTGATCACCTGAGGTCAGGAGTTCAAGATCAGCTTGGCCAACATGGCGGAATCCCATCTCTACTAAAAATACAAAAATTAGCCGGGCATGGTAGCAGGCACATGTGATCCCAGCTACTTGGGAGGCTGACGCAGGACAGTCACTTGAACCTGGGAGGTGGAGGTTGCAGTGAGCCGAGATCATGCCACTGCACTCCAGCCTGGGTGGCAGAGTGAGACTCCATCTCAAAAAAAAAAAGAAAAAGAAAATCAAATTGCATTTTGAATGGAAGGCCCACAGTTGTATGTTAAAAAACTCTATTCCATCACTGAGGGAGAAAATGCTTACTTTCCTCTGCATTCCTTTCAGTTTCCCATTTCTTGCCTGTACATTTGCAGTGACTATGTAATTTATTGTTCAAACCAGATATTTTTGAGAATGAATGGGGAAGCTATTGATAATTCAGCAGTGGCTATAGAAAAACCAGGTCATATAGGTATTCTACCTATTCCTAGGAAGGTGGCAGGGGAAGCTTTAGGAGAGGCTAATATACTGTTTTAATGTAGACTTTTAGCTAGAGTCATAAATGGAGTCTTAACCTCCAATAGGGTCCCTGCATGTGTATTTAAGAACCAGAACCTTCAAATAATGCACACTGTAAGTTTGCTTAGCTTTGTCTCACTTTAGAGATTATAATTAGATGTCCACTACCCTGGTCATTAGACAGCTGAGGATTTGGATGTTCATGACAGTGGTTAAAATCTTTTATAAACTCTCTGTCACTGCCACAGGTGACTTGTTCTAATACTTCCTAGATGCCTGGTTTTTAATGAGTCTGGCATACTCATTATCAGTTTGGTGTCCATTATTTCTATCACAAAATTCTACTTCTTCTTCCATAGAATAGGTGTTTTTAACATGGCTCCATAATCCCTAGGAATCATTGAATGGATTGAGGGATCCATTAGTTCCTGAAATACATACACACATATATCTGTATATTTATGTATATGTTTGATTTTGAGACACGTATGTACATTTTGTTTAAAAGAAGGTTTCTCAGCTTTCATTAGATACCTTAAAATTTGTGTGGTCAAAAAAGTTTATAAAAATATGAAACTGAAGTTTTTAAAGCAAGATTTTAAACAAAGAGCTATAAGGTCTAATATCACATTGACACATTTTTATTTAGAGTTAAAAACACTGGATTGGGGGAAACATAAAAGCTACTCGGACAATTTTTTTCTCCCATGAAGACTGTTGGAAAGAGAACTTGACAAACATAATGAGCAATTTGACAACTGCGTTATCATTTTAGAGGATAATAATTATACTATCCATAATAATTCCCTAGTGTTAGATAATGTTGACTATGTGACAGGGACTATTCTTAGCACTTTACACACGTGTGCATAAACACACACACACATGCACATATGCACAGTACAATAAATTTTTCTATCATTTCTATTTTATAGATGAAGAATTGAAGCACAAAAGATTAAATTAAGTAACTGTCCAAAGCCACACAGCTGATACCTGAAAAAACTAAGACTGAGTTCATGAAGTCTGACCCCAGAATTTAATTTCTACCCTTTTCTTGAATTATTGAATTATTTGTTCATCATTTAGAAAGTACTCTTGCTTATGAATAAAAAATATTTATGTCATGCAAAACTCTAAGATAGACTTTTCTATATATCTATGTAAGTTGGTGAATATGTATACATATATGTTGCCTTTTTGAATAAGAAGTTCAGTTTTGATTCAGGTTACATGAAGTTCAAGGTTTTGAAGGTGAAATCTAACTAGCTCCCAGAAAATGGAGTGAGAAGAAAATGACTTCTTTATGGTGCTGCCTTATAAATGTTTCCTAAAATATTTGACCTTGTTAAGGTACATAACAATAACTTTATAATATAAAAACTTTATAACAATTCTAATAATAAAATCATATTTATGTGATACTTTACTTGCCAGAATTCTTCCATATAACCTGAAAATAACAGTGGAAAAGACTAGGATTTAGACTGGAGCTGATAAAAATGTTGAGGAAGAGATATTCTTGTCAGTATTACTGCCAGTGTTTCTTTATAAAAAGATTAAGTGAAAACATAGCAAAGAAAGCAATGTGGAAAACACATTATTCATCATATAGAAAAATCTATTAAGTCCACAGATTTCAAAAACCCATACCTTTTAGAATTTTGCTATGAATTTTCTGTAACTATTAGATTACCCATCAAGTTATTATTCAAACGTGAAGGATAAATTTGATAATGAAATTTCAAAGTAAATACATAAACAAACCCAAGTAAGCATGCAATTTATGAATTACCATAGTTTTGCTGTCTCACACATTTTGGTGTTTTGACTTGAACTATAGTGAAATCCTGGGTTATAATAGTGAAGAAACAGGATTGATTGCTAGAAGATCACTAATGTAGTCTTGGACACATCAGTTTTCTATAGAGCTTCCTGATTTGTGAAATAAAGAAAAAGAATTATATTTCACAGACCTATTAGAAGAGAAATGTTAGCTATTGTACATAAAATTGACACTATACACACACTGGAATGGGCAATTCCTTTTTGGCTAGGACTGGGTCTAAATGCTCCCTCCATGGGCTCTGGCTGAGTTCTTCCTGGTGTTGCTTTACATTGTGACAGGGCAATACTGAGTTCTCTTCTCTCTAACCCCATTATATATCAGTGAGTTCCAACATGAAAGAGAAAAAGAAAATAGAACATTGAGCCATATCCTAGGAAAACTATAGTGTTTCTGTGGATAGGAGTGTTTATTACCCATCTTTATGCAGGGAATCCCTTTCACGTGTCACTCACTCAGTATTTGTTGGATGAAACTGAATTGCATTAATTAGTTTAAACGAGGAATATGTTTTCCTTCTAGGCTCTTCCGGTTTACCTCAAATATCAAAGTATTACAGATGATAAAAAAGGATAATCTCTAAATTTGTTTAACTATAACGTGGACTGTCATTTTGTAACTATCATTTATATTTAGTATTATCTAGGTAATTAGTTATTATGGAAGCTAGTATATTGATTCCTATGCCAGGGGAATTAGCTTTTAAGTCTTGACTATGTTGGTTTTATTATAGACTGGCACATTTTTGTTGGGGGCCTTTGTGTATCTCTGTGGCTAAAAATTCTGAAAGAAAAAAATCCATGTCTCTCTCCCTTATTATTTTTTTTTTTTAGACATGGTCTTTCTCAAAATTCTGGCCTCAAGTAATCCTCCCACCTCAGCCTACCTAGTGCTGAGTTTACAAGCAAGAGCCAGCACGCTCAGTCCCAGTTCTCCTGATTTGTTTTATTTCACTTATTGGTTCTTCAATTTTTCACTTAAATATATGGGGTGAAAAATATTGAGTAAGTAGATCTCTCTTAGATGGAATCCATATTCTTCTCCTCCATAATAGTTACATATTTTTGATATGTTAATAAATACAATGTCCTATAAAACTATGATGTTTAAGATATAAAGATTTTTTGGCCAGGTGTGGTGACTCATGCCTGTAATCCCAGCATTTTGGGAGGCCGAGGCAGGCAGATCACCTGAGGTCGGGAATTTGAGACCAACCTGACCAACGTGGAGAAACCCCATCTCTACTAAAAATACAAAATTAACCCGGCATGGTGGCGCATGCCTGGAATCCCAGGGACTTGGGAGGCTGAGGAAGGAGAATCACTTGAACCCGGGAGGCGGAGGTTGCAGTGAGCTGAGATCATGTCATTGCACTCCAGTCTGGGTAACAAGAGCAAAACTCCATCATATATATATATATATTTTATACCTTTATATTTTTTTGTTTCCCAACTTTCAATTTTGATTGGCAACCTCCAGTTTTGTTTGCCAACTTCCAATTTTTTCCATAGGATTTTAAAATTTTGTGTAAAAAGTAGTATTTCTGTATAGTAATTATGGACTAAGATCTTATGGTTTATTCACATTTGCTGATATTTTATGCTGTAAGCCAGTTGGTGGTAGGGATTGAGGTCATGTGGTATTTTCTCCCATAAAGATGCATTATAGTTCTATAATTTCTTTGTGAATATGTCTGCACATATATATAGATATAGTATATACAGAGCATTTTCATGTACATGAAGTCATTTATGCTATAAGTTGTATATATTAATGGATTTTTTAAACTTCCAAACTACAAGTTAATTTTTCTCCAGTTTTGGAGATAGACATGTTGGACTTCAGACCAAAAACTTTTTCATATAATTTTTTATCTCAGTTTCACTCCAGGGACCTTTTTTATAATAGCAAGGGTTTATATCTGGAATAACAAGGTGAGATAGTTGGGGGAAAGGAGAAGGAAAAGGGACTGTATTTATTTTAAGAAACATTTTCAGTACAGTACTGTTTTTCTGAAACATGAAATAATTCTTTTATCCTCCACTGTCATTTTAGTGAAGCATGAAAGCTGAGGAAATACTAAGAAGTAATGGATGCTTACATTTTTTTTCTTTGCAAGGGGTCCAAGCTCTTCCCTTTATATATCCACGAAGTGGAGAGGAACAGATACTATTTCTCTTTTTCAGTTAAGGAAACTCAGGGAAATGACCTGTTTTACTTCAAGTATTCAAGGAAGTTGTAAGTGTTGATCCTAAGCCCTTAAGACCCTGGGCTGTACATCAGTCAGCTGCACAGAGACTGGCAGAATCAGCTACTTAATTTGCAGGACCCACTACAAAATGAAATGTGGGATTCCTTGATCAAAAATTATTAAGCATTTGGAGATGATGAGAACAGTGCAGTAAAGCAATGGCAGTGTCTTTCTGAAGAGCAAGGTCCAGTGTACCTGCATAGATTACAAACACATGAGGCTGTCCCTAACTTGTAAGCTTGGGCGACCCCACCAGTAAAAGCTAGAGACAGTCCCTGCCGTGGTTAAGCTGCAGATGGCAGTTCTCTTAGCTATGAGAGGTAAGAGCCAGGAAAGAATGCAGAGGCAAGAACTCTGTTAGGCCAAATAAACAAAGTGGGGGTGGGAGTGAAAGCTGTGGTAGGGTAGGTACCCAGATGCTCAGGATTTCTTTAGGTACCCTGGATCTTTAGAGGCACACTGGGATTATAGGCATGAGCCACCACGCCTGGCCAGCACTCTCCTTCTAAATGTCCCTAACATTTAAAGGCAAGTCAAGTAGACTTGACTTTCCTGATAACTCTGTGTAGGTTAGGAGTGACTCAGTGTCAGGGCAGGACTGAGATCTCAGGCTAGACTCGGAGGTACCCACTGGTGAAGAGAGCTGATGTAAGTTGCAGACAGATTGAATGCTACCTTCCTGCAAATGTGAATATATATACATGGTTTATTTTACTACATGCCATTTGCTAAAACATAGACTTCCTTTTTGAAGGTAGAAAATGAGTTCAAATGTCTGTCAAAACCAGGTGACTTCCCAGTCACATGTAACAACAATCACAGCAAAAGTTGTTTATACACTTCTAATCACTAACTTAATGAATATTTATTGAGCACTTATTATAAGTAATAAGCACCATTTTAGGCACTAGAAAAATAGCAGTGGAGCAGGATAAACCCCTGACTTTAAGAAGTGTGCATTCTAGTGGATTTCATGAAGTTAGAGAACTGCAATGAATTTTAAAATCAATGATTTAGTTTTATTTTTTGAATTCAGTTCTTTTTCTTTGTGCTTAAAGCAAAATAAAAGTGGCAGTCAGAATCAAGTTATATTTTTACCATGAAGAAAAAAAATCATGTTATAGAATATTAGGAAAAAAGTAGGTTCCTAAGGGACAAATTTTTTTTTCTCCTCCTTAAAAATAGATTAAAAAACCACAAATATAAAGGTCACATAAGTGACACTGTGTAGGGAATCCATGAGCCCCACACATTGGGTGCCAGAATGTAGGGATCTATGAGCCCCACGTTGGGCACCAGAATGTGGGGAGCCACCCCTACATCACCTGTGGGTACCCCGAGTTCTGTGGTGACAAAGGAATGAGAAAAAGACGATTAAGAGAGACAGTGGGACCAGGGGGCCATCACTTTATTACTGGAGGCAGTGAATGCCCTAAGCTCTGATCACCCACACTGTTTATTGATTACAATCACTTTGATCTATAGGGTAGGGTTGGAGTGATGGTGGAGTGAATCAGTGAGCTGGAACTGGTGTGTCATCCTAAGGATTGATAAAAGTGGCGGTTTGGGAGTTTCACAAAACAAGCACATGTGGTTATCTTTAGTTTATGATCTATGTACAGCGGATAGAACATGAGCCTTACAAGGAGCCTACGAGTCTGGCTACATCATAGTGCTATGAAGGGGTTTTGTATCCTTGAGCATAATATTTATGGTAACAGAGCCTAGGTCACCCTGCAGCGGAACATGAGGCATGGAGAGGCCTTCCTCCTCAGAGGCCTCCTGTGGCCTTCCGCAGTTTGTTGTTCCTTGTTTATATGTTACTCATAACAAATTGATGTAGGGCTCTGTAAGTCCTTTCTTCTTTGCTACTTTTCCCAACAACACTGTATTTGTGGGATATTTTAAACATGAAATTAAAGTAGGAATAATTCTGTGATTGTCCTTTTGTCAGGTGTGGCATTTTATAATTATCTTTTGTCATAAAATCATGTTATGATTTGAATGTTGTTACTAAGTAGGATTTATTTAATGTATTGTATTATTTTATATGACTTTGTCACAGCCAGGTATTAAAAACAAACAAACAAACAGAAAGCTAAACAAACAAATGAAAAACCCAAATAGGATAACTCTAGATAGAATAACTATAATGCCTCTTGAGGGAAACAAGATAAAAAAAAGAAACCTATAACTTTGAAACTGGTTGGTTGTTGATAGCACATGTTAAGATCCTTATGAGTGCAAAAACAATTTTGATACCCAATAAAATTCTTTATTTCTCATGATAGGAGAACACTAGACATTCTACAGATACTTCAAAATTATATTTGGAACACATACAAGGAAACTTAAAACATTAGTAATAAGCACTTATATTTCCACATAGTCTGTGCACCTCCTTTCCTCATCCCTCTCCATGTGATTATCTTAATTTGTCAAGGCTCTCTGTTTACCATTCGCTAATGTCTTTTTCCCTTCTTGTTTCCTGCTTTGGAATTGTTTGCCATTTATTTATGAAAGCTACAACAATACATATGAGAATGCTCTGTTTTTGATTCCTACATGCACTTGCTATATTAAAAGAAATTATGTGATTATTGTTTACTTTTAAAGTCAATTCTCTACAAATGCATTAGAGATCCATTATGTGCAAAAACCATATTAGAGGGATGCTGAGGTTTGGCAGGGAGTATGAATGTATAAGGGGTAAATGCATAAGTCATGATCCCTTCTACTAATTCAGGTATAAACCAAGTACCTTTGTACATCTTACTTCCTCATATTGGAATGCCATTCTCCTATTCTCTAACCACTGGAATCTCTACATGCTCAGCTGCCTTCTTCTCTATGAAGTCATTCTGGACTTTTATAATCAAAGTTCATTACCCATCTGTACTCTCAAGAGGTTATCATATGTTTATATGTCATTAATCATTTTGCCCTTTTTAATTGTTGTTTTTGCTTTTATGTCTAATTTGACCAATTATATCAGTGCTGTGGGCATTCAATTTAAATTAAAGTGAAATAGTATTAAGAATTCAGTTCATAGGCCAGGCACGGTGGCACATGCCTGTAATCCCAGCACTTTGGGAGGCTGAGGCAGGAGGATCACAAGGTTAAGAGTTCAAGACCAGCCTGACCAACATGATGAAACCCCATCTCTTAAAAAAAAAAAAAAAAGAATTCAGTTATTCACCTGTACTAGCCACATTTCAATTCAATTGCTCACTAGCCACGTTTCTCTAATAGTTGCTATGTTGGACATCAGAGACTTACATCATTTCCATTATCACAGAAGGCTCTATTGGACAGTGCTGTTGTAGATCGTGCACATCTTTGAAGGCAGTGGCCATAATATTGAAAGTAGTAAGGTTCCAAAATTAATAAAATAATAAGTCCAAAGGAATTATATCACAGTGATGGTGTGGGGCAAGAAGCAGGGTCAGGATTGTTTGGCAAATAGACACAGAGTTTTGTGTTATCTTGAGTGGGTTCTGTTATATTTAAGAAGATTGCATTCTACTTTAAAGAAAGGCATGCATGTTATATCTGCTAAAATAAATAAAGGTACTAGGAATTTTAAATACCATAAAAATCATGTAGAACATGTGCCTCAAATTTTAATAAATGTGGCCACAGTGAAGTAAATAGATAAGAGAGATAATATCAGATTTTTTCTATCAGTTCAAATATCCGTAATATCTAGGTTACGTTCCTATTCAAAATTCCTTAGAAAAAGATTGTTTTAATGGCCCTCATATATAAGAATTCTAAGAAATTCTGCACTAGTACTAAAAAAAATAAGCATTTTTATTCTTTACTCGTACAATGAAAAAGTAAGTTATTGTATTCACTTGAGTTTGAAAAATAACACATAAAATTATTGGTTTGGTAAAATATACTCCTTCCTTTTCTAAGTCTATAGCCATATAAAGCTATCAAATTTTGCTCAATATATACATTGGTCTTCAATTTAACAATTGGATATTCTGCAAGGGGGATAGGCCTGGAACGGGGGAAGGAGCATGGATGTTGGAATCAGATTAACTGGGCTTTCAAGCCCAGCTCTGCCACTGACTGACATTGTTGTGTTGGGAGATACTTAAGTCCTCCAAATCTGAGGTCACTGATCTTTACCATACAAGTCTTTTACAAAGTTTGTGAAAATGATCATAGAAGTAACAAGCAACTGTTTGGCATGTCCAGTGTATGGCCTTTCAATAAGGAGTTAAAAATCTGCCTTCCAGTCAACTTTCAGTACCTTCACCACCTAATTATAGCCAAATGATGTGGGATTTCATACTTGAGTTTTTTTGATAAATGATTTTGTTTTAATCATTGTCTGTCTTTAGATCTTAACCATATTTCTTTGGTGACAACAATTATACCTAAGACAAAGTAATCTGAGCTCTCTATTGTTGGTTTTTTGTGTTTTTTTATGCATATTCCATATTGTTTTTGTTGTTATAGTCTTGAAATAAAGTTTGAAATCTGAAAGTTAAAAAAAAAAAAAGACAAAGTAAGGACAATTTTAATGGAGTTTTAAGACAGGGATAGCCTGTGCTATTTAGCTTGAGTGTAGCTTAAAATGACAAAAAGCTCTCAAAATTAAAAGGAGTTTTAGAATAATACATTCCACTTAATGTGCCAAGAGCAGCAACACTGTTTGATTGGGCTGGCCTGAAGAACTTTACTGTATAGTAACATCATTCACCTTTCTAAGGACCTAGAGCATGGGAAGGTTATGTCCACTTGTATGTTGTTATGATAGGAGAAGGGATTAACAACATTTATTTGCCTGGTGTTAGGACCCTAAATTATAAGCAGCTCCATTCCAACACACACACACACACACACACACACACACACACACACACACACACACACCCCTGACTTCTGTTGATGTTGATCCCCTTTTATGATGTGTACCTCTTTAACCATCTGATTTGCTTTGTGTGACATAGGGGGCATGGAGTGAGATAAGCATGTTTCTGAACCCCATGCTTTGACTATACTTAATCTCTTAATAAAAGCCTTAGGTTTCTCATATGTGTAATAAAAATAAAGATACTTACCTTGTATGATTATTTTGTTTTGAAGTTTAAATGAGAAATAGATGTTCTAAAAATTTCTGAAGTGATACTTTCTTAGTAAGCATTAATCTTCCCCCTTCCTTACCTTTCTCAGAGTTATTTGTGAGGACTTAGTGAACTAATGTAATATATCATGAGAGGTGAAGAGCACAGAATTTGAATCAGATCTGAATTCAAATCTTGGCACTGCTACTTATCAGCTGTGTGACCCTTGGGTATTATTCTATCTTTTATGATACTTTTTAAATTTTTTAAAATGGGAATAATAATTCCTAGTTCATGCAGTTTTTGTGAGGATAATGTAAAATGTATATAAATTTCTCTGTGCTAGCCCTGGTGTTTCCCATACATTACTAAGCTATTATTAAAGTACTCTACTCCAGTTACTATATGTAGTCTGACTTAGGTTCAGCTTCTTTGAAGAGATCTTCCAAACGAGATCATGAGTTTCTGGAGGAACCAGATTCGACTCTGTTGAATTCTGAGGCACCACTGGAGTAGTGCTAAGTGCATTATGCTGATGTCTGTTCAACTTTTGGCCAGTAGAATAAATGCCTGGGTTTTTTTTTTTTTTTTTTTTTTTTTCCTACTTAGCTATCAGCCACTATCCTTCAGATGGCCAATACAAACAAAACATTGGGTAAATTATTAATGTAAAGAAAGCTGAATCAAATTCATGGGCTGTCTGGGTATAATATCCCAGCAATTGTATTGTGTAACCAGAAACTTATAAATGATTAGTGACAAAAATTTCACTCATATTTGTATGATATATATATCAATTTATCTCATACTTAGGCCATATTTACTGTATTGCTTAAAAAAAAATGTGTGTGTGTGGTCCACTATGATGTCATATAATGCATGCCCATGGCATGTACTGAATGCTCACTAATGACTTCATGATGACTAGCTTTAAGGAAGAAAATAAAATTATAAAAAGGAAGTGAGCATAAGCAAAGAGGGAAGAAAGCAAAGTGATCAGGACGAGGAGATGGTGAATACTACTGGAGGCTGGCTTGGCCATTGCTTTCCTAACCTTCATGTATGGATCTGTTAGTATTATTATTCAGTTTTTGTTTAAAAATATTATTTTTGTAAAAGCATCATAGCTGTGACATACTTAAAAATATATCTTTTTAAACTACTAAAATCAAGTATTTGGGAGCATGAAGGATTATTTAAAAATAACATACTGTAAGCCAACCAAGAACAGATAATCTTGGAAATAAATTTTTCCTTAGGATTCTTTAAAATAATAAAATACACTGCAAAAGTTTTAAAGCATTTCCAAATCTTGCTTTGTCATGCAGTCTTTGCTTACGCAGCAGTGATCTTGTTGATGCTCTGTGCAATCTGTCATTTTATGGATTATCCCTACGAGGTAGATGTTAACCACTTCTTTTAAGAAAGGCAGAACACAAGACAGTTGAATGGTTTGTCTTGGTTTTTCACAAAGTAAGAAACAATCAGAATGAGATTTTTATAGTTCGGGCTCTCCTGCCTGATTTATTATTTTGAACTTTTTATGTGACTCTGTCTATGGAAAAATTGAAGAGTAAACAGATTTAGGGACTGATTGCTGTATATACATTGTTTTCAGACCACAAGAGAGACAAACTTCCACTTCTGGTTATTTCTGAATGACGTTTCTCTGCAAACCAGCAAGCCTTGTTTTATCCAGACTTGGCCAAATTAAATATGATCCCTGTATTTTTCCCTCATGTTTGGAGATCAAGCAAAATATTCATCATTACACTGTTTACTGAAGTGAAAACTTGTATGTGATTATATGAATGCCTAATAGCCTTGAAGTAAAGACTGTCAAATTCAATAATATCTGGAGAGATTGCATGTATTCTTCTCTACCACGTATTTATAGCATTTGTTTGGAGGGCCAAAATTTTTGTTTTAGTCCTATAGTTAAGAATTTCTTAAAATTTTTAAGATTTTTCAAATTCTCCTAAATATAATACATAAGGAACACTTTTTAGATAAATGCTGTGTAAAGTTAGAAAAAAATTTTTTTTTACTGCACCTCCTGATCTCAATATCTTTTCGTTTCTCTGTTTGTTTGTTTTAAATTTAATTTTAGAGGACTGCTGAAGTATCAAACTAATTTAGATACCCACCCTCCCGGCTGCATCAATCTTAACCGAACCAGCTCTCAGAATATTTCCTTACCAGACGAACATTTTCATGAACCTTTCCCTGAAGGATTTTCAAAATCAGAAGAGTTCACTCAGAACACATTTGTGAAGCTTTGTGTGGAAGAGCCCAGATTCCAAGCTAATTTTCCACAGGTCAGATTAATTTTGTGTTTTGATCTCTACAAAATTTGTTTCCATATGATTGATCAACATCACATATAAATGTGCTTTTCAAGCTATATATTCATGCATAGCAGGATATTTCAAGATGTTCCAACAGCAAGTTAGTACCTATTATTCCATTACAGGTACCTGACAGTTCAAGGCAAAAGATCTATGATATTAGAGGATAGATAAGATTTCTACTTAACTGACCATATGACCTTTGCATAAAACAGCATTGGTGCTTGTAGCCAAGAGAGGTCAAACATTTTCCCATTAGTTGAGAAAAGCTGGTTGAATAATAAAAATAGTAGTAAAAAAAACCTATCACTACTACTACTAATTACTATTTTACTGTATTATTATGTATAATATTTTAAATAGTAAATAGCAAAATCCATTTATTGAATGCTTAATATTATCTGCTAGGCATTGTGCTAAATATCCTGTATGCATAATACAGAACATGTATTAGGCATACAGAATGTTTTTTGCAGTATTCACAAGTAATTAATATTATCCTCAATTGTCTAATAAAGAAATTGTGCTTACCTTGATCAAAGTCTCCAAACTAGTAAGTGGCAGAAGAAGCATGCAAACCCAGGTCTTTGACTAATATGCTTGCTCCTGGAAAACTTTCATAAGTATTCAGCAATTGGTTCAATAAGGGGTCTGATCTTCCTCTGTGTCTATGGGAACTGCCCCCAGGCAAATAACACCTTTTATTCTTCATCTATAAAAGGTGGAAATAGGAAATAGTGATGTCAAATGTCTCAATAAGGAAGAGAAGACGGAGACGTCAAAAGCTAGGATGAATTTGTGGATGACTTTGGAATAGGGTACTAGTCTTGTATTTATTATATTATTAATAATAATCCTCTAGATCCCTATTAGACTATAATTTTCTGAACTTTTCTGAGTTTCACATAATATTCACAAGTATTAGACAAGGCAGGTATGGCGACTCCCATTTTGCTCATGTGGGACCTGATACTCAAAGGGTAAGTGACTGTCTCAAAGGTTGAGGCTGCTACATTGCAGAGCTTGTCCTGCAATGCTACTCATAACACAGTGAGGGGCCAAATGTTATTATATGCAGAAGACGCATGATCTGTCTGCATGAAATAAGGAAGATTTGAAACAACTAAAGTGAGGCTTAAAATGGTGGCCATTAAAAAGTTTTAGTTGGAGGCCTCAAAGGGATGTGAGAGAAAGAATGTGTAACTTTAGGAGAAGGGTTAGCCACATAGGCTTCTGCACTTTCCACAGTTTGCACTTATCCTGGGATCAGGGCTAACCATGTAACACATATTCAAAATTTTCACGGTTTCCCATTTTTAAATATTATTTTCAGTTTTTCTTATATTATATAAAAGTAAGTGGTAAATAACATGCCTATCATATTGCATTTTTAAAATTATGCACTATACATATTTAACATGTATACATATTATATGTATGTATATTATGCATGTACATTATATACATTAAAAATCTAGGATTTTCTTTTTTAATAAACATGAGACTCATGCTTTATTTCTGAAATTATCCCCAGATTTATCTGACATTGTTAACTTTCCTTTCTTCTTTTATTAAATATATTGTCTATGTATATTACATATCTGTAGGCATAAAAAGGTGCATAAAAGAATATATACTTATTTGTTTATGGTAGTTACACCCGGAGCGTGAGTTTGAGGGTAGGGTTTGATATTACTTTCCATTTTATTTTATACTTTTGTTTATTTGAATGATAGTGAACATCTATTATTTGTTACTTTTTTTATGTTTTCTGATTTAAAATACAAATTAACATATTATTACCATAGTGTAAGCAATAAGCAATTGGGAAGGGTGTAGATTTCTACAATATGAGTGTTTCTTGAAGTTTATTTTCAAAAATTTATCTTAGACGTGGCTTTGGATTTCTGGACCCTTGTGCCTGTACTGTGCTGAAAGACTTTACAGGTATATCCGGAGCAATAAGCCAGTCACCATCATTTCCGTCGTAAGTCATCCCTCAGATGTCATGGAAATCCGAATGGTCAAAGAAAATTTTAAAGCAAGACCTGGCCAGGTGAGTCAGTGGTCAGCAACTTTTTAAATAGCCTTTATCCTTATGTAATTTTTGGAACTTAGCAAACATCACATCATTGAAATAGTTGAAATTCTAAATTGGTCATTTAAAACTTATCTGTTTGTTGCTTTTTAGTATATTATTCTACATTGTCCCAGTGTATCTGCATTAGAAAATCATCCATTTACCCTCACAATGGTAAGAAACATATCTCTTGATTTTTCACATTTGTAGCGTGCTATGCATCTTTTTCTTTTTTTGTGTTCTATCTCATTCTAAAAGGTATTCAAGGCTATCATAGTATTCCTGATGTTTAAGTAACCATCCTTTCGCAAGGAAAATAGTTATCTGTTCAAGAATTTTGTAATTATTCTTTATTATTCTTTTGACACCTTACAATTCAGGAAGTAGTGAATTAAAATGTAATAAAGCTTGTTGTTTCAAAATGTAGGCCAAGCACAGTGACTCATGCCTATTAATTCCAGCACTCTGGGAGGTCAAGGAAGGAAGACCGCTTGAGCCCAGCGTTCCAAGATCAGCCTGAACAACATAAGGGGACCCCTTTTCTACAGTAAATTAAAAAAAAAAAAAGTCAGGTGTAGTGTTACACACCTGTAGTCCCAGCTACTAGAAAGGCTGAAGGAGGAGGATTCCTGGAGTCCCAGTGTTTGAGATTTCACTAAGCCTTGATCACACCACTGCTCTCCAGCTTGGGCAAGACAGTAAGACCTTGTCCAAAAAAGAAATATATATATATATATATAAAATTTTGTCAACATTTACTCTTCTCCTTTTATATGGAAAATCTGATTTTATACAATTTTCTTTAGTGATTGAATTTAGGGGAAATATAGATACTCTGGGTTGGGGTGGAAGCATTAAAAAAAAAAATGCAGTGTTTAGAAAAAGTAAAATCCAGGGTAATGGGAGACAGAATGGGAAGTAAAATTAGAAAAACCAAATGGAGTGAATAATGACATGGGAGGGCATCTAACTAAATAATGGACAGCATCAAATATGATTAGCTAATCAGCATATTGTTTAATATTATTATCAAAATAGCATGAGCTCATTTAAAAAATTTAGACAATTCACAGACATAAAATAAAATAGAAACTTAAAATTATTTTTTCCCCACTTCCCAATCCTTTACTCTGAAATTTGACGTATCTTTCCAGATATCTTCCCATCTGCTTCTGCATATATGAGTGTCTAACATTTGTTTGCTGGATCATATTGTTTTGTAACTGGCTCCTTTCACTCAACAACGTATGACGGACATCTTCCCGTATTACTCTGTGTGCCTCATTCATGTTAATGACTGTGTAATATTCCACAGTGGGAAAGTACTGTAATTTATTTGATATTTTCATTGATGATGGAGATTTGGGCTTTATTCAATTTTTAAGAAAGACATTTGAGAACCGAGACCACATGTTTACATGTATGCTTAAGACAGACAAATTGGGGTGAGGGAAATGCAAAAAAATAACTAATGACAAAGGGCTGAGATTTGAAAGTAGGGTTGTACTGTGAATGGGAATTATTTTCAAATTGTATGTATTATTCAAGTTGAAAATTCTGATATTCAAGTGAATATTCTGAAACCTTGGGCAAATTGCTTCAGTTCTTTGTAAATTTGGTTCCTCAGTTTAATATTGAGATAAAAACACTACCTATTTATAGATATTTTTTGTAGATTTAAGTGAACCATTACAAACTAACGCATGTAGAAGACCTCCTGGAACAAGAAAATGTCAGATACACGCAAATACACGGTAGCAATTATTATGACTTTGATTTTCAGAGTTTACCCCTTGAGAAATATATGCTTGTGCAGACAGCTAGACCAGAAAGTTCCATATTTGAAGGACCAAAGAGACAGAATGGAAGTGTCAAATCAAACCAGAAGCCATTCATTCGATAGCGTTTCTTAAAAAGAAAAAAAATGATTTCTGCTTCATTTGCTTCAAGTTTTGCATTCTGTGTATAGCAAACTTATTTATTAATGATTAGGGAAAAGTTTGACACCCAGTGACATAATGAACAACATTCGATTGTATAAAGAAAGATAGCAAAACTGATCTACCATGAGGACTGAATTAATTGATAATTGTTTCCCCAATAATAATGATAGATGAGTCCAGACACCATTTCATCTGGGCTGCATTGTGGCTGGCTGGAGTTAGAGGATAAATATGTTATCAGGAGGCATAGAGGAAATTTAGTTGCCTGCATGGAATATAAAATTGAGATCTTAGTGTCTTTAGGACATAGCTGTCTTCAGAAACCAAACAGCCGTGTCATGTCCATCCTTCCTGTAGGATATGCATGCCTTACAAGGTGGTTTAATAAGATCATCTTTGTTCCAGGAGGCTTGGGTAATATACCTTACCAACACATGTTCAGGTTTGGGCTTTCAGCTGAATTATATTTTACTTCTGATAGTTGTAAAACATGTTCCCATCTGTCTGCATCTGTATATCCCATATATGTAAAATTGCTAACACAAAAATAGAAGGGAATAATTGAAAAGGGAGAAAATACACGAGTTTGTCCTTACTTAAATAGTTTAAGAAGTTTGGCTTAATCCTGGGGTCATAAGAGATTTACTTCAGAATTTAACTTTCCCTTGTGTTGGCAACTTTATTTTGAAAATCATTTCTTCAGCATTAAATAGAGAATATGGAATAAGAAAATAAATCAGTTGCTAAATACCAAGTACAGAGAAAAAAGGATTTTTTTATTTTTAAAACTATTTTTCAATGTACACAAAAGTAGAAAGAATAGTATAAAGAACCCTTATATATTTATCAAAACTATAGAGGATACTTTACTTTTTAGTATATACTCTATCACTAAAAACTTTTTGGCTTTCTTAAAACGGTATGTCAAAGAATTTTTCACCTATGTTCATACTGAAGAGAGGCTTCTAGAGCTAATTTCTTTCCACAGGCCTAGGCCCTTTTCACAAGATAAAGGGAAAATACAAAGAAGTGGTGTGTAGAGCTGGAAGGGCTTTTAAGTAAGTGCCTTCTGTAGCCTGGACTGCTCTTTAAAAGGTGATTATGGTAACAGATATGATAGCCCTGTAGCCAGCTTGAGGCACAGATGGGAAGAAAAGAAAGAGGAGAGAAGGGAATGTAGGTAACAGACAGAAGAAAAGGAACTGGGGGTGGGAGGTGACTGAGAAAGGAAAACCAAATTGTATGTGACATAAAATAGTAGTAACTGTTCACACGAAGGGCAAAAGCTTTAGAATTCATTGTCAGCTCCTTCAGTTGTTACTGCTGTGTCTGTGAGTATATCTCTCGACCCTGCTAAGGCTCAATTTCATCATCTGCAAAGCAGTGCTAGTGATACTCACCTGGAGGGGCATCCTTCATATTGTCAATATTAGTTAACAAAATCACGTGTGTAAATCCCTTGGCACGTCATTGGTCAGTACTTGGTAATAAAGATGTTATTATTTTCATAATCTTAAAATATCTGGTTTTAACTTGGATTATTGCTTTCATTTATGAAATTATTCATTTTTAAGAAGCAAGTACAAGACATGAGCATGTGGTTTTTCAACTTGAAAATGAGAAACTGGGAATACGAGAGTAGTTTTGGTTATCTGAAAATCTGTCATATGGGTGAAGGATCTTTTTTTTTCTTTTAGGATCCCAATAGGAAAAAAAGTTTTAGGAAAATACATTTTGATTTAACATAGTAAAGACATTTCTAACTATGAGACCAGTCTAGAAATTACAAAGAGCTGTCTCACAAGAGTATTTGCAAGGATGATTGCACTAGATCAGGATTTTTCAATCATGGCAGTATTGACATGTTGGATCAGATAATTCTTGGATGGGATGTGTTGTGCTGTGTATTATAGGATGTTTTGCAGCCTCTTTAGCCTGGATCCACTAGATGACAATAGTATCCCCACTGTGACTGCCAAAATTGTCTCCAGATGTAACCAGGTGCCTTCTGAGGGGTAAAATCACCTATAGTTGACAACCATCACATTAGATCAGTAGTTGGTCAACATAGCTTCCAATCCTGAAGGGCTCCAGGATGTTCTTTTAGAGGCCACTGTGAGAAAGGAGAATTTAAGGACAATAGAGAAGTTGAGGGATGGGAGTGCTTAGCTTGTGTCCTGGAGACACCAATCACATCAGTGAGAACAGCTCACTTTCAAACAGTCTCTGTTAGGAGGATTCTGCTAAAGTAATCATATAAACATCATCATCTAAAAACATATTTTGCTTACTCAACTAGAATCCTTTTTGGAATTCCGTGAAAATTATTTTGGTTACCATGAGTTCCTGAATACTTTCATGTGATGTAGACCTTTGAAAGAGAATTTGATTACTTTTCAAATTCAAATTTTTTTTTTTTATTCACTGTCATCAATGACCAAATAACAGTTTGGGTATGAATCAAAAAGAAAGTGGGATAGCAGTATAAATATCTGACAAGTTCATCAAGAATTAAAATAACATGAGGATAGCCTCATGTACTTGATATTTTTGTCATATAAATGAAAGCTCTGTTTTTCCCCCTGTAGGATCTCAAAATGTGGAAATCGGAACAGTACATTGTTCTTGGAGAACAAATATTGGTTTAGTGACCACTTTGGGAAATAGTAATGTATTTTGATTGGTGGGAAAAGACAAGGGAGCTTTCCTCACTTCAGGGAAGCCCCTTTAGGTGTATGAGGCTCTGGAGCCTATTGGTCGCCTCCTCTAGCAAATGACATCTCACCCTGGGCCTTGACTCTCGAGGAAGCCCAGGGAGCCCTCAGCATGAAGGCTCTGAGTCCATTGCAGGCTTGTTTCAGAAGATTCAGATTCAGAAGTGCATGAGATGAAGATAAAGAGGTTGGATGTCTACAGTCTATATCCATCATAGTTTTTCTTTTCTTTTTATTTAAGAAAAAATTATCTTATTTCTTCTGGTTCTGTAAGAAATTTTTACCAAAATGACAAAAAGGAGAAAAAAAGGATAATTGTAGTAAACCAGGATTTGGAGACCACTTCTTTCATTCCTTTAAAGAAACGTTGTTCTCTGAAAATTATCCCAGATCTTGGGAGGTGGCATTGGAAGAAGGAAGGAAGGAAGGAAGGGAGGGAGGGAGGGAGGGAGGGAGGGAGGGAGGGAGGAGGTAAGGAGGGAAGAAGGGAAGGAGGAAGGGAAGGAAGGAAGGAAAGGGAAGGAAGAAAGAGGAAAGGAGGGAGGCAGAAAGGGAGGGAGGCAGAGAGAGAGGGAGGGAGGGAAGGAGGGAAGGAAGGAAGGAAAGAGAGTAAGGGAGGGAGGCAGGAAGAGAGAGATGGAGAGAGGTTGGAAGGGAGGGAGGGAAAGAGGGAGGAATAAAAGACATTTTCAATGGCTTAGTTTGGAAAATGTTGCTTAATATGTATTTTAATATGCATAGTGCCTACTAATATATTAATGGGTTTGAGAAGTTCTTTAATATATAATCTCATTAATTTTTTTCCTTTCTTTCTTTTTTTTTTTTTTTTTTTGAGACAAAGTCTGGCTCTGTCACCCAGGCTGGAGAGCAGTGATGTGATCATGACTCACTGCAGCCTGGACTTCCGGGCTTAGCCTCCTGAGTAGCTGGGACTACAGGCACATGCCACCATGCCTGGATTTTTTTTTTTTTTTTTTTTAATTTATAGAGATAGGGTCTCTCTATGTTGCCCAGGCTGATCTCAAACTCTTGGCCTCAAGCATTCCTCCTGCCTCAGCCTCGCAAAATGCTGGGATTACAGACATGAACCACCCCATGCCACCAATCCCATTAAATTTTGTTAACTCATTTAGTTAATGCTTTCCCATTTTCCCACTTTTGGGTCTCACCCTGGAACCACCTCATTTTCTTTCATGTTTACCCCTTAAACTCCACCCATTCTCTTTGCCTGGGAACTCTCATTCCTCCTTCACATCCCATCTTCATATCACTTCTGCTGAGTAGCCTCCACTGACCCTCCCAATTAGATTAAGTATCCTGACCTTTTTCATTTTTTTTAGAGCATCCCGCGTGCACTCTTCAACACCAGTCATTAAATTATTTGTTTAATTAATTTCTGTTCTCCTCAGAGACCATACGCTCCATGAGCCCTTTGAAAGATGAATTCATAGCACAGTATCTGGCACATAATCGATGCATATCTGTTGAAAGAGTAAAAACCACCTAATATATAGGGTTCAGGACCTAGCGTGAGACATGCTTTGTGGATAGATATTCCTTCCCTCATCTCTTTATAGCACACTCTTTCTTAGAGGGTGCAACTACAGAAAAGGAAATGTTGGAGGGATAAAGAAGAAAGGAGAAATACTTATTTCCAAAGTGGCTCTCGTTTGGAGTAGACTGAGTCAGAGTAGAGTGTTTAATTAAAGTCTAATCTTTCACGTGATGGTACTTACTTCTCTCTAACAAAAGAGGAAAGGAAAATGTACCTATGGCAAAGGTCTTTAGAAAGAACCACCAAAGACAAATAGACACAATTTGTGGATTATATCTGGTCTATGAGGAAGTCATTTTTCACATCACCTCCCTTATTCTCAGGCAAAACAACATAAAATTACTTGCTCCTCCATCTGTGCTTATATGACAAATCCTATCAATATTTCTTAGATTCACCTAGCACCTTGTAGGTTGAAATAGATCTTGACTCTACAAGGTTAGGTTTTGTATTCACAGTCATTCATTTTTCTAAACATCAGTTTTTGTATGTTTTACTTAAGCTTTATTAAACCTCAATTCTAAATACTGTTTTCTTGAAACGACTTTATCTCATAGATATTTTAAATTTTTATAATAGTTGGCTCTAAATAAAATTTTAAGGCAAAGAAATTATTTTTATCAGACTATCTGTTTATCATGTAGGCTTAGGAGATGGTTTATACCTTTCCCAGATTTGGGGAGTTGCAAGCTTGCTCATTGGCACTATCCCTCAGAGGAGTTTTTGTTTTCATAAGTGGAATATAGGCAAACCTTGCTGCTGATTAGAAATGAATTTGAATAGAGCAAAGATTTCTAAGCCAAATTTTACATTAGTTATGTTAATTTACAGTCTTTTCCTGCCATTTTTTGTCCAATTACTTCTATTTGGCACTTAGAAATGAAAAATGCATGCTTTCAAACATTTTCACTGCATAGTTGTCTTAAGAGTTCCTTTGAAGTAAAACAAAATTTCCCATTTGGTGATTCCCACTAAAAAGTAAGTATCACATCTTTGTCAAAGATAATAGTACCTACTAATTAAGTGCCTAAGAGGTTCTTTCATAGCTTTTGTGAATATTACATTATTTAATTCTTATAATGTTTCTATGAGACATGTATTGTTAACTCAGTGATGCAGAAAAGAACGTGGCTCAGAGAGACTGAATAGCATGCCCAAAGTCACACCTTTAGTTGAGGCAGAGGTGAGATACAAACACAGAGCTGTCTGTCTGAGACGTGCTATTACCTGTTCTGCACCGTCTCTCTCCTGCCACACCATCCGTCCGTGCTGAGGGCTTTCTTATTCCTAACACTGCTGTTATTTTTGAACATCTATGTTGCTGGAGTCAGAAAACAAATATAAGTTAAAAATTACCATTTGGAACTGAGGTTTATTGAAAACACAAATATGTGTTTTCTATAGAAATATGAACGCTTTGGATTGTCCATACTACTAAGCTCTTTTAATACTGTGAAAGTGGTGAAATTTGAATAAGTCCTCCTGTTTGTAAAAGTCTAATACTGATTTTCATATCCTATGCCAGTTAGAAAGAATCAAATCGATAATATATACAACTATTTCACATTCAGTTGTTTTTTTTTTTTAATCTCACTTCTTAAGATGGAGATTAAACTTTTCAAACTGAAAGTACAACTTCAAAGTGCAAAAGATAGGGCACAGAAACACTATTTCAGTCAAGGTAAAACTAAGCTTTAAGCACTGATTTATTGGGAGTGCAAGAGAGTTTTGATATTTAAAGTGCTTCACTGTTTTTTACATATAACATTGACTTCCCTACACAAGAATGATATCCTAATGTGATGGGTTTTCCAAGGAAATTGTGATTGTTTTTTGTTGGTAAACCTATATTCTCTCATGGTAAAACCTCATACACACGTTTACTGACAAAACTGATGATGGAAATTATAGGACATTGTGTCGTATCAGATCATGGATTTTAGAATACTACAGCTTGGGATGGAGTCCTATATGCTCCACTTTCTAATATTAAGACTGTGGACATGAAAATCAACATACTTAATTTTTGGTTTACTTCTTTATAAAAATGTAATAGCAACTTCTCCATGGAGTTACTCTACTATTAATCAAAAAGATATAATTAAGTGGTATGTGTGATGCTTGGCATATAGTAAACTCTCTGTAAATAGATTTTGTTATGGTTGTTTCAGATAGTTACTGAGGGACCAAAGACATGGATTAAACTAAGATTTTTTCCCCTTATTCTTCAGTATGTAGTAACTGACTAAGCTTTGGCCACAGATTGTTTTAGAAACAGTCTTTCGGGGGACTGATGACTAACTTACCTTTTATGGTCTTCTAGCCTCAAGGATGAATGATGTTTTAGGTTAGGTTTCCTAGGAAACAGGCTGAGAGGCATATTGCATGCAGCAGATTTGTTGGGAAGTATACTTAGGAAGCCAATCAATAACAATTGACTAAAAGGACAAGGCAGAACCTGAATTATGTGATACAGTTCCACAGAAGTCTCAGAAGGTCTGCCCGGAGCTCTGCAGATGAAATGATAGCTTGCAGTGGTCCTGTCTTGAAATCAGGGGGCCAAACTTTTGTAACCCCCAATCGACCAGTCCTTGGATTTGAGATACCTCCAGGTTGATGCATTTAGACATAGGCAAAAAAGCTTTGTTCTATAGATAGCTATTCCGGGGACAGGTCTCAGTAGGGAGCCCTCCCAGGCAACCCTTTCAGAAGCTGGAAGAATGGCGAATGAGTGTGTTGATCCTGGAAGTTGAGAGGCGGGTGGGAAGGGAAAGCGTCTGAGCAGTGCAACGCGGTGTCCTTTAAGTAGATTTCAAAAACACAGATCTTTTATGAGATTATTCTTCATTTTTAACACTAGAAATTAAATTTGAGGTACATATAAATTCTAGTTTGTCTACACTAACTGAACTTCAGAAATCTGTTGTCCAAACTACAAATGCATTTACATTTGAGAGGTCTAAAGCATAGATCGTTGAAGTGACTAAAGAAACCCAAATAATACAATCAATAACAAAGTTCGAACCAGAACCCGTTTATTGACTCTCCTCTCACTTCACACCTTTATTGATTTAAAACCTGTGTAGAATGTAACATTTTGTTCTTCAACTGTGTAAGGGATGTCTGCAAGTGTTTTCCGGCTGTGCTCTGCAATTACCAAATTTAAGATTTTCTACCAAATCAAATCCTATATGAAGGTATGTTCTCACCTAATTTAGCTGTATAAATTAGAGATAATTGGAAAAAGCCCTAAGTTAAGAGAGCATGAAACCTACTGATTAATACACAATATGGCATCTCTTCATATTTAGCTGAGGTAGACATTATTTTCATGGATTCTCAATTATGGAAATAATGCAGAGTCTGCCTTTTAAATAGTTGTAATGAGTTGATGCTTACATGAATACCTCTTTATTCTTCTGTTATTATTTTTAGTCAGGAACAAACGTGGTTTCCTGACATCTGTATTCTCCGTTGTGTGATTCATTGTTTTTAAGCTTGAATAACCTGATTTCACATATTTTTCCATGAGTCAGAAGCATGTCTAGCTGTTAGTTTGTTATTGCCTGCACTTTTACATTGCATAGCTGCACTAGCCATCATTTTTCTACTTTGTGTTTTTAATCTTTTAACCAGTCACTATGGGAATATATTTTCCAGTTTTCAATGAGAACCAGGCAAGCATGGCTATGGATCTTACAAACATTGGCAACATTTTATTGCTATTGTTTATTTAATTTTGTGGGTTTAAATGAAACCAGGAAGTCTGCAGCAGTTTTGATCTCTGGTCTTGCTCTCATCTATTTAAACCTTAAAAATTGCTTTGCTCTATGGTTTCCCAATTTTATTGCTTGACCAGAATTAGCTTGGATACATGATAGGTTAACATGGCAACAATATATCTTAACCATAGATGAAGCAAAGTGGTCAAAATTACCAGAGAAGATGATTAATGTTCATGAAAAATTAATGGGACAGCTGAGTTTCTTGAGACTTAAACATCATCTAACTGCTCTAGTTTGGCTTTTTTCCAGGAGAAATAAAAATATTCCCTTAGTGTCTAATGAGAGTTTGCATGATAAGTATGAACTTTAGCAGGTTAGTGTATTTAGAGTAAATCTACTAAATATTGAGCTTAATTTATCCAATCCTTATTTTTGGATGCTTCTTTTTGCCTAAGGACCCAAAGGAAATGATGAATAAAAGTTTCTTTCTTGACTCACATCCCTTCTAGCTATCGCTCCCTTTCTCAGCAATCCAGTTCCTTTCCTCCCATTCTCTTAAATCAACCAACTTTTGCCCACAGCACACCACTAAAGCATTTCCAGGTTCGGCAGTGACCATGTTATTGTTAAGTTCTCACTCTTCAACAGGCTTGACCAATAAGCAGCGCTTAATACAGCTGATCATTCACTTTACTGAAACACTTTTTTCCACTTATCTGTTTTTCTCCACATTTTCTGGTTGTTCTATTTTTGTCGTTCCTGGTCATTCCCGGAACCTCTAAGTATCAGAACATACCAGTGTCCATTTCTTCAACTTCTCTTCCTCTCTAGCTGTACACAGTTCTCTGGTAGTCTCTCTCATCATCTATATTGTTTTCACGTCCCGAATTTATATTCCCAACCCAGATTTTAACTCTGCAATTCAGGCTCGTATTTCCAGAACATTTAGGCCTTTGGATTTACTTTGATGGATAAAGGAGTCATGGAAGAGTGTGGTTAGAGAAGTGACATGATATGGCTTACTTTTCAACAGGATAACCCTGGCTGCTGTGTTCAGACTAGATAAGGGGAAGCAAGAGCAGAAGCAGGGTGTCCAGCTAGGAGTCCAGTTAGGAGCTGTTGCAGTCGTCCAGTCGAGGTATGATGATGGTTATGACCAGGGTGGTAACAGTGGAAGTGTGAGAAGTGATCGTATTCTGAATATACTTCAAAGTTAGAGTTAACAAAATTTATTCCATGGATTGTATATATAATGTGAAAAGAAGAGAAGTCAAGGCTGATTCCAAAGTTTTTGGTCCGAGCAACTGGAATTTCATTAATATAGGGAAGGTTGGGGATGGAGAGGAGGTTCTGATGGAAATTTGTGCTACTCCACTTAGGACGTGTTATTTCGAGATGACACTTAGAATGCTTTCATTAAATATTTATGTGGCGAATGACTGGCATCTCAGCCCTGCTGTCCATGACCAGTTATTTCTATACATAGAGGCTTTTGTGTTCCACCCTCCTCTTGGCTTTGTGGAGTAGTAGTTACGTAGCCTGTGATCAGAGCAAAGTGAATTTTGGGATAAAATTAACTCATATACAGACACAAACAGATTTTTCTTTAAAATAATGATCCCCAACTCTAACTTCCTCCTATTACCTCTAAGACCTGAGTTTCTCCAGTGTTCTGATCAAAAGATGGGCTTGCTTCTCAAGGTAATCTCTGTTTGAAGGCAGTGGGATTTTGGCTTCATATGTTTTCTTCAGTCAGTTCCTAAACCACCACCTCATCCACTTGTCACTTTCAAAAATTTGTTAACATCTCTTTATTTTTCTTATCACTCCCCATACTATTTTTGCCATTGTGGTGTCTATTTTTATATCTCTAAACTGTTACTTTAGTATTCCCTTTGCCTAAGGGACCTGAGGTAAATGCACATGTTCAATCCAAGTTAATAAAAATTCCATTTACATATTCTTCCAGAATCTTTCTTTTTAATATTTAACATATTTTTCATTCAAATATACAATTAAACACTTTTTTCTTTCATATAAACACAAAAGCATTAAAGTTTTAATTTTTTTTTTTTTTTTTTGAGACGGAGTTTCGCTCTTGTTACCCAGGCTGGAGTGCAATGGTGCGATCTCGGCTCACCGCAACCTCCGCCTCCTGGGTTCAGGCAATTCTCCTGCCTCAGCCTTCTGAGTAGCTGGGACTACAGGCACGCGACACCATGCCCAGCTAATTTTTTGTATTTCTAGTAGAGACGGGGTTTCACCATGTTGACCAGGATGGTCTTGATCTCTTGACCTTGTGATCCACCCACCTCGGCCTCCCAAAATGCTGGGATTATAGGTGTGAGCCATAAAGTTTTAATTTGGCAAAATGTTTACTGTCATGACGTCGCATTAATTGTGGAATATTCAGTGTTCCATGTTCTTGTCTTTTTGTAGACTTGGAACAGTCTTCAGTTGTGAAATTGCATGAGCTCGTAGCATAATAGTCTGTGGAGTATTTTGGACACTAAATAAATATTTCTTGAGTGAATAAATAAATTCTAGAAGTATTGCCCACCTTTGACATTTGTGTTCATTCTCAGGTTAATTCTCCTGTATTTTTTATCCAGTATTTACTATTCAATTGATATTATAATATGTATTCAACTGATACCTTCAATGTACAAGGTGCTGTAGAATATGTAATAATGATTTAGAAATAGTTCTTGATCTTAAGACATTTACAGTTTATTAATACAGGAAAAGTTGCATAAAAATAAAGAGCTAGACTGTAATAAGGAGCATAAGAGTCATACTCATAATTTGAGGGCTCAGGGAAATGAGAATTTTCTTGGCAGGAAAAATCAGGATATCTTTATAAAATGGGGGCATTTAAGATAAACCTTGAAAAGTTGCTAGGATTCAACATGAGAAATGGAAAAGAAGTCACTCAAAATGAGTAGGCTTGCATGTAGGGAGATGAAGGGACTAGAAAATGTATTAGTTGGTAAGTATTGGTTTAGCTCGATTAGAGTAAATCAAGGGGAAACATGGCTATAAAGCCAGAAAGAATTTGAAACAGACGTGTTTGGCCACAGGCCATAGGACACAAAGAATATGGGTGTTTTTTCACAGGGGAACAAAAGGTTAATCAATAGGAGATTGCTGTGATCAGACATTTTCATTGGGAAGCCTGTTTGAAAGGAAATGAAAGGTGATTGAATGCCGGCAAGATAAATAAGTAGTATTACTCAGAGAGATTTGAGTCTCTGTTCTGAGAAGGATGTAGGTTCTATTTCCAGATATATGGAATTAGAAGGAGAAGATAGTTTTGGAAATATTAATAAGACAACAGTAATTTTAGATATGGTCAATTTAGAATGAATTTCTGGTATAAACGTTTAACAGGCAGTCAAAAGTATGAAACTAAGAACTTGGGAAGAAAGGGTTAAAATAAAGACTTGACAAAAATGATTAAAGAACATCATATTCTGTGATCATTTTCTCAGGTTTAACACATTTAGTTATAGAAAAGTTGCTATTTTGGAATCATTTTTAATTTTTACTAAAAGGCTCTTGATTTACAAATAAAAATGCAGCTTGTGATTGTTTTATGTTGTATAAATCCATATTTATTCAAGAACAATGTGCAGAGACATCAAGTGACATCGTTTTTACATTTAGTTTCCAAACATAAGACAAGTTACAAATATCTTTTTATATTTTGTTATAATATTATTAGTCATTTGTGCACATTAAAAACCCAGTGCTATATTGAAGGAATAATTGGAAGTTAAAGGTTATATTTTCTCAAGGATATTAAAGTACATATTTCTCCAGGTCTGTTTTTGCAGTCGAATTGTCACTTTTTTTTTTTTCTTAGACTTAGGTGAATATATATGCTATTATTTACATTAAGGTCGACGTGATCCAAACTTTGTTTTTTATTTGGAGAAAACTAAAGAGATTCAGCAATATCTTAATGTTTACAGTTAAATTAAAATTTCAAAATACTTAAAAATTATTATCATAGCAAAGGCTTGGATCAATTTTAAAACATAGATGTAAGGTTTGAATGAAGCAACCGAGGTTGGAATGAAGCAACTGAGGCCAGTTATTGGAATAAAGAAATTTAATTAGCTCCTGGGCGAGGTTCTACGGTCCAACAGGAGGGGCCGGAGAAGTCACGCTTCTCTTCTTGGGGCGTGGGGTTTTATAGGGAGTGGAGGTAGCTGATTGACTGCGGCGAAACAAAGAGGAGGTAATTTCATTGGCTATGAAGGGACCGGGCACAGACGAGGGGCTGGTCGAGGACGTACGGGGCAAGCTTGCCATAGGGCAGGTCTTTGGCAGGCTTTTTAAAATTTCAGTGGGTGCAGGGCTCAGATTGGAATGCGGAAACGGGTACGGGGAGCCTGCGTGGAGAGGGCAAATGCTGAGTAATGTGCTCAGAATGGTGATGTAGTTTTTAGGCACGGAGAGAGAAGGGCGTGTCCATTCAGCTCCCAGTGAGGCAACCGGTCTTACATTCCGACCTTTTTGATGATATAGGACGTCACTTCTTTTCTGGCTACTTCCTGCTGAATAGGGGCAAAGTGGGGAGATCAGTTGGCTGGTGCTTCAGTTGGGATTCGGACATAGGGGTGAAGTAACATCTGGTTTACGGATACCCTGGAGATTTCCCTTATGCGTGCTTGTAAAAAGCTGAGAATAACAGGGCTAACATTAGTAGAATACACACCATGATGAGGGGAAGGATAACGGGAGCTAGCGAGGTAAATATGGGAGAATGCCACCAGTTAAAGGAAGAGCCCGGTGTATTCTGTTTCCTTCAGAGGTCTTTTTGGAGGCGGTAGAGAGTATTGACATTTTCTTCTACTAGGCCTGTTTTGCTGATGTAATAGCAACACTGTTCCTGGAGAAACAGACAGATACCCCCTTTTTCTGCCGTTAACAGGTCTAGGGCCCACCGTTTTTGGAGAGTTACCTGAGCCAGTGACGTTATCTGCCGCTGGAGGGATGCCAGAGAGGCGGCTGATGCCTCAATGGCCACACGGAGCTTGTCCTCCAGTTGAGCAGCTGAAGTGATGCTGTGGCCCATGGTTCCACTTCTTATTTTAGCTGCTGCTAGAGAGGATGCTAAAGAGAGGCCTATTACTATTGGGAGGAAGACTGCTCATTTGTCCCGGTGATTAGGGGACGGTGTGATGAGGTACAGGAACTCAGCCTGTCCATATACTTTTAACTGTGGGACTAGGGTGACAGGCACACAGGGGAATGTGAAGGATGTTTTGATAACTTTGGTTAGGGTTCCATTATACTAAAAGTATCCTCCTGGAGGCGCGCATAAAGGGAAGATTTTACGTTTACTGTGGTGTTGCACCCGAGGCTGGGGTTGTTAGCTGTCCCATAACATAGAGACTGGGAGCGTATTTTGAATAAGGGGATTCCCGTTAAGGTGGTGTCAGGTCCTGTGGGCGTTTGTGACAGGTTGAATCCGGTTCGGAGAGGAACTGCGGCTAAGCGGGGGGCAGTTGCTGAGAGAGGCACATAAAAAGCAGTGAGTGAGGTTTACAGTTTTGGTTAAGTTTAACATGTTGGCTCCCTGCT